>NC_091985.1:35186289-36386289 GCF_044704955.1 Pristiophorus japonicus | reverse complement strand
CCCCCCCCTTCCCACCCCCCTCTCTCTTTCTCTGCTACTCTGTTTCTCCCCTCTCTCTCTGAGGCCTCTTCCTTCCAAATTTACAAAAAAAAAACAATTAAGACAACTGAGCAGAGGGAGCAAGGCCTCTCCCCAATTGTCAACGAGGGGAGAGGTGCCTCGTTAAGGGCTCCTCTGCTCAGTTAATATACGAGGCCATTAAAAGACCATTAAGGCCTGTGACTTTGGGGTGGGTGTAGCCCTTAAAGGGACCCCGTGATGGCGACCCCATCCACGCCGGTGGCAGGGCCAGCAAGGACGTATGCGCAGGCGGTGTCCACATCCACGGCACCTCCTGCGCCACCCGCTGCCCTGCCACCGTTCAGATTTATAACCAGGAAACACGGGGTCAAGAGCTACACTCACCCCACAATGAGCATTGAGGAGTGCGTGCGGGCGATGGCTGGGGTAGTCGGCCCCTCGGCCATTGTCGCAGCCTCCAAGATGTCTGGGAAGGCCGTGTTCTTCCTGGGGTCGGAGCGGGCGGTGTCCCTGGCCCTTGAAAAGGGGCTCACGGTGGGCGGGACGTTCCTGCCGGTGGACCCTCTCGAGGCCACCGCGCAGAGGGTCATCATTTCAAACGTCCCGCCCTTTGTTCCCGCTGAGCTCCTCCTCCCTCACCTACACCAACTGGGGGAGGTAAGGTCAGGGATCAACCCCATACCGCTCGGCCTCAGGGAGAACAGCCTGCGCCACGTGTTCTCCTTCCGCCGCCAGCTCTTTGTCCGGCTGGCGCGGGAGGACACGACGGAGGGTAATTTTAATGTGGTGCACGAGGGGACTGCCTACCGCGTCTTCTGGACGTCGGACGGCGTGCGGTGCCATGCCTGCAGGGAGGTGGGGCACGTTCGCAAGAACTGCCCCGCCTCCAAGGCCACCAAACCACCGAAGGCGGCCAAGGCTGGCGCCGCCGCCACCCCTCCCCCTAGTTGCGTCCGCGTGCCGGGAGCCATGGGTGCGCGGGCATCGTCGGAGGCCTTTGTTTTCAGGGCCTCCGGCGGGGGGGAGGGAGAGCGTCCGACCGGAAAGAAGGCGCGGAAGAAGACAAAACATCTAGAGGCGGGTCCCCTCAGTGCGCCGGATAATTTGACCACCGCGCTCAGCCCAACCCCGTCACCGGCGAGCGCGGGGTGCCCCGAGCCCGTGCCCGAGCCCTTGAACAACACCACAGAGGGGCCCGGGCGCGGGCAAGAAAAGGAAAAGGGGGGGGCGGAGCGGGAGGCCTCGGCAGACATGGAGGTCTCCCTGACTCCGCGCGCCCCCAGGAACAAAAAGAGGCACCGTCCCAATGACGCGGAGGGGGAACAACATCCCTCCGCGGAGGAGTCGGTGCCCGCCGCGTGTCCCGCGTCCCCCACCAGCGCTCCCAAATTGCGCTGCAGGCGCGAAGAGTCTGTCCCCGGGGAGGGTGAGGTAGTCGAGGCTGCCCAGCCGCTGCCTCCTGCGGATGGAGTGGAAGATCTGCCTGTCGTGGGGGGCGTGGGGACCGCGGAGGAATGCGTAGCCGCCGGGCCGGGCGTCCCGGGGACTGAGGCGGGCGAGGCCGAAAAGGCCGAACCTGAGCCCGCCCAGCCAATACCCAACTTCCCCCGGGAGACGCTCGACCCGGCAGAAACACAATTTACTGTTTTTAATGAAACTGTAGATGCTGGGCCGGGGGGTGGCAGCGGGGAGAGGGAGGAACACCCACCCTCGCCCCTTACTTTGGAGCTGGAGCACTTGGGGGGCCTGGGGATTTCCTATGGCCGGGTCTCTCCTTGTTCTCCGGTTCCTGGGGCGGAGGGGGAACCCCTTCCGCTGTCATTTCCCGACCCAGCACCATTTTTAAAAGAGCCCAGTGGGGACTCCTCTGCCGACGATCCTGGGGGTGGGATCGGGGCAGTGCCAGGGCCGGTTGGAGCGGCCGGTTCATTTGCCGTACCTTGTGCGGTCGATGGGCCGGCTGCTGGCGGCCACCTCCCGGAGGAGGACGGGGACTCGGTGGGGGACGCGGGTGAAGACCTAGAGACCACCGCCAGTGAGGCGGTGGATCTGCTCGCGGCCGCCGCTGAGGCCCTCCTCGTTCCTGCAAAGGAACTCCGGGACTTTTTGGCCCAGAGCCGGGGTCGCCGCGACCAAGCCCGACTGGCCCTGGAAAAATGGTCCGAGCCGGAGCTGATCAAGGGGTCCGTCCGCGCCGCCGTTAAAACCTTGGCCGCGGGCGGGCCCTTGACAAAGGAGCAGCACCTTGAGCTGCGCGAGCTCGAGGGACTCCTCGCTGGGCTGCGGAGGGAGCGGAGTTCAACAAAAGACTCCGCTCCCTCCCCCACAATAGGTTAAGGTAGAGGTTGCACTATGCTTTTGCCATGAAGATAACCATAGCCAGCCTCAACATCAACGGCGGCAGAGGGGCACGCCGTAGATTTGACAATTTTTCGCTCCTGCGGGAGGGGAAATATGCGGTGTGCTTCCTGCAAGAAACCCACACCGTTCCGGGAGACGAAGCCACGTGGCTCCTGGAATGGCAAGGAGAGGTCCGCATGAGCCACCTCACCGCCATTTCTAGTGGGGTGGCCATCTTGCTGGGCCCGCATTTTCAGCCGGAGATCTTGGGGGTCGAGGAGCCCGTGCCAGGCCGCTTGCTGCACGTAACGGTTCGCCTGGGGGACGTGCCGCTCCATCTCGTGAACGTGTACGCCCCTCATCCCGGCCCGCAGCAAACGCGCTTCTTTGAAGAGGTGTCCGCTCTTCTTGGCTCCGTCGACGTCGGCGACTGCATTGTCCTCGGGGGGGATTTTAACTGCACCCTCGAGGCGAGGGACCGCTCCGGTGCCCCGCAGTGCATGACGGCGATGGAGAAGTTGAGGGACCTGGTCGGGTCCTTCGACTTGGTGGACGTCTGGCGAAATCTCCATCCCGACTCCAGCGCCTTTACTTGGGTGAGGCCTGGAGTTGGATGGTCTAGAGTCGACCGCCTTTACGTGTCTCGGGCGTACGTTTCCTGCGTCCCGGCGGCCTCCATGCGGCCGGTGCCGTGTTCGGACCACCACCTGGTGTGGGCGGAGCTCGCTTCGCTCCGCGCGAGGACGGGGTCCGCGTACTGGCACTTTAACAACCGGCTGCTGGAGGACGTGCGGTTCCAGGACTCGTTCCGTCGATTCTGGTCCGACTGGAGAAGGAAGCAGGGGGGCTTCCCCTCCTTGAGGCTATGGTGGGACGTGGGCAAGGCTCACGTCCGCGTCTTCTGTCAAGAGTACGCGAGGGGGTCGACCAAGAGGCGGGCGGCCAGAGTCGGGCGCCTAGAAAAAGAGGTGCTCGACCTGGAAGCCCGTCTCGGTCAAGTCGTCCAGGGCCCGGCCCTGCGGACGGTGTACGAAGCGAAGAAGGCCGCGCTGAAGGACCTGCAGCTCGTCGGGTCCCGAGGCGCGTTCGTGAGGTCGCGGATCCGGTTCCTGCGGGATCTGGACCGCGGCTCCCCCTTCTTCTACTCGCTGGAAAAAAGGCAGAGTGTCCGTAAGCAGCTCTTGACGCTGCTGGCCGACGACGGCTCTCTCGTCTCGGATCCGGAGGGCGTCAACAACAGGGTCCGTGAATATTACGGGGCTCTGTTCTCTCCGGATCCGTCCAGCGAGGAAGCGCGTAGAGTTTTGTGGGAGGACCTGCCGAAGGTCAGCCCGGAGGGCGCCGAAAATCTGGAAGCTCCGCTAAGCCTGGCGGAGCTGACCGGTGCCCTCGCCCGGCTCTCGAGGGGAAAATCCCCGGGGCTGGACGGGCTGACCGTGGAGTTCCACAGGGCGTTCTGGGACGTCCTGGGGAGCGACTACGCGCGGGTCCTGGGGGAAAGTCTGGCGACCGGGGAGATGCCCCTCTCTTGGCGCAGGGCAGTCATCGTCCTGCTGCCTAAGAAGGGCGATCTCCGCCTCCTTAAGAACTGGCGCCCGGTCTCCCTCCTCAGCACGGACTACAAAATCTTCGCCAGGGCGATGTCTGCTCGCCTTGGTGCCGTGCTGGACCACATGATCCACCCCGACCAGTCATACACGGTCCCGGGCCGGACAATCCACGACAACATCCATCTGGTCCGGGACCTCATCCATTGTTCCCAGGAGGCTGGTCTGTCGGTCGCCTTCCTATCCCTCGACCAAGAGAAGGCGTTCGACAGGGTGGATCACGACTATCTGCTCGGAACTCTGCGCGCTTTCGGGTTCGGGACGCATTTCGTCGCCCGGATCCGACTTTTGTACGCCGCCGCGGAGTGTCTGATTAAGGTTAACGGGTCCTTGACGGCGCCCCTTCGCTTTAGGAGAGGGGTGCGCCAGGGATGCCCCATGTCCGGCCAGTTATACGCCGTTTGCGTGGAGCCTTTCCTGCGCCTCTTGCGGACGAGGTTGACGGGACTGGCTCTGCAAGGGCCGGGCGTGGAGGTCGTCCTCTCGGCTTACGCCGATGACGTGCTCCTCGCGGTAGAGGATCCCGCTGACCTGCGGAGGATGCGTGAGTGCCAGGAGATTTACTCGGCCGCGTCCTCCGCCAGGATCAACTGGGAGAAATGTTCCGGACTCCTGGTGGGTCAGTGGCGGGTGGACTCCCTGCCGGAGGAGCTCAGGCCTTTTGCCTGGAGCACGACCCATCTCCTCTATCTGGGAGTCTACCTTAGCCCCGACGAGGAAGCCTGGCCGGCGAACTGGCAGGAGCTGGAGGCCAAGGTCGCCGCTCGCCTAGGGCGCTGGACAGGACTGCTCCGAGTGCTGTCCTACAGGGGTCGAGCGCTAGTCATAAACCAGCTGGTGGCCGCAATGCTGTGGTACCGGCTGGTCACTTTGACCCCTCCCCCTGCGTTTGTCGCCAAGATACAGAAGAAGCTGGTGGACTTCTTCTGGAACAACAGGAAGCACTGGGTCTCTGTCGCGGTCTTGAGTCTCCCGCTTGAGGAGGGCGGTCAGTCGTTGGTGTGCGTCAGCGCCCAGCTCGCGACTTTCCGTCTTCAGACCCTGCAGAGATACCTTTACGTCGAGCCCCCTCCCAGGTGGTGTGCTCTGGCGAGGTATTTCTTCCGCCAGCAGCTCGACCTCAATTATGACACGCAGCTCCTGTTTGTGAACTTGGGGGGTGCCAGGACCGCCCTCCGGGAGCTGCCTGTCTTTTACAGGGAACTCATCAGGGTCTGGAACAAAGTCTCCACCAAGCGCAGCTCTCCGCCGGCTGGAGTGGCGGCCGTCCTGCAGGAGCCGCTGCTCGGGAATCCGTACCTCCACGGCCGAGGCTTCATGTGGCGGTCGGAAGAGAGGGCTGTGGCTGGTGAGGTGACCAGGGTCAGGGACCTGCTCGATGGCGGAGGAGCGGGCTGGATGGCGCCAGTCACGCTGGCGCGGCGCCTAAATTCTGCCAACGTCCGCCGCGCGGCCGATGCCATCGAGTCGCTAAAAACAGCTCTGGGCCCTGACTCCGTTAGGTGTATCGAGGAGGCTCAAGCACGTGGGGAGATCCCGTCCGAACTGACCCCCGTCCGGACGGAATTCCTCATCGGCGCCAAACCCCGGAACCTCCCTCGGGGGCCGGCGCCTCACAACTTGAGCCGCCTCGGGGAAATCCCCTCCGTGCCTTTCAGTTCCGCGCGGAGGGGTTTCCTGTACGGGCTGCTCCTGCACACCCTCAACTTTGCCATCCTCGCCGGCCGTCCGGACACGCCATGGCGCACCATCTTGCCGTCCGGAGGAGGCGGGGGTCCCCGATGGAGGGCACTCTACGCAGGGGTCCTCCCACTATTCATCGGGGACTTGGCCTGGAGGGTGGTGCACGGAGCAGTGCCGTGCAACAAATTTTTAAGCCGGTTCACGGACTCCCAGGCCGCCTGCAATTTCTGCGGTCTGGAGGAGTCCGTGTTCCATGTTTTTATAGAGTGCACAAGGTTGCAGCCCCTGTTCCATTATTTGAAGGGGCTGCTCCTGAAATTCTGGCTGCACTTCAGTCCCACTCTCCTGATCTTTGGGCACCCTGTGCGGAGGGGAGCGGGTAGGTCCGAAGGCCTCCTCGTAGGACTGCTCCTGGGCACGGCCAAGGGTGCCATCAGCCGGTCCAGGCAGCGGGCGGTCGAGGGGGTCGTTCAACCTGACTGCCTGCCTCTCTTCCGCTCTTACATCCGGTCCAGGGTGTCCTTGGAGATGGAGCACGCGGTGTCCACCGGTACGCTCGCGGCCTTCCGCGAGAGGTGGGCACCGGAGGGACTGGAGTGCATCATCACGCCCGGCAACCAAATTTTAATTTGATTTTACGTTTTAAAGTTAATTTGTTTTAATTGCCGGTGCTTTTAGTGTCCCCTTCCCTTTTATAGGGGGCACTGGGGAAAAATTGTGATTTTAGTGCCCAAAAAAAAAAAACCAAAAAAAGAAAAACACAAAAAAAAAAGGGGGGGAAAAAAGGGCCTTGAAAATGTCTGGAGTGTCACCCAGGTCGGGTGGCACCGTTTATTGTTTTTATGTTTTCACAGGTGAACTCAAAAGAGTTTCAAGCACAAGGAACCAATGGTAGAGCAGTGGAGGCGTGTCCTGCTCAGTTGGAGCTGTGAGCAGTGAGGGAAGCAGCTATCAACTTGAGCTCCTGCCTGCAGAGCCCTGAGACCAGCCCAGGAATAGAAGGAAGGAAGGGGCTTCACTACAACTTCTAACCAGAGGGAGAGGAGGAAAAAAGAAAACTTTGCAACAACTTCATCATTTCTGCAAAGAGTTGGAGAGAGGGGGAAAAACCACAACAACAAACCAGTGTGGAAGGAGGGAGACTCTACATTCTACAGGTGGGTGTGGGTGCATTTCCCCAAACAGACTTTGTTGTATCGGTGGGGGGAGGAAAGAAGACCACTGAGGGCCGGAACATCGCGGGGGGTGTGTGTGTGTGTGGTAGTGTGTGTGGGGGCCTTGCTTACAACTAGGCCCCCCCCACAATTGGAACCCCCCCCACCCCCCACATTTGCCTAGCCTGGGATAGCTGGAGCTACCAGGCTGAAGATTGTTATTAATCACCCAATTAAAGATCGTTAGGAGTGCCTGGTGGCTCCAGCTACCCCAGGTGAAGACATCTTCTCCCCCCACCTGAAGACCACCCCAAAGACTTTTGTGTTTTGCCATCTGGGGAGTGCACCCACCCACAGCTGCGAGGGGAGACCTGCCCTCGCAGTCCCCCCCCCTTCCCACCCCCCTCTCTCTTTCTCTGCTACTCTGTTTCTCCCCTCTCTCTCTGAGGCCTCTTCCTTCCAAATTTACAAAAAAAAAACAATTAAGACAACTGAGCAGAGGGAGCAAGGCCTCTCCCCAATTGTCAACGAGGGGAGAGGTGCCTCGTTAAGGGCTCCTCTGCTCAGTTAATATACGAGGCCATTAAAAGACCATTAAGGCCTGTGACTTTGGGGTGGGTGTAGCCCTTAAAGGGACCCCGTGATGGCGACCCCATCCACGCCGGTGGCAGGGCCAGCAAGGACGTATGCGCAGGCGGTGTCCACATCCACGGCACCTCCTGCGCCACCCGCTGCCCTGCCACCGTTCAGATTTATAACCAGGAAACACGGGGTCAAGAGCTACACTCACCCCACAATGAGCATTGAGGAGTGCGTGCGGGCGATGGCTGGGGTAGTCGGCCCCTCGGCCATTGTCGCAGCCTCCAAGATGTCTGGGAAGGCCGTGTTCTTCCTGGGGTCGGAGCGGGCGGTGTCCCTGGCCCTTGAAAAGGGGCTCACGGTGGGCGGGACGTTCCTGCCGGTGGACCCTCTCGAGGCCACCGCGCAGAGGGTCATCATTTCAAACGTCCCGCCCTTTGTTCCCGCTGAGCTCCTCCTCCCTCACCTACACCAACTGGGGGAGGTAAGGTCAGGGATCAACCCCATACCGCTCGGCCTCAGGGAGAACAGCCTGCGCCACGTGTTCTCCTTCCGCCGCCAGCTCTTTGTCCGGCTGGCGCGGGAGGACACGACGGAGGGTAATTTTAATGTGGTGCACGAGGGGACTGCCTACCGCGTCTTCTGGACGTCGGACGGCGTGCGGTGCCATGCCTGCAGGGAGGTGGGGCACGTTCGCAAGAACTGCCCCGCCTCCAAGGCCACCAAACCACCGAAGGCGGCCAAGGCTGGCGCCGCCGCCACCCCTCCCCCTAGTTGCGTCCGCGTGCCGGGAGCCATGGGTGCGCGGGCATCGTCGGAGGCCTTTGTTTTCAGGGCCTCCGGCGGGGGGGAGGGAGAGCGTCCGACCGGAAAGAAGGCGCGGAAGAAGACAAAACATCTAGAGGCGGGTCCCCTCAGTGCGCCGGATAATTTGACCACCGCGCTCAGCCCAACCCCGTCACCGGCGAGCGCGGGGTGCCCCGAGCCCGTGCCCGAGCCCTTGAACAACACCACAGAGGGGCCCGGGCGCGGGCAAGAAAAGGAAAAGGGGGGGGCGGAGCGGGAGGCCTCGGCAGACATGGAGGTCTCCCTGACTCCGCGCGCCCCCAGGAACAAAAAGAGGCACCGTCCCAATGACGCGGAGGGGGAACAACATCCCTCCGCGGAGGAGTCGGTGCCCGCCGCGTGTCCCGCGTCCCCCACCAGCGCTCCCAAATTGCGCTGTAGGCGCGAAGAGTCTGTCCCCGGGGAGGGTGAGGTAGTCGAGGCTGCCCAGCCGCTGCCTCCTGCGGATGGAGTGGAAGATCTGCCTGTCGTGGGGGGCGTGGGGACCGCGGAGGAATGCGTAGCCGCCGGGCCGGGCGTCCCGGGGACTGAGGCGGGCGAGGCCGAAAAGGCCGAACCTGAGCCCGCCCAGCCAATACCCAACTTCCCCCGGGAGACGCTCGACCCGGCAGAAACACAATTTACTGTTTTTAATGAAACTGTAGATGCTGGGCCGGGGGGTGGCAGCGGGGAGAGGGAGGAACACCCACCCTCGCCCCTTACTTTGGAGCTGGAGCACTTGGGGGGCCTGGGGATTTCCTATGGCCGGGTCTCTCCTTGTTCTCCGGTTCCTGGGGCGGAGGGGGAACCCCTTCCGCTGTCATTTCCCGACCCAGCACCATTTTTAAAAGAGCCCAGTGGGGACTCCTCTGCCGACGATCCTGGGGGTGGGATCGGGGCAGTGCCAGGGCCGGTTGGAGCGGCCGGTTCATTTGCCGTACCTTGTGCGGTCGATGGGCCGGCTGCTGGCGGCCACCTCCCGGAGGAGGACGGGGACTCGGTGGGGGACGCGGGTGAAGACCTAGAGACCACCGCCAGTGAGGCGGTGGATCTGCTCGCGGCCGCCGCTGAGGCCCTCCTCGTTCCTGCAAAGGAACTCCGGGACTTTTTGGCCCAGAGCCGGGGTCGCCGCGACCAAGCCCGACTGGCCCTGGAAAAATGGTCCGAGCCGGAGCTGATCAAGGGGTCCGTCCGCGCCGCCGTTAAAACCTTGGCCGCGGGCGGGCCCTTGACAAAGGAGCAGCACCTTGAGCTGCGCGAGCTCGAGGGACTCCTCGCTGGGCTGCGGAGGGAGCGGAGTTCAACAAAAGACTCCGCTCCCTCCCCCACAATAGGTTAAGGTAGAGGTTGCACTATGCTTTTGCCATGAAGATAACCATAGCCAGCCTCAACATCAACGGCGGCAGAGGGGCACGCCGTAGATTTGACAATTTTTCGCTCCTGCGGGAGGGGAAATATGCGGTGTGCTTCCTGCAAGAAACCCACACCGTTCCGGGAGACGAAGCCACGTGGCTCCTGGAATGGCAAGGAGAGGTCCGCATGAGCCACCTCACCGCCATTTCTAGTGGGGTGGCCATCTTGCTGGGCCCGCATTTTCAGCCGGAGATCTTGGGGGTCGAGGAGCCCGTGCCAGGCCGCTTGCTGCACGTAACGGTTCGCCTGGGGGACGTGCCGCTCCATCTCGTGAACGTGTACGCCCCTCATCCCGGCCCGCAGCAAACGCGCTTCTTTGAAGAGGTGTCCGCTCTTCTTGGCTCCGTCGACGTCGGCGACTGCATTGTCCTCGGGGGGGATTTTAACTGCACCCTCGAGGCGAGGGACCGCTCCGGTGCCCCGCAGTGCATGACGGCGATGGAGAAGTTGAGGGACCTGGTCGGGTCCTTCGACTTGGTGGACGTCTGGCGAAATCTCCATCCCGACTCCAGCGCCTTTACTTGGGTGAGGCCTGGAGTTGGATGGTCTAGAGTCGACCGCCTTTACGTGTCTCGGGCGTACGTTTCCTGCGTCCCGGCGGCCTCCATGCGGCCGGTGCCGTGTTCGGACCACCACCTGGTGTGGGCGGAGCTCGCTTCGCTCCGCGCGAGGACGGGGTCCGCGTACTGGCACTTTAACAACCGGCTGCTGGAGGACGTGCGGTTCCAGGACTCGTTCCGTCGATTCTGGTCCGACTGGAGAAGGAAGCAGGGGGGCTTCCCCTCCTTGAGGCTATGGTGGGACGTGGGCAAGGCTCACGTCCGCGTCTTCTGTCAAGAGTACGCGAGGGGGTCGACCAAGAGGCGGGCGGCCAGAGTCGGGCGCCTAGAAAAAGAGGTGCTCGACCTGGAAGCCCGTCTCGGTCAAGTCGTCCAGGGCCCGGCCCTGCGGACGGTGTACGAAGCGAAGAAGGCCGCGCTGAAGGACCTGCAGCTCGTCGGGTCCCGAGGCGCGTTCGTGAGGTCGCGGATCCGGTTCCTGCGGGATCTGGACCGCGGCTCCCCCTTCTTCTACTCGCTGGAAAAAAGGCAGAGTGTCCGTAAGCAGCTCTTGACGCTGCTGGCCGACGACGGCTCTCTCGTCTCGGATCCGGAGGGCGTCAACAACAGGGTCCGTGAATATTACGGGGCTCTGTTCTCTCCGGATCCGTCCAGCGAGGAAGCGCGTAGAGTTTTGTGGGAGGACCTGCCGAAGGTCAGCCCGGAGGGCGCCGAAAATCTGGAAGCTCCGCTAAGCCTGGCGGAGCTGACCGGTGCCCTCGCCCGGCTCTCGAGGGGAAAATCCCCGGGGCTGGACGGGCTGACCGTGGAGTTCCACAGGGCGTTCTGGGACGTCCTGGGGAGCGACTACGCGCGGGTCCTGGGGGAAAGTCTGGCGACCGGGGAGATGCCCCTCTCTTGGCGCAGGGCAGTCATCGTCCTGCTGCCTAAGAAGGGCGATCTCCGCCTCCTTAAGAACTGGCGCCCGGTCTCCCTCCTCAGCACGGACTACAAAATCTTCGCCAGGGCGATGTCTGCTCGCCTTGGTGCCGTGCTGGACCACATGATCCACCCCGACCAGTCATACACGGTCCCGGGCCGGACAATCCACGACAACATCCATCTGGTCCGGGACCTCATCCATTGTTCCCAGGAGGCTGGTCTGTCGGTCGCCTTCCTATCCCTCGACCAAGAGAAGGCGTTCGACAGGGTGGATCACGACTATCTGCTCGGAACTCTGCGCGCTTTCGGGTTCGGGACGCATTTCGTCGCCCGGATCCGACTTTTGTACGCCGCCGCGGAGTGTCTGATTAAGGTTAACGGGTCCTTGACGGCGCCCCTTCGCTTTAGGAGAGGGGTGCGCCAGGGATGCCCCATGTCCGGCCAGTTATACGCCGTTTGCGTGGAGCCTTTCCTGCGCCTCTTGCGGACGAGGTTGACGGGACTGGCTCTGCAAGGGCCGGGCGTGGAGGTCGTCCTCTCGGCTTACGCCGATGACGTGCTCCTCGCGGTAGAGGATCCCGCTGACCTGCGGAGGATGCGTGAGTGCCAGGAGATTTACTCGGCCGCGTCCTCCGCCAGGATCAACTGGGAGAAATGTTCCGGACTCCTGGTGGGTCAGTGGCGGGTGGACTCCCTGCCGGAGGAGCTCAGGCCTTTTGCCTGGAGCACGACCCATCTCCTCTATCTGGGAGTCTACCTTAGCCCCGACGAGGAAGCCTGGCCGGCGAACTGGCAGGAGCTGGAGGCCAAGGTCGCCGCTCGCCTAGGGCGCTGGACAGGACTGCTCCGAGTGCTGTCCTACAGGGGTCGAGCGCTAGTCATAAACCAGCTGGTGGCCGCAATGCTGTGGTACCGGCTGGTCACTTTGACCCCTCCCCCTGCGTTTGTCGCCAAGATACAGAAGAAGCTGGTGGACTTCTTCTGGAACAACAGGAAGCACTGGGTCTCTGTCGCGGTCTTGAGTCTCCCGCTTGAGGAGGGCGGTCAGTCGTTGGTGTGCGTCAGCGCCCAGCTCGCGACTTTCCGTCTTCAGACCCTGCAGAGATACCTTTACGTCGAGCCCCCTCCTAGGTGGTGTGCTCTGGCGAGGTATTTCTTCCGCCAGCAGCTCGACCTCAATTATGACACGCAGCTCCTGTTTGTGAACTTGGGGGGTGCCAGGACCGCCCTCCGGGAGCTGCCTGTCTTTTACAGGGAACTCATCAGGGTCTGGAACAAAGTCTCCACCAAGCGCAGCTCTCCGCCGGCTGGAGTGGCGGCCGTCCTGCAGGAGCCGCTGCTCGGGAATCCGTACCTCCACGGCCGAGGCTTCATGTGGCGGTCGGAAGAGAGGGCTGTGGCTGGTGAGGTGACCAGGGTCAGGGACCTGCTCGATGGCGGAGGAGCGGGCTGGATGGCGCCAGTCACGCTGGCGCGGCGCCTAAATTCTGCCAACGTCCGCCGCGCGGCCGATGCCATCGAGTCGCTAAAAACAGCTCTGGGCCCTGACTCCGTTAGGTGTATCGAGGAGGCTCAAGCACGTGGGGAGATCCCGTCCGAACTGACCCCCGTCCGGACGGAATTCCTCATCGGCGCCAAACCCCGGAACCTCCCTCGGGGGCCGGCGCCTCACAACTTGAGCCGCCTCGGGGAAATCCCCTCCGTGCCTTTCAGTTCCGCGCGGAGGGGTTTCCTGTACGGGCTGCTCCTGCACACCCTCAACTTTGCCATCCTCGCCGGCCGTCCGGACACGCCATGGCGCACCATCTTGCCGTCCGGAGGAGGCGGGGGTCCCCGATGGAGGGCACTCTACGCAGGGGTCCTCCCACTATTCATCGGGGACTTGGCCTGGAGGGTGGTGCACGGAGCAGTGCCGTGCAACAAATTTTTAAGCCGGTTCACGGACTCCCAGGCCGCCTGCAATTTCTGCGGTCTGGAGGAGTCCGTGTTCCATGTTTTTATTGAGTGCACAAGGTTGCAGCCCCTGTTCCATTATTTGAAGGGGCTGCTCCTGAAATTCTGGCTGCACTTCAGTCCCACTCTCCTGATCTTTGGGCACCCTGTGCGGAGGGGAGCGGGTAGGTCCGAAGGCCTCCTCGTAGGACTGCTCCTGGGCACGGCCAAGGGTGCCATCAGCCGGTCCAGGCAGCGGGCGGTCGAGGGGGTCGTTCAACCTGACTGCCTGCCTCTCTTCCGCTCTTACATCCGGTCCAGGGTGTCCTTGGAGATGGAGCACGCGGTGTCCACCGGTACGCTCGCGGCCTTCCGCGAGAGGTGGGCACCGGAGGGACTGGAGTGCATCATCACGCCCGGCAACCAAATTTTAATTTGATTTTACGTTTTAAAGTTAATTTGTTTTAATTGCCGGTGCTTTTAGTGTCCCCTTCCCTTTTATAGGGGGCACTGGGGAAAAATTGTGATTTTAGTGCCCAAAAAAAAACAAAAAAAAAAGAAAAAACAAAAAAAAAACACAAAAAAGGGGGAAAAAAAAAATGGGCCTTGTAAATGTCTGGAGTGTCACCCAGGTCGGGTGGCACCGTTTAATGTTTTATGTTTTCACAGATAAACTCAAAAGAGTTTCATGCACAAGGAACCAATCGTGCAGCAGTAGAGGCGTGTCCTGCTCAGTTGGAGCTGTGAGCAGTGAGGGAAGCAGCTAGCAACTTGAGCTCCTGCCAGGAGAGCCTTGAGACCAGCCCAGGAGGAGAAGGAAGGAAGGGGCTTCACCTTCAACTTTACCCAGAGGGAGAGGAGGAGAACAGAAAACTTTTAAACAACTTTTACCATTCTGCAAAGAGTTGGAGAGAGGGGGAAAAACCAACAACATCCAGTCAGTGTGGAAGGAGGGAGACTCTACATCTTCTACAGGTGGGTGTGGGTGCATTTCCCCAAACAGACTTTGTTGTATCGGTGGGGGGAGGAAAGAAGACCACTGAGGGCCGGAACATCGCGGGGGGTGTGTGTGTGTGTGGTAGTGTGCGTGGGGGCCGTGCTTACAACTAGGCCCCCCCCCACAATTGGAACCCCCCCCACCCCCCCCACATTTGCCTAGCCTGGGATAGCTGGAGCTACCAGGCTGAAGATTGTTATTAATCACCCAATTAAAGATCGTTAGGAGTGCCTGGTGGCTCCAGCTACCCCAGGTGAAGACATCTTCTCCCCCCACCTGAAGACCACCCCAAGGACTTTTGTGTTTTTGCCATCTGGGGAGTGCACCCACCCACAGCTGCGAGGGGAGACCTGCCCTCGCAGTCCCCCCCCCCCTTCCCACACCCCTCTCTCTTTCTCTGCTACTCTGTTTCTCCCCTCTCTCTCTGAGGCCTCTTCCTTCCAAATTTGCAAAAAAAAAAAACAATTAAGACAACTGAGCAGAGGGAGCAAGGCCTCTCCCCAATTGTCAACGAGGGGAGAGGTGCCTCGTTAAGGGCTCCTCTGCTCAGTTAAATACACGAGGCCATTAAAGACCATTGAGGCCTGTGACTTTGGGGTGGGTGTAGCCCTTAAAGGGACCCCGTGATGGCGACCCCATCCACGCCGGTGGCAGGGCCAGCAAGGACGTATGCGCAGGTGGCAACCGCTTCCACAGCACCTCCTGCGCCACCCGCTGCCCTGCCACCATTTACACTTATAACAAAAAAACACGGGGTCAAGAGCTACACTCACCCCACAATGAGCATCGAGGAGTGCGTGCGGGCGATGGCTGGGGTAGTCGGCCCCTCGGCCATTGTCGCAGCCTCCAAGATGTCTGGGAAGGCTGTTTTCTTCCTGGGGTCGGAGCGGGCGGTGTCCCTGGCCCTCGAAAAGGGGCTCACGGTGGGCGGGACGTTCCTGCCGGTGGATCCTCTCGAGGCCACCGCGCAGAGGGTCATCGTGTCGAACGTCCCGCCCTTTGTTCCCGCTGAGCTCCTCCTCCCTCACCTACAACAACTGGGGGAGGTAAGGTCAGGGATCAACCCCATACCGCTCGGCCTCAGGGAGAACAGCCTGCGCCACGTGTTCTCCTTCCGCCGCCAGCTCTTTGTCCGGCTGGCGCGGGAGGACGTGACAGAAGGGCACTTTAATGTGGTGCACGAGGGGACTGCCTACCGCGTCTTCTGGACGTCGGACGGCGTGCGGTGCCATGCCTGCAGGGAGGTGGGGCATGTTCGTAAGAACTGCCCCGCCTCCAAGGCCGCCAAACCACCGAAGGCGGCCAAGGCTGGCGCTGCCGCCACCCCTCCCCCTAGTTGCGTCCGCGTGCCGGGAGCCATGGGTGCGCGGGCATCGTCGGAGGCCTTTGTTTTCAGGGCCTCCGGCGGGGGGGAGGGAGAGCGTCCGAGCGGAAAGAAGGCGCGGAAGAAGGAGAAACATCTAGAGGCGGGTCCCCTCGGTGCGCCGGAAAGTCTGACCACCGCGCTCAGCCCAACCCAGTCACCGGCGAGCGCGGGGTGCCCCGAGCCCGTGCCCGGGCCCTTGAATACCACCACAGAGGGGCCCAGGCGCGGGCAAGAAAAGGAAAAGGGGGGGGCGGAGCGGGAGGCCTCGGCAGACATGGAGGTCTCCCTGACTCCGCGCGCCCCCAGGAACAAAAAGAGGCACCGCCCCAATGACGCGGAGGGGGAACAACATCCCTCCGCGGAGGAGTCGGTGCCCGCCGCGTGTCCCGCGTCCCCCACCAGCGCCCCCAAATTGCGCTGCAGGCGCGAGGAGTCTTTCCCCGGGGAGGGTGAGACAGTTGAGGCTGCCCAGCCTCTGCCTCCCGGGGATGGAGTGGAAGATCTGCCTGTCGTGGGGGGCGTGGGGACCGCGGAGGAATGCGTAGCCGCCGGGCCGGGCGTCCCGGGGACTGAGGCGGGCGAGGCCGAAAAGGCCGAACCTGAGCCCGCCCAGCTATTACCCAACTTCCCCCGGGATTTGCTCGACCCGGCAGAGAATGAAACAATTGATTTTAATGATACTGTAGATGCTGGGCCGGGGGGTGGCAGCGGGGAGGGGGAGGAACACCCACCCTCGCCCCTTACTTTGGAGCTGGAGCACTTGGAGGGCCTGGGGATTTCCTATGGCCGGGTCTCTCCTTGTTCTCCGGTTCCTGGGGCGGAGGGGGAACCCCTTCCGCTGTCATTTCCCGACCCAGCACCATTTTTAAAAGAGCCCAGTGGGGACTCCTCTGCCGACGATCCTGGGGGTGGGATCGGGGCAGTGCCAGGGCCGGTTGGAGCGGCCGGTTCATTTGCCGTACCTTGTGCGGTCGATGGGCCGGCTGCTGGCGGCCACCTCCCGGAGGAGGACGGGGACTCGGTGGGGGACGCGGGTGAAGACCTAGAGACCACCGCCAGTGAGGCGGTGGATCTGCTCGCGGCCGCCGCTGAGGCCCTCCTCGTTCCTGCAAAGGAACTCCGGGACTTTTTGGCCCAGAGCCGGGGTCGCCGCGACCAAGCCCGACTGGCCCTGGAAAAATGGTCCGAGCCGGAGCTGATCAAGGGGTCCGTCCGCGCCGCCGTTAAAACCTTGGCCGCGGGCGGGCCCTTGACAAAGGAGCAGCACCTTGAGCTGCGCGAGCTCGAGGGACTCCTCGCTGGGCTGCGGAGGGAGCGGAGTTCAACAAAAGACTCCGCTCCCTCCCCCACAATAGGTTAAGGTAGAGGTTGCACTATGCTTTTGCCATGAAGATAACCATAGCCAGCCTCAACATCAACGGCGGCAGAGGGGCACGCCGTAGATTTGACAATTTTTCGCTCCTGCGGGAGGGGAAATATGCGGTGTGCTTCCTGCAAGAAACCCACACCGTTCCGGGAGACGAAGCCACGTGGCTCCTGGAATGGCAAGGAGAGGTCCGCATGAGCCACCTCACCGCCATTTCTAGTGGGGTGGCCATCTTGCTGGGCCCGCATTTTCAGCCGGAGATCTTGGGGGTCGAGGAGCCCGTGCCAGGCCGCTTGCTGCACGTAACGGTTCGCCTGGGGGACGTGCCGCTCCATCTCGTGAACGTGTACGCCCCTCATCCCGGCCCGCAGCAAACGCGCTTCTTTGAAGAGGTGTCCGCTCTTCTTGGCTCCGTCGACGTCGGCGACTGCATTGTCCTCGGGGGGGATTTTAACTGCACCCTCGAGGCGAGGGACCGCTCCGGTGCCCCGCAGTGCATGACGGCGATGGAGAAGTTGAGGGACCTGGTCGGGTCCTTCGACTTGGTGGACGTCTGGCGAAATCTCCACCCCGACTCCAGCGCCTTTACTTGGGTGAGGCCTGGAGTTGGATGGTCTAGAGTCGACCGCCTTTACGTGTCTCGGGCGTACGTTTCCTGCGTCCCGGCGGCCTCCATGCGGCCGGTGCCGTGTTCGGACCACCACCTGGTGTGGGCGGAGCTCGCTTCGCTCCGCGCGAGGACGGGGTCCGCGTACTGGCACTTTAACAACCGGCTGCTGGAGGACGTGCGGTTCCAGGACTCGTTCCGTCGATTCTGGTCCGACTGGAGAAGGAAGCAGGGGGGCTTCCCCTCCTTGAGGCTATGGTGGGACGTGGGCAAGGCTCACGTCCGCGTCTTCTGTCAAGAGTACGCGAGGGGGTCGACCAAGAGGCGGGCGGCCAGAGTCGGGCGCCTAGAAAAAGAGGTGCTCGACCTGGAAGCCCGTCTCGGTCAAGTCGTCCAGGGCCCGGCCCTGCGGACGGTGTACGAAGCGAAGAAGGCCGCGCTGAAGGACCTGCAGCTCGTCGGGTCCCGAGGCGCGTTCGGGAGGTCGCGGATCCGGTTCCTGCGGGATCTGGACCGCGGCTCCCCCTTCTTCTACTCGCTGGAAAAAAGGCAGAGTGTCCGTAAGCAGCTCTTGACGCTGCTGGCCGACGACGGCTCTCTCGTCTCGGATCCGGAGGGCGTCAACAACAGGGTCCGTGAATATTACGGGGCTCTGTTCTCTCCGGATCCGTCCAGCGAGGAAGCGCGTAGAGTTTTGTGGGAGGACCTGCCGAAGGTCAGCCCGGAGGGCGCCGAAAATCTGGAAGCTCCGCTAAGCCTGGCGGAGCTGACCGGTGCCCTCGCCCGGCTCTCGAGGGGAAAATCCCCGGGGCTGGACGGGCTGACCGTGGAGTTCCACAGGGCGTTCTGGGACGTCCTGGGGAGCGACTACGCGCGGGTCCTGGGGGAAAGTCTGGCGACCGGGGAGATGCCCCTCTCTTGGCGCAGGGCAGTCATCGTCCTGCTGCCTAAGAAGGGCGATCTCCGCCTCCTTAAGAACTGGCGCCCGGTCTCCCTCCTCAGCACGGACTACAAAATCTTCGCCAGGGCGATGTCTGCTCGCCTTGGTGCCGTGCTGGACCACATGATCCACCCCGACCAGTCCTACACGGTCCCGGGCCGGACGATCCACGACAACATCCATCTGGTCCGGGACCTCATCCATTGCTCCCAGGAGGCTGGTCTGTCGGTCGCCTTCCTATCCCTCGACCAAGAGAAGGCGTTCGACAGGGTGGATCACGACTATCTGCTCGGAACTCTGCGCGCTTTCGGGTTCGGGACGCATTTCGTCGCCCGGATCCGACTTTTGTACGCCGCCGCGGAGTGTCTGATTAAGGTTAACGGGTCCTTGACGGCGCCCCTTCGCTTTAGGAGAGGGGTGCGCCAGGGATGCCCCATGTCCGGCCAGTTATACGCCGTTTGCGTGGAGCCTTTCCTGCGCCTCTTGCGGACGAGGTTGACGGGACTGGCTCTGCAAGGGCCGGGCGTGGAGGTCGTCCTCTCGGCTTACGCCGATGACGTGCTCCTCGCGGTAGAGGATCCCGCTGACCTGCGGAGGATGCGTGAGTGCCAGGAGATTTACTCGGCCGCGTCCTCCGCCAGGATCAACTGGGAGAAATGTTCCGGACTCCTGGTGGGTCAGTGGCGGGTGGACTCCCTGCCGGAGGAGCTCAGGCCTTTTGCCTGGAGCACGACCCATCTCCTCTATCTGGGAGTCTACCTTAGCCCCGACGAGGAAGCCTGGCCGGCGAACTGGCAGGAGCTGGAGGCCAAGGTCGCCGCTCGCCTAGGGCGCTGGACAGGACTGCTCCGAGTGCTGTCCTACAGGGGTCGAGCGCTAGTCATAAACCAGCTGGTGGCCGCAATGCTGTGGTACCGGCTGGTCACTTTGACCCCTCCCCCTGCGTTTGTCGCCAAGATACAGAAGAAGCTGGTGGACTTCTTCTGGAACAACAGGAAGCACTGGGTCTCTGTCGCGGTCTTGAGTCTCCCGCTTGAGGAGGGCGGTCAGTCGTTGGTGTGCGTCAGCGCCCAGCTCGCGACTTTCCGTCTTCAGACCCTGCAGAGATACCTTTACGTCGAGCCCCCTCCTAGGTGGTGTGCTCTGGCGAGGTATTTCTTCCGCCAGCAGCTCGACCTCAATTATGACACGCAGCTCCTGTTTGTGAACTTGGGGGGTGCCAGGACCGCCCTCCGGGAGCTGCCTGTCTTTTACAGGGAACTCATCAGGGTCTGGAACAAAGTCTCCACCAAGCGCAGCTCTCCGCCGGCTGGAGTGGCGGCCGTCCTGCAGGAACCGCTGCTCGGGAATCCGTACCTCCACGGCCGAGGCTTCATGTGGCGGTCGGAAGAGAGGGCTGTGGCTGGTGAGGTGACCAGGGTCAGGGACCTGCTCGGTGGCGGTGGAGCGGGCTGGATGGCGCCAGTCACGCTGGCGCGGCGCCTAAATTCTGCCAACGTCCGCCGCGCGGCCGATGCCATCGAGTCGCTAAAAACAGCTCTGGGCCCTGACTCCGTTAGGTGTATCGAGGAGGCTCAAGCACGTGGGGAGATCCCGTCCGAACTGACCCCCGTCCGGACGGAATTCCTCATCGGCGCCAAACCCCGGAACCTCCCTCGGGGGCCGGCGCCTCACAACTTGAGCCGCCTCGGGGAAATCCCCTCCGTGCCTTTCAGTTCCGCGCGGAGGGGTTTCCTGTACGGGCTGCTCCTGCACACCCTCAACTTTGCCATCCTCGCCGGCCGTCCGGACACGCCATGGCGTACCATCTTGCCGTCCGGAGGAGGCGGGGGTCCCCGATGGAGGGCACTCTACGCAGGGGTCCTCCCACTATTCATCGGGGACTTGGCCTGGAGGGTGGTGCACGGAGCAGTGCCGTGCAACAAATTTTTAAGCCGGTTCACGGACTCCCAGGCCGCCTGCAATTTCTGCGGTCTGGAGGAGTCCGTGTTCCATGTTTTTATTGAGTGCACGAGGTTGCAGCCCCTGTTCCATTATTTGAAGGGGCTGCTCCTGAAATTCTGGCTGCACTTCAGTCCCACCCTCCTGATCTTTGGGCACCCTGTGCGGAGGGGAGCGGGTAGGTCCGAAGGCCTCCTCGTAGGACTGCTCCTGGGCACGGCCAAGGGTGCCATCAGCCGGTCCAGGCAGCGGGCGGTCGAGGGGGTCGTTCAACCTGACTGCCTGCCTCTCTTCCGCTCTTACATCCGGTCCAGGGTGTCCTTGGAGATGGAGCACGCGGTGTCCACCGGTACGCTCGCGGCCTTCCGCGAGAGGTGGGCACCGGAGGGACTGGAGTGCATCATCACGCCCGGCAACCAAATTTTAATTTGATTTTACGTTTTAAAGTTAATTTGTTTTAATTGCCGGTGCTTTTAGTGTCCCCTTCCCTTTTATAGGGGGCACTGGGGAAAAATTGTGATTTTAGTGCCCAAAAAAAAAACCAAAAAAAGAAAAACACAAAAAAAAACAAAAAAAGGGGGGGAAAAAAAGGGCCTTGTAAATGTCTGGAGTGTCACCCAGGTTGGGTGGCACCGTTATTGTTTTATGTTTTCACAGGTAGACTCTAAAAGAGTTTCAAGCACAAGGAACCAATGGTAGAGCAGTGGAGGCGTGTCCTGCTCAGTTGGAGCTGTGAGCAGTGAGGGAAGCAGCTATCAACTTGAGCTCCTGCCTGCAGAGCCCTGAGACCAGCCCAGGAATAGAAGGAAGGAAGGGGCTTCACTACAACTTCTAACCAGAGGGAGAGGAGGAAAAAAGAAAACTTTGCAACAACTTCATCATTTCTGCAAAGAGTTGGAGAGAGGGGGAAAAACCACAACAACAAACCAGTGTGGAAGGAGGGAGACTCTACATTCTACAGGTGGGTGTGGGTGCATTTCCCCAAACAGACTTTGTTGTATCGGTGGGGGGAGGAAAGATGACCACTGAGGGCCGGAACATCGCGGGGGGTGTGTGTGTGTGTGTGTGGTAGTGTGCGTGGGGGCCGTGCTTACAACTAGGCCCCCCCCACAATTGAAACCCCCCCCACCCCCAATTGCCTAGCCTGGGATAGCTGGAGCTACCAGGCTGAAGATTTTCATTAATCACCCAATTAAAGATCGTTAGGAGTGCCTGGTGGCTCCAGCTACCCCAGGTGAAGACATCTTCTCCCCCCACCTGAAGACCACCTCAAAGACTTTTGTGTTTTGCCATCTGGGGAGTGCACCCACCCACAGCTGCGAGGAGAGACCTGCCCTCGCAGCCCCCCCCCCTTCCCACCCCCCTCTCTCTTTTCTCTGCTACTCTGTTTCTCCCCTCTCTCTCTGAGAACCCTTTCCTTCCAAATTTAAAAAAAAAACCAATTAAGACGACTGAGCAGAGGGAGCAAGGCCTCTCCCCAATTGTCAACGAGGGGAGAGGTGCCTCGTTAAGGGCTCCTCTGCTCAGTGAACATAAGAGGCCATTAAAGACCATTAAGGCCTGTGACTTTGGGGTGGGTGTAGCCCTTAAAGGGACCCCGTGATGGCGACCCCATCCACGCCGGTGGCAGGGCCAGCAAGGACGTATGCGCAGGTGGCAACCGCTTCCACAGCACCTCCTGCGCCACCCGCTGCCCTGCCACCATTTAGATTAATTACTAGAAAACACGGGGTCAAGAGCTACACTCACCCCACAATGAGCATTGAGGAGTGCGTGCGGGCGATGGCTGGGGTAGTCGGCCCCTCGGCCATTGTCGCAGCCTCCAAGATGTCTGGGAAGGCTGTTTTCTTCCTGGGGTCGGAGCGGGCGGTGTCCCTGGCCCTTGAAAAGGGGCTCACGGTGGGCGGGACGTTCCTGCCGGTGGACCCTCTCGAGGCCACCGCGCAGAGGGTCATCGTGTCGAACGTCCCGCCCTTTGTTCCCGCTGAGCTCCTCCTCCCTCACCTACAACAACTGGGGGAGGTAAGGTCAGGGATCAACCCCATACCGCTCGGCCTCAGGGAGAACAGCCTGCGCCACGTGTTCTCCTTCCGCCGCCAGCTCTTTGTCCGGCTGGCGCGGGAGGAGACGACGGAGGGGAACTTTAATGTGGTGCACGAGGGGACTGCCTACCGCGTCTTCTGGACGTCGGACGGCGTGCGGTGCCATGCCTGTAGGGAGGTGGGGCATGTTCGTAAGAACTGCCCCGCCTCCAAGGCCGCCAAACCACCGAAGGCGGCCAAGGCTGGCACCGCCGCCACCCCTCCCCCTAGTTGCGTCCGCGTGCCGGGAGCCATGGGTGCGCGGGCATCGTCGGAGGCCTTTGTTTTCAGGGCCTCCGGCGGGGGGGAGGGAGAGCGTTCGACCGGAAAGAAGGCGCGGAAGAAGGCGAAACATCTCGAGGCGGGTCCCCTCAGTGCGCCGGAAAGTCTGACCACCGCGCTCAGCCCAACCCAGTCACCGGCGAGCGCGGGGTGCCCCGAGCCCGTGCCCGGGCCCTTGAATACCACCACAGAGGGGCCCAGGCGCGGGCAAGAAAAGGAAAAGGGGGGGGCGGAGCGGGAGGCCTCGGCAGACATGGAGGTCTCCCTGACTCCGCGCGCCCCCAGGAACAAAAAGAGGCACCGCCCCAATGAGGCGGAGGGGGAACAACATCCCTCCGCGGAGGAGTCGGTGCCCGCCGCGTGTCCCGCGTCCCCCACCAGCGCCCCCAAATTGCGCTGCAGGCGCGAGGAGTCTTTCCCCGGGGAGGGTGAGGCAGTCGAGGCTGCCCAGCCTCTGCCTCCCGGGGATGGAGTGGAAGATCTGCCTGTCGTGGGGGGCGTGGGAACCGCGGAGGAATGCGTAGCCGCCGGGCCGGGCGTCCCGGGGACTGAGGCGGGCGAGGCCGAAAAGGCCGAACCTGAGCCCGCCCAGCTATTATCCAACTTCCCCCGGGAGTCGCTCGACCCGGCAGAAAAACAATTAAATAATTATGACACTGTAGATGCTGGGCCGGGGGGTGGCAGCGGGGAGGGGGAGGAACACCCACCCTCGCCCCTTACTTTGGAGCTGGAGCACTTGGAGGGCCTGGGGATTTCCTATGGCCGGGTCTCTCCTTGTTCTCCGGTTCCTGGGGCGGAGGGGGAACCCCTTCCGCTGTCATTTCCCGACCCAGCACCATTTTTAAAAGAGCCCAGTGGGGACTCCTCTGCCGACGATCCTGGGGGTGGGATCGGGGCAGTGCCAGGGCCGGTTGGAGCGGCCGGTTCATTTGCCGTACCTTGTGCGGTCGATGGGCCGGCTGCTGGCGGCCACCTCCCGGAGGAGGACGGGGACTCGGTGGGAGACGCGGGTGAAGACCTAGAGACCACCGCCAGGGAGGCGGTGGATCTGCTCGCGGCCGCCGCTGAGGCCCTCCTCGTTCCTGCAAAGGAACTCCGGGACTTTTTGGCCCAGAGCCGGGGTCGCCGCGACCAAGCCCGACTGGCCCTGGAAAAATGGTCCGAGCCGGAGCTGATCAAGGGGTCCGTCCGCGCCGCCGTTAAAACCTTGGCCGCGGGCGGGCCCTTGACAAAGGAGCAGCACCTTGAGCTGCGCGAGCTCGAGGGACTCCTCGCTGGGCTGCGGAGGGAGCGGAGTTCAACAAAAGACTCCGCTCCCTCCCCCACAATAGGTTAAGGTAGAGGTTGCACTATGCTTTTGCCATGAAGATAACCATAGCCAGCCTCAACATCAACGGCGGCAGAGGGGCACGCCGTAGATTTGACAATTTTTCGCTCCTGCGGGAGGGGAAATATGCGGTGTGCTTCCTGCAAGAAACCCACACCGTTCCGGGAGACGAAGCCACGTGGCTCCTGGAATGGCAAGGAGAGGTCCGCATGAGCCACCTCACCGCCATTTCTAGTGGGGTGGCCATCTTGCTGGGCCCGCATTTTCAGCCGGAGATCTTGGGGGTCGAGGAGCCCGTGCCAGGCCGCTTGCTGCACGTAACGGTTCGCCTGGGGGACGTGCCGCTCCATCTCGTGAACGTGTACGCCCCTCATCCCGGCCCGCAGCAAACGCGCTTCTTTGAAGAGGTGTCCGCTCTTCTTGGCTCCGTCGACGTCGGCGACTGCATTGTCCTCGGGGGGGATTTTAACTGCACCCTCGAGGCGAGGGACCGCTCCGGTGCCCCGCAGTGCATGACGGCGATGGAGAAGTTGAGGGACCTGGTCGGGTCCTTCGACTTGGTGGACGTCTGGCGAAATCTCCACCCCGACTCCAGCGCCTTTACTTGGGTGAGGCCTGGAGTTGGATGGTCTAGAGTCGACCGCCTTTACGTGTCTCGGGCGTACGTTTCCTGCGTCCCGGCGGCCTCCATGCGGCCGGTGCCGTGTTCGGACCACCACCTGGTGTGGGCGGAGCTCGCTTCGCTCCGCGCGAGGACGGGGTCCGCGTACTGGCACTTTAACAACCGGCTGCTGGAGGACGTGCGGTTCCAGGACTCGTTCCGTCGATTCTGGTCCGACTGGAGAAGGAAGCAGGGGGGCTTCCCCTCCTTGAGGCTATGGTGGGACGTGGGCAAGGCTCACGTCCGCGTCTTCTGTCAAGAGTACGCGAGGGGGTCGACCAAGAGGCGGGCGGCCAGAGTCGGGCGCCTAGAAAAAGAGGTGCTCGACCTGGAAGCCCGTCTCGGTCAAGTCGTCCAGGACCCGGCCCTGCGGACGGTGTACGAAGCGAAGAAGGCCGCGCTGAAGGACCTGCAGCTCGTCGGGTCCCGAGGCGCGTTCGTGAGGTCGCGGATCCGGTTCCTGCGGGATCTGGACCGCGGCTCCCCCTTCTTCTACTCGCTGGAAAAAAGGCAGAGTGTCCGTAAGCAGCTCTTGACGCTGCTGGCCGACGACGGCTCTCTCGTCTCGGATCCGGAGGGCGTCAACAACAGGGTCCGTGAATATTACGGGGCTCTGTTCTCTCCGGATCCGTCCAGCGAGGAAGCGCGTAGAGTTTTGTGGGAGGACCTGCCGAAGGTCAGCCCGGAGGGCGCCGAAAATCTGGAAGCTCCGCTAAGCCTGGCGGAGCTGACCGGTGCCCTCGCCCGGCTCTCGAGGGGAAAATCCCCGGGGCTGGACGGGCTGACCGTGGAGTTCCACAGGGCGTTCTGGGACGTCCTGGGGAGCGACTACGCGCGGGTCCTGGGGGAAAGTCTGGCGACCGGGGAGATGCCCCTCTCTTGGCGCAGGGCAGTCATCGTCCTGCTGCCTAAGAAGGGCGATCTCCGCCTCCTTAAGAACTGGCGCCCGGTCTCCCTCCTCAGCACGGACTACAAAATCTTCGCCAGGGCGATGTCTGCTCGCCTTGGTGCCGTGCTGGACCACATGATCCACCCCGACCAGTCATACACGGTCCCGGGCCGGACAATCCACGACAACATCCATCTGGTCCGGGACCTCATCCATTGTTCCCAGGAGGCTGGTCTGTCGGTCGCCTTCCTATCCCTCGACCAAGAGAAGGCGTTCGACAGGGTGGATCACGACTATCTGCTCGGAACTCTGCGCGCTTTCGGGTTCGGGACGCATTTCGTCGCCCGGATCCGACTTTTGTACGCCGCCGCGGAGTGTCTTATTAAGGTTAACGGGTCCTTGACGGCGCCCCTTCGCTTTAGGAGAGGGGTGCGCCAGGGATGCCCCATGTCCGGCCAGTTATACGCCGTTTGCGTGGAGCCTTTCCTGCGCCTCTTGCGGACGAGGTTGACGGGACTGGCTCTGCAAGGGCCGGGCGTGGAGGTCGTCCTCTCGGCTTACGCCGATGACGTGCTCCTCGCGGTAGAGGATCCCGCTGACCTGCGGAGGATGCGTGAGTGCCAGGAGATTTACTCGGCCGCGTCCTCCGCCAGGATCAACTGGGAGAAATGTTCCGGACTCCTGGTGGGTCAGTGGCGGGTGGACTCCCTGCCGGAGGAGCTCAGGCCTTTTGCCTGGAGCACGACCCATCTCCTCTATCTGGGAGTCTACCTTAGCCCCGACGAGGAAGCCTGGCCGGCGAACTGGCAGGAGCTGGAGGCCAAGGTCGCCGCTCGCCTAGGGTGCTGGACAGGACTGCTCCGAGTGCTGTCCTACAGGGGTCGAGCGCTAGTCATAAACCAGCTGGTGGCCGCAATGCTGTGGTACCGGCTGGTCACTTTGACCCCTCCCCCTGCGTTTGTCGCCAAGATACAGAAGAAGCTGGTGGACTTCTTCTGGAACAACAGGAAGCACTGGGTCTCTGTCGCGGTCTTGAGTCTCCCGCTTGAGGAGGGCGGTCAGTCGTTGGTGTGCGTCAGCGCCCAGCTCGCGACTTTCCGTCTTCAGACCCTGCAGAGATACCTTTACGTCGAGCCCCCTCCTAGGTGGTGTGCTCTGGCGAGGTATTTCTTCCGCCAGCAGCTCGACCTCAATTATGACACGCAGCTCCTGTTTGTGAACTTGGGGGGTGCCAGGACCGCCCTCCGGGAGCTGCCTGTCTTTTACAGGGAACTCATCAGGGTCTGGAACAAAGTCTCCACCAAGCGCAGCTCTCCGCCGGCTGGAGTGGCGGCCGTCCTGCAGGAGCCGCTGCTCGGGAATCCGTACCTCCACGGCCGAGGCTTCATGTGGCGGTCGGAAGAGAGGGCTGTGGCTGGTGAGGTGACCAGGGTCAGGGACCTGCTCGATGGCGGAGGAGCGGGCTGGATGGCGCCAGTCACGCTGGCGCGGCGCCTAAATTCTGCCAACGTCCGCCGCGCGGCCAATGCCATCGAGTCGCTAAAAACAGCTCTGGGCCCTGACTCCGTTAGGTGTATCGAGGAGGCTCAAGCACGTGGGGAGATCCCGTCCGAACTGACCCCCGTCCGGACGGAATTCCTCATCGGCGCCAAACCCCGGAACCTCCCTCGGGGGCCGGCGCCTCACAACTTGAGCCGCCTCGGGGAAATCCCCTCCGTGCCTTTCAGTTCCGCGCGGAGGGGTTTCCTGTACGGGCTGCTCCTGCACACCCTCAACTTTGCCATCCTCGCCGGCCGTCCGGACACGCCATGGCGCACCATCTTGCCGTCCGGAGGAGGCGGGGGTCCCCGATGGAGGGCACTCTACGCAGGGGTCCTCCCACTATTCATCGGGGACTTGGCCTGGAGGGTGGTGCACGGAGCAGTGCCGTGCAACAAATTTTTAAGCCGGTTCACGGACTCCCAGGCCGCCTGCAATTTCTGCGGTCTGGAGGAGTCCGTGTTCCATGTTTTTATTGAGTGCACAAGGTTGCAGCCCCTGTTCCATTATTTGAAGGGGCTGCTCCTGAAATTCTGGCTGCACTTCAGTCCCACTCTCCTGATCTTTGGGCACCCTGTGCGGAGGGGAGCGGGTAGGTCCGAAGGCCTCCTCGTAGGACTGCTCCTGGGCACGGCCAAGGGTGCCATCAGCCGGTCCAGGCAGCGGGCGGTCGAGGGGGTCGTTCAACCTGACTGCCTGCCTCTCTTCCGCTCTTACATCCGGTCCAGGGTGTCCTTGGAGATGGAGCACGCGGTGTCCACCGGTACGCTCGCGGCCTTCCGCGAGAGGTGGGCACCGGAGGGACTGGAGTGCATCATCACGCCCGGCAACCAAATTTTAATTTGATTTTACGTTTTAAAGTTAATTTGTTTTAATTGCCGGTGCTTTTAGTGTCCCCTTCCCTTTTATAGGGGGCACTGGGGAAAAATTGTGATTTTAGTGCCCAAAAAAAAACAAAAAAAAAAGAAAAAAAAAAAAAAAAACACAAAAAAGGGGGGAAAAAAAAATGGGCCTTGTAAATGTCTGGAGTGTCACCCAGGTCGGGTGGCACCGTTTAATGTTTTATGTTTTCACAGATAAACTCAAAAGAGTTTCATGCACAAGGAACCAATCGTGCAGCAGTAGAGGCGTGTCCTGCTCAGTTGGAGCTGTGAGCAGTGAGGGAAGCAGCTAGCAACTTGAGCTCCTGCCAGGAGAGCCTTGAGACCAGCCCAGGAGGAGAAGGAAGGAAGGGGCTTCACCTTCAACTTTACCCAGAGGGAGAGGAGGAGAACAGAAAACTTTTAAACAACTTTTACCATTCTGCAAAGAGTTGGAGAGAGGGGGAAAAACCAACAACATCCAGTCAGTGTGGAAGGAGGGAGACTCTACATCTTCTACAGGTGGGTGTGGGTGCATTTCCCCAAACAGACTTTGTTGTATCGGTGGGGGGAGGAAAGAAGACCACTGAGGGCCGGAACATCGCGGGGGGTGTGTGTGTGTGTGGTAGTGTGCGTGGGGGCCGTGCTTACAACTAGGCCCCCCCCCACAATTGGAACCCCCCCCACCCCCCCCACATTTGCCTAGCCTGGGATAGCTGGAGCTACCAGGCTGAAGATTGTTATTAATCACCCAATTAAAGATCGTTAGGAGTGCCTGGTGGCTCCAGCTACCCCAGGTGAAGACATCTTCTCCCCCCACCTGAAGACCACCCCAAGGACTTTTGTGTTTTTGCCATCTGGGGAGTGCACCCACCCACAGCTGCGAGGGGAGACCTGCCCTCGCAGTCCCCCCCCCCCTTCCCACACCCCTCTCTCTTTCTCTGCTACTCTGTTTCTCCCCTCTCTCTCTGAGGCCTCTTCCTTCCAAATTTGCAAAAAAAAAAAACAATTAAGACAACTGAGCAGAGGGAGCAAGGCCTCTCCCCAATTGTCAACGAGGGGAGAGGTGCCTCGTTAAGGGCTCCTCTGCTCAGTTAAATACACGAGGCCATTAAAGACCATTGAGGCCTGTGACTTTGGGGTGGGTGTAGCCCTTAAAGGGACCCCGTGATGGCGACCCCATCCACGCCGGTGGCAGGGCCAGCAAGGACGTATGCGCAGGTGGCAACCGCTTCCACAGCACCTCCTGCGCCACCCGCTGCCCTGCCACCATTTACACTTATAACAAAAAAACACGGGGTCAAGAGCTACACTCACCCCACAATGAGCATCGAGGAGTGCGTGCGGGCGATGGCTGGGGTAGTCGGCCCCTCGGCCATTGTCGCAGCCTCCAAGATGTCTGGGAAGGCTGTTTTCTTCCTGGGGTCGGAGCGGGCGGTGTCCCTGGCCCTCGAAAAGGGGCTCACGGTGGGCGGGACGTTCCTGCCGGTGGATCCTCTCGAGGCCACCGCGCAGAGGGTCATCGTGTCGAACGTCCCGCCCTTTGTTCCCGCTGAGCTCCTCCTCCCTCACCTACAACAACTGGGGGAGGTAAGGTCAGGGATCAACCCCATACCGCTCGGCCTCAGGGAGAACAGCCTGCGCCACGTGTTCTCCTTCCGCCGCCAGCTCTTTGTCCGGCTGGCGCGGGAGGACGTGACAGAAGGGCACTTTAATGTGGTGCACGAGGGGACTGCCTACCGCGTCTTCTGGACGTCGGACGGCGTGCGGTGCCATGCCTGCAGGGAGGTGGGGCATGTTCGTAAGAACTGCCCCGCCTCCAAGGCCGCCAAACCACCGAAGGCGGCCAAGGCTGGCGCTGCCGCCACCCCTCCCCCTAGTTGCGTCCGCGTGCCGGGAGCCATGGGTGCGCGGGCATCGTCGGAGGCCTTTGTTTTCAGGGCCTCCGGCGGGGGGGAGGGAGAGCGTCCGAGCGGAAAGAAGGCGCGGAAGAAGGAGAAACATCTAGAGGCGGGTCCCCTCGGTGCGCCGGAAAGTCTGACCACCGCGCTCAGCCCAACCCAGTCACCGGCGAGCGCGGGGTGCCCCGAGCCCGTGCCCGGGCCCTTGAATACCACCACAGAGGGGCCCAGGCGCGGGCAAGAAAAGGAAAAGGGGGGGGCGGAGCGGGAGGCCTCGGCAGACATGGAGGTCTCCCTGACTCCGCGCGCCCCCAGGAACAAAAAGAGGCACCGCCCCAATGACGCGGAGGGGGAACAACATCCCTCCGCGGAGGAGTCGGTGCCCGCCGCGTGTCCCGCGTCCCCCACCAGCGCCCCCAAATTGCGCTGCAGGCGCGAGGAGTCTTTCCCCGGGGAGGGTGAGACAGTTGAGGCTGCCCAGCCTCTGCCTCCCGGGGATGGAGTGGAAGATCTGCCTGTCGTGGGGGGCGTGGGGACCGCGGAGGAATGCGTAGCTGCCGGGCCGGGCGTCCCGGGGACTGAGGCGGGCGAGGCCGAAAAGGCCGAACCTGAGCCCGCCCAGCTATTACCCAACTTCCCCCGGGAGTTGCTCGACCCGGCAGAAACAAAATATATTGATTTTAATGAAACTGTAGATGCTGGGCCGGGGGGTGGCAGCGGGGAGGGGGAGGAACACCCACCCTCGCCCCTTACTTTGGAGCTGGAGCACTTGGAGGGCCTGGGGATTTCCTATGGCCGGGTCTCTCCTTGTTCTCCGGTTCCTGGGGCGGAGGGGGAACCCCTTCCGCTGTCATTTCCCGACCCGGCACCATTTTTAAAAGAGCCCAGTGGGGACTCCTCTGCCGACGATCCTGGGGGTGGGATTGGGGCAGTGCCAGGGCCGGTTGGAGCGGCCGGTTCATTTGCCGTACCTTGTGCGGTCGATGGGCCGGCTGCTGGCGGCCACCTCCCGGAGGAGGACGGGGACTCGGTGGGGGACGCGGGTGAAGACCTAGAGACCACCGCCAGTGAGGCGGTGGATCTGCTCGCGGCCGCCGCTGAGGCCCTCCTCGTTCCTGCAAAGGAACTCCGGGACTTTTTGGCCCAGAGCCGGGGTTGCCGCGACCAAGCCCGACTGGCCCTGGAAAAATGGTCCGAGCCGGAGCTGATCAAGGGGTCCGTCCGCGCCGCCGTTAAAACCTTGGCCGCGGGAGGGCCCTTGACAAAGGAGCAGCACCTTGAGCTGCGCGAGCTCGAGGGACTCCTCGCTGGGCTGCGGAGGGAGCGGAGTTCAACAAAAGACTCCGCTCCCTCCCCCACAATAGGGTAAGGTAGAGGTTGCACTATGCTTTTGCCATGAAGATAACCATAGCCAGCCTCAACATCAACGGCGGCAGAGGGGCACGCCGTAGATTTGACAATTTTTCGCTCCTGCGGGAGGGGAAATATGCGGTGTGCTTCCTGCAAGAAACCCACACCGTTCCGGGAGACGAAGCCACGTGGCTCCTGGAATGGCAAGGAGAGGTCCGCATGAGCCACCTCACCGCCATTTCTAGTGGGGTGGCCATCTTGCTGGGCCCGCATTTTCAGCCGGAGATCTTGGGGGTCGAGGAGCCCGTGCCAGGCCGCTTGCTGCACGTAACGGTTCGCCTGGGGGACGTGCCGCTCCATCTCGTGAACGTGTACGCCCCTCATCCCGGCCCGCAGCAAACGCGCTTCTTTGAAGAGGTGTCCGCTCTTCTTGGCTCCGTCGACGTCGGCGACTGCATTGTCCTCGGGGGGGATTTTAACTGCACCCTCGAGGCGAGGGACCGCTCCGGTGCCCCGCAGTGCATGACGGCGATGGAGAAGTTGAGGGACCTGGTCGGGTCCTTCGACTTGGTGGACGTCTGGCGAAATCTCCACCCCGACTCCAGCGCCTTTACTTGGGTGAGGCCTGGAGTTGGATGGTCTAGAGTCGACCGCCTTTACGTGTCTCGGGCGTACGTTTCCTGCGTCCCGGCGGCCTCCATGCGGCCGGTGCCGTGTTCGGACCACCACCTGGTGTGGGCGGAGCTCGCTTCGCTCCGCGCGAGGACGGGGTCCGCGTACTGGCACTTTAACAACCGGCTGCTGGAGGACGTGCGGTTCCAGGACTCGTTCCGTCGATTCTGGTCCGACTGGAGAAGGAAGCAGGGGGGCTTCCCCTCCTTGAGGCTATGGTGGGACGTGGGCAAGGCTCACGTCCGCGTCTTCTGTCAAGAGTACGCGAGGGGGTCGACCAAGAGGCGGGCGGCCAGAGTCGGGCGCCTAGAAAAAGAGGTGCTCGACCTGGAAGCCCGTCTCGGTCAAGTCGTCCAGGACCCGGCCCTGCGGACGGTGTACGAAGCGAAGAAGGCCGCGCTGAAGGACCTGCAGCTCGTCGGGTCCCGAGGCGCGTTCGTGAGGTCGCGGATCCGGTTCCTGCGGGATCTGGACCGCGGCTCCCCCTTCTTCTACTCGCTGGAAAAAAGGCAGAGTGTCCGTAAGCAGCTCTTGATGCTGCTGGCCGACGACGGCTCTCTCGTCTCGGATCCGGAGGGCGTCAACAACAGGGTCCGTGAATATTACGGGGCTCTGTTCTCTCCGGATCCGTCCAGCGAGGAAGCGCGTAGAGTTTTGTGGGAGGACCTGCCGAAGGTCGGCCCGGAGGGCGCCGAAAATCTGGAAGCTCCGCTAAGCCTGGCGGAGCTGACCGGTGCCCTCGCCCGGCTCTCGAGGGGAAAATCCCCGGGGCTGGACGGGCTGACCGTGGAGTTCCACAGGGCGTTCTGGGACGTCCTGGGGGGCGACTACGCGCGGGTCCTGGGGGAAAGTCTGGCGACCGGGGAGATGCCCCTCTCTTGGCGCAGGGCAGTCATCGTCCTGCTGCCTAAGAAGGGCGATCTCCGCCTCCTTAAGAACTGGCGCCCGGTCTCCCTCCTCAGCACGGACTACAAAATCTTCGCCAGGGCGATGTCTGCTCGCCTTGGTGCCGTGCTGGACCACATGATCCACCCCGACCAGTCATACACGGTCCCGGGCCGGACGATCCACGACAACATCCATCTGGTCCGGGACCTCATCCATTGCTCCCAGGAGGCTGGTCTGTCGGTCGCCTTCCTATCCCTCGACCAAGAGAAGGCGTTCGACAGGGTGGATCACGACTATCTGCTCGGAACTCTGCGCGCTTTCGGGTTCGGGACGCATTTCGTCGCCCGGATCCGACTTTTGTACGCCGCCGCGGAGTGTCTGATTAAGGTTAACGGGTCCTTGACGGCGCCCCTTCGCTTTAGGAGAGGGGTGCGCCAGGGATGCCCCATGTCCGGCCAGTTATACGCCGTTTGCGTGGAGCCTTTCCTGCGCCTCTTGCGGACGAGGTTGACGGGACTGGCTCTGCAAGGGCCGGGCGTGGAGGTCGTCCTCTCGGCTTACGCCGATGACGTGCTCCTCGCGGTAGAGGATCCCGCTGACCTGCGGAGGATGCGTGAGTGCCAGGAGATTTACTCGGCCGCGTCCTCCGCCAGGATCAACTGGGAGAAATGTTCCGGACTCCTGGTGGGTCAGTGGCGGGTGGACTCCCTGCCGGAGGAGCTCAGGCCTTTTGCCTGGAGCACGACCCATCTCCTCTATCTGGGAGTCTACCTTAGCCCCGACGAGGAAGCCTGGCCGGCGAACTGGCAGGAGCTGGAGGCCAAGGTCGCCGCTCGCCTAGGGCGCTGGACAGGACTGCTCCGAGTGCTGTCCTACAGGGGTCGAGCGCTAGTCATAAACCAGCTGGTGGCCGCAATGCTGTGGTACCGGCTGGTCACTTTGACCCCTCCCCCTGCGTTTGTCGCCAAGATACAGAAGAAGCTGGTGGACTTCTTCTGGAACAACAGGAAGCACTGGGTCTCTGTCGCGGTCTTGAGTCTCCCGCTTGAGGAGGGCGGTCAGTCGTTGGTGTGCGTCAGCGCCCAGCTCGCGACTTTCCGTCTTCAGACCCTGCAGAGATACCTTTACGTCGAGCCCCCTCCTAGGTGGTGTGCTCTGGCGAGGTATTTCTTCCGCCAGCAGCTCGACCTCAATTATGACACGCAGCTCCTGTTTGTGAACTTGGGGGGTGCCAGGACCGCCCTCCGGGAGCTGCCTGTCTTTTACAGGGAACTCATCAGGGTCTGGAACAAAGTCTCCACCAAGCGCAGCTCTCCGCCGGCTGGAGTGGCGGCCGTCCTGCAGGAACCGCTGCTCGGGAATCCGTACCTCCACGGCCGAGGCTTCATGTGGCGGTCGGAAGAGAGGGCTGTGGCTGGTGAGGTGACCAGGGTCAGGGACCTGCTCGATGGCGGAGGAGCGGGCTGGATGGCGCCAGTCACGCTGGCGCGGCGCCTAAATTCTGCCAACGTCCGCCGCGCGGCCGATGCCATCGAGTCGCTAAAAACAGCTCTGGGCCCTGACTCCGTTAGGTGTATCGAGGAGGCTCAAGCACGTGGGGAGATCCCGTCCGAACTGACCCCCGTCCGGACGGAATTCCTCATCGGCGCCAAACCCCGGAACCTCCCTCGGGGGCCGGCGCCTCACAACTTGAGCCGCCTCGGGGAAATCCCCTCCGTGCCTTTCAGTTCCGCGCGGAGGGGTTTCCTGTACGGGCTGCTCCTGCACACCCTCAACTTTGCCATCCTCGCCGGCCGTCCGGACACGCCATGGCGTACCATCTTGCCGTCCGGAGGAGGCGGGGGTCCCCGATGGAGGGCACTCTACGCAGGGGTCCTCCCACTATTCATCGGGGACTTGGCCTGGAGGGTGGTGCACGGAGCAGTGCCGTGCAACAAATTTTTAAGCCGGTTCACGGACTCCCAGGCCGCCTGCAATTTCTGCGGTCTGGAGGAGTCCGTGTTCCATGTTTTTATTGAATGCACAAGGTTGCAGCCCCTGTTCCACTATTTGAAGGGGCTGCTCCTGAAATTCTGGCTGCACTTCAGTCCCACTCTCCTGATCTTTGGGCACCCTGTGCGGAGGGGAGCGGGTAGGTCCGAGGGCCTCCTCGTAGGACTGCTCCTGGGCACGGCCAAGGGTGCCATCAGCCGGTCCAGGCAGCGGGCGGTCGAGGGGGTCGTTCAACCTGACTGCCTGCCCCTCTTCCGCTCTTACATCCGATCCAGGGTGTCCTTGGAGATGGAGCACGCGGTGTCCACCGGTACGCTCGCGGCCTTCCGCGAGAGGTGGGCACCGGAGGGACTGGAGTGCATCATCACGCCCGGCAACCAAATTTTAATTTGATTTTACGTTTTAAAGTTTAATTTGTTTTAATTGCCGGTGCTTTTAGTGTCCCCCTCTCCTTTTATAGGGGGCACTGGAAAAAGGAAAAATTTGATTTTAGTGCCCCAAAAAAAAAAAACACAAAAAAAATAAATAAAAAAGGGGCCTTGTAAATGTCTTGTGTGTGTCATCCAGGTCGGGTGGCACGGATACATGTTTTATGTTTTTGCAGGTGAACTCCAAAAAGAGTTTCATGCACAAGGAACCAATCGTGCAGCAGTAGAGGCGTGTCCTGCTCAGTTGGAGCTGTGAGCAGTGAGGGAAGCAGCTAGCAACTTGAGCTCCTGCCAGGAGAGCCCTGAGACCAGCCCAGGAAAAGAAGGAAGGAAGGGGCTTCACCATCACTTTTATCCAGAGGGAGAGGAGGAGAAAGCAGAAATCATTACAACATCTTTACCATTTCTGCAAGGAGTTGGAGAGAGGGGGAAAAACCACAACAACCATCCAGTGTGGAAGGAGGGAGACTCTACATTCTACAGGTGGGTGTGGGTGCATTTCCCCAAACAGACTTTGTTGTATCGGTGGGGGGAGGAAAGAAGACCACTGAGGGCCGGAACATCGCGGGGGGTGTGTGTGTGTGTGGTAGTGTGTGTGGGGGCCTTGCTTACAACTAGGCCCCCCCCCCACAATTGGAACCCCCCCCCACCCCCCCCACATTTGCCTAGCCTGGGATAGCTGGAGCTACCAGGCTGAAGATTGTTGTTTTTCTTAAATCACCCAATTAAAGATCGTTAGGAGTGCCTGGTGGCTCCAGCTACCCCAGGTGAAGACATCTTCTCCCCCCACCTGAAGACCACCCCAAAGACTTTTGTGTTTTGCCATCTGGGGAGTGCACCCACCCACAGCTGCGAGGGGAGACCTGCCCTCGCAGCCCCCCCCCCTTCCCACCCCCCTCTCTCTTTCTCTGCTACTCTGTTTCTCCCCTCTCTCTCTGAGAACCCTTTCCTTCCAAATTTTTAAAAAAAATAACAATTAAGACAACTGAGCAGAGGGAGCAAGGCCTCTCCCCAATTGTCAACGAGGGGAGAGGTGCCTCGTTAAGGGCTCCTCTGCTCAGTTAACATACGAGGCCATTAAAGACCATTAAGGCCTGTGACTTTGGGGTGGGTGTGGCCCTTAAAGGGACCCCGTGATGGCGACCCCATCCACGCCGGTGGCAGGGCCAGCAAGGACGTATGCGCAGGTGGCAACCGCTTCCACGGCCCCTCCTGCGCCACCCGCTGCCCTGCCACCATTTAGATTAATTACTAGAAAACACGGGGTCAAGAGCTACACTCACCCCACAATGAGCATTGAGGAGTGCGTGCGGGCGATGGCTGGGGTAGTCGGCCCCTCGGCCATTGTCGCAGCCTCCAAGATGTCTGGGAAGGCTGTTTTCTTCCTGGGGTCGGAGCGGGCGGTGTCCCTGGCCCTCGAAAAGGGGCTCACGGTGGGCGGGACGTTCCTGCCGGTGGATCCTCTCGAGGCCACCGCGCAGAGGGTCATCGTGTCGAACGTCCCGCCCTTTGTTCCCGCTGAGCTCCTCCTCCCTCACCTACAACAACTGGGGGAGGTAAGGTCAGGGATCAACCCCATACCGCTCGGCCTCAGGGAGAACAGCCTGCGCCACGTGTTCTCCTTCCGCCGCCAGCTCTTTGTCCGGCTGGCGCGGGAGGACGTGACAGAAGGGCACTTTAATGTGGTGCACGAGGGGACTGCCTACCGCGTCTTCTGGACGTCGGACGGCGTGCGGTGCCATGCCTGCAGGGAGGTGGGGCATGTTCGTAAGAACTGCCCCGCCTCCAAGGCCGCCAAACCACCGAAGGCGGCCAAGGCTGGCGCTGCCGCCACCCCTCCCCCTAGTTGCGTCCGCGTGCCGGGAGCCATGGGTGCGCGGGCATCGTCGGAGGCCTTTGTTTTCAGGGCCTCCGGCGGGGGGGAGGGAGAGCGTCCGAGCGGAAAGAAGGCGCGGAAGAAGGAGAAACATCTAGAGGCGGGTCCCCTCGGTGCGCCGGAAAGTCTGACCACCGCGCTCAGCCCAACCCAGTCACCGGCGAGCGCGGGGTGCCCCGAGCCCGTGCCCGGGCCCTTGAATAACACCACAGAGGGGCCCAGGCGCGGGCAAGAAAAGGAAAAGGGGGGGGCGGAGCGGGAGGCCTCGGCAGACATGGAGGTCTCCCTGACTCCGCGCGCCCCCAGGAACAAAAAGAGGCACCGCCCCAATGAGGCGGAGGGGGAACAACATCCCTCCGCGGAGGAGGCGGTGCCCGCCGCGTGTCCCGCGTCCCCCACCAGCGCCCCCAAATTGCGCTGCAGGCGCGAGGAGTCTTTCCCCGGGGAGGGTGAGGCAGTCGAGGCTGCCCAGCCGCTGCCTCCTGGGGAGGGCGTGGAAGATCTGCCTGTCGTGGGGGGCGTGGGGCCAGTGGAAGAATGCGTAGCCGCCGGGCCGAGCGTCCCGGGGACCGAGGCGGGCGGGGCCGAAAAGGCCGAACCTGAGCCCGCCCAGCTATTATCCAACTTCCCCCGGGAGTCGCTCGACCCGGCAGAAAAACAATTTATTGATTTTAATGACACTGTAGATGCTGGGCCGGGGGGTGGCAGCGGGGAGGGGGAGGAACACCCACCCTCGCCCCTTACTTTGGAGCTGGAGCACTTGGAGGGCCTGGGGATTTCCTATGGCCGGGTCTCTCCTTGTTCTCCGGTTCCTGGGGCGGAGGGGGAACCCCTTCCGCTGTCATTTCCCGACCCAGCACCATTTTTAAAAGAGCCCAGTGGGGACTCCTCTGCCGACGATCCTGGGGGTGGGATCGGGGCAGTGCCAGGGCCGGTTGGAGCGGCCGGTTCATTTGCCGTACCTTGTGCGGTCGATGGGCCGGCTGCTGGCGGCCACCTCCCGGAGGAGGACGGGGACTCGGTGGGGGACGCGGGTGAAGACCTAGAGACCACCGCCAGGGAGGCGGTGGATCTGCTCGCGGCCGCCGCTGAGGCCCTCCTCGTTCCTGCAAAGGAACTCCGGGACTTTTTGGCCCAGAGCCGGGGTCGCCGCGACCAAGCCCGACTGGCCCTGGAAAAATGGTCCGAGCCGGAGCTGATCAAAGGGTCCGTCCGCGCCGCCGTTAAAACCTTGGCCGCGGGAGGGCCCTTGACAAAGGAGCAGCACCTTGAGCTGCGCGAGCTCGAGGGACTCCTCGCTGGGCTGCGGAGGGAGCGGAGTTCAACAAAAGACTCCGCTCCCTCCCCCCCACAATAGGTTAAGGTAGAGGTTGCACTATGCTTTTGCCATGAAGATAACCATAGCCAGCCTCAACATCAACGGCGGCAGAGGGGCACGCCGTAGATTTGACAATTTTTCGCTCCTGCGGGAGGGGAAATATGCGGTGTGCTTCCTGCAAGAAACCCACACCGTTCCGGGAGACGAAGCCACGTGGCTCCTGGAATGGCAAGGAGAGGTCCGCATGAGCCACCTCACCGCCATTTCTAGTGGGGTGGCCATCTTGCTGGGCCCGCATTTTCAGCCGGAGATCTTGGGGGTCGAGGAGCCCGTGCCAGGCCGCTTGCTGCACGTAACGGTTCGCCTGGGGGACGTGCCGCTCCATCTCGTGAACGTGTACGCCCCTCATCCCGGCCCGCAGCAAACGCGCTTCTTTGAAGAGGTGTCCGCTCTTCTTGGCTCCGTCGACGTCGGCGACTGCATTGTCCTCGGGGGGGATTTTAACTGCACCCTCGAGGCGAGGGACCGCTCCGGTGCCCCGCAGTGCATGACGGCGATGGAGAAGTTGAGGGACCTGGTCGGGTCCTTCGACTTGGTGGACGTCTGGCGAAATCTCCACCCCGACTCCAGCACCTTTACTTGGGTGAGGCCTGGAGTTGGATGGTCTAGAGTCGACCGCCTTTACGTGTCTCGGGCGTACGTTTCCTGCGTCCCGGCGGCCTCCATGCGGCCGGTGCCGTGTTCGGACCACCACCTGGTGTGGGCGGAGCTCGCTTCGCTCCGCGCGAGGGCGGGGTCCGCGTACTGGCACTTTAACAACCGGCTGCTGGAGGACGTGCGGTTCCAGGACTCGTTCCGTCGATTCTGGTCCGACTGGAGAAGGAAGCAGGGGGGCTTCCCCTCCTTGAGGCTATGGTGGGACGTGGGCAAGGCTCACGTCCGCGTCTTCTGTCAAGAGTACGCGAGGGGGTCGACCAAGAGGCGGGCGGCCAGAGTCGGGCGCCTAGAAAAAGAGGTGCTCGACCTGGAAGCCCGTCTCGGTCAAGTCGTCCAGGACCCGGCCCTGCGGACGGTGTACGAAGCGAAGAAGGCCGCGCTGAAGGACCTGCAGCTCGTCGGGTCCCGAGGCGCGTTCGTGAGGTCGCGGATCCGGTTCCTGCGGGATCTGGACCGCGGCTCCCCCTTCTTCTACTCGCTGGAAAAAAGGCAGAGTGTCCGTAAGCAGCTCTTGACGCTGCTGGCCGACGACGGCTCTCTCGTCTCGGATCCGGAGGGCGTCAACAACAGGGTCCGTGAATATTACGGGGCTCTGTTCTCTCCGGATCCGTCCAGCGAGGAAGCGCGTAGAGTTTTGTGGGAGGACCTGCCGAAGGTCAGCCCGGAGGGCGCCGAAAATCTGGAAGCTCCGCTAAGCCTGGCGGAGCTGACCGGTGCCCTCGCCCGGCTCTCGAGGGGAAAATCCCCGGGGCTGGACGGGCTGACCGTGGAGTTCCACAGGGCGTTCTGGGACGTCCTGGGGAGCGACTACGCGCGGGTCCTGGGGGAAAGTCTGGCGACCGGGGAGATGCCCCTCTCTTGGCGCAGGGCAGTCATCGTCCTGCTGCCTAAGAAGGGCGATCTCCGCCTCCTTAAGAACTGGCGCCCGGTCTCCCTCCTCAGCACGGACTACAAAATCTTCGCCAGGGCGATGTCTGCTCGCCTTGGTGCCGTGCCGGACCACATGATCCACCCCGACCAGTCATACACGGTCCCGGGCCGGACAATCCACGACAACATCCATCTGGTCCGGGACCTCATCCATTGTTCCCAGGAGGCTGGTCTGTCGGTCGCCTTCCTATCCCTCGACCAAGAGAAGGCGTTCGACAGGGTGGATCACGACTATCTGCTCGGAACTCTGCGCGCTTTCGGGTTCGGGACGCATTTCGTCGCCCGGATCCGACTTTTGTACGCCGCCGCGGAGTGTCTGATTAAGGTTAACGGGTCCTTGACGGCGCCCCTTCGCTTTAGGAGAGGGGTGCGCCAGGGATGCCCCATGTCCGGCCAGTTATACGCCGTTTGCGTGGAGCCTTTCCTGCGCCTCTTGCGGACGAGGTTGACGGGACTGGCTCTGCAAGGGCCGGGCGTGGAGGTCGTCCTCTCGGCTTACGCCGATGACGTGCTCCTCGCGGTAGAGGATCCCGCTGACCTGCGGAGGATGCGTGAGTGCCAGGAGATTTACTCGGCCGCGTCCTCCGCCAGGATCAACTGGGAGAAATGTTCCGGACTCCTGGTGGGTCAGTGGCGGGTGGACTCCCTGCCGGAGGAGCTCAGGCCTTTTGCCTGGAGCACGACCCATCTCCTCTATCTGGGAGTCTACCTTAGCCCCGACGAGGAAGCCTGGCCGGCGAACTGGCAGGAGCTGGAGGCCAAGGTCGCCGCTCGCCTAGGGCGCTGGACAGGACTGCTCCGAGTGCTGTCCTACAGGGGTCGAGCGCTAGTCATAAACCAGCTGGTGGCCGCAATGCTGTGGTACCGGCTGGTCACTTTGACCCCTCCCCCTGCGTTTGTCGCCAAGATACAGAAGAAGCTGGTGGACTTCTTCTGGAACAACAGGAAGCACTGGGTCTCTGTCGCGGTCTTGAGTCTCCCGCTTGAGGAGGGCGGTCAGTCGTTGGTGTGCGTCAGCGCCCAGCTCGCGACTTTCCGTCTTCAGACCCTGCAGAGATACCTTTACGTCGAGCCCCCTCCTAGGTGGTGTGCTCTGGCGAGGTATTTCTTCCGCCAGCAGCTCGACCTCAATTATGACACGCAGCTCCTGTTTGTGAACTTGGGGGGTGCCAGGACCGCCCTCCGGGAGCTGCCTGTCTTTTACAGGGAACTCATCAGGGTCTGGAACAAAGTCTCCACCAAGCGCAGCTCTCCGCCGGCTGGAGTGGCGGCCGTCCTGCAGGAGCCGCTGCTCGGGAATCCGTACCTCCACGGCCGAGGCTTCATGTGGCGGTCGGAAGAGAGGGCTGTGGCTGGTGAGGTGACCAGGGTCAGGGACCTGCTCGATGGCGGAGGAGCGGGCTGGATGGCGCCAGTCACGCTGGCGCGGCGCCTAAATTCTGCCAACGTCCGCCGCGCGGCCGATGCCATCGAGTCGCTAAAAACAGCTCTGGGCCCTGACTCCGTTAGGTGTATCGAGGAGGCTCAAGCACGTGGGGAGATCCCGTCCGAACTGACCCCCGTCCGGACGGAATTCCTCATCGGCGCCAAACCCCGGAACCTCCCTCGGGGGCCGGCGCCTCACAACTTGAGCCGCCTCGGGGAAATCCCCTCCGTGCCTTTCAGTTCCGCGCGGAGGGGTTTCCTGTACGGGCTGCTCCTGCACACCCTCAACTTTGCCATCCTCGCCGGCCGTCCGGACACGCCATGGCGTACCATCTTGCCGTCCGGAGGAGGCGGGGGTCCCCGATGGAGGGCACTCTACGCAGGGGTCCTCCCACTATTCATCGGGGACTTGGCCTGGAGGGTGGTGCACGGAGCAGTGCCGTGCAACAAATTTTTAAGCCGGTTCACGGACTCCCAGGCCGCCTGCAATTTCTGCGGTCTGGAGGAGTCCGTGTTCCATGTTTTTATGGAATGCACGAGGTTGCAGCCCCTGTTCCATTATTTGAAGGGGCTGCTCCTGAAATTCTGGCTGCACTTCAGTCCCACTCTCCTGATCTTTGGGCACCCTGTGCGGAGGGGAGCGGGTAGGTCCGAAGGCCTCCTCGTAGGACTGCTCCTGGGCACGGCCAAGGGTGCCATCAGCCGGTCCAGGCAGCGGGCGGTCGAGGGGGTCGTTCAACCTGACTGCCTGCCTCTCTTCCGCTCTTACATCCGGTCCAGGGTGTCCTTGGAGATGGAGCACGCGGTGTCCACCGGTACGCTCGCGGCCTTCCGCGAGAGGTGGGCACCGGAGGGACTGGAGTGCATCATCACGCCCGGCAACCAAATTTTAATTTGATTTTACGTTTTAAAGTTTAATTTGTTTTAATTGCCGGTGCTTTTAGTGTCCCCTTCCCTTTTATAGGGGGCACCGGAGAAATTGTGATTTTAGTGCCCAAAAAAAAAACCAAAAAAAAAAACAAAAAACACAAAAAAAAAAACAAAAAAAAACAAAAAAAGGGAAAAAAGGGCCTTTTAAATGTCTGGAGTGTCACCCAGGTCGGTTGGCACCGTTTAATGTTTTATGTTTTCGCAGATAAACTCAAAAGAGTTTCATGCACAAGGAACCAATCGTGCAGCAGTAGAGGCGTGTCCTGCTCAGTTGGAGCTGTGAGCAGTGAGGGAAGCAGCTAGCAACTTGAGCTCCTGCCAGGAGAGCCCTGAGACCAGCCCAGGAAAAGAAGGAAGGAAGGGGCTTCACCATCACTTTTATCCAGAGGGAGAGGAGGAGAAAGCAGAAATCATTACAACATCTTTACCATTTCTGCAAGGAGTTGGAGAGAGGGGGAAAAACCACAACAACCATCCAGTGTGGAAGGAGGGAGACTCTACATTCTACAGGTGGGTGTGGGTGCATTTCCCCAAACAGACTTTGTTGTATCGGTGGGGGGAGGAAAGAAGACCACTGAGGGCCGGAACATCGCGGGGGGTGTGTGTGTGTGTGGTAGTGTGCGTGGGGGCCGTGCTTACAACTAGGCCCCCCCCCACAATTGGAACCCCCCCCACCCCCCACATTTGCCTAGCCTGGGATAGCTGGAGCTACCAGGCTGAAGATTGTTATTAATCACCCAATTAAAGATCGTTAGGAGTGCCTGGTGGCTCCAGCTACCCCAGGTGAAGACATCTTCTCCCCCCACCTGAAGACCACCTCAAAGACTTTTGTGTTTTGCCATCTGGGGAGTGCACCCACCCACAGCTGCGAGGAGAGACCTGCCCTCGCAGCCCCCCCCCCCTTCCCACCCCCCTCTCTCTTTTCTCTGCTACTCTGTTTCTCCCCTCTCTCTCTGAGAACCCTTTCCTTCCAAATTTAAAAAAAAACCAATTAAGACAACTGAGCAGAGGGAGCAAGGCCTCTCCCCAATTGTCAACGAGGGGAGAGGTGCCTCGTTAAGGGCTCCTCTGCTCAGTGAACATAAGAGGCCATTAAAGACCATTAAGGCCTGTGACTTTGGGGTGGGTGTAGCCCTTAAAGGGACCCCGTGATGGCGACCCCATCCACGCCGGTGGCAGGGCCAGCAAGGACGTATGCGCAGGTGGCAACCGCTTCCACAGCACCTCCTGCGCCACCCGCTGCCCTGCCACCATTTAGATTAATTACTAGAAAACACGGGGTCAAGAGCTACACTCACCCCACAATGAGCATCGAGGAGTGCGTGCGGGCGATGGCTGGGGTAGTCGGCCCCTCGGCCATTGTCGCAGCCTCCAAGATGTCTGGGAAGGCTGTTTTCTTCCTGGGGTCGGAGCGGGCGGTGTCCCTGGCCCTCGAAAAGGGGCTCACGGTGGGCGGGACGTTCCTGCCGGTGGATCCTCTCGAGGCCACCGCGCAGAGGGTCATCGTGTCGAACGTCCCGCCCTTTGTTCCCGCTGAGCTCCTCCTCCCTCACCTACAACAACTGGGGGAGGTAAGGTCAGGGATCAACCCCATACCGCTCGGCCTCAGGGAGAACAGCCTGCGCCACGTGTTCTCCTTCCGCCGCCAGCTCTTTGTCCGGCTGGCGCGGGAGGACGTGACAGAAGGGCACTTTAATGTGGTGCACGAGGGGACTGCCTACCGCGTCTTCTGGACGTCGGACGGCGTGCGGTGCCATGCCTGCAGGGAGGTGGGGCATGTTCGTAAGAACTGCCCCGCCTCCAAGGCCGCCAAACCACCGAAGGCGGCCAAGGCTGGCGCTGCCGCCACCCCTCCCCCTAGTTGCGTCCGCGTGCCGGGAGCCATGGGTGCGCGGGCATCGTCGGAGGCCTTTGTTTTCAGGGCCTCCGGCGGGGGGGAGGGAGAGCGTCCGAGCGGAAAGAAGGCGCGGAAGAAGGAGAAACATCTAGAGGCGGGTCCCCTCGGTGCGCCGGAAAGTCTGACCACCGCGCTCAGCCCAACCCAGTCACCGGCGAGCGCGGGGTGCCCCGAGCCCGTGCCCGGGCCCTTGAATAACACCACAGAGGGGCCCAGGCGCGGGCAAGAAAAGGAAAAGGGGGGGGCGGAGCGGGAGGCCTCGGCAGACATGGAGGTCTCCCTGACTCCGCGCGCCCCCAGGAACAAAAAGAGGCACCGCCCCAATGAGGCGGAGGGGGAACAACATCCCTCCGCGGAGGAGGCGGTGCCCGCCGCGTGTCCCGCGTCCCCCACCAGCGCCCCCAAATTGCGCTGCAGGCGCGAGGAGTCTTTCCCCGGGGAGGGTGAGGCAGTCGAGGCTGCCCAGCCGCTGCCTCCTGGGGAGGGCGTGGAAGATCTGCCTGTCGTGGGGGGCGTGGGGCCAGTGGAAGAATGCGTAGCCGCCGGGCCGAGCGTCCCGGGGACCGAGGCGGGCGGGGCCGAAAAGGCCGAACCTGAGCCCGCCCAGCTATTATCCAACTTCCCCCGGGAGTCGCTCGACCCGGCAGAAAAACAATTTATTGATTTTAATGACACTGTAGATGCTGGGCCGGGGGGTGGCAGCGGGGAGGGGGAGGAACACCCACCCTCGCCCCTTACTTTGGAGCTGGAGCACTTGGAGGGCCTGGGGATTTCCTATGGCCGGGTCTCTCCTTGTTCTCCGGTTCCTGGGGCGGAGGGGGAACCCCTTCCGCTGTCATTTCCCGACCCAGCACCATTTTTAAAAGAGCCCAGTGGGGACTCCTCTGCCGACGATCCTGGGGGTGGGATCGGGGCAGTGCCAGGGCCGGTTGGAGCGGCCGGTTCATTTGCCGTACCTTGTGCGGTCGATGGGCCGGCTGCTGGCGGCCACCTCCCGGAGGAGGACGGGGACTCGGTGGGGGACGCGGGTGAAGACCTAGAGACCACCGCCAGGGAGGCGGTGGATCTGCTCGCGGCCGCCGCTGAGGCCCTCCTCGTTCCTGCAAAGGAACTCCGGGACTTTTTGGCCCAGAGCCGGGGTCGCCGCGACCAAGCCCGACTGGCCCTGGAAAAATGGTCCGAGCCGGAGCTGATCAAAGGGTCCGTCCGCGCCGCCGTTAAAACCTTGGCCGCGGGAGGGCCCTTGACAAAGGAGCAGCACCTTGAGCTGCGCGAGCTCGAGGGACTCCTCGCTGGGCTGCGGAGGGAGCGGAGTTCAACAAAAGACTCCGCTCCCTCCCCCCCACAATAGGTTAAGGTAGAGGTTGCACTATGCTTTTGCCATGAAGATAACCATAGCCAGCCTCAACATCAACGGCGGCAGAGGGGCACGCCGTAGATTTGACAATTTTTCGCTCCTGCGGGAGGGGAAATATGCGGTGTGCTTCCTGCAAGAAACCCACACCGTTCCGGGAGACGAAGCCACGTGGCTCCTGGAATGGCAAGGAGAGGTCCGCATGAGCCACCTCACCGCCATTTCTAGTGGGGTGGCCATCTTGCTGGGCCCGCATTTTCAGCCGGAGATCTTGGGGGTCGAGGAGCCCGTGCCAGGCCGCTTGCTGCACGTAACGGTTCGCCTGGGGGACGTGCCGCTCCATCTCGTGAACGTGTACGCCCCTCATCCCGGCCCGCAGCAAACGCGCTTCTTTGAAGAGGTGTCCGCTCTTCTTGGCTCCGTCGACGTCGGCGACTGCATTGTCCTCGGGGGGGATTTTAACTGCACCCTCGAGGCGAGGGACCGCTCCGGTGCCCCGCAGTGCATGACGGCGATGGAGAAGTTGAGGGACCTGGTCGGGTCCTTCGACTTGGTGGACGTCTGGCGAAATCTCCACCCCGACTCCAGCACCTTTACTTGGGTGAGGCCTGGAGTTGGATGGTCTAGAGTCGACCGCCTTTACGTGTCTCGGGCGTACGTTTCCTGCGTCCCGGCGGCCTCCATGCGGCCGGTGCCGTGTTCGGACCACCACCTGGTGTGGGCGGAGCTCGCTTCGCTCCGCGCGAGGGCGGGGTCCGCGTACTGGCACTTTAACAACCGGCTGCTGGAGGACGTGCGGTTCCAGGACTCGTTCCGTCGATTCTGGTCCGACTGGAGAAGGAAGCAGGGGGGCTTCCCCTCCTTGAGGCTATGGTGGGACGTGGGCAAGGCTCACGTCCGCGTCTTCTGTCAAGAGTACGCGAGGGGGTCGACCAAGAGGCGGGCGGCCAGAGTCGGGCGCCTAGAAAAAGAGGTGCTCGACCTGGAAGCCCGTCTCGGTCAAGTCGTCCAGGACCCGGCCCTGCGGACGGTGTACGAAGCGAAGAAGGCCGCGCTGAAGGACCTGCAGCTCGTCGGGTCCCGAGGCGCGTTCGTGAGGTCGCGGATCCGGTTCCTGCGGGATCTGGACCGCGGCTCCCCCTTCTTCTACTCGCTGGAAAAAAGGCAGAGTGTCCGTAAGCAGCTCTTGACGCTGCTGGCCGACGACGGCTCTCTCGTCTCGGATCCGGAGGGCGTCAACAACAGGGTCCGTGAATATTACGGGGCTCTGTTCTCTCCGGATCCGTCCAGCGAGGAAGCGCGTAGAGTTTTGTGGGAGGACCTGCCGAAGGTCGGCCCGGAGGGCGCCGAAAATCTGGAAGCTCCGCTAAGCCTGGCGGAGCTGACCGGTGCCCTCGCCCGGCTCTCGAGGGGAAAATCCCCGGGGCTGGACGGGCTGACCGTGGAGTTCCACAGGGCGTTCTGGGACGTCCTGGGGAGCGACTACGCGCGGGTCCTGGGGGAAAGTCTGGCGACCGGGGAGATGCCCCTCTCTTGGCGCAGGGCAGTCATCGTCCTGCTGCCTAAGAAGGGCGATCTCCGCCTCCTTAAGAACTGGCGCCCGGTCTCCCTCCTCAGCACGGACTACAAAATCTTCGCCAGGGCGATGTCTGCTCGCCTTGGTGCCGTGCCGGACCACATGATCCACCCCGACCAGTCATACACGGTCCCGGGCCGGACAATCCACGACAACATCCATCTGGTCCGGGACCTCATCCATTGTTCCCAGGAGGCTGGTCTGTCGGTCGCCTTCCTATCCCTCGACCAAGAGAAGGCGTTCGACAGGGTGGATCACGACTATCTGCTCGGAACTCTGCGCGCTTTCGGGTTCGGGACGCATTTCGTCGCCCGGATCCGACTTTTGTACGCCGCCGCGGAGTGTCTGATTAAGGTTAACGGGTCCTTGACGGCGCCCCTTCGCTTTAGGAGAGGGGTGCGCCAGGGATGCCCCATGTCCGGCCAGTTATACGCCGTTTGCGTGGAGCCTTTCCTGCGCCTCTTGCGGACGAGGTTGACGGGACTGGCTCTGCAAGGGCCGGGCGTGGAGGTCGTCCTCTCGGCTTACGCCGATGACGTGCTCCTCGCGGTAGAGGATCCCGCTGACCTGCGGAGGATGCGTGAGTGCCAGGAGATTTACTCGGCCGCGTCCTCCGCCAGGATCAACTGGGAGAAATGTTCCGGACTCCTGGTGGGTCAGTGGCGGGTGGACTCCCTGCCGGAGGAGCTCAGGCCTTTTGCCTGGAGCACGACCCATCTCCTCTATCTGGGAGTCTACCTTAGCCCCGACGAGGAAGCCTGGCCGGCGAACTGGCAGGAGCTGGAGGCCAAGGTCGCCGCTCGCCTAGGGCGCTGGACAGGACTGCTCCGAGTGCTGTCCTACAGGGGTCGAGCGCTAGTCATAAACCAGCTGGTGGCCGCAATGCTGTGGTACCGGCTGGTCACTTTGACCCCTCCCCCTGCGTTTGTCGCCAAGATACAGAAGAAGCTGGTGGACTTCTTCTGGAACAACAGGAAGCACTGGGTCTCTGTCGCGGTCTTGAGTCTCCCGCTTGAGGAGGGCGGTCAGTCGTTGGTGTGCGTCAGCGCCCAGCTCGCGACTTTCCGTCTTCAGACCCTGCAGAGATACCTTTACGTCGAGCCCCCTCCTAGGTGGTGTGCTCTGGCGAGGTATTTCTTCCGCCAGCAGCTCGACCTCAATTATGACACGCAGCTCCTGTTTGTGAACTTGGGGGGTGCCAGGACCGCCCTCCGGGAGCTGCCTGTCTTTTACAGGGAACTCATCAGGGTCTGGAACAAAGTCTCCACCAAGCGCAGCTCTCCGCCGGCTGGAGTGGCGGCCGTCCTGCAGGAGCCGCTGCTCGGGAATCCGTACCTCCACGGCCGAGGCTTCATGTGGCGGTCGGAAGAGAGGGCTGTGGCTGGTGAGGTGACCAGGGTCAGGGACCTGCTCGATGGCGGAGGAGCGGGCTGGATGGCGCCAGTCACGCTGGCGCGGCGCCTAAATTCTGCCAACGTCCGCCGCGCGGCCGATGCCATCGAGTCGCTAAAAACAGCTCTGGGCCCTGACTCCGTTAGGTGTATCGAGGAGGCTCAAGCACGTGGGGAGATCCCGTCCGAACTGACCCCCGTCCGGACGGAATTCCTCATCGGCGCCAAACCCCGGAACCTCCCTCGGGGGCCGGCGCCTCACAACTTGAGCCGCCTCGGGGAAATCCCCTCCGTGCCTTTCAGTTCCGCGCGGAGGGGTTTCCTGTACGGGCTGCTCCTGCACACCCTCAACTTTGCCATCCTCGCCGGCCGTCCGGACACGCCATGGCGTACCATCTTGCCGTCCGGAGGAGGCGGGGGTCCCCGATGGAGGGCACTCTACGCAGGGGTCCTCCCACTATTCATCGGGGACTTGGCCTGGAGGGTGGTGCACGGAGCAGTGCCGTGCAACAAATTTTTAAGCCGGTTCACGGACTCCCAGGCCGCCTGCAATTTCTGCGGTCTGGAGGAGTCCGTGTTCCATGTTTTTATGGAATGCACGAGGTTGCAGCCCCTGTTCCATTATTTGAAGGGGCTGCTCCTGAAATTCTGGCTGCACTTCAGTCCCACTCTCCTGATCTTTGGGCACCCTGTGCGGAGGGGAGCGGGTAGGTCCGAAGGCCTCCTCGTAGGACTGCTCCTGGGCACGGCCAAGGGTGCCATCAGCCGGTCCAGGCAGCGGGCGGTCGAGGGGGTCGTTCAACCTGACTGCCTGCCTCTCTTCCGCTCTTACATCCGGTCCAGGGTGTCCTTGGAGATGGAGCACGCGGTGTCCACCGGTACGCTCGCGGCCTTCCGCGAGAGGTGGGCACCGGAGGGACTGGAGTGCATCATCACGCCCGGCAACCAAATTTTAATTTGATTTTACGTTTTAAAGTTTAATTTGTTTTAATTGCCGGTGCTTTTAGTGTCCCCTTCCCTTTTATAGGGGGCACCGGAGAAATTGTGATTTTAGTGCCCAAAAAAAAAAACAAAAAAAAAAACAAAAAACACAAAAAAAAAAACAAAAAAAAACAAAAAAAGGGAAAAAAGGGCCTTTTAAATGTCTGGAGTGTCACCCAGGTCGGTTGGCACCGTTTAATGTTTTATGTTTTCGCAGATAAACTCAAAAGAGTTTCATGCACAAGGAACCAATCGTGCAGCAGTAGAGGCGTGTCCTGCTCAGTTGGAGCTGTGAGCAGTGAGGGAAGCAGCTAGCAACTTGAGCTCCTGCCAGGAGAGCCCTGAGACCAGCCCAGGAAAAGAAGGAAGGAAGGGGCTTCACCATCACTTTTATCCAGAGGGAGAGGAGGAGAAAGCAGAAATCATTACAACATCTTTACCATTTCTGCAAGGAGTTGGAGAGAGGGGGAAAAACCACAACAACCATCCAGTGTGGAAGGAGGGAGACTCTACATTCTACAGGTGGGTGTGGGTGCATTTCCCCAAACAGACTTTGTTGTATCGGTGGGGGGAGGAAAGAAGACCACTGAGGGCCGGAACATCGCGGGGGGTGTGTGTGTGTGTGGTAGTGTGCGTGGGGGCCGTGCTTACAACTAGGCCCCCCCCCACAATTGGAACCCCCCCCACCCCCCACATTTGCCTAGCCTGGGATAGCTGGAGCTACCAGGCTGAAGATTGTTATTAATCACCCAATTAAAGATCGTTAGGAGTGCCTGGTGGCTCCAGCTACCCCAGGTGAAGACATCTTCTCCCCCCACCTGAAGACCACCTCAAAGACTTTTGTGTTTTGCCATCTGGGGAGTGCACCCACCCACAGCTGCGAGGAGAGACCTGCCCTCGCAGCCCCCCCCCCCTTCCCACCCCCCTCTCTCTTTTCTCTGCTACTCTGTTTCTCCCCTCTCTCTCTGAGAACCCTTTCCTTCCAAATTTAAAAAAAAACCAATTAAGACAACTGAGCAGAGGGAGCAAGGCCTCTCCCCAATTGTCAACGAGGGGAGAGGTGCCTCGTTAAGGGCTCCTCTGCTCAGTGAACATAAGAGGCCATTAAAGACCATTAAGGCCTGTGACTTTGGGGTGGGTGTAGCCCTTAAAGGGACCCCGTGATGGCGACCCCATCCACGCCGGTGACAGGGCCAGCAAGGACGTATGCGCAGGTGGCAACCGCTTCCACAGCACCTCCTGCGCCACCCGCTGCCCTGCCACCATTTAGATTAATTACTAGAAAACACGGGGTCAAGAGCTACACTCACCCCACAATGAGCATCGAGGAGTGCGTGCGGGCGATGGCTGGGGTAGTCGGCCCCTCGGCCATTGTCGCAGCCTCCAAGATGTCTGGGAAGGCTGTTTTCTTCCTGGGGTCGGAGCGGGCGGTGTCCCTGGCCCTCGAAAAGGGGCTCACGGTGGGCGGGACGTTCCTGCCGGTGGATCCTCTCGAGGCCACCGCGCAGAGGGTCATCGTGTCGAACGTCCCGCCCTTTGTTCCCGCTGAGCTCCTCCTCCCTCACCTACAACAACTGGGGGAGGTAAGGTCAGGGATCAACCCCATACCGCTCGGCCTCAGGGAGAACAGCCTGCGCCACGTGTTCTCCTTCCGCCGCCAGCTCTTTGTCCGGCTGGCGCGGGAGGACGTGACAGAAGGGCACTTTAATGTGGTGCACGAGGGGACTGCCTACCGCGTCTTCTGGACGTCGGACGGCGTGCGGTGCCATGCCTGCAGGGAGGTGGGGCATGTTCGTAAGAACTGCCCCGCCTCCAAGGCCGCCAAACCACCGAAGGCGGCCAAGGCTGGCGCTGCCGCCACCCCTCCCCCTAGTTGCGTCCGCGTGCCGGGAGCCATGGGTGCGCGGGCATCGTCGGAGGCCTTTGTTTTCAGGGCCTCCGGCGGGGGGGAGGGAGAGCGTCCGAGCGGAAAGAAGGCGCGGAAGAAGGAGAAACATCTAGAGGCGGGTCCCCTCGGTGCGCCGGAAAGTCTGACCACCGCGCTCAGCCCAACCCAGTCACCGGCGAGCGCGGGGTGCCCCGAGCCCGTGCCCGGGCCCTTGAATACCACCACAGAGGGGCCCAGGCGCGGGCAAGAAAAGGAAAAGGGGGGGGCGGAGCGGGAGGCCTCGGCAGACATGGAGGTCTCCCTGACTCCGCGCGCCCCCAGGAACAAAAAGAGGCACCGCCCCAATGAGGCGGAGGGGGAACAACATCCCTCCGCGGAGGAGGCGGTGCCCGCCGCGTGTCCCGCGTCCCCCACCAGCGCCCCCAAATTGCGCTGCAGGTGCGAGGAGTCTTTCCCCGGGGAGGGTGAGACAGTTGAGGCTGCCCAGCCTCTGCCTCCCGGGGATGGAGTGGAAGATCTGCCTGTCGTGGGGGGCGTGGGGACCGCGGAGGAATGCGTAGCCGCCGGGCCGGGCGTCCCGGGGACTGAGGCGGGCGAGGCCGAAAAGGCCGAACCTGAGCCCGCCCAGCTATTACCCAACTTCCCCCGGGAGTTGCTCGACCCGGCAGAAACAAAATATATTGATTTTAATGAAACTGTAGATGCTGGGCCGGGGGGTGGCAGCGGGGAGGGGGAGGAACACCCACCCTCGCCCCTTACTTTGGAGCTGGAGCACTTGGAGGGCCTGGGGATTTCCTATGGCCGGGTCTCTCCTTGTTCTCCGGTTCCTGGGGCGGAGGGGGAACCCCTTCCGCTGTCATTTCCCGACCCAGCACCATTTTTAAAAGAGCCCAGTGGGGACTCCTCTGCCGACGATCCTGGGGGTGGGATCGGGACAGTGCCAGGGCCGGTTGGAGCGGCCGGTTCATTTGCCGTACCTTGTGCGGTCGATGGGCCGGCTGCTGGCGGCCACCTCCCGGAGGAGGACGGGGACTCGGTGGGGGACGCGGGTGAAGACCTAGAGACCACCGCCAGGGAGGCGGTGGATCTGCTCGCGGCCGCCGCTGAGGCCCTCCTCGTTCCTGCAAAGGAACTCCGGGACTTTTTGGCCCAGAGCCGGGGTCGCCGCGACCAAGCCCGACTGGCCCTGGAAAAATGGTCCGAGCCGGAGCTGATCAAGGGGTCCGTCCGCGCCGCCGTTAAAACCTTGGCCGCGGGCGGGCCCTTGACAAAGGAGCAGCACCTTGAGCTGCGCGAGCTCGAGGGACTCCTCGCTGGGCTGCGGAGGGAGCGGAGTTCAACAAAAGACTCCGCTCCCTCCCCCACAATAGGTTAAGGTAGAGGTTGCACTATGCTTTTGCCATGAAGATAACCATAGCCAGCCTCAACATCAACGGCGGCAGAGGGGCACGCCGTAGATTTGACAATTTTTCGCTCCTGCGGGAGGGGAAATATGCGGTGTGCTTCCTGCAAGAAACCCACACCGTTCCGGGAGACGAAGCCACGTGGCTCCTGGAATGGCAAGGAGAGGTCCGCATGAGCCACCTCACCGCCATTTCTAGTGGGGTGGCCATCTTGCTGGGCCCGCATTTTCAGCCGGAGATCTTGGGGGTCGAGGAGCCCGTGCCAGGCCGCTTGCTGCACGTAACGGTTCGCCTGGGGGACGTGCCGCTCCATCTCGTGAACGTGTACGCCCCTCATCCCGGCCCGCAGCAAACGCGCTTCTTTGAAGAGGTGTCCGCTCTTCTTGGCTCCGTCGACGTTGGCGACTGCATTGTCCTCGGGGGGGATTTTAACTGCACCCTCGAGGCGAGGGACCGCTCCGGTGCCCCGCAGTGCATGACGGCGATGGAGAGGTTGAGGGACCTGGTCGGGTCCTTCGACTTGGTGGACGTCTGGCGAAATCTCCACCCCGACTCCAGCGCCTTTACTTGGGTGAGGCCTGGAGTTGGATGGTCTAGAGTCGACCGCCTTTACGTGTCTCGGGCGTACGTTTCCTGCGTCCCGGCGGCCTCCATGCGGCCGGTGCCGTGTTCGGACCACCACCTGGTGTGGGCGGAGCTCGCTTCGCTCCGCGCGAGGACGGGGTCCGCGTACTGGCACTTTAACAACCGGCTGCTGGAGGACGTGCGGTTCCAGGACTCGTTCCGTCGATTCTGGTCCGACTGGAGAAGGAAGCAGGGGGGCTTCCCCTCCTTGAGGCTATGGTGGGACGTGGGCAAGGCTCACGTCCGCGTCTTCTGTCAAGAGTACGCGAGGGGGTCGACCAAGAGGCGAGCGGCCAGAGTCGGGCGCCTAGAAAAAGAGGTGCTCGACCTGGAAGCCCGTCTCGGTCAAGTCGTCCAGGACCCGGCCCTGCGGACGGTGTACGAAGCGAAGAAGGCCGCGCTGAAGGACCTGCAGCTCGTCGGGTCCCGAGGCGCGTTCGTGAGGTCGCGGATCCGGTTCCTGCGGGATCTGGACCGCGGCTCCCCCTTCTTCTACTCGCTGGAAAAAAGGCAGAGTGTCCGTAAGCAGCTCTTGACGCTGCTGGCCGACGACGGCTCTCTCGTCTCGGATCCGGAGGGCGTCAACAACAGGGTCCGTGAATATTACGGGGCTCTGTTCTCTCCGGATCCGTCCAGCGAGGAAGCGCGTAGAGTTTTGTGGGAGGACCTGCCGAAGGTCGGCCCGGAGGGCGCCGAAAATCTGGAAGCTCCGCTAAGCCTGGCGGAGCTGACCGGTGCCCTCGCCCGGCTCTCGAGGGGAAAATCCCCGGGGCTGGACGGGCTGACCGTGGAGTTCCACAGGGCGTTCTGGGACGTCCTGGGGAGCGACTACGCGCGGGTCCTGGGGGAAAGTCTGGCGACCGGGGAGATGCCCCTCTCTTGGCGCAGGGCAGTCATCGTCCTGCTGCCTAAGAAGGGCGATCTCCGCCTCCTTAAGAACTGGCGCCCGGTCTCCCTCCTCAGCACGGACTACAAAATCTTCGCCAGGGCGATGTCTGCTCGCCTTGGTGCCGTGCTGGACCACATGATCCACCCCGACCAGTCATACACGGTCCCGGGCCGGACAATCCACGACAACATCCATCTGGTCCGGGACCTCATCCATTGTTCCCAGGAGGCTGGTCTGTCGGTCGCCTTCCTATCCCTCGACCAAGAGAAGGCGTTCGACAGGGTGGATCACGACTATCTGCTCGGAACTCTGCGCGCTTTCGGGTTCGGGACGCATTTCGTCGCCCGGATCCGACTTTTGTACGCCGCCGCGGAGTGTCTGATTAAGGTTAACGGGTCCTTGACGGCGCCCCTTCGCTTTAGGAGAGGGGTGCGCCAGGGATGCCCCATGTCCGGCCAGTTATACGCCGTTTGCGTGGAGCCTTTCCTGCGCCTCTTGCGGACGAGGTTGACGGGACTGGCTCTGCAAGGGCCGGGCGTGGAGGTCGTCCTCTCGGCTTACGCCGATGACGTGCTCCTCGCGGTAGAGGATCCCGCTGACCTGCGGAGGATGCGTGAGTGCCAGGAGATTTACTCGGCCGCGTCCTCCGCCAGGATCAACTGGGAGAAATGTTCCGGACTCCTGGTGGGTCAGTGGCGGGTGGACTCCCTGCCGGAGGAGCTCAGGCCTTTTGCCTGGAGCACGACCCATCTCCTCTATCTGGGAGTCTACCTTAGCCCCGACGAGGAAGCCTGGCCGGCGAACTGGCAGGAGCTGGAGGCCAAGGTCGCCGCTCGCCTAGGGCGCTGGACAGGACTGCTCCGAGTGCTGTCCTACAGGGGTCGAGCGCTAGTCATAAACCAGCTGGTGGCCGCAATGCTGTGGTACCGGCTGGTCACTTTGACCCCTCCCCCTGCGTTTGTCGCCAAGATACAGAAGAAGCTGGTGGACTTCTTCTGGAACAACAGGAAGCACTGGGTCTCTGTCGCGGTCTTGAGTCTCCCGCTTGAGGAGGGCGGTCAGTCGTTGGTGTGCGTCAGCGCCCAGCTCGCGACTTTCCGTCTTCAGACCCTGCAGAGATACCTTTACGTCGAGCCCCCTCCTAGGTGGTGTGCTCTGGCGAGGTATTTCTTCCGCCAGCAGCTCGACCTCAATTATGACACGCAGCTCCTGTTTGTGAACTTGGGGGGTGCCAGGACCGCCCTCCGGGAGCTGCCTGTCTTTTACAGGGAACTCATCAGGGTCTGGAACAAAGTCTCCACCAAGCGCAGCTCTCCGCCGGCTGGAGTGGCGGCCGTCCTGCAGGAGCCGCTGCTCGGGAATCCGTACCTCCACGGCCGAGGCTTCATGTGGCGGTCGGAAGAGAGGGCTGTGGCTGGTGAGGTGACCAGGGTCAGGGACCTGCTCGATGGCAGAGGAGCGGGCTGGATGGCGCCAGTCACGCTGGCGCGGCGCCTAAATTCTGCCAACGTCCGCCGCGCGGCCGATGCCATCGAGTCGCTAAAAACAGCTCTGGGCCCTGACTCCGTTAGGTGTATCGAGGAGGCTCAAGCACGTGGGGAGATCCCGTCCGAACTGACCCCCGTCCGGACGGAATTCCTCATCGGCGCCAAACCCCGGAACCTCCCTCGGGGGCCGGCGCCTCACAACTTGAGCCGCCTCGGGGAAATCCCCTCCGTGCCTTTCAGTTCCGCGCGGAGGGGTTTCCTGTACGGGCTGCTCCTGCACACCCTCAACTTTGCCATCCTCGCCGGCCGTCCGGACACGCCATGGCGCACCATCTTGCCGTCCGGAGGAGGCGGGGGTCCCCGATGGAGGGCACTCTACGCAGGGGTCCTCCCACTATTCATCGGGGACTTGGCCTGGAGGGTGGTGCATGGAGCAGTGCCGTGCAACAAATTTTTAAGCCGGTTCACGGACTCCCAGGCCGCCTGCAATTTCTGCGGTCTGGAGGAGTCCGTGTTCCATGTTTTTATTGAGTGCACAAGGTTGCAGCCCCTGTTCCATTATTTGAAGGGGCTGCTCCTGAAATTCTGGCTGCACTTCAGTCCCACTCTCCTGATCTTTGGGCACCCTGTGCGGAGGGGAGCGGGTAGGTCCGAAGGCCTCCTCGTAGGACTGCTCCTGGGCACGGCCAAGGGTGCCATCAGCCGGTCCAGGCAGCGGGCGGTCGAGGGGGTCGTTCAACCTGACTGCCTGCCTCTCTTCCGCTCTTACATCCGGTCCAGGGTGTCCTTGGAGATGGAGCACGCGGTGTCCACCGGTACGCTCGCGGCCTTCCGCGAGAGGTGGGCACCGGAGGGACTGGAGTGCATCATCACGCCCGGCAACCAAATTTTAATTTGATTTTACGTTTTAAAGTTAATTTGTTTTAATTGCCGGTGCTTTTAGTGTCCCCTTCCCTTTTATAGGGGGCACTGGGGAAAAATTGTGATTTTAGTGCCCAAAAAAAAAAACAAAAAAGAAAAAGAAAAAAAAAAAAAAAAAACACAAAAAAGGGGGAAAAAAAAAAATGGGCCTTGTAAATGTCTGGAGTGTCACCCAGGTCGGGTGGCACCGTTTAATGTTTTATATTTTCACAGATAAACTCAAAAGAGTTTCATGCACAAGGAACCAATCGTGCAGCAGTAGAGGCGTGTCCTGCTCAGTTGGAGCTGTGAGCAGTGAGGGAAGCAGCTAGCAACTTGAGCTCCTGCCAGGAGAGCCCTGAGACCAGCCCAGGAAAAGAAGGAAGGAAGGGGCTTCACCATCACTTTTATCCAGAGGGAGAGGAGGAGAAAGCAGAAAACTTTAAACATCTTTACCATTCTGCAAGGAGTTGGAGAGAGGGGGAAAAACCACAACAACCAACATCCAGTGTGGAAGGAGGGAGACTCTACTATCTCTACAGGTGGGTGTGGGTGCATTTCCCCAAACAGACTTTGTTGTATCGGTGGGGGGAGGAAAGAAGACCACTGAGGGCCGGAACATCACGGGGGGTGTGTGTGTGTGTGTGTGTGGTAGTGTGCGTGGGGGCCGTGCTTACAACTGGGCCCCCCCCACAATTGGAACCCCCCCCCACCCCCCACATTTGCCTAGCCTGGGATAGCTGGAGCTACCAGGCTGAAGATTGTCATCAATCACCCAATTAAAGATCGTTAGGAGTGCCTGGTGGCTCCAGCTACCCCAGGTGAAGACATCTTCTCCCCCCACCTGAAGACCACCCCAAAGACTTTTGTGTTTTGCCATCTGGGGAGTGCGCCCACCCACAGCTGCGAGGGGAGACCTGCCCTCGCAGTCCCCCCCTTCCCACCCCCCCTCTCTCTTTCTCTGTTACTCTGTTTCTCCCCTCTCTCTCTGAGAGCCTCTTTCTTCCAAATTTAAATTTAAAAAAAAAACATTTAAGACAACTGAGCAGAGGGAGCAAGGCCCCTCCCCAATTGCCAACTAGGGGAGAGGTACCTCATTAAGGGCTCCTCTGCTCAGTCAATCTACAAGAGGCCTAATAAAGACCATTAAGGCCTGTGACTTTGGGGTGGGTGTAGCCCTTAAAGGGACCCCGTGATGGCGACCCCATCCACGCCGGTGGCAGGGCCAGCAAGGTCGTATGCGCAGGCGGTGTCCACATCCACGGCACCTCCTGCGCCAGCCGCTGCCCTGCCACCTTTCAGACTAATAACAAAAAAACACGGGGTCAAGAGCTACACTCACCCCACAATGAGCATCGAGGAGTGCGTGCGGGCGATGGCTGGGGTAGTCGGCCCCTCGGCCATTGTCGCAGCCTCCAAGATGTCTGGGAAGGCCGTGTTCTTCCTGGGGTCGGAGCGGGCGGTGTCCCTGGCCCTTGAAAAGGGGCTCACGGTGGGCGGGACGTTCCTGCCGGTGGACCCTCTCGAGGCCACCGCGCAGAGGGTCATCATTTCAAACGTCCCGCCCTTTGTTCCCGCTGAGCTCCTCCTCCCTCACCTACAACAACTGGGGGAGGTAAGGTCAGGGATCAACCCCATACCGCTCGGCCTCAGGGAGAACAGCCTGCGCCACGTGTTCTCCTTCCGCCGCCAGCTCTTTGTCCGGCTGGCGCGGGAGGAGACGACGGAGGGGAACTTTAATGTGGTGCACGAGGGGACTGCCTACTGCGTCTTCTGGACGTCGGACGGCGTGCGGTGCCATGCCTGTAGGGAGGTGGGGCATGTTCGTAAGAACTGCCCCGCCTCCAAGGCCGCCAAACCACCGAAGGCGGCCAAGGCTGGCACCGCCGCCACCCCTCCCCCTAGTTGCGTCCGCGTGCCGGGAGCCATGGGTGCGCGGGCATCGTCGGAGGCCTTTGTTTTCAGGGCCTCCGGCGGGGGGGAGGGAGAGCGTTCGACCGGAAAGAAGGCGCGGAAGAAGGCGAAACATCTCGAGGCGGGTCCCCTCGGTGCGCCGGAAAGTCTGACCACCGCGCTCAGCCCAACCCAGTCACCGGCGAGCGCGGGGTGCCCCGAGCCCGTGCCCGGGCCCTTGAATACCACCACAGAGGGGCCCAGGCGCGGGCAAGAAAAGGAAAAGGGGGGGGCGGAGCGGGAGGCCTCGGCAGACATGGAGGTCTCCCTGACTCCGCGCGCCCCCAGGAACAAAAAGAGGCACCGCCCCAATGAGGCGGAGGGGGAACAACATCCCTCCGCGGAGGAGGCGGTGCCCGCCGCGTGTCCCGCGTCCCCCACCAGCGCCCCCAAATTGCGCTGCAGGCGCGAGGAGTCTTTCCCCGGGGAGGGTGAGACAGTTGAGGCTGCCCAGCCTCTGCCTCCCGGGGATGGAGTGGAAGATCTGCCTGTCGTGGGGGGCGTGGGGACCGCGGAGGAATGCGTAGCCGCCGGGCCGGGCGTCCCGGGGACTGAGGCGGGCGGGGCCGAAAAGGCCGAACCTGAGCCCGCCCAGCTATTACCCAACTTCCCCCGGGAGTTGCTCGACCCGGCAGAAAAACAATTAAATAATTATGACACTGTAGATGCTGGGCCGGGGGGTGGCAGCGGGGAGGGGGAGGAACACCCACCCTCGCCCCTTACTTTGGAGCTGGAGCACTTGGAGGGCCTGGGGATTTCCTATGGCCGGGTCTCTCCTTGTTCTCCGGTTCCTGGGGCGGAGGGGGAACCCCTTCCGCTGTCATTTCCCGACCCAGCACCATTTTTAAAAGAGCCCAGTGGGGACTCCTCTGCCGACGATCCTGGGGGTGGGATCGGGGCAGTGCCAGGGCCGGTTGGAGCGGCCGGTTCATTTGCCGTACCTTGTGCGGTCGATGGGCCGGCTGCTGGCGGCCACCTCCCGGAGGAGGACGGGGACTCGGTGGGGGACGCGGGTGAAGACCTAGAGACCACCGCCAGGGAGGCGGTGGATCTGCTCGCGGCCGCCGCTGAGGCCCTCCTCGTTCCTGCAAAGGAACTCCGGGACTTTTTGGCCCAGAGCCGGGGTCGCCGCGACCAAGCCCGACTGGCCCTGGAAAAATGGTCCGAGCCGGAGCTGATCAAGGGGTCCGTCCGCGCCGCCGTTAAAACCTTGGCCGCGGGCGGGCCCTTGACAAAGGAGCAGCACCTTGAGCTGCGCGAGCTCGAGGGACTCCTCGCTGGGCTGCGGAGGGAGCGGAGTTCAACAAAAGACTCCGCTCCCTCCCCCACAATAGGTTAAGGTAGAGGTTGCACTATGCTTTTGTCATGAAGATAACCATAGCCAGCCTCAACATCAACGGCGGCAGAGGGGCACGCCGTAGATTTGACAATTTTTCGCTCCTGCGGGAGGGGAAATATGCGGTGTGCTTCCTGCAAGAAACCCACACCGTTCCGGGAGACGAAGCCACGTGGCTCCTGGAATGGCAAGGAGAGGTCCGCATGAGCCACCTCACCGCCATTTCTAGTGGGGTGGCCATCTTGCTGGGCCCGCATTTTCAGCCGGAGATCTTGGGGGTCGAGGAGCCCGTGCCAGGCCGCTTGCTGCACGTAACGGTTCGCCTGGGGGACGTGCCGCTCCATCTCGTGAACGTGTACGCCCCTCATCCCGGCCCGCAGCAAACGCGCTTCTTTGAAGAGGTGTCCGCTCTTCTTGGCTCCGTCGACGTCGGCGACTGCATTGTCCTCGGGGGGGATTTTAACTGCACCCTCGAGGCGAGGGACCGCTCCGGTGCCCCGCAGTGCATGACGGCGATGGAGAAGTTGAGGGACCTGGTCGGGTCCTTCGACTTGGTGGACGTCTGGCGAAATCTCCACCCCGACTCCAGCGCCTTTACTTGGGTGAGGCCTGGAGTTGGATGGTCTAGAGTCGACCGCCTTTACGTGTCTCGGGCGTACGTTTCCTGCGTCCCGGCGGCCTCCATGCGGCCGGTGCCGTGTTCGGACCACCACCTGGTGTGGGCGGAGCTCGCTTCGCTCCGCGCGAGGACGGGGTCCGCGTACTGGCACTTTAACAACCGGCTGCTGGAGGACGTGCGGTTCCAGGACTCGTTCCGTCGATTCTGGTCCGACTGGAGAAGGAAGCAGGGGGGCTTCCCCTCCTTGAGGCTATGGTGGGACGTGGGCAAGGCTCACGTCCGCGTCTTCTGTCAAGAGTACGCGAGGGGGTCGACCAAGAGGCGGGCGGCCAGAGTCGGGCGCCTAGAAAAAGAGGTGCTCGACCTGGAAGCCCGTCTCGGTCAAGTCGTCCAGGACCCGGCCCTGCGGACGGTGTACGAAGCGAAGAAGGCCGCGCTGAAGGACCTGCAGCTCGTCGGGTCCCGAGGCGCGTTCGTGAGGTCGCGGATCCGGTTCCTGCGGGATCTGGACCGCGGCTCCCCCTTCTTCTACTCGCTGGAAAAAAGGCAGAGTGTCCGTAAGCAGCTCTTGACGCTGCTGGCCGACGACGGCTCTCTCGTCTCGGATCCGGAGGGCGTCAACAACAGGGTCCGTGAATATTACGGGGCTCTGTTCTCTCCGGATCCGTCCAGCGAGGAAGCGCGTAGAGTTTTGTGGGAGGACCTGCCGAAGGTCAGCCCGGAGGGCGCCGAAAATCTGGAAGCTCCGCTAAGCCTGGCGGAGCTGACCGGTGCCCTCGCCCGGCTCTCGAGGGTCAAATCCCCGGGACTGGACGGGCTGACCGTGGAGTTCCACAGGGCGTTCTGGGACGTCCTGGGGAGCGACTACGCGCGGGTCCTGGGGGAAAGTCTGGCGACCGGGGAGATGCCCCTCTCTTGGCGCAGGGCAGTCATCGTCCTGCTGCCTAAGAAGGGCGATCTCCGCCTCCTTAAGAACTGGCGCCCGGTCTCCCTCCTCAGCACGGACTACAAAATCTTCGCCAGGGCGATGTCTGCTCGCCTTGGTGCCGTGCTGGACCACATGATTCACCCCGACCAGTCATACACGGTCCCGGGCCGGACGATCCACGACAACATCCATCTGGTCCGGGACCTCATCCATTGCTCCCAGGAGGCTGGTCTGTCGGTCGCCTTCCTATCCCTCGACCAAGAGAAGGCGTTCGACAGGGTGGATCACGACTATCTGCTCGGAACTCTGCGCGCTTTCGGGTTCGGGACGCATTTCGTCGCCCGGATCCGACTTTTGTACGCCGCCGCGGAGTGTCTGATTAAGGTTAACGGGTCCTTGACGGCGCCCCTTCGCTTTAGGAGAGGGGTGCGCCAGGGATGCCCCATGTCCGGCCAGTTATACGCCGTTTGCGTGGAGCCTTTCCTGCGCCTCTTGCGGACGAGGTTGACGGGACTGGCTCTGCAAGGGCCGGGCGTGGAGGTCGTCCTCTCGGCTTACGCCGATGACGTGCTCCTCGCGGTAGAGGATCCCGCTGACCTGCGGAGGATGCGTGAGTGCCAGGAGATTTACTCGGCCGCGTCCTCCGCCAGGATCAACTGGGAGAAATGTTCCGGACTCCTGGTGGGTCAGTGGCGGGTGGACTCCCTGCCGGAGGAGCTCAGGCCTTTTGCCTGGAGCACGACCCATCTCCTCTATCTGGGAGTCTACCTTAGCCCCGACGAGGAAGCCTGGCCGGCGAACTGGCAGGAGCTGGAGGCCAAGGTCGCCGCTCGCCTAGGGCGCTGGACAGGACTGCTCCGAGTGCTGTCCTACAGGGGTCGAGCGCTAGTCATAAACCAGCTGGTGGCCGCAATGCTGTGGTACCGGCTGGTCACTTTGACCCCTCCCCCTGCGTTTGTCGCCAAGATACAGAAGAAGCTGGTGGACTTCTTCTGGAACAACAGGAAGCACTGGGTCTCTGTCGCGGTCTTGAGTCTCCCGCTTGAGGAGGGCGGTCAGTCGTTGGTGTGCGTCAGCGCCCAGCTCGCGACTTTCCGTCTTCAGACCCTGCAGAGATACCTTTACGTCGAGCCCCCTCCTAGGTGGTGTGCTCTGGCGAGGTATTTCTTCCGCCAGCAGCTCGACCTCAATTATGACACGCAGCTCCTGTTTGTGAACTTGGGGGGTGCCAGGACCGCCCTCCGGGAGCTGCCTGTCTTTTACAGGGAACTCATCAGGGTCTGGAACAAAGTCTCCACCAAGCGCAGCTCTCCGCCGGCTGGAGTGGCGGCCGTCCTGCAGGAACCGCTGCTCGGGAATCCGTACCTCCACGGCCGAGGCTTCATGTGGCGGTCGGAAGAGAGGGCTGTGGCTGGTGAGGTGACCAGGGTCAGGGACCTGCTCGATGGCGGAGGAGCGGGCTGGATGGCGCCAGTCACGCTGGCGCGGCGCCTAAATTCTGCCAACGTCCGCCGCGCGGCCGATGCCATCGAGTCGCTAAAAACAGCTCTGGGCCCTGACTCCGTTAGGTGTATCGAGGAGGCTCAAGCACGTGGGGAGATCCCGTCCGAACTGACCCCCGTCCGGACGGAATTCCTCATCGGCGCCAAACCCCGGAACCTCCCTCGGGGACCGGCGCCTCACAACTTGAGCCGCCTCGGGGAAATCCCCTCCGTGCCTTTCAGTTCCGCGCGGAGGGGTTTCCTGTACGGGCTGCTCCTGCACACCCTCAACTTTGCCATCCTCGCCGGCCGTCCGGACACGCCATGGCGTACCATCTTGCCGTCCGGAGGAGGCGGGGGTCCCCGATGGAGGGCACTCTACGCAGGGGTCCTCCCACTATTCATCGGGGACTTGGCCTGGAGGGTGGTGCACGGAGCAGTGCCGTGCAACAAATTTTTAAGCCGGTTCACGGACTCCCAAGCCGCCTGCAATTTCTGCGGTCTGGAGGAGTCCGTGTTCCATGTTTTTATTGAATGCACAAGGTTGCAGCCCCTGTTCCACTATTTGAAGGGGCTGCTCCTGAAATTCTGGCTGCACTTCAGTCCCACTCTCCTGATCTTTGGGCACCCTGTGCGGAGGGGAGCGGGTAGGTCCGAGGGCCTCCTCGTAGGACTGCTCCTGGGCACGGCCAAGGGTGCCATCAGCCGGTCCAGGCAGCGGGCGGTCGAGGGGGTCGTTCAACCTGACTGCCTGCCTCTCTTCCGCTCTTACATCCGATCCAGGGTGTCCTTGGAGATGGAGCACGCGGTGTCCACCGGTACGCTCGCGGCCTTCCGCGAGAGGTGGGCACCGGAGGGACTGGAGTGCATCATCACGCCCGGCAACCAAATTTTAATTTGATTTTACGTTTTAAAGTTTAATTTGTTTTAATTGCCGGTGTTTTTAGTGTCCCCCTCTCCTTTTATAGGGGGCACTGGAAAAATTTGATTTTAGCGCCCAAAAAAAAAAAAAAAAAAAAAAAAAAAAAAAAAAAAAAAAAAAACCAAAAAAAAGGGGGCTTGAAAATGTCTGCTGTGTCACCCAGGTCGGGTGGCACAGTTTAATGTTGTTTATGTTTTGCAGGTAGACTCCCAAAAAGAGTTTCATGCACAAGGAACCAATCGTGCAGCAGTAGAGGCGTGTCCTGCTCAGTTGGAGCTGTGAGCAGTGAGGGAAGCAGCTAGCAACTTGAGCTCCTGCCAGGAGAGCCCTGAGACCAGCCCAGGAAAAGAAGGAAGGAAGGGGCTTCACCATCACTTTTATCCAGAGGGAGAGGAGGAGAAAGCAGAAAACTTTAAACATCTTTACCATTCTGCAAGGAGTTGGAGAGAGGGGGAAAAACCACAACAACCAACATCCAGTGTGGAAGGAGGGAGACTCTACTATCTCTACAGGTGGGTGTGGGTGCATTTCCCCAAACAGACTTTGTTGTATCGGTGGGGGGAGGAAAGAAGACCACTGAGGGCCGGAACATCGCGGGGGGTGTGTGTGTGTGTGTGTGTGGTAGTGTGCGTGGGGGCCGTGCTTAAAACTGGGCCCCCCCCACAATTGGAACCCCCCCCAACCCCCCACATTTGCCTAGCCTGGGATAGCTGGAGCTACCAGGCTGAAGATTGTCATCAATCACCCAATTAAAGATCGTTAGGAGTGCCTGGTGGCTCCAGCTACCCCAGGTGAAGACATCTTCTCCCCCCACCTGAAGACCACCCCAAAGACTTTTGTGTTTTGCCATCTGGGGAGTGCGCCCACCCACAGCTGCGAGGGGAGACCTGCCCTCGCAGTCCCCCCCTTCCCACCCCCCCTCTCTCTTTCTCTGTTACTCTGTTTCTCCCCTCTCTCTCTGAGAGCCTCTTTCTTCCAAATTTAATTTAAAAAAAAAAACATTTAAGACAACTGAGCAGAGGGAGCAAGGCCCCTCCCCAATTGCCAACTAGGGGAGAGGTACCTCATTAAGGGCTCCTCTGCTCAGTCAATCTACAAGAGGCCTAATAAAGACCATTAAGGCCTGTGACTTTGGGGTGGGTGTAGCCCTTAAAGGGACCCCGTGATGGCGACCCCATCCACGCCGGTGGCAGGGCCAGCAAGGTCGTATGCGCAGGCGGTGTCCACATCCACGGCACCTCCTGCGCCAGCCGCTGCCCTGCCACCTTTCAGACTAATAACAAAAAAACACGGGGTCAAGAGCTACACTCACCCCACAATGAGCATCGAGGAGTGCGTGCGGGCGATGGCTGGGGTAGTCGGCCCCTCGGCCATTGTCGCAGCCTCCAAGATGTCTGGGAAGGCCGTGTTCTTCCTGGGGTCGGAGCGGGCGGTGTCCCTGGCCCTTGAAAAGGGGCTCACGGTGGGCGGGACGTTCCTGCCGGTGGACCCTCTCGAGGCCACCGCGCAGAGGGTCATCATTTCAAACGTCCCGCCCTTTGTTCCCGCTGAGCTCCTCCTCCCTCACCTACACCAACTGGGGGAGGTAAGGTCGGGGATCAACCCCATACCGCTCGGCCTCAGGGAGAACAGCCTGCGCCACGTGTTCTCCTTCCGCCGCCAGCTCTTTGTCCGGCTGGCGCGGGAGGAGACGACGGAGGGGAACTTTAATGTGGTGCACGAGGGGACTGCCTACCGCGTCTTCTGGACGTCGGACGGCGTGCGGTGCCATGCCTGTAGGGAGGTGGGGCATGTTCGTAAGAACTGCCCCGCCTCCAAGGCCGCCAAACCACCGAAGGCGGCCAAGGCTGGCACCGCCGCCACCCCTCCCCCTAGTTGCGTCCGCGTGCCGGGAGCCATGGGTGCGCGGGCATCGTCGGAGGCCTTTGTTTTCAGGGCCTCCGGCGGGGGGGAGGGAGAGCGTTCGACCGGAAAGAAGGCGCGGAAGAAGGCGAAACATCTCGAGGCGGGTCCCCTCGGTGCGCCGGAAAGTCTGACCACCGCGCTCAGCCCAACCCAGTCACCGGCGAGTGCGGGGTGCCCCGAGCCCGTGCCCGGGCCCTTGAATACCACCACAGAGGGGCCCAGGCGCGGGCAAGAAAAGGAAAAGGGGGGGGCGGAGCGGGAGGCCTCGGCAGACATGGAGGTCTCCCTGACTCCGCGCGCCCCCAGGAACAAAAAGAGGCACCGCCCCAATGAGGCGGAGGGGGAACAACATCCCTCCGCGGAGGAGGCGGTGCCCGCCGCGTGTCCCGCGTCCCCCACCAGCGCCCCCAAATTGCGCTGCAGGCGCGAGGAGTCTTTCCCCGGGGAGGGTGAGACAGTTGAGGCTGCCCAGCCTCTGCCTCCCGGGGATGGAGTGGAAGATCTGCCTGTCGTGGGGGGCGTGGGGACCGCGGAGGAATGCGTAGCCGCCGGGCCGGGCGTCCCGGGGACTGAGGCGGGCGAGGCCGAAAAGGCCGAACCTGAGCCCGCCCAGCTATTACCCAACTTCCCCCGGGATTTGCTCGACCCGGCAGAGAATGAAACAAATAATTATGACACTGTAGATGCTGGGCCGGGGGGTGGCAGCGGGGAGGGGGAGGAACACCCACCCTCGCCCCTTACTTTGGAGCTGGAGCACTTGGAGGGCCTGGGGATTTCCTATGGCCGGGTCTCTCCTTGTTCTCCGGTTCCTGGGGCGGAGGGGGAACCCCTTCCGCTGTCATTTCCCGACCCAGCACCATTTTTAAAAGAGCCCAGTGGGGACTCCTCTGCCGACGATCCTGGGGGTGGGATCGGGGCAGTGCCAGGGCCGGTTGGAGCGGCCGGTTCATTTGCCGTACCTTGTGCGGTCGATGGGCCGGCTGCTGGCGGCCACCTCCCGGAGGAGGACGGGGACTCGGTGGGGGATGCGGGTGAAGACCTAGAGACCACCGCCAGGGAGGCGGTGGATCTGCTCGCGGCCGCCGCTGAGGCCCTCCTCGTTCCTGCAAAGGAACTCCGGGACTTTTTGGCCCAGAGCCGGGGTCGCCGCGACCAAGCCCGACTGGCCCTCGAAAAATGGTCCGAGCCGGAGCTGATCAAGGGGTCCGTCCGCGCCGCCGTTAAAACCTTGGCCGCGGGCGGGCCCTTGACAAAGGAGCAGCACCTTGAGCTGCGCGAGCTCGAGGGACTCCTCGCTGGGCTGCGGAGGGAGCGGAGTTCAACAAAAGACTCCGCTCCCTCCCCCACAATAGGTTAAGGTAGAGGTTGCACTATGCTTTTGTCATGAAGATAACCATAGCCAGCCTCAACATCAACGGCGGCAGAGGGGCACGCCGTAGATTTGACAATTTTTCGCTCCTGCGGGAGGGGAAATATGCGGTGTGCTTCCTGCAAGAAACCCACACCGTTCCGGGAGACGAAGCCACGTGGCTCCTGGAATGGCAAGGAGAGGTCCGCATGAGCCACCTCACCGCCATTTCTAGTGGGGTGGCCATCTTGCTGGGCCCGCATTTTCAGCCGGAGATCTTGGGGGTCGAGGAGCCCGTGCCAGGCCGCTTGCTGCACGTAACGGTTCGCCTGGGGGACGTGCCGCTCCATCTCGTGAACGTGTACGCCCCTCATCCCGGCCCGCAGCAGACGCGCTTCTTTGAAGAGGTGTCCGCTCTTCTCGGCTCCGTCGACGTCGGCGACTGCATTGTCCTCGGGGGGGATTTTAACTGCACCCTCGAGGCGAGGGACCGCTCCGGTGCCCCGCAGTGCATGACGGCGATGGAGAAGTTGAGGGACCTGGTCGGGTCCTTCGACTTGGTGGACGTCTGGCGAAATCTCCACCCCGACTCCAGCGCCTTTACTTGGGTGAGGCCTGGAGTTGGATGGTCTAGAGTCGACCGCCTTTACGTGTCTCGGGCGTACGTTTCCTGCGTCCCGGCGGCCTCCATGCGGCCGGTGCCGTGTTCGGACCACCACCTGGTGTGGGCGGAGCTCGCTTCGCTCCGCGCGAGGACGGGGTCCGCGTACTGGCACTTTAACAACCGGCTGCTGGAGGACGTGCGGTTCCAGGACTCGTTCCGTCGATTCTGGTCCGACTGGAGAAGGAAGCAGGGGGGCTTCCCCTCCTTGAGGCTATGGTGGGACGTGGGCAAGGCTCACGTCCGCGTCTTCTGTCAAGAGTACGCGAGGGGGTCGACCAAGAGGCGGGCGGCCAGAGTCGGGCGCCTAGAAAAAGAGGTGCTCGACCTGGAAGCCCGTCTCGGTCAAGTCGTCCAGGACCCGGCCCTGCGGACGGTGTACGAAGCGAAGAAGGCCGCGCTGAAGGACCTGCAGCTCGTCGGGTCCCGAGGCGCGTTCGTGAGGTCGCGGATCCGGTTCCTGCGGGATCTGGACCGCGGCTCCCCCTTCTTCTACTCGCTGGAAAAAAGGCAGAGTGTCCGTAAGCAGCTCTTGACGCTGCTGGCCGACGACGGCTCTCTCGTCTCGGATCCGGAGGGCGTCAACAACAGGGTCCGTGAATATTACGGGGCTCTGTTCTCTCCGGATCCGTCCAGCGAGGAAGCGCGTAGAGTTTTGTGGGAGGACCTGCCGAAGGTCAGCCCGGAGGGCGCCGAAAATCTGGAAGCTCCGCTAAGCCTGGCGGAGCTGACCGGTGCCCTCGCCCGGCTCTCGAGGGGAAAATCCCCGGGGCTGGACGGGCTGACCGTGGAGTTCCACAGGGCGTTCTGGGACGTCCTGGGGAGCGACTACGCGCGGGTCCTGGGGGAAAGTCTGGCGACCGGGGAGATGCCCCTCTCTTGGCGCAGGGCAGTCATCGTCCTGCTGCCTAAGAAGGGCGATCTCCGCCTCCTTAAGAACTGGCGCCCGGTCTCCCTCCTCAGCACGGACTACAAAATCTTCGCCAGGGCGATGTCTGCTCGCCTTGGTGCCGTGCTGGACCACATGATTCACCCCGACCAGTCATACACGGTCCCGGGCCGGACAATCCACGATAACATCCATCTGGTCCGGGACCTCATCCATCATTCCCAGGAGGCTGGTCTGTCGGTCGCCTTCCTATCCCTCGACCAAGAGAAGGCGTTCGACAGGGTGGATCACGACTATCTGCTCGGAACTCTGCGCGCTTTCGGGTTCGGGACGCATTTCGTCGCCCGGATCCGACTTTTGTACGCCGCCGCGGAGTGTCTGATTAAGGTTAACGGGTCCTTGACGGCGCCCCTTCGCTTTAGGAGAGGGGTGCGCCAGGGATGCCCCATGTCCGGCCAGTTATACGCCGTTTGCGTGGAGCCTTTCCTGCGCCTCTTGCGGACGAGGTTGACGGGACTGGCTCTGCAAGGGCCGGGCGTGGAGGTCGTCCTCTCGGCTTACGCCGATGACGTGCTCCTCGCGGTAGAGGATCCCGCTGACCTGCGGAGGATGCGTGAGTGCCAGGAGATTTACTCGGCCGCGTCCTCCGCCAGGATCAACTGGGAGAAATGTTCCGGACTCCTGGTGGGTCAGTGGCGGGTGGACTCCCTGCCGGAGGAGCTCAGGCCTTTTGCCTGGAGCACGACCCATCTCCTCTATCTGGGAGTCTACCTTAGCCCCGACGAGGAAGCCTGGCCGGCGAACTGGCAGGAGCTGGAGGCCAAGGTCGCCGCTCGCCTAGGGCGCTGGACAGGACTGCTCCGAGTGCTGTCCTACAGGGGTCGAGCGCTAGTCATAAACCAGCTGGTGGCCGCAATGCTGTGGTACCGGCTGGTCACTTTGACCCCTCCCCCTGCGTTTGTCGCCAAGATACAGAAGAAGCTGGTGGACTTCTTCTGGAACAACAGGAAGCACTGGGTCTCTGCCGCGGTCTTGAGTCTCCCGCTTGAGGAGGGCGGTCAGTCGTTGGTGTGCGTCAGCGCCCAGCTCGCGACTTTCCGTCTTCAGACCCTGCAGAGATACCTTTACGTCGAGCCCCCTCCTAGGTGGTGCGCTCTGGCGAGGTATTTCTTCCGCCAGCAGCTCGACCTCAATTATGACACGCAGCTCCTGTTTGTGAACTTGGGGGGTGCCAGGACCGCCCTCCGGGAGCTGCCTGTCTTTTACAGGGAACTCATCAGGGTCTGGAACAAAGTCTCCACCAAGCGCAGCTCTCCGCCGGCTGGAGTGGCGGCCGTCCTGCAGGAGCCGCTGCTCGGGAATCCGTACCTCCACGGCCGAGACTTCATGTGGCGGTCGGAAGAGAGGGCTGTGGCTGGTGAGGTGACCAGGGTCAGGGACCTGCTCGATGGCGGAGGAGCGGGCTGGATGGCGCCAGACACGCTGGCGCGGCGCCTAAACTCTGCCAACGTCCGCCACGCGGCCGATGCCATCGAGTCGCTAAAAACAGCTCTGGGCCCTGACTCCGTTAGGTGCATCGAGGAGGCTCAAGCACGTGGGGAGATCCCGTCCGAACTGACCCCCGTCCGGACGGAATTCCTCATCGGCGCCAAACTCCGGAACCTCCCTCGGGGGCCGGCGCCTCACAACTTGAGCCGCCTCGGGGAAATCCCCTCCGTGCCTTTCAGTTCCGCGCGGAGGGGTTTCCTGTACGGGCTGCTCCTGCACACCCTCAACTTTGCCATCCTCGCCGGCCGTCCGGACACGCCATGGCGTACCATCTTGCCGTCCGGAGGAGGCGGGGGTCCCCGATGGAGGGCACTCTACGCAGGGGTCCTCCCACTATTCATCGGGGACTTGGCCTGGAGGGTGGTGCACGGAGCAGTGCCGTGCAACAAATTTTTAAGCCGGTTCACGGACTCCCAGGCCGCCTGCAATTTCTGCGGTCTGGAGGAGTCCGTGTTCCATGTTTTTATGGAGTGCACAAGGTTGCAGCCCCTGTTCCATTATTTGAAGGGGCTGCTCCTGAAATTCTGGCTGCACTTCAGTCCCACTCTCCTGATCTTTGGGCACCCTGTGCGGAGGGGAGCGGGTAGGTCCGAAGGCCTCCTCGTAGGACTGCTCCTGGGCACGGCCAAGGGTGCCATCAGCCGGTCCAGGCAGCGGGCGGTCGAGGGGGTCGTTCAACCTGACTGCCTGCCTCTCTTCTGCTCTTACATCCGGTCCAGGGTGTCCTTGGAGATGGAGCACGCGGTGTCCACCGGTACGCTCGCGGCCTTCCGCGAGAGGTGGGCACCGGAGGGACTGGAGTGCATCATCACGCCCGGCAACCAAATTTTAATTTGATTTTACGTTTTTTAAGTTTAATTTGTTTTAATTGCCGGTGCTTTTAGTGTCCCCCTTCCCTTTTATAGGGGGCACTGGGGAAAATTGTGAATTTAGTGCCCAAAAAAAAAAACCAAAAAAGAAAAACAAAAAAAAAACAAAAAAAAAAGGGGGGAAAAAAAAAGGGCCTTGTAAATGTCTGGAGTGTCACCCAGGTCGGGTGGCACCGTTTAATGTTTTTATGTTTTGCAGGTAAACTTAAAAGAGTTTCATGCAGAAGGAACCAATCGTGCAGCAGTGGAGGCGTGTCCTGCTCAGTTGGAGCTGTGAGCAGTGAGGAGAGCAGCTAGCAACTTGAGCTCCTGCCTGGAGAGCCCTGAGACCAGCCCAGGAAGAGAAGGAAGGAAGGGGCTTCACTACAACTTCTATCCAGAGGGAGAGGAGGAGAAAGCAGAAAACTTTCAACATCTTTTTCACCATTCTGCAAAGAGTTGGAGAGAGGGGGAAAAACCAACAACAACCAGTGTGGAAGGAGGGAGACCCAACATTCTACAGGTGGGTGTGGGTGCATTTCCCCAAACAGACTTTGTTGTATCGGTGGGGGGAGGAAAGAAGACCACTGAGGGCCGGAACATCGCGGGGGGTGTGTGTGTGTGTGTGGTAGTGTGCGTGGGGGCCGTGCTTACAACTAGGCCCCCCCCACAATTGGAACCCCCCCCACCCCCCACATTTGCCTAGCCTGGGATAGCTGGAGCTACCAGGCTGAAGATTGTTGTTTTTCTCAATCACCCAATTAAAGATCGTTAGGAGTGCCTGGTGGCTCCAGCTACCCCAGGTGAAGACATCTTCTCCCCCCACCTGAAGACCACCCCAAAGACTTTTGTGTTTTGCCATCTGGGGAGTGCACCCACCCACAGCTGCGAGGGGAGACCTGCCCTCGCAGCCCCCCCCCCCTTCCCACCCCCCTCTCTCTTTCTCCGTTACTCTCTGTTTCTCCCCTCTCTCTCTGAGAGCCCTTTTCTTCCGAATTTTTAAAAAAAAACCCAATTAAGACAACTGAGCAGAGGGAGCAAGGCCTCTCCCCAATTGTCAACGAGGGGAGAGGTGCCTCGTTAAGGGCTCCTCTGCTCAGTTAACATACGAGGCCATTAAAGACCATTAAGGCCTGTGACTTTGGGGTGGGTGTAGCCCTTAAAGGGACCCCGTGATGGCGACCCCATCCACGCCGGTGGCAGGGCCAGCAAGGACGTATGCGCAGGCGGTGTCCACATCCACGGCACCTCCTGCGCCACCCGCTGCCCTGCCACCGTTCAGACTTATAACCAGGAAACACGGGGTCAAGAGCTACACTCACCCCACAATGAGCATTGAGGAGTGCGTGCGGGCGATGGCTGGGGTAGTCGGCCCCTCGGCCATTGTCGCAGCCTCCAAGATGTCTGGGAAGGCCGTGTTCTTCCTGGGGTCGGAGCGGGCGGTGTCCCTGGCCCTTGAAAAGGGGCTCACGGTGGGCGGGACGTTCCTGCCGGTGGACCCTCTCGAGGCCACCGCGCAGAGGGTCATCATTTCAAACGTCCCGCCCTTTGTTTCCGCTGAGCTCCTCCTCCCTCACCTACACCAACTGGGGGAGGTAAGGTCGGGGATCAACCCCATACCGCTCGGCCTCAGGGAGAACAGCCTGCGCCACGTGTTCTCCTTCCGCCGCCAGCTCTTTGTCCGGCTGGCGCGGGAGGACACGACGGAGGGGAGTTTTAATGTGGTGCACGAGGGGACTGCCTACCGCGTCTTCTGGACGTCGGACGGCGTGCGGTGCCATGCCTGCAGGGAGGTGGGGCACGTTCGTAAGAACTGCCCCGCCTCCAAGGCCACCAAACCACCGAAGGCGGCCAAGGCTGGCGCCGCCGCCACCCCTCCCCCTAGTTGCGTCCGCGTGCCGGGAGCCATGGGTGCGCGGGCATCGTCGGAGGCCTTTGTTTTCAAGTCCTCCGGCGGGGGGGAGCGAGAGCGTCCGAGCGGAAAGAAGGCGCGGAAGAAGGAGAAACATCTAGAGGCGGGTCCCCTCGGTGCGCCGGAAAGTTTGACCACCGCGCTCAGCCCAACCCAGTCACCGGCGAGCGCGTGGTGCCCCGAGCCCGTGCCCGGGCCCTTGAATAACACCATGGAGGGGCCCAGGCGCGGGCAAGAAAAGAAAAAGGGGGGGGCGGAGCGGGAGGCCTCGGCAGACATGGGGGTCTCCCTGCCTCCGCGCACCCCCAGGAACAAAAGGAGGCGCGGCTCCGATGAGACGGAGGGGGAACAACATCCCTTCGTGGAGGAGTCGGTGCCCGCCGCGTGTCCCGCGTCCCCCACCAGCGCTCCCAAATTGCGCTGCAGGCGCGAGGAGTCTGTCCCCGGGGAGGGTGAGGCAGGCGAGGCTGCCCAGCCGCTGCCTCCTGGGGAGGGCATGGAAGATCTGCCTGTCGTGGGGGGCGTGGGGCCAGTGGAAGAATGCGTAGCCGCCGGGTCGAGCGTCCCGGGGACCGAGGCGGGCGGGGCCGAAAAGGCCGAACTTGAGCCCGCCCAGCTATTACCCAACTTCCCCCGGGAGTCGCTCGACCCGGCAGAAAAACAATTTATTGGTTTTAATGACACTGTAGATGCTGGGCCGGGGGGTGGCAGCGGGGAGGGGGAGGAACACCCACCCTCGCCCCTTACTTTGGAGCTGGAGCACTTGGAGGGCCTGGGGATTTCCTATGGCCGGGTCTCTCCTTGTTCTCCGGTTCCTGGGGCGGAGGGGGAACCCCTTCCGCTGTCATTTCCCGACCCAGCACCAATTTTAAAAGAGCCCAGTGGGGACTCCTCTGCCGACGATCCTGGGGGTGGGATCGGGGCAGTGCCAGGGCCGGTTGGAGCGGCCGGTTCATTTGCCGTACCTTGTGCGGTCGATGGGCCGGCTGCTGGCGGCCACCTCCCGGAGGAGGACGGGGACTCGGTGGGGGACGCGGGTGAAGACCTAGAGACCACCGCCAGTGAGGCGGTGGATCTGCTCGCGGCCGCCGCTGAGGCCCTCCTCATTCCTGCAAAGGAACTCCGGGACTTTTTGGCCCAGAGCCGGGGTCGCCGCGACCAAGCCCGACTGGCCCTGGAAAAATGGTCCGAGCCGGAGCTGATCAAGGGGTCCGTCCGCGCCGCCGTTAAAACCTTGGCCGCGGGCGGGCCCTTGACAAAGGAGCAGCACCTTGAGCTGCGCGAGCTCGAGGGACTCCTCGCTGGGCTGCGGAGGGAGCGGAGTTCAACAAAAGACTCCGCTCCCTCCCCCACAATAGGTTAAGGTAGAGGTTGCACTATGCTTTTGCCATGAAGATAACCATAGCCAGCCTCAACATCAACGGCGGCAGAGGGGCACGCCGTAGATTTGACAATTTTTCGCTCCTGCGGGAGGGGAAATATGCGGTGTGCTTCCTGCAAGAAACCCACACCGTTCCGGGAGACGAAGCCACGTGGCTCCTGGAATGGCAAGGAGAGGTCCGCATGAGCCACCTCACCGCCATTTCTAGTGGGGTGGCCATCTTGCTGGGCCCGCATTTTCAGCCGGAGATCTTGGGGGTCGAGGAGCCCGTGCCAGGCCGCTTGCTGCACGTAACGGTTCGCCTGGGGGACGTGCCGCTCCATCTCGTGAACGTGTACGCCCCTCATCCCGGCCCGCAGCAGACGCGCTTCTTTGAAGAGGTGTCCGCTCTTCTTGGCTCCGTCGACGTCGGCGACTGCATTGTCCTCGGGGGGGATTTTAACTGCACCCTCGAGGCGAGGGACCGCTCCGGTGCCCCGCAGTGCATGACGGCGATGGAGAAGTTGAGGGACCTGGTCGGGTCCTTCGACTTGGTGGACGTCTGGCGAAATCTCCACCCCGACTCCAGCGCCTTTACTTGGGTGAGGCCTGGAGTTGGATGGTCTAGAGTCGACCGCCTCTACGTGTCTCGGGCGTACGTTTCCTGCGTCCCGGCGGCCTCCATGCGGCCGGTGCCGTGTTCGGACCACCACCTGGTGTGGGCGGAGCTCGCTTCGCTCCGCGCGAGGACGGGGTCCGCGTACTGGCACTTTAACAACCGGCTGCTGGAGGACGTGCGGTTCCAGGACTCGTTCCGTCGATTCTGGTCCGACTGGAGAAGGAAGCAGGGGGGCTTCCCCTCCTTGAGGCTATGGTGGGACGTGGGCAAGGCTCACGTCCGCGTCTTCTGTCAAGAGTACGCGAGGGGGTCGACCAAGAGGCGGGCGGCCAGAGTCGGGCGCCTAGAAAAAGAGGTGCTCGACCTGGAAGCCCGTCTCGGTCAAGTCGTCCAGGACCCGGCCCTGCGGACGGTGTACGAAGCGAAGAAGGCCGCGCTGAAGGACCTGCAGCTCGTCGGGTCCCGAGGCGCGTTCGTGAGGTCGCGGATCCGGTTCCTGCGGGATCTGGACCGCGGCTCCCCCTTCTTCTACTCGCTGGAAAAAAGGCAGAGTGTCCGTAAGCAGCTCTTGACGCTGCTGGCCGACGACGGCTCTCTCGTCTCGGATCCGGAGGGCGTCAACAACAGGGTCCGTGAATATTACGGGGCTCTGTTCTCTCCGGATCCGTCCAGCGAGGAAGCGCGTAGAGTTTTGTGGGAGGACCTGCCGAAGGTCGGCCCGGAGGGCGCCGAAAATCTGGAAGCTCCGCTAAGCCTGGCGGAGCTGACCGGTGCCCTCGCCCGGCTCTCGAGGGGAAAATCCCCGGGGCTGGACGGGCTGACCGTGGAGTTCCACAGGGCGTTCTGGGACGTCCTGGGGAGCGACTACGCGCGGGTCCTGGGGGAAAGTCTGGCGACCGGGGAGATGCCCCTCTCTTGGCGCAGGGCAGTCATCGTCCTGCTGCCTAAGAAGGGCGATCTCCGCCTCCTTAAGAACTGGCGCCCGGTCTCCCTCCTCAGCACGGACTACAAAATCTTCGCCAGGGCGATGTCTGCTCGCCTTGGTGCCGTGCTGGACCACATGATCCACCCCGACCAGTCATACACGGTCCCGGGCCGGACGATCCACGACAACATCCATCTGGTCCGGGACCTCATCCATTGCTCCCAGGAGGCTGGTCTGTCGGTCGCTTTCCTATCCCTCGACCAAGAGAAGGCGTTCGACAGGGTGGATCACGACTATCTGCTCGGAACTCTGCGCGCTTTCGGGTTCGGGACGCATTTCGTCGCCCGGATCCGACTTTTGTACGCCGCCGCGGAGTGTCTGATTAAGGTTAACGGGTCCTTGACGGCGCCCCTTCGCTTTAGGAGAGGGGTGCGCCAGGGATGCCCCATGTCCGGCCAGTTATACGCCGTTTGCGTGGAGCCTTTCCTGCGCCTCTTGCGGACGAGGTTGACGGGACTGGCTCTGCAAGGGCCGGGCGTGGAGGTCGTCCTCTCGGCTTACGCCGATGACGTGCTCCTCGCGATAGAGGATCCCGCTGACCTGCGGAGGATGCGTGAGTGCCAGGAGATTTACTCGGCCGCGTCCTCCGCCAGGATCAACTGGGAGAAATGTTCCGGACTCCTGGTGGGTCAGTGGCGGGTGGACTCCCTGCCGGAGGAGCTCAGGCCTTTTGCCTGGAGCACGACCCATCTCCTCTATCTGGGAGTCTACCTTAGCCCCGACGAGGGAGCCTGGCCGGCGAACTGGCAGGAGCTGGAGGCCAAGGTCGCCGCTCGCCTAGGGCGCTGGACAGGACTGCTCCGAGTGCTGTCCTACAGGGGTCGAGCGCTAGTCATAAACCAGCTGGTGGCCGCAATGCTGTGGTACCGGCTGGTCACTTTGACCCCTCCCCCTGCGTTTGTCGCCAAGATACAGAAGAAGCTGGTGGACTTCTTCTGGAACAACAGGAAGCACTGGGTCTCTGCCGCGGTCTTGAGTCTCCCGCTTGAGGAGGGCGGTCAGTCGTTGGTGTGCGTCAGCGCCCAGCTCGCGACTTTCCGTCTTCAGACCCTGCAGAGATACCTTTACGTCGAGCCCCCTCCTAGGTGGTGTGTTCTGGCGAGGCATTTCTTCCGCCAGCAGCTCGACCTCAATTATGACACGCAGCTCCTGTTTGTGAACTTGGGGGGTGCCAGGACCGCCCTCCGGGAGCTGCCTGTCTTTTACAGGGAACTCATCAGGGTCTGGAACAAAGTCTCCACCAAGCGCAGCTCTCCACCGGCTGGAGTGGCGGCCGTCCTGCAGGAGCCGCTGCTCGGGAATCCGTACCTCCACGGCCGAGGTTTTATGTGGCGGTCGGAAGAGAGGGCTGTGGCTGGTGAGGTGACCAGGGTCAGGGACCTGCTCGATGGCGGAGGAGTGGGCTGGATGGCGCCAGTCACGCTGGCGCGGCGCCTAAATTCTGCCAACGTCCGCCGCGCGGCCGATGCCATCGAGTCGCTAAAAACAGCTCTGGGCCCTGACTCCGTTAGGTGTATCGAGGAGGCTCAAGCACGTGGGGAGATCCCGTCCGAACTGACCCCCGTCCGGACGGAATTCCTCATCGGTGCCAAACCCCGGAACCTCCCTCGGGGGCCGGCGCCTCACAACTTGAGCCGCCTCGGGGAAATCCCCTCCGTGCCTTTCAGTTCCGCGCGGAGGGGTTTCCTGTACGGGCTGCTCCTGCACACCCTCAACTTTGCCATCCTCGCCGGCCGTCCGGACACGCCATGGCGTACCATCTTGCCGTCCGGAGGAGGCGGGGGTCCCCGATGGAGGGCACTCTACGCAGGGGTCCTCCCACTATTCATCGGGGACTTGGCCTGGAGGGTGGTGCACGGAGCAGTGCCGTGCAATAAATTTTTAAGCCGGTTCACGGACTCCCAGGCCGCCTGCAATTTCTGCGGTCTGGAGGAGTCCGTGTTCCATGTTTTTATTGAATGCACGAGGTTGCAGCCCCTGTTCCACTATTTGAAGGGGCTGCTCCTGAAATTCTGGCTGCACTTCAGTCCCACTCTCCTGATCTTTGGGCACCCTGTGCGGAGGGGAGCGGGTAGGTCCGAAGGCCTCCTCGTAGGACTGCTCCTGGGCACGGCCAAGGGTGCCATCAGCCGGTCCAGGCAGCGGGCGGTCGAGGGGGTCGTTCAACCTGACTGCCTGCCTCTCTTCCGCTCTTACATCCGGTCCAGGGTGTCCTTGGAGATGGAGCACGCGGTGTCCACCGGTACGCTCGCGGCCTTCCGCGAGAGGTGGGCACCGGAGGGACTGGAGTGCATCATCACGCCCGGCAACCAAATTTTAATTTGATTTTACGTTTTAAAGTTTAATTTGTTTTAATTGCCGGTGCTTTTAGTGTCCCCCTTCCCTTTTATAGGGGGCACTGGGGAAAATTGTGATTTTAGTGCCCCAAAAAAAAAAAAACACAAAAAAAAACACAAAAAAAAACCAAAAAAAAAAGGGGGGAAAAAAAGGGCCTTGAAAATGTCTGGAGTGTCACCCAGGTCGGGTGGCACCGTTTATTGTTTTTATGTTTTCACAGGTGAACTCAAAAGAGTTTCATGCACAAGGAACCAATCGTGCAGCAGTGGAGGCGTGTCCTGCTCAGTTGGAGCTGTGAGCAGTGAGGAGAGCAGCTAGCAACTTGAGCTCCTGCCTGGAGAGCCCTGAGACCAGCCCAGGAAGAGAAGGAAGGAAGGGGCTTCACTACAACTTCTATCCAGAGGGAGAGGAGGAGAAAGCAGAAAACTTTCAACATCTTTTTCACCATTCTGCAAAGAGTTGGAGAGAGGGGGAAAAGACAAACAACATCCAGTGTGGAAGGAGGGAGACTCTACATTTCTACAGGTGGGTGTGGGTGCATTTCCCCAAACAGACTTTGTTGTATCGGTGGGGGGAGGAAAGAAGACCACTGAGGGCCGGAACATCGCGGGGGGTGTGTGTGTGTGTGTGTGTGGTAGTGTGTGTGGGGGCCGTGCTTACAACTAGGCCCCCCCCACAATTGGAACCCCCCCCACCCCCCACATTTGCCTAGCCTGGGATAGCTGGAGCTACCAGGCTGAAGATTGTTTGTTTTTCTCAATCACCCAATTAAAGATCGTTAGGAGTGCCTGGTGGCTCCAGCTACCCCAGGTGAAGACATCTTCTCCCCCCACCTGAAGACCACCCCAAAGACTTTTGTGTTTTGCCATCTGGGGAGTGCACCCACCCACAGCTGCGAGGGGAGACCTGCCCTCGCACCCCCCCCCCTTCCCACCCCCCTCTCTCTTTCTCCGTTACTCTCTGTTTCTCCCCTCTCTCTCTGAGAGCCCTTTTCTTCCGAAATTCTTTTTAAAAAAAAAACCCAATTAAGACAACTGAGCAGAGGGAGCAAGGCCTCTCCCCAATTGTCAACGAGGGGAGAGGTGCCTCGTTAAGGGCTCCTCTGCTCAGTTAACATACGAGGCCATTAAAGACCATTCAGGCCTGTGACTCTGGGGTGGGTGTAGCCCTTAAAGGGACCCCGTGATGGCGACCCCATCCACGCCGGTGGCAGGGCCAGCAAGGACGTATGCGCAGGCGGTGTCCACATCCACGGCCCCTCCTGCGCCACCCGCTGCCCTGCCACCATTTACACTTATAACAAAAAAACACGGGGTCAAGAGCTACACTCACCCCACAATGACCATCGAGGAGTGCGTGCGGGCGATGGCTGGGGTAGTCGGCCCCTCGGCCATTGTCGCAGCCTCCAAGATGTCTGGGAAGGCCGTGTTCTTCCTGGGGTCGGAGCGGGCGGTGTCCCTGGCCCTTGAAAAGGGGCTCACGGTGGGCGGGACGTTCCTGCCGGTGGACCCTCTCGAGGCCACCGCGCAGAGGGTCATCGTTTCAAACGTCCCGCCCTTTGTTTCCGCTGAGCTCCTCCTCCCTCACCTACACCAACTGGGGGAGGTAAGGTCGGGGATCAACCCCATACCGCTCGGCCTCAGGGAGAACAGCCTGCGCCACGTGTTCTCCTTCCGCCGCCAGCTCTTTGTCCGGCTGGCGCGGGAGGACATGACAGAAGGGCACTTTAATGTGGTGCACGAGGGGACTGCCTACCGCGTCTTCTGGACGTCGGACGGCGTGCGGTGCCATGCCTGCAGGGAGGTGGGGCACGTTCGTAAGAACTGCCCCGCCTCCAAGGCCGCCAAACCACCGAAGGCGGCCATAGCTGGCGCCGCCGCCACCCCTCCCCCTAGTTGCGTCCGCGTGCCGGGAGCCATGGGTGCGCGGGCATCGTCGGAGGCCTTTGTTTTCAGGGCCTCCGGCGGGGGGGAGGGAGAGCGTCCGAGCGGAAAGAAGGCGCGGAAGAAGGAGAAACATCTAGAGGCGGGTCCCCTCGGTGCGCCGGAAAGTTTGACCACCGCGCTCAGCCCAACCCAGTCACCGGCGAGCGCGGGGTGCCCCGAGCCCGTGCCCGGGCCCTTGAATAACACCACAGAGGGGCCCAGGCGCGGGCAAGAAAAGGAAAAGGGGGGGGCGGAGCGGGAGGCCTCGGCAGACATGGAGGTCTCCCTGACTCCGCGCGCCCCCAGGAACAAAAAGAGGCACCGCCCCAATGAGGCGGAGGGGGAACAACATCCCTCCGCGGAGGAGTCGGTGCCCGCCGCGTGTCCCGCGTCCCCCACCAGCGCCCCCAAATTGCGCTGCAGGCGCGAGGAGTCTTTCCCCGGGGAGGGTGAGGCAGTCGAGGCTGCCCAGCCGCTGCCTCCTGGGGAGGGCGTGGAAGATCTGCCTGTCGTGGGGGGCGTGGGGCCAGTGGAAGAATGCGTAGCCGCCGGGTCGAGCGTCCCGGGGACCGAGGCGGGCGGGGCCGAAAAGGCCGAACCTGAGCCCGCCCGGCTATTATCCAACTTCCCCCGGGAGTCGCTCGACCCGGCAGAAATACAAACAAATAATTATGACACTGTAGATGCTGGGCCGGGGGGTGGCAGCGGGGAGGGGGAGGAACACCCACCCTCGCCCCTTACTTTGGAGCTGGAGCACTTGGAGGGCCTGGGGATTTCCTATGGCCGGGTCTCTCCTTGTTCTCCGGTTCCTGGGGCGGAGGGGGAACCCCTTCCGCTGTCATTTCCCGACCCAGCACCATTTTTAAAAGAGCCCAGTGGGGACTCCTCTGCCGACGATCCTGGGGGTGGGATCGGGGCAGTGCCAGGGCCGGTTGGAGCGGCCGGTTCATTTGCCGTACCTTGTGCGGTCGATGGGCTGGCTGCTGGCGGCCACCTCCCGGAGGAGGACGGGGACTCGGTGGGGGACGCGGGTGAAGACCTAGAGACCACCGCCAGTGAGGCGGTGGATCTGCTCGCGGCCGCCGCTGAGGCCCTCCTCATTCCTGCAAAGGAACTCCGGGACTTTTTGGCCCAGAGCCGGGGTCGCCCCGACCAAGCCCGACTGGCCCTGGAAAAATGGTCCGAGCCAGAGCTGATCAAGGGGTCTGTCCGCGCCGCCGTTAAAACCTTGGCCGCGGGCGGGCCCTTGACAAAGGAGCAGCACCTTGAGCTGCGCGAGCTCGAGGGACTCCTCGCTGGGCTGCGGAGGGAGCGGAGTTCAACAAAAGACTCCGCTCCCTCCCCCACAATAGGTTAAGGTAGAGGTTGCACTATGCTTTTGCCATGAAGATAACCATAGCCAGCCTCAACATCAACGGCGGCAGAGGGGCACGCCGTAGATTTGACAATTTTTCGCTCCTGCGGGAGGGGAAATATGCGGTGTGCTTCCTGCAAGAAACCCACACCGTTCCGGGAGACGAAGCCACGTGGCTCCTGGAATGGCAAGGAGAGGTCCGCATGAGCCACCTCACCGCCATTTCTAGTGGGGTGGCCATCTTGCTGGGCCCGGATTTTCAGCCGGAGATCTTGGGGGTCGAGGAGCCCGTGCCAGGCCGCTTGCTGCACGTAACGGTTCGCCTGGGGGACGTGCCGCTCCATCTCGTGAACGTGTACGCCCCTCATCCCGGCCCGCAGCAAACGCGCTTCTTTGAAGAGGTGTCCGCTCTTCTTGGCTCCGTCGACGTCGGCGACTGCATTGTCCTCGGGGGGGATTTTAACTGCACCCTCGAGGCGAGGGACCGCTCCGGTGCCCCGCAGTGCATGACGGCGATGGAGAAGTTGAGGGACCTGGTCGGGTCCTTCGACTTGGTGGACGTCTGGCGAAATCTCCACCCCGACTCCAGCGCCTTTACTTGGGTGAGGCCTGGAGTTGGATGGTCTAGAGTCGACCGCCTTTACGTGTCTCGGGCGTACGTTTCCTGCGTCCCGGCGGCCTCCATGCGGCCGGTGCCGTGTTCGGACCACCACCTGGTGTGGGCGGAGCTCGCTTCGCTCCGCGCGAGGACGGGGTCCGCGTACTGACACTTTAACAACCGGCTGCTGGAGGACGTGCGGTTCCAGGACTCGTTCCGTCGATTCTGGTCCGACTGGAGAAGGAAGCAGGGGGGCTTCCCCTCCTTGAGGCTATGGTGGGACGTGGGCAAGGCTCACGTCCGCGTCTTCTGTCAAGAGTACGCGAGGGGGTCGACCAAGAGGCGGGCGGCCAGAGTCGGGCGCCTAGAAAAAGAGGTGCTCGACCTGGAAGCCCGTCTCGGTCAAGTCGTCCAGGACCCGGCCCTGCGTACGGTGTACGAAGCGAAGAAGGCCGCGCTGAAGGACCTGCAGCTCGTCGGGTCCCGAGGCGCGTTCGTGAGGTCGCGGATCCGGTTCCTGCGGGATCTGGACCGCGGCTCCCCCTTCTTCTACTCGCTGGAAAAAAGGCAGAGTGTCCGTAAGCAGCTCTTGACGCTGCTGGCCGACGACGGCTCTCTCGTCTCGGATCCGGAGGGCGTCAACAACAGGGTCCGTGAATATTACGGGGCTCTGTTCTCTCCGGATCCGTCCAGCGAGGAAGCGCGTAGAGTTTTGTGGGAGGACCTGCCGAAGGTCGGCCCGGAGGGCGCCGAAAATCTGGAAGCTCCGCTAAGCCTGGCGGAGCTGACCGGTGCCCTCGCCCGGCTCTCGAGGGGAAAATCCCCGGGGCTGGACGGGCTGACCGTGGAGTTCCACAGGGCGTTCTGGGACGTCCTGGGGAGCGACTACGCGCGGGTCCTGGGGGAAAGTCTGGCGACCGGGGAGATGCCCCTCTCTTGGCGCAGGGCAGTCATCGTCCTGCTGCCTAAGAAGGGCGATCTCCGCCTCCTTAAGAACTGGCGCCCGGTCTCCCTCCTCAGCACGGACTACAAAATTTTCGCCAGGGCGATGTCTGCTCGCCTTGGTGCCATGCTGGACCACATGATCCACCCCGACCAGTCATACACGGTCCCGGGCCGGACAATCCACGATAACATCCATCTGGTCCGGGACCTCATCCATCATTCCCAGGAGGCTGGTCTGTCGGTCGCCTTCCTATCCCTCGACCAAGAGAAGGCGTTCGACAGGGTGGATCACGACTATCTGCTCGGAACTCTGCGCGCTTTCGGGTTCGGGACGCATTTCGTCGCCCGGATCCGACTTTTGTACGCCGCCGCGGAGTGTCTGATTAAGGTTAACGGGTCCTTGACGGCGCCCCTTCGCTTTAGGAGAGGGGTGCGCCAGGGATGCCCCATGTCCGGCCAGTTATATGCCGTTTGCGTGGAGCCTTTCCTGCGCCTCTTGCGGACGAGGTTGACGGGACTGGCTCTGCAAGGGCCGGGCGTGGAGGTCGTCCTCTCGGCTTACGCCGATGACGTGCTCCTCGCGGTAGAGGATCCCGCTGACCTGCGGAGGATGCGTGAGTGCCAGGAGATTTACTCGGCCGCGTCCTCCGCCAGGATCAACTGGGAGAAATGTTCCGGACTCCTGGTGGGTCAGTGGCGGGTGGACTCCCTGCCGGAGGAGCTCAGGCCTTTTGCCTGGAGCACGACCCATCTCCTCTATCTGGGAGTCTACCTTAGCCCCGACGAGGGAGCCTGGCCGGCGAACTGGCAGGAGCTGGAGGCCAAGGTCGCCGCTCGCCTAGGGCGCTGGACAGGACTGCTCCGAGTGCTGTCCTACAGGGGTCGAGCGCTAGTCATAAACCAGCTGGTGGCCGCAATGCTGTGGTACCGGCTGGTCACTTTGACCCCTCCCCCTGCGTTTGTCGCCAAGATACAGAAGAAGCTGGTGGACTTCTTCTGGAACAACAGGAAGCACTGGGTCTCTGCCGCGGTCTTGAGTCTCCCGCTTGAGGAGGGCGGTCAGTCGTTGGTGTGCGTCAGCGCCCAGCTCGCGACTTTCCGTCTTCAGACCCTGCAGAGATACCTTTACGTCGAGCCCCCTCCTAGGTGGTGCGCTCTGGCGAGGTATTTCTTCCGCCAGCAGCTCGACCTCAATTATGACACGCAGCTCCTGTTTGTGAACTTGGGGGGTGCCAGGACCGCCCTCCGGGAGCTGCCTGTCTTTTACAGGGAACTCATCAGGGTCTGGAACAAAGTCTCCACCAAGCGCAGCTCTCCGCCGGCTGGAGTGGCGGCCGTCCTGCAGGAGCCGCTGCTCGGGAATCCGTACCTCCACGGCCGAGGCTTCATGTGGCGGTCGGAAGAGAGGGCTGTGGCTGGTGAGGTGACCAGGGTCAGGGACCTGCTCGATGGCGGAGGAGCGGGCTGGATGGCGCCAGACACGCTGGCGCGGCGCCTAAACTCTGCCAACGTCCGCCACGCGGCCGATGCCATCGAGTCGCTAAAAACAGCTCTGGGCCCTGACTCCGTTAGGTGCATCGAGGAGGCTCAAGCACGTGGGGAGATCCCGTCCGAACTGACCCCCGTCCGGACGGAATTCCTCATCGGCGCCAAACTCCGGAACCTCCCTCGGGGGCCGGCGCCTCACAACTTGAGCCGCCTCGGGGAAATCCCCTCCGTGCCTTTCAGTTCCGCGCGGAGGGGTTTCCTGTACGGGCTGCTCCTGCACACCCTCAACTTTGCCATCCTCGCCGGCCGTCCGGACACGCCATGGCGTACCATCTTGCCGTCCGGAGGAGGCGGGGGTCCCCGATGGAGGGCACTCTACGCAGGGGTCCTCCCACTATTCATCGGGGACTTGGCCTGGAGGGTGGTGCACGGAGCAGTGCCGTGCAACAAATTTTTAAGCCGGTTCACGGACTCCCAGGCCGCCTGCAATTTCTGCGGTCTGGAGGAGTCCGTGTTCCATGTTTTTATGGAGTGCACGAGGTTGCAGCCCCTGTTCCATTATTTGAAGGGGCTGCTCCTGAAATTCTGGCTGCACTTCAGTCCCACTCTCCTGATCTTTGGGCACCCTGTGCGGAGGGGAGCGGGTAGGTCCGAAGGCCTCCTCGTAGGACTGCTCCTGGGCACGGCCAAGGGTGCCATCAGCCGGTCCAGGCAGCGGGCGGTCGAGGGGGTCGTTCAACCTGACTGCCTGCCTCTCTTCCGCTCTTACATCCGGTCCAGGGTGTCCTTGGAGATGGAGCACGCGGTGTCCACCGGTACGCTCGCGGCCTTCCGCGAGAGGTGGGCACCGGAGGGACTGGAGTGCATCATCACGCCCGGCAACCAAATTTTAATTTGATTTTACGTTTTTTAAGTTTAATTTGTTTTAATTGCCGGTGCTTTTAGTGTCCCCCTTCCCTTTTATAGGGGGCACTGGGGAAAATTGTGAATTTAGTGCCCAAAAAAAAAAACCAAAAAAGAAAAACAAAAAAAAAAACAAAAAAAAAAGGGGGGAAAAAAAAAGGGCCTTGTAAATGTCTGGAGTGTCACCCAGGTCGGGTGGCACCGTTTAATGTTTTTATGTTTTGCAGGTAAACTTAAAAGAGTTTCATGCAGAAGGAACCAATCGTGCAGCAGTGGAGGCGTGTCCTGCTCAGTTGGAGCTGTGAGCAGTGAGGAGAGCAGCTAGCAACTTGAGCTCCTGCCTGGAGAGCCCTGAGACCAGCCCAGGAAGAGAAGGAAGGAAGGGGCTTCACTACAACTTCTATCCAGAGGGAGAGGAGGAGAAAGCAGAAAACTTTCAACATCTTTTTCACCATTCTGCAAAGAGTTGGAGAGAGGGGGAAAAACCAACAACAACCAGTGTGGAAGGAGGGAGACCCAACATTCTACAGGTGGGTGTGGGTGCATTTCCCCAAACAGACTTTGTTGTATCGGTGGGGGGAGGAAAGAAGACCACTGAGGGCCGGAACATCGCGGGGGGTGTGTGTGTGTGTGTGGTAGTGTGCGTGGGGGCCGTGCTTACAACTAGGCCCCCCCCACAATTGGAACCCCCCCCACCCCCCACATTTGCCTAGCCTGGGATAGCTGGAGCTACCAGGCTGAAGATTGTTGTTTTTCTCAATCACCCAATTAAAGATCGTTAGGAGTGCCTGGTGGCTCCAGCTACCCCAGGTGAAGACATCTTCTCCCCCCACCTGAAGACCACCCCAAAGACTTTTGTGTTTTGCCATCTGGGGAGTGCACCCACCCACAGCTGCGAGGGGAGACCTGCCCTCGCAGCCCCCCCCCCCTTCCCACCCCCCTCTCTCTTTCTCCGTTACTCTCTGTTTCTCCCCTCTCTCTCTGAGAGCCCTTTTCTTCCGAATTTTAAAAAAAAAACCCAATTAAGACAACTGAGCAGAGGGAGCAAGGCCTCTCCCCAATTGTCAACGAGGGGAGAGGTGCCTCGTTAAGGGCTCCTCTGCTCAGTTAACATACGAGGCCATTAAAGACCATTAAGGCCTGTGACTTTGGGGTGGGTGTAGCCCTTAAAGGGACCCCGTGATGGCGACCCCATCCACGCCGGTGGCAGGGCCAGCAAGGACGTATGCGCAGGCGGTGTCCACATCCACGGCACCTCCTGCGCCACCCGCTGCCCTGCCACCGTTCAGACTTATAACCAGGAAACACGGGGTCAAGAGCTACACTCACCCCACAATGAGCATTGAGGAGTGCGTGCGGGCGATGGCTGGGGTAGTCGGCCCCTCGGCCATTGTCGCAGCCTCCAAGATGTCTGGGAAGGCCGTGTTCTTCCTGGGGTCGGAGCGGGCGGTGTCCCTGGCCCTTGAAAAGGGGCTCACGGTGGGCGGGACGTTCCTGCCGGTGGACCCTCTCGAGGCCACCGCGCAGAGGGTCATCATTTCAAACGTCCCGCCCTTTGTTTCCGCTGAGCTCCTCCTCCCTCACCTACACCAACTGGGGGAGGTAAGGTCGGGGATCAACCCCATACCGCTCGGCCTCAGGGAGAACAGCCTGCGCCACGTGTTCTCCTTCCGCCGCCAGCTCTTTGTCCGGCTGGCGCGGGAGGACACGACGGAGGGGAGTTTTAATGTGGTGCACGAGGGGACTGCCTACCGCGTCTTCTGGACGTCGGACGGCGTGCGGTGCCATGCCTGCAGGGAGGTGGGGCACGTTCGTAAGAACTGCCCCGCCTCCAAGGCCACCAAACCACCGAAGGCGGCCAAGGCTGGCGCCGCCGCCACCCCTCCCCCTAGTTGCGTCCGCGTGCCGGGAGCCATGGGTGCGCGGGCATCGTCGGAGGCCTTTGTTTTCAGGGCCTCCGGCGGGGGGGAGCGAGAGCGTCCGAGCGGAAAGAAGGCGCGGAAGAAGGAGAAACATCTAGAGGCGGGTCCCCTCGGTGCGCCGGAAAGTTTGACCACCGCGCTCAGCCCAACCCAGTCACCGGCGAGCGCGTGGTGCCCCGAGCCCGTGCCCGGGCCCTTGAATAACACCATGGAGGGGCCCAGGCGCGGGCAAGAAAAGAAAAAGGGGGGGGCGGAGCGGGAGGCCTCGGCAGACATGGGGGTCTCCCTGCCTCCGCGCACCCCCAGGAACAAAAGGAGGCGCGGCTCCGATGAGACGGAGGGGGAACAACATCCCTCCGTGGAGGAGTCGGTGCCCGCCGCGTGTCCCGCGTCCCCCACCAGCGCTCCCAAATTGCGCTGCAGGCGCGAGGAGTCTGTCCCCGGGGAGGGTGAGGCAGGCGAGGCTGCCCAGCCGCTGCCTCCTGGGGAGGGCATGGAAGATCTGCCTGTCGTGGGGGGCGTGGGGCCAGTGGAAGAATGCGTAGCCGCCGGGTCGAGCGTCCCGGGGACCGAGGCGGGCGGGGCCGAAAAGGCCGAACCTGAGCCCGCCCAGCTATTACCCAACTTCCCCCGGGAGTCGCTCGACCCGGCAGAAAAACAATTTATTGGTTTTAATGACACTGTAGATGCTGGGCCGGGGGGTGGCAGCGGGGAGGGGGAGGAACACCCACCCTCGCCCCTTACTTTGGAGCTGGAGCACTTGGAGGGCCTGGGGATTTCCTATGGCCGGGTCTCTCCTTGTTCTCCGGTTCCTGGGGCGGAGGGGGAACCCCTTCCGCTGTCATTTCCCGACCCAGCACCAATTTTAAAAGAGCCCAGTGGGGACTCCTCTGCCGACGATCCTGGGGGTGGGATCGGGGCAGTGCCAGGGCCGGTTGGAGCGGCCGGTTCATTTGCCGTACCTTGTGCGGTCGATGGGCCGGCTGCTGGCGGCCACCTCCCGGAGGAGGACGGGGACTCGGTGGGGGACGCGGGTGAAGACCTAGAGACCACCGCCAGTGAGGCGGTGGATCTGCTCGCGGCCGCCGCTGAGGCCCTCCTCATTCCTGCAAAGGAACTCCGGGACTTTTTGGCCCAGAGCCGGGGTCGCCGCGACCAAGCCCGACTGGCCCTGGAAAAATGGTCCGAGCCGGAGCTGATCAAGGGGTCCGTCCGCGCCGCCGTTAAAACCTTGGCCGCGGGCGGGCCCTTGACAAAGGAGCAGCACCTTGAGCTGCGCGAGCTCGAGGGACTCCTCGCTGGGCTGCGGAGGGAGCGGAGTTCAACAAAAGACTCCGCTCCCTCCCCCACAATAGGTTAAGGTAGAGGTTGCACTATGCTTTTGCCATGAAGATAACCATAGCCAGCCTCAACATCAACGGCGGCAGAGGGGCACGCCGTAGATTTGACAATTTTTCGCTCCTGCGGGAGGGGAAATATGCGGTGTGCTTCCTGCAAGAAACCCACACCGTTCCGGGAGACGAAGCCACGTGGCTCCTGGAATGGCAAGGAGAGGTCCGCATGAGCCACCTCACCGCCATTTCTAGTGGGGTGGCCATCTTGCTGGGCCCGGATTTTCAGCCGGAGATCTTGGGGGTCGAGGAGCCCGTGCCAGGCCGCTTGCTGCACGTAACGGTTCGCCTGGGGGACGTGCCGCTCCATCTCGTGAACGTGTACGCCCCTCATCCCGGCCCGCAGCAGACGCGCTTCTTTGAAGAGGTGTCCGCTCTTCTTGGCTCCGTCGACGTCGGCGACTGCATTGTCCTCGGGGGGGATTTTAACTGCACCCTCGAGGCGAGGGACCGCTCCGGTGCCCCGCAGTGCATGACGGCGATGGAGAAGTTGAGGGACCTGGTCGGGTCCTTCGACTTGGTGGACGTCTGGCGAAATCTCCACCCCGACTCCAGCGCCTTTACTTGGGTGAGGCCTGGAGTTGGATGGTCTAGAGTCGACCGCCTTTACGTGTCTCGGGCGTACGTTTCCTGCGTCCCGGCGGCCTCCATGCGGCCGGTGCCGTGTTCGGACCACCACCTGGTGTGGGCGGAGCTCGCTTCGCTCCGCGCGAGGACGGGGTCCGCGTACTGGCACTTTAACAACCGGCTGCTGGAGGACGTGCGGTTCCAGGACTCGTTCCGTCGATTCTGGTCCGACTGGAGAAGGAAGCAGGGGGGCTTCCCCTCCTTGAGGCTATGGTGGGACGTGGGCAAGGCTCACGTCCGCGTCTTCTGTCAAGAGTACGCGAGGGGGTCGACCAAGAGGCGGGCGGCCAGAGTCGGGCGCCTAGAAAAAGAGGTGCTCGACCTGGAAGCCCGTCTCGGTCAAGTCGTCCAGGACCCGGCCCTGCGGACGGTGTACGAAGCGAAGAAGGCCGCGCTGAAGGACCTGCAGCTCGTCGGGTCCCGAGGCGCGTTCGTGAGGTCGCGGATCCGGTTCCTGCGGGATCTGGACCGCGGCTCCCCCTTCTTCTACTCGCTGGAAAAAAGGCAGAGTGTCCGTAAGCAGCTCTTGACGCTGCTGGCCGACGACGGCTCTCTCGTCTCGGATCCGGAGGGCGTCAACAACAGGGTCCGTGAATATTACGGGGCTCTGTTCTCTCCGGATCCGTCCAGCGAGGAAGCGCGTAGAGTTTTGTGGGAGGACCTGCCGAAGGTCGGCCCGGAGGGCGCCGAAAATCTGGAAGCTCCGCTAAGCCTGGCGGAGCTGACCGGTGCCCTCGCCCGGCTCTCGAGGGGAAAATCCCCGGGGCTGGACGGGCTGACCGTGGAGTTCCACAGGGCGTTCTGGGACGTCCTGGGGAGCGACTACGCGCGGGTCCTGGGGGAAAGTCTGGCGACCGGGGAGATGCCCCTCTCTTGGCGCAGGGCAGTCATCGTCCTGCTGCCTAAGAAGGGCGATCTCCGCCTCCTTACGAACTGGCGCCCGGTCTCCCTCCTCAGCACGGACTACAAAATCTTCGCCAGGGCGATGTCTGCTCGCCTTGGTGCCGTGCTGGACCACATGATCCACCCCGACCAGTCATACACGGTCCCGGGCCGGACAATCCACGACAACATCCATCTGGTCCGGGACCTCATCCATTGCTCCCAGGAGGCTGGTCTGTCGGTCGCCTTCCTATCCCTCGACCAAGAGAAGGCGTTCGACAGGGTGGATCACGACTATTTGCTCGGAACTCTGCGCGCTTTCGGGTTCGGGACGCATTTCGTCGCCCGGATCCGACTTTTGTACGCCGCCGCGGAGTGTCTGATTAAGGTTAACGGGTCCTTGACGGCGCCCCTTCGCTTTAGGAGAGGGGTGCGCCAGGGATGCCCCATGTCCGGCCAGTAATACGCCGTTTGCGTGGAGCCTTTCCTGCGCCTCTTGCGGACGAGGTTGACGGGACTGGCTCTGCAAGGGCCGGGCGTGGAGGTCGTCCTCTCGGCTTACGCCGATGACGTGCTCCTCGCGATAGAGGATCCCGCTGACCTGCGGAGGATGCGTGAGTGCCAGGAGATTTACTCGGCCGCGTCCTCCGCCAGGATCAACTGGGAGAAATGTTCCGGACTCCTGGTGGGTCAGTGGCGGGTGGACTCCCTGCCGGAGGAGCTCAGGCCTTTTGCCTGGAGCACGACCCATCTCCTCTATCTGGGAGTCTACCTTAGCCCCGACGAGGGAGCCTGGCCGGCGAACTGGCAGGAGCTGGAGGCCAAGGTCGCCGCTCGCCTAGGGCGCTGGACAGGACTGCTCCGAGTGCTGTCCTACAGGGGTCGAGCGCTAGTCATAAACCAGCTGGTGGCCGCAATGCTGTGGTACCGGCTGGTCACTTTGACCCCTCCCCCTGCGTTTGTCGCCAAGATACAGAAGAAGCTGGTGGACTTCTTCTGGAACAACAGGAAGCACTGGGTCTCTGCCGCGGTCTTGAGTCTCCCGCTTGAGGAGGGCGGTCAGTCGTTGGTGTGCGTCAGCGCCCAGCTCGCGACTTTCCGTCTTCAGACCCTGCAGAGATACCTTTACGTCGAGCCCCCTCCTAGGTGGTGTGCTCTGGCGAGGCATTTCTTCCGCCAGCAGCTCGACCTCAATTATGACACGCAGCTCCTGTTTGTGAACTTGGGGGGTGCCAGGACCGCCCTCCGGGAGCTGCCTGTCTTTTACAGGGAACTCATCAGGGTCTGGAACAAAGTCTCCACCAAGCGCAGCTCTCCACCGGCTGGAGTGGCGGCCGTCCTGCAGGAGCCGCTGCTCGGGAATCCGTACCTCCACGGCCGAGGTTTTATGTGGCGGTCGGAAGAGAGGGCTGTGGCTGGTGAGGTGACCAGGGTCAGGGACCTGCTCGATGGCGGAGGAGCGGGCTGGATGGCGCCAGTCACGCTGGCGCGGCGCCTAAATTCTGCCAACGTCCGCCGCGCGGCCGATGCCATCGAGTCGCTAAAAACAGCTCTGGGCCCTGACTCCGTTAGGTGTATCGAGGAGGCTCAAGCACGTGGGGAGATCCCGTCCGAACTGACCCCCGTCCGGACGGAATTCCTCATCGGCGCCAAACCCCGGAACCTCCCTCGGGGGCCGGCGCCTCACAACTTGAGCCGCCTCGGGGAAATCCCCTCCGTGCCTTTCAGTTCCGCGCGGAGGGGTTTCCTGTACGGGCTGCTCCTGCACACCCTCAACTTTGCCATCCTCGCCGGCCGTCCGGACACGCCATGGCGTACCATCTTGCCGTCCGGAGGAGGCGGGGGTCCCCGATGGAGGGCACTCTACGCAGGGGTCCTCCCACTATTCATCGGGGACTTGGCCTGGAGGGTGGTGCACGGAGCAGTGCCGTGCAATAAATTTTTAAGCCGGTTCACGGACTCCCAGGCCGCCTGCAATTTCTGCGGTCTGGAGGAGTCCGTGTTCCATGTTTTTATTGAATGCACGAGGTTGCAGCCCCTGTTCCACTATTTGAAGGGGCTGCTCCTGAAATTCTGGCTGCACTTCAGTCCCACTCTCCTGATCTTTGGGCACCCTGTGCGGAGGGGAGCGGGTAGGTCCGAAGGCCTCCTCGTAGGACTGCTCCTGGGCACGGCCAAGGGTGCCATCAGCCGGTCCAGGCAGCGGGCGGTCGAGGGGGTCGTTCAACCTGACTGCCTGCCTCTCTTCCGCTCTTACATTCGGTCCAGGGTGTCCTTGGAGATGGAGCACGCGGTGTCCACCGGTACGCTCGCGGCCTTCCGCGAGAGGTGGGCACCGGAGGGACTGGAGTGCATCATCACGCCCGGCAACCAAATTTTAATTTGATTTTACGTTTTAAAGTTTAATTTGTTTTAATTGCCGGTGCTTTTAGTGTCCCCCTTCCCTTTTATAGGGGGCACTGGGGAAAATTGTGATTTTAGTGCCCCAAAAAAAAACACAAAAAAAAACACAAAAAAAAAACAAAAAAAAAAGGGGGGAAAAAAAGGGCCTTGAAAATGTCTGGAGTGTCACCCAGGTCGGGTGGCACCGTTTATTGTTTTTATGTTTTCACAGGTGAACTCAAAAGAGTTTCATGCACAAGGAACCAATCGTGCAGCAGTGGAGGCGTGTCCTGCTCAGTTGGAGCTGTGAGCAGTGAGGAGAGCAGCTAGCAACTTGAGCTCCTGCCTGGAGAGCCCTGAGACCAGCCCAGGAAGAGAAGGAAGGAAGGGGCTTCACTACAACTTCTATCCAGAGGGAGAGGAGGAGAAAGCAGAAAACTTTCAACATCTTTTTCACCATTCTGCAAAGAGTTGGAGAGAGGGGGAAAAGACAAACAACATCCAGTGTGGAAGGAGGGAGACTCTACATTTCTACAGGTGGGTGTGGGTGCATTTCCCCAAACAGACTTTGTTGTATCGGTGGGGGGAGGAAAGAAGACCACTGAGGGCCGGAACATCGCGGGGGGTGTGTGTGTGTGTGTGGTAGTGTGTGTGGGGGCCGTGCTTACAACTAGGCCCCCCCCACAATTGGAACCCCCCCCACCCCCCACATTTGCCTAGCCTGGGATAGCTGGAGCTACCAGGCTGAAGATTGTTTGTTTTTCTCAATCACCCAATTAAAGATCGTTAGGAGTGCCTGGTGGCTCCAGCTACCCCAGGTGAAGACATCTTCTCCCCCCACCTGAAGACCACCCCAAAGACTTTTGTGTTTTGCCATCTGGGGAGTGCACCCACCCACAGCTGCGAGGGGAGACCTGCCCTCGCACCCCCCCCCCTTCCCACCCCCCTCTCTCTTTCTCCGTTACTCTCTGTTTCTCCCCTCTCTCTCTGAGAGCCCTTTTCTTCCGAAATTCTTTTTAAAAAAAAAAACCCAATTAAGACAACTGAGCAGAGGGAGCAAGGCCTCTCCCCAATTGTCAACGAGGGGAGAGGTGCCTCGTTAAGGGCTCCTCTGCTCAGTTAACATACGAGGCCATTAAAGACCATTCAGGCCTGTGACTCTGGGGTGGGTGTAGCCCTTAAAGGGACCCCGTGATGGCGACCCCATCCACGCCGGTGGCAGGGCCAGCAAGGACGTATGCGCAGGCGGTGTCCACATCCACGGCACCTCCTGCGCCACCCGCTGCCCTGCCACCATTTACACTTATAACAAAAAAACACGGGGTCAAGAGCTACACTCACCCCACAATGAGCATTGAGGAGTGCGTGCGGGCGATGGCTGGGGTAGTCGGCCCCTCGGCCATTGTCGCAGCCTCCAAGATGTCTGGGAAGGCCGTGTTCTTCCTGGGGTCGGAGCGGGCGGTGTCCCTGGCCCTCGAAAGGGGGCTCACGGTGGGCGGGACGTTCCTGCCGGTGGATCCCCTCGAGGCCACCGCGCAGAGGGTCATCGTGTCGAACGTCCCGCCCTTTGTTCCCGCTGGGCTCCTCCTCCCTCACCTACAACAACTGGGGGAGGTAAGGTCGGGGATCGCCCCATACCGCTCGGCCTCAGGGAGAGCAGCCTGCGCCACGTGTTCTCCTTCCGCCGCCAGCTCTTTGTCCGGCTGGCGCGGGAGGAGACGACGGAGGGCTATTTTAATGTGGTGCACGAGGGGACTGCCTACCGCGTCTTCTGGACGTCGGACGGCGTGCGGTGCCATGCCTGCAGGGAGGTGGGGCACGTTCGCAAGAACTGCCCCGCCTCCAAGGCCGCCAAACCACCGAAGGCGGCCAAGGCTGGCGCCGCCGCCACCCCTCCCCCTAGTTGCGTCCGCGTGCCGGGAGCCATGGGTGCGCGGGCATCGTCGGAGGCCTTTGTTTTCAGGGCCTCCGGCGGGGGGGAGGGAGAGCGTCCGACCGGAAAGAAGGCGCGGAAGAAGACAAAACATCAAGAGGCGGGTCCCCTCAGTGCGCCGGATAATTTGACCACCGCGCTCAGCCCAACCCCGTCACCGGCGAGCGCGGGGTGCCCCGAGCCCGTGCCCGAGCCCTTGAACAACACCACAGAGGGGCCCGGGCGCGGGCAAGAAAAGGAAAAGGGGGGGGCGGAGCGGGAGGCCTCGGCAGACATGGAGGTCTCCCTGACTCCGCGCGCCCCCAGGAACAAAAAGAGGCACCGCCCCAATGACGCGGAGGGGGAACAACATCCCTCCGCGGAGGAGTCGGTGCCCGCCGCGTGTCCCGCGTCCCCCACCAGCGCCCCCAAATTGCGCTGCAGGCGCGAGGAGTCTTTCCCCGGGGAGGGTGAGACAGTTGAGGCTGCCCAGCCTCTGCCTCCCGGGGATGGAGTGGAAGATCTGCCTGTCGTGGGGGGCGTGGGGACCGCGGAGGAATGCGTAGCCGCCGGGCCGGGCGTCCCGGGGACTGAGGCGGGCGAGGCCGAAAAGGCCGAACCTGAGCCCGCCCAGCTATTACCCAACTTCCCCCGGGAGTTGCTCGACCCGGCAGAAACACAATATATTGATTTTAATGAAACTGTAGATGCTGGGCCGGCGGGTGGCAGCGGGGAGGGGGAGGAACAGCCACCCTCGCCCCTTACTTTGGAGCTGGTGCACTTGGAGGGCCTGGGGATTTCCTATGGCCGGGTCTCTCCTTGTTCCCCGGTTCCTGGGGCGGAGGGGGAACCCCTTCCGCTGTCATTTCCCGACCCAGCACCAATTTTAAAAGAGCCCAGTGGGGACTCCTCTGCCGACGATCCTGGGGGTGGGATCGGGGCAGAGCCAGGGCCGGTTGGAGCGGCCGGTTCATTTGCCGTACCTTGTGCGGTCGATGGGCCGGCTGCTGGCGGCCACCTCCCGGAGGAGGACGGGGACTCGGTGGGGGACGCGGGAGAAGAACTAGAGACCACCGCCAGGGAGGCGGTGGATCTGCTCGCGGCCGCCGCTGAGGCCCTCCTCATTCCTGCAAAGGAACTCCGGGACTTTTTGGCCCAGAGCCGGGGTCGCCGCGACCAAGCCCGACTGGCCCTGGAAAAATGGTCCGAGCCGGAGCTGATCAAGGGGTCCGTCCGCGCCGCCGTTAAAACCTTGGCCGCGGGCGGGCCCTTGACAAAGGAGCAGCACCTTGAGCTGCGCGAGCTCGAGGGACTCCTCGCTGGGCTGCGGAGGGAGCGGAGTTCAACAAAAGACTCCGCTCCCTCCCCCACAATAGGGTAAGGTAGAGGTTGCACTATGCTTTTGCCATGAAGATAACCATAGCCAGCCTCAACATCAACGGCGGCAGAGGGGCACGCCGTAGATTTGACAATTTTTCGCTCCTGCGGGAGGGGAAATATGCGGTGTGCTTCCTGCAAGAAACCCACACCGTTCCGGGAGACGAAGCCACGTGGCTCCTGGAATGGCAAGGAGAGGTCCGCATGAGCCACCTCACCGCCATTTCTAGTGGGGTGGCCATCTTGCTGGGCCCGCATTTTCAGCCGGAGATCTTGGGGGTCGAGGAGCCCGTGCCAGGCCGCTTGCTGCACGTAACGGTTCGCCTGGGGGACGTGCCGCTCCATCTCGTGAACGTGTACGCCCCTCATCCCGGCCCGCAGCAGACGCGCTTCTTTGAAGAGGTGTCCGCTCTTCTTGGCTCCGTCGACGTCGGCGACTGCATTGTCCTCGGGGGGGATTTTAACTGCACCCTCGAGGCGAGGGACCGCTCCGGTGCCCCGCAGTGCATGACGGCGATGGAGAAGTTGAGGGACCTGGTCGGGTCCTTCGACTTGGTGGACGTCTGGCGAAATCTCCACCCCGACTCCAGCGCCTTTACTTGGGTGAGGCCTGGAGTTGGATGGTCTAGAGTCGACCGCCTTTACGTGTCTCGGGCGTACGTTTCCTGCGTCCCGGCGGCCTCCATGCGGCCGGTGCCGTGTTCGGACCACCACCTGGTGTGGGCGGAGCTCGCTTCGCTCCGCGCGAGGACGGGGTCCGCGTACTGGCACTTTAACAACCGGCTGCTGGAGGACGTGCGGTTCCAGGACTCGTTCCGTCGATTCTGGTCCGACTGGAGAAGGAAGCAGGGGGGCTTCCCCTCCTTGAGGCTATGGTGGGACGTGGGCAAGGCTCACGTCCGCGTCTTCTGTCAAGAGTACGCGAGGGGGTCGACCAAGAGGCGGGCGGCCAGAGTCGGGCGCCTAGAAAAAGAGGTGCTCGACCTGGAAGCCCGTCTCGGTCAAGTCGTCCAGGACCCGGCCCTGCGTACGGTGTACGAAGCGAAGAAGGCCGCGCTGAAGGACCTGCAGCTCGTCGGGTCCCGAGGCGCGTTCGTGAGGTCGCGGATCCGGTTCCTGCGGGATCTGGACCGCGGCTCCCCCTTCTTCTACTCGCTGGAAAAAAGGCAGAGTGTCCGTAAGCAGCTCTTGACGCTGCTGGCCGACGACGGCTCTCTCGTCTCGGATCCGGAGGGCGTCAACAACAGGGTCCGTGAATATTACGGGGCTCTGTTCTCTCCGGATCCGTCCAGCGAGGAAGCGCGTAGAGTTTTGTGGGAGGACCTGCCGAAGGTCGGCCCGGAGGGCGCCGAAAATCTGGAAGCTCCGCTAAGCCTGGCGGAGCTGACCGGTGCCCTCGACCGGCTCTCGAGGGGAAAATCCCCGGGGCTGGACGGGCTGACCGTGGAGTTCCACAGGGCGTTCTGGGACGTCCTGGGGAGCGACTACGCGCGGGTCCTGGGGGAAAGTCTGGCGACCGGGGAGATGCCCCTCTCTTGGCGCAGGGCAGTCATCGTCCTGCTGCCTAAGAAGGGCGATCTCCGCCTCCTTAAGAACTGGCGCCCGGTCTCCCTCCTCAGCACGGACTACAAAATCTTCGCCAGGGCGATGTCTGCTCGCCTTGGTGCCGTGCTGGACCACATGATCCACCCCGACCAGTCATACACGGTCCCGGGCCGGACAATCCACGATAACATCCATCTGGTCCGGGACCTCATCCATTGTTCCCAGGAGGCTGGTCTGTCGGTCGCCTTCCTATCCCTCGACCAAGAGAAGGCGTTCGACAGGGTGGATCACGACTATCTGCTCGGAACTCTGCGCGCTTTTCGGGTTCGGGACGCATTTCGTCGCCCGGATCCGACTTTTGTACGCCGCCGCGGAGTGTCTGATTAAGGTTAACGGGTCCTTGACGGCGCCCCTTCGCTTTAGGAGAGGGGTGCGCCAGGGATGCCCCATGTCCGGCCAGTTATACGCCGTTTGCGTGGAGCCTTTCCTGCGCCTCTTGCGGACGAGGTTGACGGGACTGGCTCTGCAAGGGCCGGGCGTGGAGGTCGTCCTCTCGGCTTACGCCGATGACGTGCTCCTCGCGGTAGAGGATCCCGCTGACCTGCGTAGGATGCGTGAGTGCCAGGAGATTTACTCGGCCGCGTCCTCCGCCAGGATCAACTGGGAGAAATGTTCCGGACTCCTGGTGGGTCAGTGGCGGGTGGACTCCCTGCCGGAGGAGCTCAGGCCTTTTGCCTGGAGCACGACCCATCTCCTCTATCTGGGAGTCTACCTTAGCCCCGACGAGGGAGCCTGGCCGGCGAACTGGCAGGAGCTGGAGGCCAAGGTCGCCGCTCGCCTAGGGCGCTGGACAGGACTGCTCCGAGTGCTGTCCTACAGGGGTCGAGCGCTAGTCATAAACCAGCTGGTGGCCGCAATGCTGTGGTACCGGCTGGTCACTTTGACCCCTCCCCCTGCGTTTGTCGCCAAGATACAGAAGAAGCTGGTGGACTTCTTCTGGAACAACAGGAAGCACTGGGTCTCTGCCGCGGTCTTGAGTCTCCCGCTTGAGGAGGGCGGTCAGTCGTTGGTGTGCGTCAGCGCCCAGCTCGCGACTTTCCGTCTTCAGACCCTGCAGAGATACCTTTACGTCGAGCCCCCTCCTAGGTGGTGCGCTCTGGCGAGGTATTTCTTCCGCCAGCAGCTCGACCTCAATTATGACACGCAGCTCCTGTTTGTGAACTTGGGGGGTGCCAGGACCGCCCTCCGGGAGCTGCCTGTCTTTTACAGGGAACTCATCAGGGTCTGGAACAAAGTCTCCACCAAGCGCAGCTCTCCGCCGGCTGGAGTGGCGGCCGTCCTGCAGGAACCGCTGCTCGGGAATCCGTACCTCCACGGCCGAGGCTTCATGTGGCAGTCGGAAGAGAGGGCTGTGGCTGGTGAGGTGACCAGGGTCAGGGACCTGCTCGATGGCGGAGGAGCGGGCTGGATGGCGCCAGACACGCTGGCGCGGCGCCTAAATTCTGCCAACGTCCGCCACGCGGCCGATGCCATCGAGTCGCTAAAAACAGCTCTGGGCCCTGACTCCGTTAGGTGCATCGAGGAGGCTCAAGCACGTGGGGAGATCCCGTCCGAACTGACCCCCGTCCGGACGGAATTCCTCATCGGCGCCAAACCCCGGAACCTCCCTCGGGGGCCGGCGCCTCACAACTTGAGCCGCCTCGGGGAAATCCCCTCCGTGCCTTTCAGTTCCGCGCGGAGGGGTTTCCTGTACGGGCTGCTCCTGCACACCCTCAACTTTGCCATCCTCGCCGGCCGTCCGGACACGCCATGGCGTACCATCTTGCCGTCCGGAGGAGGCGGGGGTCCCCGATGGAGGGCACTCTACGCAGGGGTCCTCCCACTATTCATCGGGGACTTGGCCTGGAGGGTGGTGCACGGAGCAGTGCCGTGCAACAAATTTTTAAGCCGGTTCACGGACTCCCAGGCCGCCTGCAATTTCTGCGGTCTGGAGGAGTCCGTGTTCCATGTTTTTATGGAGTGCACAAGGTTGCAGCCCCTGTTCCACTATTTGAAGGGGCTGCTCCTGAAATTCTGGCTGCACTTCAGTCCCACTCTCCTGATCTTTGGGCACCCTGTGCGGAGGGGAGCGGGTAGGTCCGAAGGCCTCCTCGTAGGACTGCTCCTGGGCACGGCCAAGGGTGCCATCAGCCGGTCCAGGCAGCGGGCGGTCGAGGGGGTCGTTCAACCTGACTGCCTGCCTCTCTTCCGCTCTTACATCCGGTCCAGGGTGTCCTTGGAGATGGAGCACGCGGTGTCCACCGGTACGCTCGCGGCCTTCCGCGAGAGGTGGGCACCGGAGGGACTGGAGTGCATCATCACGCCCGGCAACCAAATTTTAATTTGATTTTACGTTTTAAAGTTTAATTTGTTTTAATTGCCGGTGCTTTTAGTGTCCCCCTCTCCTTTTACAGGGGGCACTGGAAAAAGGAAAATTTGATTTTAGTGCCCAAAAAAAAAAACCAAAAAAAAAAAACCAAAAAAGGGCCTTGTAAATGTCTTGTGTGTGTCATCCAGGTCGGGTGGCACGGATACATGTTTTTATGTTTTGCAGGTAGACTCTAAAAGAGTTTCATGCACAAGGAACCAATCGTGCAGCAGTGGAGGCGTGTCCTGCTCAGTTGGAGCTGTGAGCAGTGAGTGGAGCTGCTAGCAACTTGAGCTCCTGCCTGGAGAGCCCTGAGACCAGCCCAGGAAGAGAAGGAAGGAAGGGGCTTCAACACCCACTTTTATCCAGAGGGAGAGGAGGAGAACAGAAAACTTTCAACATCTTTTATACCATTCTGCAAAGAGTTGGAGAGAGGGGGAAAAACCAACAACATCCAGTGTGGAAGGAGGGAGACCCAACATTCTACAGGTGGGTGTGGGTGCATTTCCCCAAACAGACTCTGTTGTATCGGTGGGGGGAGGAAAGAAGACCACTGAGGGCCGGAACATCGCGGGGGGTGTGTGTGTGTGTGGTAGTGTGTGTGGGGGCCTTGCTTACAACTAGGCCCCCCCCACAATTGGAACCCCCCCCAACCCCCCCATTTGCCTAGCCTGGGATAGCTGGAGCTACCAGGCTGAAGATTCTTTAAATCACCCTATTAAGGATCGTTAGGAGTGCCTGGTGGCTCCAGCTACCCCAGGTGAAGACATCTTCTCCCCCCACCTGAAGACCACCCCAAAGACTGTGTTTTTTGTGTGTTTTGCCATCTGGGGAGTGCACCCACCCACAGCTGCGAGGGGAGACCTGCCCTCGCAGCCCCCCCCCCCTTCCCACCCCCCTCTCTCTTTCTCCGTTACTCTCTGTTTCTCCCCTCTCTCTCTGAGAGCCCTTTTCTTCCGAAATTTAAAAAAAAACCCAATTAAGACAACTGAGCAGAGGGAGCAAGGCCTCTCCCCAATTGTCAACGAGGGGAGAGGTGCCTCGTTAAGGGCTCCTCTGCTCAGTTAACATACGAGGCCATTAAAGACCATTAAGGCCTGTGACTTTGGGGTGGGTGTAGCCCTTAAAGGGACCCCGTGATGGCGACCCCATCCACGCCGGTGGCAGGGCCAGCAAGGACGTATGCGCAGGCGGTGTCCACATCCACGGCACCTCCTGCGCCACCCGCTGCCCTGCCACCGTTCAGACTTATAACCAGGAAACACGGGGTCAAGAGCTACACTCACCCCACAATGAGCATTGAGGAGTGCGTGCGGGCGATGGCTGGGGTAGTCGGCCCCTCGACCATTGTCGCAGCCTCCAAGATGTCTGGGAAGGCCGTGTTCTTCCTGGGGTCGGAGCGGGCGGTGTCCCTGGCCCTTGAAAAGGGGCTCACGGTGGGCGGGACGTTCCTGCCGGTGGACCCTCTCGAGGCCACCGCGCAGAGGGTCATCATTTCAAACGTCCCGCCCTTTGTTTCCGCTGAGCTCCTCCTCCCTCACCTACAACAACTGGGGGAGGTAAGGTCAGGGATCAACCCCATACCGCTCGGCCTCAGGGAGAACAGCCTGCGCCACGTGTTCTCCTTCCGCCGCCAGCTCTTTGTCCGGCTGGCGCGGGAGGAGACAACGGAGGGATCTTTTAATGTGGTGCACGAGGGGACTGCCTACCGCGTCTTCTGGACGTCGGACGGCGTGCGGTGCCATGCCTGCAGGGAGGTGGGGCACGTTCGCAAGAACTGCCCCGCCTCCAAGGCCGCCAAACCACCGAAGGCGGCCAAGGCTGGCGCCGCCGCCACCCCTCCCCCTAGTTGCGTCAGCGTGCCGGGAGCCATGGGTGCGCGGGCATCGTCGGAGGCCTTTGTTTTCAGGGCCTCCGGCGGGGGGGAGGGAGAGCGTCCGACCGGAAAGAAGGCGCGGAAGAAGACAAAACATCAAGAGGCGGGTCCCCTCAGTGCGCCGGATAATTTGACCACCGCGCTCAGCCCAACCCCGTCACCGGCGAGCGCGGGGTGCCCCGAGCCCGTGCCCGAGCCCTTGAACAACACCACAGAGGGGCCCGGGCGCGGGCAAGAAAAGGAAAAGGGGGGGGCGGAGCGGGAGGCCTCGGCAGACATGGAGGTCTCCCTGACTCCGCGCGCCCCCAGGAACAAAAAGAGGCACCGCCCCAATGACGCGGAGGGGGAACAACATCCCTCCGCGGAGGAGTCGGTGCCCGCCGCGTGTCCCGCGTCCCCCACCAGCGCCCCCAAATTGCGCTGCAGGCGCGAGGAGTCTTTCCCCGGGGAGGGTGAGACAGTTGAGGCTGCCCAGCCTCTGCCTCCCGGGGATGGAGTGGAAGATCTGCCTGTCGTGGGGGGCGTGGGGACCGCGGAGGAATGCGTAGCCGCCGGGCCGGGCGTCCCGGGGACTGAGGCGGGCGAGGCCGAAAAGGCCGAACCTGAGCCCGCCCAGCTATTACCCAACTTCCCCCGGGAGTTGCTCGACCCGGCAGAAACACAATATATTGATTTTAATGAAACTGTAGATGCTGGGCCGGGGGGTGGCAGCGGGGAGGGGGAGGAACACCCACCCTCGCCCCTTACTTTGGAGCTGGTGCACTTGGAGGGCCTGGGGATTTCCTATGGCCGGGTCTCTCCTTGTTCCCCGGTTCCTGGGGCGGAGGGGGAACCCCTTCCGCTGTCATTTCCCGACCCAGCACCATTTTTAAAAGAGCCCAGTGGGGACTCCTCTGCCGACGATCCTGGGGGTGGGATCGGGGCAGAGCCAGGGCCGGTTGGAGCGGCCGGTTCATTTGCCGTACCTTGTGCGGTCGATGGACCGGCTGCTGGCGGCCACCTCCCGGAGGAGGACGGGGACTCGGTGGGGGACGCGGGAGAAGAACTAGAGACCACCGCCAGGGAGGCGGTGGATCTGCTCGCGGCCGCCGCTGAGGCCCTCCTCATTCCTGCAAAGGAACTCCGGGACTTTTTGGCCCAGAGCCGGGGTCGCCGCGACCAAGCCCGACTGGCCCTGGAAAAATGGTCCGAGCCGGAGCTGATCAAGGGGTCCGTCCGCGCCGCCGTTAAAACCTTGGCCGCGGGCGGGCCCTTGACAAAGGAGCAGCACCTTGAGCTGCGCGAGCTCGAGGGACTCCTCGCTGGGCTGCGGAGGGAGCGGAGTTCAACAAAAGACTCCGCTCCCTCCCCCACAATAGGTTAAGGTAGAGGTTGCACTATGCTTTTGCCATGAAGATAACCATAGCCAGCCTCAACATCAACGGCGGCAGAGGGGCACGCCGTAGATTTGACAATTTTTCGCTCCTGCGGGAGGGGAAATATGCGGTGTGCTTCCTGCAAGAAACCCACACCGTTCCGGGAGACGAAGCCACGTGGCTCCTGGAATGGCAAGGAGAGGTCCGCATGAGCCACCTCACCGCCATTTCTAGTGGGGTGGCCATCTTGCTGGGCCCGCATTTTCAGCCGGAGATCTTGGGGGTCGAGGAGCCCGTGCCAGGCCGCTTGCTGCACGTAACGGTTCGCCTGGGGGACGTGCCGCTCCATCTCGTGAACGTGTACGCCCCTCATCCCGGCCCGCAGTAAACGCGCTTCTTTGAAGAGGTGTCCGCTCTTCTTGGCTCCGTCGACGTCGGCGACTGCATTGTCCTCGGGGGGGATTTTAACTGCACCCTCGAGGCGAGGGACCGCTCCGGTGCCCCGCAGTGCATGACGGCGATGGAGAAGTTGAGGGACCTGGTCGGGTCCTTCGACTTGGTGGACGTCTGGCGAAATCTCCACCCCGACTCCAGCGCCTTTACTTGGGTGAGGCCTGGAGTTGGATGGTCTAGAGTCGACCGCCTTTACGTGTCTCGGGCGTACGTTTCCTGCGTCCCGGCGGCCTCCATGCGGCCGGTGCCGTGTTCGGACCACCACCTGGTGTGGGCGGAGCTCGCTTCGCTCCGCGCGAGGATGGGGTCCGCGTACTGGCACTTTAACAACCGGCTGCTGGAGGACGTGCGGTTCCAGGACTCGTTCCGTCGATTCTGGTCCGACTGGAGAAGGAAGCAGGGGGGCTTCCCCTCCTTGAGGCTATGGTGGGACGTGGGCAAGGCTCACGTCCGCGTCTTCTGTCAAGAGTACGCGAGGGGGTCGACCAAGAGGCGGGCGGCCAGAGTCGGGCGCCTAGAAAAAGAGGTGCTCGACCTGGAAGCCCGTCTCGGTCAAGTCGTCCAGGACCCGGCCCTGCGGACGGTGTACGAAGCGAAGAAGGCCGCGCTGAAGGACCTGCAGCTCGTCGGGTCCCGAGGCGCGTTCGTGAGGTCGCGGATCCAGTTCCTGCGGGATCTGGACCGCGGCTCCCCCTTCTTCTACTCGCTGGAAAAAAGGCAGAGTGTCCGTAAGCAGCTCTTGACGCTGCTGGCCGACGACGGCTCTCTCGTCTCGGATCCGGAGGGCGTCAACAACAGGGTCCGTGAATATTACGGGGCTCTGTTCTCTCCGGATCCGTCCAGCGAGGAAGCGCGTAGAGTTTTGTGGGAGGACCTGCCGAAGGTCGGCCCGGAGGGCGCCGAAAATCTGGAAGCTCCGCTAAGCCTGGCGGAGCTGACCGGTGCCCTCGCCCGGCTCTCGAGGGGAAAATCCCCGGGGCTGGACGGGCTGACCGTGGAGTTCCACAGGGCGTTCTGGGACGTCCTGGGGAGCGAATACGCGCGGGTCCTGGGGGAAAGTCTGGCGACCGGGGAGATGCCCCTCTCTTGGCGCAGGGCAGTCATCGTCCTGCTGCCTAAGAAGGGCGATCTCCGCCTCCTTAAGAACTGGCGCCCGGTCTCCCTCCTCAGCACGGACTACAAAATCTTCGCCAAGGCGATGTCTGCTCGCCTTGGTGCCGTGCTGGACCACATGATCCACCCCGACCAGTCATACACGGTCCCGGGCCGGACAATCCACGACAACATCCATCTGGTCCGGGACCTCATCCATTGTTCCCAGGAGGCTGGTCTGTCGGTCGCCTTCCTATCCCTCGACCAAGAGAAGGCGTTCGACAGGGTGGATCACGACTATCTGCTCGGAACTCTGCGCGCTTTCGGGTTCGGGACGCATTTCGTCGCCCGGATCCGACTTTTGTACGCCGCCGCGGAGTGTCTGATTAAGGTTAACGGGTCCTTGACGGCGCCCCTTCGCTTTAGGAGAGGGGTGCGCCAGGGATGCCCCATGTCCGGCCAGTTATATGCCGTTTGCGTGGAGCCTTTCCTGCGCCTCTTGCGGACGAGGTTGACGGGACTGGCTCTGCAAGGGCCGGGCGTGGAGGTCGTCCTCTCGGCTTACGCCGATGACGTGCTCCTCGCGGTAGAGGATCCCGCTGACCTGCGGAGGATGCGTGAGTGCCAGGAGATTTACTCGGCCGCGTCCTCCGCCAGGATCAACTGGGAGAAATGTTCCGGACTCCTGGTGGGTCAGTGGCGGGTGGACTCCCTGCCGGAGGAGCTCAGGCCTTTTGCCTGGAGCACGACCCATCTCCTCTATCTGGGAGTCTACCTTAGCCCCGACGAGGGAGCCTGGCCGGCGAACTGGCAGGAGCTGGAGGCCAAGGTCGCCGCTCGCCTAGGGCGCTGGACAGGACTGCTCCGAGTGCTGTCCTACAGGGGTCGAGCGCTAGTCATAAACCAGCTGGTGGCCGCAATGCTGTGGTACCGGCTGGTCACTTTGACCCCTCCCCCTGCGTTTGTCGCCAAGATACAGAAGAAGCTGGTGGACTTCTTCTGGAACAACAGGAAGCACTGGGTCTCTGCCGCGGTCTTGAGTCTCCCGCTTGAGGAGGGCGGTCAGTCGTTGGTGTGCATCAGCGCCCAGCTCGCGACTTTCCGTCTTCAGACCCTGCAGAGATACCTTTACGTCGAGCCCCCTCCTAGGTGGTGTGCTCTGGCGAGGTATTTCTTCCGCCAGCAGCTCGACCTCAATTATGACACGCAGCTCCTGTTTGTGAACTTGGGGGGTGCCAGGACCGCCCTCCGGGAGCTGCCTGTCTTTTACAGGGAACTCATCAGGGTCTGGAACAAAGTCTCCACCAAGCGCAGCTCTCCGCCGGCTGGAGTGGCGGCCGTCCTGCAGGAGCCGCTGCTCGGGAATCCGTACCTCCACGGCCGAGGCTTCATGTGGCGGTCGGAAGAGAGGGCTGTGGCTGGTGAGGTGACCAGGGTCAGGGACCTGCTCGATGGCGGAGGAGCGGGCTGGATGGCGCCAGACACGCTGGCGCGGCGCCTAAACTCTGCCAACGTCCGCCACGCGGCCGATGCCATCGAGTCGCTAAAAACAGCTCTGGGCCCTGACTCCGTTAGGTGCATCGAGGAGGCTCAAGCACGTGGGGAGATCCCGTCCGAGCTGACCCCCGTCCGGACGGAATTCCTCATCGGCGCCAAACCCCGGAACCTCCCTCGGGGGCCGGCGCCTCACAACTTGAGCCGCCTCGGGGAAATCCCCTCCGTGCCTTTCAGTTCCGCGCGGAGGGGTTTCCTGTACGGGCTGCTCCTGCACACCCTCAACTTTGCCATCCTCGCCGGCCGTCCGGACACGCCATGGCGTACCATCTTGCCGTCCGGAGGAGGCGGGGGTCCCCGATGGAGGGCACTCTACGCAGGGGTCCTCCCACTATTCATCGGGGACTTGGCCTGGAGGGTGGTGCACGGAGCAGTGCCGTGCAACAAATTTTTAAGCCGGTTCACGGACTCCCAGGCCGCCTGCAATTTCTGCGGTCTGGAGGAGTCCGTGTTCCATGTTTTTATTGAATGCACGAGGTTGCAGCCCCTGTTCCACTATTTGAAGGGGCTGCTCCTGAAATTCTGGCTGCACTTCAGTCCCACTCTCCTGATCTTTGGGCACCCTGTGCGGAGGGGAGCGGGTAGGTCCGAAGGCCTCCTCGTAGGACTGCTCCTGGGCACGGCCAAGGGTGCCATCAGCCGGTCCAGGCAGCGGGCGGTCGAGGGGGTCGTTCAACCTGACTGCCTGCCTCTCTTCCGCTCTTACATCCGGTCCAGGGTGTCCTTGGAGATGGAGCACGCGGTGTCCACCGGTACGCTCGCGGCCTTCCGCGAGAGGTGGGCACCGGAGGGACTGGAGTGCATCATCACGCCCGGCAACCAAATTTTAATTTGATTTTACGTTTTAAAGTTTAATTTGTTTTAATTGCCGGTGCTTTTAGTGTCCCCCTCTCCTTTTATAGGGGGCACTGGAAAAAGGAAAAATTTGATTTTAGTGCCCCAAAAAAAAAAAACACAAAAAAAATAAATAAAAAAGGGGCCTTGTAAATGTCTTGTGTGTGTCATCCAGGTCGGGTGGCACGGATACATGTTTTATGTTTTTGCAGTTTAACTCAAAAGAGTTTCATGCACAAGGACCCCCAGGTCCCTCTGCACCGCAGCATGTTGTAATTTCTCCCCATTCAAATAATATTCCCTTTTACTGTTTCTTTTTCCCCAAGGTGGATGACCTCACACTTTCCGACATTGTATTCCATCTGCCAAACCTTAGCCCATTCGCTTAACCTATCTAAATCTCTTTGCAGCCTCTCTGTGTCCTCTACACAACCCGCTTTCCCACTAATCTTTGTGTCATCTGCAAATTTTGTTACACTACACTCTGTCCCCTCTTCCAGGTCATCTATGTATATTGTAAACAGTTGTGGTCCCAGCACCGATCCCTGTGGCACACCACTAGCCACCAATTTCCAACCCGAAAAGGACCCATTTATCCCGACTCTCTGCTTTCCGTTAGCCAGCCAATTCCCTATCCATGCTAATACATTTCCACTGACTCCGCGTTCCTTTATCTTCTGCAGTAACCTTTTGTGTGGCACCTTATCGAATGCTTTTTGAAAATCTAAATACACCACATCCATCGGTACACCTCTATCCACCATGGTCATTATATCCTCAAAGAATTCCAGTAAATTAGTTAAACATGATTTCCCCTTCATGAATCCATGTTGTGCCTGCTTGATTGCACTATTCCTATCTAGATGTCCCGTTATTTCTTCCTTAATGATAGCTTCAAGCATTTTTCCCACTACAGATGTTAAACTAGCCGGCCTATAGTTACCTGCCTTTTGTCTGCCCCCTTTTTTAACAGAGGCATTACATTAGCTGCTTTCCAATTCGCTGGTACCTCCGCAGAGTCCAGAGAATTTTGGTAGATTATAACGAATGCATCTGCTATAACTTCCGCCATCTCTTTTAATACCCTGGGATGCATTTCATCAGGACCAGAGGACTTGTCTACCTTAAGTCCCATTAGCCTGTCCAGCACTACCCCCCGAGTGATAGTGATTGTCTCAAGGTCCTCCCTTCCCACATTCCGTGACCAGCAATTTTTGGCATGGTTTTTGTGTCTTCCACTGTGAAGACCGAAGCAAAATAATTGTTTAAGGTCTCAGCCATTTCCACATTTCCCATTATTAAATCCCCCTTCTCATCTTCTAAGGGACCAACATTTACTTTAGTCACTCTTTTCCGTTTTATATATCTGTAAATGCTTTTACTATCCGTTTTTATGTTTTGCGCAAGTTTACCTTCGTAATCTATCTTTCCTTTCTTTATTGCTTTCTTAGTCATTCTTTGCTGTCGTTTAAAATTTTCCCAATCTTCTATATTCCCACTAACCTTGGCCACCTTATACGCATTGGTTTTTAATTTGATACTCTCCTTTATTTCCTTGGTTATCCACGGCTGGTTATCCCTTCTCTTACCGCCCTTCTTTTTCACTGGAATATATTTTTGTTGAGCACTATGAAAGAGCTCTCTTCACATATTTATAGAAGCTTTTGCAGTCAGTTTTTATGTTCCCTGCAAGCTTCCTCTCGTACTCTATTTTCCCCATCCTAATTAAACCCTTAGTCCTCCTCGGTTGAATTCTAAATTTCTCCAAGTCCTCAGGCTTGTTGCTTTTTCTAGCCAATTTATATGCCTCTTCCTTGGTTTTAACACTATCCTTAATTTCCCTTGTTAGCCATGGTTGAGCCACCTTCCCAGTTTTATTTTTACTCCAGACAGGGATGTACAATTGCTGAAGTTTATCCATGTGATCTTTAAATGTTTGCCATTGCTTATCCACCGTCAACCCTTTAAGTATCCTCTGCCAGTCTATTCTAGCCAATTCACACCTCATACCGTCGAAGTTACCTTTCCTTAAGTTCAGGACCCTAGTTTCCGAATTAACTTTGTCACTCTTCATCTTAATAAGGAATTCTACCATATTATGGTCACTTTTCCCCAAAGGGCCTCGCACAACAAGATTGCTAATTAGTCCCTTCTCATTACACATCACCCAGTCTAGGATGGCCAGCTCCCTGGTTGGTTCCTTGACATATTGGTCTAGAAAACCATCCCTAATACACTCCAGGAAATCCTCCTCCACTGCATTACTATTCTCCTTTCTATCTTTTGCTTCTGCCCACCTTCTATTTCCCTCTGCATAGGTTCTCATCCCCCTGCCATATTAGTTTAACTCCTCCCCAACAGCACTAGTCATGGTCCTTCATGGTTTATATGATTCGCCTTCTGATTGTTTTACCCAGCTGAGCCATTGGAGTAAATGCTCAAACTTAATTATATTCACAATTGTTCATGTCAGTCGCCAAGGCTTCTATTGCAACACCTCCCAAACCCACAACCACCACTACTTCGAAAAACAATGGCAGCATGTGGATGGGAACACCACCACCTCCAAGTCACACACCACCCTGACTTGGACATATAGCGCCGTTCCTTCAACGTTTCTTTGTCAAAATCTTGGAATTCCCTCCCTCGCAGTGTTGTAAGAGTACCTTCACCACAAGGACTGCAATGGTTCAAGAAGAATGGCTGCCGCCACCATCTCAAGGGCAACTGGGGGCAATAAATCCTGGCTTTGCCAGCGATGTCCATATCCCAAGAATTAATTTTTTAAAATCTATTTTGTAAGTATACTATTAAACTTGTTTGCTTATTAAGATGTACTTTTAACCTTGTGCTCCCCACCAATTGTAATATTATTGTATCATTAAACAAAATCTGAAAGTATTTTATTTCAGATTTTCAGCATCTGCAGTATTTTGCTCTTGAAAGTATCATGTTGTGGGAATAGAGCAAAATTGTCACCTTTATCAATGTTATTGTTCAAATGCACTGGGCCACAGAATGATAGGATACAGGCTTATTTTAAGAATTCCTCACATTTACAAATTCAAACTGAAACTTTTATAAATCAGTATTAGGAATATCAATCATGCTGTAATGGGTACCTAGCAGTACAGTATGCTTTAATTTTTGGACAGACATCTTGAAAGATTAAACCCAAGCTTAAGACATTTTATTTAAAAAGATGTCCATAATTACCATCCACTGTAAGACAGTAAGTTTACCACTGTGATTTGATTATATTTTTCTGTATCTTTTTTGTACCCGATTTACAGTTTAAAATTTGATAGTTGGCCGCCCTTGTTCCCAGTTATTAGTTACAACACAATGTCCCCCTTCCTTATTATAAAAAGTAATACCTACATTAAAAAAAACTTCCTGAACATCCCCCTTCCTTATTATAAAAAGTAATACATACATTAAAAAAAACGTCCTCACATCAATATATTTTCCGTCTATCGACTATAATTCGATTAAAAAATATCATAAAAATAAATGTTCTCTTATTTCAAGGAGACGGATTTAGTGTAAATGAAGTACTCAGACACTTTCTTTTGTTGGTCTTGTGAATATGTGAATGGGAGTGGTCCAGCTTTAAGCGGTGTGTGGGGGCGGGGTAAACGCGGCGGCTGAAGATGGCGGACGACACGTCGCGCTACCTGAGCGGGGATTATTACCCCCGTAAATTCGGGCCCAAGCCCGATGTGGTGCCCTCGGGGGTGACCGAGAGGAAGCTATCGCCGTTCGGCATCGGGCTGGACAAGCCGGACATGGTGGCGGTGGACGTGGTGAACGTGAAGGAGGAGGAAGAAGGTGAGAGGGAGAGGAGCGGCTGGGCCCGGGGAGGAGAGTGATGGTGGCTGGGTGACACTCATGACAAATCCTACTCCTAAGAAAGAAAAACTTACATTTATCAAATACCTTTCACGACCTCCGGGCGTTCCAGAACGTTTTACAGCCACTGAAATACTTTTTTGTTGCAGTGCAGTCATTGTTATAATGTAAGAAACGCGGTAGCTAAAACTGCGTACAGCAAGATCCCACAAACAGCAGTGTGATAATGAACACAGGAATAGGCCATTGAGCCCCTCAATGAGACCATGGCTGACTTGTGAGTTAACTCCATATCCCTTTGGTCCATATCCCTCAATACCTTTGGCTGACCCAAAATCAACCAATCACATTTAAAATTAACAATTGATCTAGCATCAGTTGCCATTTGCGGAAGAGAGTTCCAAACTATTTACAATCTATTTTAATGACTTGTATGAAGGGACCGAGTGTAATGTTGCCAAGTTTGCTGATGATACAAAGGTGGGTGGGAAAGCAAATTGGATGAGGACACAAAAAATCTGCAAAGGGATATAGACAGGTGAAGTGAGTGGGCAAAAATTTGGCAGATGGAGTATAATGTGGGAAAATGTGAAGTTATCCACTTTGGCAGAAAAAATTGAAAAGCAAATTATAATTTAAATGGAGGATGATACGTCCTTACTACACAGTATAAATGCACACGAGGCCCATGCTTGAGAGGTCAGTCTGTGACCTGTCCTTTATTCCTTAGCACTTAAGTGATGAAGGTGGGTGGAGCTTCCCCTTTTATACCTGAAGGTCCAGGTTAGGAGTGTCACCCACCTAGTGGTCAGTGTTCTCACGGTGTACAACTTAGGTCAGTTTATACATGGGTTACAATGCTGGTTGAATACATGACATCACCTCCCTCCCCAAAGTCTTATTGGGATCACAGGTTGAGTCTCTCTGGTGGTTTACGCTCCCTTGTAGAGCGCCTGAGTTGGGGCTCCGGTTGTTGGGCGCTGGCCTGAGTGTCTGCTGTTTGCAGTGCCTCAGGCCTGTCCGGACTGCCCACAGTGACTGGGCTCTCCTCCCTTTGGTTCCGGTGTTCGGTCACCTGTGGTGGAGTGAACTCTATATCGTGTTTCCTCTGCTTCTTCTATGGGGTTGCTGAACCTCCTTTTTGTTTGATCCACATGTTTGCGGCAGATTTGTCCATTGGTAAGTTTAACTACCAGAATCCTATTTCCCTCTTTGGCAACCACAGTGCCTGCGAGCCATTTGGGCCCTGCAGCGTAGTTGAGGACAAAAACAGGATCATTTACATCAATACATCGCGCCCTCGCATTTCTGTCATGGTAGTGATATTGTGACTGGCGCCTGCTCTCGACAATTTCTTTCATGGTGGGGTGTATAAGGGATAATCGGGTTTTGAGCGTCCTTTTCATTAGTAGCTCTGCGGGTGGAACCCCTGTGAGCGAGTGTGGTCGGGATCTATAGGCCAACAGGAGGCGTGATAAGCGGGTTTGTAGGGAACCCCCTTGGAATCTGAGCAGCCCCTGTTTGATTATCTGCACTGCTCGTTCTGCCTGGCCGTTTGAGGCCAGCTTGAACGGTGCCGTTCTAACATGGTTAATTCCATTGCCTGCCATGAAGTCCTGGAATTCAGTGCTTGTGAAGCACGGGCCATTGTTGCTGACCGAGACGTCCGGTAGACCGTGGGCGGCGAACATTGCCCGTAGACTTTCTACCGTGGCAGAGGATGTGCTTGAATTTAAAATGTCACACTCGATCCATTTGGAGTAGGCGTCTACTACTACCAGAAACATTTTCCCCATGAAAGGACCTGCGTAGTCCACATGGATGCGTGACCAAGGCTTGGCGGGCCAGGGGCTAAGGGGGGGCTTCCCTGGGCGCATGGCCCAGCTGGGCACACGTGTTGCACCTGCGAACACAAAGTTCCAGATCTGCGTCTATCCCTGGCCACCAAACGTGTGACCTGGCAATTGCCTTCATCGTGACAATGCCCGGGTGCCCATTGTCGAGTTCTCTGATGAACACCTCTCTGACCATCTGGGGCATGACTTCGCGGTTTCCCCACAGTAGGCAATCGGCCTGAATCGAGAGTTCATTCTTGCGCCTGTGAAATGGTTTAAATTTCTCAGGGCATGCCCTGTACGTGGCTGCCCAGTCTCCATTCAGGACACATTTCTTGACTAGAGACAATAGCGGGTCTCTATTTGTCCAGCCTTTAATCTGACGGGCTGTCACGGGTGAGCCTTCGCTTCCGAAAGCTTCAACAGCCATGACCATTTCAGCACCATGCTCGGTAGCCCCCTCAGTGGTGGCTAGTGGGAGCCTGCTGAGTGCATCGGTACAGTTTTCGGTGCCCGGTCTGTGCCGAATTGTGTAGTCATAGGCAGCTAACGTGAGCGCCCACCTCTGTATGCGGGCCGATGCGTTTGCATTTATGGCTTTGTCGGCCAAAAGGGACGTTAGGGGTTTGTGACCTGTCTCCAGCTCAAATTTCCTGCCAAACAGGTACTGGTGCATTTTCTTTACCGCATATTCTCATGCGAGCCGCCTCCTTTTCTACCATCCCGTAGCCCCTTTCTGCCTGGGACAGACTCCTGGAGGCATAAGCTACCGGCTGTAACTGACCCTTGGCATTGACATGCTGCAACACACACACGACACCATAGGACGACGCATCGCACGCTAACACAAGTTTCTTACATGGGTCATATAGCGTTAACAGATTGTTAGAACATAACAAATTGCGTGCTCTATTAAAAGCCCTTTCCTGGCTGTCCCCCCAGACCCATTCGCGACCTTTGCGTAGGAGCATGTGTAGCGGCTCTAGCAGCGTGCTCAATTTGGGAAGAAAGTTACCAAAATAGTTCAGGAGCCCCAGGAACGAACGCAGCTCCGTCGTGTTACGGGGTCTGGGTGCTCTCTGGATCGCTTCCGTCTTGGATGCAGTAGGGCTGATCCCGTCTGCTGCTACCCTCATCCTCAGGAATTCTACCTTTGGAGCTAAGAAGACGCACTTCGCCTTTTTCAGTCGCAGACCTACCCGGTCCAGTCTGCGTAGCACCTCCTCCAGGTTGTGGAGGTGTTCTTCAGTATCGTAACCCGTAATGAGGATGTCGTCCTGAAAAACCACCGTCCCTGGAATCGACTTGGAGGCTTTCCATATTTCGTTGGAAAATCGCGGCGGCCGAGCGAATCCCGAACGGACATCTGTTGTACTCAAACAACCCCTTGTGTGTTGTGATGGTGGTCAGCTTCTTCGACTCACTCGCCAGCTCCTGAGTCATGTAAGCTGAGGTCAGGTCCAATTTTGAAAAAAGTTTGCCACCGGATAGCGTCGCAAAGAGGTCCTCCACTCTCGGTAGCGGGTACTGGTCTTGGAGTGACACCCGATTGATGGTGGCCTTGTAATCGCCACATATCCTGACCGACCCATCCGCCTTGAGCACCGGCACAATCGGGCTCGCCCAGTCATTGAATTCGACTGGCGAGATGATGCCTTCCCTCAACAGGCGGTCCAATTCACCTTCTATCTTTTCCCGCATCACGTACGGCACCGCTCTGGCCTTGTGGTGTACTGGTCTGGCGTCCGGGTTTATGTGAATCACTACCTTGGCCCCCATGAAAGTGCCAATGCCGGGTTGAAATAATGAGTCAAATTTGTCCAGGACCTGTGAGCATGATACTCGCTCCACAGAGGAAATTGCATTGACATCGCCCCATTTCCAGTTCATGGCAGCAAGCCAACTCCTCCCCAGTAGTGTGGGACCGTCCCCTGGGACAATCCAGAGTGGCAACCTGTTCTCCGAATCTTTGTGGGTCACGACTACCGTGGCGCTGCCTAGCACCGGAATGATCTGCTTTGTGTAAGTCCGTAGCTGTGCGTCAATCGGCGATAATTTTGGCCTCCTGGCCTTGGATGCCCACAACCTTTCGAACTGTTTGATACCCATCAGGGACTGGCTGGCACCCGTGTCTAGCTCCATTGATACTGGGATGCCATTGAGGAGCACTTTCATCATTATTGGTGGCGTCCTGGTGTATGAACTGTATACGTGCTCCACATGAACTCGCTGAACTTCAGCTTCCAGCGATTTCCCCCAGTGTCAATTTCTGCAGGTATTTTGCTCATCTCTGCAAACTCCGGCTGAATGTATGCCTCCACGCCTCCAGCATGAGTTGCGGTTTCAAACAAAAGGTCCCTTGCCAGTCGATCGTCCCTGACTGCCCCTGTTATTGTCCTTGAGTGCACCATTAACAGGTGTTGATGGCCTCATTACTGGCCGCATTGTCCCTTGCAATGGCGTGAATCGCTGTTCAGCTTGCCATTGTCTCTGTCGAACTATCCCTCTGGGTTCGACTACATGTTGGGGCATGCCTGACTGCCCTTGTCTGCTTGGAGAACTGTGTGCTGCTTTAACAATGTTGAATCTCTGTCCCAACCATTCCTTAACACAGTACCTCTTGTCTGTTCTGCTAGTGGCCATGCTCGCGTGGTTTAAATCCCAGTTTCTTGTCGCCATTGATACGTCCTTACTACACAGTATAAATGCACACGAGGCCCATGCTTGAGAGGTCAGTCTGTGACCTGTCCTTTATTCCTTAGCACTCAAGTGATGAAGGTGGGTGGAGCTTCCCCTTTTATACCTGAAGGTCCAGGTTAGGAGTGTCTCCCACCTAGTGGTCAGTGTTCTCACGGTGTACAACTTAGGTCAGTTTATATATGGGTTACAATGCTGGTTGAATACATGACAGGAAAATTGCAAAGTGCTGCAGTGCAGAGGGACCTGGGGGTCCTTGTGCATGAAATGCAAAAAGTTAGTATGCCGGTATAGCAAGTAATCAAGAAGGCAAATGGAATGTTGCCCTTTATTGCAAGGGGGATAGAGTATAAAAGCAGAGAAGTCCTGCTACAACTGTACAGGGTATTGGTGAGGCCATACCTTGAGTACTGCGTACAATTTTGGCTTCCATATTTAAGGAAGGTTACACTTGCATTGGAGGCTGTTCAGAGAAGGTTCGCTAGGTTGATTCTGGAGATGAGGGGGTTGACTTAAGATATGTTGAGTAGCTTGGTCCTAGACACATTGGAGTTCAGAAGAATGAGAGGTGATCTTATCAAAACATATAAGATAATGAGGGGGCTCGACAAGGTGGATGCAGAGAGGATATTCCATTCATAGGGGAAACTAAAACTAGGGGACATTGTCTCAGAATAAGGGGCTGTCCATTTAAAACTGAGATGAGGAGGAATTTCTTCTCTGACAGTTGTAAATCTATGGAATTCTCTGCCCCAGTGAGCTGTGGAGGCTGAAGCATTGAATATGTTTAAGGTGGAGATAGACAGATTTTTGAGCGATAAGCGAATAAAGGGTTATGGGGAGCGGGCAGGGAAGTGAAGCGAAGCTGAGTCCATGATTAGATCAGCCATGATATTAAATGGCGCAGCAGGCTCGAGGGGCCAGGTGACCTACTCGTGCTTCTATTTCTTATGCTCTTGTGTACCACCCTTTGCATGTAGAAGTGTTTCCTAATTTCACTCCTGAAATGTCTGGCTCTAATTTTTAGACTATGCCCCTAGTGTGTCTCTATCTACCCAATCTGCTCTCTTTAATATCTCAAATTTTGATCAGATCACCACTTAACCTTCTAAATTACAGGGAATACAGCCCTAATTTGTGTAAACCTTCCTGGAAACTTAACCTTTGAAGTCCGGATTTCATTCTGGTAAACCTACGCTGCACTCCCTCCAAGACCAATATATCCTCCCTAAGCCATGGTGCCCAGAACTGCTCACAGTTCTCCAGTTGTGGTCTAATCAGGGCTTTATATAGCTGCAGCATAACTTCTATCCCCTTGTATTCTAGTCCTCTAGATTTAAAGGCCAGCATTCCATTAGCCTTTTTGATTATTTTCTGTAACTGTTAATGACATTTTAATGATCTATGTACAGGACACCCAAGTCTCTTTGGACCTCCACTGTTTTTTTTTAGCTTTTCACCATTTAGAAAGTGCACTGTTCTATTCTTTTTAGGTCCAAAGTGGATGACCTCACATTTGCCTACATTGAAATCCATTTGCCACAGTTTTGCCCATTCACTTAACCTGTTACTTAGAAACATAGAAAGTCGATGCAGGAGTAGTCCATTCGGCCCTTTGAGCCTGCACCACCATTCAATATGATCATGGCTGATCATGCAACTTCAGTATCCTATTCCTGCTTTCTCTCCATACCCCTTGATCCCTTTAGCTGTAAGGGTCACATCTAACTCCCTTTTGAATATATCTAACGAACTGGCCTCAACAACTTTCTGTGGTAGAGAATTCCACAGGTTCACAATTTTCTGAGTGAAGAAGTTTCTCCTCATCTCGGTCCTAAATGGCTTACCCCTTATCCTTAGACTGTGACTCCTGGTTCTGGACTTCCCCCAACATTGGGAACATTCTTCCTACATCTAACCTGTTCAATTCCGTCAGAATTTTATGTTTATATGAGATCCCCTTTCATTCTTCTAAATTCCAGTGAATATAAGCCTAGTTGATCCAGTCTTTCTTCATATGTCAGTCTGTGGGCTTCTACTTTAGAAAACAGTCTCTTATGTGGGACTTTATCAAATGTCTTCTGGAAGTCCATATAAATAACATCCATTGACATTCCCCTGAACACTATTTTAATAATGACCAGATAATCTGTTTTTTAGTGATGTTGATTGAGGGATAAATATTGGCCAGGACACCGGGGATAACTCCCCTCCTTCTTCGACATAGTGTCATGGGATCTTTTACGTCCACCTGAGAGGGCAGACAGGGCCTTGGTTTAATGTCCCATCTGACAGTGCAACATTCCCTCAGCACTGCACTGGAGTGTCAGCCTAGATTTTTGTGCTAAAGTCACTTTGGTGGTGTGTGGCAGTCACCCCACTGTCCAAATATTGAACACTTGTATTGATCTGCAGCTTCATCCGGTATCCCAGAAATGTTATCAAGCACTTCACACAGACACTGACTGAATTTCTTTGGAATTGCAGTGACTGTTGTTTTGTAGGTGACAAGTGACCAGTTGATATGCTGAAAGAAGTTACGTGAGCCAGGGTACTGGGGGAAATTCATCCAACATCTTTTAACATCCACCTGAATTATTGAAAAATTGCATGGGATCTAGAATGGTAGCAGGGATGCAGGACTTCAGTTACATGGAGAGAATTAATAGAGATGTTCAAAATCATGAAAGGTTTTGATAAGGAGGAACTGTTTCAAGTGGCAGGTGGGTCAGCAACCAGAGGGCACAGATTTAAGGTAATTGGCAAAAAAAATAGAGGTGAGAGGAGGAGAAAATCTTTTATGCAGTGAGTTATGATGATCTGGGATGCATTGCCTGAGAGGTTGGGGGAAGCAGATTCAACAATAACTTTCAAAAGGGATTTGGATGAAGGGGGAAAAATTGCAGGGCTATGGGGAAAGGGCATGGGAATGGGACTAGTTTATAGCTCTTTCAAAATGCCGGCACATGCATGATGGGCTGAATGGCCTCCTTCTGTACTGTATCATTCTATAATTCTATTCTATGATCTTGATCTAATGTCTCATTCACAGGGTGGCACCTCTGACAAAATGCTCCCTTATTACTGTGTCATCCTAGGTTGTGTGCTCAGGTCTTGGAGTTGGATTTGAACGAACAACCTTCTAACTGAGCCAAGCTGACATCTTGAACTTCTTTTCTTAACGAGTGGGGAAAAAAATGTTAGAATTTAGAAGAAATGTCTTTACGCATTGGGTTCTTGGAGTTTGGGATGCTTTGCAACAGGGTTGAAGCAGCGAACATTGAATCTTTTAGGAGAAAATTAGATCATTATTTGAAGCAGAAGAAGGTACAAGGAAGAGCGCAGAGCAATGGAATTCCTTTTGGATTGCTGCAGTTAAAAAGTCAGCACAGATATGATGGACTGAATGGCCTCCTTCTGTGCTGTAAACTTCTCCGGTTCTCCATACTTTGAATAAAAACAAAGTGCTGGAAATACATAAGAACATAAGAAATAAGAGCAGAAGTAGGCCATCTGGCCCCTTGAACCTGCTCCACCATTCAATAAGACCATGGCTGATCTGATCTTGGCCTCAACTCTACTTCCCTGCCCTCTCCCCATAAACCCTTAACTCCCTTATCGTTCAAAAATCCATCTATCGCCACCTTAAATATATTCAATGACCCAGCCTTCACAGCTCATGGGTCTAGCAGCAGGTTAGATGCTCTTTGCTAATACTGGCAAATGGTCTCAATAAAGTTGTTGTTGTTTGCAATGGGAGAGTTGGGATATTAGAGGTAGGAGTTTCCACGGGTCCATTGATCTTGTATGACTTTTCTTCTGTTCTTATGGTGAAATTTTAAACTAAAGCTGCATTTATCGTTTACTTCTGGTAGCCCAAAGTGGTTTTAATAAAACAGCAAGGGTGGGTTCTTTTGCATGATTTCAATTCATGTTAATAATAATTCAAGTTGAGCAACTTTGAATTAAGGAGTGGACTGTATGCTATAAATTTCTCCTCACACCTGATCTAGTCTTTAGGTTGGAGAAGCTGGGGTTGTTTTCCTTTGAGCAAAGGAGGTTGAGGGGAGATTTGATAGATGTGTACAAGATTATGACAGGTTTGGATAAGGTGGACAGGGAAAGGCTGTTCCTATTAGCTGATGGTACAAGGACTAGGGAACACCGATTTAAGGTTTTGGGCAAAAGATACAGGGGGGAATATGAGGAACAACTTTTTTAAGCAGCAAGTGGTCATGACCTGGAACTCGCTGTGACGAGGTTGGTGAAGGCAGAGACAATCAATGATTTCAAGAGGAAATTGGAAGGGCACTTGAGGGAGGTTCACTTGCAGGGATAGAGTGGGACTGACTGAATTGCTCTACAGAAAGCCGGCATGGACTTGATGGGCTGAGTAGCCTCTTTCTGTGCCATAAATGACTCTGACTAGTCACAAGATGTTGCAGTAGTAGTTATGTGTGTGATTTTCTCTTTTTGAAAAAGAAATTAGTGAATGGGGCTGAATTTACTGGTTGCCCTTGCGGCTGTATTTGGTGTGTGAGCCTGGACAATGAGTGACAGCTGGTGATTTCACACTGCAGGCCATCACAGCCAAACCAAGGACTGTGGTTCACACACAAGTATTTGTGGTAGGAAGCTCTGAGTGATTATAGTTTTCTACTTAAGGTTAGCAAACTCAATACAGATTGGGGATTGAATCCAAGACCTTCCTAGTTTGCATGATTGCCACATGGTGTATTTACCTACTGAGGGAAACTCGGAAGAAAGATTAAATATAGCCTTTTACCTCGGTGCGAGGAGCCTCTTTTTTTTTTAATAGTTGCATGTTTTCTTAGATTTTCCTCACTGTTTAAAGTCATGAATACAATCTATACTGGACATCAAATATAGATTGTATTTTGATAAACCTACTATAATTGACATTACAAATCATTAATCATCATGTGTAAACAGTGTAACTCATCAAGTACATGGGGTATACACTAACAGCCACTGTCTCAAAAATGAAATAAAACCCTCCTATAAGTGCTGGAGAATAACAGCATAAAATGAAGGATTAACTTGTTGGTCCGAATGGCTTGTTTCTGTGCTGTAAAATTCTATGTAGAAAATTATTTCAGAAGTGTAATCTAATCCTGGATTCAGATGCCGGTTACATATTCCTTGACCTCTGCCTCTGATAATTTCTAAATCTTTTAAATTAATGTTCAGCCTTGTAATAACTCTTACATACCCATTATTGCATGTTATAATATTCATTTGGTTATGCAGAACAATTGCAGGCCAAATTTGCAACATGTGAATGAATGGTGATGAGCTGAATTGTTTCATTTACCACTTTATTTTATAATAACTGAATTTTCTTTTTGCATTTTCCTGAAGTGCACTGTGTCTACACTTGTATGATCCAGGGGTGGTGTGAAACAGACTGAAATTCAATATTGGTTGCCTGGAATTGTTTGTGTTTACCAAATTTTTAGGGTGGTTGCTACAGTGGCTACTTGAAGGGGAGGTGAAGCAAGTTGCAAAGTTCTGCATTATCTACCAAGCTGGTTTTAACCTTTAAATAATTTACTTTTGTTACGTTCATTCAGTTGTGTTCAACAATGGTAGGCATACAAGAGAAAGTATATTATGCAACAACAACAAAAACTTGCATTTATATAGCGACTTAATGCCGTAAAATGTAGTGTTATCTCACACAACTTGGCAACGAGCTACATAAGGAGATATTAAGACAAGTGACCAAAAGCTTGGTCAAAGGGGGAGGTTTTAAGGAGTGCCTTTAAAGTAGGAAGGAGCCGGAGAGGTTTAGGCAGAGAATTCCAGAGCTTGGGGCTTAGGCAGCTGAAGACATGGCCATCAATGGTGGAACGAAGAAATTCGGTGATATGCAAGGGGCCAGAATTAGAGGAACGCAGAGATCTCTGAGTGTTGTAGGGCTGGAGCAGGCCTTATTCCTGATTAATCCTGTATAATCTGTTTCCAGAGTTTAGTTGCACCATATAACTTGCCATTCTTGCTGTTTTATTGTAACACAAGACTGCAGACTGGGACAAAGAGTATTATTTTGTTCTTTCCTTTTCTTAATTGCAGGTCACTAAGTGACAGCACATTTTATTGATCACTGCCAGAACTGGCAATTGTTTGTGATAGATTTAAAAAAAGAAAAAAACATACATTTTCATAGCACCTTAAGATTTGATCAGGACTTCCAAAAGCACTTCACATTACTTTTTGAAGTGTAGTCACTGCTGCTTTGTAGGCAAACATGGTTGCCAATTACATACATATATTAGCATGGATAGAGGATTGGCTAACTAACAGAAAACAGAGAGTCGGGATAAATGGGTCATTCTCTGGTTGGCAACCAGTAACTAGTGGGATGCCGCAGGGATCAGTGCTAGGACCCCAACTATTTACGATCTATATTAATGACTTGGAAGAAGGGACTGAGTGTAACGTAGCCAAGTTTGCTGATGATACAAAGATGGGAGGAAAAGCAATGTGTGAGGAGAACACACAAAATCTGCAAAAGGACATAGACAGGTTAAGTGAGTGGGCAAAAATTTGGCAGATGGAGTATAATGTTGGAAAGTGTGAGGTCATGCACTTTGGCAGAAAAAAAATCAAAGAGCAAGTTGTTATTTAAATGGAGAAAGATTGCAAAGTGCCACAGTACAGCAGGACCTGGGTGTACTTGTGATGAAACTCAAAAGGATAGTTTGCAAGTACAGCAAGTAATCAGGAAGGCCAATGGTATCTTGGCCTTTATTGCAAAGGGTATGGAGTATAAAAGCAGGGAAGTCTTGCTACAGCTATATAAGGTATTGGTGAGGTCATACCTGGAATACTGCATGCAGTTTTGGTTTCTATATTTACGAAAGGATATACTTGCTTTGGAGGCAGTTTAGAGAAGGTTCACTAGGTTGATTCTGGGGATGAGGGGGTTGACTTATGAGGAAAGATTGAGTTGGTTGGGCCTCTACTCCATTGAAATTCAAGAGAATGAGAGGTGATCTTATTGAAACGTATAAGATTATGAGGGGGCTTGATAAGGTGGATGCAGAGAGAATGTTTCCACTGATGGGGAGACTAGAACTAGAGGGCATGATCTTAGAATAAGGGGCAGCTCATTTAAAACCGAGATGAGGAGAAATTTCTTCTCTCGGTTGTAAATTTGTGGAATTCGCTGCCTCAGAGAGCTGTGGAAGCTGAGATACTGAATAAGTTTAAGACAGAAATTGACAATTTCTTAAATGATAAGGGGTTATGGGGAGCGGGCGGGGAAGTGGACCTAAGTCCATGATCAGATTAGCCATGATCGTATTAAATGGCGGAGCAGGCTTGAGGGGCCATATGGCCTACTTCTGTTCCTATTTCTTATATTCCTATAATGTGGAAACAGGCGTTTGACCAAGAGGTGTTTATCCTTCATAGGAGTCCTTTCCTCGTATCCACCCTGTATCCATATCCCTCTATCCTTTTTTTTTAACCACAACCACCTATCTAGCCTATTCGTAACATTTGGACATAGTCTCTGCTTCAATCACTAACTTTGCTAGTGCATTCCACAGCCTCTCATCCCTCAGTGAAAAAAGATTTCTCTTGCTTTCTTTGCCTAGTTTGTCATCTTAATAACTCCTGTCATCTTTTGGTCCTCAGAATTATTTCCTATGCCTCTCAATTTAGTTTTGTCTGCACATTTGGACCAGCCCTCTATCAAAATCATTGATGTACACAGTGAAGTGAAGTAGACCCTGTTGAACATTGTTACCCACTTCCAACCACTCTGAGAAGTTTTGTTTTTTCTCTCCTTACCCTATTTCCATACCGCCTGTGCGGTACCTTGTCAAAGGCTTGTACCTTGTCAAAGGCTTTTTGAAAGTCTATATACACCATGTTTCGCCCATCCATCATATCTGTCACCTCCTCCAAGAACTTTATTACATTTGTCAAGCATATTCTTACTTTCTGAAATCTATGTTGGTTGCATCTAGTTGTTTGTTTTTTCATTTAGATATATAATCATTTCATCTTTAAAGATTCCAAACATTTCCCTACAACAGATGTTGAACTAATTAACCTGCAATGACACTCTCTTTGAAAATAGATATTACATTGACCACTCTTCAGTCTTCCAGCACGCATTTGCACTGAAATAAAATCTCACGGACCGCCACTCTTTCTTCCCCCATTTCCCTCCGGATCCTTAGATGCATCATGTCAGGTCCCAGCACTTTGTCTCCTGTATCTTAACTAACTTCTCTAATACTTCCATTCATTATAATAGCACACATCTCACTTTTAGCCAATTCAGAATTGACCTCGTCCAGAGCAGCCTTCTGTTCTGCAAACACTGATGTGAAGTACCTGTTCTGTATCCTCACCAATTTCTATTTATCCTCTACTAATATACTGTCCTCTTCTTCTCTTAGGACTCATCTATTGTTTAACAGTACAATTTTACTAAAATATTTGTAGAATAATTTACTGTCCTGTTTAATATTTTTGAGATACTCTCCTCGTGCTCCATAGAATCATAGAAATTTGCAGCACGGAAGAAGGCCATTTCGGCCCATCGTGTCCTCAGACCAATAAAGAGCGACCCAGCCTAATCCCACTTTACAGCTCTTGGTCCGTAGCCCTGTAGCTTACCGCACTTCAAGTGCACATCCAAGTACTTTTTAAATGTGAGGATTTCAGTCTCTACCACCCTTTCAGGCAGTGAGTTCCAGACCCCCACCACCCTCTGGGTGAAGAAATTTCCCCTCAAATCCCCTCTCAACCTACCAATTACTTTAAATCTATGCCTCCTGGTTATTGACCCCTCTGCTAAGGGAAATCGGTCCTTCCTATCCACTCTATCTAGGCCCCTCATAATTTTATACCTTCAATCAGCCTCCTCTCTTCCAAAAAAAAAACAAACCCAATCTATCCAATCTTTCCTCATAGCTAAAATTCTCCATTCCAGGTAACGTCCTTGTAAGTCTCCTCTGTACCCTCTCTAGTGCAATCACATCTTTCCTGTAATATGGTGACCAGAACTGCACGCAGTACTCTAGCTGTGGCCTAACTAGTGTTTTATACAAAAGCAAAATACTGCGGATGCTGGAGTCTGAAATAAAAACAGATAATGCTGGAAATCTCAGCGGGTCAGGCAGCATCTGAGGAGGGGTTATGCTCTGAAATTGCTGAACTCGATGTTGAGTCCAGAAGGCTGTAAAGTGCCTAAACAAAAGATGAGGTGCTGTTCCTCGAGCTTTGGTTGAGCTTCATTGGAACAGTGGAGGAGTCCGAGGACGGAGAGATCAGAATGGGAGTGGAGAATTAAAGTGACAGGCGACCGGAAGCTCAGGGTCACACTTATGGACTGAACGGAGTTGTTCAGCAAAGCGGTCACCCAATCTATGCTTGGTCTCCCCAAAATAGAGGAGATCACATCATGAGCAGCGAATACAGTATACTAAATTGAAAAAAGTACAAGTAAATTGCTGTTTCACCTGGAAGGAGTATTTGGGGCCCTGGATAGTGGAGAGAGAGGAGGTAAAAGGGCAGGTGTTGCATCTCCTGCGCTTGCACGAGAAGGTGCCGTGGGAAGGGGTGCTGGGGGTGACTGCAGAATGGACCAGGGTGTCGCGGAGGGAGAGGTCTCTTCGGAATGCTGAGAGGGGAGGGGAAGATGTGATTGGTGGTGGGATCATGTTGGAGGTGGTGGAAATGGCGGAGGATGATCTGTTGAACGTGGAGGCTGGTGGGGTGAAAAATGAGGACAAGGGAAACCCTGTCGTGGTTCTGAGGGGAAGGGGTGTGAGTAGAGGTGTGGGAAATAGAACGGACATGGTCGAGGGCCATAGTGTTTTATACAGTTCATCTTTGCTTTCCTTAATCTCCTTACTTTCTCGTAATCTTATTTTTTCATATCTAAAGGCTCCAATTGCCGCCCTCTTCAATTTTAGTTTGTTTCTAACTTCCGTATCCATGATATCCTAAAACTTGGAATGGTCTTTAATAGTACCTATTTATCCTGCACTTTTGCAACCTCCTTTTTAAGAATAGTCCTTTGTTAATGTCCAATTTCTCTTTCGACCGTACCTCAACTAGCTCTCGCCACCTTTCTAAAATATGACATTTTCCAATCTGGTGCCCTTGTCTTTGTTAACTTTTTCCCTTTCTATTTGGACCTTCAACCTTTTATATTGTGCACAAAGCAAAATCTCACAGCAAATGAGACATGCATTAAACTGTGTTTGGTGGTGTTGGTTGAAGAAAGAATGCTGGCTAGGACACTAGGAGTAATTGTCCATGAGGATCCTGACGTTCTAGGTCTCTAACTTCATATTGAAGGGTGGAAGATACCTGTGCGTGAGTTCTTTTAACGTGGGGTGGCTGTTGCACACCGGCTGCTACAAGGGCTTAGCAGAGCAAAGTCTGGGTCCAAGACGACTGGAGACCAGGCACTGCTGTATGAGCCTAATTGCCAACGGCGCGATGTGGGCCGTAAGCTTGGCGCTGAGCACGCCCTTCGGTGAGATGGTAAGAGATCAGAGGCCTGGCTGAGGGCAGGCATTGGGAAAGGTCAGAGGTCCATTTTGTGGAAGGAGGCGAGGTCAGAGTGACCACAGTCACTGTGCACACCACGTGCTCGACAGAGACTCCGCCATTGAGTGGGGCCAGCAGCCGGTCCTGAAGGTCCGGGGCAGAAGATCCTGGCCTTCCTTCATCCATCGACGACGTCCTGGCCTCCCTTCCTCCAATGACGTCCTGGCCTGCCTCCCTCCAGCGACTTGGAGGACCCTCTTGAACAGTGACATGAAATCCACCAGGAAAGATAGCACCTCCTACAATACAGCCCTCCTTCAGTACTGCATTGAATTGGCAGCCTATATTATGATGTGCTCAAGAGATTACAACATAATTACAGATAAGGAAGGACATTCAATCCACCTTAAATAATCCATCCAGAAATCCCAAAGTCTGTCTCTTTCCCCCCCCCCCCCCCCCATTGCAGCACCCCATTGTTTCTTAAACACCTATTTCCTATTAGTGCTAAGTAAGTACTGGAATTACTTACTTACAGATGTGGAAGGTTGTTGATACTTTTCCTTATTTGATAATGGCCCACCTCTCTACAGATCCTTGCGGAACACCACTTCCCACATTCTATCAGATTAAGAAATATGTGTGTTTACTTAGCTGAGAAACTGCAAAGTGGCAAAAATAATATTACAGGTACAATGTCTCAAATCCGGCTGTCCGAAAGTCGGACATTTTTGAGGAAATCCCATTTGATATTCAGTAAAATAAAATCCGTAATTATTATCCAAAAACCGGAGAGCCGTACTAATTATCGGATTCACCACGATGTTTTAAATGGCTTGTGATTGGTCCGAGCCTTGCTGAATGACCCTCGACCCAGCCCTCAACAAACAAGCTCTCATATGATCTCATAAGCTCTCAAACAAGCTCTCATATTTATAATAAATAGTTAATTTACTTTAAATGCATATTATTTTATTCATATATTTACCTTATAATAATAAACTTTACTTCATGTATTCTTTGTTTCTCTTATCCATTCAAATAAGCCTAAGATAGGCTACTGATTTTATTGATTTTCTTGTCCGAAATCAGAAAACTGGCACGGTCTTGGTCCCGAGATTGCCAGATTTGAGACGTTGTACCTGTCGAATAGCTATCTATATTTTAAGAGTGTGAGGGTGTACTCTTCCAGTGAGGATATCAGCCACGGTGTGCTGTCATTTTCTGGAGTTTTAATTTGTCACTGGTAAAAGTGTAATTGTTCCTCAGATTAGGTAGTTACAGTTTGCCAAGTTTACCAGAGGTTCAGAAGTTTATTGTTTTGTCTTGTAACACTCCTGTGAAGCACCTTGGGACGTTTTACTACGTTAAAGGTGCTATATAAGTTGTTAGTATTAACTACTTGATTGTGGGATATTCCTTTCCAGTTCAAAATCTGCAAGACTGTCTCTGACATGCACTCTGTTCATTTTATTTTTAAATTTTATTACACTTTGAATATTTGTGTCATTTGTATTTCTGATTATTTCTCGGTCTAAATTCAACACCCTGCACTGCTGCTTCAGGTGTCGGGGTCTGATGGGTCTGACTCCAGAGTTTTATCTAAATTTTTGTTCAATTTTATTCAGCTTTCCCTCGTGCAGCTACAATATTCCTCAGTCTAAATTCATTTTCCTGGGGTGCGCCTGTGGCCTCTGGGTCAGTGCATCTGACTTCAGAGCTGCTGAAATGTATTTTATTTTCCTGCCTCTAGTGTTCTGCTCCTTGGATACTTGCCACATTTGTCACTGGCTGCTCTGCTGTCAGTCCCCAGAGATTTGCTCCCTGGCCACCTGTAAAGAAAAGGACTTTCCCATACAGGAATGAACCAAAAGTAGTGATCAATGTTGCAGTTTCACACACAACTCCAGGAATCCATCAGGATCGGAAGAAAATTTTCCATTATGAAAATTATGTTTTTCCTTTGCATTTAATTAGGATTTTTTTTTGGGGGGGGTGGAAATCTGATAGCTAGGCTTATAGAAGAAGAGATTGATGATAGATATGATTTTAGCTACAACTTACTTGGATAAAAAAAAACAATGTTAAACACCAACAATTATGTTCCAGGCCCTAGACTACCCATAAGCAATCCCATAGGACATCTACTATAATTTTAAACTAGTAAGTATGGAACTTTGTTACTAGGCAGATAATCTTTAAAAAATGTACTTTGCATATAGATAGGTAAAAACTTTGGAATTTCAATCCTAGGTCAAATGTTGTCATTGTCTGGTAATGGTAAGGGGATTGACTGATTTTGGTTAATTGGAAGGAATTTGGTTTGAGTGCCTTTCAATACATTGCCCAGAAATTCCTCTGGGGGTCTTCCTGCGGGCAATTGCCTCCTCGCTGGATATTTTTAACGAATTTACCTGTAGGTCTAGGAGGTGCCCTGATTTCCTATGGGGAGGCCTTCTCCTCCCGCGCTGTGAAGCATGCTCCCGTGCAGAGGGTCCCGACGCAGAAGATGCAGTCATGTGTGACTGCTCAGCCAATCAGGTAAGTATTTCACAGGTTCCCATTAATAGCACTGAGACTCACATAACTACGAGTTCTCAGTGTTATTAATGGGAACAAAAGCAATCACACAAAATAATAAAAAATAAAAAACAGAACACACATATTTAAAATTAATTGAAATTAAAGCTTTTATGTCTTATAAAAATAAAATGTTTTCCCGATTTAAGTTTTTTTAATTATGGTTAAAAATAAACTTACTGTAGTGGGGAGGGTTTTTAACAATAAATTATGTTTATAATTTTATTTTACAATTCTTTTTTGTGTGTTTTAAAACACTTGCGCCTGTAAAAGTAGGCTATGCACCTGCTTTATCAAACGCAAGATTTTTGAGGACATTTGCTGGGCAAGGTATGGGTAAATAGCCCAATCTTGCCCGTACAAATTTCCTCGCTCCCAATCTGGCATCCTCACTCCTGATCTGTCTACGATCTGCCAAGCCCCAGCTTGACAGATCGGAAAAGCCGGTTTTCAGCGCATGTGCATTGCGTGCTGAAAACCAGCTTTTCCGATGCCTTCCCGGGTCCGTAGAAACTTCGTACGGGCCCGGCACGTCGGAAATTCTGCCCCATTTTCTCTTCAAAATGGTTAGTTCCACTTGAACCACGTCTTTCAGTCCTTTCAGAGAACATTACCAGGCTTTTTTCCAGATCAATGTAGGATTTCAGAGATGAAAAACATTTTTGAAATATTTGGCTTAGTTTCAGTGTCCAGTCTCTATTTATTAGTGGCAAAGCAGTATTGTCATTAAACAATCTTTTCTGTGGTTTTTTGCTATTTATCTTTAATTTATTTTTCACTGCAGAAAGTTATTTCTTTTAAGTGCCAATATAAGTTGGTCTCTCCAAAAGAACCACAAAGAATTTTTCAGAGATTTAACCATTTGAGTTGGTAATTACTGGGCATATACATCAAACAGAAAGATGAGTGGGTAGTGCATAGATTCATAGAATTATATAGCACAGAAGGAGGCCATTCAGCCCATCGTTCCTGTGCCAGCTCTTTATAAGAGGTATTCAATTAGTCCAACTCTTCTGACCTTTCCCTATAGCCCTGAAAATTTTTCCTTGTCAAGCATATATCCACCACCCTTTCAGGCACTGAATTCCACATCACAACAACTGGTTCTTTTGCAAATTATCTTAAACCTGTGTCGGTATCCGTTGTAGTTCAGTGGGCAACACGCTTGCTTCTGAGTCAGATGGTTGTGGGTTCAAGTCCCACTCCAGTAACCTGAGCACATAAATCTAGGCTGACACTCCAGTGCAGTGCTGAGGGAGTGCTGCACTGTCGGAGGTGACATCTTTCGGATGAGACGTTAAACCAAGGCCCTGTCTGTCCCCTCGGGTGGACGTAAAAGATCCCATGGCACTATTTCGAAGAAGAGCAGGTGAGTTCTTCCCGGTTTCCAAGCCAATATTTATCCCTCAATCAATATAACACAAACAGATTATCTGGTCATTATCACATTGCTGTTTGTGCGAGCTTGCTGTGCACAAGTTAGCTGCCGCGTTTCCCACATTACAACACTCCAAAAGTACTCCTAAAGTGCTTTGAGACGTTCGGTGGTCATAAAAGGAGCTATATAAATGCAAGCCTTTCTTTCTGATTACCGATCCTCCTGGAAAGAGTGTCTTCTTATTTACTCTCCACAATTTAAGATTGTCATTGTGAGGAGTGAGGTTAGGAGATATTTCTTTACACAGAGGGTTGTTGGAGTATGGATTGCTTTGGCGTAGAGAGTGGTTGAGGTAAAGATCTTTATCTTTTTCATGAAAAAGATGCAAATATTTAAAACAGGAAAGTGAGGTTCTGGATTGCTCTACCAAAAGGCCAGCACAGACACGATGGGCGGAATGGTGGCCGCCTATGCCATAAACTTTTACAGATCTTGTGTGAAAAGGCAGCCTTGATTTGTTTCCAATGCAACTCAAAATTGTTCTTAATTTTTCAGTTACTTGGAGAAACCGTAATGGAAAGGCTGGTATTGTGAAATGGGAAATGCACACTGGTCCCATAACAGCAACAAGCAGTTATAGAGCAACTTTTACTAAAGCAAAGATGCTTCACAAAAAGGAAGGAGGGGAGGGTCACTGAGCAGGACTTGCAGAAAAGCAACAGAGATGTGATTGAAGGGGTTATGAGGAGGCTTTTTGAAGATGGGGCGAGGTTTAGAAAACAATTTTATAATGCAGGGTTGTGATGGCGAAAGGCTGTGCCCCCTATAGGAGGCGGGAGGGGTATATAGGATGGAGTTCGAAAAGTAGGGATGTGAACTGCGACACAGGGCTGGGTGAAGTTGCAGACGTATCGCGGGAATGATAGTCTGAATAAAATTGTAGCACCACAACCAACAGCACAGCCTGGAGGTTGAATCTGGGATCACTTTAATCTGTATTGCACAGCTACTCACTGCAACAGTTTAGACATTGGGTGAGCCACAATGGATGCAAAGGAAATAAAAACATATAGATAACAAGCACTGAAGAATTTGTTGCAAATTCGTGATCTGCAGCGAATAATCTGCATCATGGTCTTGTTATGACTACATATAATGCGTCTCATTAATACATTAACAAAGGCTGCACACATGTTGGTGCATGTGTGTCCAAATGTTTGTTAGATGAATCTTCTTTGTAACCCCCAATGCTTTCATTCAGTTTTTCCCCTCTTGGCTGCCATTTCAAAACAGCAAGTGCACTGTGCTGATGTTTTCAGTATATAGAATTGGGACGTGCTTTGAAAAGCAGGAAGGAGCGCCCAAATGGGAAAATCGAAGATTACAATAATAATTCCTCTCTCCAAATAATGGGTTATTTGTGACATTTAAAAAAAAACAGAATAGTTTGTTTTATATAATATTTAATTTATTTTTCTGTTTGAAGCTTTCCTCTAAGTGTTTGAGTGACATAAGCAAATTCTTGTATCGCTTAACCATTTTTTTTCTGATATTCCAGTGCACAGGAGAAAACAGGACACCAGTACTTATCTTTTGGTAAGTACACTATTTAACACTGTCCAATATCTAATTTTCTTTATTCATACAGAACTTGTACGAGTCAATAATCTACCTTGACTAGCCTGTAGCTATCCTGTCTGAGAGAGTCTGTATGGAAATGATGACTCGATGCCCAAGAGCACCTTTTGTGAAATGCTGCCTCTTAACTGATGGCATCTGACAGTACTTTTGTGTGTTAATTAACTGAACTTTCGAGTTATCATTTTCAATTAATTTCAGATTCTTGAGCGCAAAGGTCATTTTGAAATCTTTCTTGTTGATGGGCAGTTTGGGAGGCGGGGAGGGCGCGTGGTTTGTATACCAGAGAATATTAATTAAAATAAACTGGGACATCAGTCACAGGACACCACAGTAACACGAGTGATTAGATGTGGGATTATTATTACAGTTTCCATAAAACACTGGATTGCTGACCTGAGTGGTGTTACTGGAGATGCTGAGCAGGGCTCAGGTTTTTCCCGGTGGAGTAAAAGAATATTGGAGGAAGAGCCAACCACACAATTCATGCTTCCATTCTGGTGGCTGGTCACAAACAAACATTGGCAGAGGCCAGGCAACAGGTTGTCCACATTACAACAGTGACTACACTCCAAAAAGTACTTAATTGGCTGTAAAGCGCTTTGAGATGTCCAATGGTCATGAAAGGTGCTATATAAATCCAAGTCTTTCTCCCTTTCCATCACTTTTGAGTGGGGAAAGTAATGTGTGGCATTGAGAAGTTTAGATATGGGGAAAATCTTTTTTTTTTTAATCTAAAAGGAATAGTGTTGCTAGGGATAAATGTTTAGATTTTGAACATCAAGATTCACTTTTCTGAATCAGGAAACTCTATCATTCTGAAGTTATAGACAGAAGCTTCCTTGGGATCATTTCTCCGTTATAAGGTTGCAAGAGAACTGTACATTCTTATCCACTCAACTACTGCACCAGTAATGTTGCTCAGAGGCCTCTTCATTGCCAGGAAATCTGAAGCACGCTCACCAAGGGAAAATATCTGGTACCTCTGTCTTTCTCGAGACCACCAGAAATGCAAGTTCATTTGGGGATTTACCTCCCAATAGGTTGTAAAAGACAACTAGAGATTTGGTCATAAACTAAAACAGTTCTAATTTGAATTCTGACTCTGATCATCCTTACCTATTGTTACAAAGTGTGAGGCTGGTTCTGCGCTGGGGTTTTTGGGAGCTGCTTTGAAACTTCTGCTTAATTACTTTCACTTCAGAGTTGTTGATTCATCTGACTTGGAGTCCCAGAATTAAAGGAACACTAATCTTGTTCAGACTTGCTTCTCAACTTCCTCCTTATCCAACTATTATAGGATCATACTGTAAAGTCAGAAATGTGCAGCAGCAATGTTTGATACTGTATTTTCATCCTACACCTACAAGTTGCAGCACTTTGTAGGGAGGGGGGAGGTGCATGTCTCACAGCCAGTGTGAATCTTTGCCAAAACTCATACCGTAAGAGATTCTATTAAATAGTTGGTGATGAATAAGCCTGGCATGTGGCATTAAACATAAACATCTAGAGCATCAAGGTGACTGGCATATCATAAAGTGTCCACCACACTGAAGGCAAGTATCTGTCGATAGCTGATGATTAAATTTTGAGGCTTCAGACGAAAGGTGTTGTCCAGAGGTTGGTATGCGAATACATGATCATGCACACAGGTTTGGTGCCTACCATGATTGGGTACAAGACCACTCCACCCTCTGTCGTCGAGCTACAGTACGCGGATGGTGCCTACGTCTGTGCACACACAGAGGCTGAACTCCAGGATATAGTTGACGTATTTACCGAGGCGTACGGAAGCATGGGCCTTACGCTAAACATCAGTAAAACAAAGGTCCTCCACCAGCCTGTCCTCTCCACACAGCACTGCCCCCCAGACATCAAGATCCACGGTGTGGCCCTGGACAACGTGGACCACTTCCCTTATCTCGGGAGCCTCCTATCAACAAGAGCAGGCATTGACGACGAGCTCCAACACCGCCTCCAGTGTGCCAGTGCAGCCTTCGGCCGCCTGAGGAAAAGAGTGTTTGAAGACCAGGCCCTCAACTGTCACCAAGCTCATGGTCTACAGGGCCGTAGTAATACCCGCCCTTCTGTATGGCTCAGATACATGGACCATGTACAGTAGACACCTCAAGTCGCTGGAGAAATAGCACCAACGATGTCTTCGCACGATCCTACAAATCCCCTGGGAAGACATACGCACCAACATTAGCATCCTTGTCCAGGCCAACATCCCCAGCATTGAAGCACTGACCACACTTGATCAGCTCCGCTGGGCAGGCCACATAGTTCGCATGCCAGACACGAGACTCCCAAAGCAAATGCTCTACTCTGAACTCGTCCACGGCAAATGAGCCAAAGGTGGGCAGCGGAAACGCTACAAGGACACCCTCAAAGTCTCCCTGATAAAGTGCGATATCCCCACTGACACCTGGGAGTCCCTGGCCAAAGACCGCCCTAAGTGGAGGAAGTGCATCTGGGAGGGCGCTGAGCTCCTCGAGTATCATCGCCGAGAGCATGCAGAAATCAAGCGCAGGCAGTGGAAAGAGCGTGCGGCAAACCAGGCTCCCCGCCCACCCTTTCCGCCAACCACTGTCTGTCCGACCTGTGACAGAGACTGTGGTTCTTGTATTGGACTGTTCAACCACCTAAGAACTCATGCCAAGAGTGGAAGCAAGTCTTCCTCGATTCCGAGGAACTGCCTATGATGATGATGATGATGTGTGTCAAGCAATTACACTTGAAGTTCTGCACTTTGAATAATTATTTGGAGTGGTATTCATGCTGTAGTTAGGAAGATGATGGCAATTCACTCAGAGTTTACAATGAGCTGTTTGCCATGCTAATACAAAAGCAAAATACTGCAGATGCTGGAAATCTGAAATGAAAATGCTGGAAATACTCAGCTGGTCAGGCAGCATCTGTGGAGAGAGAAACGGAGTTAACGTTTCAGGTCATTGATCCTTCATCACTTTAATTCTTCGCTCCACTCTCACTCTGATCTCTCCATTCTCGGCCTCTTGCCCTGTTCCAACGAAGCTCAACGTAAGCTCGAGGGCCAACACCTCTTCTTTCGTTTAGGCACTTTACAGCCTTCTGGGCTCAACATCGAGTTCAACAGTTTCACACCATAACCTCTGCCCCTAATTTAAAAAAAAATCTCTCTCTCTCTCTCTCTCTCTCTCTCTCTCCCCTTTTTTCTTTCTGCCATTTCCATTTACACCTCATCTAGACTCATCTTTTGTTTCTTAACTTGCCCCATTACCATCTCATTTAGTCTTGCACCATCATCGCTTTTGTCTCCTAATCTCTTCTGCCTTCCACCCTATCACAGACCTTCCCTTTTGTTCGTTCTTCCCCTCCCCTTTCCCTGCACTTGCTTAAAAACCTGTTACGTCTCTAACTTTTTCCAGTTCGAATGAAGGGTCATCGACCTGAAAAGTTAACTGTTTCTCTCTCCACAGATACAGCCTGGCCTGCTGAGTATTTCCAGCATTTTCTGTTTTTATTTGCTCACCATGCTGCTTGGGAGGAGTTTTGCCATCTACTTCGTGTGCACTCAAACTTGTGCTTGTCACTTATTTAATGATCAATCACTATGCTCCTTGAGGCAGAACAAATAGAATTTCTTTGAAGCCAAGTTGGTTCCAAGATTATATGACTAGTGAAGGAAGATTGGAATCAAAACCATTCTCCATTGCAGTCTCTGACTTGGGTAGATCGACATTACTCCATGGCACTATTGATGATTGACCATTAAATCCTGCTCACTGAGAATACCTGAAGGGGAGACCTGTCATTGGAAGTTGAGGTTCTTGCCATTCAATCCCAGATAACCCTTTCAAGCCAATTCCCTAATGAGTAGGTGGTCCTAGCTGGGCTAGCTTTACCAGTGTATGTTGTGCTCGCAAGCTGCATGGTTTTAGTCAAATACTCCAACATCCCTATGCATAGTTTGCTCTTGCTAACTTGAACTCAAGTACTCCAGGCTTAGATAAGTAACCTGTGTCTACAGACAGCGTGCATACTGAACATTAAAAATTCTACTTGATTGGAGTTGTCAAGTTTGGTTTGGGGATTCACTGACAATTCCACAGCAGTCATATCCCTCTACCACCTTCCAATTTCACTTCCTTCTTCATCTGCCCCTGGAATAAACTCTTTCTCCAAGTCACTTATAACTACCTAGCCTTCGTAAGAGAATTCTAATCTTGACACCAAATATAGTTTGCAACTTAAACTTTTATTGTTTTCCGCCAAATCTTGACGCACTCAAAATCTCTAAGCAGTAGTCATACAGGGAAATAAATGCAATTATCCCGTTTTCCCCCTGGGTAGAGACGTAACCTTCATCGAGCCTTTTGTTCCTACCTCCAGAAATTGTGATGGAAACTTCAGATTATTATAGGCCTTTAGTTGCACGCATGCGCACTGTCCTAGATGATTCATTATGACATGACTAGTGTTATTATGAACAAGACCCCCAGAAATGAGGGTAGTTCCTGCACAACACCAGATGCTAACTTGTTTATCACCTTGGCCTATTGTCCTGATTCCTATCTCGTTTCACAATATGGTGATAAGAAGTCAACAGCCACGAACCAGCATATCCTGCAACGCAGCAGAACATAAACAAAACATGCAGCTAAACTGTACGCTGATACATTAAACCCTAAAGGATCAGGGGACTGAACAATTTAACCATTTTATTATTTCTAACTACAGTACAAACCCACAAGCCATTTATGTCAAAGGCAAACAAAAACCTCAATCATGAGATTACACCAAATCCTATTCCTACTCCTACATACATATATATACACGAATAAGGTATCTTACACCCTGCAGTTGCCAAAATACTTCTGCATCGTTGATTTGCTCAACCATTCCCTTACCTCTGATTCCCTTCACCAGTGGAAAAACCCTTCTTCTCTCATCCCTGGTATGTCCCCATCTTTGCTCCCTCAAGTTGAAGGGCTACAGACAAGCGTTTCTGGCACACAGTTGGTTTAGCCATTCATCATCAGAACTGGCTGGACCACGTCAAGTGTTAGTCTTCCGTCTCCTCTGCCAAAACCACCCACTACTCATCCTGAAGAGCAAAGATAACCCCCTCCATCCAACTGTCTCCTTAAAGCGCTCGCCTTCAACAACATGGACTTTTTTATTACTAAGATTGAAATCATCCTTTCAGGTATCTTTTCTGCTTACCCCCTTCCCTTTACTCACCAAGACCAAGTACCTCCAGGCTTCCTCCTGGCCTAGCTGTTAACTTCTGTCTGAACCCCTTTATTGAAATCCCTCATAGCCTTGCCACTCTTTGCTATTCCTCCAGCCCTGAACTCACCTACTCCCTTTGCCCCACCATTGGCGGCCCCGCATTTTAGAATTTCCTCCCTAAACCTCTCTACTACTCTTTCTTAAAACCTTTATTAAAACCCACCTCTGACCAAGCTTTTGGTCACCCGTCTTAATATCTTCTTTGTAAAGCACTTTGCAAAGTTTTTCTATATTAAAGGCACTGTATAAATGCAAGTTGTTACTGAATGTAAAAATTGAGGAAAAATGAAGAGATAAGAGTAAAATGAAAGGGAGAAAGGTGAAACTGATAAAAGTGGAGAAAGATATCAAGGAAGGGAGAGAGCAAGAAAGGTGGACCAACCACATAAATGACAGAGCAGGTCAGAGGCTAGATATTCTGCAGTATGGCTAACCATCTGACCTCTCCCAAATCTGTCCACCACCTACAGTGAACAAACCAGGAGGGTGATGGAATACTTTTCACTTGCCTGGGTGGGTGTAGCCATAACAACGCCATCCAGGGCAAAGTAGTCGCTTGATCAGCACCTCATCGACTAGCCTAAGCATCCACCTCTGCCTCCACCACCAGCATACCGTAGCTGCAGTGTGTCCTTTCTACAGAATGCAGTGCAGCAATTCACCAAGACTTCATCGGCAGCATCTCCCAAACCTGCTGCCTCCATTAGAAGAATGAGAGGGGATCACATAGAAACATATAAAATTCCGACGGGATTGGACAGGTTGGATGTAGGAAGAATGTTCCCAATGTTGGGGAAGTCCAGAACCAGGGGTCACTCTCTAAGGATAAGGGGTAAGCCATTTAGGACTGAGATGAGGAGAAACTTCTTCACTTGGAGAGTTGTGGGCATGTGGAAAGTTGTTGGGGCCAGTTCGTTAGATATATTCAAAAGGGAGTTAGATGTGGCCCTCATGGCTAAAGGGATCAAGGGGTGTGGAGAGAAAGCAGGAATGGGGTACTGGAATGCATGATCAGCCATGATCTTATTGAAAGGTGGTGCAGGCTCGAAGGGCCAAATGGCCTACTCCTGAACCTAGAAACATAGAAACATCGAAACATAGAAAATAGGTGCAGGAGCAGGCCATTCAGCCCTTCTAGCCTGCAACGCCATTCAATGAGTTCATGGCTGAACATGAAACTTCAGTACCCCCTTCCTGCTTTCTCGCCATAACCCTTGATCCCCCGAGTAGTAAGGACTTCATCTAACTCCCTTTTGAATATATTTAGTGAATTGGCCTCAACTACTTTCTGTGGTAGAGAATTCCACAGGTTCACCACTCTCTGGGTGAAGAAGTTTCTCCTCATCTCGGTCCTAAATGGCTTACTCCTTATCCTTAGACTGTGTCCCCTGGTTCTGGACTTCCCCAACATTGGGAACATTCTTCCTGCATCTAACCTGTCTAAACCCATCAGAATTTTAAACGTTTCTGAGGTCCCCTCTCATTCTTCTGAACTCCAGTGAATACAAGCCCAGTTGATCCAGTCTTTCTTGATAGGTCAGTCCCGCCATCCCGGGAATCAGTCTGGTGAATCTTCGCTGCACTCCCTCAATAGCAAGAATGTCCTTCCTCAAGTTAGGAGACCAAAACTGTACACAATACTCCAGGTGTGGCCTCACCAAGGCCCTGTACAACTGTAGCAACACCTCCCTGCCCCTGTATTCAAATCCCCTCGCTATGAAGGCCAACATGCCATTTGCTTTCTTAACCGCCTGCTGTACCTGCATGCTAACCTTCAATGACTGATGTACCATGACACCCAGGTCTCGTTGCACCTTCCCTTTTCCTAATCTGTCACCATTCAGATAATAGTCTGTCTCTCTGTTTTTACCACCAAAGTGGATAACCTCACATTTATCCACATTATACTTCATCTGCCATGCATTTGCCCACTCACCTAACCTATCCAAGTCACTCTGCAGCCTCATAGCATCCTCCTCGCAGCTCACACTGCCACCCAACTTAGTGTCATCCGCAAATTTGGAGATACTGCATTTAATCCCCTCGTCTAAATCATTAATGTACAATGTAAACAGCTGGGGCCCCAGCACAGAACCTTGCGGCACCCCACTAGTCACTGCCTGCCATTCTGAAAAGTACCCGTTTACTCCTACTCTTTGCTTCCTGTCTGACAACCAGTTCTCAATCCACATCAGCACACTACCCCCAATCCCATGTGCTTTAACTTTGCACATTAATCTCTTGTGTGGGACCTTGTCGAAAGCCTTCTGAAAGTCCAAATATACCACATCAACTGGTTCTCCCTTGTACACTTTACTGGAAACATCCTCAAAAAATTCCAGAAGATTTGTCAAGCATGATTTCCCTTTCACAAATCCATGCTGACTTGGACCTATCATGTCACCATTTTCCAGATGCACTGCTATGACATCCTTAATAATTGATTCCATCATTTTACCCACTACTGAGGTCAGGCTGACCGGTCTATAATTCCCTGTTTTCTCTCTCCCTCCTTTTTTAAAAAGTGGGGTTACATTGGCTACCCTCCACTCCATAGGAACTGATCCAGAGTCAATGGAATGTTGGAAAATGACTGTCAATGCATCTGCTATTTCCAAGGCCACCTCCTTAAGTACTCTGGGATGCAGTCCATCAGGCCCTGGGGATTTATCGGCCTTCAATCCCATCAATTTCCCCAACACAGTTTCCCGACTAATAAAGATTTCCCTCAGTTCCCCCTCCTTACTAGACCCTCTGACCCCTTTTATATCCGGAAGGTTGTTTGTATCCTCCTTAGTGAATACCGAACCAAAGTACTTGTTCAATTGGTCTGCCATTTCTTTGTTCCCCGTTATGACTTCCCCTGATTCTGACTGCAGGGGACCTACGTTTGTCTTTACTAACCTTTTTCTCTTTACATACCTATAGAAACTTTTGCAATCCGCCTTAATGTTCCCTGCAAGCTTCTTCTCGTACTCCATTTTCCCTGCCCTAATCAAACCCTTTGTCCTCCTCTGCTGAGTTCTAAATTTCTCCCAGTCCCCAGGTTCGCTGCTATTTCTGGCCAATTTGTATGCCACTTCCTTGGCTTTAATACTATCCCTGATTTCCCTAGATAGCCACGGTTGAGCCACCTTCCCTTTTTTAATTTTACGCCAGACAGAAATGTACAATTGTTGTAATTCATCCATGCGGTCTCTAAATGTCTGCCATTGCCCATCCACAGTCAACCCCCTAAGTATCATTCGCCAATCTATCCTAGCCAATTCACGCCTCATACCTTCAAAGTTACCCTTCTTTAAGTTCTGGACCATGGTCTCTGAATTTACTGTTTCATTCTCCATCCTAATGCAGAATTCCACCATATTATGGTCACTCTTCCCCAAGGGGCCTCGCACAATGAGATTGCTAATTAATCTTCTCTCATTACACAACACCCAGTCTAAGATGACCTCCCCCCTAGTTGGTTCCTGAACATATTGGTCTAGAAAACCATCCCTTATGCACTCCAGGAAATCCTCCTCCACCGTATTGCTTCCAGTTTGGCTAGCCCAATCTATGTGCATATTAAAGTCACCCATTATAACTGCTACACCTTTATTGCATGCACCCCTAATTTCCTGTTTGATGCCCTCCCCAACATCCCTATTACTGTTTGGAGGTCTGTACACAACTCCTACTAACGTTTTTTGCCCTTTGGTGTTCTGCAGCTCTACCCATATAGATTCCACATCATCTAAGCTAATGTCTTTCCTAACTATTGCATTAATCTCCTCTTTAACCAACAATGCTACCCCACCTCCTTTTCCTTTTATTCTATCCTTCCTGAATATTAAATACCCCTGAATGTTGAGTTCCCAGCCCTGATCATCCTGGAGCCACGTCTCCGTAATCCCAATCACATCATATTTGTTAACATCTATTTGCACAATTAATTCATCCACCTTATTGCGGATACTCCTTGCATTAAGACACAAAGCCTTCAGGCTTGTTTTTTTAACACCCTTTGTCCTTTTATGTTTCTATGTTCCACTACCTAAAAGGACATGGGCAGCAGAAAATGGGAACACCATCATCTCCAAAGTCCCTTCCAAGTCACACATCATCCTGACTTGGACATATATTTCTGTTCCTTCATTATCGCTAAGTCAAAATTCTAGAACTCTCTTCTTAACAGGATTGTGGGAGCATTTTCATCACAGACTGCAGCAGTTCAAGAAGATAACCCACCACCAATGTTCCCTGTAAGCTGCACTTTCTTCTGTGCGGCCTGTCTCTTGTAATGTGCGGTCTTTTTAAATTTATGCGCACATGTGCTACTTACAATGTAGAAGCTGATGAGCGGCCTGCAGATGACCTTCGATGGCTGCGCGCATGCACACCTTAGCGGGAACATTGCCCCACCAACAACCTCCTCGGGGGATGGGTTACAAATGCAGCCTTGCCATCGTCTGAGAATGAATATTAAAGAAACTGCTAAATATAGAGGGTTGTCTTCTGCTGCGAATTGATTGGACAATGATGTCATGATTTACTTTGTAATATGCTTACTTCTGAATAAATATCCTATTTCCATTGCTTGAGCAAACAATGACAAGGTGACATCGCAAGTCCTCTGATCGTAAAGGAAAGAGGGAAATAAAGTGAATACCAAGTTCAGCTGGACAGTCTGGCAGTAGCATCAGAGGATGTGGTAAAGATGGAACTTATAGAATGAGTGAAAGGAATAACGAAATATGGTAATTAGACTGGAGATGAAGAATATAAAGCTTTGTCTACTTGAAGCATGTCCCTGCCAGTATGTAAAACTACACATCTGGTTTTTGATAAGTGCAAAAAAAATGATGTGCTTCTTTATTATCTAATGAGTAACGGTAACAGCCATTCCACTCCTCAGCAATGCAGGCCAGAAAGTCCTGGGTTCGATCTGATTTTATGCTGAGTCAGCTAATCTCATCCAGGCAGCAGTTAAGATGCTACCTTGGTGCCACTGGGCTAGACAAGGGAAAACATTAGGCAGGGATTTTATTCCTGATCTCTATCCAATTGTACCTGCCAAAAAGTGCACGTGTGGATGTTGGGTTAGAACTAGTTTGGGTTCAGCTGTGATCCCCTCCAGAGTCAGTTGGGCTGATACTTACTGGGCTTGCACACCAAGGGCTCAATTTTGGCCCACTCCTTTTTTCGGCGCACTTACCGGAGATGTGCAGCTTTTCTCCGTTCAGGAGTGTGCCGAAAAAGTTCCTCCTCCACTTTGGCCGCTGTCCAGCCTCTCCCCAGTCGTTGGGGGCGGAGCCATCGTCCTGCGCTGAAAACAGTGCCGGGACGTTTGCACATGCGCATTGGAGTCGGGTCGCGATGTTCACGCATGCTAGTAGCGCCGAAATTTGGCAGTCAGCCATTTTTAAAAGGAATCGTAGCTGCTTGTGTTTTGCTGTCCAGTGAGTTTGCTTCCTGCAGCCTGTGTGTGCTCCGATGTCGGCAGTTCCCACCCCTATCCCTGGCCGAGTGGCCTGCTGCACCGACCGGCCCACTGTTGAAGTAGCTGCTTGTGTTTGCCCTTGCTGCAGCCTGTTGCAGCTTGTCCGGTGAGTTTGCTTCCTGCAGCCTGTGTGCGCTACGATGTCGGCAGTTCAATTGCTCCCGCCCCTATCCCTGGCCGTGTGATCTCCCGGTGCATTGTCGTCCCGCACCTATCCCAGGCTAAGTGGCCTCCTGCACCGGCCGGCCCACTGCCTTCCCGGGCCGAGTTTTCAGATGAAGGTAGGACTTGCTTCTATTTTTTATTATTGAATGCTTATTACTTTTTGTGCTTTGTAAGTCTTGGTGCTTTAGGTGCAGGTCCTCTCAGTTTCCCATCCTGCCCCTATCCCAGGCCAAATGGCCTCCGATGTACCTACCTGCGTTGATTTCTTAACTCTCTGCAAGGGTTTTCTGAAGTGGCCACATACACTGGCCTAAGTAGATTTGGAGTAACTATTAGCTGGCCAAAGTGGCCTAAATGGCCAAAATTGGCATAGGTGGCTGGTAACGCCCCCTTTTAAGGAAAACTAAACTAAACTAAACTAAAAAAAAATTGTTATTAACTCACTTACACTGGCGCAAATTGAATGTGCAAAATGGGGATTTTTAAGATACGCCAGAAAAATCAAGTTACTCCAAAAAAAAATGGAGCAACTCCTGGCCAAAATTGAGCCCCAAGAATGGGAACTTGGATAAGGTACCGGAGGCTGCTGATACCCTTTGAAGGGAATGTCCCAGGAGTTGGCATCTAGGAGTGGAAAGGGAAGCTTAGCTTGTTTTTTTTTTTAACACAACAAGCTGCAGGTACTGCAGATACTTTTCCTGTACATAAAACAGAAATAAAATAGCTTACTTACAAATATATTACTTTGTTTAGAAGATATTCAGAGTAGATCTCTTTTTATAAAAAAAAAAATTTACTTCCAATTCGTCAGGTACCTACAGCTATTCCGTCTTAGGAAAATTTTGTATTGCTATCAGGTTAGCCGATAATCCTCTGTTATACTTGCAATGCGAGTTTGTCATTGGTTCCAGATTTTGAATCTACATAAATAGTTCATTTGTAGATTGTATTCAAGGATAGTGTGGCGTTCTGCCTATGTGGGCTACCTCTGCACGTGGACAATAAGTCTTAAATACTGCATTAACTAATGCATGTATAAAGTTGTGTTCATTTTTTAAAAATGTGATAAGGATATATGTCCCATTTATTTTTCTTAATATTTCCTCCCTCTATTTGCTTAACTGCACAGCAATAACTTGCATTTATATAGTGCCTTTAATATAATAAAACATTCCAAGGCACTTCACTATAGCCGAGCAGGTAACCTGCTTCACCAATGATCCTCTTTGCCAGCTGCCAGGCCATGTTAGGGAGTACTTGATGACTTTACCCCTGATATTTCTGTCAACGCTCCCTAAAGTAGGAAGAGGTCTAGCCACTGGTTTCTTCCTGTGCCATGTGTCCTAAATCAGGAACTTAGCGAATTGAGTCTGTGTTTGTTCACTGTGTGAGGTGATGCTCATTACTACCAACCCAATCTAACTACATTTCATGCTTTAAAATTATTTTGTCTATTCAATCTTCAAAAACTAATCAGTTGTGGGAATTTGAAAACAAGCAATAAAACATTCATGTCTGCTCATCAATGTAAAAAGCGAAAGAATTTCATTTATATATTGCGCTTACAGCCAATTAAATACTTTTGAAGTGTAGTCACTGTAGTAATGTAGTAATGCACAAACAACAATGTGATAATGACCAGATAATCTTTGTTATGATGATTCATGGATAAATATTGACCAGGACACTGGGGATAACGCCCCTGTTCTTCTTCGAAATAGTCATGGGATTTTTTTACATTTACCTGAGAGCAGACGGGACCTCGGTTGAAGGTCTTATCCAAAAGACGGCACCTCCGATATGGAGCACTCCCTCAGTACTGCAGTGGAGTGCCAACTTAGATTTTTGTGCTGAAGTCTCGAGAGAGAGAGAGAACTTGAGCAGCTGCATCCAGTAAATGTGGGACTTGACCACTAGGTGAGGCCATTGTAAAACTGATCATCTCCAGCAATTCCATTCCAGGTTGCGTTTTCATTTGCCAGTTGCAAGGGGAAAAAAATAAAATGAAGGACGTGAAAAATTGGTGTGTAAAGTAGCATAATACTGTGGGCTTTATAAAGTGTCACATCCCCACCGGCACCTGGGAATCCCTGGCCCAAGACCGCCCTAATTGGAGGAAGAGCATCCAGGAGGGCACTGAACACCTCGATTCTCGTCACCGAGGGCATGCAGAAATGCAGACAGCGGAAGGAGCGTGCGGAAATCCAGACTACACACCCACCTTTTCCTTCAACCACTGTCTGTCCCACCTGTGACAGAGTGTGTAATTCCCATACTGGACTGTACAGCCACCTGAGAACTCGCTTTGAGTGGAAGCAAGTCTTCCTTGATTTTGAGGGACTGCCTATAATGATGAATACTGTGGACAAAAAATTTCTGTTAAAGCAGAGCCACAGTGCTACCCTCTGCTCTGTCATCATGGCAGAGTCAGCCAACGTGACCTTGCGTCCAGAACACTTCCTAAATATATGTATGTATTGGAATAGACAATTGCTTATCCCAATAAGAAAATTGAAAGGCAAAGATCTTCTTTTTTTATTACTGGTTGTTCCTGTGTCACTGAATGAATGACTACTTATTACTAATGATCATGGCTATCGCCAAGCTGTGGAATGCTTCATGCTGACTATAAATAACTGGTGGGTGCGGAGTGGGTCACAGGTGCCATGTAAGTTTATGTGTCTTTTTTACATGTGTAAAAGGTTCTTTGGTACTTTTAATAATTCTTGTGGTGCGAGGCATCCAACAAAATGAATAAGGCATCAAATGGAGCTTTTTTGTGATGAAGTAAAATGAAAATAAGCTAATCTATAATACAAAATGATCTGAATTGGCATCACTGAATCAATTAGTGTCTCAATGGGTCTGACCCTTGAAGCAAAATGCTGCCATGCATACATACTAGAATATTTTTGTCTGCTTTACAAATATTTTATTCCCCCTTGGCAATCATACACCATCTTTTTAAAATATTTTTGTTGTATCTAAACCATCTTGATTTCCTTGGTCAGCTAATTTTTGCACAGAGTATGTTTCTCAAGACAGTTCAGTCCTCCATCCCACTCCTAGGGCCCAAATTTTTTCAGCGCACTCACCGGCGATGCGCCGACTTCCTAGGGTGAAAACAGCGCCGAAAATATCTCCCCGGATTCTGGCCGTTCTGTGGCCTCTCCCATGGCTTGGCGCGGCGTGGTCTGTCCATTAGGGGGTGGAGCTAGGGCCCTGTGCGAAAAACAGTGCTGGCAGCTCAACGCATGCGCACTGGAGGTTTCGCACATGCGCAGTAGCTCCTGCCCCCAGCCGCGCTGCAGCGTAGGACCCGATGCGTCTCGCCCCTATCCAGGCTGATTGACCTCACGACGCGCGCTGGGCAGTCAGAGATGGGGAGTCGGAGGCGGCCCGCTGAGTTCGGAAAGTAGGACTTAAGTTTTATTTTTTATTTTATTATTGATGGTTTTTATGCTTCTTGAATGTTGTTTTCGTGCTTTGCAAGGTCCTCTCCACTTCCCTCTCCCATCCCCCCCCCCCCCCCCCCCCCCATGCTGATCTCTTAACTCATCGTGAGGGTTTTCTGTGCGGCCAGAAATGGCCACATATGCTGGCCTATGTTAGTTTGGAGCGACTATTAGCTGTCCAAAATGGCTTAAATGGCCAAAACGGGCAACGGTGGCTGGTAATGCTCTCTTTTGAACAAAACTAAACTTTAAAAAAAAATCCTAACTAACTCACTTACACTGGCGCAAATTGAATGTGCAAAATTTAAAGAAAATCCTGAAAAATCAAGTTGCTCCAAAAAAAAATGGAGCAACTCCTGGGCAATTTTGGGCCCCTGTTTCTCTTCAGTTAATGTTTTACCTTTTTTAACACTGCATTTTTGGAGGGCTTTGGAGAGTGTAATCCAAATGCAGATCCTAGAATATAAGAACTTAAGTAGGAGCAGGAATAGGCCATTTGGCGTGTCGAGCCTGCTCCGCCATTCATTAAGATCATGGCTGACTGATCTGATCTTGGCCTCAACTCTACTTCCCTGCCTGCTCCCCATAATCCTTGACTTGCTTATCATTCAAAAATCTGTCTCTCTCCACCTTTAAATATATTCAGTGACCCAGCCTCCATGGCTCTCTGGGGCAGAGATTCACGACCCTCTGAAAGAAAAAATTCCTCCTCATCTCCATTATAAATGGGTGACCCCTGATTCTGAAACTATGGGCCCAAGTTTCGGCGCAGCCCGGACCTGGATGCCTGTTTTTCGCGCCACAAAGTGCGCCTAAAAAAAACTTACCTATTCTCCGGCACCCTGCAGGTCCTCTGGAGCTGGGTGCGGCGCAGCACGAGCTGTGGGGGTCGGAGCCAGGTCCCTGTGCTGAAAACAGTGCCGGGACCTCTGCGCATGTGCAGTAGCTCCAGGCGCCCAAAACTCTGGGAGGGGCCCGAAGCACGCAACCCCGAGCCCTGGCTGAATGGCCTCACTGGGGCTGCGTGGATAAGGCTCCTCCCACCCGACCGGACCCCTGCTCTTCCCCCCCCCCCCCCCCCCCGGCGACTTGACCTCTGCTTCTCCCCCCTGCCGACCCGATCTCCGCTCCCCGACCTCCGCGACCCTTCCCCCCCCCCACCCCCAAGACCCGACGCCACCTACCTGTAAATCCAGCCCGAAGTCTTGGGCCCGGCCGTTCAGCCGCCTTCTCCATTTTCCTTCCCTCTCTTTTCCCCCCCCCCACCCCCTTCCCTCTCCCCACTCCCTCCTCGCTCCTACCTTCCCTCCCTCCCTCCTCCCTCCTTCCCTCCCTCCTTCCCTCCCTCATTTCCTCCTCTCTCCTTCCCTCCCTCATTTCTTCCTCTCCTTCCCTCCCTCACTCCCTCCTCTCTCCTTCCCTCCCACACTCTCTCCTCTCTCCTTCCCTCCCTCACTCTCTCCTCTCTCCTTCCCTCCCTCACTCCCTCCTCTCTCCTTCCCTCCCTCACTCCCTCCTCTCTCCTTCCCTCCCTCACTCCCTCCTCTCTACTTCCCTGCCTCACTCTCTCCTCTCTCCTTCCTTCCTTCCCTCCCTCACTCCCTCCTTCCCTCCATTCCTCCTTCCCTTCCTCCCTCCCTCCTCTCTCCTTCCCTCTCTCCTTCCCTCCCTCCCCTCCTCTCTCCTTCCTTCCCTCCCTCCCTCCTCTCTCCTTCCATCCCTCTCTCCCTCTCTCCTTCCCTCCCTCACTCCCTCCTCTCTCCATCCCTCCCTCAATCCCTCCCTCACTCCCTCCTCTCTCCTTCCCTCCATCCCTCCTTACTCTCTCCTTCCCTCCCTTCTCCTCTCTCTCTCTCCTTCTCTCCCTCCCTCCTCTCTCTCCTTCCCTCCCTCCCTCCTCTCTCTCCTTCCCGCCCTCCCTCCTCTCTCTCTCTCTCCTTCCCGCCCTCCCTCCTCTCTCTCTCTCCTTCCCGCCCTCCCTCCTCTCTCTCTCCTTCCTGCCCTCCCTCCTCTCTCTCTCTCCTTCCCGCCCTCCCTCCTCTCTCTCTCTCCTTCCCGCCCTCCCTCCTCTCTCTCCTTCCCGCCCTCCCTCCTCTCTCTCTCTCCTTCCCGCCCTCCCTCCTCTCTCTCTCTCCTTCCCGCCCTCCCTCCTCTCTCTCTCTCTCCTTCCCGCCCTCCCTCCTCTCTCTCTCTCCTTCCCGCCCTCCCTCCTCTCTCTCTCTCTCCTTCCCGCCCTCCCTCCTCTCTCTCTCCCTTCCCGCCCTCCCTCCTCTCTCTCTCTCCTTCCCGCCCTCCCTCCTCTCTCTCTCTCCTTCCCGCCCTCCCTCCTCTCTCTCTCTCTCTCCTTCCCGCCCTCCCTCCTCTCTCTCTCTCTCCTTCCCGCCCTCCCTCCTCTCTCTCTCTCTCTCCTTCCCGCCCTCCCTCCTCTCTCTCTCTCCTTCCCGCCCTCCCTCCTCTCTCTCTCTCTCCTTCCCGCCCTCCCTCCTCTCTCTCTCTTCTCTCTCCTTCCCGCCCTCCCTCCTCTCTCTCTCTCTCTCCTTCCCGCCCTCCCTCCTCTCTCTCTCTCCTTCCCGCCCTCCCTCCTCTCTCTCTCCTTCCCGCCCTCCCTCCTCTCTCTCTCTCTCCTCTCTCCTTCCCGCCCTCCCTCCTCGCTCTCCTTCCCGCCCTTCCCTCCTCTCGCTCTCCCTTCCCGCCCTCCCTCCTCTCCTCTCTCTCTCTCCTTCCCGCCCTGCCTCCTCTCTCTCTCTCCTTCCCGCCCTGCCTCCTCCTCTCTCTCCTTCCCGCCCTCCCTCCTCGCTCTCCTTCCCGCCCTCCCTCCTCGCTCTCCTTCCCGCCCTCCCTCCTCGCTCTCCTTCCCGCCCTCCCTCCTCGCTCTCCTTCCCGCCCTCCCTCCTCGCTCTCCTTCCCGCCCTCCCTCCTCGCTCTCCTTCCCGCCCTCCCCTCCTCGCTCTCCTTCCCGCCCTCCCTCCTCGCTCTCCTTCCCGCTCCCTCCTCGCCTCGCTCTCCTTCCCGCCCTCCCTCCTCGCTCTCCTTCCCGCCCTCCCTCCTCGCTCTCCTTCCCGCCCTCCCTCCTCGCTCTCCTTCCCGCCCTCCCTCCTCGCTCTCCTTCCCGCCCTCCCTCCTCGCTCTCCTTCCCGCCCTCCTCCTCCTCGCTCTCCTTCCCGCCCTCGCTCTCCTCCTCGCTCTCCTTCCCGCCCTCGCTCTCCTCCTCGCTCTCCTTCCCGCCCTCGCTCTCCTCCTCGCTCTCCTTCCCGCCCTCGCTCTCCTCCTCGCTCTCCTTCCCGCCCTCGCTCTCCTCCTCGCTCTCCTTCCCGCCCTCGCTCTCCTCCTCGCTCTCCTTCCCGCCCTCGCTCTCCTCCTCGCTCTCCTTCCCGCCCTCGCTCTCCTCCTCGCTCTCCTTCCCGCCCTCGCTCTCCTCCTCGCTCTCCTTCCCGCCCTCGCTCTCCTCCTCGCTCTCCTTCCCGCCCTCGCTCTCCTCCTCGCTCTCCTTCCCGCCCTCGCTCTCCTCCTCGCTCTCCTTCCCGCCCTCGCTCTCCTCCTCGCTCTCCTTCCCGCCCTCGCTCTCCTCCTCGCTCTCCTTCCCGCCCTCGCTCTCCTCCTCGCTCTCCTTCCCGCCCTCGCTCTCCTCCTCGCTCTCCTTCCCGCCCTCGCTCTCCTCCTCGCTCTCCTTCCCGCCCTCGCTCTCCTCCTCGCTCTCCTTCCCGCCCTCGCTCTCCTCCTCGCTCTCCTTCCCGCCCTCGCTCTCCTCCTCGCTCTCCTTCCCGCCCTCGCTCTCCTCCTCGCTCTCCTTCCCGCCCTCGCTCTCCTCCTCGCTCTCCTTCCCGCCCTCGCTCTCCTCCTCGCTCTCCTTCCCGCCCTCGCTCTCCTCCTCGCTCTCCTTCCCGCCCTCGCTCTCCTCCTCGCTCTCCTTCCCGCCCTCGCTCTCCTCCTCGCTCTCCTTCCCGCCCTCGCTCTCCTCCTCGCTCTCCTTCCCGCCCTCGCTCTCCTCCTCGCTCTCCTTCCCGCCCTCGCTCTCCTCCTCGCTCTCCTTCCCGCCCTCGCTCTCCTCCTCGCTCTCCTTCCCGCCCTCGCTCTCCTCCTCGCTCTCCTTCCCGCCCTCGCTCTCCTCCTCGCTCTCCTTCCCGCCCTCGCTCTCCTCCTCGCTCTCCTTCCCGCCCTCGCTCTCCTCCTCGCTCTCCTTCCCGCCCTCGCTCTCCTCCTCGCTCTCCTTCCCGCCCTCGCTCTCCTCCTCGCTCTCCTTCCCGCCCTCGCTCTCCTCCTCGCTCTCCTTCCCGCCCTCGCTCTCCTCCTCGCTCTCCTTCCCGCCCTCGCTCTCCTCCTCGCTCTCCTTCCCGCCCTCGCTCTCCTCCTCGCTCTCCTTCCCGCCCTCGCTCTCCTCCTCGCTCTCCTTCCCGCCCTCGCTCTCCTCCTCGCTCTCCTTCCCGCCCTCGCTCTCCTCCTCGCTCTCCTTCCCGCCCTCGCTCTCCTCCTCGCTCTCCTTCCCGCCCTCGCTCTCCTCCTCGCTCTCCTTCCCGCCCTCGCTCTCCTCCTCGCTCTCCTTCCCGCCCTCGCTCTCCTCCTCGCTCTCCTTCCCGCCCTCGCTCTCCTCCTCGCTCTCCTTCCCGCCCTCGCTCTCCTCCTCGCTCTCCTTCCCGCCCTCGCTCTCCTCCTCGCTCTCCTTCCCGCCCTCGCTCTCCTCCTCGCTCTCCTTCCCGCCCTCGCTCTCCTCCTCGCTCTCCTTCCCGCCCTCGCTCTCCTCCTCGCTCTCCTTCCCGCCCTCGCTCTCCTCCTCGCTCTCCTTCCCGCCCTCCCGCCCTCGCTCTCCTTCCCGCCCTCCCGCCCTCGCTCTCCTTCCCGCCCTCCCGCCCTCGCTCTCCTTCCCGCCCTCCCGCCCTCGCTCTCCTTCCCGCCCTCCCGCCCCCGCTCTCCTTATCGCCCTCCCGCCCCCGCTCTCCTTCCCGCCCTCCCGCCCCCGCTCTCCTTCCCGCCCTCCCGCCCCCGCTCTCCTTCCCGCCCTCCCGCCCCCGCTCTCCTTCCCGCCCTCCCGCCCCCGCTCTCCTTCCCGCCCTCCCGCCCCCGCTCTCCTTCCCGCCCTCCCGCCCCCGCTCTCCTTCCCGCCCTCCCGCCCCCGCTCTCCTTCCCGCCCTCCCGCCCCCGCTCTCCTTCCCGCCCCTGTCAGAAACACAGACACTGACAGACAGAGAGTGAGACACACACACGGGGGTGCCATCCCAGCACGTTGTTGGAGGTCTCCCGGTGCTGCAGTCGGTAAGTAGAAAATGTTTTGTTTTATTGATTTTTTAAAAAAATATATTTTTTTATTAATTTTTTTTGGTTAATTTATTGGTTGATTTATTGATGTATTTATCATTTATTATTGATGATGGCTCTTTATTTGTAAAACTGAAGTGTTTAATTTTTGTAAACTTCCCTTTTTAAACCCCCCCCCCCCATTCCCTACGCCTAATTTGTAACCTACGCCTGATTTTCTAAAGTGTAGACAAGGTTTTTTCGACCGTACAAAAATCTTCGCTTACTCCATTCTATGCTAGTTTGGAATAAGTTTTCACTGCCTAAACTTTGAAAACAGGCGTAAGTGGCCGGACACGCCTCCCTTTTGGGAAAAAAAAATTCTGTTCCAAAGTGAAACTGTTCTAACTGACTAGAACTGGACAAACTAAATGCCGAGAATTCAAATGTCTAAGATATTCCATTCTAAACCAGTTGCTCCAAAAAAACAGGAGCAACTCAGGCCGAAACTTGGCCCCTATGCCTCCAAGTTCTGGATTCCCCCATTCTGCATCTACCCTGTCAAGCACCCTCATAATCTTATATGTTTCAATAAGATCACCTCTCATTCTTCTAAACTCCAATCAGTATAGGTCCAACCTGCTCAACCTTTCTTCATACGACAATCCCTTCATCTCAGGAATCAACCTAGTGAACCTTCTCTGAACTGCCTCCAATGCAAGTATATCCCTCCTTAAACTGTATGCAGTACTCTACGTGTGGTCTCATCAACACCCTGTACAGTTGTAGCAGGACTTCCCTACTTTTATACTCTATCCCCCTTGCAATAAAGGCCAACATTCCATTTGCCTTCCTAATTACTTGCTGTACCTGCATGCTAACTTTTTGTGTTTCATGTACAAGGACCCCCAGATCCCTCTGTACAGCAGCATTTTGTAATCTCTCCTTTTAAATAATAAATTGCTTTTTTATTTTTCCTACCAAAGTGGATAATCTCACATTTTGCCATATTACACTGCATCTGCCAAATTTTTGCCCGCTCACTTAACCTATCTATATCCTTTTGCAGATTCTGTGTGTCCTCCTCACAACTTGCTTTCCCACCTATCTTTGTATCATCAGCAAATTTGGCTGCATTACACTCTGTCCCTTCATCCAAGTCATTAATATAGATTGTAAATTGTTGAGGCCCCAGCACTGATCCCTGTGCCACCCCACTAGTTACTGTTTGCCAACCTGAAAATGACCCATTTATCCCGACACTGTTTTCTGTTAACCAATTCTCTATCCATGCTAATATAGTACCCCCAACCCTGTGAGCTCTTATCTTGTGCAGTAACCTTTTATGTGGCACCTTATCGAATGCCTTCTAGGAATCCAAATACACTACATCCTTACAGTGTAGATCTTTCAGCCTATAAAAAGGAAAAGTTTCTAACTGGGGAAACGTACTCTCAACCCGTTTCTGTTTTTCCACTATCTGGTGTTGGATCAGTTACATGGATTATAAGTAATTGAATGATTGGGGGCTGACGACCATGATTTCTGAGTTTTTCAAGTTTAGTTGTGTATTGCTGTTCTGCTGCTACCTCTTCTTGGTCATGCATGTCTGGAAACTGCAGACTTTTATGAATTGCTTACATTGTAGTGAGGGCATTATGAAGGCAGGTTGCATAAACTGCTCATATTCTTTTGAGTTTAAAAGGTTACGGGTGATCTGTTTGAAGCATTTAAAATGATAAAATGATTTGATAAGAGTAGATACAGAGAAGCTATTTTATCTGGTAGGGTATCCAGGGCATTCTTAAAATTAGAGCTAAGACATTCAGGAATGAAATCAGGAAGCAGTATTTCTCATAGGGTAGTGTAATCTGGAATTCTCACCCCCGAAAGGCTGTTGCTGCTGGGTGAATTGAAATTTTCAAAACTGAGATCGACATCTGTATTCGAGTATCAAAAGGAGGTAAATGGAGTTGTGTTCGAGGTTAGCCATAATCTAATGTCTGAACAGGCTCCAGGGGCTGAATGGCCTACTCCTGTTCCTACGCTCCTGTGTAACTTTGGATGCCCCATTATAAAAAGGACACGAGATCCATAACGAGCATACAGTGTTGATTCACCAGTTTGTTGCAAGAGATGAAAATGCTACATTATATTAATTCTTGGTACGTGGATGTCGCATGCAAGGCCGGCATTTATTGCTCATCCTTATTTGTCTTTGAGAAGGTGATAGGCCGCCACCTTGAACCACTGCAATTCTTTGCAGTGGATTAATAAAACTGAGAGCAGTGCATTTATACAAATTCTGTTTTTTAAACTGACAAAATTCTTCAGAAACAAATATTCCAACCTCCGATTTACTGTGAACTGTAACCTGTGCATAATGTGCTGCATGTCAACCTAAAATATACCAGGAGTGAGAAATCTGTTTTAAATTAGATTTGTATCTATTGAAGCACTGATCTGATTCATGTCTCATGCTGCCAGTGTGGGAATACTTTAATTAAGTAAGTTAATTGATTAAAAGTTTAAATGAAACAGAAAAATTGATTTATCTTGTCAGGAGATGTGGTCAGAATTCTGTGGGTAGATTTAATAACTATTTCACTGGAGTGAGCTGGGCTGTTCAGTATCAGACTGTGAACTAACAGCAGTTTATAGCTGAATGTGTTGAGAAGTCATTGAATTACTCTACTTATTTTTATGTTTCTATTCTTTACCAGATCTTTCCTTACCTTTCTAAGTCACGCATCTTCCCTTGCTACATGGAAATGATGCAGACTTGCTTCCAAGTTAATGGGCCCAAGTTTGCCCCCACGTTTAGAACGGCGCCGACTTTTTAGGACAAAAACTGCGCTTAAAAGTTACCTTGCTATTCTCCCCACAGCTGGAACGATGAAGGCCCTTGGCGTAGCGCAGCACAAGGAGTGGGGGGCAGAGCCAGGTCCCTGCACTGAAAACAGTGCCGGGACCTCTGCACATGCGCGCTAGAGCGTGCGTGAATGTGCAGTAGCTCCTCGCCCCTGAATCTGTGCCGGCTGTGTGGGAGGGGCCCGAAGCACTCTGCCCTTAGCCCTGGCTGAATGGGCTCCCCGCCGCGACTTGCGGGAACAATGCCTGCCGCGTTCAGCCGGGAGTAACATAAAGAACATAAAGTCTGGAATGAGAAAGGACCATTTGAATCATCAAGCCTGCACCATCCTGAATCCATGCCTTATTATTGTATCATGGAACAAGGAGGGAAGTCAGTGAGCATTTATTTACACAAAGAGTAATGATATTGTGGAAGAAGTTGCTCAAGAGAGAGAGAGAGAGCAATAGAGAGTAATAATATAAAGGAGTTTAAGGTAAGTTTCTGGAGAGAAAATAATTGAAGGGTATGGGAAAAAGCTGGGTTTCTGGGGTTGCGATTATTTAAAAAGGGATGGGCTTGTTCCTAAAAATGTGTCTCTTCTCCCCCACCCCATGGAGTTGTGTGTTTTTGCATTAATTTCTGAAGAAGCAATTACAGTGAGCTTTCTCACAGTAGCTTAGCCATTGTATTATTGTGCAGACAGCTTCAAATAATTTGATAAAATATACAAAAATCACTTGAGGGTGTAAAGATCCTCTGTTACTGGATGTTTTAAAGTATTTTATGCAGCTTTTATCTCCACCTACCTGTTGCGTGTAGATTTGTGTTAGTTTACCTAGGATTCTGTAAAATCAATCAATATGGTAAAGGAGGGGCAGTTCTGAAGCACGTCTGATTTAGCAACGCATGAAGCAGTAAGCTTGTAATCCAAGACGTACGTTCGGAGGAACTGGCTGAGATAGTTGGTTGTGATTAGGCATGTCAACAGTTAATTAGCAAATTTACTACATCAAAAAATAGTTATGGTGTGGGATGGTATAATCACTTTCAAAACATTATAGTGATATAGGGCTAGATTTTCCCCAACCCCTTTTTTCGGCGCAGTCAGCCGAGATGCTTACTGAGTATCCTCGCTCTTCTGCTGAGTGTCCTGGGTCCTGGCGTGGCGTCCATGGTGAAGTGGGGGGCAGAGCTACAGCCCTGCGCCGAAAACACTGACGGCAGCTGTCCGCATGCACAGTGGAGTCTGCGCTCGTGCTCCTCGCCGCCCCAGCGTGTCCTGCGAGCTGTCAGCAGGACCCGATGCACATCGCCCCTATCCCTAGCCGAAGGGACGCCCCATGTTCGCCGCCCCGATCCCTGGCCAAATGGTCTCCCGCACCGGCCCGCGAGCAACTTGTTTCTGGCGATTTGAGCCCCTGAAAGGAGTTGATCCCAAGTTTCTGAGGAATATGTGGTTTGTCAAGAAGCACAAGAAGAAAGGAATGGGGAAGGTTGAAGGCAAAAAATAAAAAGGACCAACCGTCTTGAGCTAACATCTACTGTCCTTGAGAATGGCAGCCCTGTGATATATTGTATTCCAAATTGTTTATTTTGAATAAAACCCAAGTGGTTGGAACTTTTTAAAAAAAAAACTTGTTTCTGGCATGAAGATAGAACTTCTATTTTTTTATTTGTTATTGATTGATTGATTATTATTTTTTGTGCTTTGTTTAGTGCTTTGTAAGTCTTGGTGCAGGTCTTCAGCTTCCCTTTTTTTTGTTATTGATTGCTTATTTTTGTGCTTTGTAAATCTTGGTGCTTAAAATGTACTAACCTGAACCGATTTCTTAACTGCCCGCAAGGTTTTTCAGAGCTGGCCACATACGCTGACCGAAGTTGATTTGGAGTAAGTTTTAGCTAGCCAAAATGGCATAAATGGCCAAAACTGGCGTAAGTGCTGGGAACGCCCTCTTTTGGGGGGAAAAAAATCGTACCTAACTGCCGTTTTTTAACTTACGCCAGAAAAACCAATTTACTCAAAAAAAATTGGAGCAAGTCATGGCCAAAATTGAGCCCCATCGTCAGTAGCAGATGGGGGCTTACTCCTGCACAACACATTCATCTCCATATGCAACAATTAAATATGGGATTGAGAAATTTCTATATTACAAAATTTTAATGAAATGCAAATCTCTGAGTATTGCCAAGGGTAACATTAGCAGAGTCAATTATTCTTCCTCAGGCATTTATTTCCCTGTGGATAGCATAGGAGTGTTTGCAGGAGGAAATTCTTTTGATATTTTTTAAAAGTTTGCTTGTATTTTATATTCTTTGGAATTAATAGCATAATTGCTAATTTTTTGTGATACAAGACTATGAACTGCAAATATACTTGTAACTGTTGGATAAGCACCACCTCTCGCTTCCCTTTCCACCCCTCCTTTCCCCCCCCCCCCCCCAAATCTCTGGCTACCTGCGTTGATCTCTTAAGTCTCCAAGATTTTTCTGAGCGTACAAAAGTGGACACGTACACTGGCGTAAGTTAGTTTGGAGTACATTTTCGCTGGCTAAACTTGCTTAAATGGCCAAAACAGGTGTAAGTGGCTGGTAACGCTCCATTTTGGGAAAAAAAAAACCTGAACTAAAAAGAAACTGAACTAACTCACTTAAACTGGAGCAAACTAAATGGGGAGAATTGCGATTTTTAAGATACTCCAAAAAAAAAACTAGTTGCTCCAAAAAAATAGGAGCAACTCCTGGGGAAACTTGAGCCCATTGTCTCTCCATCACTGTCTATGCCACATTTCATCCTCCTTCTCTGCCACCCCATTGGAATATGCTGCTGTTAAGTTGTGAGACCATTTAAAGTGACTGGATCTTTCTACATGTTTTAGTATCTTGCCCTTTGTGCTTCACCCCGAGTTAACAATTGACTTTAACTTGTTACCTCCGCAATCAGAGCAGCTATGATCTAACAGCACAGTATGCAGCATATTACTACAGTGAAATCTGTCTGTTAAGGACACTTTTGGGATAGTGAACAGGTGGTCTTTAAGGTAGGTTTATCTGTAGTTGAGCAATTAAGTGGGACTCTTTTTAAACAAAGATAGTGGCATGGTGCTGGGCTGAGTTTCTGAACTCTACTAATCTGTGGGGGAAGGTGACCAGTGCATGGCATTTCTGCACTTGAGATGAGACAATCAGATAATGCGCCAATACATGAATCTATGATTGTATGAATCTCTTGCATGCATATGGCAGGTTATCTGCCCACTTTGAGGAATGATGCAAAGTGTGAGGAGCCCTTTAAAGAAGAGAAGTGAATGCCGTGATTGATTTAGAAAGCGAATAAATGAAAGCAAACTTGTCAAATTTGTCTAGGGCAAGTCTGAACACTTTGAAGACTTGTAGCAATTCTGGTCAAGTTTAAGAATAAAATAAGATTGATATATATCTTAAGTAATGCTCTTTGGGCTCGGACGTCCCTCTAATTCTACTAATCTATCATTAGAAACTTAGATAGTTATGCTACTCATTTTGTGCCTGTACAAAGCCATCTCAGCTTGGCATTTCTGCAGACTGTATATTGCAACTCGAATCATCGAAATTAACTGAGACCACCTCACAGTCATTGCACCAGCTGCAGTATCGGGTGGCCTGAAGTTTTAAAATTTAATTTTTAATAATTTTATTGAAGCAGAGAGTCGTGTTAGCTCTCTGAACATTAAAATTAAAATTTAACCAGTGTTTGGATGCCAGTGAGCATAACTGGTCCATTGGCTTTGCATCATTCTAAACAGGTACCTGTACTGTAATGTAAGAATGCCCCTTGATAGCAATTTTGTAATTTAGAACAACATGAATTAAAGTTAGCATTTTCAGGATTACCCTTTTCTGCTATTCAGAAAATCCACCTAACCAATGCATTAAAATCTGTTTTCAACTTTTTTTCCCCCATGTATCCTAACTGGTTTGTGCTAATTATTGTATTTCATGATGTCGCTTAACGCAAAATACATAAATATAATATAATTTAAAATGTATTACAAAAAGTCTTGTGTAATTTGAAGGCTACAAAGGTCTTTTTATACTTGAGTTAATAAGGGAGCAGTTCTCCTCCTCTGACAAATGAAGTGTAAAGTGTACCCCTTTACAATAGCAGTCAAAATAATGCCTCTCCTGTATGCTGTAAGACCCAGTAATTTGTGTTGGCCTCTGCTAGAGTGAAAGGAGATGTAAACTGACAACAAAAGAGCTACTCTAAGTATGGCAAATTGAAATGTCACTGAAAAATCTCCATTACCGGTATTGAGTGCATGGAATCTTGCTTGCACATGTTGTACGGTAGACTTCATAACTTTTCGACTTTAATGGATACAGTGTTCTGTATTAGTAGGATAATGTTTCAGTTAATGACCATGATTTATCATGCCTCCTAGTAATCTCTCCAGATGGTGTATGTTTTCAGTGCTAAGTGAAAACGCAATTTGTAATCTGGAAAATCCTGGATTCTGGTTTAAAGTGTGCATTTAAATTTCCTGTTTATATATTTTTTAAATTCCTCTGCTTCCCCCCACCCCATATTGTGGTCAAATGAGACAAAGTTGTTCGTACTGGGGTTCATATGAAGGCTTGATCTACTTCCTGTGACTTATCACGTAGGTTCATTGAGAGAATGGAAAAATGTTTATTATTATTAATAAATAGACTGCTGTAGTTCAATTTTGTCAATGTTTATTTGCTTAAAGGCATTTCATATTCAATGTATATTGATGGTGAGCTAGAAGTATGCAGCATTATATTTCTTTGCTGCTTGTTCCATCTTGGTGTGGTGTATTCGAGTTTGTAATTTCAGTTTTCCTAAAGATACATAATCCAGATTTAATACTGAAGTATTCCTGAAATCCCAGGAGTTGCATGTCTTGATTTGAACTCAACAGATGAACTTCTAGTATGTCTAGCTGGAGAGTTGCACCCTTTCGGAGTTCAGCTTCTGACTTCCAGAAGCAGTTTCTCACTATAAGAGTTTCATCTGGTAATTCATCTCTTGCAAGACATTTTTACCTAGTTAGTGACCTGCATTAAGAAGATTTATGTACGGGACATTATACATTTTGAGAGATTTGCCTAGTTGGTTTGCAACAGAATTTTGCCGTAAGTTATAATGGGGTAAAGTTTCCGCTTTGGGCGCTAATGGGCCATTGGGCTCAAATTGCGCTTGAAATTGTGCTGGCTAGGTTACAGTTCAAGTTCCTGATAAAATGAATTTGCAAAAGCACAAACTTAAAATCTTCCATGAACCAGCGTAATAAAACATAGTAGTTTTTTTGCGTTAAATGATGTATTTAAATGAACATTGGTCACCTAATGCAGCTGAAAATGGGTTTAATCACAAAAATAAGCATTTTTAATAAGTGTCTAATTCTCCACCTGTGAGTAACCTGATTTTAAATTACTGAAAATGACTAGTCAGCTCCTTAGTAAATTAAATATTTTTTGATATGTAAAAACTTTAAAAATGTGCCTACTAGCGTGTAAAATAATGAGCTGAATTTGAAAACCCTCCTTGAACGGGCGCAATCAGGAGAAACTCTCCAATCTCATTTCGATCTTGTGGAGAAATGATTTTTAAATCAACATTAAAGATTGCAGAAACTCGATTTACGCTTGATGTAACTTACATTTAAAATTTCCCGATCTTTTGTGCTGGTTCGGCCGATTGCACTGAAGAAACAAGTGCAAACTAGAGGAAACTTTACCCCAGTATGATTTTTGAAATGGTTATATTTGTTGCACAAGGGGTTAACTTCTATCAGGGATACAGAGTAGTCTCAATAGCTGGGCTAGCAATCAGTAATTAACAACATTGTTTTTCTTCCATACCATATCAGTTTGAGATGATGTAGATTTCAGAGAGGTTCATGTATATAATAGGTTAATCTGTTGGTGTTGGTTGAGGCAGAAATGTCAGGGATCCCTGCTCTTTGAATAATACCATGTGATCTTTTGGTCTTATAGTAGATGGGCCCCAGTTTGACATCATGTATGAAAGCCAGCACCTCTGACAATGCAGCACATCCTTAGTGCTGCAGTGAAGTGTCAGCCTAGATTATGTGCTGAAGTCCGTAGTGTTTTCCGGTTGGGAAATATGGGTAAATATTTGAAGCTTAAAATTGCATTTTTTTTTAAAGGGAACCATCCATCCTTTCCGCAAGACTCACAGATCTCTAGGTGGAAGGTTTACACAAGAGTTCCTACTGGTGGCAGCTGACAGGCGGGTAAGTGCTATACAAAACTTGCACCTACAAGAAATTCAGTCATGTTTTAGAAATGTTTATCTCTTGTGTAACCAGAGAGTATGCCAATTTTTTGTTAATCAAATGTCAGTCAAAAAGAGAACTTTTAAAAAATTTTCTGAAGGATGCATATAGGTTACTGGGTAATTTGGAATGAGGTACTGGGTTGTAACCTATTTGAGGCAATCTGGTAATGTAAACATTTTGGCGTAGCTTTAAAATATTTCAGTTTTTAAGGACGGAACTAAAATTTTTCGCCTTAAAAATAACACCCGTTCTGCGCATTCCCAACACTCGCAGCATTTGGGTTTCCAGGGTAACGTTGCTCAATGAAAAACGAGGCACAATTGCAACTCGGCGAGTTTGTTTACAAAAAGACAGAGCTCTCGGAAATCTTAACATATCTTTAAATTGCATTTTCTATTTGCATTTCGCCCCAGCTCCTTAAACTAATAACAGCTATAGTAGCCTGAATTAAACAGGAGGGATTTGTTCACAAAACCTCGAGTTGGAAGGATTCCCACTGACCCGATTGTGGATGTCGGAGATTTCAGCCACCACCGAACTGTTCACATCCCGTCTCCAAAACTTTCAGTTGTGTTTTACTATTTCTAAATGACCTTTGTATATTGGTTATACCTTTTGAATTAATTTGCTGCAGCAGTTATAATGGTTGACTAATGGATCAATTAATAATCAGATACAGGTCACGATTAACTAACTGCACTATCTAGAATGCTGGAGATGCATTTGTAGGAAGTGCTGTAAACATTTTTAAGTCGTTTTTATATAAAATATAGGTTTTGTTCCCTCCAAAAGCTTTAGCTTTTAGCTCCATTTACCAAGATGGCCCCGTTAATGCCGATTTCGATCAGACTCGACTTGGTAAGGCAAGCTTTTAAAAAATGGTATCTAGCACTGTCCTTAAAAATATCTTTATTGGGGAAACTCTCAAAAACAGCGTTAATATTGAGTTTGACCCCCCAGTGACGTCACAAAAAAGGTTCTCACAAAAATCGTCCCTTTTATTTTTTTTTTAAGGATGGCGTTACACCGCTGGTGAAATTAGCAAAATGGCCTTAGGTTTTTTTTTTGGAGCTAAATAAACTTTTCAGCTCCAAATCAATCGTTACGGTGGCGAATTTCTGGCCCATAGGGTTTTACATATATTTGTGATGCATCACTGAAGGTTTATTGGACCATAATTAACAATATTTCATTGCATAACAATTCCCTGTATAGTGTGTCAGTAATTGAGAAACAGCAAACTGAGGATGCACCGTTTGCATTTTCTCGCATACTTTCAGTTTTCAAAATCTTTAAGAATTTGTTTCATAAAGCTGATTAACTTAAAATTCCTTGGTTTGTGGGCAAAGTAGGGAAAAAAACAAACAATCCTAACATAAGCCACAATCAAAACATTTCAATTGATTACAAGGTTTAAAAAAAAATACTTTTATTAATTCCCTAGGCTGCGCACATCCTATGACTCGGAGGGTAGGCACCAGACCTGTGCTCGGGCCTTAGCTAATGCCAAGCAGCAGATGAGCAGTGCTGACCTCTGAATGATTTCCCTTCTCCCTGCCAATTCCCAACGCATTTAGGTGCCATCAGCAAAACGGATATGTGTATTTTGTTTCTAGATTTGGTGGTTGGAGGGCAGAAGAGAGAAACATCATTTTTTGTTTTAAAGGAAAAATAATGCAGACCTTGTTGAATTTCTGCAAATGACTAAATATAGGTGTAAATTAAGTGTCTCTTTTTGTAATGAGTCTAGAAATGAGCCACACTCCTGTCCTGTCAGTGTTGGCTGATAGATACGCTCGAGTTATCTCCTTTGCTGACATCACCTGTGTGCATTTGCTTGACATTTTCATCACCAGCAGTAGGTGTGGTGAGACTTCCCATTTGACCTAAACTCAAACTGAGAGTTGTCCTCTTACACTTCGTCATGCACAGTGTATTTCTGCTGTTTATTTGCCATTTGTTTAAAGGCTGCCAATGCTGTGCTCCTGCTGAACGCTTTGAGTTGCAATGGCCTTGAATGACTCGTCTGTCTAGCTTTCTGTTTTCACCCCATGGACAAACTCCTAGGCTCCACTTGCCATTTCTTCCTGACTGCATGGGTTGAACTAGTGAAGTTGGTCATGCAGGCATGAATCCACGTCTTACTGCTCCATAGCACTGCATGTTGGCACACCAATCAATGGGCCCAACCCTTGGAATTCTGTTGTTTATGTTAACTTGGTGTGTGCCTCCCTGGTTTTCAAATTGTATTGTACCAATTCATTTGCGTGGATGATGTATTTGAAATCAGGACCATGAGATGATTTGCGTTGCTGCCAGTCGTGCTTAGCAATTGACTAGCAGGAGAGAGAAGTCAAGTAGAGCAACTTATTTCTTCGCCCTCCCCAACTTTGTTGGCTAAATGCGCAGACATAGTGTCATGCTAAATAAACACCTATGCTTTCAGCCAGCATGCACATCAGTTGTCCAGCTCATAAAGCTGAAAAGTTCAGAAAATGCATTTGTGCTTGCTTTATTGCAAATCGGGCTCTGCTCACCCATATCCAGTGTATATGCTGGTTGTCTGAACAGCATGTTGATTCTCAACTGTTGCAGTCCACATTTTTATTGAGCAGTGCAATTACTTTTGTTAATTAAAAATGACAGAAGGAGCAAAATTAATGCAATATGTTGTGATGAATGTTTCAATTATGTTGAATGCATTGTTTCTACTCCACAGTCCTGGAGGATCTTGCTGTTTGGATTATTGAACTTGATTTGCACTGGCTTTCTACTGATGTGGTGCAGCTCTACAAATAGTATGGGTAGGTAAGAGCTTTTTGTATTCACTGAATTTTGCAGTTGATTTGGAAAACAGTCACTAAAATGTGTGTGTATATCTCACCCAATTGGCCAATCATCTTCACGTGAGCTTATTTTTCAAGCAAGGTGAGGTTGTCTACATCAGCCTAGCTTGATAAAATTGTCCAAATGCACATGCTCTGTTCCACAAATGTCATTGGATAGCTTTCACCAGAAGAAAGCTGATCTTTTTTTTCTTTCCCTCGCTCTGAGGCTAGACTAATTGTACTAACCCATTGCTACATTTGACTGAGCACAGTGACTCAAAACAGACTGAGGAATGAATATAGGTTCATCCAGATCTGTACGGCGCGATACCACTGTTGGGTTTTTGGGTCTTTTCTATCCTTCTTAATCTAGACTTTTTCTCTTGTATCTAAGATCACTCTTATGAGTTAATCTGAACTCCTTTAGCTTTTGAGAGCATCTTCACCAGCTTTAGTAAGGTACGGTTTCAGTAACTTGTGGCAATTTGGGAAGCACAAAAGTACAGTTGGTTAAAGCACAAGAGTTTCTCTATGGACTGAGGATCTGGGAGATGCCAATGTAAGACAACCGCACCACACTGGTAAGAAGGTATAATTACCATGTGATGGTTACATGCCATTTTTCATTATAACACCCTGTAACTGGGTGCAAACCAATTACATGGCTTAAAATTTTTGAGCACGAGTGTTGCACGTGTAACTAAAATATGCCCAAGTCTCCTTGTTCTTTTATGTCCTCCATCAAACCTGCTGGCCAAACAAATCTCCGCCCATAAAACTGCCCCCCCCCTCCCCCAAACTCCTATGCGAGTGTCCTCCAATTCTGCTTGTTTGAAGGGGTCTCAATATTGCTTCCAGATTTTCAGGCACAGCAGGAAATTAAGACGTGTTTCTGGTCTTGTAATTGCGATTTTTAACTTTTAATAAATGTTTTCCTTCATGAGACCTGCTCTTTATTATCTGTTCCTTTGAATGCATTTTTATGGCAAAGTATAAGTTGCATTAAAAAGTTACCCCAAATGCAGGTTCTTAAAAATGTAGTTCTGGATGTGCATGAATGATGGTGAAATGAGTTGAAATGTGGAGATTCTGAATAATAAAAGAAAATGAGTGCTACAATATTTTCATTTGCTAGAAATCCAGGTGACAATGAAATGTAATCCTGAATTTCTACTTTAGAATAGTAGTATTGCATGAGTCTGTGGTATTGCATACTCTTGACTTGACATTTTGATAACCAGAGAACTGCCCATGAAAGGGCTTCTGTTAATTCAAGAATGTTGTGACAGCCTTTGATTTTGCAACCCCACACTTAATGGGGTCAAGTTTCGGCTCGAGTTGCTCCTATTTTTTTGGAGCAACTAGTTTAGAATGGAGTATCTTGAAATTGCAATTCTTAGCATTTAATTTGCTCCAGTTCTAGTGAGTTAGAACATTTTCATTTTAGAACAGATTTTTTTTCAAAAGGGGGCGTGCCCAGCCACTTACGCCTGTTTTGCAAGTTTAGGCAGCGAAAACTTACTCCAAACTAACTTAGAATGGAGTAAGTGTAGATTTTTGTACGCTCAAAAAAACCTTGCCTACACTTGCAAATCAGGCGTAGGTTACAAATCCGGCGTAGAGAACGAGAGATGGGGGGAGGGGGGGGAAGGGGGGGAAGGGAAGTAATTACATTTTACAAGCATTCAACAGTCTCACTTATACAAATTATGGGCCCAAGTTTCCACATGATTTGCGCCTGATTTTTAGGAGCAACTGGTGGAGAACGGACTATCTTAGAAATCGCAATTCTCCACATTTTTTTTTTTCTGCAGTTCTAGTCAGTTAGAACAGTTTCACTTTGGAACACAATTTTTTCTTCAAAAGGGGGCGTGTCCGGCCACTGACGTCTGATTTCAAAGTTTCCACAGTGAAAACGTACTCCAAACTAACTTAGAATGGAGCAAGTGAAGATTTTTGTAGAACTGAAAAAACCTTGTCTACACATTAAAAAATCAGGCGCAGGTTACAAATTAGGCGTCCAGAACGAGGTGGGGGGGGAGGGGGGGGGGCGAAGGGAAGTCATTAAATTCCATAATAAATCCTTATTTATACTTATACAAATATTATACAAATAAATCCAACCTGAATAAACATTTATAAGCAAAGAAAAGATTAAATAAACCATCTTCCTACCTGTGTGAAAGTGCTTCAGGCAGGGAGAATTCTGCAGGAAGCCTCACAAGTTGAGGCAGCCGTTCGTTCCGGGGGTGGGGGGGTGGAGGAGAGAGGGAGAGGGCAGCCGTTCGTTCCCCGGGGGGGGGGGGGGGGGGGGAGGAGGCAGCCGTTCGTTCCCGCGGGGGGGGGGGAGGAAGCCGTTCCAGACGGCGGGGGGGGGGGAAGGAGACAGTGGGAAGGCTGCAGGAAGCCTCACAAGTTCAGCAGCCATTTCCCGACGGCAGTGGGGGGAGGCCGTCGGGAAACGACTGCCTCAACTTTCTGAGGCATCCTGCAGCCTTCTCACTGCTGCAAGAAGCCTCCGTGCTGATGTGCTGATGGCAATGTGCTTTTATTAAAAAATGTTCAAAAATTAAACAGCTACAAAGAACTACAAAAATGGCAAGTGCCAATGTTTCCTTCACACTGCGCGTGCGCGAACGCTCCAACGCGCACGCGCAGGGTTGCCGGCAGGACAAAAACTAATTTAAATGGTACCCGCCCCCTCCCACTTAGAAAATCGGGGCGAGTGCCAAGCAGACATGGAGCTGCAGGGCGCTCCAGAATCGCCCGGTTTTTTTCCGGTGCCGTTTTCGGCACGAAAAACGGGCGCCCAGCTCGGACGGGGACCCGTTTTTTATCGTGTGGAAACTTGGGGCCAAAGAGCCATCCTGAATAATAAATGATAAATAAAGCAAATAAAAAATACATTGAATTTTCCTACCTGTGTGAAGCAGCAGCAGCCTTTGAGCTGCGAAGCTTCAGGCTGTTCATCCAGGAGAGTGGGGTAGCGTCAGTCCAACGATGGCAGCAGCAGCCTTCGAGCTACAGAGCTTCAGGCCGTTCGGCCAGGGCACAGGGGCGGCGTCAGACCAGCGACGGCAGCCCAACGACGGCAGCAGCAGCCTTCGAGCTGCGGAGCTTCAGGCCATTCGGCCAGGGGACGGGCGGCGTCAGGCCACCCACAGAGATGGCAGCAGCAGCCTTCGAGCTGCGGAGCTTCAGGCCATTCGGCCAGGGGACGGGCGGCGTCAGGCCACCCACAGAGATGGCAGCAGCAGCCTTCGAGCTTCGAAGCTTCAGGCCGTTCGGCCAGGAGAAAGGGGAGGGACACGGTTGGGGCCACGCACACAGGCAACGCAGCAGCCTCCACAGCTGTGAAGTTATTTTTATAGGCTAAAGGCCGTTTGGCCAGGAGACAGGGGAGCCGTACAAAGCACCAGGAGGGAGAGCCAGCCAGTTTAAAAGTTAAATTTGTAATTCAAGTATGGGTGCTGCATTATCAACACCACGGATTATGCAATGGTTCACCATCAATTCGCTGCATAGGGAGAATTGATTAGAGCTCACCGCACCAGGAACGCCATAGCCCGTAGGCTGATGGGCAGGAGGCCTTACCCACGTCGGCAATATCGAGTCAGGCGTTCGTACCTGGACATGAGCGAGGCTGATTGTGTCAAACGGCTGCGTTTCCTCAGAGAAGTTGTCGTTGAGATCTGTGATATGCTGCGAGCAGATTTGTAGCCCAGAAGCAGAACGCCAACTGCCTTGTCTGTTGAAGTGAAAGTAACAGCTGCACTTGCCTTCTATGCCTCGGGATCAAGCTACAACTGGAGATGTGTGCGCCATCTCTCAACGTGCAATACATGCCTGCGTTTACCAGGTCACGGCTGCATTGTATGCGCGGAGGAATTACTTCAAGTTCCCAATGACTGCACAAGCAATGCATGACAGGGCTGTGGGCTTCTTCAGGATTGCTGGTTCCCCAAAGGTACAGGGCTGCATTGATTGTACCCACATCACCTTGCGAGCACCTGTGGAAGATTCCGAGCAGTACAAGAATAGAAAAGGTTTCCACTCCATTAATTTGCAGCTCGTGTGACGACAAGCAGTGCATCATGTCATTCGATGCGAGATACCCTGGCAGCACCAATGATGCGTTCATCCTACGCGACAGCGTTATATCTGACATGTTTGAGCAGCAGCCAGAAGGACAGAGCTGGCTACTGGGAGACAAAGGGTACAGCCTGGCCACCTGGCTCATGACGCCCCTACGCGTAACACGGACGGAAGTTGACCATCAATACGACATGGTGCACAATACGACATGGCGCACATTGCGACGCGCAGCATTATAGAGAGGACCATTGGCATCTTGAAACAGTGTGTCCGATGCCTGAATCATTCCGGATGCCACTTGCAATACTCTCCTCAGATTGTCGGTCACTTCACTGTTATGTGCTGCATGCTGCATAACTTAGCCATCTTGAGGCAGCAGGAGCTGGTAGTGGAACCAGAAGACCCACATGAGGGGCCAGTGCCTGATGATAGTAATTTGGAAGAGCAGGATGAGAATGATGACGACGATCAGGAAAGCATGCAAGTGCCTGATGCTGGAGCACGAGGTCGAAGGAGGGTCGTCCATCGTGCTCCTTAAACGATTGCTCGAGCCCTGTGCCAGCAACTCATCCGTGAACACTTCAATTACTGATGCCTGAGGGCTCAACGACAACTGTTGCGCATGGACAAGTTTATTTTTTGGAATTGTTTCTGTTGTGTTGTGTTAATGGAACATGATTCAGTTTTAATGAAAAAATATTGTATTGAAAAGTTAACGTTAGTGTAATAAAATATTTGTTGTATCAAACTTTACTTTTTAATATGATTCTTTAAGATCACTTAAAAACCCTCAGATCACTTAAGTTGTAAAGTTACAAAACTTACAAAACTATTTCAATTTGAAAAACGTTACTACAGTTACATCAAGAACAAGAACAAAAGCAGCAAAGAAAGGCTGCAACCATGTCTCATCCACATGTTCACTTCTTCATGGGGGTGTCATTTGATTGGCCGGGCTATGTGCTCTTATTGCAGCAGCTATCTCCCTGATGGCTTGGGCCGTCACTTGCATGCCTTCCTTGACGGTCTATGCCGTTGATTGCACTCCCTCGGACATTCCCTCCCTCATTTACCGTGTCATTACTGCTATTTCTCCCGTCAGTACCGTCACCTCTTCACTGCACTGACGTTGCCGACGAGTTGATTGTGTAAGCTCATTGGTCTCCATACCCAATGCCACAACCTGAGCCGCATCTGTTGCATGCTGCATCTCAGGAGAGCATGTGTCCAATCTCCTCCTCCTCTGCCTGGGTCTGCCTCGTGGCACCACTACACTGGCTGGGATGGTGGGATGCTCGGTGTTCCAAATGGCAGCACTAGAGTGGGAGGCGCGGGCTGGGATGGTGCGGCCCTGGGTCTTGCATCCGCACCACTCGAGTGCGAGCCATGGGCTGGGATGGTGGGTCAAGGGGTGTAAACTGCTCCATTATATCACCAGCAGCACTGGGACCCGCAACCCAAAACTATGGAAGATGGAACCAGAACCTATGCAAGGGGTTGAAACTCTGATGCCCGTTAATGTGGGCTCATAAATATTAATTTGGAAGGTCTCCTCTGAAGACATTTCAGTCATTGCCACCTTCAGCCAGTCTGGATCGTCCTCTTCTGGTTCTTGTTCAGGATCTTCAGGGTTGCCATCATCATCATCATCTGCAAAATATATCCGAACAGTCAAATGTTTAGCAGCAGAGGAGGGAGCAGGATGGGTGGCATGAGTACTCTCGCACATAGCAGGCTAGGCAGCAGGTTGATTTAGCGGGCCACGATGCATTTTCGGGACTTGCCCTCTTCCTCGCGTGTGGGCCCAGCTTGTGCTGTACCGATTGCTTTTCTCCATGTACCACTCATCATAGCAGCTACCCTCTGTTCCAAGGATGTCAGTGGATGCAGATTTGGTGGGTCTCCTCCTGTTCAAATTCTTTCCTTTTTGTTGTGGGCCAATTTCTTCTGCAAAGATTAAAATATAACTTTTTACAGAGTGCGTCTTTCTGCAGGGTGGGACATACAGTTAGTCACATTTACCATTACGTTTACATTAAAAAATGAAAATATTACTGTTGTGTATCTGTAAAGCATGCACTCCCATGTTCCGCCACCAGGGAGAGCATCCCCTGAAGTCCCAAGGGATCCCAGCATCCCTTGGGAGCACTGTATATAAGCTGACCCCCAAGGCCTGTTCCTCACTCTGGAGTGATTTAATAAAGACTGAGGTCACTGTTACTTTAACCTCCCTGTGTGCAGTCTCATCTGTGTTACGAACACAACAATTACTTACACTAACTACTTGACCAAGGTCGTGCCATTTCTTTTTACACTGGCTTCCAGATCTCTTGGTATGCACCACTGCGCAGTAATCTTCTGCAACTTGGTTCCAGCGTTTCTTCATTTCTTTGGGTGGCACTTTTATGCGACCTCTGTGTTGCTGGTATCCAGCTCCTGCCATCTCTGCTCAATGACGTTAACTAATATCTCCCCTTCCTCATGCAAGAAATTCTTTGTTCTTGGTGGACGCTGTTCCATTGCTGTATTGAATTGACACTGATTTTTCAAAACATACAGTCCTTATTTTGCATGCACCTATGCAGCACTTGTTCTGGAAGTTTAGCAGCAAAAAGCAGTACTCACTGATTTCAGCAGACCCAGCAGATGATTTTTTTCAACAGTAAAAGCACTCCTTCAGGCACAAAAAATCACCAAGATTCACTCCCAAGCCTTTCCACAGCTCCACAAAACAAATCAGCACTTTTCCTCCTGTACCTTTAAAAATGGCCGAGTGCCAATGTTTGTGTCTCACTGCGCATACGCGCACGCTCCAACGCATGTGCAGGGCTGCCGGCACGACGTCTTCTGCTGTGAGCTAGCCCTGCCCCCCCCGCACTCTCAAAATCGGCGTGACGCTTTGAGCACGCCCCCCGCTGAACTCTGCGTGCCGCGCCGAGCTGGAAGCATGCTGCTGGGAGACCGAGAACTGTTCAGTAAGTTTTTGATGCGCTTTTGAGCGCAGAAAACTGGCGTGGGTGTCCGTTTTAGGCACGGCTCGAAACTTGAGGCCAACATTTGGAGAGGTAGGATTATCTAGCAAGGGAAAGGAATTTAATAGGAGAAAGATGATCCTGGTAGAGGAAACTTGTTAGATTTGTTTAACGTACATCTAGTATGAAGCCTGCATTGCCAGGTATGTGTTTTTCCTTCCATTTTTATTGAATTCTTTTCTGAAAAATAACTATTTTGTTGTTCCCTCCTTTGAAGTTCCAATAGTTAACTACTTTTGGAGAGAATAAAAGTGGGAACTAGTCCTTTACAGAATAGTTTGGTTTTCATCTGTAGTATTTAGTGGTTATAAAAGGACGGTCCTTTGCTAATATATGCACTTGTCACTAATTATTTCTGTCTCATGTAGCATTCATTGTATGTCACAGGGTTGAACTGTCCAAAGGTAAAGAACAGAAAACTTAATATTCATATCTACCTTCTTATTCAGAATACAGTACTGTAGTAATGTTCCTGGATTAATAATCCAGAGGCCTGGACTAATAATCGTAAATTCAAATCCCACCATAGCAATTTGTGTTTTTGATTTCAATTTAATAAAAATAGTACCAGTACGATGTAGATGTTGGATTGTTATAAAACTTAACTGGTTCACTAATATCCTGTAGGGAAGGAAACCTGCTGTCCTAACCCAGTTTAGCCTATATGCGACTCCAATCCCATACCAACGTGCCCTCTGAAGTGGCCTATCAAGCCAATTGAGGGTGATTAGAGATGGGCAATAAATGTTAACCTTGCCAAATGCAAAAAATGAACATTTGTAACATTTTTTGTTGCATTTTTAAATTAAACTTTTATAACAGTCATATTAACATATAGGTGAATATTAATCAAGGACAAGAATGATAAACAGCAATAATGCACTCTAGCAGAGTACGGACCTAAACAGGAATTGTATCCGGTTATAGTATACAGTGATTCCTTGCAATCAGCATTTGCAAAATTCCTTCAGTGCTACATAGTGATGTTTGAGCTGATAAATAGCTTGCATCTCTTGCATTACTATAATCTTTTAATTTGCTTTTATTGCTTAAGTTTTTTTTTATAAATCAAAAATTGTATGCAAAAAAGAATAACTAATGCTGGCAGTAAATTGATATGATTTCTGCTGTTCAAAAACACATCGACTTGCCTCTCGACATCAGCTGAACTGCTCGATTTGATCTTGCTGCCAAACTATTTATTATACAATATTTGCTTTGCAGTCATTGGCAATATTGTGTCCTAGATAGAGCCATGGTAAAGGAGATCTGTTCCAAAGCATTTTACCAGGATCTATTATTTGCCTTTAAAATTTGCCTGAAATCGTGCTCCCCACAGGTACGTACGAGGTGCGCGCGCGCGCTCGTGGGGTCTCCAAGTTTCAGGTTTAGGTATGCGAAGCGCATGTGCCTAAACCCGGCACTTGTGATCTGTCAAAAATTCTCTTGACAGATCGCACCCTTCCAAAACTAAAGGGCCTCCGAGGGCGGAGAGTTGGGCTATTGCTGGGCTCCTGCCTAGCGAATGTCCTTCAAATTCTTACAACTGATAAAAGCAGGTATAAGGCTGTAAAGACTTTTACAGTGATGGTGAGACTTTGAAAGTACAGAAAAATACATTAAAAAAATAATAATTTAAACATTTAAAATAGTCAGTTTATTTTTAGACCCTTTAAAATATGTAAATTTATTTTTCAAATTTAATTTTTGTTTTAAATAATTAAAGTCCATTTTTATTCATTTGAAATATGTAAATTTTGAAAGTTATTTTCAGTGTTTGATTTTGGGGGACTACATTGGATTGAAGTCTTTAAATGTTGGTTTCTACGAAATGAAAAAGTGTAGTCTGGAAATGATTGCTCCCAAACAGCAGCATGTGGCAGTGTTAAGTCATCTTATCACAGGTACATCTTTAATTATGAAGTATTAATCACAGCATTTGTTCTAAGCTATTGTTGCCCTTACCCCATTTAGAGCAGACTTAAAAGCGACTCAAATTAGAGCATTTGTATATTCTGAATAAAATGTATTTATTTGGATCGACAAATCCTGTGTTTTTTTTTAAATAAAAGCAAAATTGAACAGTTACAAGTCAAATGCTTGTGTCTTAAACACACTTTTATGTTGATATTGGGGGGAAACTCGAGTGGCCCATCATTTCTTTTGTGTCTCAAATCTCTTGAGGATGTAACGAACAGGATGGATAAAGGGGAACCAGTGGATGTGGTGTATTTGGACTTCCAGAAAGCATTTGACAAGGTGCTACATAAAAGGTTACCGCACGAGATAAAAGTTCATTGGGTTGGGGGTAATGTATTAGCATGGATGCTAACAGAAAACAGAGAGTCGGGATAAATGGTTCATTCTCTGGTTGGCAATCAGTAACAAGTGAGGTGCCGCAGGGATCAGTGCTGGGACCCCAACTATTTACAATCTATATTGAAGACTTGGATGAAGGGACCGAGTGTAACATAGCCAAGTTTGCTGATGATACAAAGATGGGTGGGAAAGCAAGTTGCGAGGAGGGCACACAGAATCTGCAAAAGGACATACAGGCTAAGTGAGTGGGTAAACATTTGGCAGATGGAGTATAATGTGGAAAATTGTGAGGTTATCCACTTTGGCAGGAAAAATAAAAAAGCAAATTATTATTTAAAAGGAGAGATTACAAAATGCTGCAGTACAGAGGGACCTGGGGATCCTTGTGCATAAAACACAAAAAAATTAGCATGCAGGTACAGCAAGTAATCAGGAAGGCAAATGGAATGTTGGCGTTTATTGCAAGTGTGATGGAGTATAAAAGCAGGGAAATACTGCTGCAAACTGTACAGGGTATTGGTGAGACCACACCTAGAGTACTGCGCTCCGTTTTCGTCTCCATATTTAAGGAGGGATATACTTGCATTGGAGGCAGTTCAGAGAAGATTCACTAGGTTGATTCCTGAGATGAAGGGGTTGACTTATGAAGAAAGGTTGAGTAGGTTGGGCCTAGACTCATTGGAGTTTAGATGAATGAGAGGTGATCCTATTGAAACATAAGATACTGACGAGGCTTGACAAGGTAGATGCAGAGAGGATGTTTCCACTTGTGGGGGACTCTAGAACTAGAGGGCATAGTTTAAGAATAGGAGGTCGCCCATTTAGAACTGAGATGAAGTGGAATTTCTTCTGAGGGTTGTGAATCTGTGGAATTCTCTGCCCCAGAGAGCTGTGGAGGCTGGGTAATTTCATATATTTAAGGTGGAGATAGACAGATTTTTGAAAGATGAAGGTTATGGGGAGCGGACAGAGAAGTGGAGCTGAGTCCATGATCAGATCAGCCATGATATTAAATGGCGGAGCAGGCTCGAAGGGCCAAATGGCCGACTGCTCCTATTATGTTCTGACTCCCCATCCCCTCCCCCAAATATAGACTTTTCCTCCACCTGCTGAGTTTTGATTTTGCCATGCATCAGATCAGGGGGAAGTTCAGAGACATGGAGCATTCCCACCAGAAAGAAGAAATAGTGGAGGGGTGTGGGTTACCCCAGATGATGATCACCCTTTGTCATGTAGTGCATTTCCTAAACTTTAAATATACCATCCTACACACACACACTCGTGCTCTCCCTGAACCTTCACTATGTTGAAATCATTAATTGTACCATCTCCTAATCTAATTTGTTCCTTCCCAAGAGTTCAACACTGCGGAATTCCTTGCTTCCCTTGCTCTTCCTTTCATCCTACAATATTGATCCTTCAACGAGGTTTCTCAATTTGTTTATGACGTGGCTTTCCTGGAGGATGGTACATGGCATAGAGAGACTTACAGGGAGGGAAGAGAAAATGATAAATGGGATTTGGGGAGAAAAGAGTTAATGAAGGCATTGACACACAATTTTTTGATACCCAAGTATAGAAACATTACAGATTAGATTACTTTGTTGAAATACATATTTTATGAATTGGACTTTGATCATAATTGTTTTAAACAATCTCTGTGATTTATTTTCTGCCTGTTTGGTTGAGGTAAACCAAATCTAGTCCAATAAACAAGTAACTGAGTTGTTATTATACCACACTGTTAGTGGAAGATACATTAAAAATAAGAGTAGAAAACTCTAGGGGTAAGTACTGAACCCCTCCCCAGAGATGTCACAGGTGTGTTGGTCTTAATGGGATTCCACCTAATAGTCCTTTTAAAGGTGTTTTTTTTTTAAGAATTTAAATTGAAAGTCACAAAATGAAAACACAAAAATGAGGATAAGTACCTAATATCCTCAATATTTGTCCCTAGAATTGTGCTCTCCTTTACCTCGCAGTCTACTCTGTTTTGTATAATTAGTGTTCTTTTCAGAGCCCCTACAACAATGTCTGTTCTATACTGAATCTTGAATGTTTTTCCCCAATACCTCACGTTTAATGAAATCTCTGGTGTGGAATGTTAAGATTTGAGCGCATTTTTTGTCTTGATCTTAGAAATATGTACTGAAAGAGATTATAAAGGATCACCAAATCAATATCATATTGAGGTACTGGAATACTAATCTGAAGCCCTTGGTAGTTATAATTGAGTGCCTGAGTACGTTGCTTTTCAGCTTGGTGTCAGGAGTAGTGTAGCTTGGTGGTATAAGGGGGAGAAGTGAATTGAGAGATGGTGTATAAAAAAAATTGTTTTAGCACAGAATTTGTTATGCTTTGGATATTCAGTGAATTGGAATTAATGGTCTCTTAAAGGGAGCATAGTCTCAGATACATATTTATTCCATATGTTCTTATGGAAAGCTGTTAGTTCATAAAGGCATGATGGTTCTCCTTTTTAGAGAACTAACTACTTCAGGATCAACAGATGAACGTACTTCAAACAAAAATAATAAGTTTAATTAGGTAATTAACTATACACTGATGATTAGATGTTCCTTGAACAAAACAAATGATTGAATTTGGCATAGCTTCCTACTGTTGCCATACAATGGATAGTCCTAAGAGGCATCATTCTGTCTTCACAGATATAGATTTAGAATAGAGGTTGTTATCTATTACCACTACTACTAATAATACTAATATCCACTGCTTGTTGTCTAGCACGATTGGGTTACAGAGAGGCAAGCAACTACTGCTGACGCTCTGCACTTCCAACTAGTGAAACCACTGTTCAGTGGCACATTGTGTGTATCCCGCTGTGGTCAGGGGCATTGCACTGGCACATTTTATGTAGAATTGTGCTGCTCACCATGACACTTGTGAGGATCTTCTGATGCCTGCGTTCCACCGCGTGAAGGCTCAAATCCTCATTTGCCAGTTTTAATGGTTACAGCGCAGAAGGAAATTCGGCCCATCTAGCCCATGCTGGCTCTCCAAGAGCACTTCAGCTAGTCCCACTCCCCACTTTCTCTAGCCCTGCAAATTTTTTTCCTTAAGGTATTTATCCAATTCCCCTTTGAAAGCCAAGATTGAGTCTGCCTCCACCACCCTTTTAGGCAGTGCATTCCAGATCCTAACCACTCGCTGCATAAAAAATTTTTTCCTTGTGTTGTCTTTGGTTCTTTTGCCAATCACCTTAAACCTGTGTGCTCTAGTTCTCGATCCTTCCGCCAATGGGAACGGTTTCTCTCTATCTACTCCGTCCAAACCCCTCATGATTTTGAACACCTCTGTCAAATCTGCTGTCAACCTTCTCTGCTCAAAGGAGAACAACCCCAGCTTCTCCAGTCTATCCACATAACACAAGTCCCTCATCCCTGGAATCATTCGTGAAAATCTTTTCTGCACCCCCTCTAAGGCCTTCACATCCTTCCCAAACTGTGCTGTCCAGAATTGGATACAATACTCCAGTTGAGGCCAAACCAGTGTTTTATAAAGGTTCATCATAACTTCCTTGATTTTGTACTCTGCCTCTTTTTATGAAACCCAGAATCCCATATGCTTTTTTAACTGCTTTCTCAAGCTGCCCTGCCACCTTCAATGATTTGTGCACATATACCCCCAGGTGCCTCTGTTCATGCACCCCCTTTAGAATTATACCCTTTAGTTTATATTGACCCCCCCCCCCAAAATGTATCACTTTGCACTTTTCTGCGTTAAATTTCATCTGCCACGTTCCAGCAGCCTGTCTGTCTTGAAGTCCAACACTATCCTCCTCACTATTCACTGTACTTCAAAGTGTTGTGTCATCTGCAAATTTTGAAATTGTGCCTTGCATACCTAAGTCTAAGTCATTAATATACAGGTTCAGCGTCGGAAATCCAGACACCAGGACAATCTTTTTTCGGATTCCAGACTACTCTGTCATGGATTGTCCTCACCCCCGCCTTGGATGGGGTCTGGGGAGAGTCTGCACGTGGCGTCCCTGGGGAGTGGAGAGAGGCTCCGAGCCCGGGGGATTGCACCCCTCAGACCTGCATGTGGGAGGGGGAAATCAAAGCTTGGGCTCACTCCGGGCACTGGCATTGAGAGCGTGCCGCTGTCAGAGGTCAAAGCCCCATGGTGGGATGGAAAGCGCTGCAGTCAAAAAGGCAGGATCTTGGGCTTCCCAGGTCAGACTGCTGCATCCCAGGGACCCGAGGCTAACGGCGGGGGTCACAGGCTGAAAGAGGAGCGCTGGAGCCCGGGACAGTTCAGGCTACTGACCACAGTGGTGGGGAAACGAGAGTAGAGCCTGAGAGAGTCGCGAGTTTATAGAAGGGAATATGAATGGAGCAGATGCATGGGTATCAAACCTAGAGGGAGCTGCTCTTGGAGTTTTCTAGGAATGTTCGAGCTTGGAGGCCGACAGCTTCAGGGAGATGGGGAGTTTAGGGAGATACGGTTCTGAGCTTCCAGTACGTTGATTTCAGGAGTCGAGGGCGTAAACAGTGAGCCGGTAAGGACACGGCTCAGGAACTGGATGTGTCAGAGTTCTGGGATTGAAGGAGTCGCGGCTGCATGATTCCCAGAAAATGTTTGCGCAGGGCGCAGACCTCAATGGTCTTGGCACTGATGGGGGATGGCAACTTTCAGGAGGGTAGCTGAAGAGTACGAAACGAGGGAGCAAGAACCTCCCCCAGCACTTACAACCGAATGTCACTCTTGGAAGTTGTTTTTCTTTTATACACCCAGTGAGAGTAAAAAGGGAATTCAGCGTAACTTTTGAATCTTCGGGTCGGTCTTGCCTTGCCTTGGGCCGACCCCTGCCGCTGTTGGCCACCCTACCCTACCTACCTTGGCCCAGGTGTTTCCCGACTCGGGACGTCTGAAAGACGTTCCGAAGTCTGGAAATACACAAACCTGGACTCTGGCGTTTCCGGATTCGGGACGTCAAAGACATTCCAAAGTCTGGAAATACACAGAATCCGGAATGGCCTCGTGGCTTCCGGATTTTTGACGCTGTACCTGTATATCAAGAAAAGCAGTGGTCCTAGTACCGATCCCTGGGGAACACCACTGAATACCTTCCTCCAGTCCGGGAAAAAAAACTTTCACCATTAATCTCTGTTTCCTGTCACTTAGCCAATTTTGAATCCATGTTGTCACTTGTCTCTTTTGTTCCGTGGGCTTCAACTTTGCTGGCAAGCCTTTTATGTGGCACGTTTTCAAATACCTGCATTGCCCTCATCAACCCTCTGTTACCTCATCAAAAAACTAAATGAGGTTGATTAAACATGATTTGCTTTTAACAGATCCTTGCTAGCTTTCCTTAATTAATTCATACTTGTTCAAGTGACTGCTAATTTTGTCCCTGATTATCGTTTCTAAAAGTTTCCACGCTGCTGAGGTTAAGCTGACTCGTAAGGCCACACCTGGAGTACTGCGTATAATTTTGGTCTCCGTATTTAAGGAAGGATATACTTGCATTGGAAGCTGTTCAGAGAAGGTTCATTAGATTGATTCCGGATATGAGGGGGTTGACTTTGAGAATAGGTTGGGCCTATACACATTCAGAAGAATGAGAGGTGATCTTATTGAAACATATAAGATAATGAGGGGGCTAAACAAGGTGGATGCAGAGAGGATATTTCCACTCATAGGGGAAACTAAAACTAGGGGACATAGTCTCAGAACAAGGGGCTGCCCATTTAAATCTGAGATGAGGAGAAATTTCTTATGAGGGTTGTAAATCTATGGAATTCTCTGCCTCAGAGAGCTGTGGAGGCTGGGTCATTGAATATATTTAAGGCGGAGATAGACAGATTTTGGAGCGATAAGTGAATAAAGGGTTATGGGGAGCGAGCAGGGAAGTAGAGCTGAATCCATGATCAGATCAGCCATGATATTAAATGGCGCAGCAGGCTCGAGGGGCCAAATGGCCTACTCCTGCTCCTATTTCTTATGTTTATGACCCGCCTGTGGTTGCTGAGTTTATCCTTTCACCCTTTTTTGAACAAGGGTGTAACGTTTGCAATTCTCCAGTCCTCTGGCACCACCCCTGTATCTAAGGAGGATTGGAAGATTATGGACAGTACCTCTGCAATTTCCACCTTTGCTTTCCTCAACATCCTAGGATGCATCCCGTCCAGTCCTAGTGACTTATCTACTTTAAGTACAGTCAGCCTTTTGAATACCTCCTCCTTATTAATTTTTTTTCCCCATCCAGTATCTCAACTACAAGTTGAACCTTCCTTATCAGGCACCCTTGGGACCTGGCCTGTCCTGAACGAGGAATTTTGCCAGATATAGGTGGTCGCATGTTTAGCTGGACTGCGCCTTTAAGTATGTGTGTGTACTGATTGGCTGGACTGACAATCAGTGTGTAGGGGGCCGAGAAGAGCCGACTGGCCCCGGAGAGTCGGCCCGACCCTCTGGAGGGAGCGTTGTGGGGAGGAGCGGCTGGCCCGAGGACTGTGGTTGCAGGAGTTCCAGCAGGGCGAGGAGGAGGAGGCAGCCGATCGAGGAGAAAGATTATATTGGTGAGAGAGGATTTTGACGTTCGCATTCTGCACGTGCACCACCCGCCGATTGGAAATGGTCCTGGACGAGGGTGTCCCGGATAAGAGAGGTTCAACCTGTACCACCTCCTTTCACTGTGCCTTTGGCAGCAGCATCTTCCTTGGTAAAGACAGATGCAAGTTACTCATTTAATACCTCAGCCATCCCCTCTACCTCCATGCGTAGGTCTCCATTTTGATCCCTAATTGGCCCCACCCCTCCTTACTACCCTTTACTATTTATATGGCTAAGGAAGACTTTTGGATTCCCTTTTATGTTAGCTGCCAATCTGTTCTCATATGCTCTCTTAGCCCCTCTTAGTTTTTCATTTCCCCTCTGAACTTTCTATATTCAGCCTGGTTCTCACTTGTATTCTCAACCTGACATCTTTTTCTGCTTCATCTTGCTCTCTATCTCTTTCGCCATTCAGGGAGCTTTAGCTTTGGTTGCCCTACGTTTCCCACTTGTGAAAATGTACCTCGACTGTACCCGAACCAGCTCCTCTTTAAAGGCAGCCCATTGTTTTACAGTTTTGCCTGCCATTCTTAGATTCCAATTTCCCGGGCCAGATCCAGTCTCAACCCACTGAAATTGGCTTTCCTCGAATTAAGTATTTTTACTCTAAACCTTATGATACTGTGATCACTGTTCCCTAATTGTTTCCCTACTGAGTCTACTTGACGCACTTCCCTACTTAGTCTACTTGACGCACTTCATTCCCCAGAATCAGATCCAACAATGCCTCCTTCCTCGTTGGAAAGGGACTGATCAAGGAAGTTCTCCTGATCACACTTCAGAAATTCTTCCGCCCCCCTCTGCCCTTTACACTATTACTATCCCAGTCTATATGTGGATATATACTCCCACTCTGCTCCAGATAACCCTGCAAGCCAGTGCCTGTTAGGCAGGGAGCCCAATCTGGACGAGCAACCGAAAGCTTACCAGTGCCCTGTACTGGAAAATGATGCTGTTTTAGCTGATTAACTTCCAGCAGTGCCCCTCTGCACAATCTGTAAACCATGTCTCCTCCAACCTACACAAAGGTCTCCTGGATTTGGGTAAAGTGGGGTATGGTCCTAGGGGGAGAAAATATATACTTTGTATTGGCAAACAGTAACTCTCCCCAAGTGATGTCTCTTGGATTGGACAATCTTAAACATGGTGATGGGTTGCTGCTTGTGTTAAATGCCTGCTGACCAAGAAAAAAAAAATGCTACCACTTGAGCATCGAGTTATCAGAATAGAATGATTATATTGGACTTGCTGTCAGCAGAGAAGAGAAGATTGAGAAGGGAACATGATCTTTGTCTTTAGAATGCTGAAAGACATGGATAATGTAACAACTATGTTATTTAACTTCAGCTGTGATTGCAAGACTAGAGACAGTTAGTACCAAATTGGCAAGTCTCGTGAAAAACTAGACATGTGATAGAGTTTCCACTTTGGGCTCAATCGACGATCTGGGCGCAAATTGCGGCCAAAATTGTGCTGGCTTTGAGTGTTTTTGTTTCCTAAAGTTTCTGTTCAAACTCATTTGTATATCGGCAAACGTGAAATCTGCCATGATACAACGCAATCCGACAGCGTTTTAGAATGTAATTTAAAAAATGTTTTTGCTTTATGAAATGGATTAATATAATAGAAAATGGGTTCATCACAAAAAATGAGCATTTTTAATTAGTGTCGAGTCCACCACCTGTGAGTAACCTGATTTTAAATAACTGAAAATGACTTTAAAAATCTATACAGATTTACTAGTTATATTGTACAGTATAGTCAGTTTCTTAGTACATTAAAATAAAAGTTATATTCAGAAGCTTTTAAAACGTGCGTACTAGTGTTCTTGCGCCCAAAAGAACCAGTTCCTTAAGAGCCTCCTTGAAGGCCCACAAATGGTCGCAATTAGCAGAAACTCCCAATGGTGATTGATTCGATCCGAGGGCGTGCCAGTTTTGTGGGTGGAGTCAGCTTCTAGTGCCATGTTTTTAAAATTAGTGCAAAAGGTCGCGGAAACTCGATTTTGCGCTTGAAATTCCACGATCTTTTCTGTGGTTTGGTCAGATTCGGGAAAATTGCGCTGAAAAATCAGCGTTGCCTAGCGGAAACTCCAGGCCCTAATTTTTTTGTTCCTTCCTGTCCCCATTCCCAAAATATATTTGGGGACTAGACTCTAATTAAAAAGAGATTTAATGATCTGGGCATTTTCAAAATCGTTGGTTGAATGTAATTGAGATTGAAGTTTGGCACAGATGTTCAGATGCTACATAGAGCGTTCTAGTTTCAGACCTCCCATTATAGAACTGTAATTTGTAGAGTGCTGCAAACTGCATTGAATAATGTTAGATTAATGTCCTGAGGTGTGGTTTCTTCTGTCTAATTGTCTTTAGAATAACAGGTATTTTAACCTGTACTAATTCACCTCCCTCAGGAGATTTTATAAAGGAAGGAGATTGTATAACAGTACAAATTGTACTGGCATGTTGGAACAAATATTTTTTTGTCTTGTATCATACTTCATTTTCTTGTCACCATCAGTCATTCTTACAGCAAGCTATCGTGAAACTCACTTCGAGATGACGGCAATCTCGATTTAACACTGCAGCCACTTCAGAGATTAAATGCAATAACTGACCGACCAATATATTAGTGGCAAGAAGTACCTTGACTTGACATTGCCTGCTGTATATATAATCTTGTCATAACTTGTAATAAATGGTAACATCAGTGTGCTAATTTTATACCCTGTTACCCACTGCAATGTTCGTGTCAGAAACCAATTAATGGTTTTATTTCTTGATCATTTCCAATTTCAAGACTTGATACTGCACCGATATTAATACTAACACAATTAGTGCAGTGACATTAGTATTATAACAATAATAGATGAAGGGAATTCCTTTTGTTGTGCAGGCATTCCAGTTTTATGTTTTGTATATTATAGGCTTCTTCTTTCCAGTAATTAACAATTTAAGTTAATGACAATTTAAAATTATTTTTCCTCCACTCGTTTGAAGGTTTCCATCGCCCCCCCCCCCCGCCTCCCATATATAAAAAAAATACTGTAATTTCACTGAGATCCTTTTAAAAGTATATACTATACCTATCTGCCCATGAGTCCTGTATTTTTGAGATTGTGCTTGTACGACACCCAGCTCGACCCCTCCACGGTCTCTAAATTGTCAGACTGCTTTTCCGACATCCAGTACTGGATGAGTAGAAATTTTCTCCAATTAAATATTGGGAAGACCGAAGCCATTGTTTTTGCTCCCCACCACAAACTGCATTTCCTAGCCTCCATCCCTCTCCCTTGGATCTATCTGAGGCTAAACCAGACTGTTTGCAACCTATTTGACCCTGAAATGAGCTTTTAGTCACATCAGCGGCATAATTAAAACCGCCTATTTCCACCTCTGTAACATCGACCGCCTTCGCCCCTGCTTCAGCTCATCTGCTGCTGAAACCCTCATCTAGTCCTTTGTTACCTCTAGATTTGACTACACCAACGCACTCCTGGCTGGCCTCCCACATTCTACCCTACATAAACTTGAGGTCATCCAAAACTCGGCAGTCCGTGTTCTAACTCGGACCAAGTCCCGATGATTCATCACCCCTTTGATCATGACCTACATTGGCTCCCGGTTAAGCAATGCCTCGATTTCAAAATTCCCAGCCTTGTTTACAAATCCCTCCATGAACTCGCCCCTTCCTATCTCTGTAATCTCTTTCAGCCTCTTAATCCCATGAGATGTCTGCACTCCTCAAATTCTACTCTCATGAGCATCCCTGATTGTAACAGCTCAACCAGCGGTGCCTGTGTCTTCAGCTGCCTAGGCCCTAAGCTTTGGAACTCTCTCCCTAAACCTCTCCACCTCTCTACCTTGCTTTCCTCCTTTTAAGACGTTCCTTAAAACCTACCTCTTCGACCGAGCTTTTGGTCATCTGCCGCAATTTCTACTTATGTGGCTCGGTGTCAAATTTATCTGTTATAACACTGCTGTGAAGTGCCTTGGGATGTTTTACTACATTAAAGGCGCTATACAAATAACATTTGTTGTACTGTAATGTCAAATTCTGTGAAAATGTACTGCAGTCTGCATTATATTTTAAGGGTGCTTTGAGTTTTATCAAGTGTTGTGAGATCACATGCAACCAATATGGAACCATCTTTCCAAACTATTTATTTTTTAATATTTAAAAAGACTCCAGCCTTCCTACTGCACTAACTTTTATATTTTGAATGGACTGTTGGCTCTTGGGAACAGAGGAACAGGAATACGCCATTCAACTCCTGGAGCCTGTTCAGCCAATCAGTTAAATCATGGCTGATCTGTACCTGGATTCCATTTACCCACCTTTGATCCATATCTCTCGATACTCCTACCCAATAAAAAAAATCCATTCAGTCTTGAAAATTTCTATTGACCCAGCACCTACAGCCTTTTTGAAGACCTGATATTTGTCTGGGTATTCTACAACTGCCACCAATGTTCCCTGTAATTTTTGGGGGGCCGCGCAGCCCCTTCAATGGGCTGCGTGTCCAATTCAAAAGTCCGCGCATATGCTTTTATTTCAATTTAAAAGCCGGCACACCAGCTGCGGGAGACCCACTAAAGCGCAGCATGGCCATGCAGCTTAAAGGGAACATTGGATTGGGGGTAATGCAGCAGCAATATAGAAAATAGGTGCAGGAGTAGGACATTCGGCCCTTCGAGTCTGCACCACCATTCATGGCTGATCATTCCCTCAGTACCCCTTTCCTGCTTTCTCTCCAGACCTCTTGATCCCCTTAGCCTTAAGGGCCATATCTAACTCCCTCTTGAATATATCCAATAACTGGCATCAGCAACTCTCTGCGGCAGGTTAACAACTCTGAGTGAAGAAGTTTCTCCTCATCTCAGTCCTAAATGGCCTACCCCTTATCCTAAGACTGTGTCCCCTGGTTCTGGACTTCCCCAACATCGGGAATATTCTACCCACATCTAACCTGTCCTGTCCTGTCAGAATCTTATGTTTCTCTGAGATCCCCCCCCTCATCCTTTTAAACTCCAATGTATAAAGGCCCAGTTGATCCAGTCTCTCCTCATATGTCAGTCCTGCCATCCCGGGAATCAGTCTGGTGAACCTTCGCTGCACTCCTCAACAGCAAGAACGTCCTTCCTCAGATTAGGAAACCAAAACTGAACACAATGTTCCAGGTGAGGCCTCACCAAGGCCCTGTACAACTGCAGTAAGACCTCCCTGCTCCTATACTCAAATCCCCTAGCTATGACGGCCAACATACCATTTGCCTTCTTCACCGCCTGCTGTACCTGCATGCCAACTTTCAATGACTGATGAACCATGACACCCAGGTCTCGTTGCACCTCCCCTTTTCCTAATCTGCCGCCATTCAGATATTCTGTCTTTATGTTTTTGCCCCCAAAGTGGATAACCTCACATTTATCCACATTATACTGCATCTGCCATGCATTTGCCCACTCACCTAACCTGTCCAAGTCACCCTGCAGCCTCCTAGCGTCCCCCTCACAGCTCTCACTGCCACCCAGTTTAGTGTCATCTGCAAACTTGGAGATATTGCACTCAATTCCTTCATCCAAATCATTGATGTATATTGTAAAGAGTTGGGGTCCCAGCACTGAGCCCTGCGGCACTCCACTAGTCACTGCCTGCCATTCTGAAAAGGATCCGTTTATCCCGACTCTCTGCTTCCTGTCTGCCAACCGGTTCTCTATCCATATCAGTATATTACCCCCAATACCATGTGCTTTTACTTTGCACACCAATCTCTTGTGTGGGACCTTGTCAAAAGCCTTTTGAAAGTCCAAATACACCACCTCCACTGGTTCTCCCTTGTCCATTTTACTAGTTGCATCCTCAAAAAATTCCAGAAGATTTGTCAAGCATGATTTTCCTTTCATAAATCCATGCTGACTTGGACCGATCCTGTACAGGAAACTGTACACCATGTGCGATTCTCTAAAGTTGCAAATGCAAATGTAATGTCAGTGTACTTGTGTGAATCTCAGACCCATGCAGTTAATGCAAAATTACCTTTGATTCTTCATCAGCCTGGCCATGAACTTGCCCTAATACTGGGGGCAGGGATGGTGCAAGTAAGCACTGCAAAATATTGCTGGCTTGTATAGATGGACTGACCGATTGGACTGCCTGCGACCAACCGCCCCAGGTGGTGGACCTAAACTCCTAAACCTTTGGGAATTTGGATCAGAATCAGCAATTAAAAAACCCATTCCATGACAGTTTCTGAAGACAAGATTATTAGTTTGTTTATACTGCAGGGTGTACATTGCAGGGTTGCTGTTGAATGCACACTTGGTACTGGAGGCAGCAACCCTGCAATATAAGATCATAAGATCAAAGGAGAGTAAATGAACCACCCTCAGCTGCTGGGTGGAGAGATATGTAAAATGTTAGTGGACATGAAACAAAAATAAAATTGATGCAATAAATTTAGAAATACAAATCCAAAGTTTGAACACCCCAAGGACCAACAAAGTGACAAACCACTAATGTTAGTCTGAAGAGGTTGTGTACAAAAGAACAATCTGCACCCAATTCAGAACCAGAAACCAGTAACCACAGGCATCGATCCCAAGAGAACCTGTACAAAGGGACAATTATTATATGATCTGGGAATTGTTACCTGCAACGCATATACATGTGAACCTTTGCTGGTTTCAATTGGCTATTGATACTTCATCGCACAGGAATGTTACTGTGTATAGGGAGATGTTTAAGGTCACTTGAAACCCAGTTGGACTGTTGAAGAGTTGAGGCAGCGAGCCAATGTTCTGGAAGAATATCCACACAGCCCTGAAGACAGAATTACATACAAAATTCAACATATAAACTGATTTCCTTTAATGACTCCCCTTAAAGGCAAATTTACTTGCTTGAATGCTTTCGTCCAGCTTGAACATTCATCTAAATGATGCAGTTATTTCCCAGAGTAGCTGATACAAATATAAATCCCCATTTCTGATGGAATTGTTTTGACCCCGCAAATCCTGCAATTCCCCTTTATTCCACGCATTGATTTTCTTCGCCTACTGCTTATGATATTTTTGGCATGTTTACAGAACAATTTTGATTCTTGTGCTCGCTATTTTTCTGGCTCTTTCGCATACATGGATAGTTTTATTTGGTCTGCTATACCTGCTCTGTTTTTCTCTCCATGCTCACCAGTTTTATTTCTTATACACTGTTTTTCTCACCATGCACTCTACTTTTTTTTTCTCACTCACCATTTTGCGCTCATCTGGTTTTTTTTCTCTTGTGGTTGCTATTTTTCTCATACATGAGCTTACTATTTTTTTTGTCTTGTCCATACTGGCTGCTTTCGTCTTCATGTATTCTCTCTCTTGCTTGTGTTTGCCATTTTTCTCACTATCTTGCACTCATTAATATTTGTGCTCACCCATCATCTTCCTCGAGCTCACCTTTGTCTCGCATGTTCGCCATTTCTAGCTCGTTTTTCTTACAATTTCTGTCTCTTACACACTGTTTTTCACTCTCGGAGAATCTCTTTTTCCTTTGCATGTATGCTTTTCATTTTCTTTCTCGTCAGCTCTCCCTTTTTCTCTCTTGCACACTCACTCTGTTTTCACTCATTCACTATTTTTCTCTGGTGTGTTCTCCATTTTTCTGTCATGAGTGCGTGTTCTCTCTCTTCTCATTTTCCTTGTGTGCTTGCCATTCTACTCACCTTCATGGACTCTCCTTTTGCCTTTTTGTCTCTCATCTTCACTGTTTTCTCGCTGTACTTTGTTTTGCTTGTGAAATGGCACCATTTTTGTCCCTCCTTTGCACTCGCCTCTCTCTATCCCTGTCACAGTAATCAAACCAGCTTTTGTATAAAGTAAACAAACTACAATATTACACTCTCCCCTTTCTCTTCCCCTTCCCTCTTGTATTAAGAAATGTCTCCTACCTTTTCATTTCATTGGATTGACAGTTTTAAATTGATGACCACTCGTCACTGGCTCCCCAACCAGAGGAAATAGTTTTTCCCTATTGCCAATCTCTTCAGAATTTGTAAATGTCTATTAAATCTTCTCTTGCCCTTATCTGCTCCACTAGAAATAATCCCAGTATATGAAGTCTCATCTCATAACTATAGTTTCCCATCCCATATAACATTCTGATGGGACTGGACAGGTTAGATGCAGAAAGAATGTTCCCGATGTTGAGGGGGTCACAGTCTAAGGATAAGGGGTAAGCCATGTAGGACCGAGATGAGGAGAAACTTCTTCACTCAGAGTTGTTAGTTAACCTGTGGAATTCTCTTCCGCAGAGAGTTGTTGATGCCAGTTCGTTAGATATAGTCAAGAGGGAGTTGGATACGGCCCTTACTGTTAAAGGGGTATGGAGAGAAAGCAGAAAAGGGGTACTGAGGGAGTGATCAGCCATGATCTTATTGAATGGTGGTGCAGGTTCCAAGGGCCGAATAGCCTACTCCTGCACCTATTTTCTATGTTTTTATGTTTCGATGTTTCTATCTCTGGCATCATCCTAGTGAATCTACACTGAACACTCTCTCTATGGCTTTATTATCCTTTCTATAATGTGGCAGCCAAAACTGCAACAGTACTTTATAGCTGGCTTAACAAATGTTTGATATAAATTTGTCATTACTACTTTATTCTATTACTCTATAGTCTTATTTATAAAACCAAAAATGTTGGCCTTTTTTATGGCTTCATCTGCTTGCACTCGCATTTTAAGGGACTTGTGTATTTGAGCCCCTAGGTGTCTCTGTTCATCCACACCTTAGTTTCTTTCCATTAAGCATATACAGTACTCCCATTCCTTTTTGTTTTTCTTCAAAAATGTTATTACTTCACCCTTATCTACATTAAATTGAATCTGCCACTTCTATCACCTGTCTTCCTCTTCTGCTAACCTGCGTTCCTTGAATTCTTTTACAGTCTTTCTCACTGTTTTCCAAGCCCCTGAATTTTACACTGTCAGCAAATTTTGAGATTTTATTCCCTATATCTAAATCTACATATATAGCTGAGAACAAAAGTGGACTCGCACTGACCCCTGGCCGACACCACTTCCAACCCTTTTCCAATTCGAGCAACGTCCATTTACCCTAGTTGTTTCTTTCCAGTCCATCAACCAACTTTCTATCGATGCTGCTACATATTTAATACCATAAACCCTAATTTTTCTAACGAGCCTCTTGTGCGCTGTCTTATTGAACATTGCCTTAAAATCCATATACACAGTATCAACTGCATTAATTTTATCTATCCACTTCTTCAAAAAAGCACTGTTAAATTTGACAAACATGACTTATCTTTCACAAATCTATACTGGCTCTCGTTGATTATGCATTTTTAAATCCTCACTAATTTTATCTCAATTATGAATTTTAAGAGGCTATAAGCACTGGAAACCTCAGCGGGTCAGGCAGCATCTGTGGAGAAAGAAACAGAGTTAACGTTTCAGGTCGAAGACCCTACGTCAGAGTTCTAAGGGTCTTCGACCTGAAACATTAACTCTGTTTCTCTCTCCACAGATGCTGCCTGACCCGCTGAGATTTCCAGCATTTTCTGTTTTTATTTCAGATTCCAGTATCCGCAGTATTTTGTTTTTGCATTAGGACTGGTTTGTACTCGGTTTATCCTTCTCTCTTATATTGAGCAAGGGTGTTACATTGGCTATGCTCCAGTCCCACAGCACTCTATACATATTTAAGAAGGATTGAAAAATTGTGGCCATAGCATTTGCTGTCTTCTCTCTGACTTCTTTCAATATACTACGGTGACTATGACTACGGTGCATGCCGTCAAAGCCAGGTGACTTATCCACCTTGCGTTCTACTAATGTTTTCAGAACCAATTAGTTTTTATATTATACGATAAGATTGATCAATCGTTCCATATCCTATAGTACGCCTGTGTCCTCTATCTGTTTTTACTATTGCTTGTAAAAACAGATATGAAAATATGTATTTGATAATTCTGCTATACCTCCAACCTCCCCACTCACATTCTCTCTTTCATCCCTTAATGGTCCTATTCTCTCTTTAATGAAGTTGTTTTCAAAATTAATTTCTGAAAACATTTGTATGAACTTTCTTTTTGATGGTGGGAGAGGAAGGATTTTTGGGAGCATTGCTCATACTTGCTGGGTTCTTGACTCTCCCATCTCCCTTTTGAAACACACATTCTACTAATGTATCTGAATGATGGAGCTATACACTATAAATTTACATTGATGCTCTTCTAATATACGTTCCTGTTGTGAGGTGGGGGAGGAGGTAATTGAACAACAAAGCTTTCGAAAAGAATATAAATGTTTATCCTCATTCAAAAAGCAGTAATGCCCAGTAGTGGTGTATCATTTATGTGAAGGATTAATCCTCCTGGGAAAGTGACCTCAGCTTCAGGCTGTAATACGAGTTTGAGTTCTGACGGGTCCTCACTCCCATCCATTAATTGCCATTTAGTTACTCTAATGTCTTTCGTCTACTCTAACATCTGTGGTACTGAATTACTGAAGTGCAGCAAGGGTCTTATTAATTGTACAGATTTTTGGCAGACATTTATAAACAAATATTTTTCTTTACCCTTTAAATGAAAGGCGTTCAACTATCGTTTAACTTTATAGAATTATTTGCACTATATTTTATTTTACCTTTTTATATTGTGTGTATGTATATTCTACATGTTATGCAACCTGAATGCTTTTGCAGGTATTAAAGCCCATCTTGTTAATTGTTTACATTTTTAACATAACCCATTTATTGTCAATTGACTTTCATAGTGGATAATTTTTCACTGTGACTTAAAGCTGCAGCAATTATTTTCATGTGTAAAAATTGCAATAATAAAAGTGTCTACTGCAGTTCTACATTGAGCCCGTGGGCTCAGTTAGTGAAAGGTGACATGTGCAGAAGCCGCAGTCAGTGCCGAGTCTTTACCACCGCCCACCATCACCAAACAAAAATGAGAGAAGATTACATCATTTTATTTACGTTAATTGTGTCTAAGGTGTGTCCCATGACTGATGGGAAGCTTTGTTGCAGTGGTAGAAAGTGTTTTTTATTACAAGCTGGCATATAACCTAAACTTGCAATAATTTTGAATCTCATTTTGGAAGGGTTATAGTTATTTTGAGAATTGTTTGTGAATAGAATCGTGGGCTGTGAATGAAACTTGCCATCTGAATCCATAGATGAGATTCTTACAATCACTCCTATCCAGCTTTTACTTATTATATACATTAGTCTTATTAATAATGAAATATGTTAAATTGGACCTTTCATACTGCTGCCTGCTAATAATGAAAAATGTTTATATAAATAGTGTATGTAAGGGTTTTTTTATAATAAAACAGCATAGGATTTCTCCAGTAGCGATTTCTCCAGTAGCAGGACCTTTTATTAAAATTAAGTAAAACATTTTTACTTATTTCAAAAAAATACATTCTAGCATTTAACCTGATGACATTGTGGCTTAAATACTTGAAGCTTACATTTATTTAATTGTGATATGCTGTTCTTAAATTTGAATATGTAAGTAAATTACCCCATAAATAAAGTCCGATTACTTTGGCATGTAGCCAATTCGGCAGTTCCACATGTTTTCCTCCTTTATGGTGACTTATTTATTTTGTTAAAATGTGTTTCTCTTTTCAGAATGACCGAGCATGTTTTCCTTCCTTTCCCCTTCCCTACCCCAATAGCTTATTACTTGAATGAGTCTCTTGAAAGAAAATGCAAGTTTGTGCTGAAAACTGTTGAAAGCAAAGCTAGAATTGCAAATAAGATGGAAATGGTATCATAAGGTACCTAGACCACAATGTTTTCAATGGTAAACAAAAATTGTTCGTATTCAAAATGTCTCTTCCTATCGAGAGGCTTAACTATAATGTCCTACTTTACCACTAAAGCTGACAAAATAAACCGTCCCATATAAAACAATCAGTTTTTTAAAGTACATATGCAGTATAATGACATCTGCTGGGAATTTTCTCGGGCCTTCTCCCGTTCCACTGGTGAAACTTCTGTGGAAACAGGATTTCTGCCAAAATTACAATGATGGTTCAGGAGAAGTCCCGAGGTAATGCCTGGCAACAATTTCTCACACGGGTCCACTGAGTATAAATACATTTTTAGCAGTGATTGCTCCTGAAGAAACCAATCACTCATATTATGAAATCAAAACAGAAAATACCTGAACAACTCAAGTCAGACAGCAATTGTGGAGAGAGAAACACGGTTAACCGGTCGGATCTTGCTGGAATAATAACAACATGTTAACGGCGCATGCCATTAATGTAATTGGCAAGCAAGTTCAGGGGATTAAGAGATACGCTGTAAATTGCGTATCTCCAGAGCCGCAGAAAGTTAGGGATTAAGAGCGCAAGTACTCTTTTCACAATGTGATAATTGTTAATTGCCAATCAACCTCTCTGTCTCAGAAACTGACAACTAAAACTGTTCAGTCTCATTTCTACAAGTAGTAAATTATTTTTAGAAATTTTAAAAAGTTTAAATTTTAAAATTATTTGACTTTGTTTTCCTTTTCTGACTTTATTTTTTTTTTCTCTCTCTCTATCCAATCTTTCTTTCCCCCTCTCTTTCAGGGACCTGCTTTGACTCTAATTCACCCTCCTCTAGCATTCCTCTTTCTTTCTCACTCCTTAAATCTTATTGGTTAAGGAGACACACTGTTGATCCTACCGTTAACTTGGGTCCCAGATACCTCTTTCTCCTCCCACACTGTTATCAACTTACACTTCCAGCAAGTTACGGTGTAAAAACAATATGAGCTGAGGTGTGCAGAAGAAAGTTTAACTAATGGTACATGCTAGGAGATGCCTTGGACTTAAATGTTAAGAGTGTGATTAAGAATTTTGCAGATGACACTAAAATAGGCTGTGTGGTTGATAATGAAGAAGAAAGCTGTGGACTGCAGGAAGATATCAATGTACTAGTCAGGTGGGCAGAACAGTGGTAAATGAAATTCAATAGGGATAATTGTGAGGTAATGCATTTTTGGAGGTATCACAAGGCAAGGGAATACACAAAGTATAGAGGAGAAAGGGACCTTGGAGTGCAGGTCCACAGATCCCTGAAAGTAGCAGGCCAGGTAGATAAAGTGGTTAAGAAGGCATATAGAATATTTGCCTTTATAAGTCGAGGCATGGAATACAAGAGCAAGGAGGTTATGCTTGAACTGTATAAAACACTGGTTAGGTCGCAGCTGGAGTACTGTGTGCAGTTCTGGTCACCACAGTACAGGAAAGATATGATTGCACTGGAAAGGTTGCAGAGGAGATTTACAAGAATGTTGCCTGGACTGGAGAATTTTGGCTGAGGAAAGATTGGAGATGCTGGTTCTATTTTCTTTGGAACAGAGGAGGCTGAAGGGAGACCTGAAGGTGTATAAAATTATGAGGGGCCTGGATAGAGTTGATAGGAAGGACATGTTTCCCTTGGGGGAGGGGTCAACAACCAGGGGGCATAGATTTAAAGTAATTGGGAGGAGGTTTAGAAAAGATATGAGGGGAAATTTCTTCACCCAGAGGGTGTTGGGGGTCTGGAACTCACTGCCTGAAAGGGTGGTAGAGGCAGAAACTCTCAACACATTTTAAAAGCTACTTGGATGTGCAATTAAAGTGTCGTAACCTATAAGGTTCCGGACCAAGAGCTGGAAAGTGGGATTAGGATGGATAGCTTTTTGTCGGCTGGTGCGGACACGATGTGCTGAAATGGCCTCCTTCCGTGCTTAAATTTCTGAGATTCTATGTCCCGCTCCAGTAAGATCTGGCCCAATGTTTCAGGTTGATGACCTTCCATCAGAACAGGAAGATGAAAGGTCATCAACCTGAAATGTTAGCATCTGCTGAGCGAGAAAGAGGGTTATCACACTTGCTGCATGTTTCCAACATTTTCTGTTTTAATTTCAGATTTCCATCATCCACAGTATTTTGCTTTTGAAGCTTATTATGAAATTTGATGAGAAGAGAAATGATCATTTTGTATTCAGCAAACATCTAGGGAATACTATGCATGTGTGTACCAAGGAAACTTGTTTTACTTTTGTGCTGGTCTTTTCGGAACACCATGTGACTTTTCTATCGGTCAAAGTGAAGGACATCAATGCCAAAAAATAGAATGTACTTTTTAAACCGGTATCCAGCGTCCTTGGGTTGACATCATCCTCATGGTAGAAGACACTTAAAAATATCCCAATAATAGAAAATCAAGGGGCTATAGGGAGGGAGGAACTTAATACAATCACTAACACTAAAGTAGTAATACTCAGTAAAATAATGGGACTAAAGACAGACAAGTCCCCTGGACCTGATGGTTTACATCGTAGGGTCTTAAAAGAGGCGGCTGCAGAGATAGTGGATGCATTGGTTGTAATCTACCAAAATTTCCTGGATTCTGGGGCAGTCCCAGCAGATTGGAAAACCGCAAATGTAGCGCCTCTATTTAAAAAAGGAGGCAGACAAAAAGCAGGAAACTTTAGACCAATTAGCCTAACATCTGTCATTGGGAAAATGCTGAAGTCCATTATTAAGAAAACAGTAGCAGGACATTTGGAAAAGCATAGTTTAATCAAACTGAGTCAGCATGGTTTTATGAAAGGGAAATCATGTTTGACAAATTTGCTGGAGTTCTTTAAATATGTAACGAGCAGAGTGGATTAGGGGGAATCAATGGATGTGGTGTATTTGGATTTCCAGAAGGCATTCGATAAGGTGCCACATAAAAGGATACTGCACTACATAGCTAAAAGTTCAAGCGGTTGGGGGTAATATATTAGCATGGATAGAGGATTGGCTAACTGACAGAAAACAGAGTTGAGATAAATGGGTCATTTTCCGGTTGACAAACAATGACTAGTGGGGTGCCGCAGGGATCGGTGCTGGGTCTTCAACTATTTACATGAAGGGACCGAGTGTAATGTAGCCAAGTTTACTGATGATGCAAAGATGGGTGGGAAAGCACATTACGAGGAGGACACAAAATCTGTAAAGGATATCGACAGGCTATGTGAGTGGGCAAAAATTTGGAGTATAATGTGGGAAAATGTGAGGTTATCCACTTTGGCAGAAAAAATAGAAAAGCAAATTATAATTTAAATGGAGAAAAATTGCAAAATGCTGCAGTACAGAGGGACCTAGGGGTCCTTGTGCATGAAACACAAAAGGTTAGCATGCAGGTACAGCAAGTAATCAAGAAGGCAAATGGAATGTTGGTCTTTATTGCAAGGGGGATAGAGTATAAAAGCAGAGAAGTCCTACAACTGTACAAGGTATTGGTGAGGCCACCTAGAGTACTGCGTTTTGGTCTCCGTATTTAAGGAAAGATATATTTCCATTGGAAGCTGTTCAGAGAAGGTTCACTCGGTTGATCTGGAGATGAGGGAGTTGACTTATGAAGATGGGTTGAGCCTACTATTCACATTGGAGTTCAGCAGAATGAGAGGTGATCTTATCGAAACATATAAGATAATGAGGGGGCTCAACAAGATGGATGCAGAGAGTATATTTCCACTCATAGGGGAAGCTATTTATAAGAAACAATTTATAAGAGACAGGGAGTCCTTTCAGCTGGGGATAGGAGCCGGCCAGCGCAGATTTCTGTAACTGCAGGTAAGGGTGTAAGGGAAATTGGGAAGGCTTCTCTTCCCACGAGTGGACCCTCTGATATAAAGGGTCGACGTTCACCCCAACCCGCGAAACAGCCCCCGGAGTTATCAGACAGAGACGAATGGCAAGGTATAACGATCTTTAATTACGAACGTCCAGGAACCCCTCTCATCACAGCCGCCTGTGAGTGGAGATGCTCCCCGAACAGCAAAATCATACAACTTTTATATATTTCAAAAACCCCTCCGTTCCCTGGTAAGATCTTCCTAGATCTCTAATTGGACTACCTTATCAGTGCTACTTCTCTAAGTGCTACTTTGGATTGACGGGCCAAGACCCTCGTGACCACCGTAGGCCGTGACTAGAATGACTTCATTAGGTCAGAATTTGTTGATTCTCTTTGATGCCCATGAGTCTGCCTCGAGCCTCTTCGCAAGGCCTTATCAATGTCTGTTTAGCTTCTCACATCGTATTCTGTCGGGAATATTATTGAATTAATAACTTCTGGAGCCTTGGTACTGGAATGTACAAGGCCAAAGAGAGGCCTCTTACCATCTTATGGGACGGTGCAGGAACCAGCACTTTAACCTTTGTCCCGCTGATACCCCTAATGCCAAATTTTTCTCTTACAAGGGTTTTTCCAACGGTGTTTCTAGGATCTATGCAGCGGTTCTAAAATTTTGTTGGTGGGGAAAGTTTGACTTATGCACAACGTTTTACAGGTACACCAGTGCCAGAATGTATGGAGTCAAACGTTCCCCGACATTGGGGAATCTTTTAACTGAGCTTCGGCGCCAAGAAAAAACGGCGCCCAGCGATGGGCAAAATTGGGCCCATAGTCTCAGAATAAGGGGCCATCCATTTAAAACTGAGATGAGGAGGAATTTCTTCTCTGGGGGTTGTATATCTGTGGAATTCTCTGCCCCAGCGAGCTATGGAGGCTGGATCATTGAATATATTTAAGGTGGAGATGGACAGATTTTTGAGCGATAAGGGAATAAAGGGTTATGGGGTGCGGGCAGGGAAGTGGAGCTGAGCCCATGATCAGATCAGCCATGATCTTATTGAATGGGGGCGCAGGCTTGAGGGGCCAGGTGGCCTACTCCTGCCCTATTTCTTATGTTCTTAGTCTGAAGTTGATGTTTGTCACAAAACTTATTCTTAATAGATTGTAATTTAGTGCCAGATCGTGGACAGTTTTCCATTAGGTTCACACCCAGTGGGAACTGGGTTGAGGTTGCCTCAATATATGTAATACTCTTATGGCCAACAGAAAGCGGGGAAGGGGGTGAGGCTTTTGTTCCATCAGCCTTTGTTGGATTCAAGCTGATGTCCCAACTATGAAAAGATTGTGTTCTTAACTTCTCTTAACCCACACACCCATCTGTTTATATTTTGTATGTTGATCTGTTACATGAAATATAGAAAACTTTAGCACCAGAGAAGGCCTTTCTGCCCTTCTTACCTGTGCTGAGATTTGGTTCCTCTCTGGCTGATTTTAAACAATGCCATTTTGTGAGTGTGTATGACAGTGATCGAGACACAGACAATGCTACATATTGATTGCTCCCACTGAGGCTAGCCTTGAGTGCTATAGTTTTGCTGCTCTCTTTAGTTATTTTTATATTCTATGCCCCCCCTCCGGTTTGCACTCCCCAGCCCCATTCTGTTTCAGTTGATCTGACAGTTGGTCTCCCACATTTGGAGACCATGCTGGTGGTCTCAATCCTGCTTGCTCCCAACCTGGTTTTGCTTCCTCTTGGCATGACCCTGGATCCAGGTTCTCTCTTGCCTTCTTGCCTGACAACATTTCAACAACTGCTGATAGGTACACAGTTTCTTTCTCATCCGCCCCCGCCTTCACCATGTTAGCTGCCACTTTGCCGTAAACACTGGACTTTTCAAAATGTAAAAGATACAAAATAAATTAATAATGCAACATATATGAGCTGTGTATGTGGATTGTGAGCCTTAAAAACTGAGGGAAAGAGAGTTACAAAAAGAGAAAGAAATGGTTAAAAGATTCAGTAACAATAACAAGTATGTGCAAGTCATAGAGTGTGTACAATAAATACTGAAACTCAAGCAGAGAGATCATTACAGCAAGAGACATATTTAATTAAAATAAACTTTGTATGTGAGCACTACCTTGGGAGATCAACTAATACATTTTTAAATTTTTCTGCACAGTTGTACTAAATATTCTGCATTAACCTTCAAACCCAGTCTGGCAGAACACAGTAAACAGACTTAACTTGCAGACTGTGCTGTGAAGCAGCAAAGTGGAAATCTCCGATGAGATATGAAATCTGTACAGCCTAGCTGACAGTATCTGCTGTAATGTTATGACAGCTCAATCCATCTGGATGTCTGGAGTTTGTTAAAGTGGGAAGATTGTCTCAGTGACTGGTAGGAGACGGCTGCCTTTATCAGCCTGAATCCACAGCCACTAATGTAGCTTTGCAGGGACGCATTGACGCAAAGCTTCCTTTTAAAGTCTTAAATTTCTTTTCAGAGAATACCAAGTGGATTCTTGTTTTCAGTCAATAAAGCTTTTAGTTTACTTATTGAAGAATTCTCTTTTAATGCAGAGCATTTTACGACATCCGACACTGAGTGGTCGATATGTGTTTCGTGAAGCAATGACAGCAGAATGCTGTAGTTTGCAAATCTCTTCTCCGAGTCTGAAAACTAGCTAAGATTTCGATATTGGAAATCGAACATTTCTACACCATTCTATTGGCTCAGTTGCAGCCTTGCCAGGGGAACGGGCTAAATGTAGCATAGATGGATGGGAAAGGGCAGAGCCTTTAACATTGCTGATCCCTTGGTAGCAGGCCTGCAGTTATGTAAGAAATGTATCTGTCCCCAGGGCAGGAAATAAAATGGCACAAATAAAATGAGAGAGTGGAGTATATGAATGTTTGTCTTGTGTTCTGCAGTCTGCATTAAAAATTAAACCAGAAAGATGGATTAATTTACCTTTATTCTTGTTTCTTTTATCTTGATTGGCCACTTTTGTAAACATACACAGCTGACCTTATCCTGCTGATATGATGCTGCTCTCAGACGGCAGAGTGCTATGCCGTGGCCACCAAAGTGCTTTAATGGAGCCAGAAACGTGTGGAATCTTACCAGATCTTCTGGTTGTTTTCACATGAATATTTTTGCATCAGATCCACTGGTCCGAGCCTTGTCTGCAGTCGTTAACCTTAACTGGCGCTGCACTCAGTATTTTGAAAGGGTGGTGAATTCACACGCTGGTTTGTTAAATCTGGTGAAAGCAAAATTGTCTAAGTTCGGCCAGTGCGCTTGCAGTCCAGCTTATTCAAGAGTCCTACCTCGCTGGATGATCTCACTCCTCCAGCAACTAAACTGGTTCATTGCAGAACCCTGCATACTAGAGGAGGAAAAACCTAGACACTGATTCCTATACTTGTTGCTTCCCATGCTTTTTCTCTGCCTAGGCTGCTGCATGGGGCAAGGGTTAACAAAACTGAAACATGAAGGTTCTTTTTAATGGATGTATTCACGATCATTGTATGTGCATGCACGGATCCCATCCCATCCTCTTTTTAATAAAAAAAATAATAAAAAAAAAACTTTTCTTTCATTTGTTTTCACCCACACAAGCCCACTGGTCTCAAGGCATTATTAGTGGACCCAGTGCCTTTGTTTTCAACTACATGCTAATTCTGTAAAGCATCAGTAGTGTAAATAGGTATTTTTTCAGAGCTCATAGGTATATGATTGTAGTCTCAAAAGTAAATCTAATATGTTTTTCAGCACCAAGGTACCTATGATGGGGAAAGTATATCTCTATTTACATTTCTTCAATCCCCACCCTCCCCTCCACCCACTGGCTTTCTGGATGTAATTCTCATGAAGAACAGACTATACAATATTACATTTTGAGGGTAGGGGGCCAGATGATGACGGCGTTCAGCTCTGGTGATTATATGAACGAGGAGTGCTGCCTACCGTTCATTGTCCGTATTTGTGATACTGGAGTGGACAAAAGGATATTGCAAAATCAGGAGTGTTACATAATGGGCCTAGAATTCCGGCCTCGCCTGGTCTGTACGAAGTGTGTACTGACCCGGCAAGGCCTTGCAAAAGCAGGTTTTCGGGGCGCGATGTGCATGCGCCGAAAACCAGCTTTTCCGATCTGTCAAGATTTGACAGATCCTCCATATCCACGGGAGAAAGACATTCGCGCAGGAGAAATTGGGCTATTTGCCCAGCAAATGTCCTTCAAATTTTTACGTCTGATGAAAGCAGACACATAGCCTACTTTTGCCAGCGTAAGAGTTTTAAAACATAAAAATTAAATTTAAATGCACATTTTTATGATAAAAGCCGTGTCCATTAAGGTAAGTTTATTTTTAACACTATTAAAACACATTAAAAAAAAAAATTCCAATAAATAATTATTTTCTAAAACATTTAATTACATTTAATTTCAATTAATTTTAAATATGTGAGGTGTTTTATTTATTTATTCTGTGGGTATTTTAGGGGGTTTTCTCTGATAGTAATGGGAACTCGTACAAACGGAGTTCCCATTTTTATCAATGAGAACACTGCATCGTGATTGGTTGTCCAGACCCATGTGACTCCAGCTTGGACTTGTGTACCTGCAAGGCATCTCCCCATGCGCTGTGCAGCAAATCTCTGCCTCCAACTGGGATCTTGCGTTTCTCTGAGACCACCAGGTACTTTCTCAGATTTTTTTCGGGTCTGAGGTGTTCGTACAAAGGAAGCTTCCGACCGCATTTTCAGGCCCAAAATATCTCTTCCCAGACTGCCTCTTGCCAGCAGTTTTAAAACCTGTAACGGGATGATTGCAAGACATTGGTAACTATGGAGACATATCCCCTTTAATAGTTAGTAGTAATATGGTTCTGGTGTATATTCCGTTTTGTTAGTTCCAAAAAAAAAATGTATTGGAGTGAGGTGCATTGCCTTGATTGTGATGCTCTCTAAAAGGGTGTCCTGAGATCGTGAAAGGTGCTATATAAATGCAAGATCTTCTTGGAAACAATTACATTTATAAAACTAAAGTTGCTTAAAACCAGTGATGAGCACATTAACCCTTTACTGTACCCTCCTGTGATTCACATGACTGTATTCTCTGCCTTAATAACAAGTTGCAGTTATAAATCTCTCATTTCCGCTGTGCGTTAACACTCATTAACCTTGTATGGATTTTTTTTCATTTTATTGAGACAGTGGTGTACAGGTGAGATATCTATAATCGGGAAAATATTGATACCGCTACCCAAAGAAAAATATATTTTGTTTATATTGATATGCAGGAACCAAAATAGCTGTGTTGGTAAGTCAACCAATGTGGCTAAAGTACAGAATTCTCAGGCCATTGTGTTCCCGGTATTCACAGAATGCTTAGAAGTTTGGAAAGAACTATTCTTAGTGTTGTCTCCTTGGAGAATAAATCCAAAATTAGAGCACGTGGGTATGTTGGTATCAGCATCTCATTATATGCAAATTAATAGAAACCTGGATTTAAGGTCTTTATATGTGGCCCCAAACCCCTCTGGTACACTTCAATGTCACCTTTGAAGAGAGACGTTTGGATACTCCTGTCAAAACCGCTTTCACTTTTCGACTAACTTATGATGCCATCTGACTCCCTGCAGCATACCTCATTCACTTCCAACCATTGCATAATCTGACGTGCATTTTACAGTGGTTATTGTATATTGTCACCTAAGCATGTTGAGTTAGCTTTATAAATGTAATGTTTATTTTCAATTCACACAAGCCTTAACTGGTTGAGTGAATCGTGTTCATCTACAATAAATACCTGTTCTGTTTCACTGCTTGCAGTGTGTTGCGTGTGGTACTAAAGCATCGTTGCACATTTCCATATGGCTGCCAGCATGTTCAAATATTTGCTTAAAAGATATGCTATATGTTTCAGGATCTCTGTTACTGTGTGTATATTTGTTGTACTGGCTGAAGGATTAGCTGCATACAGCAGGGATCCTCTTACTGCAACTATCTGTCTTGTTCCTGCCAGTAGTCTTGACTTTGTTGTCCTCGGCATAATTTAATTCCTCTAACTTGGAGAACAGCCATCAGGATGACTATTGTGGTTACTAATACTGTAAGGCTGTGGTCATTAATTTGGAAATTGCAGTGCAACCTGCTACAGAAGCTCAAAATAGCTAACTCCATGGCCTGAGTGATGCATGAAAATAAACTGAACACTTTATGCTCTCAAACAGCAAAAAATCTAACCCAGGATTGTGTTCTCTTTCTGTCTCTCTTCCCCAATTCACCTGGAAAACTATGAGGAAGATTATTCTCCATTTTAATTATATCCAATTATGATTTTTCTATCGAGAAAATAACACATTCTCTCCTCATACTTTTGATTTTAATTTTTATGCATTAATTATACAGCAATGTCTTGGGTCATAAGACCATAATTGGCAAAGTAGTATATCAAATGCGGTTGAACGTGCAATAAGTTAGTGCATAGTATTTCTATTAATAGGAGGATTTTTTTTCTCTTTTTGGGGAGAGGTTGAAATGGCTGAAGGGTTGCTAACCAGAGGGCATAGATTTAAGGTGATTGACAAAAGAACCGGAGGCGCCATAAGGAAAACTCTCTAATGCAACGAGTGATTAGGATTTGGAATGCACTGTCTGATAGGGTGGTGGATACAGAATCAAAAAAAATGCATGAAGGATAAAAAATTGCAGGGATATGAGGAAAGAGAAATATGGGGAAGTGGAACTAACTGGATTGTTCTTCGAAAGAGCCGGCGTGGATTTGATGGGCCGAATGACCTCCAGTACTGAACTATTCTATGACAGTCAAAGGGGAACTATTGTTACAAATTTGTTTTCCTTAAACTTCCCTCTTGCCCGCTCTCCTCTTTCTTCCCTCACCATCCTAGGTTTCCAGAGCCACATTCCTACAGCCAACAGAATGGCAGTAATCAAAGAGGCGAATCACTTTAAATCTATGCCCTCTAGTTATCGACCCTTCTGCCATTTCAACCCCTCCCCAAAAAGAAAAAAAAAAATCCTCCTATTAATCAAAATACTATGCACTAACTTATTGCATGTTCAATCGCATTTGATATACTACTTTGCCAATTATGGTCTTATGACCCGAGACATTGCTGTATAATTAATGCATAAAAATTAAAATCAAAAGTATTAGGAGAATTGGAATACAAAAGTGAGGAAGTGATGTTTCAATTATACAGAAGCTTGGTCAGACTCCCTCTGGGATATTGCATTTGGTTCGGGCACCGAACCTCAGAAAAAATGTATTGACCTTGGAAGGGGTACAGCACATATTCACCAGTATGATACCAGGGCTTAAAGAGTTAAATATGAGGGCAGGTTGCATAAACTTGGCTTGTATTCCCTTGAGTACAAGAAATTTGAGAGGTGTTTAAAATGGTTAAGAAATTCCTGTTTTCTGTTAGTTAGCTAATCTTCTATCCATGCTAATATATTCCCCCTAACCTTGTGAGCTCTTATCTTGTGCAGTAACCTTTTATGTGGCACCTTATCGAATGCCTTCTAGAAATCCAAATACACCACATCCACTGGTTCCCCCTTATCCACCCTGCTCGTTACATGCTCAAAGAACTCCAGCAAATTTGTCAAACACGATTTCCCTTTCATAAAACCATGCTTGACTGCATTATGATTTTCCAAATGTCCTGCTACTTCTTCCTTAATAATGGACTCCAGCATTTTCCCAATGACAGATGTTAGGCTAACTGGTCTATAGTTTCCTGCTTTCTGTCTCTCTCCTTTTTTAAATAGGGGTGTTACATTTGCAGTACTTTTTCTTTAGTGATAGTGATTGTATTAAGTTCCCCCCTCCCTATAACCCCTTGATTATCTATTATTGGGATGTTTTTGGTGTCTTCTACTGTGAAAACCGATACAAAATATTTGTTCAATGTCTCCGCCATTTCCTTGTTCCCCATTATTAATTCCTCAGTCTCATCCTCTAGGAGACCAACATTTACTTTAGCTACCCTCTTCCTTTTTATATACCTGTAGAAGCTCTTACTCTCTGTTTTTATATTTCTTACTAGCTTACTCTCATAATCCATTTTTTCTTTTAGTTGTCCTTTGCTGATTTTTAAAAATTTCCCAATCCTCTGGCCTCTCTCTAATCTTGGCTACATTGTATGCCATTGTTTTCAATTTGATACCCGTCCTTTATTTCCTTAGTTAGCCATGGATGGTTCTCCCTTCTCAGTCTTTCCTTCTCACTGGAATATATTTTTGTTGAGAGTTACGAAATATCTCCTTAAATGTCTGCCACTGCTCATCAACCATCCCATACTTTAATCTATTTTCCCAGTGCACTTTAGCCAATTCTGCCTTCATACCTATGTAATCGCCTTTATTTAAGATCAGGACACTGGTTTGATACCTATTTGCTGACAGCCCCCTGCCAGTTCTGCCATTAGGTTTGCAATAGGTCTTTGTGGAAGACCCTCCCCTTGATTTTCTATTTATGCTTTGTAAGGAGGTCTCTGGCTTCTTGGTTACTTCACAGAGCTGCACATCTGAGATCAGGAATAATGGAATGAGAATTAAGCCTGTTATATCTCACCCCCGAACTGCCCCAGCAACCCACATTGCTGTTCTGCATTCAAGATATTTGTCATCAATGGACTGTATTTCTCTTTTAATGCTATCTTTGGTTTTAAATCTCCATGACATGTATTTTAGGAATTGAATTGTTATTTAAATTAGTTGAGCAGAAGCCATTTTGAATGTGCTGTTATGAATGAAGTAAGGATTCTGATATGATTTTAGTTACATCAGGATGGCAAAATGGATTGTTTCATGGATTTTCAAACATGTTAAGTATTACAGAAAAAAGATAAACCTATTCATAAGTGCTTTCTGATTTGTATGATTTTGGTTGACCTTATGAAAGACAGACAGTCCTGTGTCAAGGTTAAATTTGTTATGTCGCATATTGATGGACATTTGTACATTGTCAGAATTTGATGGACAGAACATGGTGCTGTTATTTTTTCAGTCATACAGAATAGTAGCAAAGACATTAGGCTCAATTTTACCCGGTCATTTGCGCCGTTTTTTGGTGCGCACAGTTTTTTTTTGGCGTATTTATTTTTTTCCCAAGTTTCCCCCTGCAATCTGCACTGGCGTAACTGATTTAATTACGATTTTTCTAAGGCAGTTTTTTTTTCACGTCATAGTCTGCGCCAGTATTTTCAATTTTTCGCAGTTTGGCTAGCATTTTTTCTTCCCAGGTTGGCGTATCTGGCCACTCCTGAAAAACCTTCTGGGCACTTAAGAAAACCAGCGCACATTCACAAATCGGCACTGAATGATGCCATTGTTTTTAAATTGAAGATTTTGGAGGGTCAAGAAAACTGTCAAAATCAATAATAAAGTTCAACTTTTTTTAATCTGTCAACGTAGTAAGTGTATATTTGTTGGATTTGAGAAGTTTTCCCTTTTTTTCCTACTCACTCACACGCCACCACCGAATGTCTTGAAACAGGGCTGGAGGATCGTAGCTTTGATCGGCAGAATCGGCCCCATGCCCGGACACTGGCTCAGGCCTCGGCTACAAAACAAGCCATGGGGGAGTGGGGGGTGGAGGAGGATTAGGAGGAGGAGAGAGAGCAAGGTGCTGATTGGAAGGCTTTGAGCCCTGGAAGTGAGGTGCTGATCAGAAGCCTTTTGCAATGAGTGGGTGGGGGGGTAGGGGAGAGACAAGACTACAATTAGTAATGGGGGGGGAAAGAGAGGAGAAGTCACAAGATTTTTGGGTGTGGTCCATCCATAAATGACCTTTTTGGGGGGGGGGGGGGGGGTAGAGAACTGCGAACCTGTCCTGCCTGCCTGCTTTCCTGCCGTTTTGAGCTGCTTTCAAAGGTTAAATTTTAAGTATGGGGGCAATACTGACAATGCCATACCTTGTGCGAGCCTTCTGCATCATGGTGCTATGTAGGAGACAATTGATTTGACTTCATCGCTTCAGAGCCCTTCGGGTGCTGGGCAGGAGGCCTTAGCCACCTCGGGTATATCGAGACAGGCGTTCGTAACTGCACGAGTGATGCAGACTGTGTCAGAAGACTGCGTTTCCGCAAAGAAGTTGTCAGTGAGATCTGTGAGTTGGTCAAAGCAGACCTGCAACCTAGAAGCATCAGGAGGACTGCTTTGTCAGTTGAAGTGAAGGATACAGCTGCACTTTCATTCTATGCCTCTGGATCGTTTCAAGCTACAACATGCAACACATATCTGCATTCGCCAGGTGACGGCTGCACTGTATCAGCGGAGGAATGACTTCATAAAGTTCCCCATCACCGCCCAAGCAATCCATGACAGAGCTTTGGGCTTCTCCAGGATTGCTGGCTTCCCAAAGGTACAGGGCTGCATTGATTGTACCCACATCGCCTTGCGAGCAGCTTTGGAGAATTCCAAGAAGTACAGGAACAGGAAAGGCTTCCACCCCATAAATGTACAGCTTGTGTGTTGCGAATGATACTTAAAGGGTTGACGATGGATAGGCAATGGCAAACATTTAAAGATCACATGAATGATCTGCAACAATTATACATCCCTGTCTGGATTAAAAACAAAAGGGGGAAGGTGGCTCAACCTTGGCTAACGAGGGAAATTAGGGATCGTGTTAAATCCAAGGAAGAGGCATATAAATTGGCCAGAAAAAGCAGCAAACCTGAGGACTGGGTGAAACTTAGAATTCAGCAGAGGAGGACAAAGGGTTTAATTAGGAGGGGGGAAATAGAGTATGAGAGGAAGCTTGCTGGGAACATAAAAACTGACTGCAAAAGCTTCTATAGATAGGTGAAAAGAAAAAGATTAGTGAAGACAAACGTAGTCCCTTGCAGTCAGATTCAGGTGAATTTATAATGGGGAACAAAGAAATAGCAGACCAATTGAACAAATACTTTGGTTCTGTCTTCACGAAGGAAGATAACCTGCCGGAAATACTAGGGGACCGAGGGTCTAGCGAGAAGGAGGAACTGAAGGAAATCCTTATTAGTCAGGAAATTGTGTTAGGGTAATTGATGGGATTGAAGGCCGATAAATCCCCGGGGCCTGATAGTCTGCATCCCAGAGTACTTAAGGAAGTGGCCCTAGAAATAGTGGATGCATTGGTGATCATTTTCCAACAGTCTATCGACTCTGGGTCAGTTCCTATTGCCGGGAAGGTAGGTAATGTAACACTACTTTTTAAAAAAAGGAGGGAGAGAGAAAACGGAGAATTATAGACCGGTTAGCCTGACATCTGTAGTAGGGAAAATGTTGGAATCCATTATTAAAGATGAAATAACAGCGCATTTGAAAGCAGTGACCGGATCGGTCCAAGTCAGCATGGATTTATGAAAGGGAAATCGTGCTTGACAAATCTTCTAGAATTTTTTGAGGATGTAACTAGTAGAGTGGACAAGGGAGAACCAGTGGATGTGGTGTATTTGAACTTTCAAAAGGCTTTTGACAAGGTTCCACACAAAAGATTAGTGTGCAAAATCAAAGCACATGGTATTGGGGGTAATGTATTGACGTGGATAGAGAACTGGTTGGCAGGCAGGAAGCAAAGAGTAGGGATAAATGGGTCCTTCTCAGAATGGCAGGCAGTGACTAGTGGGGTGCCGCAGGGCTCAGTGGTAGGACCCCAGCTATTTACAATATATATCAATGATTTAGATGAAGGAATTGAGTGTAATATCTCCAAGTTTGTGGATGACACAAAGCTGGGTGACGGTGTGACCTGTGAGGAGGATGCTAAGAGGCTGCAGGGTGACGGACAGGTTAGGTGAGTGGGCAAATGCATGACAGATGCAGTATAATGTGCATAAATGTGAGGTTATCCACTTTGGTGACAAAATCATGAAGGCAGAATATTATCTGAATGGCGGCAGATTAGGAAAAGGGGAGATGCCACGAGATCTGGGTGTCATGGCACATCAGTCATTGAAAGTTGGCATGCAGGTACAGCAGGCGGTGAAGGCAAATGGCATGTTGGCCTTCATAGCTGGGGGATTTGAGTATAGGAGCAGGGAGGTCTTAATGCATTTGTACAGGGCCTTGGTGAGGCCTCACCTGGAATATTGTGTTCAGTTTTGGTGGTCTAATCTGAGGAAGGATGTTCTTGCTATCGAGGGAGTTCAGCGAAGGTTCACCAGACTGATTCCCGGGATGGCGGTACTGACATATGAGGAGAAACTGGAGCGACTGGGCCTGTATTCACTGGAGTTTAGAAGAATGAGAGGGGATCTCATAAAAACATATAACATTCTGACAGGACTGGACAGGTTCGATGCAGGAAGAATGTTGCTGATGTTGGGGAAGTCCAGAACCAGAGGTCACAGTCTAAGGATAAGGGGTAAGCCATTTAGGATCGAGATGAGGAGAAACTTCTTCACTCAGAGTTGTTAACCTGTGGAATTCTCTACCGCAGAGAGTTGTTGATGCCAGTTCGTTAGATATATTCAAGAGGGAGTTAGATATGGCCCTTACGGCTAAGGGGATGAAGGGGTATGGAGAGAAAGCAGGAAATGGGTACTGAGGTGAATGATCAGCCATGATCATATTGAATGGTGGTGCAGGCTCGAAGGGTCGAATGGCCCACTCCTGCACCTATTTTCTATGACCTACATCATATCATTTCAGTTAATGCAAGATACCCTGGGAGCATGCATGATGCGTTCATCCTACAACGACAGCATTATATCTTCCATGTTTCAGCAGCAGCCAGAAGGGCAGAGCTGGCTACTGGGAGACAAAGGGTATGGCCTCGCCACCTGGCTCATGACACCCCTACGTGTCACCCAGACGGAAGCTGACTGTGAATACAACCTATCGCACATTGCGACGCGCAGCATCATAGAGAGGACCATTGGCATCTTGAAACTCCTACTTGCTGTACTTGCCTGAGATTGTCGGTCAGTTCACTGTTGTGTGCTGCATGCTGCATAACTTGGACATCATGAGGCAGCAGCACCTGGTAGTGGAAGACCCACCTGCGGTAAGAGTGGTTGATGATGATGATGATGTGGAAGATGCAGATGTCGAGCAGGAGGAGGAGGAGGATGAGGAAGCCATGAAAGTGCCTGAGGCTGGAGCATGACTGCGGAGGAGGACGGGCCATTGTACCCCTTTAATAACGATTGCTCGAGCCTTGCGCCAGCAGCTCATCCATGAACGCTTTACCGATGCCTGAAGGCTCAGTGACAACTATTTCACATGGACATGTTTACTAATTGGAGCTGTTGCGTAATGTTGTGTTGTGTTAATGGAACATGATTCAGTTTTAATGTAAAATAAACTTTTGGATAAAATATAACAACGTACTTAACTTTAATAAAATTATTCTTGTATCAAACTTTACATTAAGATCACTCTAAGTTCACTTAAAAACTTTAAGATCACTTATAAACATGTAATAACCTACAAAAAACTTTTAATTTGAGAACAGTTACAATAATAACAACAACAATAATAATAACAGCAGCAGTAGCAAAGAAAGGCAGCACCCATCTCTCATCCCCCTTATTCTAAGACCGCCCTCTGCGCTTGGTCTTGGACACAGCACCACCCCTGCCCGCAGGCGGTGACGCAGTGTTTCTGGGCTTGCTACCAAGCTTATTCTTTTTAACATCTCTGGTACTGCACACCTCTTGAGGGGAGGAGTGGGAGGGCGGCAAGTCGGAGGGCCCAGTCGTGAGGTTGGAGGGCCCGGCTTGGGGCTCTTCAGAGGCTGGTTTGGGGATTGGAGTGACAGTTGATTCTGTCAATGGACACTGGGTCTGGGCGTGTTCCCTTATTGCAGCAGCTAACTCCAACATGCTGTCCCTCATGCACCCTGATAGTGTCTCAACGACCGGGATCATTCCCTCCCTCATGTTGAGCAAAACTGTCTGAACTACCTGCAACATTCCCTCCCTCATGGTCAGTGATGTGGTTTGCAATACCTCTGACATTCCCTCCCTCATGACCACTATTCCCTCACTGATGGTCCTGGATATCGTTCCCATTTCTCGTGTTATTGCTGTTATTTCTCCTGACAGTCCTGCTACCTCATCACTCACCCGCTGATGATGTCCAAGAGTGATTGAGTAAGTTCAATGCTCTCCGCACTCAGTGACATCCTCTGAACGACATCTGTTAGATCCTGCACCTCAGTAGAGCACGGTCGAACTCTCCTTCCCTCCTTCCCATGGGTGTGCCTCGCTACACCCCACCACCATTGGGACCCACAACCTTGGAAGGTGGGGCCCTGGCTGTGCCTCGCTGCACCCCACCACCGCTGGGACCCGCAACCTCGGAAGTTGGGGTCCTGGGTGTGCCTCGCTGCACCACACTACTGGGACCCGCAACCTCAGAAGGTGTGAAATTATGGAATGTCCTACCAGCACTCAAACCACTAGTCACGGAAGGGATGGTCACTTTCATGAGTGGCACCACTTCCAAAGTCAGTACAACATTGGGAGCTTCATCCAGTTCCATCCCCTCCCCCTCCCCTTTACGCCCATGTTCTTGGTCTGGAGGGTTGGATTGGAAGATGTTCTCCACTTCAGGCTCGTCTGCGTCTGAATTATCTTCTGCATCGTCCGGGTTGGCCTCAAGTTCTGCAAAATATAACAGAACAGTCAAATGGTTAGCAGCAGAGGAGGAGGCAGGGTGAGTGGCGTGAGTACGTTCACACATCGCAAGCAAGGAAGCGGGCTGATTTTGAAGGACCGCGATGAATTTGCAGGACTTACCCTCTCCCTCGAGTGTGGGCCCAGCTTGTGCAGTACTGATTGCTTTTTTCCAGGCAGGGCCCATCAAAGCAGCGAGCCTCTCTTCCAAGGGTGTCAGTGGGTGCAGATTTGCCAGGCCTACTCCTGTTCGAGTTCTTTCTATTTTATTATATGCCACCTTCCTCTGCAAAGATGAAAATATAACTTTTTAGAGAGGGTGGCTTTCTGCTGGGTGGGACATACAGATGGTCACATTTACAATTGCAATTGCATTGAATAAATGAAAATATTACTTGCACTAACTACTTGACCAAGATCCTGCCACTTCTTTTTACACTGACCTTCAGATCTCATGGTGGTCACCATTGCGCAGTAATCTTCTGCAACTTGGTTCCAGCTTTTCTTAATTTCTTTGGGTGGAACTTTTACGTGACCTCTGCTGGTGTCCAGCTCCTGCCATCTGTTAATCACAGTAACTAGTGCCTCCATTTCATCCTACAAGAAATGTTTGGTCCTAGCACCAGGTTGCATCTTGTACTGCTGCAGCTCCGATTTTTCCAATACTCGCACACAGCACTCCTTCTCACACAACTGGCTCTTTAAAAATGGACAATTGCCAATTCGGAGCTATACTGCGCATGCGTGTCCATTGCAACGACGTCAAAAACGTAACTTTTTTCCCCCACGCATGCGCAGAAGATGCGGTACCGTTTTTCGGCGCAGACAGCAGGCTCCACAAGTTGCGCTGCGCCAAATTCGAATTATACATCGGGGAAACTTTGGCAAAACATTTCTGGCCTAAAAAAAGAGGCGTACTTCTGGCAATACGCCAGAAAATGGACTTGGGAAAATTGAGCCCATTATAGTTTCTTTTTAAACTCTTTAAAAAGGGCCCAAGTTTCCGCCCTCTGTAAAAACGGTGCACCTCCATAAGGTGCGCTGACTTTCTGGAATAAAAAGGGCACCGAAAACTTATCTTGTGATTCTCCGAGCTCCTCAGGACGTCTTCGGCATCGGTGTGGTGCAGCACAAGGAGTCGGAGGCGGAGCCAGGTCCCTGCACTAAAAACAGTGCCGGGACCTCTGCACATGCGTGCTAGAGTAGTTCCTTGCAGCCCGAATCTCTGCAACGCTGCCCCTAGCCCTGGCCGAATGGGCTCCCCGGGCATCCCTCCCATTTAGCTCCCTCCCCCCCTCCAGTTCAGTTCCCCCCTCCCTCCCGTTCAGCCACCTCCTCCTCCTCCCTCCCTCCCTGTTCATCCTCCACCACCTCCCTCCTCTCTTCCCCCCCCTCCCTCCTCTCTTTCCCCCCCCCCTCCCCTCCCCTCCTCTCCCTGCCCCACCTTCCTCCCCCTCCCCTCTTCCCTTGCTGTCAGAAATACAGAGACACTGACTGAGACAGAGAGAGAGACACTGGGGGGAGGGGGGGCGTCCCAGCACGCTGTTGGACGACTCTCGGTGCTGCAGTAGGTGAGTAGAAACTTAATTTTTTATTTATTGATTAATTTTTTATTATTTTTTTTTGGTTGAATTATTGATTTATTTGACATTTATTAATGATGGCTCTTTATTTGTAAAAATGAAGTGTTTAATGTTTGTAAACTTCACTCCCCCCCCCCCCCCCACCATCTCTCGTTCCCTACGCCTGATTTATAATGTAGGCAAGGTTTTTCTGAGCATACAAAAATCTACACTTACTCCATTCTAAGTTAGTTTGGAGTAAGTTTTCGCTGCCTAAACTTGCAAAACAGGCGTAAGTGGCTGGTAACGCCCCCTTTTGGGGAAAAAAAACTGATCTAAAATGAAACTATTCTAACTCTAGAATTGGAGCAAACTAAATGCCAAGAATTGCAATTTCTAAGATATTCCATTCTAAACTAGCTGCTCCAAAAAAATAGAAGCAACTCGAGTCGAAACTTGAGCCCTTTGTGTGCCTTTCTATCACCATATTCTTATGACCACAGTCGATAATATTCTGTAATGGGTGATGGAAGGCTTGATTTGTGAGTGGGACAAGTTTCTCTGTTGACTGTTTTCCGTATCTATGCATAGTTGTTTATCTATCATTGTTTATTTATTTATTTATGATGATCTTGCAGGCTGGGGCCATTGGAGGGAGCAGTGTGGAAGGAGTGGCCTGGCCCGGAAATCGGCACGGTCCCGGCCTGCAAGACCATTAGCAGGCCAGGGCCATTGAAGGGAGCAGCGTGTGCTGCTGCAGGAGGGCGACGGCTACGAAGCCAGGTCGCTGATTGCAGTGCGGGCAGACACAGCAGGAGGCAAGAGTCCGTAGAGGGAAGTATCTGGGGCCGAGAAGAGGCGAGGGCCCAGGGGCAGCACGGGCCAGCCCACACTGCAATATATGTGCGCGCTTGGTCTGTGTAACAGAGCTGCTCTTCCAGTTAGTCTTGGGTAATCCTTGCCACTGGACCAAGACCTAATTCTGTCAAGCCCGTGTGGTGACAGGTGTGCAACGGCCACCACACACAAAAAAAAATCCAAGCACAGGCATCTTTCAATCTTCACAATATAGTTTGGGGTCTGGAATATTAGGACCTTCATTGAAACACCTGTGAACTCGTCCCTTTTTGGCGTGGAAGCAAGTCATCCTCGCTTCAAGGGACCGCCTATGATGATGTTTTATCTATGAATTTTAAAAACTCATATTGGGTCGTCTATTATTTTAAGATTTTGAAATGGAAGGAAAATTCCTTTCCTAACCCATTCCCCTGGCACTGTGATTAAGTTCATACTAGAATGCACAAATTACTTAATGCACAGCACACCTATGAGGTTCAGTTTAAATTCATACCATACCTATTCCATTGAAGGGCTTGTTTGGTAAACGCGGGTCCTCTTTCAGTGCTTGTGTCTGATCACTGGCGAATGCTGGTCAGCGGCGAAGTAACCTGGCCGCCTTCAGTAAGTGTTGACAGCTTCAGGCGGGCTAAGGGCCTGGGGGAAGTTAGTGACGGAGGAAATGTCGACAAAAGGCGGCGTGCTAATCCTTGAATTAGCAAATGGCATACACAACCTTGGAAGTCATGACATAGCTGCACTACATAACGAGTCAATGAAAGAGCAACCATGGACAGTCTGAAACACAACACCAGGGTTCGCATCCCTGCCTTTAACGTAGAGGACAGTCATAGGAGCTTCGACAGCTGCCTGTGTTTCCCATCTTAGTATTAATTTTTGTATACACTTTAATTTCACCTTGCATATTGTAGTAAAGCAATACTTGCTTTAAGATTATTTCTATTGAGATAAAATAGATTAAAATGGAAATCTTCAAGAACTCCTGCCCCATTAGCATTAATACCCATCCATCTTACTAATAGGATCACTTTCTGCCCAATCCACGAGAATGTATTTTGTCTGAATTCTCCTAAGATAAATCGGGGCCACATTACTGTCTGTGTGGTCAATCAGCTTAAGATAAAGATTTAATGCAGCAAAGTAGTGCCTGTTAATTATATCTTTCTTTGTCATAGCAGAGATTCTGACTTTTGGAAAATTTAAAATAACCATTGTATGCAGTCAGATGTTGCAGTATTGATCCATTTTGCTATGTTAGATTTGTATGTACAGTAGAATAATATTTAAATTGCTGAAGAGAAAAAAATCAAATTGAGGCAGAATTAATGTTACCAGGGAAAGTCTACATTTGCATGTGGCACAGTAAGTAAGCAAACATGAACATATTTTGAAATGATTTTTGAGTACAAAATTGGTTGTAAATATCCATTAAGTTGGAAAACTTCCTGTAGAAAAATGTTTACATTAGACTAGCAAAGAAATTTCATTCGCATTTCCTGTGAATATGGAGAACAACGTGTACTCAACACAAAATGAAGTTGTTAATTTGACCTTTTTCCCCTCCTTTTCTCTACAGCTTTGACTGCCTACACATACCTTACCATCTTTGATCTTTTCAGGTAATTATTTTTTATTAGAAACCTCTATTAATTTTTAATGCACTTGTGCCTAATGGGACTAAAGATTAATTGGCACAAGTGAGATACTATTTTGCCAAATCGTGCAACTAGCTGTAGTGAAATATATTCAGAATTATATATCACCATGTGACTGCTTTCCATCAGAGGTTCAGTTTTTATTTTAAAATTTTCACTTGCAAGTCATCTCCGTTTGTCACAAACAGTTACCCTTTTACTGAAGGAGGGTAGGCAGGCGACCTGCTTCCTGTCCTCTGCTGCTCCTGCCACAGCTATTTGGAAGTCCACAAAAACAGACCTGCTTTCTCTGGAGCAATGCCTGACCTTCACTTGCCATTTTCCTCTGGTTGCACGGCTGAGATTGGGAACCTGTGTGGTGGATTCTGGTTGCCGTGAAAAAAAATCAAAGGCCACACCTGGAATACTGCGTGCAGTTTTGGTTTCCATATTTACGAAAGGATATACTTGCTTTGGAGGCAGTTCAGAGAACATTCACTCATTTGATTCCGGAGATGAGGGGGTTGACTTATGAGGAAAGATTGAGCAGGTTGGGCCTCTACTCATTGGGATTCAGAAGAATGAGAGGTGATCTTATCGAAACGTATAAGATTATGAGGGGGGTTGACAAGGTGGATGCAGGGAGGATGTTTCTACTGATGGGGGAGACTAGAACTAGAGGGCATAATCTTAGAATAAGGGACCGCCCATTTAAAACAGAGACGAGGAGAAAATCTGTAGAATTCGCTGCCTCAAAGAGCTGTGGAAGCTGGGACGTTGAATAAATTCAAGACAGAAATAAACCGTTTCTTAAACGATAAGAGGATAAGGGGTTATGGGGAGCGGGCAGGGAAGTGGAGCTGAGTCCACGATCAGATCAGCCATGATCTTATTGAATGGCGGAGCAGGCTTGAGGGGCCGTATGTCCTATTTCTTACATTGCCTGCTTCAAATTTTGTAATTTCACAACTGTTCAATTAATTTTTCTGTTCTGCCACATAATAATGGAGTGATTATTTTTATTCTGATAGGTAGCTTAGAATGTGTATTTTGTTTCCAAGAATATTGTCAGTGACAACTTTCTGTGGCTTGGTCTATTCTCTGAATGAGTCTCTTGAGAATTCAGCATGAGAATTCCTGCAGCATTTTTTGTAAAATTCTGTTCAAAACTTATTACTTTGAAAACTACAAAGGGCATTCAACAACACCAACAACTTGTATTGATACAGCGCTTTAATGTAGAAAAACGTCCCAAGGTACTTCACAGGAGCATTATAAAACAAAATTTTACATCGAGCAACACAAGGAGATGTTAAGGTACATATGTTTTATGGAGCATCTTATAGGAGGACAAAGAGGTGGAGAGGTTTAATGAGAGAATTCCAGAGCTTAAGGCTTTGGCAGCTGAAGGCATGGCTGCCAATGGTGGAGCAATTAAAATCGGGATTGCTCAAGAGGCCAGAATTGGAGGAGCGCAGATATTGTGGAGGATTGTGGGGCTGGAGGAAATTATAGAGATAGGGAGGGGCGAGGTCATGGAGGGATTTGAAAACAAGGATGAAAATTTTAAAATTGAGGCATTGCTAAACTGGGAGCATATGTAGGTCAGCAAGCACAGGGTGATGGGTGATGTGACCAAGTTTATAGAGGGCAGAATGAGTGAGGCCAGCCAGGAGTGCATTGAAATAGTGAAGTCCAGAGGTAGCAACGGCATGGATGAGGGTTTCAGCAACAGATGAACTGAGGCAGGGGCCGAGTCGGCCAACGTTCCGGAGGTGGAAATAGGTGGGCTTAGTGATGCCGCGGATATGTGGTCGGAAGCTCACCTCGGGGCCAAATATGAAGGTTGTGAACACTCTGATTTAGCCTCAGACAGGTGCCAGGAAACAGTTTGTGGCGGGACCAAAGACAATGGCTCGGTCTTCCCAATATTTAGTTGGAAGAAATTTCTGTTCATCCAGTACTGGATGTTGGACAAGCAGTCTGATAACTTAGAGACTGTGGAGGGGTCGCGAGAGGGTGATTATGAAGTAGAACCAAGTGACGTCAGCATACATGTGGAAATTGATGCTGTGTTTTTGGATGATGTCGCTGAGGGGGCAGCATGATAAGAAATAGGAGGGGGCCAAAAATAGATCCTTGGGGGAATAGCAGAGGCAACGGTACGGAAGCAAGAAGAGAAGTCATTGCAGGTGATTTTCTGGCTACGATTAGATAGATGAGAATAGAACCAGGCGAGTGCAGTCCCACCCAGCTGGACGACGGTGGAGAGGCGTTGGAGGAGGTTGGTGTGGTCAACAGTGTCACAGGCTACAGAGGGGTTGAGAAGGACGAGGAGTAATAGTTTGTCACGGTCGCGTAGGATGTAATTTGTGAATTTGATGAGCCGTTTCGGTGCTATGGCAGGGGCAGAAACCTGATTAGAGGGATTCAAACGTAGAATTCAGGAAAGGTAGACACCGATTTAGGATGCGACACTTTGGAGAAGAAAGGGAGGATGGAGATGGGATGGTAGTTTGAAAGGACGGAAGGGTCGATGATTGGTTTTTTTTGAAGAGAAGGGGTGATAACATATTTTTTGAAGGAGAGGGGGACAGAACCTGAGGAGAGAGAACAATTAACATCAGCTAACATGGGAGCCAGGAAGGGAAGTTGGCTGGTCAGCAACTTAGTGGGAATAGAGCCAAGGGAGCAGGAAGTTGGTCTTGTGAACAAGATGAGCTCAGAGAGTGAATTAGGGGAGGTAGAAAAGAAACTGGCGAAAGATGCAAGGCTAGGGCAGAGGATATCCTTAGAGGAAGTTACCATTCAGTGCTTTGAGTTAGATCAGAGAATATTAACCAATTCCTACCTCACTGAATAAAGTAGTGATATGTCCTTACTATATAGTATAAATGCACACGAGGCCCATACTTGAGAGAAGGTCACACTGTGACCAGTTACCTTTATTACCAAGACCTCAAGTGATGAAGGTGGGTGGAGCTTCCCCTTTTATACCTGAAAGTACAGGTTAGGAGTGTCTCCCGCAAGCGCACCCCTTGTGGTCAGTGTTTTCAAGGTGTACAACTTAGGTCAGCTTATACATGTATTACAATGATAGTTGAATACATGACATCACCTCCGCCCCCCCCTCCCCTCCCCCCTCCCCCCCAAACTCTTATTGGGATCACAGGTTAAGTCTCTCTGGTGGTTTACGCTCCCCTGTAGAGTGCCTGAGTTGGGGCTCCGGTTGTTGGGTGCTGGTCTGAGTGTCTGCTGTTTGCGGTGCCTCAGGCCTGTCCGGACTGCCCACAGTGACTGGGCTCTCCTCCACGTGGTTCCGGTGTTCGGTCACCTGTGGTGGAGTAAACTCTACGTCATGTTCTTCCTCTGCTTCTTCTATGGGGTTGCTGAACCTCCTTTTTGTTTGATCCACATGTTTGCGACAGATTTGTCCATTGGTAAGTTTAACTACAAAACCCTATTCCCTTCTTTGGCAATCACAGTGCCTGCAAGCCATTTGGACCCTGCAGCGTAATTAAGGACAAAAACAGGGTCATTGACATCAATACATCGCGCCCTCGCATCCCTGTTATGGTAGTCACATTGTGACTGACGCCTGCTCTCAACAATTTCTTTCATAGTAGGGTGTATAAGGGATAACCTGGTTTTGTGCATCCTTTTCAGTAGCAGCTCTGCGGGTGGAACCCCTATGAGTGAGTGTGGTCGGGATCTATTGGCCAACAGGAGACGTGATAAGCGGCTTTGTAGGGAACCCCCTTGGATTCTGAGCATCCCCTGTTTGATTATCTGCACTGCTCGTTCCGCCTGGCCGTTTGAGGCCGGCTTGAATGGTGCCGTTCTGACATGGTTGATTCCATTGCCTGCCATGAAGTCCTGGAATTCAGTGCTTGTGAAGCACAGGCCATTGTTGCTGACCAAGATATCCAGTAGACCATGGGCAGCGAACATTGCCCGCAGACTTTCTACCGTGGCAGAGGATGTGCTTGAATTTAAAATGGCACACTCAATCCATTTGAAGTAGGCGTCTACTACAACCAAAAATATTTTTCCCATGAAAGGACCTGCGTATTCCACATGGATGCGTGACCATGGCTTGGCGGGCCAGGACCAGGGGCTAAGGGGCTGCCTCGGTGTGTTGCCCAGCTGAGCACACGTGTTGCACCTGCGAACACAAAGTTCCAGGTCTGCATCTATCCCTGGCCACCAAACGTGTGACCTGGCAATTTGCCTTCATCATGACAATGCCCGGGTGCTCCTTGTGAAGCTCTCTGATCAACACCTCTCTGTCCATCTGGGGCATGACTACTCTGTTTCCCACAGTAGGCAATCAGCCTGAATCGAGTGTTCATCCTTGCGCCTATGAAACGGTTTAAATTCCTTAGGGCATGCCCCCATATGTGGCTGCCCAGTCCCCATTCAGGACACATTTCTTAACTAAAGACAGTAGCGTGTCTTTATTTGTCCAGACTTTAATCTGACGGGCTGTCACAGGTGAGCTTTCGCGTTCGAAAGCTTCAGCAGCCATGACCATCTCGGCATCATGCTCAGTTGCCCCCTCAGTGGTGGCTAATGGGAGCCTGCTGAGTGCATCGGTGCAGTTTTCTGTGCCGAATTGTGTAGTCATAGGTGGCTAACGTGAGTGGCCACCTCTGTATGCGGGCCGATGCATTCGCATTTATGGTCTTGTTGTCAGCCAAAAGGGACGTTAGGGGTTTGTGATCTGTCTCCAGCTCAAATTTCCTGCCAAACAGGTACTGGTGCATTTTTTTTTTACTGCATATACACATGCTAGCGCTTCCTTTTCTACCATCCCGTAGCCCCTTTCTGCCTGGGACAGACTTCTGGAGGCATAAGCTACCGGCTGTAACCGACCATTGGCATTCACATGCTGCAACACATACCCGACCCCATAGGACGAAGCAGCACACGTTAAAACAAGTTTCTTACACGGGTCATATAACGTTAACAGTTTGTTAGAGCACGCAATTTGTTATGCTCCATTAAAAGCCCTTTCCTGGCTGTCCCCCCAGACCCAATCGCGACCTTTGCATAGGAGCATGTGTAGCAGCTCTAACAGCGTGCTCAATTTGGGAAGAAAGTTGCCAAAATAGTTCAGGAGCCCCAGGAACGAACGCAGCTGTGTCGTGTTACGGGGTTTGGGTGCCCTGGATCGCTTCCGTTTTGGACGCAGTGGGTCTGATCCCGTCTGCTGCTACCCTCCTCCCCAGGAATTCTACCTCTGGAGCTAAGAAGACGCCCTTCCCGGTCCAGTCTGCGTTGCAACTCCTCCAGGTTGTGGAGGTGTTCTTCAGTATCTCAATCCGTGATGAGGATGTCGTCTTGGAAAAACCACCGTCCTTGGAATCGACTTTAGAAGGCTTTCCATATTGTGCTGAAAGATCGTGGCGGCCGAACGAATCCCGGACGGACATCTGTTATACTCAAACAGCCCCTTGTGTGTCGTGATGGTGGTCAGCTTCTTCGACTCACTCGCCAGCTCCTGGGTCATGTAAACTGAGGTCAGGTCCAATTTTGAAAAAAGTTTGCCACCGGATAGCGTCGCGAAGAGGTGCTCCGCTCTCGGAAGCGGGTACTGGTCTTGGAGTGACACCCGATTGATGGTGGCCTTGTAATCGCCACATATCCTGACTGAACCATCCGCCTTGAGCACTGGCACGATCGGGCTCGCCCCGTCACTGAATTCAACTGGCGAGATGATGCCTTCCTTCAGCAGGAGGTCCAATTCGCATTCTATCTTTTCCCGCATCACGTACAGCACCGCTCTGGCCTTGTGGTGTACTGGCCTGGCGTCCGGGTTTATGTGAATCACTACCTTGGCCCCCATGAAAGTGCCAATGCCGGGTTGAAATAATGAGTCAAATTTGTCCAGGACCTGTGAGCATGATATTTGCTCCACAGAAGAAATTGCATTGACATCACCCCATTTCCAGTTCATGACAGCAAGCCACCTCCTCCCCAGTAGTGCGGGACCGTACCCCGGGACAATCCAGAATGGCAACCTGTTCTCCGAATCTTTGTGGGTCACGACTACCGTGGCGCTGCCTAGCACCGGAATGATCTCCTTTGTATAGTCTGTCGCTGTGCGTCAACCAGCAATAATTTTGGCCTCCTGGCCTTGGACACCCACAACCTTTCGAACTGTTTGATACTCATCAGGGACTGGCTGGCCCCCGTGTCTAGCTCCATTAATACTGGGATGCCATTAAGGAGCACTTTCATCATTATCGGTGGCGTCCTGGTATATGAACTGTATTTGTGCTCCACATGAACTCGCTGAACTTCAGCTTCCAGCGATTTCCCCCAGTATTCATTTGGCCTCGTAGGGCTTACATCGGGCCCGTCCTCCTCATACATCAACCTGGCTGCATGCTTCCTGCACATACGTGCCAAGTGATCGCTGACATAGAAACATAGAAAATAGGTGCAGGAGTAGGCCATTTGGCCCTTCTAGTCTGCACCGCCATTCAATGAGTTCATGGCTGAACATTCAACTTCAGTACCCCATTCCTGCTTTCTCGCCATACCCCTTGATCCCCCTAGTAGTAAGGACCTCATCTAACTCCTTTTTGAATATATTTAGTGAATTGGCCTCAACAACTTTCTGTGGTAGAGAATTCCACAGGTTCACCACTCTCTGGGTGAAGAAGTTCCTCCGCATCTCGGTCCTAAATGGCTTACCCCTTATCCTTAGACTGTGACCTCTGGTTCTGGACTTCCCCAACATTGGGAACATTCTTCCTGCATCTAACCTGTCTAACCCCGTCAGAATTTTAAATGTTTCTATGAGGTCCCCTCTCATTCTTCTGAACTCCAGTGAATACAAGCCCAGTTGATCCAGTCTTTCTTGATATGTCAGTCCTGCCATCCCGGGAATCAGTCTGGTGAACCTTCGCTGCACTCCCTCAATAGCAAGAATGTCCTTCCTCAGGTTAGGAGACCAAAACTGTACACAATACTGCAGGTGTGGCCTCACCAATGCCCTGTACAACTGTAGCAACACCTCCCTGCCCCTGTACTCAAATCCCCTTGCTATGAAGGCCAACATGCCATTTGCTTTCTTAACCGCCTGCTGCACCTGCATGCCAACCTTCAATGACTGATGTACCATGACACCCAGGTCTCTTTGCACCTCCCCTTTTCCTAATCTGTCACCATTCAGATAATAGTCTGTCTCTCTGTTTTTACCACCAAAGTGGATAACCTCACATTTATCCACATTATACTTCATCTGCCATGCATTTGCCCACTCACCTAACCTATCCAAGTCGCTCTGCAGCCTCACAGCATCCTCCTCGCAGCTCACACTGCCACCCAACTTAGTGTCATCCGCAAATTTGGAGATACTACATTTAATACCCTCATCTAATTCATTAATGTACAGTGTAAACAGCTGGGGCCCCAGCACAGAACCTTGCGGTACCCCACTAGTCACTGCCTGCCATTCTGAAAAGTACCCATTTACTCCTACTCTTTGCTTCCTGTCTGACAACCAGTTCTCAATCCATGTCAGCACACTACCCCCAATCCCATGTGCTCTAACTTTGCACATCAATCTCTTGTGTGGGACCTTGTCGAACGCCTTCTGAAAGTCCAAATATACCACATCAACTGGTTCTCCCTTGTCCACTCTACTGGAAACATCCTCAAAAAATTCCAGAAGATTTGTCAAGCATGATTTCCCTTTCACAAATCCATGCTGACTTGGACCTATCATATCACCTCTTTCCAAGTGCACTGCTATGACATCCTTAATAATTGATTCCATCATTTTACCCACTACCGATGTCAGGCTGACCGGTCTATAATTCCCTGTTTTCTCTCTCCCTCCTTTTTTTTAAAAGTGGGGTTACATTGGCTACCCTCCACTCTATAGGAACTGATCCAGAGTCAATGGAATGTTGGAAAATGACTGTCAATGCATCCACTATTTCCAAGGCCACCTCCTTAAGTACTCTGGGATGCAATCCATCAGGCCCTGGGGATTTATCGGCCTTCAATCCCATCAATTTCCCTAACACAATTTCCCGGCTAATAAGGATTTCCCTCAGTTCCTCCTCCTTACTAGACCCCCCAACCCCTTTTATAACCGGAAGGTTGTTTGTGTCCTCCTTCGTGAATACCGAACCAAAGTACTTGTTCAATTGGTCCGCCATTTCTTTGTTCCCCGTTATGACTTCCCCTGATTCTGACTGCAGGGGACCTACGTTTGTCTTTACTAACCTTTTTCTCTTTACATATCTATAGAAAGTTTTGAAATCCGTCTTAATGTTCCCTGCAAGCTTCTTCTCATACTCCATTTTCCCTGCCCTAATCAAACCCTTTGTCCTCCTCTGCTGAGTTCTAAATTTCTCCCAGTCCCCAGGTTTACTGCTATTTCTGGCCAATTTGTATGCCACTTCCTTGGCTTTAATACTATCCCTGATTTCCCTTGATAGCCACGGTTGAGCCACCTTCCCTTTTTTATTTTTATGCCAGACAGGAATGTACAATTGTTGTAGTTCATCCATGCGGTCTCTAAATATCTGCCATTGCCCATCCACAGTCAACCCCTTAAGTATCATTCGCCAATCCATCCCAGCCAATTCACGCCTCATACCTTCAAAGTTAGCCTTCTTTAAGTTCTGGACCATGGTCTCTGAATTAACTGTTTCATTCTCCATCCTAATGCAGAATTCTACCATATTATGGTCACTCTTCCCCAAGGAGCCTCGCACAACGAGATTGCTAATTAATCCTCTCTCATTACATAACACCCAGACTAAGATGGCCTCCCCTCTAGTTGGTTCCTCGACATATTGGTCGAAAAAACCATCCCTTATGCACTCCAGGAAATCCTCCTCCACCGTATTGCTTCCAGTTTGGTTAGCCCAATCTATGTGCATATTAAAGTCACCCATTATAACTGCTGCACCTTTATTGCATGCACCCCTAATTTCCTGTTTGATGCCCTCCCGAACATCACTACTACTGTTACCTGCAATCTCTGGCTGGGTGTTTGCCTCCACACCTCCAGCATGAGCTGGAGGCCCTGTTGTTGGAAACAAAAGGTCCATTACCAGTCGATCGTCTCTGACTGTCTCTGTAACTGTCCTTAAGCGCACCATTAACCGGTGTTGATGGCCCCATTACTGGCCGCATTGTCCATTGCGATGGCCATTGTCTCTGTTGAATTCCCCCTTTGGGTTCGATTACATGCTGAGGCATGTCCGATTGCCCTTGTCTGCCTAGAGAACTGTGTGCCGTGTTAACAATGTTCACTCCCTGATCTTTTGCTGCATTTGAGCCAAGATTTTTGTCATTCTGGTCTCTTCCTCCCCTGAGATAAATGTCTGGGCTATCAGAGCCGCCGATTCCAAGGTCAAGTCTTTGGTCTCAATCAGTTTCCTGAAAACCCCAGCATGCCTGATGCCCTCAATAAATAAAAAAAGTCTCGCAGCATCTCCGCTCTGCATGCATCTGGGAACTTACATAGGCTCGCCAGTCGCCGGAGATCTTTCACGAAGTCTGGACGCTTTGCCCTTCTCGACGCCGGTGCGTGTAAAACCGGTGTCTCGCCATGTGCATGCTGCTCGCCGGTTTAAGGTGTTCCCCGATCAACTTACTGAGCTCTTCGAACGTCTTGTCCGCCAGCTTCTCTGGTGCTTGAAGGTCTTTCATCGGGGAGTACGTTCTGGATCCACAAACCATCAGGAGATGAGCCCTGCATTTGTCGGCCGAATCCTGTCCCAACCATTCCTTAGTGACAAAACTTTGCTGTAGTCTCTCAATAAAGTCGTCGCAATCATCACCAAAACAGTACCTCTCTTCTGTGCTGCTAGTGGCCATGCTCGCGTGGTTTAAATCCCAGTTTCTCGTCGCCAATGATATGTCCTTACTGTATAGTATAAATGCACATGAGGCCCATATTTGAGAGAAGGTCATTCTGTGACCAGTTACCTTTATTACCAAGACCTCAACTGATGAAGGTGGGTGGAGCTTCCCCTTTTATACCTGAAAGTCCAGGTTAGGAGTGTCTCCCACAAGTGCACCCCTTGTGCTCAATGTTCTCAAGGTGTACAACTTAGGTCAGCTTATACATGGGTTACAATGATAGTTGAATACATGACAAGTAGGATTGGAAAAAGACATGCGGTGGAAATGCATAGACATTCAATCGATATTTGAAAGAGAAAGACGTGAACATTTCCAATTGGACTCTTTTGGTTTTCATCCCTTGCTGTCTTATTTATGGAGTGATTATCAATTTGATACCTGCTGCCATTTGTGAAAGTGAGTAGCTCAATTGACCGTTACCTGGGATGACATCACTTGAGGCAGAATGGAAATATCTTTACTGTAGCAAATTCACACTGGATTTTAAATTGCCAGCAGAAAATGTAATTGGAAGATCTGTAAGATGCAATTAATATACACGCTTGTTATTTTATCTTTACAAATGGTTGTCTGCTCACCAACGCGATCTTTTCATTGAAAAGGGAAAGAACTGTTATTCTTTCTGTTATTATTTATGTACATAAATTTATGGAACAGCTTGATGTTCAATGGAGTATTAACAATGCTACTGTTGAGATTATGACATTCAGCACCACTAAGTGTGACCATTCCAGTAAATCAGAACATCTTCCCAGGACTTCCTGATAACGGGGTCAAGTTTCGGCTCGAGTTGCTCCTATTTTTTTGGAGCAACTAGTTTAGAATGGAGTATCTTAGAAATTGCAATTCTTGGCATTTAGTTTGCTCCAGTTCTAGTGAGTTAGAACAGTTTCATTTTAGAACAGATTTCTTTTTGAAAAGGGGGTGTGTCCGGCCACTTATGCCTGTTTTGCAAGTTTAGGCAGTGAAAACTTACTTCAAACTAACTTAGAATGGAGTAAGTGTTGATTTTTGTATGCTCAGAAAAACCTTGCGTACACTTAGAAATCAGGCGTAGGGAACGAGAGATGGGCGGGGGGGGAGAAGTTTACAAACATGAGACGCATCACTTTTACAAATAAAGAGCCATCATCAATAATAAATTATTGATTTATTGATTTATCTATCAAAAAAAATTAAAATAAAAAAGTCAATAAATAAAAATTTAAGTTTCTACTCACCGACTGCAGCACTGGGAGACCTCCAACAGCGTGCTGGGACGGGGCCCCCCCAGTGCCCCCCTCTCTGTCTCTGTCAATCTCTCTCTCTCTCTCTCTCTCTCTCTCTCTCTCTCTCTCTCTCTCTCTCTCTCTCTCTCTCTCTCTCTCTGTCTGTCAGTGTCTGTTTCTAACGGCGGGGGAGAGGAGGGGAAGATGGAGGGGGGGAGGCTGAACTGGCCCGGCCAACGAGAGGAAGCCGGGCCAAAGACTTCGGGCGGGGTCCGCCCCGCTGAGAATGTGAGGAGGGCAGGGGGAGCGGACTGGACCTGAAGTGGGGTGGGGGGGGGGGGCTGGGGGGAGAGAGCAGACTGGACCAGGAGCTGAACGGGGGTGGCGGGAGCTGACTGGACCGGGAGCTGAAAAGGGGCGGGGGAGATGGCGTACTGGACCAGGAGCTGAAGGTGGGGGGAGGGGGCATGAGCGGCAGGCAGCTGAATGGCAGTGAGCCCATTCGGCCAGGGCTAGTGGCGGCGTGCTTCGGGCCCCTCCCGCACAGCCTCGGCAGCCTGGAGCTACTGCACATGCACGCACACTCTAGTGCGCATGTGCAGAGTGCCGGGACCTGGCTCCGCCCCCGACCTCTTGAGCAGTGCTGCGCCAAGGGCCTGGAATGTTCCAGCAGCAGGGAGAAAACGGAAGTAAGTTTTAAGCGCGGAAATCAGGCGGGGCTCGCAGGGCTGCGCCGTTCTGTGAAGATGCAACCATCTTTCCAGCCAGATGGTTGCACCTTCACAGCCTAGTGTTGACTGGGTCACCAGCCTGCATACAACTGAAATGAAGTTTCATCCATTTTCTGCTCCACCCCTGAATGGAGCATGCTGCCCGAAACTTGACCCCAAGAAGTGGTGGATAATTATGCCACAGGATTATGTTGATTTATTGGGCAGAGTTTAGAATTGTAAAATATAGTTACCTCTGTACACCCTATTAAATCATTTTTGTGTGAAATGTTGCCGATTTTTACAAAAGAAAAGAATTTCATAAGCAGGTCTGAAGCATATGAATACAGTTGGCTTTGCTTGCTTCAACTATTTTTCAGTTCCGGCTTTTTGACATTAATCTGTTTATTTCCTAGCTTGGTGACTTACTTAATAAGTTTCTGGGTGACCTTGAAGAAACCTAGTCCAGGGTACTCTTTTGGGTAAGTGTTGTACAGCACTACTCTGGACACTTTTTAAAAAAAAACTTTGTACAATGTAGCCCCTTTGACGCATGGTTGTTTTGATGAGGACGTAATATCTTCTTTCCATTCTAATGAAGGAGAAATGTTTAACCCATTTAAGACATTTGTTTTCATGGATGCCAGTTTGCAAAGTAGCAGCTTTCCAGCCAGATGGTTGCATCTTCACAGCCTAGTGTTGACTGGGTCACCAGCCTGCAGACAACTGAAATGAAGTTTCATCCATTTTCTGCTCCACCCCTGAATGGAGCATGGTGTCCCAGCAGGATGTTCTATTTTGTAAAGGAAAGGAGTGGAGGCAACACTGGCTCAGTTGGCATGCGCACACCGGTCAATTGACCCTGTAGCGGACGCTGTAATGTGATACCTGAGCCAGGTAGGGCTACAGAACTCCAGGGCACTGTTGATAATTGAATGGAAGCCTGGTTCATTAATGGGACCTGTCACTGGGGGCTGGGATTTCATCTCACTGGCTCTTGATAAATTAACAAGCTAATTTTCTCATGGCTTAATTGGTTCTGACTGGTCAAGCAGTGGGAAACCTACCAGTACTCCATATGCTGGTGATCTACATAGTTTTCGCCCATTAAAATGGCAGCCGTACCCGAGCAAGCACTTTGGAGTCCCTGATCTTGGCTTTTATTAATCTATGCCTAATATCTTTGGATTTGGATAGCGAGGTGTGTTCAAGTCCAGTGGACGTAAAAGCCCCCATGGTACTATTTCGAAGAAGAGCAGGGGAATTATCCCCAGCGTCCTGACCAGTATTTACCCCTCAATCAATGTCAGAAAAACAGATTATTTGTGGGACCTTGCTGAGTGCATTTCCTGCATTACAACAGTGACTACACTTCTAAAGTATTTGGTTGGCTGAAAAGCACTTTGGGATGTCCTGAGGCCCTGAAAGGCACTATAGAAATGCAAGTCTTCCTTTCTTTCTTTCTCTTTAGTGAGGTGGGAGCATGCTTTCCACATTGGACAAACAGAAACATTGCCAGCATGGATTTTTCAGTGGCTCAGTTTGGAGACCTGACCATGATGATGAGTTTCTGTTCATGCTGGGGGTTAAACTGAGCAAATGTACATTGTGTTCCGGAGAGCCTGAACTTACCTGATGTCAGTCATGGCTCATTGGAAGCACATTTGCCTCTGAGTTGTGGTTATAGACTCAAGTCCCACTCCAGAGACTTGAGTGCATAATCCAGGCTGACACTCCAGTGCGGTACTGAGGGAGTGCTGAACTTTTGGAGGTGCTGTCTTTCAGATGAGACATTAAACTAAGGCTCCATCTGCCCTCTGAGATGGACATAAAAGATCCCATGGCACTCTTTCGAAGAAGCGCAGGGAAGATTTCCCTGGTGACCTCACCAATATGTATCCCTCAACCAACATCACTAAAACAGATTATCTGGTCGTTGATGTATGCGGGTCCTTGCTGTGCGCAAATTAACCGCAGCGTTTCCTACATTACAACAGTGGCTACACTGTAAAGCACTTTGGGATGTCCTGAGGTAGTGAAATGTGCTATATAAATGCAAGTCTGTCTTTTTTCTCTGGCTTTAACATAATCATAGAATAATAGAATGGTCACAGCAATCCAAGGATGCATCCCATCCGCTCTTGGTGATTTTGTCGACATTAAGTACAGCCAGACTTTCTCATACATTGTCTTTATCAATTTTTATCCTATCAAATGTCTCTACAACCCCCCCCCTTCACTGTCTATGGTAACATCCTCTTTCTTGGTACCTCAGCCATAGCCTCATAGGTTTCCTTTTGGTCCCTAATCGGCCTAATTGTAGTAACACCCGCCCTCCTGCATGGCTGAGACATGGACCATGTACAGTAGACACCAAGTCGCTGGAGAAATACCACCAACAATGCCTCCGCAAGATCCTACAAATCCCCTGGGAGGACAGATGCACCAACATTAGTGCCCTCGACCAGGCCAACACCCCAGCATTGAAGCACTGACACTTGATCAGCTCCGCTGGGCAGCTCACATCGTTCGCATGCCAGACGCGAGACTCCCAAAGCAAGCGTTCTACTCGGAACTCCTTCACGGCAACCGAGCCAAAGGTGGGCAGAGGAAATGTTACAGGGACACCCTCGAAGCCTCCCTGAAAAAGTGCAACATCTCCACTGACACCTGGGAGTCCCTGGCCAAAGACCGCCCTAAGTGGAGGAAGTGCATCTGGGAGGGCACTGAGCACCTCGAGTCTCATCGCCGAAAGCATGCAGAAATCAAGCGCAGGCAGCGGAAAGAGCGTGCGGCAAAGCAGTCCCACCCACCCTTTCCCTCAATGACTATCTGTTCCACCTGTGATGGGGACTGTGGTTCTCGTATTGGACTGTTCAGCCACCTAAGGACTCATTTTAAGAGTGGAAGCAAGTCTTCCTTGATTCCGAGGGACTGCCGATGATGATGATGAATTGGCCCCACCCCTCTAACTACCCTTTTATTAAAGAAGACTTTTGAATTACTATTTATGTTGGCTGCCATTCTATTCTCATACCCTCTCATTGCCTCATTTTCTTTTTCACTTCTCTGATCTTTCTATATATATAGCCTGATTCTCAGATATATTTGCAACCTGACATCTGTCATAAGCGCTCTTTTTTTTTGTTGCTTCATGTTCTCTACCTCTTTCATCATCCAGGGAACTCTGACTTTATTTGCTCTACCTTTCCCCGTCGTGTGAATGTACTTTGACTATACCCACACTGTTTCCTCTTTAAAGACAGCCATTGTTCGATGACAGTTTTGTCTGCCAATCTTTGATTCCAGTTTCCCAGGCCAGATCCGTTCTCATCCCACTGAAATTGGCCTTCCTCCTGTTGTGTTCCTGACACAGATGAGACTGTACACAGAGAGATTAAAGTAACAGTGACCTCAGTCTTTATTAAGACACTCCAGAGTGAGGAACAGGCCTTAGGGGCCGGCTTATATACAGTGCTCCCAAGGGATGCTGGGATCCCTTGGGACTTCAGGGGATGCACTCCCTGGTGGCGGAACATGGGAGTGCATGCTTTACAGATATGCATCACCCCCCACCCCCCCACCCCCACAAAGTCAAAGTGAAAACTATTTACAAGGTGAGCCTTTCTTTCCCTGGTGGACCGCCTCGGTACAAATGTCTGTTCTGGTGTGTTGGCTTTGCCATTGCTGGGCTGGCGTGTTGTTGGCCCTGCAGGACTGCTGGGTGAGCCTGGCCTTGCTGGGCTGTTGGGCGTGATGGGTTCGATTTCCTGGTCCGCGGTGGTGTCATTGATCCTTTGGGTGTATTGTGGGCTCAAAAGGTGGTGTCTGCTGTGGGTTGATCAGGGCAGTCTGTTAACGGCAGCCTCCTTTGGTCCAGGTGCTTTCTGCAAATTTGCCCATTGTTTAGTTTGATTACAAACACCCTACTCCCTTCTTTAGCTATCACCGTGCCCGCGATCCACTTGGGACCATGTCCATAGTTTAGCACATACACAGGGTCATTCAAATCAATTTCCCGTGACACAGTGGCGCGACCATCGTTTACATTTTGTTGCTGCCGCCTGCTCTCGACCTGATCATGCAGGTTGGGGTGAACCAGCGAGAGTCTGGTTTTAAGTGTCCTTTTCATGAGTAGCTCAGCCGGGGGCACCCCTGTGAGCGAGTGGGGTTTTGTGCGGTAGCTGAGCAGTACTCGGGACAGGCGAGTTTGGAGTGAGCCTTCTGTAACTCGTTTAAGGCTCTGTTTGATTGTTTGTACTGCCTGCTCTGCCTGCCCATTGGAGGCTGGTTTGAATGGGGCAGAGGTGATCCCATTGCGGGTCATGAATTCTTTAAATTCGGCAATGGTGAAACATGGCCCATTGTCACTGACCAGTATGTCAGGCAGGCCGTGGGTGGCAAACATGGCCCTCAGGCTTTCAATGGTGGCGGTGGCGATGCTTCCTGACATTATTTCACATTCAATCCATTTTGAAAAAGTATCCACCACCACCAGGAACATTTTACCGAGAAACGGGCCCGCATAGTCGACATGGATCCTCGACCATGGTCTGGAGGGCCAGGACCACAAACTTAGTGGTGCCTCTCTGGGCGCATTGCTCAACTGAGCACACACGCTGCATTGCTGTACACAGGACTGTAAGTCAGAGTCGATACCGGGTCACCACACGTGGGATCTGGTTATCGCTTTCATCATTGCTATACCCGGGTGTGTGCTGTGGAGATCCGAGATGCACGTCTCCCTGCCCTTTTTGGGTAGCACTACGCGGTCACCTCACAACAGGCAGTCTGCCTCAATGGACAGCTCGTCCTTTCGCCGCTGGAACGGCTTGATTAGCTCTTGCATTTCAACGGGGATGCTGGCCCAGCTCCCATGCAGTACACAGTTTTTTACAAGGGACAGCAGAGGATCTTGGCTGGTCCAAGTCCTAATCTGGCGGGCTGTGACAGGTGATTTATCATTTTCAAACTCTTCTATGACCATCAACAAGTCTGCGGGCTGCGCTACCATCAACAAGTTTGCAGGCTGTGCCATTTCCACCCCCGTGGTGGACAATGGTAGCCGACTGAGAGCATCCGCACAGTTCTCGGTGCTTGGCCTGTGGCGGATGGTATAGTTATACGCTGATAGCGCGAGTGCCCACCATTGTATGCCGGCTGAGGCATTAGTATTTATCCCCTTGTTTTCAGCGAACAGGGATATGAGGGGCTTGTGATCTGTTTCCAGCTCAAATTTGAGGCCAAACAGGCACTGATGCATTTTCTTTACCCCGAACGCACATGCTAATGCCTCTTAATCATGTTGTAGGCCCTCTCGGTCTTTGACAAGCTCCTGAAAGCATTGGCGACAGGTTGCAACTTTCCCGCAACACCTGACTCCGTACGACGACGCATCACATGCTAGCACGTGTCTTTTACACGGGTTATACAATACAAGCAGCTTATTGAAGCATAAAATGTTTCTTGTTTTCTCAAAAGCAATTACTTGTTTTTTTCCCCATACCCAGTTCTCAACCTTTGCGCAATAACACATGTAGGGGCTCTAAGAGGGTGCTTAACCCCGGTAGGAAGTTACCAAAATAGTTGAGTCCCAGGAACAACCGCAGCTCTGTGACGTTCTGTGGCCTGGCCGCGTTCCTGATAGCCTCTGTCTTGGCGTCTGTGGGTCGAATGCCATCCGCCGCGATCTTTCTCCCCAAAAACTCCACTTCTGTTGCCATGAATACGCATTTCGACCTCTTCAGCCGCAGCTCTACGTGATCCAATCGCTGGAGGATCTCCTGCAGGCTTTGTAGGTGCTCAACAGTGTCCCGACCCGTGACCAAATATGTCGTCCTGAAAAACCACCGTGCGACTTGAGTAGGCTCTCCATGTTTCTCTGGAAGATCGCTGCAGCCGACCGAATTCCAAACGGGCATCTGTTGTACATGAACAGTCCCTTGTGTGTGTTGATGCAGGTGAGGCCCTTCGAAGACTCCTCCAGCTCCTGCGTCATATAGGCCGAAGTCAGGTCGAGCTTGGTGAACGTCTTGCCTCCTGCCAGCGTCGCAAATAGGTCGTCTGCCTTAGGTCGCGGGTATTGGTCCTGCAGCGAGACATGATTAATAGTTACTTTATAATCGCCGCAAATCCTGACCATACCATCACTTTTGAGTACTGGAACAATCGGGCTGGCCCACTCGCTGAATTCCACTGGGGAGATGATGCCCTCGCGTTGCAGCCTGTGCAGTTCGATTTCCACTCTCTCCCTCATCATGTGAGATACCGCTCGCGCCTTGTGGTGAACGGGTCGAGCCTCTGGGACCAAGTGGATCCGCACCTTCGCCCTGGAAAAGTTTCCAATGCCTGGCTCAAAAAGAACATAAGAATTAGGAACAGGAGTAGGCCATCTAGCCCCTCGAGCCTGCTCCGCCACTCAACAAGATCATGGCTGATCTGGCCGTGAACTCAGCTCCACTTACCCGCCCGCTCCCCATAACCCTTAATTGCCTTATTGGTTAAAAATCTATCTATCTGTGATTTGAATACATTCAATGAGCTAGCCTCAACTGCTTCCCTGGGCAGAGAATTCCACAGATTCACAACCCTCTGGGAGAAGAAATTCCTTCTCAACTCGGTTTTAAATTGGCTCCCCCGTATTTTGAGGCTGTGCCCCCTAGTTCTAGTCTCCCCGACCAGTGGAAACAACCTCTCTGCCTCTATCTTGTCTATCCCTTTCATTATTTTAAATGTTTCTGTAAGATCACCCCTCATCCTTCTGAACTCCAATGAGTAAAAAGACCCAGTCTACTCAATCTATCATCATAAGGTAACCCCCTCATCTCCAGAATCAGCCTAGTGAATCGTCTCTGTACCCCCTCCAAAGCCAGTATATCCTTCCTTAAGTAAGGTGACCAAAACTGCACGCAGTACTCCAGGTGCGGCCTCACCAATACCCTGTACAGTTGCAGCAGGACCTCCCTGCTTTTGTACTCCATCCCCCTCGCAATGAAGGCCAACATTCCATTCGCCTTCCTGATTACCTGCTGCACCTGCAAACTAACTTTTTGGGATTCATGCACAAGGACCCCCAAAGGGAACGAAATTTGTTAAGAACCTGTGTACATGAGGCCCCATCGACATGTGATAGCGCTCGGATGTCATCCCAGTTCCAGTGGATTTTGCCCAGCCAGCTCCTTCCAAGCAGTGTGGGGCCATCGCCCGGGACAATGCAGTTCGTGCACCTTGCCCTCGTAGGTGATCTTGATCATGGCGCTGCCCAAGACAGTGATAAGCTCTTTGGTGTACGTTCTCAGTTTCGTGTGAATGGGGCTCAGGGCTGGTCTGAGTGTCTTGTTGCACCACAGTCTCTCAAACATCTTTTTACTCATGATGGATTGGCTAGCGCCAGTGTCCAGTTCCATGGCTACAGGTAAGCCATTCAATTTTACATTTAGCATTATAGGTGGATATTTCGGCGAAAATGTGTGCACCCCGTGTACTTCAGCATCTGCCTCCTCTCTGAGGCTCGAAATTGCTTTGGTTCACCATGGATCGATCTACCTCTGCCACGTGGTTAGCGGGTTTTGCAGAGCTTGCAGCTCGTCTGCAAGCTCGTTGGAGGTGCCCTATTGTTCCACAGCTCTTGCAAACATACCCTTTGAAGTGGCATGAATAGGCTGAATGGAAGCCTCCACAACGCCAACAAGGTATGAATTGCCTTGCATTCATCCTTTGTTGGGGACTCTGAGTCATCGGGATCACCTGAGGCCTGCTGGCAGTTGCAGACTCGTGGTTTCTGACCTGTACATTTCTGCTCGCAAACACAGTTCCAGTTAATTTATGAACATTGCTGGCACTTGTGTGCTGAGAGATTTGTTTTGTGTTATCACTGGTGGACATAAATGCCTGTGCTATCGCAATGGCCTTACTGAGGGCCGGTGTCTCTACAGTCAAAATTTTCGTAGGATGGTCTCGTGGCCAATGCCCAGTACAAAAACTCTGAACATTTGCTCCAGGTAGCCATCAAACTCATATTGTCCTGCAAGTCGCCTTAGCTCGGTGACGTAGCTCGCCACTTCCTGACCTTCAGATCGCTGGCACGTGTAGAACCGATACCTCGCCATCAGCACGCTCTCCCTCGAGTTAAGATGCTCCCGAACCAGTGTACACAGCTCCTCATACAACTTATCTGTGGGTTTCACCGGAGCCAGAAGATTCTTCATGAGGCTGTAGGTCGGTGCCCCGCAGACCGTGAGGAGGACCGCTCTCCTTTTTGCAGCGCTTCCTTTTCCGTCCAGCTCGTTGGCTACAAAGTACTGGTCTAGCCGTTCTTGATAGGCTTCCCAGTCCTCACCCTCCGAGAACTTCTCCAGGATGCATCTTTGCATTGGATTCGTATACTCTTCGCGAGTTGTTGTGTCCCTAACACAGATGAGGCTGTACATAGGAAGGTTAAAGTAACAGTGACCTCAGTCTTTATTAAGACACCCCAGTGAGGAACAGGCCTTCGGGGCCGGCTTATATACAGTGCTCCCAAGGTTTGCTGGGATCCCTTGGGACTTCAGGGGATGCACTCCCTGGTGGCGGAACATGGGAGTTCATGCTTTACAGATACACAACACCTCCAATTAAACATTTTTAATCTAGATTGCACCCCGACCGTTTCCATAGCTAATCTAAACCTTATGATACTATGATCACTGTTCCCTATATGTTTACCTCCTGACACTTGCTCCACTTAACCTACCTCATTTCCCAGAACCAGATCCAGCAATGCCTCCTTCCTTGTCAGGCCGGAAACATACTGATCAAGAAAGTTCTCCTGAACACACTTCAGAAATTCTTCCCCTTCTCTGCCCTTTACACTATTACGATCCCAGTCTATATTAGAATAGTTGTAGTCTCCCATTATTACTACTCTACAGTTCTTGGACTGCTCCTTAATTTCTCTGCAAATTTGCTCCTCTATATCTTTACCACTATTTGGTGATCTATAGAATACATCTAATAGTGTAATGGCACCTCTATTATTTCTGATCTCTAGCCATATAGATTCTGTCCTTGACCCCCTCCAGGGTATCCTCCCTCTCCAGCACTAACATTCTCCTTAACCAATACTGCCACATCACCTCCTATCTTTCCTTCCCTATCTTTCCTGACCTTATAACCAGTCTTCGATTCCAGTTTCGCAGGCCAGATCCGTCTCATCCCACTGAAATTGGCCTTCCTCCAATTAAACATTTTTACTCTAGATTGCTCCCCAATCTTTTCCATAGCTAATCTAAACCTTATGATATTTAATACCCAATCCTGCCCTTTTTTGAGCCAGGTCTCGGTTATTGCCGCAACATCATATTTCCATGTGACTATTTGTGCCTGTAGCTCACTTGCCTTGGTTACTATGCTTCGTGTGCTTTACATGCACTGTAAACCTGGCTTAGACCATCATGTATTCTCTCTCAGTTGGACCCCACCTATTTCTTACTTTAGTGCTTTCTGCCTCTCCCAATCCTTTGAGCAATCACCTGTCACTGACATACAATTGCTTCCTTCTACACCATATTTAGCAGCACAACAATACAGCTTGTTCCTGCTCAGTCTAGAATTCCAATCCTGCTGCCTTCACAATTGCATGCAGGCTATTGGGTAACCTCCATAGCAAACTAGAATGCATGGTTCCAGTCCGCTCCCTTTAAATTTAAAAATCTTAATGGACGTCCGCCTAAAGGATTGTTTCGAGGTTTTTTCAAATCTGATGATATTCAACCAGATTTCTAAACTAGTATTTTTTTTTCTTTCTTTGAATGTCATGTTAAGCCAGCTGGTGAAAACATTGTACACTTCAGTGGACACATTTGATCTGGTTGTTTAGAGGGTGACCCACAGAGCAGAAGACTGCTTACATTACTGGCATGAGAAAGTAATGCAGCAGCTTAATTTCAGTCTGTAGATTAACCATGTAATTCACTGAAAAATGAAGCCTTAAACAAACTGTGCCTACATGTGCTGTTCCCTGGTTAAGTGCAAGTTCTAACTTGCATCAGTGTTCTACTGGATGAATCCACACTCTGGATATTCAGTTAACAGTAGCATATTCAGTTACAAAGATCATTGCTTATCATATTCCTATACAGTGGAACTTCTATTATCCAGACGACATGGAGATTCCACTGTATAAACTGAAAACTTTTTTGTTCTTTCATGTGACTGTTAACTCTGAAAGAGCAGCCAGTAATGGAGGGGAGAAAATAAAACAATAGTTATGTTCTTTTAGGGGATAACCATCTCACCCTGCATGACTATCCCTATTGCTTGTACATGGAATCTCTGTAATGAACTTCTCTTCTCCCCCTGCCCTTTGCACCCATATTAAACATTAGTTGGTTTTGTTATCTTTCTCTGTTTTCAGTCTATGGGCTAGAGAATCTTTTTCTCCCCATTTTAAAGTAATATTCTTGGATAAGGCTATACAATGGGCTTATTACTCTTTGATATTCACAGAAAAAATTCCCACCCCATCATTGACTTGCTTCCACGAGAGTTCACAGATGTTTCAATGAAGGACCTGATATTCCAGACCTGAACTCCAGTTGAGTGGGTGGAAGATGCCTGTGCGTGAATATTTTTTAATGTGTGGTGACCATTGCACATCAGCCACCACACGGGCTCAACAGAGCTAGGCCTTTATCCAGTGGCAAGGATCAACCAGGACGACTGGAGACTTGCACGGACCTAGTGCGCGTACATATCTCAGTGTGGGCAGGTCCGTGCTGCCCCTGGGCCCTTGGTTCTTCTGGGCCCCGAACCCTCATTCACCGCACCTCCGCCACGATGTTCCAGGGCCCGGCGCTCCAGCTCTATTTATAGCCCCAACCTGCGGTGGTGTTCTCACACAGGTCGGGGCAGCCCACAATGTTCCAGGGCCCGGCGCTCCAGCTCTATTTATAGCCCCAACCTGCGGTGGTGTTCTCACACAGGTCGGGGCAGCCCACAATGTTCCAGGGCCTGGCGCTCCAGCTCTATTTATAGTCCCAACCTGCGGGGGTGTTCTCACACAGGTCGGGGCAGCCCACAATGTTCCAGGGCCTGGCGCTCCAGCTCTATTTATAGTCCCAACCTGCGGGGGTGTTCTCACACAGGTCGGGGCAGCCCACGATGTTCCAGGGCCCGGCGCTCCAGCTCTACTTATAGCCCCAACCTGCGATGGTGTTCTCACACAGGTCGGGGCAGCCCACAATGTTCCAGGGCCTGGCACTCCAGCTCTATTTATAGTCCCAACCTGCGGGGGTGTTCTCACACAGGTCAGGGCAGCCCACAATGTTCCAGGGCCTGGCGCTCCAGCTCTATTTATAGTCCCAACCTGCGGGGGTGTTCTCACACAGGTCGGGGCAGCCCATGATGTTCCAGGGCCTGGCACTCCAGCTCTATTTATAGTCCCAACCTGCGATGGTGTTCTCACACAGGTCGGGGCAGCCCACAATGTTCCAGGGCCCGGCGCTCCAGCTCTATTTATAGTCCCAACCTGCGATGGTGTTCTCACACAGGTCGGGGCAGCCCACAATGTTCCAGGGCCTGGCACTCCAGCTCTATTTATAGTCCCAACCTGCGGGGGTGTTCTCACACAGGTCGGGGCAGCCCACAATGTTCCAGGGCCTGGCACTCCAGCTCTATTTATAGTCCCAACCTGCGGGGGTGTTCTCACACAGGTCGGGGCAGCCCACAATGTTCCAGGGCCTGGCGCTCCAGCTCTATTTATAGCCCAGATGGTGATGTTCTCACACAGGTCGGGGCAGCCCATGATGTTCCAGGGCCCGGCGCTCCAGCTCTATTTATAGCCCCAACCTGCGGTGGTGTTCTCACACAGGTCGGGGCAGCCCACAATGTTCCAGGGCCTGGCGCTCCAGCTCTATTTATAGTCCCAACCTGCGATGGTGTTCTCACACAGGTCGGGGCAGCCCACAATGTTCCAGGGCCTGGCACTCCAGCTCTATTTATAGTCCCAACCTGCGGGGGTGTTCTCACACAGGTCGGGGCAGCCCACGATGTTCCAGGGCCTGGCACTCCAGCTCTATTTATAGTCCCAACCTGCGGGGGTGTTCTCACACAGGTCGGGGCAGCCCACAATGTTCCAGGGCCTGGCAGTCCAGCTCTACTTATAGCCCCAACCTGTGGTGGTGTTCTCACACAGGTCGGGGCAGCCCACAATGTTCCAGGGCCTGGCACTCCAGCTCTATTTATAGTCCAGATGGTGATGTTCTCACACAGGTCGGGGCAGCCCATGATGTTCCAGGGCCCGGCGCTCCAGCTCTATTTATAGTCCCACCCCATATATGTTGGCTGGACTTGCGATCGGGGAAGCCATCTTTGCCATGTTTCTGTAGCTTGATGGAAAAAAAACAACATTCTTATTCAAAACCCCCAGCAGTTGCTGCTGCTTCACTGGGAGCACTGTATATATAATATAATTTATTTTATCGGGCAAATATTATTCAAAGACGGGGCCTCATTCTGGAGAATTCCTTGAGGTTGTTTAACAATGAGCGCCATTCTTTGAGGCTATTCGTACCCAGGTTTCTATCAGTATAACTGTTGAATTGGCCAGTGGGAGGTGTGTAAAGAGCTGATGCGGTTGACTCACCTCTTTTTAATGATAACCTGTCTCTGGCTGGATATACAGCAACTCCAAGTAATTTACCCGAGATCAAGAACTTAAAAGCAAATCTATCTTCTTCAACTGCACATTTCTATCACTGGGCCACCTGAAAACTATTCTGGAAACTTCCATGTTCTGTCTTGAAATATTTCTTGTGAAATGCATCACTATCTTTCCTGTAATGGATCCTAATCCAGGAATTTACTTTGGGGAATCTGGGTTTACATCAATCCGACTGATGGGATGAAAATCCGCTCTAACGCTATGGTGATGTGGGTCAATAGCGTGAACGTGACTCTAAATTGATCCTAAGTGGAAACATGACTCACAAAGGAAAAGGATAGCAGAAGTGCAGTAGAGATCCTGTAATATGGTTGTGGCTCTTCTCCCTTCCTCCCCAAATTTAAATGTTCTTTATGAAACCCAGGTGCTTCCCCAAGCTCGTTCGCCTCCTAATGGCTTCCTGATAAATTGGCAGGGGCCTGGAAGCAAGCCTCCCATTTTCTTGGCTTGTGAAGGTGGGTAGCATTAGATGATGTTGTGGCTTCTCCTAAAACGGCGCAGCCTGGACCTGGACGCCCGTTTTTCGCGCCACAAAGTGCGCCTAAAAAAAACTCACCTATTCTCCGGCTCCCTGCAGCTCTGCTGGAGCTGGGCGCGGCGCAGCACAAGCTGTAGGGGGCGGAGCCAGGTCCCTGCGCTGAAAACAGTGCCGGGACCTCTGCGCATGCGCGCTACAGTGGGCGCACATGTGCAGTAGCTCCAGGCGCCCACAACTGTGGGTGGGGCCCGAAGCACACAACCGCTAGCCCTGGCTGAATGACCTCACTGGGGCTGCGTGGTTAAGGCTCACCTCCCACCTGACCCGACTTGACTCCCGGACCCGACCCGACCCCCAGCGACCCCCCCCCCCCGCAACCCGAACTCCGCTTCTCTTCCCCCACCCCCGGCAACTTGACCTCCGCGCCCCCCTCCCCCCAGCGACCCGACCTCTGCGCCTCTCTCTCTTCCCCCCCCGGACCCAAGACCCGACGCCACCTACCTGTAAATCCAGCCTGAAGTCTTGGGGCTGGCTGGTCAGCCTCCTTCTCTCTCCCTCCCTCCCCTCCCCTCTCCTCTCCTCTCCCCACACCCCCCCCCCCCCTGCTGTCAGAAACACAGACACTGACAGACAGAGATAGAGACACACCGGGGGGGCCGTCCCAGCACGCTGTTGGAGGACTCCCGGTGCTGCAGTCGGTAAGTAGAAAATGTTTTATTTATTGATTTTTTTCATTTTTTATAAAAAATTTTTGGTTGATTTATTGATGTATTTATCATTTATTATTGATGATGGCTCTTTATTTGTAAAACTGATGTGTTTAATGTTTGTAAACTTCCCTTTAAACCACCCCCCCCCTCCCATTCCCTACGCCTGATTTGTAACCTATGCCTGATTTTCTAAGTGTAGACAAGGTTTTTCTGAGCGTACAAAAATCTACACTCCATTCTAAGTTAGTTTGGAGTATGTTTTCACTGCCTAAACTTTCAAAACGGGCATAAGTGGCCGGACACGCCCCCTTTTGGAAAAAAAAATCTGTTCCAAACTGAAACTGTTCTAACTGACTAGAACTGAAGCAAACTAAATGCCGAGAATTGCAATTTCTAAGATACTCCATTCTAAACCAATTGCTCCAAAAAAACAGGAGCAACTCAGGCTGAAACTTGGCCCCTATATTTCTGCTCAGCACGCTTCAGATCAGAAAGTAAGCTAAGAGGGAGATACTGACATTCTGTGGTGCTAAGTTTTAGTGCTTCAATACTCAGCATTTACCGGAAATTACAAATCCAATTGCAGTTAAACCCATCTACAAACCAGAAATTTGGTCTGATCACTAACTTAACATGTGAAATAATTGAACGATCTACGAGAAAAGACGATAGTTATGGTATAGCCTTTCCAGCAGTCATCTGTCTATTTTTTTTTAATTGTATTTTTATCATTCTTTTTCTTCTCACTCTCCCACCCCACAAAACCATAGTCTTGCTGCTCACCTTCCCCAGCTGAGCACTTTGGCTGGAAACCTGCTCCTAAACCTCCATCAGTGCATCAGACAGCTACTAGAAGGTGCACCACAATGTACCAAAATAGCCATTGGTGACTGCCCCTCCCTAAAACAGAGCATTTGAGACTGAGAGCTTAGGTTGTGGGGTCCTGCATCCCACCACCAGGTATCACAGAATATGAGTTCTGGTGCATAGTGACACGTGGTTCAATGGTAGTTCCTCTCTAGACGGATAGGGTAATAAATTGTGCTACTTTGATCTTTAGTCTTTTTTATAAAATATTAAAAGTTACATAAAATAACTTTTCAACATATTACAATAACTAGTTTTGTCTACTGTATTTTATTCATGAATGAATGTTTTTTGCAAAACATGATAACAGGCACTGGTGGTCCAAACTACTTCTATGGCCTGAAGAATCTCCTCATAATGTTTCATTAATGATCCAGCTTTTGCTCATATATAGATATATATAATACTGGCGTTTATAAAGTGCCTTTCATGTCATCCCACTGCGCTTTATAGTCAGTTATGTACTTTTGAAGTGTAGTCACTGTTGTAATGTAGGAAACGTGGCAGCCAATCTGCACATCGCAAGCTCCCACAAAAAGCAATGTGATAATGACCAAATATTCTGTTTTAGTGATGTTGATTGAAGGATAAATATTGGCCAGGGATAACTAATAGCATGGGATCTTCTACATCCACCTGAGAGGACAGATGGGGGCTCGGTCTAATGTCTCATCCGAAAGACGAATCACATTGAATGATTTTGTTTTTAAGTTGCTTCCTGTAGAAGCAACATCTATGTGAGGTGGGGTGAGGGGGAACTTCAAACAAATAAAAATTGCAATTTTTTTGTAACTTCCTGAAATTTATTTTTAAATGGTAAGTTTCAGCTATATATAATATGTAGTTTTGAATGTTACAGTAATTTATTTTCAGGATGAGATCTACAACAAAAGTATTGAAAATGACTTTATACATTTTCTCTGCACAGAATTGCATTTTGCAGTTGAAATCTGGAAATATTAATTCCATTGTTTGCTGAACTTAGGTTTTATCATTGAGGGGAGGGGTGCAAATCCTATGTTAGAGCGATTTTAGTTCTGTCTTGCACCTATTTCTGCTCTGCAAGGAATAGCATATGCATTACTGAGAACCATGCATGGATTGTTTTACAATCGTGACACTTGTTTTCCTGCCTGATGCTTAAATTTCAGGTTTGAGAGGTTTGAAGTATTAGCAGTGTTTGCTGCCACCGTCCTGGCACAGCTTGGGGCTCTCTTTATACTCAAAGAAAGGTAGGAATGTGGGTCTCTTTCCTTTTGATTGACACTTAACATTTTATCATGGAAATTTATCCTGACCTGACATGCATCGGGCTAATCAATATTTTATGAATGCAAGAACACAATTGTTCCTTTCAGCATTAGAGCAATAATTGGGGAATTTGAGAGTATTTTAGAATCGTGCCAAAAAAGCGGGAGGAGGGGGGGGCGGAGGTGACGTACTTTGTTGGCTGCGCTTTTGTGTTACTTTAAGGTTTTATCCCGATTCAGAATGATTGATGAGGGAATCCAAAGCAAAAATTTAGTAAATACAAAGCCCAGCAATTGCATTTAATATCCATTACTGTTTAATAAAATTGAAAGAATCCTAAAGATTCTAATTTCTGGAAGCTTTTCCTTTGCAATGAATTCTTGGTTAGTGTGAGAAATAGTGGTTTTGAAGCTAGAAATAGTGCAACATATCACATCTTACTGTCCTGAACATGACTAGCCTTACTTAATTAATGAACCAATCAGTCAATAAATAAATGGATAAATAGAAGGTGCTGTTATTGGACTGTCATAAGCATACATGACTCTTTGGATGCAGAAGGGGGCCTTAGCTTCAACAGTAAGTTTTAAAGACTGTGTTCAAATATATTGGCCTAATGCGTTACATTGCTTGTGCTTCCTGATTCTCTAATTTTCTACTTGAATTTGGATTTCTCCCTCCATGCTATGTACCAAAGAACAAGGCAGGTGACTTAGTCCAATTGCTCTGCAGCCGACCATTTGTAGTGCGAGAGCAATTTGAGTTTATTTACCTCTGTATTTCAAAAGTTATTTTTCTTCTCTCCTGGTTTGGCCCTTTCCCCTTCTGCTCCTTCAAATTATTCCAGGCCTATACTTATTCCCTGACGAAGATGATGACCTTGAGTTCTGCTCCTAGGCCTCTACCATTGCTATTCCATTGATAGCCGCTAGGAGTATTCAAGGCCAGCCTCACATGATGGGCTTTAGATCTTCATCTCCTTGTCCCCTCTTACTCTCCTCCTCACCCTCCATGTAGGAAATTCTTGAGCTTTGTTTATTGCCTTCCTTTGATAGCCTGACGGGGAGTTCCCGCTAAATTTTATTTTGAATGTGCGGCTCATTCAAATTTCCGCGCATACTCGGTTTTTCCATTTAAAAGCCATTGAGATACTTGCAAGGGACTTTCTGATTGCTGCTTGCACATGCAGCTTAATAGAAACATTGCTGGTAGGTATTCAACTCACCATATTGGGCATCACATCCATGAACCATCATCATCATCATCATTGGCAGTCCCTTGAATTGAGGATGACTTGCTTCCACGTCAAAAAGTTCACAGGTGTTTCAATGAAGGACCTAAAATTCCAGGTCCAAACTAAATTTTGAAGGATGGAAGATGCCTGTGTGTGGATGTTTTTAATGTGTGGTGACCGTTGCACACCAGCCACCACACTGACTTGACAGAGCTAGGCCTTGGTCCAGTAGCAAGGATTAACCAAGACGACTGGAGACCTGCGACACGGACCTAGTGCGTGCACACATCGCAGTGTGGGCTGGCCCGTGCTGCCCCTGGGCCCTCGCCTCTCCTGGGCCCCGATCACGTCCCTCTACAATCTCTCACCGCTCCTTCTCCCCGACCTCGCCGCTCTTGCAGTACCTGCCCACGCTCCAATCACCGACCTGGACCTTGATGACATCCCTTTTCACTGCTGTTGCTCTCCTGCTCCGGCACGTGCTGCTCCCTGGAGTGATAGGCCACCACGCTGCTCCTTCCGCTCCCCGACCTGCTCCGATGGTGCTCGCAGGCTGAGGGCCGCACAGACTGTTGGTATCCCTTCTGGCATAACACAGGATTTACCTAGACTGCCACTTGCCTTTAATTTTCATCAACCAACACAGTTGTCAATTGGGGAAAGGGGCTGATCTAAAAACAAGAATGCATTTTTTATTAGGTTCATTCTGAATAGATGAACTAAGATGGACAGACTGGCCTTCCTTATCTATAATTATCTTGTAATCTTCTTTTTTTTTTTAAAGTGGAATGTGCCTAATTCAAACCTAAAAGTGAAGATTAAAAGAATCAAACTTTCCATTTGTAATATTGCTTTCCTTCCCCTCCTTCAATGAAAGTACTTGTCTGATGTTGTACAGATTTATAGGTACCAACAACCAACAAATGCCTCATCCTTGCATGTAAGTTGCAATAATGAGTATTGGCAGGCTGGTTGGCTATTGGGAAGGTTGTGACAGCTGAGCTCAATCTTGTCCCAATCCAAATATCAGACGTACATTTCTGGCATAGTTATCAGGAGCAGAAGACCTCTCAGATTCTCCCCCCACTCCCCCCCCCCCCCCCCCCCCCCCCAACTATCCCCTACTCTCCCTCAACCACAGGGACATAGAAAAACAAATGTTTGTGTTCTGACTGAGATTAAGTAAGGGTCAAATTGATGATGCTCCTGCTACATGTTTATCAGTACCACATCAATTTGTTGTACAATATAAATTAATTTAAAGTATTTATTGGCTTTAGATTTGAGTCTAGATGCCATAAGGGTCTAAAGTAAAATGAATTCAGACCATATCCATTACATCCCCAGTGAATGAGGCCACTGTTGTTTTTAAAAAAAAAAATGCTATCAAATGGAGTTGTGTGTGCCCTTTTGAGGTTGGGCATTGGTTTTATTTTCAGGATAATGCAGACAAAGCTATTCATTGCATCTGCTCCGTGCTACAGATGACCTGGATTGCTTGATGCTGTAGATAGATGTAGGAAAAACAGGAAGTCAGAGTTCAGAAATATCTACGTCCTAAATCTGTGTACTCTGCAGTATATCTACAGCATTGCCCATTTTAAAACTACATTGTCAAAGCTTCTGGAGGCACTGTTAAAATAAGATATTTACAATCCTTTAGTTGCATTTACCCCTGAAAAGTTTTGAAATATGCAGACAACATTCAATTATCTGAATGCACTGTAGAATGTTAATGGTTTCAGAGAAAATCATTTGTGCAGTTGTCTGATCATAGAAAGTACCTGCTGCACAAGAAATTCAATGCTGAGGGGCTTCTGAAACGTTGCACCGTGCCATCAGTCCCCTAATGGCTGTTGGTAAATCCCTAGTGAATGAGGCCATAGTTGGCCTGCATAGTTAACACATGCAGACCATCCCAAGTTACATTCCCAATCTCTACTGAATTAGCTGATCCCAGCTGGAGCAGACTTCGGGGTTTTGCAATTGACCTTGCCCACATCTCCCCCTCCCCCGCCCCCAGGGTAGGGAAAGGAAAATCCAACCAGGGTTCCTGTACCAGATTACTATACAGCAAGTGGTCACTTGGGCTTGGTAGTTACACTCTACTATGAGTTTGCACCTTCGGAAGAGAAGGGGTGAAAATTTGGGAGGACAGGCGTTTCTGCGGCCGCAGATGTGATTCGAGGGTTGTATGTTGCCTCCCTGGTGCCAGGGTCAAGGATGGCACTGAGTGGCTGCAGAACATTCTGAGGCGGGAGGATGAACAGCCAGACATAGTGGTCCATATCGGTATCAACGACATAGGTAGAAAGAGGGATGAGGTCTTGCAGGCAGATTTTAGGGAGCTAGGAAAGAGATTTAAAAAGCAGGAACTCAAAGGTAGTAATCTCCGGATTACTCCCGGTGCCAGAAGCTAGTGAGTATAGAAATAGGAGGATAGAGCAGATGAATGCATGGCTGGAGAGATGCTGCAGGAGGGAGGGCTTTAGATTCTTGGAACATTGGGGCTGGTTTGTGGGGGAGGGGGGGGGAAACAGGGGTTAAATTAATTTGACTGGGGGATAGGCACTAGGATGTAGCATTAGAAAGGAGAAACAAGGTGCACAAAGGATTAGGAGAGACAGATAGTACTAGAGTAAGAAATAGTATGGTATTAGGTGTGGTCAGATTAAGAGAGAATACAAAAAGTTTTAAGATTGATTTACAGTGCTTGTGTGTGAATAAACAAAGTGTGGTAAATAACGGTGAGCTGCAGGTGCAAATAGACCCATGAATATGATGTTGTGGCAATAACAGATCTGGCTCAAAAAAGGGCAGGATTAGGTACTAAATATTCCTGGATATAAGGTGTTCAGGAAAGATAGGGAAGGAAGGAAAGGAGCTGGGGTTACAGTATTGATTAAGGAGAATATTGCAGTGCTGGAGAAAGAGGATGTCCTGAAGAGGTCAATGACAAAACCTATTTGATTAGAGTTGAGAAACAATAGAGGTGCCATTACACTATTGGGTGTATTCCATAGGCCAGCAACGATTAGGAAGGATATAGAGAAACAAATTTGCAGGGAAATTAGAGAGGTGCAAGAAGTGATAATGGGGGACTTCAACTATCCTACTATAGACAGGGATAGTAAAAGTGTAAAGGGCAGAGAGGGGGAAGAATTTTTGAAGTGTGTTCAGGAGAACTTTCTTGATCAGTATGTTTCCAGCCCAATGAAGAAGGAGGCATTGCTGGAGCTGGTTCTGGGGAATGAGGTGGGTCGAGTAGAGCAAGTGTCAGTAGGGAAACATTGAGGGAACAGTGATCACAGTATCATAAGGTTTAGACTAGCAATGGAAAAGGACACGGAAAAATCTACAGTAAATATACTTAATTGGAGGAAGGCCAATTTCATTGGGTTGAGAATGGATCTGGCCCAGTTTAAATTGGAATCAAAGATTGGCAGGCAAAACTGAAATTGAACAATGGGCTGCCTTTAAAGAGGAGATGGTTCAGGTACATTCCGAAGAGGGGAAATGTAGGGTAACCAAAGCCAGAGCTCCCTGGATGACGAAAGCGATAGAGAGAAAGATGAAGCAGAAAAAGGGGGCCAATGACAGATGTCAGGTTGAGGCACAAATGAGAACCAGGCTGAATATAGAAAGTTCAGAGGGGACGTGAAAAAGGAAATGAGAGGCAAAGAGAGAGTATGAGAACAAATTGGCAGCTAACAAAGAAGTGAATCTAAAAGTCTTCTATAGGCATATAAATAATAAATGGGTAGTAAGAGGAAGGGTGATGCCAACTAAGGACCAAAATGGAGACTTGAGCATGGAGCATTGCTGAGGTGCTAAGGGCCCAAGTTTCGGGTGGAGTTGCTCCTAGTTTTTTGGAGCAACTAGTTTAGTTTGGAGAATGTTAGAAATTGCAATTCTCGGATATTAGTTTGCTCCAGTTCTACTGAGTTAGTTGAGGTTGGCTTTCGTTGAGGTATTTTTTTTTTCAAAAGAGGGTGTGTCCAGCCACTCAGGCCTGTTTTGCAAGTTTCGGCAGTGAAAACTTACTACAAACTAACTTAGGCTGGAGTAAGTGCCCACTTCTGTAAGTTCAGAACAACCTTACCTAGAGGTAAGCTCAGTGCAGGCACAGCCGGAGAGGGGTTGGGAATTAAACACAAAAAGGACTGAAGCCTTAAACACATCACTTAAAATGTCCAAAAACCTCTTTTGATGATATTTTGCCTTATATCTGCTGAATGAGGATAGTTGCTTCTCTTTTTATAAATAAACAAGTGTAGCCTCCTGGCTGAGGCAGGCACATCAACACCTAATTATGGAAATCATCATACCCCATTAATCCAACCTATTATTTGAATGACTCACCTCATTTGTAAAACTAACTGTTTGACATTGTGCCTCCGTCAGGGACAGACTGTTAGAGTAACGTGTTGTAAGCCACCCTAACCCACCATTGTCTCCCACACCCCCAGCAGCACTCTTTCCGCCCCCCCACACGTCCCAACCCTTTGCTCTGTGTGTCCCTCCTTACTCCTGCACTCCCAACAGCACTCTTCCCCTCCCCGCTCCACCCCCCAGCCCCCAACCCAACCCCTCGCAGACAGCAGCAGGACCAATCTGTGTGTTTCAGATACTGTAGTGCAATTAGTCGCTGGCTTCCTCGGACCATGGACACCCATCCCACTCCAGCAGGAGAGATCTCCGAGCCACGACACACCACACCAGCATGCCCCTCGGTCATGGCTAGGTGCAGGAGGCACGCATGACTGAAGGGATGAGGGATGTATATCTTTTGCAGGTGTTCCTTAAAGATTGTGTTTGGTATGTTAATGGACCAGGAATCAGTTGTAATGTTAAGTAATGAACTTTATTGATATGCTTACAATGTACTTTACTTTAGTGCAATAATAATAAAACCATTCTTGTCATGATTCTGTCTCAATGTACAATACATTTCATTGAAATCTTTACAATGTACTTTACTGCAATAAAATCACTGTTGTATCAATTTTGATTTGACTCTTTCCGATCACTTAACAACCCCAAACATTTATATAGTTCTAAAGTTAGAAAACGTAGCAAACAATTTCAATCTGTAAACAAAATTACTGAACAACCATAAGATAACTTTAACGCAGTAAATATAAATAACTTACTAAGATCACTTAAAAACTCTATGATCACTTATATACTTGTACAGTTACAAAAATTAATACACAATTTCAATTTGTAAACATTTCCAACAGTGGCATCAAATCTACTACATCAACACCAGCAGCAAAGAAAGGCTGCACCCAGCACTCCTCCACATCTCGGTGCATGTGCACTGCCTCATGGGGAGGGGGTGTAGGGGAAGAGAAGGGGTGGTGGGGTGTAGGGGAATAGAAGGGGTCGTGGGGGGAAGAGAGAGGGTGGGGGGGGTCCCTGCTTGTATCTCTACAGAGGCTGATACTGGGATTGCAGTGGGAGGGGCATTTGATTGGTAGGGAGGTGTGCGCTTATTGCAGCAGCTAACTTTTCAATGGCCTCTGCCAGCATTTGCACTGGCCGTGCCATTCCCGCACTCAGTTCACGTGGCATAACTGCTATTTGCCCACACAGCGCTGTCAACTCATCACCAACCCCTCTGATGGTGCCCTCGAGTGAACGGGTAAGGTCATTGCCCTCCACACCCAATGCAATAATCTCAAGCCCATTTGTTGAACGCTGCATCTCAGGAGAGCCTACTCAGGTTCTCCTTACTCTCCCCCCGGCTCTGCCTCATGGCACCACTCCAGTGCGAGGCGCAGGGCGGGACAGTGGGGCCCTGGGTGTTCCACTCTGCATTCCACCACCGCCACCACCACTGGGACCCGCTTCCTCTGACACTGGGGCCCTGGGTGTTCCACACTGCATTCTACCACCACCACTGGGACCCGCTTCCTCTGATAATGGGGCCCTGGGTATTCCACGTGGCATTCTACCACCACCACCGTGACCCTCTACCTCTGAGAATAGGGCCCTGGGTGCTACAAGCTGCATTCCACCACCACCACCACCACTGGAACCCGCTTCTTCTGACACTGGGACCCTGGGTGTTCCACACTGCATTCTACCTCCACCACCGTGACCCTCTACCTCTGAGAATGGGGTCCTGGGTGCTACAAGCTGCATTCCACCACCACCACTGTGACTCTCAACCTCAAAGGATGTGAAACCAGAACTTGCATCACTAAGCGCGGATGGGTACGCGAGGAGACGATGACATGCCGCATCAGAACTTAAAGCACCATGGAAGGATGGGGGGTGGATGAAGGAGTGGAATGTTGTAGGAGAATTCATGGTATTCTCTGGGATAGTGAGGCCCTGCACTATGAACTGATCCATATTGCGATTGACATTCTTCCCTGAACACGCTCCTCCTCCCCGTCACCACCTTGGTCTTGATCGCATGCATCCGACTTTTCCTCTGAATCTTCTGGATTGACATCATGTTCTGCAAAATATAACCGAACAGTCAAATAGTTAGCAGCACAGGAGTGGGCAGGATGGGTGACATAGATAGTCTCGCACATAGCAGGCAAGGTAGCAGGTTGATTTAAAGAGTCACGATGCATTTTCAGGACTTACCCTCGCCCAAGCATGTGGGCCCAGCTTGTGCATCACTGATTGCCTTTCTCCAGGCACGACTCATCATGGCAGCGACCCTCTGTTCCAAGGGTGTCTGTGGGTGCAGATTTGGCGGGCCTCCTCCTGGTCGTGTTCTTTCCCTTTTGTTGTGAGCCAATTTCTTCTGCAATGATGAAAATATAACTTTTAAGAGAGGGTGCCTTTCTGCCGGGTGGGGAATATACAGCTGGTCACATTTAGAATTGCAATTCCATTGAGAAAATGAAGATATTACTTACACTAACGACTTGACCAAGGTCCTGCCATTTCTTTTTACACTGGGCTCCAGATCTCCTGGTATTCACCACTGCGCAGTATTCGTCTGCAAGCAGGTCCCAGCGTTTCTTGATTTCTTTGGGTGCCACCTTTGTGCGGCCTCTGTTGCTGGTGTCCAGCTCCTGCCATCTACCCTCAATGACATTAACTAGTGTCTCGACTTCGTCATGCAAGAAGTTCTTCGTTCTCGCTGCACGTTCTTGCATTGCTGTACAGGCACTGGATTTCCACTCAGTGATTATTAAAAACACAGTCCTTTTCTTGCATGCACGTGTGCAGCACCCCTTTGCACTCCAAGAATCACTTAAGATTTTTCACTCCTTCCCTTCCTGCACCCATAAATCACACAGCTCGCAGTAACAGAGTGCCACGTTTTCCCTTTAAATGTCCTTGCTTGCACCTATGTGGTACCTTTGCACAAGAAGCAATAAAATAATGTTCAATCCTTTTCCTACCTGCAACCAGAAATCCAAGCTAGCTTTAAATGAGTGTCTGCCACGTTTTCCCTTTAAATGTCCTTGCTTGCACCTGTGCAGCACCTTTTCAGCACTCCTCTGCACAAGAATCAATAAAATAATGTTCAATCCTTTTCCTACCTGCAACCAAAAATCCCAGCCAGCTTTAAATGCGTGCCACGTTCTCGCTTTAAATGGCCGATTGCCAAGGTCGAGGTTCCATTGCGCACGTTGCAACGCGCACGCGCAACGATGCCGGCTGCATTTAGACACACGGGCTTAGCCCCGCCCACCTGCAGAGTACTATAGGCTTGCTCCGCCCCAGGAAGACAAAGCTGCGCTGCGCTGCGCCGCGCCACGGTCCAGGAGGACCGGAGAATTGCAGTAATTTATTCCGGCGCACCTTCGAGCCCAGGCAGATCACATAAGTCTCGGAGGTGCGCTGTATTCAACAGATGCCGATAATGAGTACTTTGCATCTGTCTTTACCAAGGAAGATGATGTTGCCAAAGTCATAGTGAAAGAGGAGGTAGTTGAGCTACTGGATGGGATAAAAATTGATATGGAGGAGGTACAAGAAAGGCTGGCTGTACATAAAGTAGAATGCTGAGGAAAGTAAAGGTGGAAATTGCACCATAATCCTCCAATTCTCCTTGGATATGGGGCTGGTGCCAGTGGAATGAAGATTTGCAAATGTTGCACCCTTTTTTGAACAAGGGTGTAAGGATAAACCCAGCAAATACAGGCCAGTCAGTTTAACCTTGGTAGTGGGGAAGATTTTACAAATGATAATCAGGGACAAAATTAACAGTCACTTGGACAATTATAGATTAATTAAGGAAAGTCAGCATGGATTTGTTAAAGGCAAATCATGTTTAACTAACTTGATTGAGTTTCTTGATGAGGTAACAGAGAGGGTGTAATGCAGTTGATGTGGTGTACATGGACTTCCAAAATGCATTCACCAAAGTGCCACATAATAGGCTTGCCAGCAAAGTTGAAGCCCATGGAATAAAAGGGACAATGGCAGCATGGATACGAAATTGGCTAAGTGACAAGAAACAGAGAGTAGTGGCGAACTGTTGTTTTTCGGACTGGAGGAAGGTATACAGTGGTGTTACCCAGGAGTCGGTATTAGGAGCACTGCTTTTCTTGATGCATATTAATGGGTGTACACGGCATAATTTCAAAATTTGCAGATGAGACAAAACTTTGGAAATATAGTGAACAGTGAGGAGGATAGTGATAGACTTGAAGACATCGACAGACTGCTGGAATGGGCGGACACGTGGCAGATGAAATTTAACGCAGAAAAGTGCAAAGTGATCCATTTTGGTAGAAAGAATAAGAGGCACTATAAACTAAAGGGTACAATTCTAAGGGGAGTGCATGAACAGAGAGACCTGGGGGTATATGTTGAAGGTGACAGGGCAGGTTCAGAAAATGGTTTAAAAAAAAAAGCATATGGTATCCCTGGGAATCATAAATAGAGGCATAAAGCAAGGAAGTTATGATGATCCTTTATAAAACACTGGATTGGCTTCAACTGGAGTATTGTGTCCAATTCTGGGCACTGCAGTTTAGGAAGGATGTGAAGGCCTTGGAGAGGGTGCAGAAAAGATTTACAAGAATGGTTCCAGGGATAAGGGACTTCAGTTATGTGGATGGATAAGAAAAGCTGTGGTTGTTCTCCCTAGAGCAGAGAAGGTTGAGAGCAGATTTGATAATGGTGCCCAAAATCATGAGGGGTCTAGACAGAGTAGATAGAAACTGTTCCCATTGATGGAAAGGTTGAGAATCAGAGTACACAGATTTAAAATGATTGGCAGAAGAACTAAAGGTGACATGAGGAAAAGCCTTTTTACACAGCGAGTGGTTAGGATCTGGAATTCACTGCCTGCAAGGGTGGTGGAGGCAGACTTAGTCATGGCTTTCAAAAGGGAGTTGGATAAGTACTTGAAGGAAAATATTTTGCAGGGCTACGGGGAAAGGGTAGGGGAGTGGAACTAGCTGAAGGGCTCTTGCAGAGAGCTGGCACAGGCTCGATGGGCCAAATGGCCTCCTGTTCTGTAACCATTCTGTGATTCATTTTTTTAATGGTAAATGATATGTTGTAACTGCTGCTGATAAAGAATCAACAGATTAATATTGATATGAGCAAAGTGTACTTGTCATCTTTAATACATTAAAAACTTTTTTCATATCTTTTAGAATTGCATAGAAATGAAGTATGATTGCTTTCACTATCTTTAGCAATGCAGTGGTTTAATTCCTTTGACTGACTTTTTTTTTTAAAAACAGTGTTGAGCGATTTCTAGAACAGCCTGAAATTCATACGTAAGTTTTTTGATTTAGTTCTGCATGAGTAAACATTTAATAGTATCTTGGCTGCAAAATTAAATGTGTTTTCAGTTTTTCTTGAGTAAAGCCGACTATTCACTGATGAAGCCGTGCACATCAGCCCTGTGTTGTGAGATGAATCTTTGCTTTAAATTCCAACGGAACTTATACTATTCTCTTTTTAAATGAATCCTAATTTTAGTCACAAAGGGTAAAGAGAAAATTACTTTATGTTCAAAGTTCTCTTAGATTCAATATGGAAAATAATAGATGGGGACCTTTGCCCACCCACTGGGTCTTGATTTTCAGCAGGGCCCGTGGCTCCAGAACTGTGCTCGGGCCAATCCAGAGTCATAGCCTTCATTTCCTAAGGAGCTGCCCCAGGGTACATGAGGGGCTGTCTCTGCAGGGATATCACAAAACTGTCAAACAAACATGTTATGAGTATATAGGAGCAGGAGTCGGCCGTTTGGCCCCAAGAGCCTGTTCTGCCATTCAATGAGATCATGGCTGATCTACCTCAACTCCACTTGCCTGCACTATCCCCATATCCCCTGATTCTCTTAATGTCCAAACATCTATCTGATTCTTTTAAATAATGAATATATACCTTTTTTTTTAGAAGCATTTCTCTCCTCCCCCAGATTTTCTTGCGCGTTAATGATGAAACGGCCCTGTGCTATTAATATATTGGCTCGGAATTTGCGGTCAGCAGTGAAGCGACAGTGATAGCCGCTGACCTCGAAGAAAGCTGCCCACAAAGATCTAGCGATCTCTGTGGCGTCAATTTCAGCTCTCTCAATCTTTGTTTGACTCTGGGGTCAAATCAAGTGAATCACCACCATCCAGCAACAGTGATATCGTCAAACTGCTTATTAGCCAATCACATTGAAGAATTATCAGACAGCAAACCAGGAAGAAAAATGCACAGATTATTATTTAAATTTTAAGAAATTTTACAAAGAGCAAAATAAAAATTAGGCCATACACATAGGATTAAGGTAGGGAAATATCAAACTTTTAAAACAATTCTATTAAAACTTGTAATTTTTCAATCCTATGAATTGAAAAATTTGACATTCCACAAATATAAGATTCGTTTTTCAGTGCCAGAACGATTGTTCAGCAGTCAGTACCCCATTTAAAAACCCAGTTACACCTCTTTCAACAAGGCATAGCATTTTAGGGGGGGGGGGAGGAAGTTTTCATCAGTTCGAGTCATTAGAATTGATTGCTGTCTCTCAGGAGTTCTACAGTGTAACCTGTGGCAGAGCAGGGAATGACTGACCGCAACTTCTGGATTTCCGCAATTATCTGCGCATGTGCTAAATCCTGAAGTTGCTGTCAGTCTCGGGGATAATGACAGCGAACACTGAAAGTTTCTCCGTCATTACCACTGCAAGATCCGGGCCATTGTCTATTATAAATTCCAGTTTGTTTTTGTAGAGTTGGTATTGAAGAAATGTCATGAGTTTCAGTTTGATAGATAGTTGCATGTTTAGTAACTAAATGAATAATCAATTTTTAGAAATATAATTACACAGCATGTAATTACTTCAAAAATAAAAAATCAGTTTCTTTGATTTTCTTGAAAACAAATTCTATCCTACAGGGGGCGCCTACTTGTTGGTACCTTTGTGGCCCTGTTCTTCAATTTACTTACCATGCTGTCTTTGAAGAACAAGTCTTTAGCTTACGTCTCTGAAGGTACGTTGCTGTTGAGAGGCTACATATTGGCTGCAATGTGGTAGCAATTTCCAATGACCTAGATGTTGCTGTCTGCAAAGCAGTTGTTAAGTTTTTAAAGTGATGTCTAGAAAGTCAATTATCTATAGGAGTGGCCTTAAAACAAAAGTTAACAATAATTGATTTCTTCACAGTTTGGACATCAGGAACATTCTGCACAACTCTATTTTATAGTCAACATATTTCTTGTTGTAAGGGTTGCGCGATGTGCTCTAAATAAGTTCTGCGTTAACTAGGACTGTAGTAAGATTTCTTTAACATAATAAGATGACATTTTCTTTCAAATTTGAAGAGAGACTCTCCATCAGGGACATCGGTTTGTCAGGATGTGTTGAACTCGGATGTGGAAAATAGTTAGAAAGTTTTCCTTGACCTGAGTAGCAAGGGAGCTGAATCAACTTTCGCGTCATAGAAACATAGAAAATAGGTGCAGGAGTAGGCCATTCGGCCCTTCGAGCCTGCACTACCATTCAATACGATCATGGCTGATCATTCACCTCAGTACCCCTTTTCTGCTTTCTCTCCATATCCCTCAATCCCTTTAGCCATAAGGGCCATATCTAACTCCCTCATGAATATATCTAACGAACTGGCATCAACAACTCTCTGCAGTAGAGAATTCCACAGGTTAACAACTCTGAGTGAAGAAGTTTCTCCTCATCTCGATCCTAAATGGCTTACCCCTTATCCTTAGACTGTGACCCCTGGTTCTGGACTTCCCCAACATTGGGAACATTCTCCCTGCATCTAACCTATCCAGTCCCTTCAGAATTTTACATGTTTCTATGAGATCCCTGCTCATTCTTCTAAACTCCAGTGTATAAAGGCCCAGTTGATCAAGTCTCTCCTCATATGTCAGTCCTGCCATCCCGTGAATCAGTCTGGTGAACCTTCGCTGCACTCCCTCAATAGCAAGAACGTCCTTCCTCAGATTAGGAGACCAAAACTGAACACAATATTCCAGGTGAGGCCCTGTACAACTGCAGTAAGACCTCCCTGTTCCTATACTCAAATCCCCTAGCTATGAAGGCCAACATGCCATTTGCCTTCACCGCCTGCTGTACCTGCATGCCAACTTTCAATGACTGATGTACCATGATACCCAGGTTTCTTTGCACTTCCCCTTTTCCTAATCTGCCACCATTCAGATAATATTCTGCCTTCATGTTTTTTCCACCAAAGTGGATAACCTCACATTTATCCACATTATACTGCATCTGCCATGCATTTGCCCATTCACCTAACCTGTCCAAGTCACCCTGCAGCTGCTTAGCATCCTCCTCACAGCTCTCACCGCCACCCAGCTTAGTGTCATCCACAAACTTGGAGATATTACACTCAATTCCTTCATCTAAATCATTGATGTATATTGTAAAGAGCTGGGCTCCTAGCACTGAGCCCTGCGCACCCCACTAGTCACTGCCTGCCATTCTGAAAAGAACCCGTTTATCCCAACTGGCATTTAGAAAGCAGAGAAATCAGTTCTCTATCCACGTCAGTACATTACCACCAATACCATGTGCTTTAATTTTGCACACCAATCTCTGTTGTGGGACCTTGTCAAAAGCCTTTTGAAAGTCCAAATACACCACATCCACTGGTTCTCCCTTGTTCACTCTACTAGTTACATCCTCAAAAAATCCCAGAAGATTTATCAAGCATGATTTCCCTTTCATAAATCCATGCTGACTTGGACCGATTCTGTCACTACTTTCCAAATGCGCTGCTATTTCATCTTTAATAATTGATTCCAACAATTTCCCCACTACTGATGTCAGGCTAACTGGTCTATAATTCCCTGTTTCCCCTATCCCTTTTTTTATAATGGTGTTACATTAGCTACCCTCCAGTCCATAGGAACTGATCCAGAGTCGATAGGCTGTTGGAAAATGATCACCAATGCCTGCACTATTTCTAGGGCCACTTCCTTAAGTACTCTGGGATGCAGACTATCAGGCTCCGGGGATTTATCGGCCTTCAATCATATCAATTTCCCTAACACAATTTCCTGACTAATAAGGACTTACTTCAGTTCCTGCTTCTCTCTCTAGACCCTCGGTCCCCTAGTATTTCCGGAAGGTTATTTGTGTCTTCCTTCGTGAAGACAGAAGCAAAGTATTTGTTCAATTGGTCTGCCATTTCTTTATTCCCCAGTATAAATTCACCTGATTCTGACTGTAAGAGACCTACGTTTGTCTTCACTAATCTTTTTTTCTTCACATATCTATAGAAGCTTTTGCAGTCAGTTTTTATGTTCCCAGCAAGCTTCCTCTCATACTCTATTTTCCCCTTCCCTAATGAAACACTTTGCCCTCCTCTGCTGAAATCTAAATTCCTCCCAGTCCTCAGGTTTGCTGCTTTTTCTGGCCAATTTATATGCCTCTTCCTTGGATTTAACACTATTCTTAATTTCCCTTGTTAGCCATGGTTGAGCCACCTTCCCCGTTTTATTTTTACTCCAGACAGAGATCTACAATTGTTGAAGTTCATCCATGTGATCTTTAAATGTTTGCCATTGCCTATCCATCGTCAACCCTTTAAGTATCATTCGCCAGTCTATTCTGGCAAATTCACGTCTCGTACCATTAAAGTTCCCTTTCCTTAAGTTCAGGACCCGAGTCTCTGAATTAACTGTGTCACTCTCCATCTTAATAAAGAATTCTACCATATTATGGTCACTCTTCCCCAAAGGGCCTCGCACAACAAGATTGCTAATTAGTCCTTTCTCATTACACATCACCCAGTCTAGGATGGCCAGCCCTCTAGTTGGTTCCTCGATATATTGGTCTAGAAAACCATCCCTAATTCACTCCAGGAAATCCACCTCCACCGCATTGCTACCAGTTAGCTTAGCCCAATCTATATGTAGATTAAAGTCGCCCATGATAACTGCTGTACCTTTATTGCACGCAATCCTGATTTGTTGTTTGATGCTGTCCCCAATCTCACTACTACTGTTTGGTGGTCAGTACATAACTCCCACTAGCGTTTTCTGCTCTTTGGTATTCCTCAGCTCTACCCATACAGATTCCACATCATCCAAGCTAATGTCATTCCTTACTATTGCATTAATTTCCTCTTTAACCAGCAACGCTACCCCACCTCCTTTTCCTTTCTGTCTATCCTTCCTGAATGTTGAATAGCCCTGGATGTTGAGTTCCCAGCCTTGGTCACCCTGGAGGCATGTCTCCGTAATCCCAATTATATCATATTCGTTAATAGCTGCCTGCGCAGTTAATTTGTCCACCTTATTACGAATACTCCTCGCATTGAGGCACAGAGCCTTCAGGCTTGTCCATTTGCTCATTAACCTACATCTCTATTTCAACTGTTGATTACTGTTTACTTCTCTAACTCCTCCAGTCTGTTCCCCTGATGTAATCAACACTCATTGTTTAAATTGCTGTTTTAATTCAAATCTTTAAAAGGACTCTGGATGGTAGAGCAGCCCCCCACCAATCTTTTATTTGGTGTAAAAGTACAGGTACTCTGAAGACTGAAATGTTATGTGCTGCTGTACTTCTCTCATTCGAATTAATGCCCAGCATCAACATTTGAAACAAACATTTACGCAGATATTACATTATACACAGTCATGTTTTGAAAATTCAACAGATTTACATAGGTAACTTAATTTTCCATGTTAAAATGACGTGAGATTTACAGTAAGCACTTAAAGCAGCATATGTATCTAACATTAAAAAAAATGTTTTTTGTAAGCAATATAAGCTTTTATAAATTGTTCCTCCACCAAATCTGTTTTCGGTGGTATTATCAGCTGGAAGTGGAAACACTAGAAATGAGTACACACTTGTCACATTTTGAAAGCTCCACAGAAAAGGTGAGGCATGGATGTTAATTTCCCATTCTGATGCTGTGGGAGGCAGGTGCAAACCCATTGTTAAAATCATCACAGGGTCACTTTGGCATACCTCCTGGCAAAAAGCTGAAGAATGATATTGGAAGCAAGTTGGCTAAGGGATTGGAGAGAAAAAGCAGAGTGAGACATATAGGGTATAATAACCTTAAAAATAATCAGACTGTTCAGTGCTTTGGATTATAATAGCTGATTATTTTTCATCAAATTCTAGTAGTTTTGTTAATCAAATGTCATATATACATCGTCACTAACACTTTTCATGCAGTCTCCAAATGACATTCTGGATTACTGTACTTGGAATAGTTCTTGTTAATCTTCTCATTACACTGTACTTATCTGAAGTTTTCTTCCATAAAATAATTGAACTGAGGGATATATTAATTCAGATTCTTGTTTTTATCAATAACCCATTCTATCAAATATGGTGTCATTTTTGCTGTTTGGTTCGTGAGTTAGAAAATGTGGAAATAGTAGCTAAGATGCAGTGTAGGGCAGGAAAAAGCCCAAGATGTATCTGATGCACTAAATAGTGAATGTTTCTTCAATGATGTAGGGAGCTGATGATGAGAATGTGAAAATTACATGAAGAATGTGTAAAAGTATTGGAGTGAAGGGATGTTTGGGGGAAAGTTGAGAGAGATGACGATCTGCTAAAAGAGCAAGAAAGAGAAAAGAAGAATGAGAAAGAAAAAACCTGTATTTATATAGCGCCATTCACAACCTCCAGATGTCCCAAAGTGCTTTACATCCAATAATGTACTTTTGAATTGTGGTCACTGTTGGAATGTGGAGTAATGCGGTGGCTAATTTCTAGTCTGCCACATCCCTTCGTTATTTTAAACACCTCTATCAAATTATTTAGTAATCTCCTAATGAAAGCATCCCCAATTATTCAGGTCATTCTTTATATTTACATTTCCTCATACCAGGTAGCAACCTAGTGAATTTGCACTGTCCCCTCTCTTGCCTCAACATTTTCCTATAGTGTGGCATCATTTGTGTGCAATCTTTAGTAGAACCCAGCTGGTGTTAACCAATTGGGTATTCATGACCTTGCCAGACGGCATCTTGGGACTAATCGGACCAAGTGCGTGAGAGATTAGGAACATATCTTACTCATCAGTCTCTGATTAATCTACCAAAACACATGTTCAACAAGCATGGTAAGATTTAGTTGCTGTTGTAATTTTTTTCAAGACCTAATGGTCTTGGTTTTAATTTTTTTCTATTTTATGGATTTCCATAGCTTTCAATATGAATTAGGTGGCCTAAGGCTTTGTATAGAAATAGTGTCACTTCGCAGCTGCATAGGTGCTGCTGGTGAGTTTAACAACATATGAAAATATTGCCGCATTCAATCTCTTTCATTAAGTTTTCTACAACACTTCATTAATATTTAAACATCAGAGTGACAGTCGCCGCGAAAGCGATGACAGGCTTTAAGTGGAATTTTTCAAGGGTACAAACGAATCACAACAGCAATTTGAAATCACGGTCAGTTTGTCATAAGCCATTAAGAACACTCCAATAACTATGCCTTCCAGTTAATCACTTCAGGGAAGGAACTATTGCCTCATGATATGCCGTCAAATTTTCAAAACAGAATCCAATATTCTGATAATTGAATTTATTATGTAGTTTTTTTTTTGTTTGTTTTTGCCAATTTTCTCCTGAAGACAGTGACTCCTGATACTGTGGGGGGCCAAGCATCCTGCAGTGCATAACCCAAGTGACTGCCCTTCAGATTTGAGACAGGACAGTGAGTGTTTGCAGGATATTAAACCACGGGAGCGGGGAGGATAAACATCACAGCCAAGCCCAATCCACAAATATTTTAATTCAATACCAATCATTTTTTTGGGAATCTGCACTGATTGTTCGGCTCCCTAATCCAAGGGCATTAAGGCAAACTGCAGTGCCCATAGAAACATAGAAAATAGGTGCAGGAGTAGGCCATTCAGCCCTTCGAGCCTGCACCACCATTCAATAAGAGCATGGCTGATCATTCACCTCAGTACCCCTTTCCTGCTTTCTCTCCATACTCCTTGATCCCCTTAGCCATAAGGGCCATATCTAACTCCCTCTTGAATATATCCAATGAACTGGCATCAACAACTCTCTGCGGCAGGGAATTCCACAGGTTAACAACTCTCTGAGTGAAGAAGTTTCTCCATCAGTCCTAAATGGCCTACCCCTTATCCTAAGACTGTGTCCCCTGGTTCTGGACTTTCCCAACATCGGGAACATTCTACCCGCATCTAACCTGTCGCGTTCTGTCAGAATCTTGCATGTTTCTATGAGATCCCCTCTCATCCTTCTAAACTCCAATGTATAAAGGCCCAGTTGATCCAGTCTCTCCTCATATGTCAGTCCTGCCATCCTGGCTGCAATCAGCTAACTGAGCATAGGCAGGAAAGCAGACGTAGAAGTTTCTGGTCTGAGTTGTTCATTTTGTGTGCTGGCTTGTCAAAGTGCGCCATGGGTCTAAGTTACTTTTTGCATTAAGGTTTGGAGTGTATTAGGGATGGTTTTCTGGACCAATATGTTGAGGAACCAACTAGAGGGCTGGCCATCCTAGACTGGGTGATGTGTAATGAGAAAGGACTAATTAGCAATCTTGTTGTGCGAGACCCCTTGGGGAAGAGTGACCATAATATGGTAGAATTCTTTATGAAGATGGAGAGAGACTAGGGTCCTGAACTTAAGGAAAGATAACTTTGATGGTATGAGACGTGAATTGGCTAGAATAGACTGGCAAATGATACTTAAAGGGTTGATGGTGGATAGGCAATGGCAAATTGAATATATCTTAACGAACTGGCATCAACAACTCTCTGCGGCAGGGAATTCCATACATTAACAACTCTCGGAGTGAAGAAGTTCCTCCTCATCTCAGTCCAAAATGGCTTACCCCTTATCCTAAGACAATGTCCCCTGGTTCTGGACTTCCCCAACATCGGGAACATTCTTCCTGCATCTAACCTGTCCATTCCTGTCAGAATTTTATGTGTTTCTATGAGATCCCCTCTCATCCTTCTAAACTCCAGTGAATACAGGCCCAGTTGATCCAGTCTCTCCTCATATGACAGTCCTGCCATCCCAGGAATCAGTCTGGTGAACCTCCGCTGCACTCCCTCAATAGCAAGAACGTCCTTCCTCAGATTAGGAGACCAAAACTGAACAAAATAGTCCAGGTGGGGCCTCACCAAGGCCCTGTACAATTGCAGTAAGACTTTCCTGCTCCTAAAATCAAATCCCCTTGCTATGAAGGCCAACATACCATTTGCCACCTTCACCGCCTGCTGTACCTGCATGCCAACCTTCAATGACTGATGAATCATGACACCCAGGTCTCGCTGCACCTCCCCTTTTCCTAATCTGCCGCCATTCAGATAATATTCTGCCTTCGTGTTTTTGCCCCAAAGTGGATAACCTCACATTTATCCACATTATACTGCATCTGCCATATATTTGCCCACTTGCCTAACCTGTCCAAATCACCCTGCAGCCTCTTAGCATCCTCCTCACAGCTCACACCGCCACCCAGTTTAGTGTCATCTGCAAACTTGAAGATATTACACTCAATTCCATCATCGAAACCATTAATATATATTATAAAGAGCTGGGGTCCCAGCACTGAGCCCTGCGGCACTCCACTAGTCACTGCCTGCCATTCTGAAAAGGACCCTTTAATTCCGACTCTCTGCTTCCTGCCTGCCAAACAGTTCTCTATCCACGTCAGTACATTACCCCCAATACCATGTGCTTTGATTTTACACACCAATCTCTTGTGTGGGACCTTGGCAAAAGCCTTTTGAAAGTCCAGATACACCACATCCACTAGTTCTCCCCTGTCCACTCTACTGGTTACATCCTCAAAAAAACTCCAGAAGATTTGTCGAGCATTATTTCCCTTTCATAAATCCATGCTGACTCGGACCGATCCTATCACTGCTTTCCAAATGTACTGCTATTTCATCCTTAATGATTGATTCCAACATTTTCCTCACTACTGATGTCAGGCTAACTGGTCTATAATTACCCGTTTTCTCGCTCCCTCCTTTTTTAAAAAGTTACATTAGCAACCCTCCAGTCCATAGAAACTGATCCAGAGTCGATAGACTGTTGGAAAATTATCACCAATACATCCACTATTTCTAGGGCCACTTCCTTAAGTACTCTGGGATGTAGACTATCAGGCTCTGGGGATTTATCGGTCTTCAATCCCGTCAATTTCCATAACACAATTTCCCACCTAATGAGGATATCCTCCAGTTCCTCTTTCTCACTAGACCGTTGGACCCCGAGTACATCGGGAAGGTTATTTGTGTCTTCCTTTGTGAAGACGGAACCAAAGTACTTGTTCAATTGGTCTGCCATTTCTTTGTTCCCCATTATAAATTCACCCAAATCCGACTGCAAGGGACCAACGTTTGTCTTCACTAATCTTTTTCTCTTCAAATATCTATAGAAGTTTTTGCAGTCATTTTTTGTGTTTCCGGCAAGCTTCCTCTCGTACTCTATTTCCCCCCTCTTAATTAAACCCTTTGTCCTCCTCTTCTGTATTCTAAATTTCTCCCAGTCCTCCGGCTTACTACTTTTTCTGGCTAATTTGTATGCCTCTTCCTTGGATTTAACACTATCCTTAATTTCCCTTGTTAGCCACGGTTGAGCCACCTTCCCCGTTTTATTTTTTACTCCAGACAGGGATATATAAATGTTGACGTTCATCCATGTGATCTTTAAAGGTGTTTGCCATTGCCTATCCACCGTCAACCCTTTAAGCATCATTTGCCAGTCTATTCTAGCCAATTCGCGCCTCATACCATCAAAGTTACCTTTCCTAAAGTTCAGGACCCTAGTTTCTGAATTAACTTTGTCATTCTCCATCTTAATGAAGAATTCTACCATATTATGGTCACTCTTCCCCAAGGGGCCTCGCACAACAAGATTGCTAATTAGTCCCTTCTCAGTGCACATCACCCAGTCTAGGATGGCCAGCTCTCTGGTTGGTTCCTCGACATATTGGTCTAGAAAACAATCCCTAATACACTCAAGGTAATCCTCCTCCACCGCATTGCTACCAGTTAGGTTAACCCAATCAATATGTAGATTAAAGTCGCCCATGATTACTGCTGTACCTTTATTGCACACATCTCTTATTTATTTGATGCTGTCCCAAACCTCACCACTACTATTTGGTGGCCTGTGCACAACTCCCACTAGCGTTTTCTGCCCTTTGGTATTCCGTAGCTCCATCCATACCGATACCACATCATCTACGTTAATGTCCTTCCTTACTATTGCGTTACTTTCCTCTTTAACCAGCAATGCCACCCCGCCTCCTTTTCCTTTCTGTCTATCCTTACTAAATGCTGAATATCTGGATGTTGAGTTTCCTACCTTGGTCACCCTGGAGCCACGTCTCCGTGATGCCAATCACATCATTCACGTGAACGGCTATCTGCGCAGTTAATTCGTCCACCTTATTCCGAATACTCTTCGCATTGAGGCACAGAGCCTTCAGGTTTGTCTTTTTAACACACTTTGACCCTTTAGAATTCTGCTGTAAAGTGGCCCTTTTTGTTTTTTGCCTTGGGTTTCTCTGCCCTCCACTTTTACTATTCTCCTTTCTATCTTTTGCTTCTGTCTCCATTTTATTCCCCTCTGTCTCCCTGCATAGGTTCCCATCCCCCTGCCATATTAGTTTAACTCCTCCCAAACAGCACTAGCAAACACTCCCCTAGCACATTGGTTCCGGTCCTGCCCAGGTGCAGACCGTCCAGTTTGTACTGGTCCCACCTCCCCCAGAACCGGTTCCAATGTCCCAGGAATTTGAATATCTCCCTTCTGCACCACTGCTCAAGCCACGTATTCATCTGAGCTATCCTGCGATTCCTACTCTGACTAGCATGTGGCACTGGTAGCAATTCTGAGATTACTACTTTTGAGGTCCTACTTTTTAATTTAACTCCTAGCTCCCTAAATTCGTCTCGTAGGACCTCATCCCATTTTTTACCGATATCGTTGGTACCTATATGCACCACGACAACTGGCTGTTCACCCTCCCTTTTCAGAATGTCCTGCACCCGCTCCGAGACATCCTTGACCCTTGCACCAGGGAGGCAACATACCATCCTGGAGTCTCGGTTGCGGCCGCAGAAACGCCTATCTATTCCCCTTACAATTGAATCCCCTATCACTATTGCTCTCCCATTCTTTTTTTTTTCTGCACTCCTGTGCAGCAGAGCCAGCCACGGTGCCATGAACCTGGCTGCTGCTGCTCTCCCCTGATAACTCATCCCCCTTAACAGTACCCAAAGCGGTGTATCTGTTTTGCAGGGGGATGACCACAGGGGACCCCTACACTACCTTCCTTGCACTGCTCTTCCTGTTGGTCTTCCATTCCCTATTTTGCTGTGGACCCTTGACCTGCGGTAAGACCAACTCACTAAATGTGCTATTCACATCATTCTCAGCATCGTGCATGCTCCAGAGTGAATCCACCCGCTGCTCCAGTTCTGCATTGCGGTTCGTCAGGAGCTGGAGGCGGATACACTTGCCGCACACGTAGTCGTCAGGGACACCGGAGGCGTCCCTGATTTCCCACATGGTACAGGAGGAGCATAACACGTGTCCGAGCTGTCCTGCCATGACTTAACCACTAGATTAACTTAATTTGGCAACAATGCTAAAGGTTACTTACTAAAATAGAAAAGAAAAAGAAAAGCTACTTCCCAATCACTTACCGCCTTGGCTGTGACTCACCTTTCGATTTCTTTCTACTTTTTTGCCTTCTCACCCCGCTGGAACTGCACCGGCTGGGCCTTTATAGGCCTCTCGACTCGACCGTGGAACTCCTGCCTCTCCTTGCCGCTCCTCCACTGACTCTAGGCCTTTATAGGCCTCTCGACTCAACCCCGGAACTCCCGCCTCTCCTTGCCGGGAACACAATAACTGACTGCAAAAGCTTCTATAGATATGTGAAGAAAAAAAGATTAGTGAAGACAAACGCAAGTCCCTTGCAGTCAGATTCAGGTGAATTTATAATGGGGAGCAAAGAAATGGCAGGCCAATTGAACAAATATTTTGGTTCTGTCTTCACGAAGGAAGACACAAATAACCTTCCGGAAGTACTAGGTGACCGAGGGTCTCGTGAGAAGGAGGAACTAAAGAAAATCCTTATTGGGTGTGAAATTGTGTTGGGGAAATTGATATGATTGAAGGCCGATAAATCCCCGGGGCCTGATAGTCTGCATCCCAGAGTACTTAAGGAAGTAGCCCGAGAAATAGTGCAGGCATTGGTGATCATTTTCCAACAGTCCATCAACTCTGGATCAGTTCCTATGGACTGGAGGGTAGCTAATGTAACACCACTTTTTAAAAAAGGAGGGAGAGAGAAAACAGGTAATTATAGACTGGTTAGCCTGACATCAGTAGTAGGGAAAATGTTGGAATCAATTATTAAAGATGAAATAACAGCGTATTTGGAAAGCAGTGACAGGATCGGTCCAAGTCAACATGGATTTATGAAAGAGAAATCATGCTTGACAAATCTTCTGGAATCTTTTGAGGATGTAACTAGTGGAGTAGACAAGGGAGAACCAGTGGATGTGGTGTATTTGGACTTTCAAAAGGCTTTTGACAAGGATCGACACAAGAGATTGGTGTGCAAAATTGAAGCACATGGTATTGGGGGTAACGTACTGACGTGAATAGAGAACTGTTTGGCAGACAGGATGCAGAGAGTCGGGATAAACGGGTCCTTTTCAGAAAGGCAGGCAGTACTAGTGGGGTGCTGCAGGGCTCAGTGCTGGGACCCCAACTATTTACATTAATGATTTGTATGAAGGAATTGAGTGTAACATCTCCAAGTTTGCAGATGAAACGAAATTGGGTGGCGGTGTGAGCTGTGAGCAGGACGCTAAGAGGCTGCAGGGTGATTTGAACAGGCTAGGTGAGTGGGCAAATGCATGGCAGATGCAGTATAATGTTGATAAATGTGAGGTTATCCACTTTGGTGGCAATAACGTGAAGGCAGAATATTATCTGAATGGCGGCAGATTAGGAAAAGGGGAGGTGCAACGAGACCTGGATATCATGGTACATCAATCATTGAAAGTTGGCATGCAGGTACAGCAGGCAGTGAAGAAGGCAAAAGGCATGTTGGCCTTCATAGCTAGGGGTTTTGAGTATAGGAACAGGGAGGTCTTACTGCAGTTGTACAGGGTCTTGGTGAGGCCTCACCTGGACTATTGTGTTGAGTTTTGGTCTCCTAATCTGAGGAATGACGTTCTTGCTATTGAGGGAGTGCAGCGAAGGTTCACCAGACTGATTCCCAGTGTGGCTGGACTGACATATGAGGAGAGACTGGATCGACTGGGGCTTTATTTACTGGAGTTTAGAAGAATGAGAGGGGATCTCATAGAAACATAAAATTCTAACGGGACTGGACAGGTTAGATGCAGGAAGAATGTTCCCGATGTTGGGGAAGTCCAGAACCAGGGGACACAGTCTAAGGATAAGGGGTAAGCCATTTAGGACTGAGATGAGGAGAAACTTCTTCAATCAGAGTTGTTAACCTGTGGAATTCCCTACCGCAGAGAGTTGTTGTTGCAAATTCGTTGGATATATTCAAGAGGGAGTTAGATATGGCCCTTAATGCTAAAGGGATCAAGGGGTATGGAGAGAAAGCAGGAAAGGGGTACTGAGATGAATGATCAGCCATGATCTTATTAAATGGTGGTGCAGGCTCGAAGGTCCGAATGGCCTACTCCTGCACCTATTTTCTGTGTTTCTAAAATATATTACCCATGTATTATTGGATAGATTTAATACTAAAAGTAATTATTTCTATCCACTTCATCATTATTATGGTTATTTTCTGCAGCAAAATTAAATTAAATTGCCCAGTACTTGTGTTTTGTTAATATGGTTTTTCAGTTCATGAATATTGACATTGTGAAATACGTTAATTCTCAAAGTAATGTATTGGCATATTTATAAAGATAATTTTAATCAAAGAACTCTGGGACTGGATAATAAGCTTTGGATGTAAAACTAGCCCAGAATAGTGTGGTCTCACTCTTTGCCAGTTGTGATAGTTCAATATGACATGAATTTGAGCCACAAGAGTTCAGGCATTACCCCAATAGAGAAAAAGACACAATCGTCATGTTGAGACACTCCTGCACGCAGACCAGTCTCAAAGGATTGATGGTGATTCTACCTGCTCCAGCGTATGTAGTGCATGGCCCAGAGAGCTGCTGTCTCCAGCGTATGTAGTGCATGGCCTAGAGAGCTGCTGTCTCCAGCGTATGTAGTGCATGGCCCAGAGAGCTGCTCTCTCCAGCGTATGTAGTGCATGGCCCAGAGAGCTGCTCTCTCCAGCGTATGTAGTGCATGGCCCAGAGAGCTGCTCTCTCCAGCGTATGTAGTGCATGGCCCAGAGAGCTGCTCTCTCCAGCGTATGTAGTGCATGGCCCAGAGAGCTGCTGTCTCCAGCGTATGTAGTGCATGGCCCAGAGAGCTGCTGTCTCCAGCGTATGTAGTGCATGGCCCAGAGAGCTGCTCTCTCCAGCGTATGTAGTGCATGGCCCAGAGAGCTGCTCTCTCCAGCGTATGTAGTGCATGGCCCAGAGAGCTGCTCTCTCCAGCGTATGTAGTGCATGGCCCAGAGAGCTGCTCTCTCCAGTGTATGTAGTGCATGGCCCAGAGAGCTGCTGTCTCCAGCGTATGTAGTGCATGGCCCAGAGAGCTGCTGCTCTCCAGCGTATGTAGTGCATGGCCCAGAGAGCTGCTGTCTCCAGCGTATGCAGTGTATGGCCCAGAGAGCTGCTCTCGCCAGCGTATGCAGTGCATGGCCCAGCGCGCCTATGCTCTTGACAGCAGTTTTTGAAGACAGATTGAAAACATTTTATTGCTTTAGAAAACATTACCCCTTCAAAAACACACAAATATAATATTCATCTTGTACTTTATTTGTTAAATTGTTTCTAAACATATATATATATATATATATATATATATATAGTTTAAGTAAAACATGTCTTTTTTTTGTGCCCTGAAACTTGATATGATTAAAGAAAATCGTTCGAAAGAAACCTAAATGAAAAAAGATTTAAACACAATTAAATTAAGATTGGGGAAAAAAGGAATAAAGAGATTCTAAATTGCAAACCCCAGCCAACACAGGGGGATACTGTTATGCTGGCAGTTCAATTGGATTTGTGCTGAACAAATTTCTCAACTGTGTTTCAGAAATTGTTGAGTGCAGTCTATGCACTTTCCCATCGAAGAATCACCTGAGCTGCATTTTTGCAGTTGTCTCTCATGTCATTAGAGTAAAATAGAAAATGGTCAAAATGCAAAATGGTCATTCAGTATCTGAAAGAAAGATTGGCTAATGTTTCTTGTGTGGCCTTTTCTCAGTTAGTACATTGATGAAACCCAGCAACAGATTCCTATTCTGTCCTCATGAACACTCAAAACAAAAAAGTAGAACTGGTGAAAAAATTGAATTCCTTATCCTGAAGAAAGAGAGACAGCATTAAAATATGCAGTAAACGTTAATAGTCTTTTCAGGCAGTGTATGAGCAATGCACATATTTCCACTGTGATTTCATTAGAACACGTGTTATTTCAAACAGTTCAGTGCCAGGCTATTGAGATATTGGCATGTCTTGTTGTGTTCAGGTAGTCGGAAAACATACTGCACAATAAAACTGCTTTTAAAGAAAAAAAAACTGTTGTAGGTAACCACAGTTATGTTGTAATCAGTTGATTTCTCTCCAATCGGCCACAAAAGGAAAGGAATATTCCTCTGTAGTACTGGGAGACCAAAACAAATGTTTTGTTATAGAAAGTAAAAGCACAGATTCAACCTGCAGTGCTTCAGGGTGTTCATTTACAGACAACAATAGGAAAAGGATCCTAATGGGCCTTTCTGCTTCTTTGCAGCTGCTAGTACAAGTTGGCTCCAGGAACACGTTGCTGATCTAAGCCGAAGGTAAGAGTGATTTAGAAATGCTGATTCATGCAAACTTCTGCTGACCCTGAAAAAAGAGTAACACCAGCGCTGCCTAAAATGAATTTGTCTGGCACTTTCTGACGATATGCAGTCGAAGTATATTTGAGAGCTAGTGAGTGTAGCTGAGGGGTGTTATCAAGGTAGTTGGGTTTGCTAGTGCAGGTAATTTGAGCAGAGTCCCTGCAGCCATTATAAGCCTGGTGTAAAGTCTCCATGCTACAAAAGAAATCATTGTGCAGAATGGTGTAATTTAAGCCGTCTTCAAAACCCAAATTAAATACCCTGATCTTACTACAAGATGCCAAATTAGAAGTTTTTGAAGTAGCTGAAGGGTAATTGTTGCTGTAATTTGTTCTGTCTTCACAATCAGATTGATGTGATTTAGATAAAGATTAACCTTGTCGAGTAGGGGCATACCAGCTGATCATGCAGCGTCCCAGTGGACTGCACTTTTACAAAACCACCTGCTAAGGATCAAGCAGTTTTACTGCAGTCGCAAACTCGCCTTGTGGGCGAGGAGATAATCCTGTAGTTGAGATGTTTTTCACTTCAGCTACATTGATGTATATTAAACAGCAAGTAAACATACATGTAATACTGTGTAAATATTTTCACTCTTGCTACAATTTCAAAATGATTGAATTACAATTGTTAAGTATGGATGTCATTGTGATTTACTAGCATGGAGCACAGCAGCCATTGGCATCTGCATTTTAAGAAAAGGGACAAAACGTGAATATATACGTAGCATAATATATAGTAGTATACTGTATAATACATAAAATAAAATAAATACCCTGGAGTAATTTCAAGGCTGTAATTTCATCGTTGAACTCAGATAATTATAAAGCACTAAAGCTTCACACTTGAAGATTATTACATCATCTGTACCCTTGGATCAGATTACTGCCTCTCAATCACACCCAGGGATGCATTCTCTATTATCTTGTGGGTGGGTTGGTTGGAGAGAATCCTGCAAATGGAGAATTTTTGCCATCTGCATAAATATTAATCGTTTCCATCCATTTATACTTGATTATGAAAAACATTTTCTGTCTCACACAATGCCAGGCTATAACTGCATTTGGCGCAGGAAATATTGTAGGAAAAAGTGGAGTGGCTGAACCATTTAAAATGGGAGTATTTTTTTGGCCAGACTGGTGTTAAAGCACATTAACCGCTAAGACGTTATGCCATAGTGTAGTGGGACACAATTTACTTGCTTGTTGTCTTCCATATTGTGGGTTGCTGAATTTATTCACGCTGGGAAGTGAGGAGCTTTAGCACTATGCTACAAGGAGGGAAGATCAGGGCAAGTAACACTCTAGGTTGCTCTTGCACAGCTCCTGGTGACTGTTGTCAGAACAATGCTGGTAGAGCTCTTGGAATCAGTTACTTGAGATAACGAATGGTATGGAGAAAAGCAAATGCCTTTTAAAATTGTTATTTTGTTTAAGCACTAATGTTAAATAAATTATATTGTGTCCATCAAGTTATTAAGCCAAAAAACATAAAAGAAGTTGTCGTACTTTATGATGATTCATTGCCAAAAATGATCAAATACAGTTTCAGGAATGTATTGTTTCTTAAAGCCCTAATTTTATTTTATTTTTTCAGCTTATGTGGAATAATTCCTAGTTTAAGCAGCATTTTGCTTCCTCGCATGAACCCATTTGTCCTAATTGACCTTGCAGGAGCACTGGCGCTCTGTATCACCTACATGCTGATTGAAATAAAGTAAGCGATGTACACTCTAAGTTCTGCAATGCATCTGATCTTTGACAAAAATGAAAATAGACTGTGGAGGTGTGTTAAATGCACTTAAGGTTCTGAATCAGAATAGCATTTCTCAATGTATTAAAATGGGAATAATATAGTGCGTTATTCTTTGTCGTCCTCAATCTCTCCCCAGCGTTATTACAGTTGACCAAGTTATCCTCCTTCATGTCTCTCGACCATTGCCCAGCTCCATGGAATGGTTCTTGGCTGGTTCTATGCCACATAGCCAGCCCATTTCAAGCATAACCTTCTCTTTTTCTGCTCCTTTGCACTGTTGCCTCTGGAGTCCCCCATGAATCTGTGCTTAGCCACCTTCGCTTTCTCTTCTACATGCTGTTCCTCTTCCTTTTCGACATGTAGCGTCATTATATGCAGACTAGGCGTCAGCCTCCATATGTATTTTGATGGCTCCCAGCTCTGCCTCCAGCATTTCCTCTCCATCCCACAGCCATCTCCGTGTTGCCAGATTGCTTGTCTGACATCATAGTTGAGTCAAATTCTTCCAGCTATACATCTAGGAGACTGAAGCCATCGTTTTTGGCCTCTGCCACAAGCTCTCTTCCCTTGCCACTGACTTTATCCCCATCCCCCAGCATTTGCTTAAACTTAGGTATAAAACCTCGGCATCCTGATCAACTATGAACTGTCCAGAATTCTATCATAACCAAAGCTGTTTATTTCCACCTCCAGAACATTGATCACCTCCATCCCAGCTTCATCCTCTCCACAGTCGAAACCCTCTGCTGCTAAAATCCTTATCCACGTTTTTGACTCAATTACTCCAGTGTCGTACTCGCTGGTATCTCATCCTCCACTTTTCATAAACTCCAACTTACTCAAATCTCGGCTCACTCTCCTGTCCCACTCGCCTGCCACCTATGTCCTTGCTGACCAACATTGGCTCTCTAACGCTAGAGCATAAAATTGAAAATCCTTAGTCTCCTCTACAATTCCGTCCATATCTTTAGCTCACCCTATCTCTGTAATCTCCTTTTAGTTCTATATTACATAGAATAAACAGCACAGAAACCGACCATTCAGCCCAACTAGTCTGTGCTGATGTTTATACGACACACGAATCTCCTCCCATTCCATCTGCCTCATCTCAGCCTTTCAGCTTATCTTTCTATTCCCTTTTCTCATGTACACGTCTAGTGTCCTTTTGAAAGCATCTAAGCTATTTGCCTCAACCACTTCCTGTGGCAACAAGTTCCACATTCTAATCACTCTGAATAAAACAAATTCTCCTTATTTTTCTGTTGGATTTATTAGTAACTATCTTATCTTTTAGCCCTTCGTTTTGGATTCTCTCAAGTGGAAATATTCTCTCCACATAAACCCTAATTTTAAGGTCCTCTCAGGTCACCTTGAAGTCTTCTCTTTTTTTTTTAAAAAAGAAAAAGGTCCCAACATGTTCAGCTTTTCCTGATAGCTCTAATCTCTCAATTCTGATACCAACTGTGTAAATCTTTTGCACTTTCTCAGTGATTCTATGTCCTTTTTATAGTATAGAGTCCAGAACTGTGCAAGGTGCTCTAACGAGGGTCCTATACAAGTTTAACATAGCTTCACTATTTTTGAATTCTATACCCCTAGAAATAAATCCATGCTTTATTATCATATTTAATTGCTTTGCTAACCTGCAATGCTGCTTTTCATGAATTGTTCACCTGTATCCCTAGTTCCCTTTGTCCTAAGTTTACTTGTTCCTAAGTCCAACTCATTAATGTAAATTATGAATAACAGTGGTCCCAACACGATCCTTGTGGAACTGCTTGATTTCTTCCTCCAATCTGACTAACGACCCTTTACGTTTACTCTCTGCTTTCTGTTTTTAGCCAATAATCCTGTCCTCAGACTCTGGTCATGTGTGCTTCCAACTACCATGGCTCTACTCACTGGAATTCCCTTCTTAAACCTCCTTGCCTCTTCATTGCTACCTGCACCTTTAAAACCCCCTCAAAACCTATTTTCAGTCAAGCTTTCAATCACCCTTCTTAATCTCTCCTTTTGTGACTCAGTATCTGCTTCCTCCATCTGTGAAGCACCATGAAATTTTTTTAATGTTAAGGGCATTATATAGATGCAAGTTGTTGTTGCGTTTTGACTAGCTATGGGAAATGTAGAAGTCTATATTGCTATCCTTTTCCCACCAATTATTTTTCCCCTCTATTCCCAGTAATTATTTTGCAGTGGACACAGCCACGGCTATAGCTATTGCTGTTATGACATTTGGCACCATGTATCCCATGAGTGTCTACAGTGGAAAGGTGCTACTTCAGGTAGGAGTCCTCTTTTTTTTCATGTCAAACCTCGGGGAATAGAAACTCAGTCTATGGTCATTAAATCATGTTCACACTAGGGTTTCAGTAAAGCATAATATTAGGCATGTTAGGTTTTCATGCAACTGCAGTGCAGATTTTTTTTTACTAGGAGGTCTTTAAGCATAATGACTGTGTGAAATTGCCATACTATGCCTACTTGAACTGTATATTTTGTCCTTCCAAACTTAGATTGTGTCTGGAGAGAAAATGTTGGGTTATATAACACTGAATTTAAGCATGGGTGGTTACAAGTCTGTCACTGGTGTTGGTAGTAATGGAAGCAGTTTTCAGATCATTAATTAAGTGTACTATACAAGAATCAAGTTGAACAGCATTAAGGGCTATTGACTTAAATATTCTTTTTCTCCTATGGATGTTTGAAGGGCAGGGTCTGAAGTTGTGGTGGCAAAGTAGCAAGCATTTGATTAAAAATGAAGAGGGGTTAAAACAATTCATTTTGTGAATAAATATATTTTCTGCATAAATAATCATAAATGGGGATGCTGCTGGTATACCTCCTGAGGTTTATGACACACCATTTGACTTTATTTTTACAGACAACACCCTCTCATGTGATTGGCCAGTTGGACAAGCTTTTAAGAGAGGTATGTATTGACATCAAGGTATTTTTTTTTTTTTTAAATGAAATTTTTTTCCAATATACATTTTTTTATTATTTAATCCCTTTCAGTCTCTGATGTTCTACAAGTAATTTGCCTGTGTACTCAAAACTAGTAGCCATTTGTTGTAGCTATCTTTTCATTTTACTAAAGAGGTCATTTGAACTTTAAATTTATGGCAACACCAAGAGAGTCTGGATGTTCATACTTGACCTGACCTGAATGGACTAGCAACCCAAAGATCATAAGTTTAATTCCCACCATAGTAAGTTGTGAAAACAAATCTGGTCATTTGTGCACGAGCACCAGGAGAAAAAAAATGACTATGAAAGTTGATGGATTACGGTTTTAAAAAAAAACAACGGGTTCAATCATGTGCCTCTAGTCCCATACTACACGGTTGACTCTTAATACCCACATCTCAAAATAACTATTCTTTCTTAATTCACCGCACTACGTTGAGCTAGCTTAATTGTTTTCTTTGTTAGTTAACTCAGCAATGTGTGGAGGACCCATCCATCTGGAGAATGGGGAAGACCCTACAATGGTACTGGAGGAAGTCTGTTACCCGGCAATAGTCTACCTTTTCTTTTCGTGGTAGGATTGAGACACATGCACAAACAAATATATAAATTTAGCTATTCATTTTTATTGACCAATATGAGTGTATTTGCTGTAGGGGAAATTTGTTAGCAGACCCTCCAAATGTAATGGCCAGACAGCTTAGCAAAGTGGAAAATCAGCTTCATATTCAAAAAGCAAAAGGTCGAAAATCTTTTTTTAAAAAAAAAAGCAAAAAAGGTGGAAACACTCAGCAGGTCAGTCAGCATATATGGAGAAGGGCCTACACCTGAAACATTAACTCATCTGTTCTCCTCAGATGCTGAACATTTCCAGTATTTCAATTTTTATTCCAGGTTGTTATTCCTCTCTTTCTTCCCCCCCCTTTTTGATCTCTTGCTTACCTCATGGCTGAACTTTTGTCCCACTGAGAACAGGACTTGTCGTGTCGACTGATAGCACTACCCAGGATCTATATAGATTCAGTGAGGAGGATGAAACCTACGTCTGTTTGCATTGATACTCTGATGAAAATCAGGTTGATGGCATCACTGCCTAGTTATTTTTTAATTAGCTATTTACTACCAACATCAGAGATTTGGACTTTAATGATGACCTGTCAGCACTGTCACTGTCCAGTGGGAAATTGCTACCGATAATCACACTCCGTATGAATGTTACTCGTAAAATCTAGTCATTGGTGCTAGATAATGACTTCCAAAGCATATAGCAAATATTGGTCTAGTTGACTGAAGAACAAAAATGTCAGCCTTGGCTTAGTGGTAGCACTCATGCCTGCGGCGCTCTAAGGGACATGAGTACATAATCTAGGCTGACTGATGCTCTACTGATGGAGTGCTGCACTGTCACAGGAAATACTTCATTTGCTGTGCGCTTTAGGACATTGTGAGGTGGTGAAAAGTGCTATATAAATGCAAGTTGATCTTCAAAGTGTTGGCTCAAGTCAGTGAGACTTATAATGTAAATTGCTAGAGAACCTACTCCTGAAGATAGTTTCATTTTCAAATCTTATTTACTTGCTTTGAAATCTAGAACTTCAAATTATAGAAGTCGGAAGTATTGTAAGTATCTCCAGAAGTATTGGGGAGAAAAATAGTGTACTCCTGATTCTCCGAAAGCAATGATAAGTAAATGTTGATTCATTGGGGGCAGCCTAGTAACAGCATTGGGCTCCAAGCCATGTGGTTTTCTGTTAAATTCCAAATATCAACTTCAGTTTGCTGTATCTGCATTTGAAGAAGATTTGTTTGTCCATATCCCAATTTCTGGATGGAGTGCCCTGTGGCATTACACCCGTCTCATGAGAAAACAGAATGAGCAGCAGCACTGTAGGGCAGTGTGCTGCATTCCCGGCTGAAGGAGAAAGTGTGACAACAGCAGCGAATCATAGAAAATTACGACATAGAAGGAGGCCATTCGGCCCATCGTGTCAGTCGAAAAAGAGCTACCAAACCTAATCCCACCTTCCAGCACTAGGTCCATAGCCCTGTAGGTCATAGCTCTTTAAAATGCACATCCAAGTACTTTTTAAATGTGATGAGGGTTTCTGCATCTACCACACTTTCAGGCCATGAGTTTCAGCCCCCACCCCCGCACCCTGGGTGAAAAATCTTTTACTCATCTACCCTCTAATCCTTCTACCAACTACTTTAAATCTATGCTCCCTGGTTATGGACCCCTCTGCTAAGGGAAATAGGTCCATTCAATCCACTCTAGGCCCCTCATAATTTTATAGACCTCAATTAAATCTCCCCTCAGCCTCCTCTGTTCCAAGGAAAACAACCCCAGCCTATCCAATCTTTCTTCATAGCTATAGTTTTCCAGTCCTGAAAAAATCCTCGTAAATCTCCTCTGCACCCTCTCTAGTGCAATCGCATCTTTCCTGCAATGTGGTGACCAGAATTGTACGCAGTACTCTAGCTGTGGCCTAACTAGTGTTTTATACAGTTCACGCATAACTTCCCTGCTCTTATATTCTATGCCTTGGCTAATAAAGGAAAACATTTTGTATGCCTTTTTAACTACCTTATCGACCTGTACTGCTATCTTTAAGGTTTAGTTGGCTGACAGCTTTGTGTTGTTTTTTCGTTGCCAGGGACGTTATTTTGATTCCCATGTCTAACATTAATCCTTCAAAATCGTAATGAGTGAAATAAGGTACATTGACAGCAGCATACATCTATAAAGTAGTCTTTCAAAATCAAGTATCTATTTTCTGTATGCTTCCAGTTGCAGGTAGCTTGTCAAGTTCTACAGTGAAATATTAAAAGGCAAATCTAGTCTTGTTTTTGTTTGATGTTTTGAAATTTAGAAATATTTAACTTGCCTTTCAGGTCTCCACTCTGGATGGTGTTCTCGAAGTGCGAAATGAGCATTTTTGGACTCTAGGATTTGGAACTCTGGTATGATCCTTATAAATGAAATACGAATTTAATCTGTAGCAACAAATGTTATCATTTTTAAATGATAAAGTTCTCTTAGTTGATGGGTATGTATTGAATATAATATGAACTATACTGCCCTGTCCCTCTGTGCAACATTATGCATGTAATATTTCATTACTTCAGTAAACTCGTTAGGATAGCTTTATTACTAAAATACAAGGAACACAAGTTTACATCAGAAGTTAAAATAAACCTGTTTATCCTGTCGTCCCTTTTCTTCTCGTATTCTCCCTATATTTTCTATTTTTATTCGGAATTTTACTTTTTTCTGCTTAATCCTGTGTATCCTGTCTATTTCAACCTTTTCTCCTAAAAAAAAATATATTGTAAACCATTTAATTCTTTTCCCCTTTTGGTATTCAGTTTTCATTTTGGAAGTGGGAGAAACTCACTTTAAATAATTCCTTTCAGTGCAGTTTTCCAGCCAATGGAGAGCCTTTAATGGAAAGGTTTTTTTTTAAGTAAGCATTGATTTTAACCATAGGGGCCATTTGTAAAGGTTTGGTTTATTTGTTAGATAACAAAGGTGATCCCTAGTGTCAGAGGATTAAATTATGAGAAAAGACTGGAGAAATTCGAGCTCTTCAGCCTGGTAAAGGATTGACTGAGAGATTACCTCATAAAGAAGATCCAGAATCTATTTTCACACCTGTTACTTCAGATTTTCTACTGTTTGAGTGTGCGGCATGTTCGCACATTACTTCAGGCTAAGCCAAAAAGGTATGAAAAAAAGGCACAGGTTCAAACTACGGGTAATCCAGATGCCTGGAATAATAATCCAGAGATGAGAATCTCACCACGGCAGTTGGAGAATTTAAATTCAAATAAATAATTCTGGAATCAAAAGCTAATATCAGTAATGGTGACCATGAAATTACCGGGCTGTCATTAAAAACCCATCTGGTTCACTAATGTCCTTTAGAGAAAGAAATATGCCATCCTTACCTGATCTGGGCCTATATGTGACTCCAGACCCCACCGCAATGTGGTTGACTCTTAACTGCCTAGCAAGCCACTCAGGGCAACTAAGGATGGGCAATAAATCCTAGCCTTGCCAGTGACGCCAACATCCCGTGAATGAATTTTTTTTTAATTGTGAAAGGCAAACTTAGGATGATGTCAGGAAGTTCGTCACACAGTGAATGTTTAATGCCTGGAATGGGCTTCTGGATAGGCTAGTGGAATCTGTGATGCGGAAAAGTGTAGGTTTTTTCCACATGGAAGAGCTAAGACGGTCAATTAAGCTATATGGAAATGTTGAGGATAATTGTTTTATGAATGCATTGGAACAGAGCACATTGTCTAGCGATTAGGTTCCAATACTTCAGTATCAAATATTTAACCATTGAAAAATACTGCAAGGTTCTAGCTGCCTTAATACCAAATAAAGCACATTTCAAATCTCTGCCAATGTTTTTTGTTCCCCTGTTGTGTATTTTCCCATGTAATTCTGTCGCATTTGTTTATGTTCCAGCTTGGTGTCAATAAACCATTAAGTCACTGTTTCTCCTCATAGACACACATTGAGCTATGCCTTCTCGCATCTCTGTATAAAAATAGATCTTGCAACATATCAATTAAATTCACCTGGGAAATGTTTCTAAACAAACAGACTTCATCACAAAACATGTTGTCTGTCTATTCACAAACATAGATACACATTATTTTGTGTTTTGTTTTTTAGTGCCAAATTTAACAGATGTAAAAACTATATTGCCTTTTTTTAATTGCTTCCACAAGTACAGGTTGGTGTGAATCAGGTTTTTCTGGCATTATTTGGTATGTATAGCACGTATGATACAGAATTGGCTGTAAACAAATGGTTATGTTTGGACCATATTGGAACATATTTCTGCAGAGCAAAATGTTTAATTACTTGTTGCAAACAATTAGGCCCAAGAGAGAAAATCAGCATCAGAGAGATTGGTCTCAGGCCAAATCAAGTGCGAACATGCCACACACTCAGACACAGTAGAAAATCTGAAGTAACAGGTGTGAAAATAGAATTTGAATCCATTCACTTGTTATACTTGTAACACACATACTTTCCACTGAAATCCCTCTGCACTTTACCACGTGATCATCTCTTTATACAGTGCTTGTGAGTTTTTTGCTATTTCCTGATGCATGATATTTTAATTTTTTATACTCTTCCTCTCCCCAATTCAAACTGTAATTTTGAAATTCAAGATATTTTTAAGCTTTGCTTTATCTTTGGATTCGCTCAAAAAGCTGATTAGTATATAACACTTGTGGTGCTAGGTGGAAAATGTTTCATTTCCTAGCTCTGACACACCTGAATTAACGAGCCAATGTTGCTACGGTCATTGTTTCCATGTCTCTTGCAATTTTCTCTGATTTGTGTAGCTGAGAAGGACTAGGTGACATGGTGATGGATAGCTGGAACTTACAAATTAAAATTGCAGCTCCTACCATTGGCACCTTGGTGTAAATGGAAACCACTAAAGTGCTATCACTTATGCTAAGAAGAACAGGTAAAACCTGTGGCATTCTGATATCTGTCTCCTCCGAAGCTACACTTTATATTGATAGTCTGCAAAGCCCTCGTGTCCACTGGCTCTCCTGTTTGTAGAAACACAATTGATTGTCGTATCCAGGAAATTACGCCACGTTGTATTTGGATGCTTTCAGTGTTGGCTTCGCTTAGTTGAAGGGACACGGACCTCTGAGTCAGAAAGTTGAGTGTTAAAGTCCCAGTGCAAGACTTGAGCAGATAATTTAGGCTGACCCTTCAATGCAGCACTATGGGGAATTTTGCAGTGTTAAAATGTAGACAAAGGTGCACAGCAAAATCCCACAAGTAGCATTGTGATTAATGTCCAGATAATCTGTGTTGGTTTTGTTGGTAATAGTTGAGGGATAATTATTAACCAGGATTCTGTGAGAACTCCTCTGCTCTTCGGATAGTGCCATGGGATCTTTTACATCCACTGGAGAGGTTGGGCAGCACTGGACTCGAGATGCTAGCCCTTTTTATGGTCTTCAGCAGTTTCTTGCCATTCATGTAAGGTAAGTGGCCTATAGTTAATGGTTTATCCTTTTTTCACCCTACTGGTCCTTTTATATAAATTCTGTTTCCAAAGACTTGTAGAAAATTATCTGGTGAGTATTCTACTATTTAATAATGAACTTCTCTGAAGTGCTCTGCTATTTAAATCGCAAACCGATCTCTGATCACTGCATGTCAGGCCTGACAGGCGGACCCCACATCAAGCATTCCAAGAGTGCAATGGGTGGGAAACACAGCATCTCTTTACCATATGCCTGTCAACATAGGGGCAGGCATAGATTCCTCTGTCTGAACTGGCCCCATGGAAAACAGCAAGTTGTTTTCCACCTCCACCCGTGCTAGATCCAACAGAAAATCATCTGGGGTGTGAGGTAGAGTGCAAAGCCCAGATCATCAACTAGAAATCCTATAAACCCAGACAGACTATGTGTAATATATATGTAGTCCATCCTTCCTCTTCGAAATACAGAGCCACAATATTGAAGTATTTCTAGCATTTTCATTCTATACTATAAAACGGTCTTCATCCCATGGCAGTCTCAGCCATTCTTTAATCTTTATTTGCTTTGATGTGGCAACTAAGTCATTGCTATTATCACATCCTTTCAACTTCCCTTTTTGATTCTCTTTGCTTTTTGCTTATCGCCTTTATAACTTTCCCCAATTTAATAATCTGCTTCCTTCTCAGATTTTAGAATAAATATTTATTCCTGTAACTAACTGTACAAATAGAATTGCTTCCTATCTAGATTAGGTGGTTCTTGTTTGCATGCTGCTTTATTGTACCATCTGCATCAGCTGCATTCATTGGATTTGTTTATTGTTTGTGAATCTTAAGTTTAGAATTTGTCTGTTTTGTACACATGTATGTGCCATATCCTGGAAATTTGTCCCATGGGTTATAAAACAAAGTACAATAACATGTTATGCAGAGCAAAAAAAAAAGAAAAATATTATGAGTCCTATACCACAGTGGAGTGTTCTGGCTCAGGAGCATTGAAAAACCGTACGGATCATTCCTATCCCACAGAAGTGCACCTTCTGGTAACTGATTACAGCGTGTCAAAAAATCTGACACTTATAGTTTTCCTCTCTCGAAACCTGAAACTGTTTGCAGGTTGTAATAGGATGTCAAAATTGCAATAATGGAAAAGAAATATAAAATGATATGGTGGGCAATAAATGGAAAATTCAAACCCTTCCATTGAAATTCTGAGTAACTTTACACACTATATAATAAAAAAAAATGTGCATTGAAAGGGCGAGACCAATTAGCAAAATCAAGATCATCTTGTGGAGGCGCAGGAACTAACTCAGTAATTTGCATTTGTCTTCACTAGAGAAGAGGATGCTGCCAATGTAGCAGTAAAGGAGGAGGCAATAGCGATATTTGGTGGGATAAAAATAAAGAGGAGGTACTTAAGATTGGCAGTCCTCAAAGTAGAAAAGTCATCCGATCCAGATAGGATGCATCCTAGGTTACTGAGGGAAGTACGGGTGGAAACTGCCGAAGCTCTGGACACAATCTTATAATCCTCCATGGATATGGGGATGATGCCAGAAGACTGGAGGATTACTGTTCAAAAAAGGGGAGAGGGATAAACCTAGCACCTACAGGGCAGTCTGCCTCAAGTCAATGGTGGGGAAACTTTGAGGCAATAATCTGGGACAAAATTAATTGGCATTTTGAACAGTATGGATTAATACATGAAAGCTCGGATTTGTTAAAGGCAAATCACGTTTGAGTAGCGTGACCACGTTCTTTGATGAAATAACAGAGAGGGTTGATGTGTATATGGATTTTCAAAAGGTCTACCATGTAATAGACTTGTTAGCAAAATTAAAGCCCATTGGATTAAAGGAACAGTGGCAGCATGGATACAACATTGGCTAAAGGACAGAGTAGTGGTGAATGGTAGTTTTTCAAACTGGAGGGAAGTACTGGTATTCCCCAGGGGGCAGTATTAGGACCACAGCTCTTTTTGATGTATATTAATGACCTAGACTTGGGTATACAGGGCATAATTTCAAAGTTTGCAGATGATACGAAGCTTACATAGAAAAATAGGTGCAGGAGTAGGCCATTTGGCCTCTCGAGCCTGCACCGCCATTCAATAAGATCATGGCTGATCATTCCTTCAGTCCCCCTTTCCTGCTTTCTCTCCAAACCCCTTGATCCCCTTAACCGTAAGGGCCATATCTAACTCCCTCTTGAATATATCCAGTGAACTGGCATCAACAACTCTCTGCGGCAGGGAATTCCACAGGTTAACAACTCTGAGTGAAGAAGTTTCTCCTCATCTCAGTCCTAAATGGCCTACACCTTATCCTAAGACTATGTCCCCTGGTTCTGGACTTCCCTAACATCGGGAACATTCTTCCCGCATCTAACCTGTCCAGTCCCATCAGAATCTTATGTTTCTATGAGATCCTTCTAAACTCCAGTGAATAAAGGCCCAGTTGATGCAGTCTCTCCTCATATGACAGGCCAGCCATCCCTGGAATCAGTCTGGTGAACCTTCGCTGCACTCCCTCAATAGCAAGAACGTCCTTCCTCAGATTAGGAGACCAAAACTGAACACAATATTCCAGGTCAGGCCTCACTAAGTCCTTGTACAACTTCAGTAAGACCTCCCTGCTCCTATATTCAAATCCCCTAGCTATGAAGGCCAACATACCATTTGCCTTCTTTACCGCCTGCTGTACCTGCGTGCCCACTTTCAGTGACTGATGAACCATGACACCGTAAACATTGAGGCGGATAGGAACAGACTTCAAGAAGACAGACAGACTGGTGAGATGCGCAGATGCATGGCAGATGAAATTTAACGCAGGAAAGTGTAAAGTGATGCATTTTGGTAGGAAGAATGAGGAGAGGCAATATGAACTAAATGGTACAATTTTAAAGGCTGTTCAGGAGCACAGAGACCTGGGGATGTAGGTGGCAGGATAAGTTGAAGGTGGCAGGATAAGTTGTTTTTAAAATAAAATAGCATATGGAATCCTTGGCTTTATTCATAGAGGATCAGAGTACAAAAGCAAGAAAGTTATGCTGAACCTTTATAAAACACTGGTTACGCCTCAGCTGGAGTATTGTGTTCAATTGTGGGCTCCACACTTTAGGAAGGATGTCAAGGTGTTGGAGAGGATGCAGAAGAGATTTACCAGAATGGTACCAGGAATGATGAACTTCAGTTATGTGGAGAGAAGCTGGGGCTATTCTCTTTAGACCAGAAAAGATGAAGAGATTTCGTGGAGGTGTTCAAAATCATGAATGGTTTTGGTAAATAAGGGGTAACTGTTTCCAGTGACAGATGATTTGTTAACCAGAGGACACAGATTTAAGCTGATTGGCAAAAGAACCAGAGGCAACATGAGGAAACATTTTGTTACGCAGTGATTTGTTGTGGCTTGGAATCCATTGCATAAAAGGGTGATAGAAGCAGATTCAATAGTAAGGTTCAAAAGAAAAATGGATAAATACTTGAAGGGAGAACAATTACAGGGCTATGGAGAAAGAGCAGGGGATGGAATTAATTGGATAGCTCTAAAGAGCTATCTAAAGCCTCCTTTTGTACTGTATCACAGGTAGGAACAGGAAGGAGATCCTGCTAAAAAAAGTATCGGGAGTTATGCTCTAAATTTAAAAAGCAGGACCTCAAGGGTAATAATCTCTGGATTATTGCCCAAGCCACGTGCAAATTGATGATCAGGAGAATTAACAGTGTGGGAAAGAGGGGTTCCTTTCCGTTCTGGGACAGAAAGATGCTGCACTGATGGGGCGGGCTCCACCTTAACCAGGATGGGACCCGTGTCCTCGCGGAAAGGGTAAATAGGGAGGTGGCAAAGGCTTTAAACTAGTAAGATGGGGTAGGGATCTACAAGAAACGTAACCATATGATATAATTGGCATATGTAGACATGGCTCCAGGATGACCAAGGCTGGGAACTCAACATCCAGGGGTATTCAACATTCAGGAAGAATAGACAGAAAGGAAAAGTAGGTGGGGTGGCGTTGCTGGTTAAAGAGGAAATTAACGCAATAGTAAGGAAGGACATTAGCTTGCATGATGTGGAATTGGTATGGAAGGAGCTATGGAATACCAAAGGGCAAAAAACGCTAGTGGGAGTTGTGTACAGACCACCAAACAGTAGTAGTGAGGTTGGGGACCACATCAAACAAGAAATTAGGGATGCGTGCAATAAAGGTACAGCAGTTATCATGGGCTCCTTTAATCTACATATTGATTGGGCTAACCAAACTGGTAGCAATGCGGTGGAGGAGGATTTCCAGGAATGTATTAGGGATGGTTTTCTAGACCAATATGTCGAGGAACCAACGAGAGATAGACTGGGTGATGTGTAATGAGAGAGGACCAATTAGCAATCTTGTTGTGCGAGGTCCCTTGGGGAAGAGTGACCATAATATGGTAGAATTCTTTATTAAGATGGAGACCAGGATCCTGAACTTAAGGAAAGGTAACTTCGATGGTATGAGATGTGAATTGGCTAGAATAGACTGGCGAATGATACTTAAAGGGTTGACGGTGGATAGGCAATGGCAAACACTTAAAGATCACATGGATGAACTTCAACAATTGTACATCACTGTCTGGAGTAAAAATAAAATGGGGAAGGTGCTCAACCATGGCTAACAAGGGAAATTAAGGATAGTGTTAGATCCAAGGAATATAAATTGGCCAGAAAAAGCAGCAAACCTGAAGACTGGGAGAAATTTAGAATTCAGCAGAGGAGTACAAAGGGTCAAATTAGGAGAGGGATAATAGAGTATGAGAGGAAGCTTGCTGGGAACATAAAAACTGACTGCAAAAGCTTCTATAGATATGTGAAGAGAAAAAGATTAGTGAAGACAAACGTAGGTCCCTTGCAGTCAGATTCAGGTGAATTTATAAAGGGGAACAAAGAAATGGCAGACCAGTTGAACAAATACTTTGGTTCTGTCTTCATGAAGGAAGACACAAATAACCTTCCGGAAATACTAGGGGACCAAGGGTCTAGTGAGAAGGAGGAACTGAAGAAAATCCTTATTGGGTGTGAAAATTGTGTTAGGGAAATTGATGGGATTGAAGACCAATAAATCCCCGGAGCCTGATAGTCTGCATCCCAGAGTACTTAAGGAAGTGGCCCTAGAAATAGTGCATGCATTGGTGATCATTTTCCAACAGTCTATCGACTCTGGATCAGTTCCTATGGACTGGAGGGGAGCTAATGTAACCCCACATTTTATAAAAGAAGGGAGAGAGAAAACGGGTAATTATAGACCGGTTAGCCTGACATCAATAGTGGGGAAAATGTTGGAATCAGTTATTAAAGATGAAATAGCAGCACATTTGGAAAGCAGTGACAGGATCGATCCAAGTCAGCATGGATTTATGAAAGGGAACTCATGCTTGATAAATCTTCTGGAATTATTTGAGAATGTAACTTGTAGAGTGGACAAGGGAGAACCAGTGGATGTGGTGTATTTGGACTTTCAAAAGGCTTTTGACAAGGACCCACACAAGAGATTGATGTGCAAAATCAAAGCATATGGTATTGGGGGTAATGTACTGACGTGGATAGAGAACTGGTTGGCAGACAGCAAGCAGAGAGTCGGGATAAACGGGTCCTTTTCAGAATGGCAGGCAGTGACTAGTGGGGTGCCGCAGGACCCCAGCTATTTACAATATACATTAATGATTTAGATGAAGGAATTGAGTATAATATCTCCCAAGTTTGCAGATGACACTAAGCTGGGTGGCGGTGTGAGCTGTGACGAGGACGCTAAGCGGCTGCAGGGTGACTTGGACAGGTTAGGTGAATGGGCAAATGCATGGCAGATGCAGTATAATGTGGATAAATGTGAGGTTATCCACTTTGGTGACAAAAACACGAAGGCACAATATTATCTGAATGGCGGCAGATTAGGAAAAGGGGAGGTGCAACGAGATCTGGATATCATGGTACATCAGTCATTAAAAGTTGGCATGCAAGTACAGCAGGCGGTGAAGAAGGCAAATGGTATGTTGGCCTTCATAGCTAGGGGATTTGAGTATAGGAGCAGGGAGGTCTTACTGCAGTTGTACAGGGCCTTAGTGAGGCCTCACCTGGAATATTGTGTTCAGTTTTGATCTCCTAATCTGAGGAAGGACATTCTTGCTATTGAGGGAGTGCAGCAAAGGTTCACCAGACTGATTCCCAGGATGGCAGGACTGACATATGAGGAGAGACTGGATCGACTGGGCTGTATTCACTGGAGTTTAGAAGGATGAGAGGGGATCTCATAGAAACATATAAGATTCTGACAGGACTGGACAGGTTAGATGTGGGAAGAATGTTCCCGATGATGGGGAAGTCCAGAACCAGGGGACATAGTCTAAAGAAAAGGGGTAAGCCATTTAGGACTGAGATGAGGAGAAACCTCTTCACTCAGAGAGTTGTTAACCTGTGGAATTTCCTACCGCAGAGAGTTGTTGATGCCAGTTCATTAGATATATTGAAGAGGGAGTTAGATATGGCCCTTACGGCTAAAGGGATCAAGGGGTGTGGAGAGAAAGCAGGAAAGGGATACTGAGGTGAATGATCAGCCATGATCTTCTTGAATGGTGGTGCAGGCTCGAAGGGCCGAATGGCCTACGCCTGCACCTATTTTCTATGTTTCTAACCAGCCTAAATATAAACAAATCTGGATAAGAGCACAGTAAAAAATAATGTAAGGGAGAAGTTATAGAACAGGAGTCTATAAAGATGGTTAAACATCGAATCATAGAAGTTTATAGCATGGAAGGAGGCGACATCGGCCCATCGTGTCCATGCCGGCCAACAAGAGGCTGTCCAGCCTAATCCCACTTTCCAGCTCTAGGTCTGTAACCCTGCAGGTTACGGCACTTCAGATGCACATTCAAGTATTTTTTAAATGGGGTGCTGGTTTCTGCCTCTAGTATCATTTCAGGCAGTGAGTTCCAGACCCCCACAACCCACTGCGTGAATAAATTTCAGCTCAAATCCCCTTTAAATCTTCTACCAATTACTTTAAATTTATGCCCCGAGTCCATGATCAGATCAGCCATGATCTTATTGAATGGCGGAGCAGGCTCGAGGGGCTGTATGGCCTACTCCTGCTCCTATTTCTTAAGTACTTACTCCCTTTTACAGTTGTCTTTAGTGGGCAAGTATTGCAAGTTCACGCTGTTGCAATTATTTTGATGCCAAGTCTATCGGTTCAGCACACCCTGTGGAGGAGCGGGGTATCTCTGACAGCAGCTTTCCGATTTTTATGTTTAACTGTGCTTGTGCGGGTGGCAGAAGTTGCTGTCCTGTTTACCCCGTAATAATGGTGATCGCCGATAGTCTCACCGTTATGATTACAACAAAATCTAAGCCACATATCATTCCAAATCTGGGCCCAGACTACATGATATTTCCCCAGTTCCAACTGGAGATTGAATATGACTTGTTCAGATTGGGATATGTCCCAAAGTTGTCGGGCTACATATTTGTTGTGGAGAAGGCTTATGTAAACTGCTAGTGTAGAAAGGAAGAAAAGAGAAGTGTATCATCTTCAACTAACCGCAGATGCTGTGCTAGCCTGCCTGCTACAGTTGGATCCTTGCTGTCCAGGCCAAGGAAGCTATAACCACACCAAGAAACATGACTTAAGAGTTAGCTTGGCTCAGTGGCAGCACTCATGGCTCTGAATCAGAAGTTTGTGACTTGAGCACGTGATCAGTGCTGCATTTCTGGGGTAGAATTTCCGCAGGCGATCCCTGATTTTACTGCCACAACTTCAGCGGAAACCCTGTAGAAATGGAACAACTGGCTAATCACGCCATTTGTCCATGTTTCCGACAATCACCAAAGTTACAGTAGGGGCTCAGGAGAACCCCCACACCAGCTTTTAGCTAAGACATTAAACAGGCCCTGCCTATGTGCTAAAGTTCATGTAAAATATTCTATAGCACTATACTCTGAAGAGCAGGGAATTTTCCCAGTGTCCTAATCAACAATCCTTCCCCCAACCAACACCACCACAAACAGATTACAATGGACTCCTGTTAATTCAGTTGTTTCTGGTTGAAAAAAAATCAAATGATCTAGTAATTCAAATCAAGCAATGTCAATAAATTATCAAAAGACCTTTTTTTACACTCCTTGAAAACTCTGGTTCAATGCTGAAATCTAGTTGCATATTACTGCGCACTTATTGCAACTGATTTATTTATGCACATCAGGCTTAATTTGTGACTGATAGGTACATCTCTTTAAACTAAACTAATAAACCAAGCCACACAAGCAACAATGAGGCTACCTGATTCCTTCCACGAGCAGGGAAGACCTGATCATTTGATTTGCAAACATCTTCCACATAAGAATAATAAATGGATTGTTCTAATATTCTGCCATGCATATTTTGTTTCTACCACAGCTGGAGTCATTTTATTTTTGAAATTTGTATTGGAAATTTACACAGGCACTTCTTAATACACTCACATTATTCATGTCAGCTCTTTCGGAACACAACAGGCTGCCATTTGCAAACTCGACAAAACAGTATTCACTTCCTGTAATTTGCAGCCGAGTATTTGTTTTGCAAATCATTCAGTGTGGCTAATAACATTTCCTATCTCGGGCTGTAGATATGGAGTCACTGGGACAGCTCCATATCTCAGACTGTTGTTATGGAGTCACTGGGACAGTTCCATATCTCAGACTGTAGTTATGGAGTCACTGGGACAGTTCCATATCTCAGGCTGTAGATATGGGGTCACTGGGACAGTTCCATATCTCAGGCTGTAGATATGGAGTCACTGGGACAGTTCCATATCTCAGGCTGTAGATATGGGGTCACTGGGACAGTTCCATATCTCAGGCTGTAGATATGGAGTCACTGGGACAGTTCCATATCTCAGGCTGTAAGTATGGAGTCACTGGGACAGTTCCATATCTCAGGCTGTAGGTATGGAGTCACTGGGACAGTTCCATATCTCAGGCTATAGATATGGGGTCACTGGGACAGTTCCATATCTCAGGCTGTAAGTATGGAGTCACTGGGACAGTTCCATAATCTCAGGCTGTAAGTATGGAGTCACTGGGACAGTTCCATATCTCAGGCTGTAAGTATGGAGTCACTGGGACAGTTCCATATCTCAGGCTGTAAGTATGGAGTCACTGGGACAGTTCCATATCTCAGGCTGTAAGTATGGAGTCACTGGGACAGTTCCATATCTCAGGCTGTAGGTATGGAGTCACTGGGACAGTTCCATATCTCAGGTTGTAGGTATGGTGTCACTGGGATAGTTCCATATCTCAGGTTGTAAGTATGGAGTCACTGGGACAGTTTCATATCTCGGGCAGTAAGTGCAGTACGTTAGTCTACTAGCTATGTAACTGGGCTTGTAATCCAGAGGCCTGGACTATTTATCCAAAGAACTGGTTCAAATCCCACAATGGCAGTTTGAGAACTTGAATTCAGTTTTAAATATCTGGAGATAATTTGCTGGTATCAGTAAAAGTGACCAAATGTTGAATTGCCCTAAAATAAAATGGTTCATCAATATTCTTCAGGCAAGGAAACCTTCTGTCCTTAAACGGTCTGGCCTATATAGAAGTCCAGTCCCACACCCAACATTGTTGATTCCTAACTGCCCTCTGAAGTGGCCTAACAAGCCACTCGAGTTGTATAAATTTGCTACTGTTGATTGAAGAAGACGGGCCTGCACCACCTTCCCGGGGCAACTAGGGATAAGAACATAAAAATTTGGAGCAGGAGTAGGCCATACGACCCTCGAGTCTCCTCTGCCATTCAATAAGATCACGGCTGATCTTCAACCTCGAACTCCACTTTCCCAACGATCCCCAAATCCCTTGATTTCCCTAGAGTCCAAAAGTCTGTCTATCTCAGCCTTGAACATATTCAATGACTTGGTATCTACAGCTCTTTGGGGTAGAGAATTCCAAAGATTTACAACCCTCTGAATGAAGAAATTCCTCCTCATCGCTGTCTTAATTGGCCAGCACCTTATCCTGAGACTGTGTCCCCTAGTTCTAGACCCTCCAGCGAGGGGAAACAATCTCTCCGCATCTACCCTGTCAATCCCCCTCAGAATCTTATATGTTTCAATGACATCACAACTCATTCTTCTGAACTCCAGAGAGTATAGGCCCAATCTGTTCAATATCTCCTCTTGGACATTCCTCTCATCCCACGGATCAATCTACTGAACCTTTGTTGCACCACCTCTAAGGCATGTATATCTTTTCTCAGATAAGGAGACCAAAACTGTGCACAGTACTCATTGTGTGATCTCAGTCATGTACAATACTTTTGTACTCCAACCCCCTTGCAATAAAGGCCAGCATGCCATTTGCCTTGCTAATACTTGCTGTACCTGCATGATAACTTTGTGCTTCCTGTACGAGACACCTAAATCTCTCTGAAAACTAACATTTAATAATTTCTTTCTCCAATCCTTTTGTTTTGTACAATCATGCCTTTTGTCATCTAATTGTCCTTGCCTTCCACCCTATCACAGACCTTCCCTTTTGTTCTTTCCTCTTCTCCCTCCTTTTCCTGTCCCTGCACTTGCTTATAATCTGTTACATCTCTAACTTTTTCCAGTTCTGACGTAAGGTCATTATAAAAGGTCATGATGAAAGCAAATTCTAATTTCAATGGAGTAAAATTGCAAAGTGTTACAGTATAGAGAGAGCTGGGGATCCTTGTGCATGAAACACAAAGTTAGTATGCAGGTACAGCAAGTAATCAGGAAGGTAAATGGAATATTGGCCTTTATTGCAAGGGGGATAGAGTATAAAAGCGGAGAAGTCCTGCTACAACTGTACAGGGTATTGGTGAGGCCACACCTGGAGTACTGCATACAGTTTTGGCCTCCGTATTTAAGGAAGGATGTACTTGCATTGGAAGCTGTTCAGAGAAGGTTCACTAGGTTGATTCCAGAGATGAGGGGGTTGACTTATGAAAATAGGTTGGGTCTATACACATTGGAGTTCAGAAGGGTGAGAGGTGATCTTATCAAAACATAGAAGATAATGAGGGGGCTCAACAAGGTGGATGCCGAGAGGATATTTCCACTCTTAGGGGAATCTAAAACTAGGGGACATAGTCTTAGAATAAGGAGCCACCATTTAAAACTGAGATGAGGAGGAATTTCTTCTCTGAGGGTTGTAAATCTGTGGAATTCTCTGCCCCAGAGAGCTGTGGGGGCTGGGTCATTGAATATATTTAAGGCGGAGATGGACAGATTTTTGAGCGATAAGGGAGTAAAGGGTTATGGGGAGCAGACAGGGGAGTGGAGCTGAGTCCATGATCAGATCAGCCATGATCTTATTGAATGGCGAGCAGGCTCGAGGGGCCAAATGACCTACTCCTGCTCCTATTTCTTATGTTCTTGTGTTCTTATGTATTCTTATATTCTTCTGTCATTGACCTGAAACGTTAACTCTGTTTCTCTCTTCACAGATGCTGCCTGATCTGCTGAGTATTTCCAGCATTCTGTTTTTATTTCAGATTTTCAGCATCTGCAGTATTTTGCTTTTGTTTTGATTTAATAGTTTCTCACCATTTAAAAAAAATATTCTATTTTTCTATTCTTCCTATCAAAGTGAATAACTTCACATTTCCCCACATTATACTCCATCTGCCTGCCACCTTATTGCCCACTCACTTATATCCCTTTGTAGGCTCTTTGTGTCCTCGTCACAGCTTACTTTCACACCTAGCTTTGTATCATCAGCAAACTTGGATACGTTGCATTCAGTCCCTTCATCTGAATTATTAATATAGATTTTAGATAGCTGATGCCCAAGCACTGATCCTTCTGGCACCCCACTAGTTGCAGCCTGCCAACCGGAAAATGACCCTTTTATCCCTACTCCGTGTTTTCTGCTAATATATTACCCCCAACCCCATGAGCCCTTGTCTTGCGTAGCAACCTTTTATGTGGCACCTTATCAAATGCCTTTTGGAAATCCAAATATACTAAAACCATTGGTTCTCCTTTATGTATCCTGCTAGTTACAGCCTCAAAAAAAAACTCAAGAAATTTGTTAAACATGATTCCCTTTCATAAAACCATGACTCTGCCTAATCATATGATTTTCTAAGTGCCCTGTTACCACTGCCTTAACAATGGATTCCAGCATATTCCAGAGAACTGATGTCACGTTAACTGGCCTGTAGTTCCCTGTTTTCTCTCTCCCTCCTTTATTGAGTAGCGGGATTACATTTGCTACCTTCCAATCTGCTGGCACCATTCTAGAATCTAAGAAATTTTGCAAGATCACAACATCCACTATCTCTGCAGCCACCTCTTATAGAACTCTAGGATGTAGGCCATCAGGTCCAGAGAATTTGATGGCTTTTAGTCCCATCACTTTCTCAAGTACTTTTTCTCTACTGATAATTACTTTAAGTTCCTCAATCTTAGCAGTCCCTTGGTTCCCCAGTATTTTTGGTATGCTTTTTGTGTCTTCTACTGTGAAGACAGATACAAAATATTTGTTTAAAGTCTCTGCCATTTCATTATTTCACATTACAATTTCACCTGTCTCAGCCTCTAAGGGACCAATGCTTCCTTTTGCTGGTACTCTTCCTTTTTACATACTTGTAGAAGCTCTTACAATCTGTTTTTATATTTCTTGCTCGTTTACTCTCATTCTATTTTCTCCTTTTTATGCCAATTTTTTTGTCATTATTTCTAAAGCTCTATCATCAGACCTACTATTATTCTTCACAACATTATAAGCCGCCTCTTTTAATCTAATACTATCCTTATTTTTAGTTAGCCATGGATGGATCACTTTACCTGTGGAGATTTTATTTCTCAATGGAATGTATGTTCGTTGAGAATTTTTGAATATTTCTTTAAATGTTTGCCATTGCTTATCTACCAACATAACTTTTAATCTAATTTCCCAATCTACCTTAGCCAACTCAATATCAACTTGTATTTCTATGGCGCTTTTAACGTAGTGAAACTTCCCAAGGCGTTTCATAGGAGTATTATGCGATAAAAATCAGGATGTTCAGGAAGGCAGAATTAGAGCAGCGCAAACATCTCTGGGGGGTGAGGGGTGGTTGTGTGGCTGGAGGAAATCACAGAGATGGGGAGGGGGTGAGGCCATGGAGGGATTTGAAAATAAGGATGAGAATTTTGAAATCGAGGTGTTGCTTAACCGAGAGCCAATGTAAGTCAGCGATCACAGCCACTGACGCAGTTGCTATTTTTTTAAAAGCGCTGGGCCATCAGCACCTGAAAATATCCATGCAAAGAGAGTTAATGTGGTGGGGACTGTTATGAAACCAGGTCTGCTGTAGATGCCTTCTCGGGTTCAGTGCATCAGTTACTCCTATAACAGTATTTGTGGAGGCCCCAACCTGCGAGGGAACATCAGCGGCAGGTCAGGGCCATAAAAGGAGCAGCGAGCGGCGGCCATGGGTAGCGTGGAGGCAGGCCACTACAAGGTTCAGCGCAAGTTGGTGCAGGAGGGCGACGGCTGTGAAGAGTGACATCATCAAGGTCCAGGTCAGTGATTGGACCGTGGGCAGATACAGCAGGAGCGGCAAGGTCAAGACGAAGAAGCGGTGAGAGGCTGGAGGGACGTGATCGGGGCCCAGGGGAGGCGCGGGTGTGGGCCCAGGGGCAGCACGAACCAGCCCACACTGCGATACGTGTGCACACTTGGTCCGTGCAGCAGAGCTGGTCTCCAGTTGTCTTGGGTAATCCTTGCCACTGGACCAAGACCTATCTCTGTCAAGCTGGTGTGCAACGGTCACCCCACGTTAAAATAATGCACGCACAGGCATCAGGATGTAGTTCGGATCCTTCATTGAAACACCTGTGAACGCATCCTTTTTTTGGCTTGGAAGCAAGTCATCCTTGTTTCGAGGGACCGCATGTGATGATGATGGGTGAGCGGGACTTGGTGCGAGTTAGGGCATGGGAAACCGAGTTTTGGATCATCTCTAGTTTACGTAAGCTAGAATATGGGAGGCCAGCCAGGAATGCGTTGGAATAGTCAAGTCTAGCGGTCACAAAGGCATGGATGTGGGCCTCAGCAGTGGATGAGCTGAGGCAAGGCCGGAGATGGATATAGGCAGTTTTAGTAATGCTGCGGATATGTGGTCGAAAGCTCATTTCGGGGTCAAATTTGACACCAAGGTTGTGACCAGTCTGGTTCAGCCTCAGACAGAAGTTGGGGAGAGGGATGGAGTCAGTGGCTAGGGAACGGAGTTTGTGGCAGGGACTGAAAACAATGGGTTTGGTCTTCCCAATATTCACTTAGAGAAAATTTCTTCTCATCCAGAATTTCAGCAGTCTGAAAATTTAGAGACGGCTGTGAAGAGTGACATCATCAAGGTCCAGGTCAGTGATTGGACCGTGGGCAGATACAGCAGGAGCGGCAAGGTCAAGACGAAGGAGCGGCGAGAGGCTGGAGGGACGTGATCGGGGCCCAGGGGAGGCACGGGTGTGGGCCCAGGGGCAGCACGAACCAGCCCACACTGCGATACGTGTGCACACAAGAGAAGTGGTAGTGAGTTAGAGCTGTGTGTCATCAGCGTACATGTGAAAACTGTCGCTGTGTTTACAGACCTCATACCTGTGCTATTTATAGAAACATAGAAAATAGGTGCAGGAGTAGGCCATTCGGCCCTTCGAGCCTGCACCACCATTCAATAAGATCATGGCTGATCATTCACCTCAGTACCCCTTTCCTGCTTTCTCTCCATACCCCTTGATCACTTTAGCCGTACGGTCCATATCTAACTTGCTTGAATATATCTTAACGAACTGGCATCAACAATTCTCTACGGTAGAGAAATTCTACAGGTTCACAACTCTGAGAGAAGAAGTTTCTCCTCATCTCGGTCCTAAATGGCTTACCCCTTATCCTTAAACTGTGACCCCTTATCCTGGACTTCCCCAACATCGGGAACATTCTTCCTGCATCTAACCTGTCCAGTCCCATCAGAATTTTACATGTTTCTATGAGAACCCCTCTCATTCTTCTAAACTCCAGTGAATACAGCCCAGTCGACCCAGTCTCTCCTCATATGACAGTCCTGCCATCCCGGGAATCAGTCTGGTGAACCTTCGCTGCACTCCCTCAATAGCAAGAACGTCCTTCCTCAGATTAGGAGACCAAAACTGAACACAATATTCCAGGTGAGGCCTCACCAAGGCCCTGTACAACTGCAGTAAGACCTCCCTGCTCCTATACTCAAATCCCCTAGCTATGAAGGCCAACATGCTATTTGCCTTCTTCACTGCCTGCTGTACCTGCATGCCAACTTTCAATGACTGATGTACCATGACACCCAGGTCTCGTTGCACCTCTCCTTTTCCTAATCTGCCGCCATTCAGATAATATTCTGCCTTCACGTTTTTGCCACCAAAGTGGATAACCTCACATTTATCCACATTATACTGCATCTGCCATGCATTTGCCCACTCATCTAACCTGTCCAAGTCACCCTGTAGCCTCTTAGCATCCTCCTTACAGCTCACACCGCCACCCACCCTGCAAATTTGGAGATATTACACTCGATTCCTTCATCTAAATCATTGATGTATATTGTAAATAGCCGTTTAAGTTATTTAAGTTTAAGACTCTTGTTTCCAACTGAAGTATTTCATTCTCGGATGGGCAATAAGTGCCGACCGTGCCAGCGACATTCACATCCTGTGATGGAATTTTTTTTTAAATTGCAAACTGAATGTATTGTGGTATTGTTATAGTTTCTTACCACGGGGTTCAACTGCTATAGTTTCATGCTGCAGATAATCAGTATAGGACTAATGTGATTGTTTCCTACTGCAGACTGCAAATATAGTAAGACTGTAAATATGGTACTCTTAGGACCTTTCATGCTGGTATTCTTGCTACAGTTGCATATCACAGGCTCTACTGCAGTAAAACATCTCAGTACAGCACTTTACAGAAACAGGCGATTAGGTTACTACACGCTTATAAATCATTACACTGGAATGCAATAAATATATTACTTTTCAGAAAATATCTAAACACCAGTTTTTTAAAAAAGTATTTTAAGCCTGAAAATCATAATTGAGAAGGGTATTGAAATGGCAAAGCTATTAACCACTTAGCAAGTTAACACTAGCACAGCCTGAAAGAGAATAAACAAATAATTATACCAATGGGGAATTTTAGAGATTTACTTGGATATGTCTGGTCATGTTCTGTCACTTGGATACAGTCACAGCTTCTGAAAATAGAGCCTGTGCAGCGCCTGTTAATACTGTCCCAAGTGGGCTACCATAGCTGCACTTCAGATGGGGAAGTAGATGTGCTGTCCTCAGGTGTGTTTAGCACATCAACAACAAACGCTCTTGATAATGCATGTTGAGGCACTCTGGGGAAGTCCTACACAAACATACATTTTGTTTCCAGCCTTTAAGCAGTGTAGCATTCTAACAAAACGGTGGTCTTGAGGGAGTCGGGATCCCTGGGTGACTGTGAGGTAAGCGTTTTTTTTTCATTTTGTTGGATCTGCAATGCAGAGCAAAATGGTTTCCCAGTAATCTTGTTGAGTCAAGATAGAAAAGATGGCTTTTGATGCAGTACATAATGCCTGTGACCCTGGGTTGCTCAAATAACACTGAGAAGTTTATATATGTACCCTTTTTGGATTATTACATGCCTGAATGACAGTGACATTTCATAAACTATGCATGTCATGTCGTGTTAATCACAGGTAGTCTGGGACTACCCGTTGGACACCAACGATAATTTTGCATGCACTACAGATGCATGCCAGATGCAAGACATTTCATTGTATAGGTTGTAGAGGAAAGTGATCCACTCATGATACAATATTACATTATCATGCTCTTGTAGCTCTTGCAGGGAATGAGCTATAACAGCTTAATGGTTCGCTGATAAATCTGAAATTCTTCAAAAATAGTTTATGCAGCATTGTCCACTGTGGAGAATTTAATGAATGTTGCTGGGAGGAGGTTTATCAGCTTTAGCTCTCCTCTTAAAGGCAGAGATTTGTTCTGGAGTACTGTTCTGTGGAAGACAGCAGTCCTTTGTTCAAGTGGCTGTTAACATATGAGGCCAGTTAGTGAGTTGGTGGGCCAGTGGTATGAAACCATGCTTACAGCCTGCTATAAATGCGCCTGCCCTTGCCCTCTTGCGCCCGCTTGCCCCCCCCCCCCCCCCCTTGCTCGCGCTCCCCATCTCTCTCTCACACTGGATAGCAGTCAGGAATTGGGACTCCCTCCCTATATGTTCCCTCTCTAGGCCAGGCAAAATGCCACTCACCCGGGCTTGGCTCAGATCAGCCAAGTTAGCTCAGTTGAAGAATCGAGCAGTGCATTTACATAGAATGTACAGCACAGAAACGGTCAGTTTGGCCCAAGTGGTCCATGCAGGTGTTTATGCTCCATACGAGCCTCCTCTCGCCCTTCTTCATCTAACCCTATCAACTTATCCTTCTAATCCTTTCACCCTCATATATTATTTGTGATTCTGTCAGTGGTGCCAAAGTTGCACATCATCATCATAGGCAGTCCTTGTATCGAAGATGACTTGCTTGCACGCCAAAAAGGGATGAGTTCACAGGTGTTTCAAAGAAGGATCTAATATTCCTGGTCCCAAACTACATATTGAAGTGTGGAAGATGCCTGTGCATGGATTTTTTTTAACATGTGGTGGCAGTTGCACATCAGCCATCACACGGTCTTGATCCAGTGGCAAACATAGAAACATAGAAAATAGGTGCAGGAGTAGGCCATTCGGCCCTTCAAGCCTGCACCACCATTCAATAAGATCATGGCTGATCATTCTCTCAGTACCCCTTTCCTGCTTTTTCTCCATACCCCTTGATCCCTTTAGCTAACTCCCTCTTGAATATATCTAACGAACTGGCATCAACAACTCTCTGGTAGAGAATTCCACAGGTTAACAACTCTCTGAGTGAAGAAGTTTCTCCTCATCTCCGTCCTCAATGGCTTACCCCTTATCCTTAGACTGTGACCCCTGGTTCTGGACTTCCTCAACATGGGGAACATTCTTCCTGCATCTAACCTGTCCAGTCCCGTCAGAATTTTATATGTCTCTGAGATCCTCTCTCATTCTTCTTAACTCCAGTTAATACAGGCTCTTTCGATCATATGTCAATCTCCTCATATATCAGTCATGCCATCCCGGGAATCAGTCTGGTGAACCTTCGCTGCATTTCCTCAATAGCAAAAATGTTCTTCCTCAGATTAGGAGACCAAAACTGAACACAATATTCCAGGTGAGGCCTCACCAAGGCCCTGTACAACTGCAGTAAGACATCCCTGCTCCTATACTCAAATCCCCTAGCTATGAAGGCCAACATGCCATTTGCCGCCTTCACCAGCTGCTGCACCTGCATGCCGACCTTCAATGACTGATGTACCATGACACCCAGGTCTAGTTGCACCTCCTTTCCCTAATCTGCCGCCATTCAGATGATATTCTGCATTCATGTTTTTGCCACCAAAGTGGATAACCTCACATTTATCCACAGTATACTGCATCTGCCATGCATTTGCCCACTCACCTAACCTGTCCAAGTCACCCTGTAGCCTCTTATCATCCTCCTCACAGCTCACACCGCCACTCAGCTTAGTGTCATCTGCAAACTTGGAGATATTACACTCAATTCCTTCATTTAAATCATTGATGTATATTGTAAATAGCTGGGGTCCCAGCACTGAGCCCTGCGGCACCCCACTAGTCACTGCCTGCCATTCTGAAAAGGACCCGTTTATTCCCACTCTTTGCTTCCTGTCTGCCAACCAGTTCTCTATCCATATCAATACATTACCCCTAATACCATGTGCTTTAATTTTGCACACCAGTCTCTTGTGTAGGACCTTGTCAAAAGCCTTTTGAAAGTCCAAATACACCACATCCACTGATTCTCCCTTGTCTATTCTAGAAGTTACATCCTCAAAAAATTCGAGAAGATTTGTGGAGCATGATTTCCCTTTCATAAATCCATGCTGACTTGGACTGATCCTGTCACTGCTTTCCAAATGTGCTGCTATTTCATCTTTAATAATTGATTCCAACATTTTTCCCACCACCGCTGTCAGGCTAACCGGTCTATAATTCCCCGTTTTCTCTCCCTCCTTTTTTAAAAAGTGGTGTTACATTAGCTACGCTCCAGTCCATAGGAACTGATCCAGAGTTGATAGAGACTGTTGGAAAATGATCACCAATGCATCCACTATTTCTAGGGCCACTTCCTTAAGTATTCTGGGATGCAGACTATCAGGCCCCGGGGATTTATCGGTCTTCAATCCCATCAATTTCCCTAACACAATTTCCTGACAAATAAGGATTTCCTTTAGTTCCTCCTTCTCACTAGACCCTCAGTCCCCTAGTATTTCTGGAAGGTTATTTGTGTCTTCCTTCGTGAAGACAGAACCAAAGTATTTGTTTAATTGGTCTGCTATTTCTTAGTTCCCCATTATAAATTCACCTGATTCTGACTGCAAGGGACCTATGTTTGTCTTTGCTAATCTTTCACTCTTTACATATCTATAGAAGCTTTTGCAGTCAGTTTTTATGTTCCCAGCAAGCTTCCTCTCATACTCTCTTTTCCCCCTCTTAATTATTAAACCCTTTGTCCTCCTCTGCTGAATTCTAAATTTCTCCCAGTCTTCAGGTTTGCTGCTTTTTCTGGCCAATTTATATGCCTCTTCCTTGGATTTAGCACTTTCCCTAATTTCCATTGTTAGCCACGGTTGAGCCATCTTCACTGTTTTATTTTTACTCCAGACTGGGATGTACAATTGTTGAAGTTCATCCATGTGATCTTTAAATGTTTACCATGCCTATCCACCATCAACCCTTTAAGTATCATTCGCCAGTCTATTCTAGCCAATTCATGTCTCATCGAAGTTACCTTTCCTTAAGTTCAGGACCCTAGTCTCTGAATTAACTTTGTCACTCTGCATCTTAATAAAGAATTCTACCATATTATGGTCACTCTTCCCCAAGGGGCCTCGCACAACAAGATTGCTAATTAGTCCCTTCTCGTTACACATCACCAAGTCTAGGATGGCCAGCCCTTTAGTTGGTTCCTCGACATATTGGTCTAGAAAACCATCCCTAATACACTCCAGGAAATCCTCCTCCACTGTACTGCTACCAGTTTGGTTAACCCAATCTATATGTAGATTAAAGTCACCCATGATAACTGCTGTATCTTTTATTGCACGCATCCCTAATTTCTTGTTTGATGCTGTCCCCAACCTCACTACTACTGTTTGGTGGTCTGTACACAACTCCCACTAGCGTTTCTGCCCTTTGGTATTCCGCAGCTCTACCCATGCATTCAAGCTAACGTCCTTCCTTACTATTGCATTACTTTCCTCTTTAACCAGCAATGCGACCCCACCTCCTTTTCCTTTCTGTCTATCCTTCCTGAATGTTGAATACCCCTGGATGTTGAGTTCCCAGCCTTGGTCACCCTGGAGCCATGTCTCCGTAATCCCAATTATATCATATTCGTTAATAACTGCCTGCGCAGTTAATTCCGCATACTCCTCGCATTGAGGCACACAGCCTTCAGGCTTGTCTTTTTAACACACTTTGTCCCTATAGACTTTTCCTGTAATGTGGCCCTTTTTAATTTTTTGCCTTGGGTTTCTCTGCCCTCCACTTTTACTTTTCTTTTCTATCTTTCGCTTCTGCCCCCATTTTACTTCCCGCTGTCTCCCTTCATAGGTTCCCATCCCCCTGCCATATTAGTTTAACCCCTCCCCAACAGCACTAGCAAACACTCCTCCTTGGACATTGGTTCCGGTCCTGCCCAGGTGCAGACCGTTCAGTTTGTACTGGTCCCACCTCCCCCAGAACCAGTTCCAATGTCCCAGGAATTTGAATCCCTCCCTCCTGCACCACTCCTCAAGCCACGAATTCATCTTAGCTATCCTGCAATTCCTACTCTGACTAGCATGTGGCATGGGTAGCAATCCTGAGATTACTACCTTTTGAGGTTCTGCTTTTTAATTTAACTCCTAGCTCCCGAGCAAAGATTACCCAAGACGACTTGAGACCAGCTCTGCTGCATGGACCTGGTGCACACATATTGCAGTGTGGGCTGGCCCTTGCTGTCCCTGGGCCCTCGCCTCTTCTGGACCCCAAACTCATGCCTCTCCTGGGCTCCTATCACCTTGCTTCCATGATCACTCGCCGTTCCTGCGCCCCAACGTCGCTGCTCCTGCTGTACCTGCCCACGCTCCAATCACTGACCTGGACCATGATGACGTCCAATCCAGTCGCCCGCTTCGCAACCGTTGCTCTCCAGCATGTGCACTGTACCTTGAAGTGGTACAACTTCAAAGAAGATACAACCAAGACAGACACTATATAAATGCAACTTTCTTTTTCATTCTGACATAAATTGCGATGCCAGTAAAGAAAGAAACCAAACTTGCATTACTATAGTGCCTTATGTCCTCATGATGTCGCAAAGAGCTTCTCAACCAATTAATTTGCCGCGAAATGCAGTCACTGCTGAGATGTGGACCAACATGGCAACCAATTGCACACAGCAACGCCCTACAAATGAGGTGAATGGACAGTCAATGACTTTTTTTCTTGATGGTTCGGATAAGGATAGAATATTGGACAGGTCAGTGGAAGAATGACTTGCTACTCTTGGAACAGTCCCATGGCATCTTGTGTCCACTTGAACAGGAAGATGCTTTTTTATAATTCATTCTCGGAATATGGGCATCGCTGGCATATGGGTTTTTATTGCCCATCCCTAGTCGCCCTTGAAACGGTGGTGGTGTGCATTCTTTTTAAATTGCGGCAGTCCATGTGATGAAGGTAACCCCAACTGTGCTGTTGGGTAAGGAGTGCCACTGAGCAATCAGTGGAACAGTCGTTTAGTCTCGTAGGATCCTCAGACTTTCACAAACTACTTGAGCATCGCTTTTGTGATTTGTAATGCCAGGATCAACTAATCCTCTTGTCATATCTTCTAGCTCCAATGTACAAGAGTGTGAAGCTTTTGCGAGGGCAGTGTGTCACTGCACAGTTTTCTTCTGCGTTTTCCCTGTTCTTTCCTCATGTCTTCCCATCTCTTTTTTTTTAATTGAAAATTTGCCAATTTTGTGGTTTAATACAGTTTCAATAACTTGATTGAGAATACTTGGGAAAAATTCCATGAGCTTTAATTACAAATTTAATTGCATGGTTTGTTGTCTTGTTACTCAAAGGTAAATTGTGTTTCTTTCATAGTATTTGTAGCCCTATTGAGCTCTCCTAATCACCTTTTTGAACTGTGATCTTATTTATTTCTCATCAAAACAGCGCACAAATGATGATCAAAGCCTAGATATTTTTCATCTCATAGGCAAAGGAATTATCTTGCTTTAAATGTGCAATAAGTACAGGATCCGGTGTAAAAGTGGTGAGGATAGCGATTGGATTAAGCATCACTAAATAAAACCAGACCTGCCATTTATTAGGCCAAATAACTGCTTATTAGCTCACTGCAAAAGCAGCTGCATACTAAAGACACGATATCTGAGAAGCAGCATCTTGTCTCCAAACCATTGTAGCTTGGTCATGTGAAATGCTTTGTGTCGTTAGCAGAAGGTGTATGATCCCTGTGGAGAATATAATTCAGCATGCACAGAAGGCAATAAAAGAAACTCGTGGTTTAAGATTGTGGTTTACATCAAAATGCTTTCTGAAAGCAATTAATTTTTTGTCCTCTTCAAAACCAATTGTCCCGCTCACCCCACCCCACTTTTTTAATTCAATCTTGCTAGTGGTTTCAGTCCTCTTTAAGCCTCTTCCACTTAATGCCTGTACCTCACAGTCAAGGTGTTAATTATTGATTGACACCCCTGAATACTGTGGTTTATGGAGAGGATAATGACACCTGGGAATGATTGCAACGCAGTAATCTGATCAACGATATGTCAGAAATCATGAGAACGAAACTCAATCAGGTATCTGAACTCTTAAGATGAAATTACAGCCTCAAAATCAATACACAATATTTGCTAGTCAGTTAACTTTGTGGGATGGTTTTTATTCAGTTTTGAGTAATGGTCACCACACAAAGGATTAGCTTGCAATCATTTTAAGTTTTATAAATAAATAATTTTAGTTCATTACGGGTAAATAATATTATATAGATAAGTGCTGTAAATAAGAATTTTTAGAAACTAAACAAAACTTCTGTTTTGGCATCATAGTAAATTGTATCAGCATGTTTGTGATATGTAACCAGACACTGTGCAAAAGCTGATTCTGCGAACTCATGACCTACAACATTAGTGAGGAAAGTGTATACATGTATATCTATACAGCTCCTGTAATTATCTGATGCCCTGTTTAGGATTACAAATTGAATTAAATTGCTGAAAAAAATAGGTGATTTGGCTCCTGTAAACACGGCACATTGATCAGTTTACAAATAACAAAACACATCTTTTCAGATATTGATAGGCTCCAAATACTGAATTTGAGCTGGTAAATAAACATGTCTCAGTGGCAATATTATTCAACCTACTGCGTGCTATAGCGCTTCCTCTGACTGGTTCAAGCAATTGAAATGTAGTTTTAACATTCCAACCCACCTGCTCAGCGAGGGCCCTGGTTTGCACATGCTTTGTTACATCGATTTCTGCCAGGATATGCGGGGGGTTGTGCATAGGTGTTAGTGAAGTATTTAATTCGCCACATTTCCAAACTGAGGAAGATCATGTGAGGACACATAATATGATCAGTAAGCTGAAATATGGTGAAGAGGGTTTGCTGTTTAATCCCTGGATCAAACTCCAAGTTATCTCGATATTGGGCAGGTAAAAGCACACACTGAATCATATGAAATGAAGGCTTGTCTATTGGAACATATGAACATAAGAAATAGGAGCAGGACCATGCTCGAGCCTGCTCCGCCATTCAATAAGATCATGGCTGATCAGATCAGGAACTCAACTCCATTTTCCTGCCTGTTCCCCATAATCCCTCCTTTATGGTTCAAGAATCGGAGTGGTCTGAGAAGCAGGGCCTATAGCAAATATCTGGACCCAAAACTGTAACATTCCTTTTGATCTCTCCTGAACCAATACCTTGCTATTAAAAAATAACGTGGTTGGGCAGGTTATTATGCCTTTAATTTACTTTTATTCACATCTGCACGTGAATTAATTTCTCATTATTGAAAGAAATGGTAGATTACATTCAGATTGTGTGTTATCATCGATTAAAAATCTCATGGTATTAAGGAAATGCAGGATGTTCTCCTGGTCAACATTCTTCCCTCCAGTACTATTATTATTTTTAAACATACTAGTGCTGCATCTCGCTGTTTGTGGAATCTTGCTGTACACAAAATGGCTGCCATATTTACACTCAATAGCAACTGCAAAGTGTAACTTGTTCTATGTTGGGATAGTTCTGATTTGAGGAAATATAGAAGGGCAAGTTCTTTCATTCCTGTACTACACTCGTTGAACTCCCAGGATGTTGCACACATTGTTGGGGGGTAATTTTGACTTTGGCGATGGAGTTAAACAAGCACTATCGGATCAGCCGCCCATTACATATCTTTCCCGATTTTTTTTGTTTATCCTTCCACCCCCCCCTTTCTATTTGAAGTCAATGGAAATGAAAATATGGAATGGGCAGCTGATCTGATATTGCCCAAAGTCAAAATCACCCCCTGGGAATCAAAATCAAGTGCAATATTCAACAAGCAGGGTTGAAGGGTAAGGTGTTAATTGAACCTAAGGAGAGAGGAGGAGGGAGAAGGGAAGAGGAAGTGGAACTACAGGAAAGGGGAATGGAGATGGAGGGAGGAAAGGCAGAAACTACCTCAGTGGAGGAAGGGGGTGGGGAGTGGTTAACTGTCCCATCTCTCCTGGAAACCCCGATTTCTTGGGTGGGTTGCTATTGACCATCTCATTCTCTTCTGTGCAGTTTCTTTGTACCTTAGTTGGGGTGGGGGGAGTTTCAACCTCCTCTTTTGCTCTCCTGTTGATCCTGATTTTTATCTCTGGAGCGAGGGTGTGCAGCCTGTTTCATCCCAGGAGGAACAGATTCCTGATTTACGGGAGATGGGGGGGGGGGGGGGCATGGGAATTTGCTACACAGCATTGCCCAGTGGAGCAGAAGATGTGAGTGGGGACCGGGAAAAAGGGAAAATATGCAATGTAAGATCTTTCAGAGAGGGATTGTGCTTGGGCTACTCTGGAGTACAGGTATGTAGAGATTTTAAGGCAGTGAATCAGTCTGGTAAAGGAAACTGAGGGGACAGTTGGAGACAAATTGGATGTCAAACAAATACAGTTTCATTTTAAAAAGTTGCAGCATGTTTTTATTTATCATCAGAAATTACACTCTGCAGGACTTTTAAGGTGTTCCTCATATTTAGGTCACTGAACAATTGAAATAATGCTGTACAGTTACCTGGTGTATTGTACTACTAGATAAATTACTCAGGCCCAATACAGCAGCAATAACAGCTTTTTTCTGAGCTACCGTTACATGATCGTTTAACATTGTCTCAATGCCACCTACACTCGTAGGAGTATTTAGATCAGGTTAAAATGAACACTTCCATTGCCATAGAATTTCCGCTTTGGAAACAATTGGGAAATTGCTCCCAAAATGCGCTCGAAATTGCGCGGGTTATGTTACAGTTCAGGTTTCTGAAATCGTTTGCACAATCACAAACGTAGAAGCTTCCATGAACCAGCGCACACTTTAAAAACATGCCTACGAGTGCCTGTGCGCCTAAGAAAATGAGTGCAATTAGAAGAGCCTTCCCTAACTAGCTCAATCAGTGGAAACTTGCAATTTCAACCTGGAGATGTGGGTGGGGCCTGATTTGGCTGAACTAATCTTGAACCAGCGTAAACGATCATGGAAACTAGAGCATGAATGATTTTGGGCATAGCTCACATTTAAGAATCCCCAATCTTTTGTGCTAGTTCAGCCGGGTTGCACTGATATTACTGGTGTAAAGGAGCGAAAACGCTACCCCTACCATTTAATTTTTTTTTCCTTGCCAAAATAGAGCATTATGCTTCAGAACTTGCAACAATCATCTTTTCCATCTTTGTTCCCTGTAACCTTCAAATGTGCCATCCCATGTACTCTTCCACGTCCTTGCAGGATCCTTACTGTGCAATCAATACTCACTGCAATGTCTCCTGATCATTACTTTCTTATTTATCTAGCCTTCTGTTTTACTCTTTTTAAAACTTGATATCCTGAACTGTTGGTCTTGGCCCTTCAGCTTTTAAAATAAAGGCAGACCAGTCAGAAAGTGACATAGCTCATTCCAACAATGGTCAACAGGCACACTCATACTATTTCTTTTGGCTCCGTCAGATTGGAATCATTTGTATATATGGTGCCCAAAAAGGCAGCGACTTGATTGCAGTGGATACCTCTCTTGGATTTTAATTCAATCCAACAACAACAACTTGTATTTATATAGCACCTTTAACATAGTAAAACGTCCCAAGGCGCTTCACTGGAGTGTTATAAGACAAAAAATATTTTTGACACTGAGCCAGATAAGAAATTGCAGCAGATGAAAGCTTAGTCAAAGAAGTAGGTTTTAAGGAGCATCTTGAAGGAGGAAAGAGAGGTAGAGAAGCAGAGAGGTTTAGGGAGGGAGTTCCAAAGCTTAGGGCCAGTGATGTGTGAGTACTCCAGATTAATTTACAATATTTAATGTGCCCCACTAAGATCTGGATTTAAGGATTACAACAGTGTAAACAATGGTCATTGCTAATGACTTCTATGCTGAACAGCTGGAGCTTTGTTCTGAGGACAGTCATGGATCAGCTGGATGGTTTGGGATTATTGGGAAGGGTGATTTCATCCGTAGAATAAAACTTGGAACAAGCCCAATTTTAAAAGGCTTTCGGCAGCTTAAATTAACATCCAGGTCACTGATCAAGATAGTCATTAACACCTAAATATCACTCGTTATACAAATAGGCCATTTTTTTGTCTAAACTAATGTGGGTACAGCTCTTGTTTCAAAACAATTTGGCACAGGACAAATTCTGAAAGTAATTTTAATATCCATTATTGTTGGCTGCTTTGTTTGATATCTATCTTTTTTTATTTTTTTTATTGTGTGTGTATATATTTATACCTACTATACACACTCCCTCACCTCCATGTGTCAGCTGTCGCTCAGTGGCAGCACCCTCGCCTCTGATTCCGAAGGTTGTGGGTTCAAGTCCCACTCTAGACACACGAGCACAAAATCTAGGCTGACCGTATTGAGGGAGTGCTGCACTGTCAGAGGTGCTCTTATTCAGATGAGACGTTATACCTTCTCAGATGGACATAAAAGATCCCATGGCACTATTCAAAGAAGAGCAAGGGTGTTCTGCCCCGGTGTCCTGGCCAATATTTATCCCACAACAAACATCACTTTTTTTTTTAAACTCACATTATCTGGTTATTATCACATTGTTGTTTGTGCGATCTTGCGGTGCTCAAATTGGCTGCTGAGTTTCCTACAACAGTGACTATACTTCAAAAGTACTTCATTGCGTAAAGTGCTTTGGGACATCATGAGATCATGAAAAGTGCTATATAAATGCTTGTATTTCTTTTTAAAAGGGAGACTATTTTGTCAATGAGCCAGACTATATATTCACAGTAGTATCACGAGATAAAAGACTATACAACATTTGGAAGCTTAAGAAGTAAGAAGAAATCAAAATTGTGCCGTTTCCAGTCCGAGGATATTGGCTGCAGGGAGGAGTTTGACTGTCTCTTTTTTTAATTTCACTCTTGTATTTCCGATATGAAGTATGAGCGGTTTGTTTGTCTGTCTCTCTTTTATTTCACCCTCATATTTCTGAAATGAAGTACATTTTATGTCCTTCAGACTTTATTGCACTCTGGTGATTCCTGCAATGCTGGTGATTTTGATTACTTATGAAACGAGTGGGTCAGTAGTAGGTGTTTTCTGTTAATGGCCCATCCTGCTGCTTAACACTATACTGTGCTGAGGCTGCACCTAATGGAGTAGCAACAACCTGTTGCATTTCTGTGTAGATTTGGTCATCAGAGTCACTTAAAAGTCAGGCCTCCCAGGTGCAGAACATATAGGTGTCTATTTTGCTCCAAAACTTTAAACTTGGAGTTCCCTGCTTAAATTGGCTGACATTGGCTTCCACGGCAGTATGGTTAGGAGTATGAGTAGTAGGACTATAACATACATTTTCACGGTGAAATTCCACCCCACATAATTTTCAAGTACATGGGTCCTTCATTCTAGTCATCATCATAGGCAGTCAATTCTAGTAAATCTCACTGGACAACATTCTTCAAGGAGTACAAAAGCAAAATACTGTGGATGCTGGAATATGAAATAAAAACAGAAAAGGCTGGAAATCTCAGCGGGTCAAGCAGCTGACCCGCTGAGATTTTCAGCTTTTTCTGTTTTTGTTCAAGAACATTTTGCTTTTATTGTAACTTTTTAAACTATTTTGATTTTTACATGTTACATTTAGGAAAAAATGTGCACAAAAAAGCAATTTATAACCATTAGAATCCATTTGCTGAAATTAGTGAACCAATTGGCAGCAGCTAAAATGAGTCGATTTTGCTTCTGTTACGAATCTGACTATTTTTCACCTTTTAATATTAACGGCAGACACCCAAGTGAAGCTAAAATTGGATTAATAAGTATTTGGCAGCTCTCCAGTCTCATTTTCAGAATTGGAAACAAACAGAACTGTCTTTAGACATCATAAATGGGCACATTTCCAAGAGCTGCTAAAGATGTTAAATATGCAAAAATTAAACAACAAGGGTATCCTACAATGCACATTAAAACTTGCAGGTTCATTATATCTGAGTGAGATGCTGTTTCCTCAGAATTGAAGCACAATAATCTGATTGTGTGCTGGGTTTTAACTTTATAGCATTTAAATGTTTTGAAAGACAGGACATACTGGACAAGAAATAAACAGGTGAGTTTACATGGGGGGCATTCTGCATTTTTTAAGTATAAACAGAAAATGCTGGAAATGGCTGATCAACTGAAGGAAAAAGCAGGTCTTGGGTGTAACTTTTTACAATTTCTGTTGAAGGGTTCCACCTGAAATCTTTCCTCCTTCAGAAGCTGATTAACGTGACATACCTTTTCAGAACTTGTGTTTTCACATCAGATTTGCAACATCTTTTTAAAAAGGCTTTGTTTTTTTCTCTCCTTAGGTTGGCTCTGTACATGTGCGGATCAGGAGAGATGCAAACGAACAATTGGTGCTGGCCCATGTGACCAATCGCCTATCCACACTTGTTAAAATTTTAACAGTTCAGATTTTTAAAGATGATTGGATTAGGCCATCATTGGTTACGGCGCCAATCCCGGGCAACATGCTGAACCCCTTGGACCACACTAATATTGCAGCACTTTCAGCTGTCAAACCCCTGGATGACATGAACCCCATCACCTCTACCCCAGCAAAACCAATCAGTCCTCCTCCTGAATTCTCTTTCAACACACCAGGCAAAAACATTAACCCGGTTATCCTACCAACTGCTCCATCAACTAGACCTTATGGCTTAGGGCTTAATTATGGAGTTGCTCCATATGGAAGTGTTTTTAATCAGGGCATGGGAAGACCCGGAACAGGAATGACTCAGGGATTCAGAACTGGATTGATTAATATCCCAAGCAGATACGGAACAGGCACTCAAGGACATGTTAACCAATTCAGATCATAGGTACACTACAGTGATGCTTAATGCAAAGGTGTGCTGCAAAGGAATTCTATAAGTTGATTCCTCTTAAATTAAAAACTGTAGCTGAGAAACATAGTTTAACCGTGGAATATATAATTTTGCGTCATTACCTCCGTATAGGTTAGGTGGTATCATACCTGGACCAGTCATATTTCAGTGTGTTTTTTAAGACTTTTTGCCTATAATCATGCGTTTACAATGCTGCCAATATTCCTGAAGTATGTGTTACACCAAAACAGCAATTTAATGTGCTTTTTAAGATATATATATATCTGCCTCTTGAGCATGTGTGTCCTTTTCGAAGTGCTTAGCAGAAATCACTTGGCTGGGATTATAGTTTTGGCCGAAGATGATCAAGAGAGCACACCTCTCTCTATATCTAACCACCAGGCTGTGAAAGATAGTGGCCCACTGACAAATCAGTGGAGCTCCTCTCTTGCTATTGCTCCGCTGACCATCTAATGGTCCTGACAAGATCAGAAATCTGCCATTTTGGGGAACTGTGGTCCACATCATTTCGGGGTGTTTTCATTTTTCTGGTGACCTCACCAAGTCACGCACATGCCTCTCTAAACACTGTGGCTGCTTGGTCAGTGATTCACCTTGTGGTGCCAGTTTCACAGCCTGCAGATCAAATTCACAGTAAGTACTGTAACTAGCCCTGCAAGACTGACATTGACGGCACCAGTGGAGACTTCAACGGTTTGAAGGCATGTGTATGACCTATTGATTCAGATAGGAAAATAACAATTTTATTGTCAATTTTTGGCAAGTTACTTTTTTAACCTCTGCATCTGGTTCTCAACAAATTGTGTGATTATTACTTTCAGTGTTAATAAGCTTTAAAGTGACACGTATTGTACTTGTTTTGGAGACGGAGCAGTCTTCCATTAGGTTTAATGGACTGACTTTATTTTAAGGGAAGATTGATCTGTTTAGCTGTGTTTCTGAAGCCAGGGTATCCATGCATTGTGTACAGTAGTTCTTTCAGGTATTCAAGTATAATTAGTCATCTTTGTGCTGTCTGGTTGTATTCATTATGAGGACTGGATTGGCACTGTAAATATCTCTTGGATAAAAGGCCTATTCCTGTGTTATGAGAAATAATCTGTACAGCTGATCCTGTTCAGGGTTTTTCCAGAGAAATATATATGAAAATATTTTGTATTTAAAAGTACAAAGAAATCGTATAAATATATGCTGTAGTTTGCACTATGGATATAGGTTTGATATATTTGGCATCAGAATGTACATAAACTAGATTTTTTTTTTAAACTGGAACAATCCGATATGAACATGTTAAAGACTGTACATTTTGGTATATGTTGCTGTTATATTGACCAATAAAGTGAGAGTCAAAATGACAAACAGTATCATGAGCTGCACTAAACTTGTGCTGTTTTGTACTAGGTGTGGCATTAAAATAATGAGGTTTTAACAAAGTATATTTTTTCCCCAAGTACATTTCTGCTCCACAAAATTAGGAATAGCTGTGCTAAGAATGCAGGTTATTTTCAACTGTGCCCACTGATGGTGTCAGGAATCATTACGCCAGGTATTGCACCAATATGATGCAACGCATTACATGAAACCTTTGGTAGAGCTCTCCTCTTCAGTCACTTTCTCGTACTGAACCACAATGTTTGGGGTCCTGCTCAACCCTGAGCTGAGCTGCAAACCCCACATCCTACACATCACCGAGACCACTTGCACCTCCACATTGCCCACTTGCATCTGCCTCAATCCCTTCACCGCTGAAGCTTTTGTGCTTGCATTTGTCACCTCCAGACTCAACACCAACAACAACTTGCATTTATATAGCGCCTTTAACATAGTAAAACGCCCCAAGGCGCTTCACAGGTTGATACGGAGCCACATAAGGGAGATATTAGGTCAAAGAGGTACATAAGACCATAAGAAATAGGAACAGGAGTAGGCCATATGGCCCCTCGATTCAATAAGATCATGGCTAATCTGATCATGGACTCAGCTCCACTTCCCCGCCCGCTCCCCTTATTCCCTTATCGTTTAAGAAACTGTCTATTTCTGTCTTAAATTTATTCAATGTCCCAGCTTCCACAGCTCTCTGAGGCAATGAATTCCACAGATTTACAACCCTCAGAAGAAATTTCTCCTCATCTCAATTTTAAATGGTCGGCCCCTTATTTTAAGATCGTACTCTCTAGTTCTAGTCTCCCCCATCAGTGGAAACATCCTCTCTGCATTCACCTTGTCAAGCCCCCTCATAATCTTATATGTCTCAATAAGATCACCTCTCATTCTTCTGCATTCCAATGAGTAGAGGCCCAAACTACTCAACCTTTCCTCATAAGTCAACCCCCTCATCCCTGGAATCAATCTAGTGAACCTTATCTGAACTGCCTCCAAAGCAAGTATATCCTTTCATAAATATGGGAACCAATACTGCACGCAGTATTCCAGGTGTGGCCTCACCAATACCTTATATAGCTGTAGTAAGACTTCCCTGCTTTTATACTCCATCCCCTTTGCAATAAAGGGCACGATACCATTGGCCTTCCTGATCATTTGCTGTACCTGCATACTATCCTTTTGTGTTTCATGCACGAGTACCCCCAGGTCCCGCTGTACTGTGGCACTTTGCAATCTTTCTCCATTTAAATAATAACTTGCTCTTTGATTTTTTTTCAGCCAAAGTGCATGACCTCACTTTCCAACATTATACTCCATCTGCCAAATTTTTGCCCATTCAATGAGCCTGTCTATGTCCTTTTGCAGATTTTTTGTGTCCTCCTCACACATTGCTTTTCCTCCCATCTTTGTATCATCAGCAAACTTGGCTACATTACACTCAGTCCCTTCTTCTAAGTTGTTAATATAGATTGTAAATAGTTGGGGTCCCAGCACTGATCCCTGCGGCACCCCACTAGTTACTGGTTGCCAACCAGAGAATAAACCATTTATCCCGACTCTCTGTTCTCTGTTAGTTAGGCAATCCTCTATCCATGCTAATATATTATCACCAACCCCGTGAACTTTTATCTTGTGCAGTAACCTTTTATGTGGCACCTTGTCAAATGCCTGCGGGAAGTTCAAATACACCACATCCACTGGTTCCCCTTTATCCACCCTGTTTGTTACATCCTCAAAGAATTCCAGCAAATTTGTCAAACATGACTTCCCCTTCATAAATCCATGCTGACTCTGCCTGACTGAATTTTGCTTTACCAAATGTCCTGCTACTGCTTTAATAATGGATTCCAACATTTTCCCAACCACAGATGTTTGGTAACTAGTCTATAGTTTCCTGCTTTTTGTCTGCCTCCTTTTTTAAATAGGGGCATTACATTTGCAATTTCCCAATCTGCTGGGACCTTAGAGGAGTGTCTTAGAGGAGGAAAGAGCCGAAGAGGTTTGGGGAGGGAATTCCAGAGCTTAGGGCCTTGGCAGCTGAAGGCACGGCCGCCAGTGATGAGGCGATTAAAAGCGAAGATTTGCAAGTGGCCAGAATTGGAGGAATGCAGATAACTCGGAGGGTTGTAGAGCTGGAGGAGGTTGCAGAGATAGGGAGGGGCAAGGCCATGGAGGGATTTGAGAATTTTATGAGAATTTTAAAATCGAGTGACCATAACATGACTGAATTCTTAAGATGGAAAGTGAAGTAGTCCAATTTAAAACTAGGGTCCTAAATCTAAACAAAGGAAACTACGAAAGTATGAGGAATGAATTGGCTATGATAAATTGGGAGGATTCATTAAAAGGCACGACGGTGGATCGGCAATGGCTAACATTTAAGGAACGAATGCATGAATTGCAACAGTTATATATCCCTTTCTGGCGTAAAAGCACAAGGAAAAGTGGCCCAACCATGGTTAACAAAATAAATTAAGGATAGTATTAGATCCAAAGAGGAGTTATACAAAGTTGCCAGAAAAAGTAGCAAGTCTGACGATTGGAAGCAGTTTAGAATTCAGCAAAAAAGGACCAAGAGATTGATTAAGAGGGGAAAAATAAGAGTATGAGAGAAAACTTGCAAGGAACATCAAAACCGACAGAAACGGGCGAATTTGTAATGGGGAACAAGGAAATGGCAGAACAATTAAATAAATACTTCGGTTCTATCTTCACAGAAGAAGACACAAATAACGTCCCAGAAATGCTAGGGAACCAAGGGTCTAGTGAGCAAGCGGAATTAAAGGAAATTATTTTTAGTAAGAAAATAGATTTGGAGAAATTAATGGGACTGAAGGTCGATAAATCCCCAGGGCCTGATGATCTGCATCCCAGAGTACTAAAAGAGGTAGCCATGGAAATAGTAGATGCATTGGTTGTTAACTTCCAAAATTCTATAGATTATGGAACAGTTCCTGCAGATTGGAGGGTGGCAAATGTAACCCCACTATTTAAAAAAGGAAGGAGAGAGAAAATGGGGAACTACAGACCGGTTAGCTAACATCAGTAGTTGGGAAAATGCTAGAGTCTATTATAAAGGATGCGATAACGGCACACTTAGATAATATCAACGGGATTAAACAAAGTCAGCATGGATTTATGAAAGGAAAATCATGTTTGACAAACCTACTAGATTTTTTTGAGGATGTAACTGATAAAGGAGAACCAGTGGATGTAGTGTATTTGGATTTTCAAAAGGCCTTTGATAAAGTCCCACATAAGAGGTTAGTGTGCAAAATTAAAGCACATGGGATTGCGGGTAATGTATTGGCATGGATTGAAAATTGATTAACTGACAGGAAACAGTAGGAATAAACGGGTCTTTTTCGGGGTGGCGGGCAGTGACTAGTGGGGTACCACAGGTATCAGTGCTTGGGCCCCGGCTATTCCCAATATATATAAATCATTTGGATGAGAAAACTAAATGTAATATTTCCAAGTTTGCTGATGACACAAAACTACGTGGGATTGAGAGTTGTGAGGAGGATGCAAAGATGCTGCAAGGCGATTTAGATAGGTTGAGTGAGTGGGCAAACACATGGCAGATGCAGTATAACGTGGATAAATGTGAAGTTAACCACTTTGGTAGAAAAAACATAAGGACAAAGTATTATTTAAATGTTAATGGCTTGGGAAGTGTCGATGTACAGAGGGACCTGGGTGTCCTTGTACACCAGTCATTGAAAGCAAACATGCAGGTGCAGCAAGCAGTTAGGAAGGCAAATGGTATGTTGGCCTTCATTGCAAGAGGATTTGAGTACAGGAGCAAGGATGTCTTACTACAGTTATACAGGGCCTTGGTGAGACTGCACCTAGAGTATTGTGTGCAGTTTTGGTTTCCTTAAGAAAGGATATACTTGTCATAAAGGGAGTGCAGCGAAGGTTCACCAGACTGATTCCTGGGATGGCAGAACTGTTGTATGAGGAGAGATTGGGTCGACTAGGCCTGTATTCACTAGAGTTTAGAAGAATGAGAGGGGATCTCATTTGAAACGTATAAAATTCTGACTAGGTTGGATAGACTGGATGTTTCCCCTGGCTGGGAAGTCTAGAACAATGGGTCACAGTCTCAGGATACGGGGTAGGAAATTTAGGACCAAGATGAGGAGAAATTTTTTCACTGAGGGTGGCAAACCTGTGGAATTCTCTACCATAGAAGGCTGGAGGTCAAGTCACTGAATATACTTAAGAAGGAGATAGATAGATTTCTCGAAACAAAAAGCATCAAGGGGTATGGGGAAAAAGCAGGAATATGGTGTTGAGATAGATCAGCCGTGATCATATTGAATGGTGGTGCAGACTCGAAAGACCGAATGGCCTACTACTGCTCCTATTTTCCATGTTGCTCAATCCAGAACCAACGTAGATCAACGAGCACAGGGGTGATGGGTGAACGGGACTAGGTGCAAGTTGGGATACGGGCTGCAGAGCTTAAGTTTATGAAGAGTGTAAGATGGGATTGTGGCTAGGATTGCGGTGGAATAGTCAAATCTAGAGATAACAAAGGCACGGATCAGGGTTTCAGTAGCGGCTGAACTGGAGGCAGGGTGGAGTAAAAGTAAAAGCCCATGGAATCCAGGGCAAAGTGGCAAGTTGGATTCAAAATTGGCTCGGAGGCAGGAAACAAAGGATAACGGTTAATGGATGTTTTTGCGATTGGAAGGATGTTTCGAGTGGGGTTCTGCAGGGCTCAGTACTAAGGCTCTTGCTTTTTGTGATATATATCAATGATCTAGACTTGAATATAAGGGGTATGATTAAGAAGTTTGCAGATGATAAAATCGGCTGTGTGGTTGATAAGAAGAAAGCTGCGGACTGCAAGAAGATATCAATCAGGTGGGCAGAACAGTGGCAAATAGAATTTAATCTGGAGAAGTGTGAGGTTAATGAATTTTGGGAGGGCTAACAAGGAAAGGGAATACACATTAAATGGTAGGATACTGAGACGTGTAGAGGAACAAAGGGACCTTGGAGTGCATGTCCACACATTCCTGAAAGTAGCAGGCCAGGTAGATAAGGTGGTTAAGAAGGAATGCTTGCCTTCATTAGTCGAGGCATAGAATACAAGAGCTTTCACTGTACAAAACGCTGGTTAGGCCACAGCTGGAGTACTCCGTGCAGTTCTGGTCACCGCATTACATGAAGGACATGATTGCACTGGAGAGGATACAGAGGAGATTTGCAGATGATGATTAAAATCAGCCTTGTTGGCTGGTATGGACATGATAGGCCGAAATGGCCTCCTTCCATGCTGTAAACTTCTATGATTCTATGAGTCAGGCAGTGTTGGAGGTGGAAGTAGGTGGACTTTGTGATGGCGTGGAAATGTGGGCAGATGCTCATCTCGGTCAAATACAACACCACGGTTGTAAACAGTCTGGTTCAGTCTCTGAAAGTTGCCATGGTCAATTACTCTAATGCTCTCCTTGCTGGCCTCCTATCATCCATCAATTCCAACTTGTTGAAAACTGCTCAAATATCCTGTTCCACACAAAGTCCCAGTTGCCCATCCCATCCCACCCCCCCATGCACAAAACCTTCCATTCAAAATGTATGTTCTCATCATTAATCCCTCCGTTGCCTGTCCCACCCTATCTCTACAATCTCCTCCAGTCATAAATCCCTTCCTGATGCTCTGTTCTCTGTCTCTTTCCCTTTCTTTGCCTCAATGTTGGTGGCACAGCTTTCAACTATCGGTACTACTCCTCAGAACTCCCTAAATCTCTCTGCCTTTGAAAGTCTCCCCCAAAGCTCATCTCTTTAATCACCCCTCCTAATCCATTACTCCTGTTTCGGCTCATACAAGACAAATGGCCGTTTGGATGTGGAGGGAGGAAATATAAATGATTCTAGAGCAGTACGCTGGCTACTTTTTAAAGTAATGGTTGTATTTTAATGCCAAGTTAAATACTTCCTTTTTAGAATGAATACATAGAACCTCTGGGGGTAATTTCAACTTAACTCACCGGGTGGTAAACCTACTGGATCGGGTGGAACAACGGTTTTACACCCCACCCAATATTAGTCTTCGCTGACTTCAATGGAGAGTAAAATCGAATTGGGGCTCCCAACGGATGGGTTAAGTAAAAATTTCCACCGCTATACCTGGGGAAGAAGGGGAAAGACAGAACTACTGCTTTTACTGTAGTAAAACGTCCCAAGGCGCTTCACTGGAGGATTATAAGACAAACAATTTGACACCGAGCCACATAAGGAGAAATTAGAGCAGATGAACAAAAGCTTGGTCAAAGAGGTAGGTTTTAAGGAGCGTCTTAAAGAGGAAAGAGAGGTTTAGGGAAGGAATTCCAGAGCTTAGGCACGGCCACCAATAGTTGAGCAATTATAATCAGGGATGCTCAAGAGGGCAAAATTAGAGGAGCGCAGATATCTCCGGGGTGGGGGTTGTGGGGCTGGAGGAGTTTACAGAGATAGGGGAGAGGCCATTGAGGGGTTTGAAAGCAAGGATGAGTGATATATTGTGATATAATTTTGAATCTGAAACTGCCAATAAAACGGGCTAAGAGGTAACACACTATAATCACGTGTTAAGAAGTAGTGCATTATTACCACCACAATCTGTTTTCCTTGGTGAAATAGTGCATCTTTATCCATTTGTAATTTTGGTTTAATGTGGATTGAATTTATTACGCCGAAATGCAGCACTTTTCTAGAAGATGGTGCGGTATGATGGTTTTTTCTCCCTGATTACATGTGGTAAATTCTCAGTTTCATAGAAACATAGAAAATAGGTGCAGGAGTAGGCCTTTCGGCCCTTCTAGCCTGCACCGCCATTCAATGAGTTCATGGCTGAACATGCAACTTCAGTACCCCATTCCTGCTTTCTCACCATACCCCTTGATTCCCCTAGTAGTAAGGACTATAGAAACATATACCTGGGGAAGAAGGGGAAAGACAGAACTACTGCTTTTACTGTAGTAAAACGTCCCAAGGCGCTTCACTGGAGGATTATAAGACAAACAATTTGACACCGAGCCACATAAGGAGAAATTAGAGCAGATGAACAAAAGCTTGGTCAAAGAGGTAGGTTTTAAGGAGCGTCTTAAAGAGGAAAGAGAGGTTTAGGGAAGGAATTCCAGAGCTTAGGCATGGCCACCAATAGTTGAGCAATTATAATCAGGGATGCTCAAGAGGGCAGAATTAGAGGAGTGCACCATGCCATTAAGATAATGCAGCGTGGTAACCAGGTGCATCTCCACGTTCGGGGCGGGGGTGTTTGTAGGGCTGGAGGAGATAGAGAAGGGCGAAGCCACAGAGGTGAAAGTAGGGGATCCTTGAGATGGGGATGGAAACTCACCTCGGAATTGAACAAGACACCGCGGTTACTAACTGGTTCAGCCTAAGAGGGAAAAAAATCAGCGAGCAAGCCATGTAACAGGTTTTGACACATACTCTTGCAGCCAGTTATATTTATATAGTGCCTTTAACATAGAAAAATATCCCAAAGCATTTCACAGAAGCGTAAGGAAAATGAACACCAAGCCAAAGAACAAAATGCTAGAGGAGTGACCAAAAGCTTGATCAGGGAGCTGGGTTTTAAGGAGGGTCTTAAAGGAGATGAGGGGAGATTGAGGAGTTTTGGGAGAGTATTCCAAAAATGGGGCCTAGGTGGCTGAAGGCGCAGCCGCCAATGGTGGGGTGAAAGAAGGGGAGCATCACAAGAAATCAGAGGAATGGAGAGTTCGGAGTGGGGTGTTTGTAGGGCTGGAGGAGATAGAGAAGGGCGAAGCCACAGAGGTGGAAGTAGGGGATCCTTGAGATGGGGTTGCAACTCACCTCGGCATTGAACAAGACACCACGGTTACTAACTGGTTCAGCCTAAGATGGGGAAGGGGATGGAATCATTGGTGGTATGGTGAGAACTGGATTTGTACTTCCCAGTTTTTAGCTGGATGAAATTGCAGTTCATCTAGGATTTTGGACGAGCAGTCCGAGGGGTCAAGAGAGGTGGTGAAGAGAGAGATGGGTATCAGCAATGTACAGTTGAAACTCCATGTCTGTGGATGATGATGATGTCAAGAGCAGCATGTAGATGAGGAAGAGGGCCAGAATGATCCTTAAGATACTCCAGAGCAAACAACGCGGGGGCGGGGAAAAGGAAACATTGCTAGAGATGCCCAGGCTACGATTGGACAGGTAAGAGCAGAATCAAGTGAGTCCCACTGAGCTGGACAAAGGAGAAGATGTATTGGAGGAGGATGTGTGATCAACAGTGTTGAAGGCTGCAGAGGTGCTGAGGAGGGATAATGCACTATGATCATAGTTATAGAGAATGTCATTCATCATTTAGAATGATTCAAACAGAGTTGTGGGAGAGATGGGCATGAGATCTCTATCATTGACAGCGCTATTTCTGATTACTCTCTCCTCTCTCCTTTCCTCTCCTCTCTTCCTACACATCCCATACTTGCCCCTACTCCTGCACTCTCTCCTTCCACACTTAACAATCAGTACCCCGAATTTCCTCTCACCACCCTTTTTAAACTCCCCATTCCTACTCCTCTGCCCTGGAACCCACAGTGGCATTGACACCTTTATCGATCTCCTCCACAACTGCCTTGCTTCTATTTTTGATATTCTCAGCTTCACTGGATCAAAGTCTTCCACTGTTACTCCGGAGCAATAGTCACCACCACGGTCTCACAACTGTGGACTTCAGAATAGTGTGTGCTGTACAACTGGCCTGCAGTAAACAGTAACACTGCTTCTTCTCTGTGATTAAAGGGGTTGCACTGAACAACTCCAAATGTCCCTTCTCCGTCAGAAACGGCCTCGATCCTCATTTTGGATATTAAAGGTGAGCGCATGAAATTCCTTATTTCCAAGATTGAAGCTATCCATTCAGCCATCTCTGCCTCCTACAGCTCTTCTCTCCTACTCCAAACCCTTGCAATTCCTTTCTAGACTCAGTCCGCACCCATTACATCATAAAGTTTCCCCCCCCCCATATCCCTGACAACTCCCCTCAGACTCATTTTCTCCATGTTCCCTGCACCGCTTTTCAATCCAGCTCTTCACCACTCAACCTCCCATTCTCAATCTTATGCTTGTCAACCTCTCAGTTTCGTCAGGCAGCTCATGTTCAGAGGAGTTTATGAACTTTGTTGTTTTAAAAGTAGAGATTATCATAGGTGCCTCTGTTTCTCACTCCACCTAACACATTAGCCCCCAAACTCTGGAAGGATTGAGAACATTGGCCTGAAGGGCTGCCTTCATCTGATTGTATCTAATTAAAATGTCGATGCCCCTGCACTAAGTACCTGGATACGTAACCAATGGTTAGGTGTGCAAGGTTGACTTGGGTTCACTTCACTTACTATTTTTGGGGAGACAACTCATCCACATTTAGCATCACTTGCCACCTCCACCACCCCAGAAAACGAGAACCCACCATATGGAGAATAATGGATATGGACTGTATGGTAATGTTCTGGTGCACTGGCATAGTGTTGCACCAGCCAATCTCTATTGTTCTATATTTAATTAATAGAACTGTGTCATGAGTCTTGTGGTTTATATTCTAATTAATGTTTAAAAGTAGACTTCAATAATGTAAGAAACATGGGCATCTATAGCTATCAAAGTGACCTCACTGCATATATTTTTTTTAGACATCCTATCTTATTCCTCAAACAATAAAATCCAAGATTAACAAAATAGCGAGACTTGGAAAGCTACATAAACAACCTTCTCAGAAGGCTGTTAATAAAATATTTGAGTTTGCTTTTGCCCTTAGCTACGTACAACAATAACTGATTCAGACATCATATTTACTGGATCCTGTAAACAGACAAATTCAGGTCAGTGCACTCTCATAATCACCAGCTTTGTTTAACCCATCACCCTAACTACAGAAAAGGCTTCAGCTGAAGAGGAAAGAAGGGGTTTTCCACTGATGGTAAAGGGTTAATAGGTTCAATGCACTCTGATAATCACCAGCATTGTTTAATACAGAAGCTGATTTGCACACGGCCAGGGTAACAGCTGCAACTTCCAGTGTTCCTCATGTTTATGTGCCAGCCCCCCACCCCCCACTGTTAATGTGTTAGCACATTGTAGCTCAATGACCCATTTGACATTGCACAACACTGTTGTCATGTGTGTGTTCACATCAAATTAACCGAAATGCAAAGTTCAATGGGATTTGTATTATTTTCAGGCCAATAAAATGTACTCGTATTAGCTGTACATTGAAAACCATGTTGCAATTGCACCCCGGAGAATGTTTTTAAATCTCCTATTGTTTACATGGTGCTGCAACGTTACAAATAAGGATCATACATAATTAGTATTATTTCATCTGTCACACTTCCTTTATGTCTCTGCTACACAATCCCAGCTGTCAATTATTCTGTTTTCAGAAAAAAAATGGAATGACCCATTTTTAGATATCTATTCCCCACCCTTCTGGGCCTCCTCAACCGAGAGGTAACCCACTCATGGGTCTCTGCCGTGCTAATCTGTAGCTAACCATTGGGAGATGTGCGGCAGTCTTTATGGAGAAGGTTGTCAGAGCTTTGACACAAGGAGTGGTTGAGACCAAGACCATTATATCTTTCAAGCGAAAAGTAAGAGAATGACTACCAGACTTCTTAAAAAATGGCCTCCTAACGTCAGGCTCCATAGTGCAGCAAAGAACCTCCTCGAAATGCCGCAACTGCCACTTTACAAAGATATATGGAAGGCGCCTCACTACTGACAAATCATCAGAAGATCAATCTGGATTGTGCTACCAACCCTCTCCACAGTGGACATTGCCTCATGATGGCAAATAGAATGGGGATGAGCTGCTCTCTCTCTCTCTCTCTAAGCCATCCCATCCTGATCATCCTGTCTGATGAGAGACTGCTGGGCCTTAAGCACCAAGACTCTGGTGCATGCTCAACCATTTTTAGACATGGGGTGATAACGTGTGCAGTAAATGACCACACCTGGTGACACAAGAACAGCCCTCTGTGTAGTTGTGGTGAGTTGAGGATGATGCACATCTCCTCAATGGCTGCTTATTGAGGACATTAGGCTTAAGACTTAAGGTTTATTGGGACTTAAGCTCGTGGCCATCTGGTTTGGGAGGTAGGCGTTCTGGTGACTGTGTTACCAACTTGCTGGTTTATTGAAGACTTTTCTGACTCCACAATGCCAACCCCAAGACTACTGAATGGCTAAATAATGTATTATGCCTACCTACTATCTAAGCCCTTGGCATGTTTGACTTATAGTTTATCTCCCTACTTTATAGTTTTCTGTGCTATAAGCTTCTGCTTACACTGGACTTGCACTCCAATTTTCTTTCTCCCAATGGTCCAAATACCAATTTTAATTAAAAGTTCAGGCACTTCTCAACTGGATCAGTCCCTTCACTTGTTGAATTTCAGGCCATCATCAGCTACTTGTGCATCAGAATTCGAACAAATTACATCCGAAGGGAAAGGTAGAACAAAGCTTGAGTCAGATGTAAACATCTGAACCTCATTATTATGTGGTTGTCTTGTATTTTATTCTTACCCATTAGATCATCATTTATAATAGACATCATCTTAGATTTATATGCAGTAAGGTGCTGCTCCATCTTGTGATCTTGTTGAAGGGTGGCGACACTTCGAACAGTGACAGGAAGACTTTGATGATGGGCAACCCTGGGGATTAAGCTCATGGCCATCTGGTTGGGTGGTAGGTGTTCTGGTGACTGCGTTACCAATTTGCCTCCAGATTGGGCTTTCTTTAGCTAGGAGTACAGTGCTAATTTAGGGGGTGGGGCAGCGGTGGAAATAATCACTCACTTGCTGTGTTCTAAATGATGAGCAAGATACCTAGCTAAACTAATGGAGATTAATGAGTGAGTAGCCAAGTTTGCTGATGATACAAAGATGGGAGGAAAAGCAATGTGTGAGGAGGACACAAAAAATCTGCAAAAGGTCATAGACAGGCTAAGTGAGTGGGCAAAAATTTAGCAGATGAAGTATAATGTTGGAAAGTGTGAGGTCATGCACTTTGGCAGGAAAAAAAATCAAAGAACCAGTTATTATTTAAATGGAGAAAGATTGCAAAGTGCTGCAGTACAGTGGGACCTGGAGGTACTTGTGCATGAAACACAAAAGGTTAGTATGCAGGTACAGCAAGTGATCAGGAAGGCCAATGGAATCTTGGCCTTTATTGCAAGGGGGATGGAGTATAAAAGCAGGGAAGTCTTGCTACAGTTGTACAGGGTATTTGTGAGGCCACACCTGGAATACTGCATGCAGTTTTGGTTTCCATACTTCCGAAAGGATGTACTTGCTTTGGAGGCAGTTCAGAGAAGGTTCACTAGGTTGATTCTGGGGATGAGGGGGTTGACTTATGAGGAAAGGATGAGTAGGTTGGGCCTCTACTCATTGGAATTCAGAAGAATGAGAGGCGATCTTATCGAAACGTGTAAGATTATGAGGGGGCTTGACAAGGTGGATGGTGAGAGGATGTTTCCACTGATGATGGAGACTAGAACTAGAGGGCATAATCTTAGAATTGAGATGAGGAGAAATTTCTTCTCTGAGAGTTATGGATCTGTGGAATTTGCTGAAGCTGAGACATTGAATAAATTTAAGACAGAAATAGACAGTTTCTTAAATGATGGGAATAAGGGGTTATGGAGAGCGGGCAATGAAGTGGGCTTGAGTCCATGATCGGATCAACCATGATTGTATTAAATGGCGGAGCAGGCTCGCCTGCTCTTATTTCTTATATTCTTATGTTCTTATGACACAGCACATATTTGCTATGTGACCTTCATAGGATAGACTAACCTGCGCAGAATGGAAGTTAAGGCAGTGTCAAAGTCTGCAGGAAAATAAATAGACCACTTTCTTCTTAGGCAGTCCCCCGGAGTGGAGGATAACATGCTTCCACACTAATATGAGTCACAATCTGCAGGAAAAGAAAGAGACCACTTTACATCAGCACTAGCTGCTAGGATAGAGCAGCAAACATGCTGATTGAACTGCTGCCAAGAGCCTGTTAACAGCTTAAATCACACTGACAGGGAAATCTGAAGCTGTCATGTTTCATGAAGTAAAACATGTCTGGAATTCGTGCTTTTAAAAACAATCACTACACTAATGCTTACAACTGTTTTGAAACTTTAAAAAAAGGCAAAATGAACCCAAAGGTCATGCCCCTGCTTCACTAACTGCCAATTGACATATTTTGCAGCTGATGTTAAGTGAATGAAGTGCCACACAATGATGATTTTTACCAAAATTCCATTCTTCAGAATGCACTGTATTTCCTTTTCTGATGAGAAGATAGGGTTAAGGAAAGAAAGATTTATTTATATAGCGCCTTTCACGACCACCGGATCGTCCAAATTACAGGGAGGGTGTAGCTCGGTGGTAGAATGCAAGCTTCGCATGTATGAGGTCCCGGATTCAATCCCCAACATCTCCAACCACTTTAGTGTCAGCTGTGACTTAGTGGGTAGCACACTTGCCTCTGAGTCAGAAGGTTGTGGGCTCAAATCCCACTCCAGGTACTTGAGCACATAAGGAAAATTTCGGCTGACACTCCAATGCAATGCAGTGCTGAGGGAGTGCTGCACTGCCGGAGATGCTGTCTTTCAGATGAGATGTTAAACTGCGGTCCTATCTGCTCTCTTAGGTGGACATAAAAGATCCCATGGCAATATTTCGAAGAGCAGGAGAGTTATCCCTGGTGTCATGGCCAATATTTATCCCTCAATCAACATAACAAAAACAGATTATCTAGTCATTATCACATTGCTGTTTGTGGGAGTTGGCTGCCATGTTTCCCACATTACAACAGTGACTATATTCCAAGAGTACTTCATTGGTTGTAAAGTGCTTTGGGACGTCTGGTGGATGTGAAAGGCGTTATATAAATGCAAGTATTTCTTTTATTTACAGCCAATGAAGTACTTTTTGTAGTGTAGTCACTGTTGTAATGTAGGAAAGAATTGCAACCATATATGTACATTAAAAGGGAGGCTTCTGATAAGTTACAACAGCATGGAAGAATTCTCACTCTGTTATGAAAAATGCCATAATGCATTAACTTAACTATTTACAATCTGTATTAATGACTTGGATGAAGGGACCGAGTGTAATGTAACCAAGTTTGCTGATGATACAAAGATGGGTGGGAAAGCAAATTGTGAGGAGGACACAAAAAATCTGCAAAGGGATATAGACAGGCTAAGTGAGTGGGAAAATATTTGGCAGATGGAGTATAATGTGGGAAAATGTGAGGTTATCCACTTTGGCAGAAATAATAGAAAAGCAAATTATAATTTAAATGGAGAAAAATTGCAAAGTGCTGCAGTACAGAAAGACCTGGGGGTCCTTGTGCATGAAACACAAAAAGTTATTATGCAGGTACAGCAAGTAATCAGGAAGGCAAATGGAATGTTGGCCTTTATTGCAAGGGGGATAGAGTATAAAAGTAGAGAAGTCCTGCTACAACTGTACAGAGTTTTGGTGAGGCCACACCTGGAGTACTGTGTACTGTTTTGGTCTCCGTATTTAATGAAGGATATACTTGCATTGGAGGCTGTTCAGAGAAGGTTCACTAGGTTGATTCCAGAGATGAAGGGGTTGACTTATGAGGATGGGTTGAGTAGGTTGGGTCGATACATATTGGAGTTCAGAAGAATGAGAGGTGATCTTATTGAAGCTTATAAGATTATGAGGGGGCTCGACAAGGTGGATGCAGAGAGGATATGTGAACTAGGGGACATAGTCTTCGAATAAGGGGCCACCCGTTTAAAACTGAGATGAGGAAAAATGTATTCTCTCAGAGGGTTGTAAATCTATGGAATTCTCTGCCCCAGAGATCTGTGCAGGCTGGGTCATTGAATATATTTAAGGTAGAAATAGGCAGATTATTGAGCGATAAGGGAGTAAAGGGTTATGGGGAGCGGGCAGGGAAGTGGAGCTGAGTCCATGATTAGATCAGCCATGATCTTATTGAATGGCGGAGCAGGCTCCAGTGGCCAAATGGCCTACTCCTGCTCCTATTTCTTATGTTCTTATTAATACACCCTGACACGCAAGTCATTCTTCTTCGCAAACAGTGGACAACCACCAACCACCTCAGAACTGGTCATGGTAGATGCTTCCACCTTCTCCATAGGTGGAAGATTAAAGCATCCCCATCATGTGACTGTGGAGCTCCTAATCAGACCTTGGAGCACATCATTGAGCACTGACCTCAGAGGAAATTTGCAGGCAGCATACAAGATAGCCAGGCTGTTACACTGGAAGCTTTGGCCTGGATATCTGGCTTAGATATTGACATTTGATTTGCTTTGCGACTACCACATGAAAAAAGAAGAGGATGGTAACAGATGATTGCAGCAAAGATTAGTTAATCCAATCATAAGAAAATATGGAAAAAGAAAGGCCATTTTGGCTCATCAAGTCTAATCCGTTTACATATCATCTCGATTTGGTCTCATTAAGACTCCCACCGCATACACTAAATCTGCAAAATGTCTTCCTTGCACCTAAAGATTGCTGAGCAAAGCATCGCAGTAACTGGTGGATATGATACTGGACTCACAATCCATAGATCGTGGGGTGGGGGGAGAAATTTAACTTGGTTTTGCCAGTTTTTCCGGCGTAAAATAGACGTTTGGGAGAAGAATTTCAAGTCGTGCTCTTCCATGCCTGATCGCCGACCCTCTCCCAACCATCGTGGGGGTTAATATCGAGGCCCAAGCCTCTTCACAAACTTTACTTCAAGTGTGCAGCTTAAGTGTGGCTCTCCATAAACTAAGAAAGCCCCTCTTGCCTTTTAAACCGGAACACGTGACATAAATGCGTTATTTTTTAAAACAACTGCAATGTTATTACTATATTTGAGATTTTTGCTTTTGTTGCACATGCCCTTTATGATGAACTTCCAACTTCAGTCCTGAGTATGACTATTTGTTTTGAAGCAAACCTGTTGCATTTTTTTAAGATTTCCTTCCAAATTTAATTACACTGCCTCTTCCATGTTATTTTGAGAATGGCTTTATCAGGGTTCTGATAATCTGCAGTATCATGAATCGTAGTTTGTACTTGTTTGAAACCAACAGAAAAAAATGGATTCTGAACCTTAACCATAGGTTGTACACAGACAAAACCGACTTCTCCTAGATACATTATTTTGGAAGAATCTGCTGGTATGTGGAATGTAATGAATAAGATGTCAATCGGATTATTCACTTGTAGGTACACCATAACCATTCCTCAAATGAATGCTTCCTTCATGCCTCAATTCACAATGCTCTATTCTCTACGCCCCGCTCTAGTGAAAATAAATTCCTGTTCAAAATGATAGAATTCGCATCATTTGAAAAACCTCAATACAGGTACTGAACATTTGTGCAAAAGAATGTTAGTGTTGTTACAAGTTTGTTTCAGTCTAGTTTTCAATTTGTTAAACAAATTGTTGATGGCTTGTGGAAAAAACAGTGGGCCAGGGAGGTGTAATCTTATTTCAAAATCTGCCACAAAACTGTACGCTACCTCATTTCTTTTGTGTTTGAAAGGACCTGAAAGTAGCCCATGTAGGTGCACTGCATAGACCACATGAAGGGAGGAGATAAAATCCTTTACAGCGCTGGCCAAAATCCTTTAATCCTTTGGGAACTGAAGTAACTTTTTAACACTAACGTTCTTCAAATTGCAACGTCAACATTTAAAAAAAAATGATTTTAATGGTATTGCAAAATTAGAAACTTGCTTTGAACTTATTGTAATTCTACCTTTGTTTAACTTTGCTTATCAATGTTTATCTTCTCAAACGTACAGTAAGTTACTTTGGGAGAAGCTTCATGAAGGAGAGACGAGCTGTGTGGTTTCAAAGCTGAAACAACTTTTATTACTCAGAGAGTAAAAGTGACAGGCAGCTCCAATAATTTCCCCGGTGGGATTGCTTGACTTTTCCATGGTATGTGGAGGAGCATTTGGATAGTAAGCTTAGGTAAGCTTACACCTGAAGGTAAGTAATCTAACTAACTCATATCTCGCAGTGCCAATCAGAGTCCTTAATGGTTACTGATCTAGTGATGGAAATGTAAATAGCTCACAACTGACAGTAATATTGAATGAAATGTGTGTGTGTGTGTGTGTGTGTGTGTGTGTGTGTGGAGGGGGGATGGAATGGTAGATGTCATTTGTTAAACTCTTTTATGCTCAGACCACAAAATGTATTTTTTTCAGATTAGTTATAAGAACAGAACTTTAAATATTTCAGTAAGATAGGTGCTAACAAGGGGCCCAGCAACAGAGGTCTTTAAAATGATGAATGGGTTTGATAGGGTAAACATAGTGAAGATGTTTTCACTTGTAGGGGATTTAAAAACTAGGGGCCAGAACTATAAGAGAGTTACTAATAAATCCAAAAGGGAATTCCGGAGAAACTTCTTTACCCAAAGAGTGGTTAGAATGTGGAACAAGAAGTAGTTGAGGCAAATAGCATAGATGCATTTGAGGGGCATCTAGATAAGCACATGAGGGAGAATACAATAGAAGGGTATGCTGATAGAGTTAGATGAAGAGGGGTGAGAGGAGGCTTGTGTGGAACATAAATGCCAGCATAGACCAGTTGGGCCGAATGGCCTGCTTCTGTGCTGTAGACGCGATGTGACTCGATGTAACATATCTGACTAAATCAAATAAAAGATGGCCGTACTCAAATACCAAGGTTATAGGCAGTGATAGCTTCATGAAAAGTGAAAATTACATTCTTAAAACTGTGCTTAAAGAATATGTCATGCTGGAGTCAGACTCTGCTGCTAACTTTGATACCGTATCAGCCAACCAGCTTCTCAGGAGGATCATTATTTTGAAGACAATGCGCTTGGGATGTGGGTGATATAAAAGGGAGTTTGGACGAAGCTCCTTTAAAATCTCCAGGGCCTTTCAGTGGTTGTTGCTATTCTTCTCAACAGAAGAAGGAAGTCTCCTTAAACACTGATTGAGCTGTCACCGTGATCAGAACATTGCTTCTTTTCTTCAGTTTCAGTTGCCGTGGAAACAAGTCCTTGGATAAGCTGCATAACAGGATCAAAAGGAAGACGATGAATTGTTCTAATGGACTGCCTTAATAGGACACATTGTGCAGATGTGAAAGCTTAAAGTTCTTGATAAGTTAATGAAAGTGTAATAATGTACACCAATATATAATGTAAAAAAATAGCTTTTGAAAGGGATAATTCAACAAAATAGGTTTTAAACCTCAAATGTTAAAAAGAATAATTGCAAAGGGAATATCATCCCATTGATTCTGAGCCAAATTCAGGCCCCATTTGAGCTTAATCCAAAACAGTAAAAGTATAATTCCCTCCGCTGTTGAAATGGTAAACTGAAGACTTGGCTCAACTCCAATATTCCATTTTGCCATTAGAGAAAAGAAAAAAATCTGCATTTACCCAGAGCTGGAGTTACCAAAGCTCAGATTTCCTTGACTGCCCAAGTTTGAATCCACTCGGGTTTCAAGCTCAGATTTGCACTCACTCCTAAGTATTAACAATTCAGATAATGCAGACCAATTGTTTTTCAATCCTTCTTGACATCCTCCTCCAGGAGGACAAGTGGGTAATATAACAAACTGATTGATTTTTGCCATTTGAATTTAGTTTCCTTAAAATACAAACTAGGCCTGAATTTCCTCTTAATGCAACGGTGAATCATAGAATCATAGAAAATTACGGCACTGAAGGAGGCCATTTGGCCCATCATGTCTGTGCCAGTCAAAAAAGAGTTACCCCATCTTTCAGCAATAGAATGATAGAAAATTAAGTGTGAAGGAAGGAAGCTGGAGATTTGTGCCCAGTACTGTTACAACGACTTCCATTTATATATTGTTAACATAGCCAATGTCTCAAGGTGCTTTACAAAGGAGTGCAACAGTTTGGAGACATAACTGAAAGATTAGACAGCAAGTTAGGTTTTGAGGATGCTTTTAAAGGTAGGTGGAAAGGTACCAAGGCAGAAGGTTTTAGGAAAGACGGTCCAAAGTGCAGGGCTGAGATGGTGAAAGGCTGTGCCACTGATGATGGAGCGGAAGGAGGTGGAGAAATACATAAGAGTAAGAGGACCAGTGCACAGGTTGTCGCGTTACGCCAGGGGCAGTTGCATAAAAAGGGTGAGGCCCGGCTGTGAGGAATTTGAAATGAGGCAAGCATTGTGAATCTGACATATCAGGAGACAAGGGGGACCAAGGGAAGTTGGTGAGGATGGGAGATGATGGGTGATCAGGACTTAATGTGGGACAGAAGGCAGGCACGGGTGTTTTGAATGAGTCAAAAAGAGAGTCATAGAATCATAGAATGGTTACAGCACAGAAGGGGTCCATTCAGCCGGTTGTGACTGTGCTGGCTCTCTGCAAGAGCACTTCAGCTAGTCCCACTCCCCCGCCCTTTCCCCATAGCTCGGCAAAACATTTTTTTTCAGGTATTTATCCAGTTCCCTTTTGAAAGACACGATTGAATCTGCCACCACCAACCCTTCAGGCAGTGCATTCCAATCCTAACCACTCGCTGAGTGAAAAAGTTTTTCCTCAGGTCGCCTTTAATTCTTCTGCCAATCATCCCTGGCTATATTCTTGTAAATCTTTTCTGCACCCTCTCTAAGGACCTTCACACCTTCCGAAAGTGCGGTGCCCAGAATTGAACACAATACTCCAGTTGAGGCCGAACCAGTGTTTTATACAGGTGCATCATAACTTCCTTGATTTTGTACTCTATGCCTCTAGTTATTGAGCCCAGGATCCCGTATGCTATTCGTGAAGGAGGGCATCAGAAAAGACAAATACAAGGTAAAAAAAAATATGGACAACGATTTCATTTTGGCTGATGACCCTATGGTGAAAATAAGCAATCTTTGTAATGGATAAGGTGGGGTTTGAGGCTCAACTCGTGTCAAACAGGATACCAAAGTTTTGTACTGCTGGTCTCAGCGAAAATGAGCAGCCGGGTGGGGGGGGGTGGTTGAAGTCAGAGGCAAGGCAGCGGAGAATTTGTCAAGAGTCAAACAAGATGACTTCCATGTTCCCAATGTTCAATTGGAGGAACTCCTAGTTATATGAAATGATTTACATGATTTAACTCATGTGATTTACAGACTACTTCAACCGTTTTACTGTGTCTGACTGCATTGCATGTTTGCACTTGATGTGGCCTCAGATTAATTTTGTCATTGCTGATTTGAACAGGGTTCTCTTGGGGCTAATTGTTTGCAACAAGCAATTAAACGTTATACTCATCCGAAATATGTTGTAAACACAGCCATGTGTTTACAGCCAATTCTGTATTATGGGTGATTCAATAGAGAATTGACAAATGAATCACCCTGGATTGCTCTCGCACATTTTCTAATGGCTGGTTACAGAGATCCATTGACAAGATCTTGAACACTGGCTGCCCAGTTCCTACCCTCACCTCTGAGGATTGATGCTATGATGTTGAGGAAATTTAATTGAAGACTCAAAAGCAACAAAATATGGCCCAAAATATAAATACCCGCCAAAGAGTACTTCTTGTAAGATGCAGTCTGGTGACAGGAGAGGCAGTTCAGCGATTGAGAGGTTGTATTAATTATGATTACACAATTGACCAATTATTATTACACAATGGAAATTAATTTTATTATAAGAAAAATTCGTTGAGAAACAATTTCAAAATGAATTGAATTTGAAGTGAAATTTTATGAGAAGGAGCAACTGACTGAATCGAAAAGGAGCAATGCTGACTGATGGTTGACTGACACTAAAGGGTATATTTTGCAAGGCTCCTCTTCTGGCACGGAGTCGTGTGTGATGGGAGTGCGGACTGGAGAATCAGGTGTGGAAGTCTGTGCTCCAATATCCCGTGCTTCTGATTTTCCATTAATTAATTTTAATGAATGGATAATCAGGGGTCCTGCAAATCAGACGTGTTGATTCCCACACGCAACTCTCCAATCAACATTCCCGCAAAGTAATTACCCTCAATTCTGTGAGCAGGAAATGTTGATTAATGATTTACAGATATGAAGTTTATGAGGCAGAATGTTGGCTAATTGTCCACTGATATGAACTATGAGTCTTCTTCTTCTTAGGCAGTCCCTCGGAGTCAAGGATGACTTGTTTCCATGTTAATATGAGTTCTCAGATGACTGAAGAGACCAATGCGGGACCTACAGTCTCTGTCACAAGTGGGACAGATGGTGTTTGAAGGGACGGGTGGATGGGGCGCTTGGGTTGTCGTGCGCTCCTTCCGTTGTTTGCGTTTGACTTCCGCATGTCTCGAGGTGTTTGGCGCCTTCCTGGATGCTTCTCTGCCACTTAGAGCGGTCTTGGGCCAGGGATTCCCAGGTGTTGCTGGGGATGTTGCACTTCTTCAAGGAGGCTTTGAACGTGTCCTTGAAATGCTTCCTCTGCCCACCTGGGATAGGTGAGTAAATACTGACTAATAGATTACTGATGCTATGAGGAAAAATATAATTTACTGATATCAATGAGGAGAAATGCTGACTAGAATCATGGAATTATAGAATGATACAGCATAGGAGGAGGGCATTCCACCCATTGTGCCTTTGCCGGCTCTTTGAAAGCACTGCCCAATTAGTCCCATTCCCATGCTCTACCTCCATAGCCCTGCAAATGTTTTTCCTTCAAGTATTTATCCTATTTTCTTTTGAAAATTATTATTGAATCTGCTTCCACCACCCTTTCAAGCAATACAACAACAACAACAAAAATGATACAAAGCATTTATATAACACCTCTAATGTAGTAAAACGTTCCAAGGCGTTATCAAACAAAATTTGTCACATAAGGAGATATCAGATGACCAAAAGCTTATCAACGAGGTAGGTTTAAAGGAGCGTCTTAAAGGAGGTGAGAGAGATGGAGAGGGTTAGAGAGGGAACTCCAGAGCTTAGGGCCTAGGCAGCTGAAGTCCTGGTTGCCAATGGTGGAGCGATTAAAATCGGGGGTGTATAAAAGGGTGAATTGGAGGAGCACAGAGATCTCGGCGGGTTGTAGGGCTGGAGGAGGTGAAGAGTTAGGGAGAGGCAATGCCATGGAAAGATTTGAAAACAAGGATGAGAATTTTAATATTGTGGCGTTGTTGGACATTCCAGGTTATAACAACTCGCTGTGTAAAAAACATTCTCCTCACCTCCACTCTGGTTCTTTTGCCAATTACCTTACATCTGTGTCCTGTGGTAACTGACTCTTCTGCCACTCGAAACAGTTTATCTTTAATGATTTTGAACACGTCTATCAAATCATCTCTTAGCCTTCTCCGGTATAAGGAGACAAAGCCCAGCTTCTCTCGTCTCTTCACGTAACTGAAGTCCCTCATCCCTAGTACCATTCTAGTAAATCTCCTCTGCACCCTCTGTAAGGCCTTGATATCCTTCCTAAAGTGTGGTGCCCAGAATTGGACACAATTCTCCAGCTGGAGCCTAACTAGTGTTTTATAAAGACTTAGCATAACTTCCTTTAATTTGTACTCTATGCCTCTATTTATAAAGCCAAGTATCCCGTCTGCTTTATTAATAGCCTCTCAACCTGTCCGTCCACCTTAAAAGATTTGTGTACAATAAAACAGGTCTCTCTGTTCCTGCACCCCCTTAAGAATTGTACCATTTAGCTTATATTACCCCTACTCATTCTTCTAACCAAAATGTATCACTTCAAACTTCTCCACATTAAATTTCATCCTCCATTTGTCTGTCCATTTCACCAATCAGGCTATGTTCTCCTGAAGCCTATTACTAACCTCATTGATTACTGCACGGTTTACTGATATTAATAAGGAGGAATGCTGACTAATGGTTTACTTATATTAATAGGGAATAAAGAACATAAAAACATAAAAAAATAGGGTCAGGAATAGGCCTCAAGCCTGCTCCACCATTCAATTAGATCATGGCTGATCTTCGCCCTCACTTCCTCTTTCCTGCCCGATCTCCATATCCCTTGATTCTCCTAGAGTCCAAAAATCTATTGATCCCTGTCTTGAATATACTCAACGACTCAGCATCCACAGCTCTCTGGGGTAGAGAATTCCAAGGATTCACAATGCTCTGAGTGAAGAAATTTCTCCTCATCTCAGTCTTAAAAGGTCAACTCCTTATCCCAAGACTATGCCCCTTAGTTCGAGACACTCCAGCCAAGGGAAACATCCTCTCAGCATCTATCCTGTCAATCCCCCTCAGAATCCTATAAGCTAACTACTGGTTTACTGATATTGAAGAGAGACCAAGGATCCTGTCTTATACGATCACTTGGAGGAGGGCATGGAGCTCTTAATTAGAGAAGCTGGGCATGCTTCTGCCTGCTACCATGGCGTGCTGCCAACAGAGCACAGCCAGCACCTAAGTTAAGAGTTGATAATTAATCATGTATCTACCCTATAAAGGACAACATTATTATTATTGCAACGCCAATCAACATGTCCGGCCCATAAACAATTTAAACTGTTGAGTCTCATTCCTACTTGTAGTAAATTATTGTGAGAGATTTAAAAAATTTAATTTTAAATTTGTATCTTACTTTTCCTTTTAGTCTCTTTTTATTCTCTCTCTTGATCCAATGTTTCTTTCCCTCACTAGTTCTCATTCTGTACCTGGTTGACTCTAATTTACCCTCCTTCTTCATCATCCCTCTGTTTCTTTCTCAATCTTCAAATCTCATTAGTTATGGAGATTGACTGTTGGTCCAGTCATTTGCTATGGTCCCAGATGCCCTGTTGCCCTCGCCAAGCCGTTATCAGCACGCACTTCCAGCAATTTGGGGGAAAACAATTTTGGAGCTGAAGAGTGCAAGGAAAAGCCTAACTAATGATGCACGCTGTGAGATACCTTGCTCCAGCAAGATCTGGCTCGATAAGTCACCCCAGGATCCCTGTGTGTAAACCCCCTGCTGATGAACTACGGTATATCAACGGTATAAACAACATCGAGGAAATTCAGGGCCCGAGTCTATGAGGGGAAGTGCTGAATAATTTGGGCTGCTTCATTCTAGTTCCAACTGACACATGTCCAGAACACAAAGGAATGATACTCCCGACACAAATTTTGTTTGTTAGGGCTATAAAGATGGTTGGCATAAAAAAGTGGAGAGGTCACGCTGGTGGAACTAGGACTGTTCTTCTGAGGTTAGAGTTGTGGCTTATTGGTGGGGAAGTGTAGAAGGAGCTTTTTTTTCCTGTATCTACCACAAGCTATAATTGACCTGGGAGTTCTTCATGTTGACAGTAAGTGGAAAAACATGGAAAAATGTTCCATTTCCCAGTACATCTTTCAATTTGATAAACAGAAAATACATACACGCACACACCATTCTAACCACTAAAAAGATTCCTAATTGTGCAGCATGCTAAGATCCAAAGCATCTGAATGTCAAAGAGTTGATTGCACTCTGAACAGATGCAACCGCATGTGAGAGAATTCCGTGCCTCATTAAAGGCAGGCGGAATGTGTTTGAAGATACCTGGGCCCCTCTATTATTTTATTTTGATAAAAGAAATAAACCAGATAGATTCAGGTCCCAGTGGAGCTCTGTTATTGTTTCATGAGATCTGTAGTTCATTGGTTACCATGGTTATCTTGTACTTAATCTCTCTAACCCACCAGAGACATATGCATGCAATTTACAACTCCACTTTATCTGTATTCTCAATCTTCTTTTTTCTTTGAATTATCCACAAAGGAGGACACAAAAAATCTGCAAAAGGACATAGACAGGCTAAGTGAGTGGGCAAAAATTTGGCAGATGGAGTAACATGTTGGAAAGTGTGAGGTCATGCACTTTGACAGAAAAAAAATCCAAGAGCAAGTTATTATTTAAATGAAGAAAGATTGCAAAGTGCTGCTGGAGAGCGGGACCTGGGGGTACTTGTGCATGAAACACAAAAAGATAGTATGCAGGTACAGCAAGTGATCAGGAAGGCCAATGGAATCTTGGCCTTCATTGCAAAGGGGATGGGGTATAAAAGCAGGGAAGTCTTGCTACAATTATACAGGGTATTGGTGAGGCCACACCTGGAATACTGCGTGCAGTTTTGGTTTCCATATTTACGAAAGGATATACTTGCTTTGGAGGCAGTTCAGAGAAGGTGCACTAGGTTGATTCCGGAGATGAGGTGGTTGACTTATGAGGAAAGGTTGAGTAGATTGGGCCTCTACTCATTGGAATTCAGAAGAATGAGAGGTGATCTTATCGAAACGTATAAGATTATGAGGGGGCTTGACAAGATGGATGCAGAAAGAATGTTTCCACTGATGGGGGACTGGAACTAGAGGGCATGATCTTAGAATAAGGGGCCGCCCATTTAAAACTGAGATGAGGAGAAATTTCTTTTCTCAGAGGGTTGTAAATCTGTGGAATTTGCTGCCTCAGAGATCTGTGGAAGCTGGGACATTGAATAAATTTAAGATAGAGATGGACAGTTTCTTAACCGATAAGGGAATAAGGGGTTAGGGGGAGAGGGCAGGAAAGTGGACCTGAGTCCATGATCGGATCAGCCAAGATCGTATTAAATGGTGGAGCAGGCTCAAGGGGCCATATAGCCTACTCCTGCTCCTATTTCTTATGTTCTTATGTAATCTTTGGTTTAATGGGCAAGACAAAAATTATGGCATTTTACATTTAGATACAGGAACATTCTTTCCATGATTAATTTTACCGTTTTCCACTAAACTTGTGTACATAAGAACATAATAAATAGGAGCAGTAGGCCATTCGGCCATTTGAGCCTGCTCCGCCATTCAATAAGATCATCGCTGATCTTTTACCTCAACACCTTCCTGCCCTAATCCCATATCCCTTGATTCCCTTAGTGTCCAAAAATATATCGATCACTATCTTGAACATACTCAACGACTTAGCATCCACAGCCCTCTGTTGTAGAGAATTCCAAAGATTGAGAACACTTTGAGTGAAGAAATTTCTCCTCATCTCAGTCCTAAATGGCCGACCCTTATTCTGAGACTATGACCCCTGGTTCTATACTCCCCAGTCAAGTGAAACATCCTCCCTGCACCTACCCTGGTCAAGCTCCTTAGGAGAAATTAGGCAGGGTGCTTGCCTCTGATCATTATAAAATGACCCTTTGATTGAACCTGTCAGCTGAGGGTAGTGTCTGACAGGCTGTGGTGACCCAAGTCAAATAGCCGACCACCACCAGTTCCAGATGAGATCATCAACCTCAGTAATGCCTCAGAGGATTATAGCAATTAAATCATTGAATCATAGAATGATACAGCATCGAAGGAGGCCATTTGGTCCATCATGCTTATGTTGTCTCTTTGAACGATCTATCCAATTAGTCCTATTCCCCAAAGCCCTGCAAATGTTCATCTTTCAAATATTTATTCAATTCCCTTTTGAAAGTTGTTCTTGAATCTGTTTCCACCACCCTTTCTGACAGTACATTCCAGATCATAACAACTCGCTGCGTAAAAAATGGTTCACCTCATCTCGCCTCATACCTTAAAAATCTGTGTTCGTTGGTTACCGATCCTTTTGCCACTGGAAACAGTTTCTCCTTATTTGCTCTATCAAGACCATTCATGATTTTGAACACCTCAATTAAATCTCCCCATAACCTTCCCTGCTCTAAGGAAAACAACCCCAGCAGCTCCAGTCTCTCCACGTAACTGGTACCATTCTATCACATCTGCTCTGCACCCTCTCTAGAGCTTGACAACTTTGAAGTGTGATGCCCAATAGCTAATAATAACTAAAAATATAATTGGTTAACTTTGGCAATGAACTAAACCATTATTAAAATTCAAGATAAATTCCCAAGCAATAATAAGTCATTGTTAAGTTGAAAGTCATATGGTTCAGTCAGATTGCGTGCTGCCCACTTCTTAATGCCCAAATAAAACATATTTATATAAATTCTGCGCTTGCATGGTATTTTCAAACATGGTACTTAACAAAATCCAAAGTATTAGTCTCAGGGTGAGAAATTCCCTAACTTATCGCCAACCATTTGCGCGGCGTTAAGTCACAAAAGCGTCGGCGGCTACTTTTCCGCCAGCTAGTGGCGAGTCCTGCGGCGTCCTCCATTTTGGAAGTCCTGCTAGCGTTGCCGTTCTTAAGTAGCGCCCTGCAAAAATAAATGGCGGACTGATGACGTCACGCCGACTTAATGTCAACACTGCGAACTTCGACCCTAACGCTCAGTTCAGCGCTGGTTCCTAAGCACGCCAGATAAACCTAGATTGCAAGCAGACTGACAAAGGTGCTGTCAGCACCTCTTAAAGGGACACACATCTTTCAGGTAAGTTTGCATTTAAACTTTTGGACTGTGTTTTTAAAAATTTTATTGACATAGTGGCTGCCCTAATAAACATTTTTTAAGTGTGTAGGGGGTGCTGCTGGATGCTTGCAAAGCCTCAGATGGTGAAGAAGGGTTTTTGAGAATACAGAAAATGTTGTAAAATACACAGCAGGTCAGGCAACATCCGTGAAGAGAGAAGCAAGTTTCACGTCTCAGGTTGAGATGCTTCTAACCAGCTGAGTATTTCCAGAATTTTATGCTGTCATTTCAGATTTACTGCATCTGGTCGCAGAGGAAAGAGGAAGAAACAGAAGAGAAGGAAGCAACCCAGGCAGCCATTTTCTGTCCAAGATAGAATCATCTGCCTGCGGTACCAATGACCCCAATTCACCATTCAACATTAGTCCCACACCTTACCTTTCCATCTTTTACTGACCATCACAGCATCGTCTTGGCCACAATGCTAAAATAAAAGCCACTACAAATCAAATTTTTTAATCCAACTTCATACATCTATCCATCCAATATGACATCAATAAATTAACTCATCACCCTTATGCATTTGCTTAGTGACTGTCTTGTTTGTGTCTTTGCCTATCCTACTACCCCAGTGACTGCAGTATGGCTGGTGGAAAGCTGCTGACTTTCAGTGGGGGACACTGCAAATGGCCTTGATGGTTGACCTTGAGAAGCTGGTTGCTGGGAATGTCAAATCAATCTTCTTCTTCTTCTTTACTCTCCTTTCCCTCTTCTTGGCCAACCTTTGGCTGGGCAGGCTGCATTTCTTGGGTGTGTGAAATGAGGAATCACAAGGGTGGAGTTGTGGTGAGGGGAGGGCAGGAAAGCAAGAGGTACATGCCAGAAGAAGGATAACATATGAGTATACCAGCATCTTGTATCCTTTCTGCCCCGCCACTGGCCATGGGCTCAGTCATGCCCCTGTCAATAATGGCCTATGCCATCTCCTCCAAAGGGGTGAGGTGAGGCTAGGGATGCCTTCTGATTGGTACAGAGTGTTGGCGTGTGGTGGGGGGATGCATTGAGCAGTGTCTGAGCTAGTGGTGACGTTAGTAGGAGACAGCTTTGGAAGATGCATTCACTGACCTTGACCAGTGGTCGGAGGTCCTGAAGCTTCTTTGGGTACTGGAGCCAGGTCGTGGAGGCGATACTGTTGGCAGTGATGGCCCCGGTGATCTGGTCCAACATCGTTCTTTCTGGAGGGCCTCCTGGCCCCTGTGGGTAGAGGACCTCTCTTGCAGTGTTGACTCCCTGCACAAAGCTGGAGTGCTGCTTGCGAGACCCTGGGTGCCCCTTCCCTGGCTTGCTGAGCCATTTGTGTTAGTGCTGAAGCACTTTTAGCATTTTTTAGGTGTGGAAGGCAATTCAGCTTTAGGAGCTGAAGAATGGCATTTGGGACTTATTTTTAATGTTTATGTTTTTTTTGAAAGGACTGAAAAATGCATAATTTCACTTGATTTTAATTTTAATTCATTTTGAACACATTGCACCTCTATTTCACTACCCTTTTAATTGTCCACAATTCCTCAAGAACTCCACAGCCTCGTTCCCACAGGCTGTAAGAAGCTGGAACGTCACTCCTGGATGGGAACTTTGGGTCGGTTGCCTCCCCTAAAGCCACCAGGAGTGTGTTACATGGTATGTTAGCGGTGTGCTACAAATCTCCAGGCCTCAGTGTGAATTTTTGCCCAGTAGCACTGCGGCCATTTTCAGCAGCCATAAATACGAGGCCGTGGTGACATTGGTAGGTTTCTGTCAATGTCCAATTTTTCCCAGTTAGTTTTCGCAGAACCATCTTCTTTATCAACGAATTTATCAGCAACTTCCATAAACAGTCTTCTCCCCTATAATCCAGAAGCTGATCTTTTCTTTATTTTGCCTGTCAACATTAGTGTTATTGTTAATTCATTCACAGGATGTGGGCGTTGCTGGCAAGGTCAGCATTTATTGCCCATCCCTAATTGCCCTTAACTGAGTGGCTTCCCATTTCAGAGTGTAGTTAAGAGTCAACCACATCGCTGTGGGCCAGGTAAGGGCAGCAGATTTCCTTCCCTAAAGGGCATTAGTGAACCAGATGGGTTTTTACGACAATCCGGTAGTTTCATGGTCACTGTTACTGATGCTAGCTTTTCAAAAAAATTCCAGATTAATTTTTATTAGCTGAATTTAAATTCCCCAGCTGCCATTTGAACTCAGATCCCTGGATCATTAGTCTAGGTCGATCATGGATTACTAGTCCAGCAACATAACCACTATGCTACCATTTCCAATCAGTGTACTTGAGGGGTTATTACTTCCCATACTTGCAGTAATGTTATCACTGGCTTTAACAATCTTATGATATAATGCCAAACTCTTTTTGAAATAGCTGGAGGTGGCCTTGGGTTGCCATCTCTGGTTGGGCACATACCTGGAGGTTTCATCACATGACTTCCTGCCTCCAACCGCCCGCCCAGTCAAACAGCATTTTTTCATTCTTAAATATTTTAATAATCTTTAATCAGGAGATTAATCTTTATTTCCTGGACAGTCCTGGAGTGTTGGAAACCTTAATGTTGCCACATGGGCCAGATATCTACAGACCAAAACAACTAATTTACATCTTTAGAATTAAATAGTAATATGAAACAAAAAAAGATTGGATGGGAAAGATTAAGAACATATGAACATAAGAAATAGGAGCAGGAGTAGGCCATTCGGCCCCTTGATCCTGCTCTGCCACTCAATAAGATCATGGTTGATCTTCTACTTTAACTCCACTTTCCTGCCCTTGATTCCCTTAATATTCAAAAATCTATCAATCTCTGTTTTGAATATATTCAACGACTGAGCTTCCACAGCCCTCTGGGGTGAAGAATTCCAAAGATTCATCACCGTCTAAGTGAAGACATTTCTCCTCATCTCAGTCCTAAATGACCAACCCCTTATTCTGAGACTGTGACCCCTGGTTAAAATTGAACCTTTCATGTTTCTGGGCTGTGCCCGATTTTCTGCCTTCGCCGGGGCTTTTCTGTTCTCTTTGCACCCTGACATCTGAGAAAATTTTGGACCCGAGTATCACAGACTATTGAACTGTGCAGGTAGCAGTCAAACTCCTCCCCTGACAGCAGCACACATGTACATTCCAGCGGATGGACATCGGACAGCAATCAGGAGTGGGGACCTGCTGCCTTATTTCTATTTCTCATCCTAGCCCAGGGCTCTGATCCAGGTCTATCGTCCCAACCACTGCTCCAGCTCAGATCAGCTAATAGGTTTTTTAAATCCTTTGCACAGCAGCAAAACCTTAGATAAAAAAACATACAATGCTGGAAAATTTCAGCAGGTCAGGCAGCATTTGTGGAGCAATAAACAGGGTTAACGTTTCAGGTCGATGACCTTTCAAAATCTGAATATCAATGGAATCAGAATTCACATGGGAATACATTTATGCTTCTTGGCAATCTGCATTTCTCAGGATCTGAACTAACTCAGTCAGGCCAACTTACATGGGCTTATTTACGTTGCTGAATCTTAAACAGTTTTGTTTTCTTCAGTGTACTTCAGTTACTGTCTGTAAATCTTTTATTGGCTCTGCGTTAAAATGCTGCTCTATCATTTGGCTTCTTGGCTTAACTAGAGAACAGGATCTTTCCATTGTAAGTGTTCAGAAAAGGTCTTTTTAAATTATTCTGCCTGATTATCATCAAGATTATGAGTACGGACTCCAATTTCTAAAATTGGAATTCTTGGCTTCTCAAAGTGAGTTAATGGTGTCTCATTTTGTTTGATCTCTTTCCAGTTTTTGACATCAATCTGCTCTATCCACAAGCTAATCTCTCAAGGTATTCCCGCCATCGTTCTAATCCACCTGCACTCATTCATCCTTATTTTATTCAATTTTATAATCCTCCCGTATTTACTTTGATTATCTTTTTAATTGAAGCATAATTTGCACTTTTAATAATTATTTGTGTTGTTTGTGACGTCTATTTGGTTAGTATATTTACTAATTGGTATCAACTCCCTTCTGTACATGTTTTCAGTGGCAGCAGCCATTCTCTGACAAGTGAGCACATCATTTGCAGCTCATAACACGATGATCTGATCTGCTGATTTTCCATTCTGATTTAGGTGAATAAACAGAAAACATTGCGGAAAACAAGAATACATTGGGGACCAAAGACTAAAAGTAGAAAAGTCCCTTAGTGATATGGTCAAGTTCTAAAAATATGGACTGGTTAATAACCTAGAACAGTGTTGTCCGAGACGTTAGCCACTTGCCATAGGTGACTATTTGGGAATCCAGATGTGCCAAATTGCATTTGATTAGTAAATTAAAAATGAATAATAGACACAGTCGTTGGCCATATGTTATCAGTACTCATATTCGCATAGTGTATCCATGTGTACTTTAACTTTTTTGTGCCTATGTTGGTAATGAAAAGAAGATTGTGTGATTGTTCTGACGCAGTGTCATCGATGTGAAACGTTAACTCTGTTTCTCTCTCCACAGATGCTGCCCGACCCGCTGAATATTTCCAGAATTTTCTGTTTTTACTTCAAATTTCAGATTTTGCTTTTGTAAGATTGTGTTATTGGGGCAGAAATTCCGAGGAGGACTTTCTACGGGCAAATCAATAAAGAATAGAAATAAAATGCGCACTTACCTGAAGCTGCTGCGCCCGCTTGAACTCCCGATCCACAAGCCTCCTCTCCCTGCGATGTGCAGCGTGTGCACGTCGGGATGTCCACAGGAGTCACATGGGTCTGGACACCCAATCACAGGTAAGTATTTTCTCATTCATTGTAATAGGAGTTTTGTAAGTTACGAAACTCCTATTACAATGAATGAGAAAACCCCCAAAACTCACAAAAAATACATAAAACATTTAAAAAAACACCTCATACAATAAACTAATGGAAATGAAAAATGTTACACATGTTTTTTAAAGAAAAAAATTGCCGATTTAAAAAAAAGTTAGGGTTAGTGTTTAAAATAACATTATCTGAGTGGGCAGGGTTTTTACATAAATGCGTTTAAATTTTTTTTTACTTTAATCATGTTTTTTCTATGTTTTTAAACTCTTACGCCTGTAAAAGTAGGCTATGCGCCTGCTTTTTCAGGCGCAAGAGTTTTAAGGACGTTTGCTGTGCAAGATATGGGTAAAGAGCCCAAACGTACAACTGTCCTCGCACCTGATCTGGCTACGATCTGTCAAACTCCAGCTTGATAGATCGGAAAAGCTGGTTTTCAGCGCATGCGCATTGCGCGCTGAAAACAGGCTTTTCCGATGCCTTCCCGGGTCCGTAGAAACTTCATACGGGCCCGGGACGTCGGAAATTTCGCCCCAATATTTTTTGATCATTTTGATGCTTGGCTACTGGGATTGGTGGTTAGTTAAGTAACTATACACATGTGAAGCTGTGCGACCGTGCGGATGCGCAGTGCCTGTGAGGTCTCGCAGAGGCCACTCACCAGCTTTTGCATTGTAAAAAAACGCACATTGGCAAAATTTGAATGGGCTGCGCAGCAATTTAAAGGGACCACACAAGGAAAAAAACTAGAGGGAAAATTGAAGTGAAGTGCACTTATCTGTATTGTGTGGGCGTGTGTAAGGCATTGACTACTAAAATTAGTGCATGTCGCTTAAAATGGTGATACCAAAGCCACACCTGTGGCTAGTCAGCAATTTCTATTGGACAACACTGGTCTAGAACCTCTTTCCTTCCTTTCTTAACATTCACGTGCACAGAGCCTGAAATGTGACACTCTCGTTGATACAACTTGCATCATTTATAGCTTCCTTACTATCCTACAACCTACATAAATCACCCTCCTAATTAAGAACTCTGATTTACTGTGACCTGTGATATAAAATTTTTGTGGGTCGTCATCTAATTCAGAAACTAAATTAGGACACCTTCTTTACCACACCTCCTAAATCTAACATATGTAGATCTGATAGCCTTATGAAGAGGCTCTTGTGGACTTATTTCCCTCTCTCCTTACTCGCCCAGCTGAAACCAATAGAAGGTTGCAATAAATGTGGGATTTGGACTGTACTGTGTGCAATATCTGGTCACCACATTACAGCAAGGATGTGATTGCACTAGAGAGGGTGCAGAGGAGATTTACGAGGATGTTGCCAGGACTGGAAAACTTCAGCTATGAGAAAAGATTGGATAGGCTGGGGTTGTTTTCCTTGGAACAGAGGAGGCTGAGGGGAGATTTAATTGAAGTGTATAAAATTATGAAGAGCCTAGATTGAGTGTACAGGAAGGACCTATTTCCCTTAGCAGAAGGGTCAATAACCAGGGGGCATGGATTTAAAGTAGTTGCTGGAAGGATTAGAGGGGAGATGAGGAAACATTTCTTCACACAGAGGGTGGTGAGGGTCTGGAACTCACTGCCTGAAAGGGTGGGAGAGGCAGAAACCCTCATCACACTTAAAAAGTACTTGGATGTGCACTTAAAGTGCCGTAATCTACAGGGCTACGGACCTAGTGCTGGAAGGTGGGGTTAGGCAGGGTAGCTTTTTTTCGACAGGCACAGACACGATGGGCTGAATGGCCTCCTTCTGTGTCGTAATTTTCTATGATTTTATGGACCCAGATACCGTGCCATTTTTTGTTCTTCCTTTTATCCAATCATGTTTGTTTTGAAAGGGTAGAATTCTGGGTGTGTTATAATGCTGTTGGGTTCTTTTACAGACATATATTTACAAGGAGTGAATAAGAAAACATTACTACTCTAGGCAGTAGCCCATGTCACCTTATAATACTGTTAAGCAAGTCGTCATAAGGCTTCAGGGTTGTAAAATACTTCCCCAACCACACTGACACTTTGCTAGACTGTAAACCCACCCATACCACTGATTGTCAGAGGTTAAGAGTTCAATTCGATTGGCCTGATGAAGCTGAACTCGGGGCTGGAGCTCACGGAAGCTTTATGTGTAGGAAAAAAAATCTGATCTTATCCTTTCTCATTCCTGGTTGCCTTCTCCCTGATCATGTTACCGCACCTTGCACTTTGCATAGTGCTCTGTATGCTCACAAAGTTTTGTACTCAGTTTACCTGTCCCTGCTATTGTGCAGATGTGACAGTTACGCTCTGTTTCAACACCAACCTTGTAAAGGCATAATTGATTATTCATTTATCCAATGTGCTGACATAAGTCTGTTTTTTACGCTGATATTACAATTGATATATTGTTGCCAAATCCAGCAATTTGCGTTGCTCTAGGATATGTTTGACAGTGTTTCAAAAAACCTGCTGAAAACTAGATTGAAATGATGGCTGAGAAATTGGATAGCACTGTGTCCATTTTACGGGCGTAAAACAAGCCCCTAAGGGTCCAATCCGGCAGGGGGTGCATACGTGCTCATTCTGTACCATTGCGTCACCCAACATGTTTGATCGGGCTCATAATGCTGCATTTATAGATGTGTTGATAATCTTACACCCCCAGCTCCACAACCACCATCACTTGTTTGTTAGTGCTATTGGGATTTATTTATACAAGAGGCCTCATTTTCCCCACAGGAAGCCAGAGCTTCAAATCAGATTGTGAGCATAAGTTCTCATGGTCGCTCCTGTTCCAAAGTGTCCTTCCTGTCTTTCCCCACCGCTCAGATAATCATCTATTTCTCTCTCCATTACAAAAGCAAAATGTTGCGGATTCTGGAAAGGTTCTGATGAAAAGTCAACGACTCAAAACCTTAACTCTGTTTCGCTCTCCACAGATGCTGCCTGACCTTTTTTGTTATTCGTACATAGGATGTGGGCATTGCTGGTAAGGCCAGCATTTATTGTCCATCCCCAATTGCCCTTGAGAAGGTGGTGGTGAGCCACCTTCTTGAACAGCTGCAGTCCGTGTGGTGAAGGTACTCCCACAGTGCAGTTAGGGAGGGAGTTCCAGGATTTTGATCCAGCAACGATGAAGGAACGGCGATATACTTCCAAGTCAGCATGGTGTGTGATTTTCAGGGGAACGTGGAGGTGGTGGTGCTCCCATGCCCCTGTTGCCCTTGTCCTTCTAGGTGGTAGAGATCGTGGGTTTGGGAGGTGCTGCCGAAGAAGCCTTGGCAATTTGCTGCAGTGCTTCTTGTAGATGGTACACACTGCAGATACGGTACACCAGTGGTGGAGGGAGTGAATGTTTAAGGTGGTGGATGGGGTGCTGATCAAATGGGCTGCTTTGTCCTGGATAATGTTGAGCTTCTTGAATGTTGTTGGAGCTGTACGCATCCAGACAAGTGGAGAGTATTCCATCACACTCCTGACTTGTGCCTTGTAGATGGTGGAAAGGCTTTGGGGAGTCGCCGCAGAATACCCAGCCTCTGACCTACTCTTGTAGCCACAATATTTATGTGGCTGGTCCAGTTAAGTTTCTGGTCAATGGTGACCCCCCAGGATGTTGATGGTGGGGGATTTAGTGATGGTAATGCCGTTGAATGTCAAGGGCCGGTGGTTAAACTCTCGCTTGTTGAAGATAGTCATTGCCTGGCACTTGTGTGGTGCGAATGTTATTTGCCACTGAATGTCATCCAGGGCATGGACTGCTTCATTATCTGACAAGTTGGGAATGGAACTGAATGTGCAATCATCAGCGAACTTCCCCACTTCCCCACTTCTGACTGACTGATGGAGGGAAGGTCATTGATGAAGCAGTTGAAGATGGTTGGGCCCAGGACACTGCCCTGAGAAACTCCTGCAGTGATGTTCTGGGATTGTGATGATTGACCTCCAATAGCTACAACCATCTATCTTCCTTTGTGCTAGGTATGACTGCAGCCAGTGGAGAGTTTCCCCCCTGATTCCCATTGACTTCAGTTTTACTAGGGCTCCTTGAAGCCACACTCAGTCAAATGCTGCCTTGATGTCAAGGGCAGTCACTCTCACCTCATCTCTGGAATTCAACTATTTTGTCCATGGTTGGACCAAGGCTGTAATGAGGTCTGGAGCTGAGTAGTCCTGGCGGGACCCAAACTGAGCATTGGTGAGTAAGTTATTGGTGAGTAAGTGCCGCTTGATAGCACTGTCGCCAACACCTTCCATCACTTTGCTGATGGGCGGTAATTGGCCGGATTGGATTTGTCCTGCTTTTTGTGGACAGGACATACCTGGGCAGTTTTCCACATTGTTGAGCAGATGCCAATGTTGTAGCTGTACTGGAACAGCTTGGCTAGAGGCGTGGCTAGTTCTGGAGCACAAGTCTTCAGCACGACCACTGGGATGTTGTCAGGGCCCATATCCTTTGCTGTATCTAGTGCGCTCAGCCGTTTTTTGATATCATGTAGAGTGAATCGAATTGGCTGAAGACTGGCTTTTGTGATGATGGGAACCTCAGGAGGAAGCCGATATGGATCATCCATTTGGCACTTCTGGCTTGTCTTTTGCACTTGCGTGCTGGGCTCCGCCATCAGTGAGGATGAGGATATTCATGGAGCCTCCTCCTCTCGTTAGTAGTTTAATTGTCCACCACCATTCACGACTGGATGTGGCAGGATTGCAGAGTTTTGATCTGATCTGTTGATTGTGGGATCGCTTAACTCTGTCCATAGTATGCTATTTCCAGTTTTTAACGTGCATGTAGTCATGTGTTACACCTTCCCCAGGTTGGCACCTCATTTTTAAGTATGCCTGGAGCTGCTCCTGACATACTCTTCTGCATTCCTCATTGAACCAAGGTTCATCCCCTGACTTGATGGTAATGGTAGAGTGAGGCCATGAGGTTACAGATTGTGGTGGTATACAATTCTGCTGCTGCTGATGGCCCACAGCGCCTCATGGATGCCCAGTTTTGAGCTGCTAGATTTGTTCTGAATCTATCCCATTTAGCACAGTGGTAATGCCACACAACACGATGGAGGATGTCTTCAGTGTGAAGATGTGATTAGGTTTCCACAAGGACTGTATGGTGGTCACTGCTACCAATGCTGTCATGGTCAGATGTATCTACGACAGGTAGATTGGTGAGGACGAGGCCAAGTAAGTTTATCCCTCGTGTTGGTTCTCTCACCATCTGCAGCAGTTCCAGTCTGGCAGCTATGTCCTTCAGGACTCGGCCAGCTCGGTCAATAGTGGTGTTACTGAGTCACTCTTGGTGATAGGCATTGAAGTCCCCCACCCAGAGTACATTGTGTCCTTGCTACCCTCAGTGCTTCTTCCAAGTGGTGTTCATCAGCTGAGGGAGGGCGGTAGGTGGTAATCAGCAGGAGGTTTCCTTGCTCGTGCTTGACCTGAAACTTCATGGGGTCCAGAGTCAATGTTGAAGATTCCCAGGGTCACTCCCTCCTGACTGTATACCACTGTGCCACCACCTCTGGTGGGTCTGTCCTGCCCGTGGGACAGGACATACCCAGGGATGGTGATGGAGAAATCTGGGACATTGGCTGAATGGTAGGATTCTGTGAGTATGACAATGTCAGGCTGTTGCTTGACTCGTCTATGGGACAGTTCTCCCAAGTTTGGCACAAGTCCCCAGATATTAGTGAGGAAGACTTTGCAGGGCTGAACATTTCCACTATTTTCTGTTTTTTCTTCTCACCACTAACTCTCTTTATTTACCTTTCAGACACAAACCAGCTACAATTGGTCAGTCAGTACCCCAACTAATTAACATCTGGCCAGTGGCCCACTTACAGTTGATTGACAATTATCTGTCAATTGACTTGCAGTTATGCAAGTTAGAGTCTAAGCTTAAATTTCAGTTCAATATGTGGCACAAGTTCTATACTACTTACCCACAGCTTATCTGCCACTCACCACTGAATTCCCACTCATCAAATTCCCGTTGCTAGAAGTCCTTACTCTCACTCTGGTCTCACCGTACTCCGTCAACAGATGTGCTTTCAGCTCAAACCTGATCTTAAATTTCCAGCATTTTCTGTTTTTATAGCAGAATTCCAGCACGTACTTTCTCCTTTTACAACACCATTAATATTGCAAAGGAGAAGCTGAAGAAAAATGATCCAAATACTGAAATAAGTGATCCATTTATCTCGTCGATTTTCAATTCTAAGTTTCAACAAACTGCGCAGACACTGCAGAATATCCCCTCGTGTTTATCTTTTAAATAGCCATCATTCTTTCTTGCTACAAAATGATCTTTTCCACAAGACTTCCATCAATGTTTACAGTGGGGACAACTTTATTCATGTGTTTTTATTTATCTTATTTCTAGATTGCATACTGGTATTAATGGCCTCTCGCTGCTTTTCTGCAGTAGTTCTCTCACAACTGGACAAGTCCGATAGGGAAAGATTCAATGGCAAATATCTGTCAAAAACAGAAGATAGAGTAATCAATTGCAATACCTGACAATATTTTATTGAAGATGGAATTTTACCCACATTTGCTAGAGCGTTCAGCTAGGGAACACAAAAGGCTGTTTGTTGTATCTTTCAGATTAGTTTCTCCCTCTAACAATGCCAAGGCTGATCATATCCTGGTAATCATCCATTTAGAAAGATTTACCCTAGGATATCTGACCTCTGCAGTTGGCTCAGGAAAGTGGAGGCAGTTTTTGCCATCTTAATTGTACGACATGGATCATAATGAAGCCTGCTTTTTATTACTTGTATTTCTCCTGTATGTCTTAGTACAGTTGAGCAAAAGGCTTGCATTTGACTGGTCGTGGGAAACATTCATTGCCAGCTTTTGTATTTTCCTCAGCAATCCATTGCAGTCCAATATGTACCATATCACCAATATTTTGTGGTATTGTATTTGCATACAATCTTTTTGACTTTAATGAAAGAAAGGCTTGCATTTATATAGCGCATTTCACGACCTCCGGACATCCCAAAGCTCTTTACAGTTAGTGAAGTACTTTTGAAATGTCGTCACTGTTGTAATGTAGGAAACGAAGCAGCCAATTTAAGCACAGCAAGGTCCCACAAATAGCAATGAGATAATGACCAGATAATTTGATTTTTTTTTTGGTGATGTTGTTTGAGGGATAAATACTGACCAGGACACCTGGGTTAACTCTGCTTTTCTTCTTCGAAATAGTGCCGTGGGATCTTTTATGTCCACCTGAGAGAGAAGACGAGATTTAATCCGAAAGATGCACCTCCAGTTTTAAGAGCAGCGCTCCCTGTGACTACAGCTCCCCACTGGGTGAGGTGGGTTTGTGGAGTAAGCACTTTAATTTTTCTCATATAACTGATGGGATTTTAACCCATTCCTGCTCAATCCCCCCGTCACCATGGGCCTTTTTTTGGCAGCCAAGGTACATCCCTGAGTCAGGCACTGGCATCCACTCCAGATCATATGACACAAGTGTGTCCTCAGAGTTCTTATACATCAAGTCTTCCCTAAAATCTGCTCAGTCCTAAGAGCTTTCCAAGGAGGAAATTCCTGACAATAGACATCTCTTACCTGTTACATTCAGATGCAATGACATTGAAAATTTGGATCAGACCTTCCTCATCTAGCCACATTTAACCTTGATCTTATAACACCTTACTTCACAACAACAACAACAACTTGTATTTATATAGCACCTTTAACATAGTGAAACGTCCCAAGGCACTTCACAGGAATGTTATGAAGCAAGTTGGGAAAAGCTCTTAGGATGAGCAGACTTTTAGGGAAGACCTGATCGTATAGAACCCTGAGGTCGTGAAAGGCGCGATATAAATGCAAATATGAGAAAAATTAACATGCTTACTCCACAAACCCACCTCACCCAGTGGGGAGCTTTGTCAAAGAGGTAGGTTTTAAGGAGTGTCTTAAAGGAGGAGAGAGAGGTAGAGAGGCGGAGAGGTTTAGGCAGGGAATTCCAGAGCTTAGGGCCGAGGCAACAGAAGACACAGCCACCAATGGTTGAGCAGTTATTGTTATATATGTAAACCTGTAAATACCTTGTGTAACCACCAGAGGGCTCATCCCCTGGCGTCCCAAGGGATCTCACAATCCCTTGGGAGCACCTGTACTTAAGGAGGCTTCACAGGCTGAATAGGCACTCTGGAGACCTATAATAAAAGACTACGGTCACACTTTACTTTGAGCTCACAGTATCTGGTCAGACTCTTTATTCACACATAACAACTGGCGACGAGATACAGATGACGAACCCAACGATGCAGAGAACAGTGGGCATCCTGGAAAAATATTCAGAGAGAGATGATTGGGAAACCTTCGTGGAGCGACTCGACCAATACCAATGGCCAACGAGCTGGAAGGACAAGCGAACACTGCCAAACGAAGGGCGATTCTCATCAACATTTGCGGGGCACCAACGTATGGCCTCATGAAAAATCTGCTTGCTCCAGCGAAACCCACAGAAAAATCGTACAATGATTTGTGCACACCGGTCCGGGAGCATCTAAACTCGAAGGAAAGCGTTCTGATGGCGAGGTACCGGTTCTACATTTACAAAAGGTCTGAAGGCCAGGAAGTGGCGAGCTATGTCGCCGAGCTAAGATGCCTTGCAGGACATTGCGAATTTGAAGGACATTTGGAGCACATGCTCAGCGACTTCTTTGTACTTGGCATTAGCCATGAAGTGATACTTTGCAAACTTTTGACTGTAGAGACCCCAAGCTTGAGTAAAGCCATAGCGATAGCCCAGGCGTTCATCGGCACCAGTGACAATACCAAGCAAATCTCTCAGCATGAGTGCTGCTACAAGTACTGTGAACAAAGTGATGTTGTTTTCAAATCATAACGTACAGGGCAGGTCACACATAACTGCAGTTACACGTCCGCAGATGTCCCAGAGTCCACCATCAAGGGTGATGAATGCGAGGCCATTAACACCTTGTTGGCGTTGCGGGGGTGATCATCATTTCCATTCATGCCGCTTCAAAGGATACGTTTGCAAGGGCTGTGGAACAATGGGACATCTCCAATGTATGTGCAGGCAAGTTGCAAACCCTGCTAATCCTGCAAACCACCATGTTGCAGAGGAGGACAGATCCACGGCGGATCACGATGAACCAGAGCCTCAGACCAAGGAGGCAGAGGTATATGGGGTGCACACATTTACCACAAAGTGTCCCCCGATAAAGCTGAAGGTTGAATTAAATGGATTCCCGGTGTTAATGGAGCTGGACACGGCCGCGAGCCAGTCCATTATGAGCAAAAATACTTTCGATAAATTGTGGTGCAGCAAAGCCTCAATGCCGGTCCTGACTCCCATTTGCACTAAACTGAGAACTTACACAAAGGAACTGATTCCTGTAATCGGCAGTGCTACTGTAAAGGTCTCCTACGATGGAGCAGTGAACAAGTTACCACTCTGGGTGGTACCGGATGATGGTCCCATGCTGCTCGGCAGGAGCTAGCTGGGAAAAATACGCTGGAACTGGGACATGGCGACACTTCGTGTGCCCAGGTCTTAAACAAGTTCCCCTCGCTGTTCGAACAAGGCATCAGAAAGTTCCAAGGAGCAAAAGTGCAGATCCACCTAATTCCGGGGGCGCGACCCATCCATCACAGGGCGAGAGCAGTACTGTACATGATGAGAGAGAGGGTGGAGATCGAGCTAGACCGGCTGCAAAGAGAGGGCATCATTTCACTGATTGAATTCAATGAGTGGGCCAGTCCGATTGTTCCAGTTCTCAAGGGCGACGGCACCGTCAGAATCTGTGGTGATTACAAAGTAACTATCAATTGTTTCTCCCTGCAGGATCAATACCCACTACCAAAGGTAGACGACCTTTTTGCGATGCTGGCGGGAGGAAAGACGTTCACGAAACTGGACTTGACCTTGGCCTACATGACGCAGGAACTGGAGGAATCATCGAAGGGCCTCACTTGCGTCAACACGTACAAAGGTCTCTTCATTTACAACAAATGCCCGTTTGGGATTCGATCAGCCGCGGCAATATTCCAGAGAAACATGGAAAGCTTCCTGAAGTCGGTCCCGCGCACCGTGGTCTTCCAGGGCAACATCTTGGTTACAGGTCAGGACACAGTCGAGCATCTGCAGAACCTGGAGGAGGTTCTTAGTCGGCTGAAGTGCATCGGGCTCAGGTTAAAAAGATCTAAGTGCATTTTCCTGGCGCCTGAAGTGGAGTTCCTGGGGAGAAGAATCGCGGCAAACGGCATCTCGCCCACCGATTCGAAGACACAGGCAATCGAGAACGCACCGAGGCCACAGAACGTGATGGAGCTGCGGTCCTTTCTAGGACTCCTGAACTATTTTGGTAATTTCTTACCGGGTCTCAGCACACTGTTAGAACCACTGCACGCCTTACTGCGTAAAGGAGACGAATGGGTATGGGGTAAAAGCCAAGAAAATGCCTTTGTAAAAGCTAGAAAATTGTTATGCTCAAACAAATTGCTTGTGTTGTATGATCCATGTAAGTGTTTGGTACTAGCATGTGATGTGTCGGGTGTGTATTGCAACAAGCTAATGAATCTGGGAAATTGCAACCGGTTGCTTATACATCCAGAAGTCTGTCTAAGGCTGAGAGGGCCTACAGCATAATTGAAAAAGAAGTGTTAGCATGTGTTTATGGGGTAAAGAAAATGCATCAATATCTGCTTGGGCTCAAATTTGAATTGGAAACTGACCATAAGCCGCTGATAACCCTCTTCTCTGAAAGTAAGGGGATAACTACGAATGCATTGGCCCGCATCCAGAGATGGATGCTCACGTTGTCCGCATACAACTACGCCATCTGCCACAGGCCAGGCACAGAAAACTGTGCTGATGCTCTCAGTAGGCTGCCATTGCCCACCATAGGGGTGGAAATATCACAGCCCGCAGATTTAGTTATGGTAATGGAAACATTCGAGAGTGAGCAATCACCTGTTACCGCCTGACAGATTAGAACCTGGACGAGCCAGGGCCCCTTACTGTCCTTAGTAAAAAAAACTGTGTGCTTCACGGGAGCTGGTCCAGTGTCCCATTAGAAATGCAGGAAGAGATAAAGCCATACCAGCGGCGCAGAGATGAAATGTCTATACAGGCAGACTGCCTTCTGTGGGGTAATCAGGTAGTGGTACCCAAAAAGGGCAGGGAAACTCTCATTGGTGATCTCCACAGTACTCACCCAGGCATTGTAATGATGAAAGCGATAGCCAGATCCCACGTGTGGTGGCCTGATATCGATGCAGACTTAGAGTCCTGAGTGCACAAATGTAACACATGTTCACAGTTAAGCAATGCACTAGGGAGGCGCCACTAAGTTTATGGTCTTGGCCCTCCAAACTGTAGTCTAGGGTCTATGTCGACTATGCAGGCCCGTTCTTGGGTAAAATGTTCCTAGTGGTTGTTGATGCGTACTCCAAATGGATTGAAAGTGAGAGAATGTCGGCAAGCACATCCGCTGCCACCACTGAAAGCCTGCGGGCCATGTTTGTCTTGCACGGCCTGCCTGATGTCCTTGTGAGCGACAACGGGCCATGTTTCACCAGTGTCGAGTTCAAAGAGTTCATGACCCGCAATGGGATCAAACATGTTATATCTTCCCCATTCAAACCAGCATCCAGCGGTCAGGCAGAGAGAGCAGTGCAAACAATGAAGCAGAGCTTGAAGAGGGTAACTGGAGGCTCACTGCAGACTCACCTATCCCAAGTCCTGCTTAGTTACGGCACGAGAACCCACTCGCTCACTGGGATTCCACCCGCTGAACTGCTTATGAAAAGGGCACTTAAGACAAGGCTCTCGTTAGTCCACCCTGAGCTACACGAACAGGTAGAGAGCAGGCGGCTTCAACAAAGTACATATCATGATAGCGCAAATGTGTCACACAAGATTGAAATTAATGATCCTGTATTTGTGTTGAACTGTGGGCAAGGTCCCAAGTGGCTTCCTGGCACTGTTGTTGTGGCCAAAGAGGGGAGTCGGGTGTTTCGGATCAAACTTTCAAATGGACTCATCTACAGGAAACACTTGGACCAAACCAAACTCAGATTCACAGACAATCCAGAGAAAACCACGTAAGACCTACCTTTTTTGACCCCCCCAACACACACACCAGTGGCAACTGACACAACAGCTGACCACAAAGCAGAACCCATCATCCGCAGCAGCCCAGCAGGACTCACCACACCAGGCAGGCCAGCAAGGCCAGCTGCACAGCAGCCCAGCGAGAGCCCAACAAACAACTCACCAAAACAAGCAGTAGCACCGAGACGATCAACCAGGGAAAGAAAGGCCCCAGATCGTCTCACCTTGTAAATAGTTACACTATTGACTTTTTGGGGGGTGGGGGGGGGGCGGGGGGTGGAGTGTTGTTATATATGTAAACGTGTAAATACCTTGTGTAACATAGAAACATAGAGTTATAGAAATTAGGTGCAGGAGCAGGCCATTCGGCCCTTCGAGCCTGCACCGCCATTCAATAAGATCATGGCTAACCACCAGAGGGCTCATCCCCTGGAGTCCCAAGGGATCCCACAATCCCTTGGCAGCACTTGTACATAAGGAGGTCTTACAGGCTGGAGAGGCATTCTGCAGACCTGTAATAAAAGACTAAGGTCGCACTTTATTTTGAGCTCACAGTATCTGGTCAGACTCTTTATTCATACATAACAGTTATAATTAGAGATGCTCAAAAGGGCAGAATTTGAGGAGCGCACATATCTCGGAGGGTTGTGAGGTTGAAGGAGATCACAGAGATAGGTAGGGGCGAGGACATGGAGGGGTTTGTAAACAAGGATGAGAATTTGGAGATCGAGGCGTTGTTTAACTGGGTGCCAGTGTAGGTCAGCGAGCACAGGGGTGTTCCATCTGGTGAACGGGACTTGGTGCGCGTTAGGAAACGGGCAGACGAATTTTGGATTACCGCTAGCTTACATATGGGAGGCCGGCCAGGAATGCGTTGGAATAGTCAAGTCCAGAGGTACAAAAGCATGGATGAGGGCTTCAGCAGTGGATGAGCTGAGGCAAGGGCGGAGAAAGATGATGTTACGGAGGTGGAAATAGGCAGTCTTAGTTATGCTGCGGATATGTGGTTGAAAGCTCATTTCAGGGTCAAATATGATACCAAGGCTGTGAACAGTCTGATTCAGCCTCAGGCATAAGTTGGGGAGGGGGATGGAGCCAGTGGCTAGTTTTATTTAATAGCAGGGAGGTAGGACTTGGGTACCTGAAGATTCCTCATATCTCTTCCTAGCCAAAGGTGCCAACTAGATTTCCAGTCAGCTTTATCTAAAATAATTGGCAACCACCAGTGTTAAAATAATGCTGATTGGAAAACCTGCACACACACGTAGAACTAGATTTGAAATACTCCTCCTGAATTAAAAGATGCTTTGTTCATCTGCTTGCCGTGTACTGGGCATCTGGCCAGATGGAACACCATCTGCTGGGGAATTAAATCTATACGGTTGGGTTCAAGCACAGACAACTCACAGACTGTTTCTCTCACTCTGTAAGAAGCACCTCTGTCACTAGAACTGTTTGTTTGGAGCTGAATCTTCCACCCACCTCCTTAGTGGTCTGGCTTTTAGAAATTTCGCTGGTGCTTTTTCTTTTAGAACTGCTCTCTGTTTGACTAATTTTGATTTCTCTTTTTACTGTACTGTAACCAGTAACCAGCCTTACCCATTGAACTCAACAGTCAGCAAGAGAGGGCTTGGAGACTTGTAGGGGTGGCTGGCTTCACTCATGTCCAGGACCTCATTGACTGCACGCAGGTTGTTTTCAGGACATCAGAACGTCAGCCAGCAGCATTCGTGAATAGAAAAGGTTACCAGTCCAGTAGTGTCCAGGTAGTGTCCAATCACAGAAGCAGGATCATGTAGGTTTGTGCAAGGTACCCAGGCAGTCGTCATGATGCTTTTATCCTGCCACACTCTTACCATCCCCCAATATTTGACCCTTCCACCAATGTGACAGGATGGCGGCTGGGGAACAAGGGATACCCCCCCACAAACGTGGCTCATGACACCTCCCCGTTGGCCCACCACACCTAAGCAACACAGGTACAATCAAAGCTTGGGGTTCACCAGGACGATTATTGAGCAGACCATAGGGCAGTTGAAGTAGAGGTTTAAGCATCTAGACCGGTTTGAGGACTTACCTTTTCAGGAGCATTCATTAACTCTCGCCCTCTCTTTCCGCAGAGCAAAACAGCTCAAAATGTCAGGGAGAGGAGCAAACCAGGGAGAGGAGTACCTAATATCATTGCCCTCACTCAAGCATAGCTGGAAATTAGTGGCCGGGACAGAGCGATGAAAACCAGAGAAGGCAAGGATGGTGGCTTATTGGAGTAAGGTGTCTGCATGTTACTTGTAACCATTCATTCACCTCAGCAAATATTCAGCAAGCTTCACAACTCCAAGCTGCGTTCTCAAGCCGATCACCTTTTAATGTTCAGTCTCTCTGGGTTATCCTAATTCAACCCATTTCTTCTTCCTCTAAGTCCTTCTCAGCATCTGTAACCTGCAGAAGAAGACCTCAGAGGAGGGCAGTCCTCCGGAGGCTGCACCGTCATCATCATCATAGGCAGTCCCTCGGAGTCGAGGATGACTTGCTTCCACACTAGAAATGAGTTCTCGGGTGACTGAAGAGTCCAATGCGGGACATAGTGTCTCTGTCACAGGTGGGGCAAACGGTGGTTGAAGGAACAGGTAGGTGGGGTGCCTGGATTGCCACGCGCTCCATCTGCTGTCGACGCTTGGCTTTAGCTTGCTCTCGGCGAAGAGACTCGAGGTGTTCAGTGTAATGTCTATAATACTCTTATGAATGATTCCATGAGGTCTAGTATTATACTTGAGCTGTTGTGACCTTAGTCCCATTTGTTATAACTCCAGAGTGAAGCACAAGCATGGTGGGCAGCCTTTTATATTGGGTCCTGCACACCTATGCAGGTGACTCTCATGTCTCCCACCGCAGTGCCCTCTGGTGGCATATCTTATGTGACTATACAGTTAGTATACATGGTCTACATACATGACATTCAGCGCCTTTCCGGATGCTTTTTCTCCACGTTGGGCAGTCTTGGGCCAGGGATTCCCAGGTGTCGGTGGGGATGTTACATTTTTTCAAGGAGGCTTTGAGGGTGTCCTTGAAGCTTTTTCTCTGTCCACCTGGGGCTCGCTTGCAGTGTTGGAGCTCCGAGTAGAGTGCTTGTTTTGGGAGTCTCGCGTCAGGCATGCCGGACGATGTGGCCCGCCCAATGGAGCTGATCGAGTGTGGTCAGTGCTTCAATGTTGGGGATGTTGGCCTGAGCGAGGACACTGACGTTGGTGCGCCTATCTGCCAATGGATTTTCAGGATCTTGCAGAGGCAGCGCTGGTGGTACTTTTCCAGTGTTTTGAGGTGCTTGCTGTACACAGTCCATGTCTCTGAGCCATATAAGAGGGTGGGTATCACCACTGCTCTATAGACCATGAGCTTGGTACCGGGTTTGAGGTCCTGGTCTTCAAACACTGTCTTCCTCAGGTGACCGAAGGCTGCACTGGCACGCTGAAGGCAGTGTTGGACCTCATCGTCGATGTTTGCCCTTGTTGACAGTAGGCTCCAGAGGTATGGAAAATGATCCACGTTGTCCAAGGCCTCGTCGTGGATTTTGATAATGGGGGCAGTGCTGTGTGGTGGGGGCAGGTTGATAGAGGACCTTTGTCTCACAGATGTTTAGTGTAAGACCCATGCTCTCGTACGCCTCGGTGAAGGTGTTGACGATGGCTTGGAGTTTGGCCTCCGAGTGTGCGTAGATGCAGGCGTCGTCTGCGTACTATAGTTCGATGATGGAGGATGGGATGGCCTGAAGGCTGCGGAGGTTGAACAGATTCCCGTTTGTCCTGAAATCTAGCTCCACTCCAGCGGGGAGCTTGTTGAGGGTGAGATGGAGCATTGCAGCAAGGAAGATCACGAAGAGCGTTGGTGCGATGACGCAGCCCTGCTTGACCCCAGTCCGAATGTCGATGGGTCTATGGTGGATCCGTTGGTCAAGATCATGGCTTGCATGTCATCGTGGAGCAGGCGGAGAATGGTGACAAACTTTTCAGGGCAGCCGAATCTGAGGAGGACGTTCCATAATCCCTCACTATTGATAGTGTTGAAGGCTTTTGTGAGGGCGAAGAAGGCCACGTAGAAGGGTAGGTGCTGTTCCCTACATTTCTCTTGAATTTGCCGCGTGGTGAAGATCATGTCCATTGTACCCCTTCAGCCACAGGAAGAAGGTGATTCAGGAGGATTCTTGCGATGAGTTTCCCAGTGGTCGACAGCAGGGAGATTCCTCTGTAGTTACTGCAGTCGGACTTGTCACCTTTCTTGAAGATGGTCATGATTACAGCGTCTCTGAGATCTGCAAAGAGATTTAGATAGGTTAAGCGAATGGGCTAAGGTTTGGCAGATGGAATACAATGTCGGAAAATGTGAGGTCATCCACCTTGGAAAAAAAAACAGTAAAAGGGAATATTATTTGAATGGGGAGAAATTACAACATGCTGCGGTGCAGAGGGACCTGGGGGTCCTTGTGCATGAATCCCAAAAAGTTAGTTTGCAGGTGCAGCAGGTAATCAGGAAGGCGAATGGAATGTTCGCCTTCATTGCGAGAGGGATGGAGTACAAAAGCAGGGAGGTCCTGCTGCAACTGTACAGGGTATTGGTGAGGCTGCACCTGGAGTACTGCGTGCAGTTTTGGTCACCTTACTTAAGGAAGGATGTACTAGCTTTGGAGAGGGTACAGAGATGATTCACTAGGCTGATTCCGGAGATGAGGGGGTTACCTTATGATAATAGATTGAGTAGACTGGGTCTTTACTCATTGGAGTTCAGAAGGATGAGGGGTGATCTTATAGAAACATTTAAAATAATGAAAGGGATAGACAAGATAGAGGCAGAGAGGTTGTTTCCACTGGTCGGGGAGACTAGAACTAGGGGGCACAGCCTCAAAATACGGGGGAGCCAATTTAAAACCGAGTTGAGAAGGAATTTCTTCTCCCAGAGGGTTGTGAATCTGTGGAATTCTCTGCCCAAGGAAGCAGTTGAGGCTAGCTCATTGAATGTATTCAAATCACAGATCGATAGATTTTTAACCAATAAAGGAATTAAGGGTTATGGGGAGCGGGCGGGTAAGTGGAGCTGAGTCCACGGCCAGATCAGCCATGATCTTGTTGAATGGCGGAGCAGGCTCGAGGGGCTAGATGGCCTACTCCTGTTCCAAATTCTTATGTTCTTATGTTCTTATGTTCTCCTGGCATGATCTCCTCCTTCCAGCACAGACATTGGCACATTGCGTGGGTTAGATAGTGAGCCTGATTTACCCACCTTCTGTACGGTGACGTGAGATTGCGGTGCACATTAGTATACGCATGCGTTGATTCATTCATATTGTCCACTACCTTAGCATTGCTGTTAAACTATAATGCCTTTTCACCACACTATTCTTTTCAGTCTTAGTGGTGTCCACACCAGAGGCCTTCATCAATTATCAATAATAAGAACGAAAGCCTAGAAGTCACATTTAGTGGCATTAACAGCTGACTATTTATCATGATTGTGTTGTATAACATTGCCTCATCGCTATTTTAAACAGTTTATTTTAATGTCTCCATCAACATAGCAGGTCGAGGAATGTTATGCGTATGTAATAAGTTTTCGTATATTAATTGTATAAACTGCAATTTATCGGCTAAAATTTGTGATAAAATCAGGTTGCTGAAATGGCTGTGCCACACATCCTGTAGCAATTCATTTTTCCCACAAGAGTAATCTTTTTACTTCACAGTCTTAAAGGAAAAGCCCACTTTAGGCAGGCACTCCTCCTCCAGTCCGTCTGAAGTACTCATTTAAAGCTTTAAAGCGATGATCTAAATCCATTTACAACTGACAGTGAGCATCCCAAAGCTGAAGACTTGATAAATATTTACAGTCTATCCTGCTTTATACTCTAATCTGTAATCTGTTTTTCAGACAGAGCTTGCGAGCGAATTCTTGTGCAGCTTGTATCTCTCTCTGCACACGTGCGTAACTGAGCTTGATGATGGTTATAAAAATAGAAAATACTGGAATACGCAACAAGTCAGTCAGCATTTGAAAGAGAAACAGAGCTTGTTTCAGGTGAGCTTTTCATCAGGAAGGGGCCCACCTGACAAATTAGCCTATTATTTCTCCTTCGGATACTGTGCATCCCCAGAGTTTCCAGCTTTTGTTGCAGGTTTCCAGCATTTGCAACTGTGTTATCTCTGACCACTCTTGTGATATTTCATTGGCTGCATATAGTATCACCACAAGATTTTACACAGATAATTTGTATTATGTAACTATCCATCACTCACGGCATTTTCCTGCTTTTATCGTGAGACTTTGCTGTAGTTTCGGTCATGAGTTCTGTTTGATGTAGTTCGTAGAGATTCTGCTTAAATAGGCTTTGTTTGCCGAGTAAATAGACTGTTTAAATAGACTGTTTCCTGCTTGCTGAGTAAGTAGACTCTGTTTGCTGTAAAATAGCTGCAAGTCCTGTCACATGTCCCATCCCACTTCCAACTCATTGGCTGATGCAATGGTGTCGATACTCACTGTATATTTAATTTATGCAGGTAAAATGTTGTAGTAACCATTCTCATCTGGAGGTGACATGTTGGGGCACAACCTGCACTGCAATGGACTGGAAGATTTGACCCCACACAGCGGACTTCTCAATGACAGTCATGATTTGCAGGGAATTGCTGAACAAAGGCTTTCAGTGCGGTGGTGGGGGGAGTGGGGGAGAAAAATTAGGCTTGTCGCTCTTGCATGTCAACTGGGGGTTGGTTAAGTGTCACAATGGTAAGAAAGATCTCTGAGTTCTTGAACTAAAATGATAATTGATAATGTTTTAAAAACATGGGTTCACCCTGGTATCTTGCTGCAAAAGAGAAATGTACATGGGGAAACAAAAATAACTCTTTTCTGACTTCATCTGCTTAAGAGGGATTGACCCATTATGACATTGATCAGCTTAGCAAGTACAGAGCCCTCACTGCAACCTGGAACTATATCTTCTTGTTTTTATACTGTGTTGTAAATCCAGCTACACCACTCTCATCAATCATTTCAGCTTCCAGCTGCAATCAGCTCCTTTCTACAGTCTTTCAGTGCCTCAGTATCCACAATTTCCAACTTACAGTTTTTGGATCAATGTCAAAAATTATAAAATCAAGCACTTTGTGTCCTTGGCCTACTTGAGCTGCTACAGTAATTAAAGAATGCTGCCTGTTGATTGTAGCTCTGAGACGCCAAGTTCTGGTTATTGCTTATTTGACAATGGCTGTTATTTCTGACCATTTTTGTCCCAGAGATGTTACAAAAATGGTTACTGAATTGCACCTGATGCGTATGCACTTTATTCATAAAATGTCAACCCCTATCATAAAATGTAATTGGCTACAGACACCATAAGAAGGTCTGAGTCACAGAGAAATCAAAGCAAGTGCTATTCCACAGGCTGTTTAGTCAAATTAAAATATCGGTTTGTTGAAGGGATCAGTTTTCCTTTGAGGCAAAAACGTAAATAAAATCTAACGGAATGATTTTACTGAGGCCTTGAAGGATTCAGTACTATAGTGTTCCTGGCCTAATGTTTGTGTCTATCACTGAGCCTCTGACTGAAACTGATAATACTTGAATATCTCAAGCCAATATGTAATAATTGGTTGAGTAATAAAAGATCCAAAAGATTCAAACTGAGTTAAATTTGATACATTCTGTTGGCAGAGCCTGGAGAAAGACTTGTTCTGCTCTCCCTTGTACCTTTATATCTAGCTGGTGTCTGGCGACCAAATTCATGTTTTCTGACCAGGTCCTACCGATTCAATCACAGGATTCACTGATGAATGACTGTCCATCATGTAATATTGGAGACTATTCCATACTATCCCTTGAATTCAGAATGAGCATAGATATCATCATAGGTGGACCCTCGAACGAGGATGACCTGCTTCCACACCAAAAGGAATGAGTTTGCATATGTTTCAATGAAGGACCCAATATTCCAGTCCTGAACTCCAGGGTTGGAGGATACCTGTGCGTGGATTTTTTTAACATGTGGTGATCATTGCACATCAGCCATCACACGGGCTTGACAGAGCTAGGTCTTTATCCAGTGGCGAGGGTTAACCAGGACGACTGGAGACCAGCTCTGCTGCATGGACCTAGTGCGCACACACATCGTAGTGTGGGCTGGCCCGTGCTGCCCCTGGGCCCTTACTTCTTCTGGGCCCTGTACCCCATTCGCTGCACCTCCGCCATAACTCTCCACCGTGACGATCTCTCGCCATTCCCCCGCCACAAACATTCGCCACACCACCGCCATAACTCTCCACCGTGCCCCACCACGACCTCTCGCCGCTCCCCCGCCAGGGGTGTTACCGGCCACCTACGCCAGTTCTGCCCATTTAGGCAATTTTGACCAGCTAATAGTTACTCCATTTCTACTTAGGCCAGCGTATGTGGCCACTTGAGTAAACCCTTGTGGAGGGTTAAAGAAATCGGCGCAAGTAGGTACATTGGAGGCCATTTGGCCTGGGAGAGGGGCGGGAAGCGGAGAGAACCTGCACCTAAACCAACTAAGCCTTACCCTTAGCAATCTTTGCAAACAAAAACTACTAACAATTCAATAAGAAATAAAAAATTGAAGTCCTACCTTCATTTTCAAACTCAGCCCGGGAAGGCAGCAGGGATGCAGGAGGCCACTCGGCCTGGACTAGGGGCGGGACAATGCACCCGGAGGCCACTCGGACAGGGCTAGGGCAGGCAGGAGAACTGATAGTGCTCCTGTCTGCTGGTGATTTCTATCAGTTCTTCTGCCCATCCCTAGCCCAACAAAGGAGGCAGAATAAATGCAGAGAATTTTACCTAAAGGAGCCCAGCAACACAGGGAGGAAGAACATCGGCACGCTCTGAAACTGACAGAGAGACCTACATCAATTGGGACTGTTGTTGCAGACTCACAGCACTACTGCTCATGCGCGGACATCACCAGCAGACTCCACTGCACATGTGCAGATGTCCCGGCACATTTTCCAGCACAGATCGTAGGCTCCACCCTTGACTCGACTGGACACGCTGCGCGACTGCAGTGAAGACACCAGACAGCGGCCAAAGTTGCAACATTCTTTTTCGGCGCACCTTGGAACGTAGATTAGCAGCACAACTCCGGTAAGTGTGCTGAAAAACGGGCTCAGCCAAAGTTGAGGCCATTGATGGGTATGTAGTAACCATTGATTGGGGCTTTCCAACCAGAGTCATGTTTGAGAAATGATCGCTAGATGAGAATGCATTTAATGTAAACATTGCAGCACGAATGATCCCTAGGTTCTATTTTGAAGGAAGAGATGGGTAAATGTTTAAGGAATCCAAGAAAACAGTTTGCTGGCAGTGCTCAGTGTATGTAGGTTCAGGTTCCATTCTGTTCATTTTCTCATCTAAACTGCATTGAGCGAAAAGATGACAAGCGGAAACTGTGGGGTCTTCTGGGGGTGGGGAAGGGGAGAGGAATGTGAAAATCGGACGGGGGATTTACTGCTATCTCCTGATGGTTGGTTACAGGGAACATTAGTGGCAGCTTGTAGGAGCTGTACTCACTATATTCCAGGTAGCAAGCCAGGCAGATGAAGAATAGCGGATATAAAATATAACAAAAAACTAGAATACCTAGATTTAACTTGCAATCTGATATCTTACTGGTAGAGAAATTGTGTTTCCCAAATACTTCAAATATGTCTTCCATCCTCATATATATTGAAAAAGTGGATCAATTCATTCTCCTGGAGTTTCAAAACTTTCTATTGGAAAGACGATGGGAGATATCATAGGTGACAATGAGGGGGAATGGCTTTGTTGTTCCTGATGTAATGCACTTCACCTATTTATACCACCTGCCACTGGACTTAATATTCCCCAACCGCCATGGCTGCAGTATGTTTGATTTGCAGGATACACTGCAGCAACTCACCAAAGTTACTTTGACAGCACCTTCCTCCTCTGCAACTCTACCACCATGAAGGACAGGAGCAGAAATGATGTGAGAACACCATCACCTGCAAGTCACACACTTGGATATATATTGTCGTTGTTGCTGTGTCAATATCCTGGAATTCCCTACCTAACACCACTGTGGGAGTACCATCACTACAAGGATTGCAGCAGTTTAAGGGGAAGGGTCACCACCGCATTTTTAAAAAAATCGTTCCTGAGAAGGTGGTGGTGAACTGTCTTCTTGACCCGTTGCTGTTAGGGAGGGAGTTCCAGGATTTTGACCCAGTGACAATGTAGGAACGGCGATATACTTCCAAGTCAGGATGGTGTGTAATTTGGAGGGAAACTTGCAGGTGATGGTGTTCCCTTGCGCCTGCTGCCCTGGTCCTTCTAGCAGGTAGGGGTTGCGGGTTTGGGAACTGCTGTTGAAGAAGTCTTGGTGAATTGCTGCAGTGCATCTTGTGGATGGTACACACTGCAGCCGCGGTTCGCTAGTGATGAAGGGAATGGATGTTCAAGGTGGTGGATGGGGTGCCAATCAAGCGGACTGTTTTGTCCTGGGATGGTGTCAAGTTTCTTGAGTGTTGTTGGAGCTGCAGTCATCCAGGCAAATGGAGAGTATTCCAACACACTCCTGATTTGTGCCTTGTAGATGGTGGAAAGGCTTTGGGGAGTCAGGAGCTGAGACACTCGCCACCGAATACCCAGCTCCCCCCCGCCCCCCACCCCACCGCCGTTCAGCTTCTCCCCCCCCCCTCCCGTTCAGCTTCTCCCCCCCCCCCCCACCGTTCAGCTTCTCCCCCCCCCCCCCCGTTCAGCTTCTCCCCCCCGCCTCCCGTTCAGCTTCTCCCCCCCGCCTCCCGTTCAGCTTCTCCCCCCCCCCTCCCGTTCAGCTTCTCCCCCCCTCCCATTCAGCTTGTCCCCCCCTCCTGTTCAGCTTCCCCCTCTCTTACCCCCTTCCTCCTCCTCTCCTCTCTTCCTCTACACTTACTCCATTCTAAGTTAGTTTGGAATATGTTTTCACTGCCTAAACTTGCAAAACAGGTGTAAGTGGCTGGACACGCCCCCTTTTGAAAAAAAAACTGTTCTAAAATGAAACTATTCTAACTCACTAGAACTGGAGCAAACTAAATGCCGAGAATTGCAATTTCTAAGATGCTCCATTCTAAACTAGTTGCTCCAAAAAAATAGGAGTAACTCAGGCCGAAACTTGAGCCCGTATATGTTTCTATGTACAAAACAATCTTGAAACATAGTGATCCTTATTTTGTGCAGTATACAATGTTGTTATAACCAGAGACTAGAGATCAGCTATGACAACACCATGTTAGTTGATAAAAGATAGGTTCTCAGTAGGTAGAACTGTTCCATCTATAAAAGGGGATGTCACATTTCAGGATTTCTGATTAGGTTGCCACGGGGGGGACCTTGGTTTAATACTGCATATGCAAAAAATGCTACTATTGAGTTAAACTCGTCTTCAAGGAGTTAAATTTACTGGACAGCATGGCTGGGAGATATGGATTAGAATTTGGACAGGATGTCTGAACCAGCATGTTGTAGACAATAACATTTAGGGCCCAAGTTTCGGGCCGCGCCTAGAACGGTGCAGCCCCGACCTGGATGCCCATTTTTCGCGCCACAAAGTGCGCCTAAAGAAATCTTACCTATTCTCCGGCTCCCTGCTGTGGAGTCGGGCGCGGCACAGCACGAGCTGTAGGGGGCGGAGCCAGGTCCCTGCGCTGAAAACAGTGCCGGGACCTCTGCACATGCGCGCTATTGTGGGCGCGCATGTGCAGTAGCTCCAGGCGCCCGAAACTGTGTGGGAGGGGCCCAAAGCACGCAGCCCCTAGCCCTGGCCCAATGGCCTCACTGGGGCTGCGTGCATAAGGCTGCCTCCCACGCCCAGCTCCTGCTTCCTCCCAACCCGACTCGACTCCCGCTCACCGCCTCCCCCCCCCGACCCGAACCGAACCAACCTCCCTCCCACCACTCCCCCGACCCGATCCGCGCTCCCTCCCTCACCCCCCCCCCACCCAAACCAACCCAACCTCCCTCCTCCCCCCCACCCGACCCAACCCGTGCTCCCGAATGCCACCAACCACCCGCCCCCCCCCCCCCGGACCTGACCCGACCCGACCCGACCTCTCTCCGCCCCCCCGGCCTGACCCGCGCTCCCGACCCCGGACTCCGGACCCGACCCAACGCCACCTACCTGAAAATCTGGTGCTGGGGACGGGCCCTGCCCGAAGTCTTGGGCCCAGCCCATTCAGCCTCTCTCCCTCTTCTCCTTTCCCCCCCTTCTCCTTTCTCCCCCTTCTCCTTTCCCCTTCCCCTTTCCCCCCCTTCTCCTTTCCCCCTTCTCCTTTCCTTTCTCCCCTCTCCTTCCCGTTCTCCCCCCTTCTCTTTCCCCTTCTCCTCTCCCCCCTTTCCCCTTCTCCTCTCCTCCCCTTTTCCCCTTCTCCTCCTCCCCCCTTCCCCTTCTCCTCCTCCCCTTCTCCCCCCTTCTCCTCCCCTTCTCCCCCCTTCTCCCCCTTCCCTCTGCCTCCCTCCCCCTCTGCCTCCCTCCCTCCCCTCCCCCTGACCCCCTCTCCCTCTATCCCCCTCCTCCCCCTCCCCTCGCTGTCAGAAACACAGACACTGACAGACAAAGAGTGAGAGACATAGACAGACAGAGAGATAGAGACACTGACAGAGACACACTGGGGGGGCATCCCAGCACGCTGTTGGAGGGCTCCCGGTGCTGCAGTCAGTAAGTAGAAAATGTTTTATTTATTGATTTAAATTTTTTTTTATTTCTTATTAATTTGTTTTGATTGATTTATTGGTTGATTTATTGATGTTTTTATCATTTATTATTGATTATGGCTCTTTATTTGTAAAACTGAAGTGTTTAATGTTTGTAAACTTCCCTTTAATCACCCCCCCCCCCCGCCCCCATTCCCTACGCCTGATTTATAACCTACGCCTGATTTTATAAAGTGTAGACAAGGTTTTTTCAAACGTACAAAAATCTTCACTTACTCCATTCTAAGTTAGTTTGGAGTAAGTTTTCACTGCCGACACTTTGAAAACAGGCGTAAGTGGCCGGACACGCCCCCTTTTGAAAAAAAAATTCTGTTCCAAAGTGAAACTGTTCTAACTGACTAGAACTGGAGCAAACTAAATGCCAAGAATTTGAATTTCTAAGATAATCCATTCTACACCAGTTGCTCCAAAAAATCAGGAGCAACTGAGGCCGAAACTTGGGCCCTTAGTGTGGATATTTCAGTTATTGTTCACACCTATTCTGGTTAAGATGACTCGATTCATTTGAGCTCAGCAGGAGCAGTTGCCTGAGGTAATCTGGTGAGATTCTGATTTCTGGAATCAGAAATAATAAAAAAGAGAGAAAAACCCATGTTCAGTCAGGTCTACTACAGGCTGTGCAAAGAGGAATTATATAGTAAGTCAGTTTTTCCAGCTCGAAACTGACCCAAAAGGAAATAAAACAGAAAGTGGATATTCTGCCTGCTGTTTGGGTTAGAGTAGTGTGCTTTTGTTATTACGGGAAACATTGTAGAAAAGGTTTTTAAAAGTCTTTAATTGCTACTTTTATTCAGTCATGTGCTTTCTGCAAAATAAACCAGCTCCTTAATTTTTCATTGGCCGGAGTGTTTATCAGTTCCAGCGAGTGAAAGATTGGAGAAGCACACATGGGGGCATATGTGAGTTTACAGTATCCAGGTTATATGTTAAGAGGATGCACTGGTGCATCCCTTAAGTTACACTCTTGTGTATGTAGATATTGGGCGGTGTGAGTCAACTCCTGAACATAAGGTACATAGGATCTGCTTATGGGAGTGACTGATGCCACTGGATCTGATAAGGTATCTACAGCAGACCCCACGCTGCTTCAGGACAATGAATAGGTTGAGTATTTTCCGTTCAAAGTGTTCTTCCAATGTTTAGTTACAAAAATATAATCACAAAATTATCTGTCTTTTAAAAAATAAACTTAAAATTTCTTGCTCCAAAAGAGACCGACCATTTTTGGGATTCCTTCACGTCAGTGCTATTCTGCTATGATCACCGAGAGCAATAAGCCACCTGCCTCCCTAAGTGGCTTCACTTTTTCAATGAGGAATGCGACTTCAGCCTGACAGCCAATCCAGAGAAACATCCAACCAGTTGAGCAAAGACATGACAGATCTCCACTGTTTTATGTGTTGCTACCAATACAACAATTAAGAGCCAGGGATGCAACAATGCATCCTCTTACCATATAACCTGGATACTGTAAACTCACATATGCCCTCATGTGTGCTTCTCCAGTCTTTCACTCGCTGGAACTGATAAACACTCTGGTCAATGAAAAAGCATAATTCCAGGCCAGAAATATAAATAAATTCAAATTTATGCAGATCCACTAGCCCAGGCCAAAACATGGTCCTTATTCAGTTCCAACTGAAACTCTATTTTAACGAGGCAGCACTTGTACTGTTCTGCAGAGTGGGGTGGAGGAAAATAATAAGTGAAGAATTTTCTCTTTTTGCGATTTGAACCTTGCTGTATCGAGATTGATTATAATTGGCTAGCTGAGAAAGAACTAAACCACATTAGCTGAAAGCCTGGTGCTTGCTGCTAGGTTATTGCTGTGCCAATTATAGGAACGATCATATCATGATCTGGTGTGGTTAGATGTTGAAGCGTTCAAGTTGACAGCTGGCTGTCAGAAATACTCTTCCAGATACTTCCATCAGCTAATACTTTAAGACACTGTTGGTAACACAATGCAACATAAACATATGCCTTGTAGACACTGTAGAGCGAGTTCAGCCAAAACAAAGCTCTGTCTGCAGGCACCAAGCTTCCTGGTATGTAAATCTGACTAATAAATGGTTGAAAAATAAGATAGGAACATCTTTTAGGTCAGTTCTACTACATAGTTTGTGTCAATGTGAAGCAAGCTGCAATATTATTTAGATGTGAAGTTGCCCAAATTAAATGTAATCACCTGAGCCTCACCATTTTACTTTCACACTGTTACAGTATAACTGCAATCAGTGCAAAATAAAGATAAACACATAAACAAAACTCCATTTCCACAGGCCTTGAACTAAACGTATGGGATATGGCATGCAAACTCTTAATGTGTTTGCCGAGATTCCATTAATCTAGCAGACGTGTTAACCTTCTTAAAATAAATGGGTTAATGGCTATGTTAAAATAACAGAGAAAATTCAGATGAATGATTCATACACTTGTATCTTGTGGTGTAATTTCAGGGCCGAGAGTTACTATTGGAGCATGCATACGCGGAATTCCATTTTCTCTGACCAGAGAATGGCGCTGAGCCAGCAGTATAACGCAGGTTCGGCCCTGTGCTTCTCACAACAGGTAAATGTTCTTCAACCTTACAATACCAATACCAACCCTTTCTTCAAGCTGTGTTTGAGAAGACTAGTGCATCCCACAAATAGGACCATTTTTGTAAAACTGACCTTGCGTATTAAGCAGTGTTTTGAAATAACTGAATTTAGCAGAATCATTTAACAGTGAAAGAATCAATCGTTTATCACAGAATACTAGATCAGTGCTTCATAATCCTCATACCTACAGATGCCAGCCTTCCATAGTTAATCCAAATATAATGAGGGTTTAAAGCCATGACTGAACAATTCATTTGCATTTAGCATCTGTAACTTTGCTAAGTAAATAAATCTTTTCAAGTGAAATTTAAAAAAATCCCACTCATTTTGAAAACTTACACTGGATATATATATCCTCTAGGATTTTTTCACCCATCAGTATTTAACTAGTCTTCCAGCACTGGAGAAAATGGGGCAAATTTTCTTGGTGGTCAGCGAGCGCAATCGGTGGCAGGTCGGGTGGGAAAATGTTGTTTTTTTTCAGCGGGTCGGGACCCCACTATCAACCCGCTGCCACGCGCCTTTCCCAAATGTCAGGTCTGTCAGCGCTGAGCAGACCCAACACACAGCGGCAGCGGAGGCAACTCAGATAATTATGACCTTGTTAACAGAGGAGTAAGAACTATTTTCAGCTCACCTTCAGAGTTTACCAGGTCGCCCATGGAGTCCACACTGCTCGGGGATCACGTCAGGTAAGCAGGGCTCATCTCATTACTTGACAGCTGGAAATGTGCTATAAAAGCTTCCATCTCACAGTTGTTCACTTTCCAAGCTCAGAAGCTTTAGCTTACTGAATTTGGAAGGCAGATTGAGCTTTATGCAGGTTGCAAATGTTTGGAGCAAACTCTCTATCCAGTGTCACCTCATTGGAACAACCTCTCTCACCATTGACAGATTGCGTCTTCCATCACCTGCCATCTATTACATCAGAATGGGTACGGTTTATACTGTCTCACCTTGGTCCTCAGAATCCAACCACAATCAACCCCAACACCAGCAGCACCAGGCACACCAGCAGCACCAACAACCACACCAACCTGCTCCGCAATCAACCGATGCTGCACAGGACACAGGGCATCAGCATCTGACCACATTGCTGTCCGGGTCGCCAGGGATGGCCTCACCATGGCCAGATTTCCTTCACTTGTCGCTGTACACCCTGACTGCCACATGATGCATCATTTTGGCACCACCCCACACCAACCCCATTAAGCATTCCTACAATGCACAAGCCATTCCTTTCACACTCATCAGGATTGCGGGGGTACTGTTATATCTCACCATTCACTGCAACCCACTAAGCCACTTTCAAAGGTTCACACAAATCTGTACAAGAACGCAATGTGTTGAAAATAAAGATTTCAATGTTTGACAGCACATTTACAGAAATTTCACATTGACATTGAACATTGGTTAAAACACCCAAGTGCCTAGTCTTGTGTGTTGTTAGTTGGTATGATTGCACTAGGATGAAGGTGAGTGTGAGGGGTGACTAGTGCGATGGGGAAGTGATACAATAGATAGAGAGAGATAGGTGGAGGTGTAAGGTAAGTTGGTGTGAGTAAGGATATGCATGAGTAGGGTAGGGAAGGCAGAGTGATGCGGATGTGATGAGTGGCACAGCAGGATGAGGTTGAGTGCGGCTTTGCAGTAACGTTTCGTGATCTACTGAGATCATTGAAAGGTTTGCGCCACTGCAGCCTGTTCCTCCTGATGACATCCCTGCTTGTGCCCTCCTGTGCAACGTGCAACCAGGCTGCGTTGACCTCCTGGGGAGGTCTCTATCGCCCATTGGAAGGGAAGAGAACCTCCCTGCCTGCTGTGGCTCCCTCCATAAGCACCTTTGTGCATGCTTGTCAGTGTTTGCAGTACCTCAGTGCTGTAGAACACTGACTACACAAACGTCAAAATTAATTTGTGCATGGTTCCTTTAAGGAAACCGGCTGATGACGCATCATCAAATGCTGTCATTAGGCTGGCTTTCTTCCATTGGCCGGGAAACTTGCTGGGCGGGCTTAACAAGCCCAATCAGGGGAAAATCATTTTGGACAGCGGGCTGGAGCCGGCAGCCAGGCTGGGATCCGCCATCGAATCGATGTCGCCCGTCACGGACCCGGCGAGGTTGATACGATCCACCACAAAATTTTCCATGTTCAATGTGATATCAACTTTAGAAAGATAAGCTCATAAGGGTAAATCATAGAATTATAGAATCACACAGCACAGAAGGATCCCATTTGACCCATCGTGCCTGTGCCAGCTCTTTGAAAGGACTATCCAATTAGTCCCACTCGCCAGCTCTTTCCCCAGAGTCCTGCAATTCTTTCCTTTTCAAATATATATCTAATTCCATTTTGAAAGTTAGAATTGGATTTGTTTCCACCACCCTTTCAGGCAGTGCATTCCAGATCACAACAACTCGCTGTGTAAAAAAGATTCTCCTCTCTCCTCCCTGAGGTTCTTTTTCCAATTATCTTAAATCTGTGTCCTTTGGTTACTGACCCATACTGCCAGTGGAAACAGTTTCTTCCTATTTACTCTATCAAAACCCCTAATAATTTTGAACACTTCTATTAGATATTCCCTTAACCTTCTCTGCTCTAAGAAAAACTATCCCAGTATCTCAAATCTCTCCACATAACTGAAGTCCCACATCCCTGGGACCATTCTACTAAATCTTCACTGCACAGTCTCCAGAGCTTTGACATCCTTCCTAAAGTGTGGTGCCCAGAATTGGACACAACACTCCAGTTGGGGCTTAACCAGTGTTTTATAAAGGCTTACCATAACTTCCTATCTTTTGTACGCTATGCTTCTATTAATAAAGTCAAGACTCCTTTATGTCTTTTTAACAGCCTTATCAACTTATCTTCAAAGAGTTATATATGTATACCCACAGGTATCTCTGTTCCGGCACCCCCTTTAAAATTGCACCATTTAGTTTATATTGCCTCTTCTCATTCTTCTTTCCGAAATGCATCACTTCATACTTCCCTGCATTGAATTTTGTCTGCCATTTGTCTACCCATTTCACCAGTCTGTCTGTGTCTTCCTGAAATCTGCTACTATCCTCCTCACTGCTTACTACGTTTTGTGTGAAACTGAAATTATGCTCTGTATACCCAAGTCCAGGTCATTTATATATATATATCAAAAAGATGTGTGGGACCACCTCTGACACAACATCGTGGCCTTGGCTGACACTGTGGACACCTTCACAGAAGTTCTGCGAACCTTTGACCAAGAGGCACTTAGCCTTGGTCTTCAGGTCAGCTGGAACAAGGTGAAGGTGCAATCGCTGGGACTTGATATCATTGCAGTTACCTACATAGTAGATGGCAATCCTTCCGAGACGTTAGAATTGGTGACACAATTCACGTACTTAGGCAGCATGATTTCCTCTATTGAGGACTGGAGGGAGTGCAGCGTAGGTTTACAAGAATGATACCCGGACTCCAAGGGATAAATTACGAGAAGCGATTACACAAATTAGGGTTGTATTCCCTAGAAGTTAGACGGTTAAGGAGTGATTTGATCAAAGATATTAAGGGAAAAGCTAGGGTAGATGGAGAGAAACTATTTCCGCTAGTTGGGAAGTCTAAGACTAGGGGCACAGTCTAAAAATTAGAGCAGACCTTTCAGGAGTGAAATTAGGAAACACTTCTACACACAAAGGGTGGTAGAAGTTTGGAACTCTCTTCCGCAAATGGCAAATGATGCCAGATCAATTGTTAATTTTAAAGCTGAGATTGATAGATTATTGCCAACTAAACGTATTAAGGGATATGGGCCAAACGCAGGTATATGGAGTTAAGTCGCAGATCAGCCATGGTCTCATTGAAAAGTGGAACAGGCTCAAGGGGCTAAGGCTCCTGTTCCTATGTTCCTATGACTGTATTCCTGACTGCTGTAGACGCATTGCACTTGCAAGGTCTGCAAAGAACTCTCTATCACATCTACGGAGAATGAAAATAATTTGTAATCTCAAATTATGGCTCTACAATGGATGGGTAATATCCATGTTAAAGTGTCGTCAATTTGTGGAGATGGTGAATGGTACAAACAGTGAAGTGCACTGTTTTAGTGCCCGTAATCCCAAGTCCCAAGATAGCTACCCTGGATCACCCAACATGAGCCCCAGGCATGGAGCCAATAACTCTCACTTCAACAATGCAGGTATGGAACTGAACCACTTCTGCTCATCAATTCAGGCAATGTTATTGACTGGGAAAGAACCCACCCCCAAGTCCTCCATGGCATTCACATGTTCTTTCAATGCTCTATGCTCTATGCAATGCTGTGCGGCCCCCGGCCTGCGAGCACCATCGGAGCAGGTCGGGGAGCGGAAGGAGCAACGTGGAGGCCTGGCCCAGCAGGCTGAGCGGCCCCTGGCCTGCGAGCACCATATCGCAGTGTGGGCTGGTCCGTGCTGCCCCTGGGCCCTCGCCTTTCCTGGGCCCCGAACTCGCACCTCTCCTGGGCCCCGATCACGTCCCTCTACAATCTCTAGCCACTCCTTTGTCCTGAAAAAGGACATCACCAAGGTCCAGGTCGGTGATTGCAGCGTGGGCAGATACAGCAACAGCGGTGAGGTCAGAGCGAAGGAGTGGCTAGAGGTTGTAGTGGGACGTGATCGGAGCCCAGGAGAGGTGCGAGTTCGGGGCCCAGGGGCAGCACGGGCCAGCCCACACTGCGATATGTGTGTGCACTAGGTCCGTGCAGCAGAGCTGGTCTCCAGTCGTCTTGGTTAATCCTTGCTACTGGACCAAGACCTAGCTCTGTCAAGCCAGTGTGATGGCTGGTGTGCAACGATCACCACACGTTAAAAAAATCCATACACAGGCATCTTCCACCCTTCAAGATTTAGTTTGGGATCTGGAATTTTAGGTCCTTCATTGAAACACCTGTGAACTTCTTGACGTGGAAGCAAGTCATCCTCGATTCGAGGGACTGCCTATGATGATGAATATCCATATTTTAAAATGGCTCAGAAATGTGAGTATGTAACACAGTAATGAGAAGGCGAATGGATGGATTTGATTTCAGATTGCTTCGCACATTACTGGAGGTTAAGCCTCAGAACAAATTCTGAAATGAGACTGTGTTCTATGGAATGGAAATCAGGTGGGTTCTGTGAAGGGCGTGTGATCCACTCCTCCAGGTTACTGTCCAGGTGGTGAAAACAAAAACCTATCCCAATGCATTTCACGTATAAATTGAATGTTATACCTATGTTAAAAAAACCCACTATCATTTCACAATAAATTGTGTTGTATATTTGCAAACCATCTAAAATATGTAGGCTAAATGTTTTTGATTGAAGGCAGTGTACCCGTAAGTCATTGACTCAGAGTACTGTTCTTTTTAAAGTAAAAAGATTTGCCTTTTAATAGTTAATATTTATAGCCCCTTGACCTGCAGTCATAGGTTAACTTAAGATAGTGCTTCGGATTAAATCCAAATTTCAAGTCCTGATTCACATAAATGCCCACCTGTACAATATGATTCTGATATACTATGTAGCCTTCTCTTTGCTCTATGAAAAGATTACATTTTGAGCCTTGCTCATCTTGGCTTGATTCAGTCCATAATATGTCTGAATCAGTGATCCACTTTAGAGTTCTTTTGTGGTGCTTGTACTATCATTTCTCTATGATGTAGAGCAGGGTTACTCACTAACTCTTTGTTAAGGGCCACAATCCTAATAATTATCTATTTATCTCTTGTCCTCTCCTCACAAGTGAAGACTAGCTTATCTACCTTATGAGCAACTTTGACACACGGTCACTTTCCCTGTGCACGTGGACAGCATCTTTCTTTGTTCTCTGGTATGAAGCGGCTGCATGTTCCACAGTATTTTATTTGGGATAAACATTAGGGACCAGAGCAAACTCTGGCCAGAGTGCATCTGAACTTTGATTGAACCATTGATAAGATAGCTTTGCACGGTTGCTGGGTGAGATTGAATTTCTAATTAAAAGTGGCAGCATCCGTACTGCTTTTACCTGGACACTTGAAACTGAGCCAAGCGTTGCCTTTGGAATTCATTTCTAGAGAAACTATGTTAGTGACTTGGATCAGACTGTAAGTTTGAGGACTTCTGTGGACAGACGCTGGCTCACCTTTTCATACCAAATGGTTGACTGTTCTGCCTGTCTTCAGGTGACAAACTTTTTTTTCCTTTGACCATGTCAAGTTATATTACCGCGTTTTCAATGAGATGATAGAACTGAATGTTTGCATTCATATAGTGCCTGTCATATGTTAGAAACAACAACAATAACTTGTATTTATATAGCCCCTTTAACGTAGTTAAACATCCCAAGGTGCTTCACAGGAGTATTATAAAGACAAAAAATTTGACACCGAGCCACATAAGGAGAAATTAGGGCAGGTGACCAAAAGCTTGGTCAAAGAGGCAGGTTTTAAGGGGCGTCTTAAAGGAGGAAAGAGAGGTAGAGAGGCGGAGAGGTTTAGGAAGGAAGTTCCAGAGCTTAGGGCCCAGGCAGCTGAAGGCACGACCACCGATGAGCGATTATAATCAGGGTCAAGAGGGCAGAATTAGAGGAGCGCAGATATCTTGAAGGGTTGTGGGACTGGAGGAGATTACAGAGATAAGGAGGGGCGAAGCCATGGAAGAATTTGAAAACAAGGGTGAGAATTTTGAAATTGAGGCGCTGCTTAACCGGAAGCCAATGTAGGTCAGCGAGCACAGGGGTGATGAGTGAGCGGGACTTGGTGTGAGTTAGGACACTGGCAGCCATGTCCACCTCAAATTTACGTGGGGTAGAATGTGGGAAGCTAGCCAGGAGTGCGTTGGAATAGTCAAGTCATCATCATTGTCATCATTATCATAGGCAGTCCCTCGGAATCGAGGAAAACTTGATTCCACTCTAAAAATGACTGAACAGTCTAATCCTGGAATTACAGTCTCTGTCACATGTGGGACAGACAGTCGTTGAAGGAAAGGGTGGGTGGGATTGGTTTGCCGCACGCTCCTTCCGCTGCCTGCGCCTGGTTTCTGCATGCTCTCGGCGATAAGAGTCGAGGTGCTCAGCACTCTCCCGGATGCACTTCCTCCACTTAGGGCGGTCTTTGGCCAGAGACTCCCAGGTGTCAGTGGGGATGTTGCATTTTATCAAGGAGGCTTTGAGGGTGTCCTTGAAACTTTTCCTCTGCCCACCTTGGGCTCGCTTGCCATGTAGCAGTTCAGAGTAGAGCGTTTGCTTTGGAAGTCTTGTGTCAGGCATGCGAGCAATGTGACCCGTCCAGCGGAGCTGGTTGAGTGTGGTCAGTGCTTCAATGCTGGGGATGTTGGCCTGGCCGAGGACGCTGACGTTGGTGCGCCTGTCCTCCCAGGGGATTTGCAGGATCTTGCGGAAACATCGTTGGTGGTATTTTTCCAGTGATTCGAGGTGTCGACTGTATATGGTCCACGTCCGTGAGCCATAATAGTCAAGTCTAGAGGTAATAAAGGCATGGATGAGGGTTTCAGCAGAGATGAGCTGAGGCAAGGGCGGAGACAGGCGATGTTATTGAGATGGAAATAGGCAGTCTAAGTTATTGTGCGGATATGTGGTTGAAAGCTCATTTCAGGGTCAAATGGGACACCAAGATTGCAAACCGTGTGGTTCAGCCTTAGACAGGTGTTGGAGAGTGGGATGGAGTCAGTGGCTGGGGAACGGAGTTTGTGGTGGGGATTCATCCGCACTTCTGATAAATCGCACGAGCACGCACGTACGGCCTGGCTCTCACGTGACCCAGGCCTGTGTACAATCATTCAATAAATGGATGTCCCTCTTGAAGTGACTGGGACTTAAACCGAGACCTGTGTATGGAGGGCAGGAAAATCGTACAGTACTTACAAAAAGTGCAATTTACTTATTTTTCGTTCTTAAAAACAGGCTGTTCTTGTACTGCTGTAACTGATTTTTTTTTCTCAGTTTTGTGCAGGGAGTTTTTTGTCAGTGAAGCAGAACAGAGAACATCAGGCCGACACGCAGAGAGCTTTGGGTGCTTTGCTGCGCCGCAACGTTTAATCAGCTATATGCATCTGCTGCTATTCCATGACCTTGTTCCCTGAAAAGCAGGCCTGCTACATTACAGGACAATGGAACACAATGTGCCTGAGATAGTAGATAAGCAAGCCTTGTTTGCACAGTTAGAACTTTGTTCGGCAGGCAAAGGAGATAGTTTTCAGGTGTAAGGAGAGGGAGGTCCCCTGCTCCCTGACCTAAACTAAGGTGCAGATCAACTTACGTGGCACAGACTGCCCGCCGCCAAAGCCTGAGATAAAAACACAATGCTCCATCTGCAGGGTCCTTTCTCCAGCAATGCTGCATATGGTGAACCAATTGCGGAATACAATACAAAAGCTGCTCCGGTTACCAGTGTGGGAGATAGCCCAAAGCCTTGCCTATTGCATTTCTTTTTAAATTCAGGTATAATGTTTTGTCGATGTGCGCTGCATGCACAGGGAGGGATCAGAAACAGATATACGGTGCTCACAAACATATAGATATCGATGTGGCTAGATACATAGATATGGAGCATTGTGGCCACGTTCCATGGGAAGAATGACTCTATTCTCCAGAAGTGAGTCTTCACACTGCCCTTTGTTGTATGTGTTTTGCTGAGTACAACACTGAGGTCAACACACAGCCTCCCATAGCCAAACAACAGGATGTTTTCTAATCAGAATGTGGCCACAATAGTAGGGGGACATTTATTTCCCATTATCGCATTTTATGATTTATCTTAAGTACCCTGATAGTTTTAAAATACAGGGTATGTACAAGGCCCCTCTCTGTGCTAAATGGAATTTATTTTAGCGTTTAACTCAACTAGAAAGACAATTTTATGTAATATAAATGCATAAATAATCATTCATTTTAAGATTTTAAAAGCTTTATATATGCATCTTCTTTAGTGCCTGATTCCCTCAGAACTCATGTTCATAAAACAGTAACAAATCACAATTCAGGAGCTTTGCAAATTCCCGATTAATAATCACCGTGAAAATGGAGCTTAGCTTATTCACTCACCATTAATTAGCGACTCTAACAATACGTTACATGGCTCCACTCTGCTTCACTCACTAAGGCTGCCTACACAACCTGGGAAAAAATCCCAGCAGTAGCACAATCTGTTATTAGAATTCAAAAAAATAAAATAACATTTTTGTTAAGTTCATTCCAATGTTATAAAACATTAGAACCTCATGATCTGCTTCACAGGAGGCCCACCGAACATTTTGTGGCACATCTGTCACATCATCGGTGGGGGGGGTAGATTTTAACTATCGGGTGGGTGGCTGGCAGGGAGCCCGCTGACTGCGAGCAGGAAGCCCGGTACATGTTGAGGCCTCATTACCAAGCTGCCAGCGAGATCCGGAATGCCAAATAGACAGCTTGCCGCTACAGCTTGCTGACCAGCAGGAAGGTAGCTGGTCAGTCCAGGGGGACGGAGTGGATGCAAACTGTGGAGGGGTCAGCGCTAGTGGGCTCCGTCAGGCATGGTCCGGGCGTAATTTCTGTGGCATCAAACTCTCTCAATGACCTCTGACCTTGGAAGATAATGTACTTTCTGACTTACTATGAGCCGTGTCACAGCAGATCTGCTAGAATACATAAATACACACAACACCATGGCCTAGAAACTCGGTGCTGCACGACCAGCACACGCCCGAACCTATAGACCCGAGGCTCGATGGAAATCGGTCCTCAGTCCTCATCAGTATACTTGGCGCTGGTTGGTCTTCCCCAGCCAACTCACCCGAGCGAAGCCATCAATGTTGGGCTGCCTGACAGAAAGGGCTTTTTTAACAAATACATATTTTTAAAAATTTACCTGGAGTTGGCTGCCACTGTGTCGCTGAAGAATTCTAAGCGGGGTAGGCCTGATGCCTGCCCAGCTCATCGCTGTTCAAGTTCTGTATGAGGTTCATCAACAGGCATTAGGCCCCTAATTTGCATTTATATAGCGCCTTTAACATCAGGAAATGTCCCAAAGTGCTTCACAGGAGCGTAATTAGACAAACATTGGCACCGAACCAAATAAGTAGACATTAGGACAGGTGACTAAAAGCTTGGATGAATCAGGTTAAAAGGAAAGTCCTATAAGAGGAGAGAGAGGTGGAGAGGCAGAGGTCGAGGGAATGAATTCCAGAGCTTAAGGCCTAGATGGCTGAAGGCACAGCTACCAATGCTGGGGCGAAGAGAGTAGGGCATTCACAAGGCCCGAGTTGGAGTAATACAGAGTTCTTGGAGGGTTGCAGGGCTGGAGGAGGTTATGGAGATAGGGAGGGGAGAGGCTATGGAGGGATTTGAGCACAAGGATGAGAATTTTAAAATCGAGATGCTAGTGGACCGGGAACCAACATAGATTAGCGAGCACAGTTGAGATGGGTGAGCAGGCCTTGGTGCGGGTTAGATACGAGCATCAGTAATTCTCATAACTTGGAACACAAGTCTGTGAGGGAAAGCTTATATGTGAAATCAGACATTCATGGAATGTTTTCACCAGAGGGTGGAAGAGAGTAAAGGGTTTTACTGGGGACAAGGGCATCAAAGGCAAAGGTGAGGGAATGTCTGAGCCGATTGATAGCTGTAGAAGTATCATGGCAAATGGAGGGCCAAAGTCTAGACAATGGAGGGCCAAAGACTAAAAGTTCCATTGTAAGTGACTTGGGGAGAATATTTTTGAACGCGGAAAAGGTAGGGTTGGAAGGGGGATATGAGTGGTGAGGAATACATAAGAACATAAGAAATAGGAGCAGGAGTAGGCGATTTGGCCCCTCGAGTCTGCTCCGCCATTTAATAAGATCATGGCTGATCTGATCATGAACTCAGCTCCACTTCCCTGCCCACTCCCCATAATCCTTTATTCCCTTATCGCTCAAAAATCTGTCTATCTCCGCCTTAAATATATTCAATGACCCAACCTTCACAGCACTCTGAGGCAGCCCCTTATTCTGAGACTAGGGCTAGAATTTCCCCTGGGATCGCCCAGGTACCGCCCAGTTACCACCCTGTACTGCCCGTTTTACTCCCGATTATTGCCGGCGGTAATTTTGGCCTACAATTACCGCACACGTTTGCTGCCCAAAAATTGATCAAAATTCGCCTGCAGCGCAAATTTCCAGAAAAATGTTGTTTTTACCATCCGCTACCTCCCGTTATTGCTCAGGATCGAAACAGCCCATTTTTTTAGGTACTTGCCTTACTTGGGCCCAGCGTTATGCCTCAATTTTGTTTTGTTTTTCTCTGTGGGGAAACGGCTGCATTTTTAGTTTATCTTTCACTCCCACTGTATATTGAAGGAGGACAAGAAGAAACAGGAGCATTTGATGAGAAGCAAATGATAATCAGTCAGCCCAGCAATCTCGAGGCCTCATAGAAAATATTGCAACTGAGGTTTAAATATCTGGCTGCTTTAAATTGTTTCCTGTCTCTTGTTTTATTTTGCAATGCGTTCAAGCAAGTATTATTACCCTGAAATCTTACAGAAACCCTCCCTTGCTTTTGCAGGGTTCCCAACTGGTGACATTCACTCACAATTCAGAGAACATTATTGTCTCAATCAGGAAAATTCTATTGCTTCAAATTTCTCCCGAATTTGCAGGGGTTCGGCTGACTAAATTTTATTCCATTTTTAAATTCTTCCTCTAATGAAGATGAGCTATTACCATGCACTCCCCTCCTGCGTTCCCCCCACCTCCTTTTCTGTTCTGAAAATGTTGAATCTTGCTGGAGTATGACCCCACGGGTACAGTGAACCATCGACTGCCTCGGCCAAGAGGACATTCTCATGTGTAAGCCGAGATAGTCAGTGTTGACAGGCTATAGCATTGATGTTTGGGAGGAGTTACTGGAAAAAAGTTGAAGCCTTGACAAATTGTTAAATCACTGCAGATTTAACAAATGGCAATCTGCAGATGATTACAAGAAAATACTACACCATATGAAAGAAAGAAAGATTTTTTAACTTATTTTTCAGTTTTTGGTTCCAGTGAAGGGCACACATCCAAAGCATAATAAACAATCTTTTCTCGTTGCAAATTTTCACTGACTATTGTGTTTTTCCCATATTTTCTGTTGTATTTTAGATTGTTTTCCTCCACTGCTGGGTTGGTTTCTAATTGATGCATTAAACACTTAAGAGGTGGCAAACAGTAAAACCTAAACAGTAAGTTACAAAGGACACTGGCAATCACACATTTAAAGTTGTGTTTCCTAAAAGTTGTCATATGGGACATATTTTCCCCTCCCCACAAGTGAGTGAAACACAGTACAAGAATGGTTTAGTTGAATATATTTTTTTTAATAAAAGTTGTAATTTCTATTAAACTTTAACAATGTAATAAAATAACAAATTTTTCTGAATGAAAATTTTACAAAACAAAACATTATCAACAAGCAACCAGCAACAACAACAACAACAACAACATCAACAGTCAAAGCAACACTCAAGGCACCCCTGCACCCTCCCACGATTCTACCTGCAGTCACTTTTCCCAAGGCCTTTCCTCCCCAATCACCCCCAGATCCTTGGCCCTGCCCCCCTCCTCCTCCTGTTATTAATACCCCGGCTCTGTCCACGTCGGGACCAGTACGTCGTGCAGCAGCAGAAGACCTCGAGCGTGACTACTGGTGGGGGGGGGGGGTGGTGGCGACAATGGCTGCGCTATATGCAAGGGCTCTGGAGAAGATGGGGGTGCTGAGGACCCATCTTCAAAGTTGGAAGAAACTAGTTCCTCCCGACGATCAGGTGCTGTCACCATTGGTGGTATGGCACCTTGGTGTGCAGTGCCATAGCTCACGACTATCGATTGCCGCATAGCATTGGCAGTCTGGGTGTTCTCCCTCACCACGGCAATCAGCTGCACCATGTCCACCGATTGACGGGCTGCTGAAGCTGCGATGTTTACGGACAACCCAGCAATGGCCTGGAGGAGCTCTCGAGTCAAGTCGATGCTCGTCCTGGACAATCCCACCATGTCCAGGTTCGTATCTGCCTGTCTCGCAGCGTTCTCACTTTGCCGGATCAGCCGCTGTGGATTCAGCATGGGGGTCGGTGTACACCAATGCATGTCACTTGGTCCCGCTTCCTCGGACCGGAATCCAGAAAAGTTGGATTCCGACGAGGAACCGGTGGCCGCAGGTGGAAAGGACCCTTGAAGTCCCGCCACCCCTCCCTCCTCCTGCACCACCACTGTGACAAAATTTTGAGGAGTGTTCTCCTCCTGCTTCTGCAGCACCATCTCTTCCGTCTCTTCCACCACCATCTCTTCATTCCTTATTCCCTCGAATGACTCCTCGCTGGGAGGGGCAGGTGGCTCCACCTGTGCAATTGTAAAAACATAACATTAATGGTTGGCAACAGGGGAGGGGAGGGGTCAGAGGTAACACGAGAGCAATTCACTTTGCGCAGGCTTATGTCGAGAATAAACATATATTACTGAGAATCATTACATCAAACTATCATAAGCAAAGTAGACAGAAATGACATGACATAACAAAACTTGAGTTCCAAACAGTTTGCTTTCCAAGTGGCAGAGTGTGATCAACCAAAAAATCATGTCAGAACGAACAACATTTCATGCTCCCAGCATTACATTACATTCTACATTATATTGCCATAAGATTAAATTACATGACTGCAGGACAGCCCAGGGATTATGCAGACTTGCCCTCCAGGGGAACTGGTTCGGCACCAACATATGTGGTGGTGTGATCATACGCTCCTGTTAAGGGAGTAGTCTTCGGTGAACCTCTGCCCGTTTTGCGGAGCTCTGCCCTATTGCCGGCTAATTTTTTCTGCAAAGGTGACAAAAAATATGTGTCAACTAATTTCACAGCTACTAATACGGAACACACACATACATACACACACACACACATATATATATATATAGGTACACATCCCCAATTAACCATCCCCAGTCCTTTTGTCAACGAGTGCACCATTTAAATTCTGTTAGCACACAAGTGTTGCATGATGAATACATGAAAATGCAGAGGACTAACACAATGAGATCGATGATGGGTAATAAAAAATGTCACTAAACTTTACAACATAATAAAACGTGGCACTACTTAAGAGTAATTAGTCAGTGCATGATAAAAGTTATTACTTACTCTCGCAGACTCAATTATGTCATTCCACCGTTTGCGGCACTGGTTCGGCCTCCGCATTATGGGCGCAACGGATGACACCGCCTCAGCGATCTCTCGCCATAACTGCTGATACATATTTGGTGCAGGTTTTCCTCGCCCACCTGTGTTGGTTGATCCCAGCGGGCCTCCACTTCGTGGACCAATGATTCCTAGGCTTCTCCTCCCACCTACCTCCCTCTCCACTTCCATGACTTAATTTTCCATCTTATTTATACTGTAAGGGGATAAAGATGTAACTAAAGTGGAAGTAGACAGACAGATGGTCACTAAAGTGGATACTGAAGATAGTGAATTGATCGGACATGTAAACTGGTCCAGATTAAGGGGCTTATCAGTATTGGGAGGTTGTAAGGAGTTGGGAGTTCCTCCACCTCAGGGTGGGGAGTGTGGTATGTCGCCTATTGACAGATTGTATGGGTTTTAGAGTGGAGAAAGGCTAAGAAGCAAAGCTTGATGTGTTGAATGTTGGTACAGAATGATAGAAAATGGCATGGAATCAGATTAAAGGGAATAGCTTTGCTTGTGTATTTATCTTTAAAAATTGCAGACCAAGCTGGAAACGCCAGAGCAAGGTTAAGACTGTGGAACAATACATTCCAACTAAGGCTGAGATGGAGAGGTTGCGAAACCATTCAGTAGCCAGTCTGATAAGGGTTAACGGGCTAGAACCTCACTTTTTTTGCATGCGTAGCGCCCACTTTACAGCTGAAATTACGTAAAAGCCCATATATCGCCCAATTTGGCACAAAATGGAAACTGACGGGCATGTTTAGGAAATTTATCACCGAGCGTTACTTTCCCCATCTGCTTAACGCCAGGAAAAAATATCACCGCCCGCCCACTGTTTTTGGGCGGAATCAGTAGAATGGGCGAAATCAACGGCCATAATATCACTTAACGTTAATTTCCACACTGATTTAACGCCGAGATTCAATAATACCACCCACCCACTTTTATTTGTTGTAAAAAGCATATTTGCCGAAACTAGCGGCCATGAGATTGCCCAGCGTCAATTTCACCACCTCGCATACATATCGCCCACAATATCGCTCACCCAAAAAAACGCCCAGAAAAAGTGGAACTAACCGGAACTAATCACAACATTATGGACACCATGTTCTAGATCACATGTCGCATCCTTCAACCTCGGCGGAGTTTGGATGTACTCTGCAGGTTGTTGGAGTTGATGTGAACATCTCTACAAACATCTTACCGGTTGGAATTGAATAGGTGTCTTCGTCGGGACATTCCTTGTTTGTGACCAATCGGTGGAAAACAGAGAGCTACTGCAGTGGGGCCTGTCCTTTCTCACCCTCTCTTAGTGACCAATTACATGCAGCAGACTCGAGATCACCGAAGGTAAGCTCCACTGCATTATGTGCCCAACGTAAGACATGACAGACTGATGAGGAGGACAAGACAGAAGTACAAGGAGAAGCATTCTTACCTTGACTTGCCCGACACCAGCTGCCTTTGGAAACAGCGCTTCCACAAAGAGGTCATCACTGAGGGCAAATCTGCAGCCTGCCAGCACCATCAGTACTGCACTGTCCCTCGAGGTCAAAGTCACCGCGGCACTGCCATTCTATGCCTCGGGTTCTTTTCAGGCTGGAAACATTTGCAGACTTTCTCAGCATGCCACACATTGCTGCATTAGACAGGCCAGGTCCAGGCCAGGTCCAAGACCACTCCAACCTCTGTCGTCAAGCTACAGTATGCGGATGACGCCTGCATCTGTGCACGCACAGAGGCTGAACTCCAGGACATAGTTGATGTATTTACCAAGGCGTATGAAAGCATAGGCCTTACGCTAAACATTAGTAAGACAAAGGTCGTCCAGCAGCCTGTCCTTGCTGCACAGCACTGCCCCCCCAATATCAAGATCCACGGCGTGGCCCTGGACAACGTAGACCACTTCCCCTATCTCGGGAGCCTCCTATCAACAAGAGCAGGCATTGATGATGAGATCCAACACCGCCTCCAGTGAGCCAGTGCAGCCTTCGGCCGCCTGAGGAAAAGAGTGTTTGAAAATCAATCCCTCAAAACTGTCACCAAGCTCATGGTCTACAAGGCCATAGTAATACCCACCCACCTGTATGGCTCAGATACGTGGACCATGTACAGTAGACACCTCAAGTCGCTGGAGAAATACCACCAGCGATGTCTCCGCAAGTTCCTGCAAATCCCCTGGGAGGACAGACACGCAAACATTATCCCCCTGAAAAACAGATACACCGTTTTGGGTACTGTTGAGGGGGATGACTCATTAGGGGAAGGCAGCAGCAGCCAAATTCATGGCACTGTGGGTGGCTCTGCTGCACAGGAGGGCAGGAAAAAGAGTGGGAGAGCAATAGTGATAGGGGATTCAATTGTAAGGGGAATAGATAGGCGTTTCTGCGGCCGCAACCGAGAGTCCAGGATGGTATGTTGCCTCCCTGGTGCAAGGGTCAAGGATGTCTTTGAGCGGGTGCAGGACATTCTGAAAAGGGAGGGTGAACAGCCAGTTGTCATGGTGCATATAGGTACCAACGACATAGATGAAAAACTGGATGAGGTCCTACGAGACGAATTTAGGGAGCTAGGAGCTAAATTAAAAAGTAGGACCTTAAAAGTAGTAATCTCAGGATTGCTACCAGTGCCACGTGCTAGTCAGAGTAGGAATTGCAGGATAGCTCAGATGAATACGTGGCTTGAGGAGTGGTGCAGAAGGGAGGGATTCAAATTCCTGGGGCATTGGAACCGGTTCTGGGGGAGGTGGGACCAGTACAAACCGGATGGTCTGCACCTGGGCAGGACCGGAACCAATGTCCCAGGGGGAGTGTTTGCTAGTGCTGATGGAGAGGGGTTAAACAAATATGACAGGGGGATGGGAACCTATGCAGGGAGACAGAGGGAAATAAAAGGGAGACAGAGGCAAAAGACAGAAAGGAGAATAGTAAAAGTGGAGGGCAGAGAAACCCAAGGCAAAAAACAAATAGGGCCACATTACAGCAAAATTCTAAAGGAACAAAGTGTGTTAAAAAGACAAGCCTGAAGGCTCTGTGCCTCAATGCGAGGAGTATTCGGAATAAGGTGGACGAATTAACTGCACAGATAGCAGTTAATGGATATGATGTAATTGGCACCACAGAGACATGGCTCCAGGGTGACCAAGGCTGGGAACTCAACATCCAGGGGCATTCAACATTTAGAAAGGATAGACAGAAAGGAAAAGGAGGTGGGGTGGCGTTGCTGGTTAAAGAGGAAATTAATGCAATAGTAAGGAAGGACATTGGCTTGGATGATGTGGAATCGGTATGGGTGGAGCTACGGAATACCAAAGGGCAGAAAACACTGGTGGGAGTTGTGTACAGGCCACCAAACAGTAGTAGTGAGGTTGGAGACAGCATCAAACAAGAAATAAGGGATGTGTGCAATAAAGGTACAGTAGTAATCATGGGCGACTTTAATTTACATATAGATTGGGCTAACCAAACTGGTAGCAATGCGGTGGAGGGGGATTTTCTGGAATGTATTAGGGATGGTTTTCTGGACCAATGTGTCGAGGAACCAACTAGAGAGCTGGCCATCCTAGACTGGATGATGTATAATGAGAAGGGACTAATTAGTAAGCTTGTTGTGCGAGGCCCCTTGGGGAAGTGTGACCATAATATGGTAGAATTCTTTATTAAGATGAAGAGTGACACAGTTAATTCAGAAATTAGGGTCCTGAACTTAAGGAAAGCTAACTTCGATGGCATGAGGCGTGAATTGGCTAGAATAGACTGGCAAATGATACTTAAAGGGTTGATGGTGGATAGGCAATGGCAAACATTTAAAGATCACATGGATGAACTTCAGCAATTGTACATCCCTGTCTGGAGTAAAAAGAAAACAGGGAAGGTGGCTCAACCATGGCTAACAAGAGAATCCAAGGAAGAGGCATATAAATTAAGGATAGTGTTAGATCCAAGGAAGAGGCATATAAATTGGCCAGAAAAAGCAGCAAACCTGAGGACTGGGAGAAATTTAGAATTCAGCAGAGGAGGACAAAGCGTTTAATTAGGAGGTGGAAAATAGAGTATGAGAGGAAGCTTGCCGGGAACATAAAAACTGACTGCAAAAGCTTCTATAGATATGTGAAGAGAAAAAGATTAGTGAAGACAAACGTAGGTCCCTTGCAATCAGATTCAGGTGAATTTATAATGGGGAACAAAGAAATGGCAGACCAATTGAACAAATACTTTGGTTCTGTCTTCACGAAGGAAGACACAAATAACCTTCCGGAAGTACTAGGGGACCGAGGGTCGAGTGAGAAAGAGGAACTGAAGGATATCCTTATTGGGTGGGAAATTGTGTTGGGGAAATTGATGGGATTGAAGGCCGATAAATCCTCGGGGCCTGATTGTCTGCATCCCAGAGTACTTAAGGAAGTGGCTCTCGAAATAGTGGATGCATTGGTGATCATTTTCCAACATTTCTATCGACTTTGGATCAGTTCCTATGGACTGGAGCGTAGCTAATGTAACACCACTTTTTAAAAAAGGAGGGAGAGAGAAAATGGGTAATTATAGACCGGTTAGCCTGACATCAGTCGTGGGGAAAATGTTGGAATCAATCATTAAGGTTGAAATAGCAGCACATTTGGAAAGCAGTGACAGGACCGGTCCAAGTCAGCATGGATTTATGATAGGGAAATCATGCTTGACAAATCTTCTGGAATTTTTTGAGGATGTAACTGGTGGAGTGGACAAGGGGGAACCAATGGATGTGGTGTATTTGGACTTTCAAAAGGCTTTTGACAAGGTCCCACATAAGAGATTGGTGTGCAAAATCAAAGCACATGGTATTGGGGGTAATGTCCTGACGTGGATCGAGAATTGGTTGGCAGACAGGAAGCAGAGAGTCGGGATAAACAGGTCCTTTTCGGAATGGGAGCCAGTGACAAGTGGAGTGCCGCAGGGCTCAGTGCTGGGACCCCAGCTCTTTACAATATACATTAATGATTTGGATTTGGAATTGAGTGTAATATCCCCAAGTTTGCAGATGACACAAAACTGAGTGGCGGTGTGAGCTGTGAAGAGGATGTTAAGAGGCTGCAGGGTGATTTGGACAGGTTAGGTGAGTGGGCAAATGCATGGCAGATGCAGTATAATGTGGATAAATGTGAGGTTATCCACTTTGGTGGCAAAAACATGAAGGTAAAATATTATCTGAATGGTGGCAGGTTAGGATAAGGGGAGGTGCAATGGGACCTGGGTGTCATGGTTCATCAGTCATTGAAAGTTGGCATGCAGGTACAGCAGGCACTGAAGAAGGCAAATAGCATGTTGGCCTTAATAGCTAGGGGATTTGAGTATAGGAGCAGGGAGGTCTTACTGCAGTTGTACAGGGCCTTGGTGAGGCCTCACCTGGTCTCCTAAGCTGAGGAAGGACGTTCTTGCTATTGAGGGAGTGCAGCGAAGGTTCACCAGACTGATTCCCGGGATGGCTGGACTGACATATGAGGAGAGACTGGATCAACTGGGACTTTATACACTGGAATTTAGAAGGATGAGAGGGACCTCATAGAAAAGTATAAGATTCTGATGGGACGGGACAGGTTCGATGCGGGAAGAATGTTCCCGATGTTGGGGAAGTCCAGAACCAGGGGACACAGTCTTAGGATATGGGGTAGGCCATTTAGGACTGAGATAAGGAGAAACTTCTTCACTCAGAGAGTTGTTAACCTGTGGAATTCCCTGCCGCAGAGAGTTGTTGATGCCAGTTCATTGGATATATTCAAGAGGGAGTTAGATATGGCCCTTACGGCTAAAGGGATCAAAGGGTATGGAGAGAAAGCAGGAAAGGGGTACTGAGGTGAATGATCAGCCATGATCTTATTGAATGGTGGTGCAAGTTCGAAGGGCCGAATGGCTTCTATGTTTCGATTAGCGTTCTCGTCCAGGCCAACATCCCCAGCATTTAAGCACTGACCACATTTGATCAGCTCCGCAGGCCACATAGTCCGCATGCTAGACACGAGACTCCCAAAGCAGTGCTCTACTTCCGGAACTCATCCACGGCAAACAAGCCAAACGTGGGCACAGGAAACATTACATAGACACACTCAAAGCCTCCCTGATAAAGTGTGACATCCCCACTGACACCTGGGAGTCCTTGGCCATAGACCACCCTAAGTGGAGGAAGTGCATTTGGGAGGGCGCTGAGCTCCTTGAGTATCGTCGCCGAAAGCATGCAGAAATCAAGCGCAGGCAATGGAAGGAGCGTGCGGCAAACCAGGCTCCCTGCCCACCCTTTCCCTCAACGACTATCTGTCCGACCTGTGGCAGAGACTGTGGTTCTCGTTTTGTACTGTACAGCCGCCTAAGAACTCATGCTAAGAGTGGAAGCAAGTCTTCCTTGATTCCGAGGGACTGCCTATGATGATGAGACAGGTCACTGAAACCATGTACGCACGCAGGAGGGACTTGATCAGCTTCCCTACAACCAGGGAGGCATAGAGTGAGAGGGCTCTTGGATTCTCCAGAATTGCAAACTTCCCCAAGGTGCAGGGAGCAATAGACTGTATGCACATCACGATGCGGGCAAGTTTTCAGGATGCAGAGGTTTTCAGGAACCGCAAGGGATTCCACTCCCTGAATGTCCAACTGGTTGTCGACCACCAGCAAATTATACTGGCAGTGAATGCTCAATTTCCGGGCAGCATCCATGATGCTCACATCCTGTATGAGAGTTCTATATCTGACTTGTTTAACAATCAGCCACAAGGTCAATACTGGATGCTTGGCACCAAAGGATATGGCCTCGCCAGCTGGCTGATGACCCCCACTGCATGACACCCACACCGAAGCCAAGAGGCGATGCAATGAGAGCCACAGAGCAACTCGCAATATTGTGGAGAAAGCCATTGGAGTGCTGAAGCAGCGCTTTGGATGCCTGGACCACTCAGGACGTGAGCTCCAATACCACCCTGAGCAGGTAGATCAATTCGTGGTGGTGTGCTCCATGCTACACAACTTGGCTATCAGGCGGGGACAAGAATTGTCTAATGAGTCTGACAGTCCACCTCATCAAAGAGAGGAAGAGGAGGCAGACGCTGACATCGGCCCAGAAAATCAGGCTGATGCTGAAGCCATGCCCCCGACGCCCTGTAGACCGCATTGAAAAAGCCCATGGTGGCATGATAGCTGCAAGACCATTACGTTACGATCTCATCAATGATCGCTTTTCCTGAAAGAACGTTGGTGTTATTTACAAGGCTGACACACTGCTGGGTGTGCAGGTGATACATCAATGGTGGGCATCACCTTGGTGACAGTTAAAGTTTAAGTTGATTGAAGTTAAGTATAATTATACCCTTTGATAAGGAACCACCAGCGTGTAATGGTGCAGCTATCTGAGCCAATGTGCTACAAGGTTTTGTTAAATAAAAAACATTTAAACCGAACATTAGTCTGAAATCATCAGTATTTCTGTACAAACCAACCCTCCCCCCCACACCCCCGGCTTCTCCTCCCCACCTCTACCCCTTCCCCTTCCCCTTCCCCTCCTGACTCCAAGCCGCCTGGCCGAGGATCTCCTCAAGCGATGCTTCATTGGGAGGGGGAGGTGACGGCCGAAACACTGCTTGGACGGATACAGGAGAGGACGGTCCTGAGGTGGGAACGTGCTCCGAGCCAGAAGCAAGATGTTGGTTGGCAATGGGGGTGCACTCCGGGGCCACTGGGAGCAAGCTATCTTAGATCCACCTTGGGAAAAAAACCCAGTAAAATGGAATATTATTTGAATGGGAAGAAATTGCAACATGCTGAGGTGCAGAGGGACCTGGGGGTCCTTGTGCATGAATCCCAAAAAGTTAGTTTGCAGGTGTAATCAGGAAGGCGAATGGAATGTTGGCCTTCATTGCGAGAGGGATGGAGTACAAAAGCAGGGAGGTCCTACTGCAACTGTATAGGGTATTGGTAAGGCCGCACCTGGAGTACTGCGTGCAGTTTTGGTCACCTTACTTAAGGAAGGATATACTGGCTTTGGAGGGGGTACAGAGACGATTCACTAGGCTGATTCCGGAGATGAGGGGGTTACTTTATGATGATAGATTGAGTAGACTGGGTCTTTACTCGTTGGAGTTCAGAAGGATGAGGGGTGAACTTACAGAAACATTTAAAATAATGAAAGGGATAGACAAGATAGAGGAGGAGAGGTTGTTTCCACTGGTAGGGAAGACTAGAACTAGGGGGCACAGCCTCAAAATATGGGGGAGCCAATTTAAAACTGAGTTGAGAAGGAATTTCTTCTCCCAGAGGGTTGTGAATCTGTAGAATTCTCTGCCCAAGGAAGCAGTTGAGGCTAGCTCATTGAATGTATTCAAGTCACAGATAGATAGATTTTTAACCAATAAGGGAATTAAGGGTTACGGGGAGCGGGCGGATAAGTGGAGCTGAGTCCATGGCCAGATCAGCCATGATCTTATTGAATGATGGAGCAGGTTTGAGGGGCTAGATGGCCTACTCCTGTTCCTAATTCTTATGCTCTTATGTAAGCACACACCACAGCCACACACGCTTTCAGTACCTCTGAGCTCCCTCTCTGTCTGACTCCTCTTCTGCGCATGTCATGATGACTCTTGATCTCCTGAATCTTGGGAATCGAGCATTGCCATGCCGTTGCTAAGGACGGTGACACTTTACGGCAGAAGGTCAAAACAATTTAATGCCAACGGCCATTTCAGATCGCTCGCGGTAACGCCCATTTTCAAAAATGGAGACTAGGTGCTTTGAGAATGGCGAGAAGCCGGCGATCTGCAAACCCTTTTTTACTGCCCACAGCGGAAATTTGGGCGATAAGCACAAAAGTGGAGGTTCTAGCCTATTGAATCAATATAGCTTCGTAAATCAGCTGTAAACCAACCGGTGGCCATGGAAGGTTTTGTAGGAGGGTCGCACACCTCGGAAACTGTATAACTGTGGGTGAAACCATTGTTCTTTGAAGGGTTCATCAAAATTGTTCCCCTGTATATGCTTGAATAAAGATCAGTTGAACCAAGGGTTCGTCTGAGTGATTCCGTGGTCGCTAAATGGGCTGGAGTCGATCCCTTATTTCAGGGGATCCACCTTAAAGAAGATAAGCCTTCTATTTACCCCAACAATACTGATTTATATATTTAAATTAAAATTATTATTTATTATTTATTATTATTAGTATTATTTTTTATGATGTACTATTATTACTATTATTATTAAAAGTTATATTATTATCAATTAATAATGAATATACTCCTCAAATTTGTTTTATACACAGATCTTATTCAACAGCTCCTCTCTCTCTCAGATTGACCCACCTCTGCACTTTCAAAATCTCCAGCACTCTCTCATTGTTATCTGCGCATGCGCAAGGCCACCTTTGACCCCGAAATCGCGGGAGAATGTCCGCGCATGAGCAGAGAAAAAAAATGCGTGTTTTCCAGTGGGGCTGCTTGCTTTTAGTAAGGCAAGCAGATCGCCGACTTTTAGACCCTTCACCACCGCCCGCTCCGGCCCGCTACCGCAACACATCGTCACCGCCGAGACTCAACCACTGAAAATCGCAGGAGCGCGCAACAGTATTGCGGCGGTTCTAACGACGCAACCGCTGGAATACCGCTAAGAATCCGGCGGCAGCGATCCGAGGGGAAATTCTAGCCCTATGTCCCTTAGTTTTAGTTTCCCCTATGTGTGGAAATATCCTCTCTGCATCCACCTTGTCGCGCCCCCTCATTATCTTACATGTTTTGATAAGATCACCTCTCATTCGTCTGAACTCCAATGAGTATAGGCCCAACCTACTCAACCTATCTTCATAAGTCAACCCCCTCATCTCCGGAATCAACCCAGTGAACCTTCTCTGAACAGCCTCCAATGCAAGAATATCCTTTCTTAAATACGGTGAACAAAACTGTACGCAGTACTCTAGGTGTGGCCTCACCAATACCCTGTATAGTTGTAGCAGGACCACTCTACTTTTATACTCTATCCCCCTTGCAATAAAGGCCAACATTCCATTTGCCTTCCTGATCACTTGCTGTACCTGCATACTAACTTTTTGTGTTTCATACACAAGGACCCCCCAGGCCCCTCTGTACTGCAGCATTTTTCAATTTTTCTCCATTTAAATTATAATTTGCTTTTTTATTTTTTCTCCCAAAGTGGATAACCTCACATTCAACCTTATACTTTATCTGCCAAATTTTTGCCCACTCACTTAGCCTGTCTATATCCCTTTGCAGATTTTTTGTGTCCTCACAATTTGCTTTCCCACCTATCTTTGTATCATTAGCAAACTTGGCCACATTACACTCGGTCCCTTCATCCAAGTCATTAATATAGATTGTAAATAGTTGAGGCCACAGTACCGATCTCTGCGGGACCTCATTAGTTACTGTTTGCCAACCGGAAAATGAACCATTTATCCTGACTCTCTGTTTTCTGTTATTTAGTCAATCCTCTATCCATGCTAATATATTACCCCCAACCCCATGAACTTTTATCATGTGCAGCAACCTTTTATGTGGCACCTTATCGAATGTCTTCTGGAAATCCAAATACACCACATCCACTGGTTCCTCCTTATCCACCCTGCTCGTTACATCCTCAAAGAACTCCAGCAAATTTGTCAAACATGATTTCCCTTTCATAAAACCATGCTGACTCTGCTTGATTGAATTTTGCTTTCCCAAATGTCCTGCTACTGCGTCCTTAATAATGGGCTCCAACATTTTCCCAATGACAGGTGTTAGGCTAACTGGTCTATAGTTTTCTGCTTTCTTTCTGCCTCCTTTTTTAAATAGGGCTGTTACATTTGCGGTTTTCCAATCCGCTGACACCTCCTGAGAATCCAGGGAATTTTGGAAGATTGCAACCAATGCATCCACTTTCTCTGCAGCCATTTCTTTTAAGACCCTAGGATGAAAGCCATCAGGTCCAGGGGACTTGTCCATCTTTAGTCCTATTATTTTACTGAGTACTACTTCTTTAGTGATAGTAATTGTATTAAGTTCCTCCCTCCCGATAGCCCCATGTTTGACCACTATTGGGATGTTTTTAGTGTCTTCTACTGTGAAGACCGATACAAAATATTTGTTCAAAGTCTCTGCCGCTTCCCTGTTCCCCATTATTAATTCCCCAGTCTCATCCTCTAGGGGACCAATATTTACTTTAGCCACTCTTTGCCTTTTTATGTACCTGTAGAAACTCTTACTATTTGTTTTTATATTTTATGCCAGTTTACTTTCATAATCTATCTTCCCTCTTTTTATTATTTTTTTAGTCGTTCTTTGCTGGCTTTTAAAAGTTTTCCAATCCTCTGGCCTCCCACTAGTCTTGGCCACATTCTATGTCCTTGTTTTCAATTTGATACCATCCCTTATTTCCTTAGTTAGCCACGGATGCCTATCCCTTCTCTTACAGTCTTTCCTTCTCATTGGGATATATTTTTGTTGAGAGTTATGAAATATCTCCTTAAATGTCTGACACTGCCCATCAACCTGTTCCACACTTTAATTTATTTTCCCAGTCCACTTTAGCCAACTCTGCCTCCGTACCTTTGTAGTCTCCTTTGTTTAAGCTTAGGACGCTGGTTTGAGAACCAACTTTCTCACCCTCCAATTGAATTTGAAATTCAACCATGCTATGGTCATTCATTCCTAGAGGATCCTTTACTAGGAAATCATTTATTAATCCTGTCTCATTACACAGTACCAGATCTAAGATAGCCTGCTCCCTGGTTGATTCCGCAATGTACTGTTCAAGGAAACTATCCTGGATACACTCTATTAACTCTTCCTCAAGGCTACCCCTGGCCAATTTGCTTTGTCCAATCAATATGAAGGTTAAAATCACCCAAGATTATTGCCGTTCCTTTTTTACAAGCCTTCATTATTACTTGATTTATATTCCATCCAACAGTGTAGCTACTGTTCGGGCGTCTATAGACTATGCTCACCAGCAACTTTTTTCCCTTATTATTCCTCATCTCCGCCCAAACTGATTCAACATCTTGCTCTTCTGAGCCAATATCGTTTCTCACTAACGCACTGATCTCATCCTTTATTAACAGAGCTACCCCACCTCCTTTTACTTTTTATCTGTCCTTCCGAATTGTCAAATACCCCTGAATATTTAGTTCCCAGCCTTGGTCATCTTGCAACCACGACTCTGTAATGGCTATCAGATCATACCAATTTGTATCTATTTGTGCTGTCAACTCATCTATTTTGTTACGAATGCTGCGTACAAAGAAGTGATCAGAGATAGCCTTCTCCGTGTCCGAGGCAATGGAAATAGAGAGGCCACATGAGACCATTTACAAAATGCACTGCAGCAACTCGCCAAGGTTTCTTTGACAGCACCTCCCAAACCTGCGACCTCTATCACCTAGAAGGATAAGGGCAGCGCATGCACGAGAACATCATCACCCGAAAGTTCCCCTCTGAGTTACACACCATCCCGATTTGAAAATATCTCGCTGTTCGTTCATTGTCATTGGGTCAAAATCCTGGAACTCCCTCCGTAACAGCACTATGGGAGTACCTTCACCACACGGATTGCAGCGGTTCAAGAAGGCGGCTCACCATCACCTTCTCAAGGGCAGTTAGGGGTGGGCAATAAATGCTAGCTTTGCCAGCGACGCCCACATCCCATGAATGAATTTTTAAAAAGATGGCAAGGTCTCACAACCTTCATGAAAAGAATAGGGTCCACTCCATGGATGTGAAGTTGGTCTGTGATCAAAGGTACAGAATCATGCATGTTATTATCTACTGCCATGGTGGCTGTCATAATTCCTTTATTAGAACATAAGGGTAGAATGTAGTCTTGAATATAGAATGTTTTCTTGCGATGAGCTATTTAGTTTTCAGTAGTTTTGAATCTATTGGCCTTTGGAACATTTTCACCCATTCAAATTCACATTCTATATTCAAGATTACTTGCTGATTATCATCATCATCATAAGCAGTCCCTCGGGATCGAGGAAGACTTGCTTCCACTCCTGAAGTGAGTCCTTTGGTCAGTCCTTTGGCTGAACTGTCCAATACGAGAGCCACAGACTCCGTCACAGGTGGGACAGATAGTCGTTGAGGGGAGGGGTGAGTGGGACTGGTTTGCGCACGCTCTTTCTGCTGCCTGCACTTGATTTCTGCATGCTCTCGGCGTTGAGACTCGAGGTGCTCAGCGCCCTCTCGGATGCACTTCCTCCACTTAGGGCGGTCTTGGGCCAGGGACTCCCAGGTGTCAGTGGGGATGTCACACTTTATCAGTGAGGCTTTGAGGGTGTCCTTGTAGCGTTTCCGTTGCCCACCTTTGGCTCGTTTGCCGTGAAGGAGCTCTGAGTAGAGCACTTGCTTTGGGAGTCTTGTGTCTGGCAATCGGACTATGTGGCCTTGAGGTGTTGACTGTACATGGTCCATGTCTCTAAGCCATATAGAAGGGCAGGTATTACTACAGTCCTGTAGTCCATGATTACAGACCCCAAAGATCTTACAGTTTACATGGCCATTACAGCTAAATTATGAAATGTCGCTTAGTTTTTAAATATTTGTTATTAACATTAACACTTGTTCTCGAGCCCAATGCATTCATTAAAATGATTTAAAATATAATATTATATTGCTTCTGACAGATTTTGACAGAACCAAGACAGAATGTTGTTTAATGTCTAAAATCAGATTAGTCACTTTGTATTTAGTCAAACTGATAATTAGCTTCAATCAATTCAGCAGTACTTGAGTAGCTCTGATTTTTAAGGTTGGCCTTTATTCACGTCCAATCCGCTAACTATTAATCCTTCTTTCTGAGTTCTACAATTTAACTCATAGTATATCTGAGTTACTTAGGTTTGCTTAACTTACTTTTTATTCCTTTTGATGTTAGTATTTTGCCCTCTCCATATGCTGTATTTTTATTGGCCCCTCACCAATAACCCTCCACTTTCCGTAGATTAACTGACAAAATAATAGCAGCAGGAGTAGGCTCTAAATACAAACAATTCTTATATCCCAAATTATTATTAAAACTCAAAGTTCCGTTAAAGTATTCCTGTCCAAAGAACAACTAGGATCAATGGGTGCACAAGGACCATGTGAGCTAAGCATTGAGGGAAATGGATTCCTGTTTCGAATTCAAATAAATCTGAGAACTTGGACCAGAGAATATGGGTACCTGTGGCCTCAACTCAATCAATGGTTGTCCATCTGATTTCCATTTAGAAAAATCTTAGGGCCCGAAATTCAGGACCACTGGAAAGCAGTTGCCCCCCTCCCATCTTTTTGGGGCCATTAGCGGCGAAATTTTTTCGTGGCTAGGCCACCCGATTTTCAGCTCCAAAAGTGAAAAAATGGGTTCCAGCGCTAATGAACCCTTCTAAAGTGGATTTTTCAGCGGTGTGGCTGTCTTAATTTGAACGTTATCACCACTGAGACATTCAGCATGCAGTAAGGGTTTCTAATGAGCCAGCTGCTCCCTGGCCTGTTTAAAGGTCAGGGTTTGCATCAAGGCCTGAGGGGGGAAGGAGTTTACAAGGAGGTTGGAAGGAGTTTAGAAGCAGTTTGGAAGGATGGCTGATGCAAGAGGTACAAGGAGAGCCAACCGCTTCACTGATTATGGAGCTGGAGACACTGATGGACGGTGTGAAGGACAGAAGAAGAATACTGTTTCCTGACGTGGGAAGACCTGGCAGAACACCAGTACATAATGCATGGAGGGAGATTGCAGGGGAGTTGTCAGGCACCTCCATACATATGAGGACGCACTCTCCCAGGAGAGTGCTGGCCAGTCTGCACCCAGCCCTTCCAGGCCCAGAGGTTTTCCAGGGTGTCCTAGAAGGATGGCTATAGGTCCCAGACAACAGCCACAGCAGCCTTCCCGGACTCATGGTTCAGCCACAGGATGACAGTTAGGCGTAGTGTTAGGGTAACAGGTGTTATAATGAGATGCACAGGGGTAAAAAATTATTACAGTATTATTATATTGTTCTTTATGTTCTGTTTTTGCAGTGATTTGGATAATTTGAGAAATCTTTATTTTTGGCACATATATCTGGCCAGGTGTTTCATTTGGAAGTGGGCAATTCTGCGTTGAGGCACTCATTACTTTTGGCCTTTGAAAGTGGGACCTGAAGGGTCATGTGTGGATGGGATTATCAGAAGCGAGCAGCTATGAGACGCATCTGCACCTCCCTTCCAGGGTGGCGATGGGGACGACGCCTCCTAGCTCTGGGGTGACGGGGATCCTCCTCCTCCTCCTCCTCCACCTCCTCAGGTGGTACTGCTGGCTCAACCTCCAGCGGCTGTCCCCTCATGATGGCCAGGCTGTGCAGCATGCAGCAGACCACGACGATTATGGAGACCTGTTGAGGAGAGTACTGCAAGGTGCCACCAGACCGGTCCAGGCACTGGAACCTCTGCTTGAGGATGCCTATGCAGTGCTCAATGATGCACCTGATGGCACATTGAGCGTCATTGTAGGCATGCTCTGGCACTGTCCTGGGATTCCGCAGTGGAGTGAGCAGCCAAGCGTACAGGGGATATCCCTTGTCCCCAAGCAGCCAACTGCAATCCTGATTTGGGCCTGTGAAGACGGCGGGCACACTGGTCTAGTGCAGAATGAACGAATCATGGCTGCTGCCTGGGTACCTCGCATCAACTGCCAAGATCCGACGCTGGTGGTCACACATGAGCTGCAATTTCAGCGAGTGGAAGCCTTTGCAGTTCACAAAGATCTCGGCCCAACGTGTGTGCAGTCAATGGCACCCCTGCACCCTTGGGAAGCCTGCCATTCGGGCAAATCAGGCCTGCCGCTCCACCTGCTTGTCCCTTGTCATCGGAAAGGAGATGTATTGGACCCTTCTCCTGTAAATTGCATCGGCGACCTGCCGGATGCCGAGATTTGTGAGATGTTGGCAATGTCTGCAGCGGCAGTCTGGAAAGATCCCATGGTGTAAAAATTCAAGGCGATGGCGACCTTGGTCTCCACGGTGAGGGTGGTCCTGAGCCTTGTTTGAGGCTGCAGATCTTCTCGCAGGAGGTGCAGAGCTCCCTGAGTACTTCAAATAATCTTATCCACACATGACCCTTCAGGTCCCACTTTCAATGGCCAGCGCAATGAGTGCCTTAATGCAGAATTGCCCACTCCCAAATGATCTGCACACAGAGGTCTTGAACGGGGTGGAGTTAAACAGAGTAGTTTAAGCGGGAATTTAGAAAGAGTGGGAATGTGGAGAAGAGGGGGAAGATTAAAAAAAGTAAAAATAGGAAAGTGATATTTCACTAGCTGCTAGTTTGGTCAGTTTGGTCAGTTTTTCTTGGGCATTGGTTTAAATTAAGAGCATGGACTATAAACTAAACGTTTAAAACTTCTAATCTTAACTAATTGAATACATTAGAGATGGAGGGCAGGTGGTTTGTTTTAGCTGTTGCATGTGGGAACACCATTGAGGTTCACGGCGACCACATCTGCAGCAAGTGTCTGCAGTTCGAGGAACTTCGGCTCCATGTTGATGAGCTGGAATCCGAGCTGCAGACATAACGACACATCAGGGAGAGGGAGAGTTACCTGGACGCCGTAATTCAGGAGCTAGTCACACCAATTAGATTAATTAATTCAAATTCAATACATGGTCAGGGACAGGAGGGTGTGAACATAAGAACATAAGAACATGGTTGATCCAATCATGGATTCAGCTCCACTTCTCCGTCTGCTCCACATAACCCCTTATTCCTTTATAGGTTAAGAAACTGCCTATCTCTGTCTTAAATTTATTCAATGTCCCAGTTTCCACAGCTCTCTGAGGCAGCAAATTCCACAGATTTACAACCCTCTGAGAAAAGAAATTCCTCCTCATCTCAGTTTTAAACGGGCGGCCTCTTATTCTAAGATCATGCCCTCTAGTTCTAGTCTCCCCCATCAGTGGAAACGTCCTCTCTACATTCACCTTGTCAAGCCCCCTCATAATCTTATACATTTCGATAAGATCATCTCTCAGTCTTCTGAATTCCAATGAGTAGAGGCCCAGCGTACTCAACTTTTCCTCATAAGTCAGCCCCCTCATCCCCAGAATCAACCTAGTGAACCTTCTCTGAACTGCCTCCAAAGCAAGTATATACTTTCGTAAATATAGAAACCAAAACTGCACGCAGTATTCCAGGTGTGGCCTCACCAATACCTTATATAGCTGTAGCAAGACTTCCCTGCTTTTATACTCCATCCCCCTTGCAATAAAGGCCAAGATTCCATTGGCCTTCCTGATCACTTGCTGTACCTGCATACTAATCTTTTGTGTTTCATGCACCAGGACCCCCAGGGTCCCACTGTACTGCAGCACTTTGCAATTTTTTTCCATTTAAATGCTAATTTGCTCTTAGTTTTTTCTGCCAAAGTGCATAACCTCACACTTTCTAATATTATACTCCATCAGCCAAATTTTTGCCCACTCACTTAGCCTGTCTATGTCCTTTTGCAGGTTTTTTTGTGTCCTCTTCACACATTGCTTTTCCTCCCATCTTTGTATCATCAGCAAACTTGGCTACATTACACTCGGTCCCTTCATCCAAGTTGGGGTCCCAGCACTGATCCCTGCGACACCCCACTAGTTACTGATTGCCAAACCAAGAATGAACCATTTATCCTGACTCTCTGTTTTCTGTTAGTTAGCCAATCCTCTATCCATGCTAATATATTACCCCCAATCCCATGAATTTTTATCTTGTGCAGTAAACTTTTATGTGGCACCTTGTCAAATCCCTTCTGGAAGTCCAAATACACCACATCCACTGGTTCCCCTTTAACCACCCTGTTCGTTACATCCTCAAAGAATTCCAGCAAATTTGTCAAACATGACTTCCCCTTCATAAATCCATGCTGACTCTGCCTGACTGAATTATGCCTTTCCAAATGTCCTGCTGCTGCTTCTTTAATAATGGACTCCAACATTTTCCCAACCACAGATGTTAGGCTAACTGGTCTATAGATTCCTGCTTTTTGTCTGCCTCCTTTTTTAAATAGGGGCATTATATTTGCAACTCCCCAGAATCCAGGAAAGTTTAGTAAATTACAACCAATGCATCCACAATCCCTGCCGCTACTTCTCTTAAGACCCTAGGATGCAAGCCATCAGGTGCAGGGGATTTATCCGCCTTTAGTCCCATTATCTTACTGAGTACCACCTCCTTAGTGATTGTGATTGTGGTAAATTCCTCCCCCCCTATAGCCCCTTGATTATCCACTGTTGGGATATTTTTAGTGTGCTCTACCGTAAAGACTGATACAAAATATTTGTTCAGAGTTTCGGCTAATCTCAATGTTCCCCATCACTAATTCCTCGGTTTCGTCCTACGAGTGACTACGAGTGAGGGAGATATGGGGACTCAGGATGTAGTGATGGAGGAGCCTCGGTCCTTGCTCTTGTCCAATAGGTTCGAGGCTCTTACTCCCTTTTTGGACAAGAGCAGGGACTGCAGGGAGGACGAGCAAACTGACCACAGCACCGTGGTGCAGGGGGCTATTCAAGTGGTAGGGGACAGTATCATTAGGGGGATAGATAAGGTTCTCTGCAGCCGAGAGCATGAGTCCTGGTGCCAGGGTTAAGGACATCTCCTCTGGGCTGGAGAGGAACTTGGAGTGGGAGGTAGAAGATCCTGTTGTCGTGGTCCACGTGGGTATCAACAACATAGGTAGGACAAAGAGGTTCTGCTGAGGAATTATGAGCAGCTTGGTGCCAAATTTAAAAGCAGAACCACAAAGGTAATAATCTCTGTGATATGTCCTTACTATACAGTATAAATGCACACGAGGCCCATACTTGAGAGAAGGTCACTCTGGGACCAGTTTCCTTTATTACCAAGACCTCAAGTGATGAAGGTGGGTGGAGCTTCCCCTTTTATACCTGAAAGTACAGGTTAGGAGTGTCTCCCGCAAGTGCACCCCTTGTGGTCAATGTTCTCAAGGTGTACAACTTAGGTCAGCTTATACATGGGTTACAATGATAGTTGAATACATGACATCACCTCCCCCCCAAAGTCTTATTGGGATCACAGGTTAAGTCTCTCTGGTGGTTTACGCTCCCTTGTAGAGCATCTGAGTTGGGGCTCCGGTTGTTGGGCGCTGGCCTGAGTGTCTGCTGTTTGCGGTGCCTCAGGCCTGTCCGGACTGCCCACAGTGACTGGGCTCTCCTCCACTTGGTTCCGGTGTTCAGTCACCTGTGGTGGAATAAACTCTACGTCGTGTTCTTCCTCTGCTTCTTCTATGGGGTTGCTGAACCTCCTTTTAGTTTGATCCACATGTTTGCGACAGATTTGTCCACTGGTAAGTTTAACTACCAAAACCCTATTCCCCTCTTTGGCAATCACAGTGCCTGCAAGCCATTTGGGCCCTGCAGCGTAATTAAGGATAAAAACAGGGTCATTGACATCAATACATCGCGCCCTCGCATTCCTGTCATGGTAGTCACATTGTGACTGACGCCTGCTCTCAACAATTTCTTTCATAGTAGGGTGTATAAGGGATAACCTGGTTTTGAGCATCCTTTTCATTAGCAGCTCTGCGGGTGAAACCCCTGTGAGTGAGTGTGGTCGGGATCTATTGGTAACAGGAGGCATGATAAGCGGCTTTGTAGGGAACCCCCTTGGATTCTGAGCATCCCCTGTTTGATTATCTGCACTGCTCGTTCCGCCTGGCCGGCTTGAATGGTGCCGTTCTGATATGGTTGATTCCATTGCCTGCCATGAAGTCCTGGAATTCAGTGCTTGTGAAGCACGGGCCATTGTTGCTGACCAAGACATCTGGTAGACTATGGGCGGCGAACATTGCCCGTAGACTTTCTACCGTGACAGAGGATGTGCTTGAGTTTAAAATGGCACACTCAATCCATTTGGAGTAGGCGTCTATTACAACCAAAACCATTTTTCCCATGAAAGGACCTGCGTAGTCCACATGGATGTGTGACCATGGCTTGGCGGGCCAGGACCAGGGGCTAAGGGGTGCTTCCTTGGGTGCGTTGCCTAGCTGAGCACACGTGTTGCACCTGCGAACACAAAGTTCCAGGTCTGCATCTATCCCTGGCCACCAAACATGTGACCTGGCAATTGCCTTCATCATGACAATGCCCAGGTGCTCATTGTGAAGTTCTCTGATAAACACCTCTCTGCCCATCTGGGGCATGACTACTCAGTTTCCCCACAGTAGGCAATCGGCCTGAATCGAGAGTTCATCCTTGCGACTATGAAACGGTTTAAATTCCTCAGGGCATGCCCCGTACGTGGCTGCCCAGTCCCCATTCAGGACACATTTCTTAACTAAAGACAATAGCGGGGTCTTTATTTGTCCAGACTTTAATCTGATGGGCTGTCACAGGTGAGCCTTCGCTTTTGAAAGCTTCAACAGCCATGACCATCTCAGCATCATGCACGGTAGCCCCCTCAGTGGTGGCTAGTGGGAGCCTGCTGAGTGCATCGGTGCAGTTTTCAGTGCCTAGTCTGTGCCGAATTGTGTAGTCATAGGCGGCTAACGTGAGTGCCCACCTCTGTATGCGGGTCGATGCATTCGCAGTTATGGCCTTGTTGTCGGCCAAAAGGGACGTTAAGGGTTTGTGATCTGTCTCCAGCTCAAATTTCCTGCCAAACAGGTACTGGTGCATTTTGTTTACTGCATATACACATGCTAGCGCTTCCTTTTCTACCATCCCATAGCCCCTTTCTGCCTGGGACAGACTTCTGGAGGCATAAGCTACCGGCTGTAACTGACCATTGGCATTCACAGGGCAGTTGGTGAGGCGCGAGTCCGTGGTCGGAGGCCTATAAAAGGCCCAGCGGCAGCGAGAGGCAGCGGCAGTTGGTGAGGAGCGAGTCCGGGGTCGGAGGCCTATAAAAGGCCCAGCGGAAGCGAGAGGCGGCGGCAGTTGGTGAGGCGCGAGTCCGGGGTCGGAGGCCTATAAAAGGCCCAGCGGCAGCGAGAGGCGTACTTGTGCAGCTACAGGGAGAAGGCAAAAAAGAAGTAGAAAGAAACAGAAAGGTGACATCACAGCCAAGGGAGTAAGTGATTGGCTGGTGATTGGTGAGTAGTTTTTCTTTCTTCTCTTCTATAACAGTGAGTAAGCTTTAGCATTGTTGTTGCCTATCTAAGGGTTAAGTCATGACAGGACAGCTCGGTCACATGTTATGCTCCTCCTGTACCATGTGGGAATTAAGGGACGACTCCAGTGTTCCTGACGACTACGTGTGCAGGAAGTGTATCCGCCTCCAGCTCCTGACAGACCGCGTTGCGGAGTTGGAGCTGGAGGTGGATTCACTCTGGAGCATTCACGATGCTGAGAATGACGTGAGTAGCACGTGTAGCGAGTTGGTCTTACCGCAGGTGAAGGGTCCACAGCCAGATAGGGAATGGAAGACCAACAGGAAGAGCAGTGCAAGGAAGGTAGTGCAGGGGTCCCCTGTGGTCATCCACCTACAAAACAGATACACTGCTTTGAGTACTGTTGAGGGGGATGACTCATCAGGGGAGGGCAGCAGCAGCCAAGTTCATGGCACCGTGGCTGGCTCTGTTGAACAGCAGGGGAGGAAAAAGAGTGGGAGAGCGATAGTGATAGAGGATTCAATTGTAAGGGGAATAGATAGGTGTTTCTGCGGCCGCAACCGAGACTCCAGGATGGTATGTTGCCTCCCTGGTGCAAGGGTCAAGGATGTCTCTGAGCGGGTGCAGGACATTCTAAAAAAGGAGGGAGAACAGCCAGTTGTCGTGGTGCACATTGGTACCAACGACATAGGTAAAAAAAAGGGATGAGGTCCTACGAAACGAATTTAAGGAGCTAGGAGCTAAATTAAAAAGTAGGACATCAAAAGTAGTAATCTCGGGATTGCTACCAGTGCCACGTGCTAGTCAGAGTAGGAATCGCAGGATAGCGCAGATGAATACATGGCTTGAGCAGTGGTGCAGCAGGGAGGGATTCAAATTCCTGGGGCATTGGAACTGGTTCTGGGGGAGGTGGGACCAGTACAAAGCGGACGGTCTGCACCTGGGCAGGACCGGAACCAATGTCCGAGGGAGAGTGTCTGCTAGTGCTGTTGAGGAGGAGTTAAACTAATATGGCAGGGGGATGGGAATCAATGCAGGGAGACAGAGGGAAACAAAAAGGAGACAAAAGCAAAAGACAGAAAGGAGATGAGGAAAAGTGGAGGGCAGAGAAACCCAAGACAAAAAACAAAAAGGGCCACTGTACAGCAAAATTCTAAAAGGAAAAAGGGTGTTAAAAAAACAAGCCTGAAGGCTTTGTGTCTTAATGCAAGGAGTATCCGTAATAAAGTGGATGAATTAACTGTGCAAATAGATGTTAACAAATATGATGTGATTGGGATTACAGAGACGTGGCTCCAGGATGATCAGGGCTGGGAACTCAACATCCAGGGGTATTCAACATTCAGGAAGGATAGAATAAAAGGAAAAGGAGGTGGGATAGCATTGCTGGTTAAAGAAGAGATTAATGCAATAGTTAGAATGGACATTAGCTTGGATGTTGTGGAATCTATATGGGTAGAACTGCAAAACACCAAAGCGCAAAAAACGTTAGTGGGAGTTGTGTACAGGCCTCCAAACAGTAGTAGTAATGTTGGGGAGGGCATCAAATAGGAAGTTAGGGGTGCATGCAATAAGGGTGCAGCAGTTATAATGGGTGACTTTAATATGCACATAGATTGGGCTAACCAAACAGGAAGCAATACGTTGGAGGAGGATTTCCTGGAGTGCATAAGGGATGGTTTTCTAGACCAATATGTCGAGGAACCAACTAGGGGGGAGGCCATCTTAGACTGGGTGTTGTGTAATGAGAGAGGATTAATTAGTAATACCGTTGTGCGAGGCCCCTTGGGGAAGAGTGACCATAATATGGTGGAATTCTGCATTAGGATGGAGAATGAAACAGTTAATTCAGAGACCATGGTCCAGAATTTAAAGAAGGGTAACTTTGAAGGTATGAGGCGTGAATTAGCTAGGCTTGATTGGCGAATTATACTTAAGGGGTTGACTGTGGGTGGGCAATGGCAGACATTTAGAGACCGCATGGATGAACTACAACAATTGTACATTCCTGTCTGTCGTAAAAATAAAAAAGGGAAGGTGGATCAACCGTGGCTATCAAGGGAAATCAGGGATAGTATTAAAGCCAAGGAAGTGGCATACAAATTGGTCAGAAATAGCAGTGAAACCAGAGACTGGGAGAAATTTAGAACTCAGCAGAGGAGGACAAAGAGTTTGATTAGGGCAGGGAAAATGGAGTACGAGAAGAAGCTTGTAGGGAACATTAAGACGGACTGCAAAAGTTTCTATAGATATGTAAAGAGAAAAAGGTTAGTAAAGACAAACGTAGGTCCCCTGCAGTCAGAATCAGGGGAAGTCATAACGGGGAACAAAGAAACGCGGACCAATTGAACAAGTACTTTGGTTCGGTATTCACGAAGGAGGACACTAACAACCTTCCGGATATAAGAGGGGTCAGAGGGTCTAGTAAGGAGGAGGAACTGAGGGAAATCCTTATTAGTCAGGAAATTGTGTTGGGGAAATTAATGGGATTGAAGGCCGATAAATCCCCAGGGCCTGATGGACTGCATCCCAGAGTACTTAAGGAGGTGGCCTTGGAAATAGCGGATGCATTGACAGTCATTTTCCAACATTCCATTGACTCTGGATCAGTTCCTATGGAGTGGAGGGTAGCCAATGAAACTCCACTTTTTAAAAAAGGAGGGAGAGAGAAAACAGGGAATTACAGACCGGTAAGCCTGACATCGGTAGTGGGTAAGATGATGGAATCAATTATTAAGGATGTCATAGCAGCGCATTTGGAAAGAGGTGACATGATAGGTCCAAGTCAACATGGATTTGTGAAAGGGAAATCATGCTTGACAAATCTTCTAGAATTTTTTGAGGATGTTTCCAGTAGAGTGGACAAGGGAGAACCAGTTGATGTGGTATATTTGGACTTTCAGAAGGCTTTCGACAAGGTCCCACACAAAAGATGAATGTGCAAAGTTAAAGCACATGAGATTGGGGGTAGTGTGCTGACATGGATTGAGAACTGGTTGTCAGACAGGAAGCAAAGAGTAGGAGTAAATGGGTTCTTTTCAGAATGGCAGGCTGTGACTAGTGGGGTACCGCAAGGTTCTGTGCTGGGGCCCCAGCTGTTTACACTGTACATTAATGATTTAGACGAGGGGATTAAATGTATTAGCGGCTCTAACAGCGTGCTCAATTTGGGAAGAAAGTTATCAAAATAGTTCAGGAGCCTAGGAACGAACGCAGCTCCGTCATGTTACGGGGTCTGGGTTCTCTCTGGATCGCTTCCGTTTTGGACGCAGTAGATCTGATCCCGTCTGCTGCTACCCTCCTCCCCAGGAATTCTACCTCTGGAGCTAAGAAGACGCACTTCGCCTTTTTCAGTCGCAGCCCTACCCGGTCCAGTCTGCGTAGCATCTCCTTCAGGTTGTGGAGGTGTTCTTCAGTATCGCGACCCGTGATGAGGATGTCGTCTTGAAAAACCACCGTCCTTGGAATCGACTTGAGGAAGCTTTCCATCTTTTGCTGAAAGATTGCGGCGGCCGAATGAATCCCGAACGGGCATCTGTTATACTCAAACAACCCCTTGCGTGTCATGATGGTGGTCAGCTTCTTTGACTCACTCGCCAGCTCCTGGGTCATGTGAGGTCAGGTCCAATTTTGAAAAATGTTTGCCACCGGATAGCGTCGCAAAGAGGTCTTCTACTCTCGGTAGCGGGTACTGGTCTTGGAGTGACACCCGATTGATGGTGGCCTTGAAATCGCCACATATCCTGACCGACCCATCCGCCTTGAGCACCGGCACAATCGGGCTCGCCCAGTCACTGAATTTGACTGGCGAGATGATGCCGTTCCTCAACAGGCGATCCAATTCGCATTCTATCTTTTCCTGCATCACGTACGGCACCGCTCTGGCCTTGTGGAGTACTGGCCTGGCGTCCGGGTTTATGTGACTCACTACCTTGGCCCCCATGAAAGTGCTGATGCCGGGTTGAAATAATGAGTCAAATTTGTCCAGGACCTGTGAGCATGATATTCGCTCCACAGAAGAAATTGCATTGACATTGCCCCATTGACATTGACTCACTCGCGAGCTCCTCCCCAGTAGTGTGGGACCGTCCCCCAGGACAATCCAGAGTGGCAACCTGTTCTCCGAATCTTTGTGGGTCACGACTACCGTGGCGCTGCCTAGCACCGGAATGAACTCCTTTGTATACGTCCGTAGCTGTGAGCAATCGGCAATAATTTTGGCCTCCTGGCCTTGGACACCCACAACCTTTCGAACTGTTTGATACTCATCAGGGACTGGCTGGCCCCTGTGTCTAGCTCCATTAATACTGGGATGCCATTGAGGAGCACTTTCATAATTATCGATGGCGTCCTGGTATATGAACTGCATATGTGCTCCACATGAACTCGCTGAACTTCAGCTTCCAGCGATTTCCCCCAGTATTCATTTGGCCTCGTAGGGCTTACATCGGGCCCGTCCTCCTCGTACATCAACCTAGCGGCAGGCTTCCTGCACATACGCGCCAAGTGATCGCTGATGTTGCAGTTTCTTCAGGTATATTGCTGATACCTGGAAGCTCTGGCTGGGTATTTGCCTCCACACCTCCAGCATGAGCTGGGGGCCCCATTGTTGGAAACAAAAGGTCCATTACTAGTCAATCGTCTCTGACTGTCTTTGTAATTGTCCTTAAGCGCTCCATTAACAGGTGTTGATGGCCGCATTACTGGCCGCATTGTCCATTATGATGACATGAATCGCCGTTCAGCTAGCCATTGTCTCTGTTGAATTCCCCCTTTGGGTTCGATTACACGCTGGGGCATGTCCGATTGCCCTTGTCTGCCTAGAGAACTGTGTTAACAATATTGACTCCCTGGTCATTTGCCGCACTTGAGCCAAAATTTTTATCATACATCATTCTGGTCTCTTCCTCCCCTGAGATAAATGTCTGGGCTATCAGAGCCGCCGCTTCCAAGGTCAAGTCTTTGGTCTCAATCAGTTTCCTGAAAACCCTAGCGTGCTCGATGCCCTCAATAAAAAAGTCTCCCAGAATCTCCGCTCTGCATGCATCTGGGAACTTACATAGGCTCGCCAGTCGCCGGAGACCTGCCACGAAGTCTGGAACGCATTGCCCTTCTCGCCGCCGGTGCGTGTAAAACCGGTGTCTCGCCATGTGCATGCTGCTCGCCGGTTTAAGGTGTTCCCCGACCAACTTACTGAGCTCTTCGAACATCTTGTCCGCTGGCTTCTCTGGCGCTCGAAGGTCCTTCATCAAGGAGTACGTTCTAGATCCACAAACCGTCAGGAGATGAGCCCTGTGTTTGTCGGCCGAATCCTGTCCCAACCATTCCTTCGTGACAAAACTTTGCTGTAGTCTCTCAATAAAGTCATCCCAATCATCACCAACACAGTACCTCTCTTCTGTGCTGCTAGTGGCCATGCTCACGTGGTTTAAATCCCAGTTTCTCGTCGCCAATGATATGTCCTTACTATACAGTATAAATGCACACGAGGCCCATACTTGAGAGAAGGTCACTCTGTGACCAGTTACCTTTATTACCAAGACCTCAAGTGATGAAGGTGGGTGGAGCTTCCCCTTTTATACCTGAAAGTCCAGGTTAGGAGTGTCTGCCACAAGTTCACCCCTTGTGGTCAATGTTCTCAAGGTGTACAACTTAGGTCAGCTTATACATGGGTTACAATGATAGTTGAATACATGACACTCTGGATTACTGCCTGAGCCACGAGCAAGTTGGCATAGGGTAAATAAGATCAGAGAGTTAAACATGTGGCTCAAAGACTGGTGTGGGAGAAATGGGTTTTTGGTTCATGGGATACTGTTACCAGTACTAGGGTAAGAGGGAGCTGTTCCATTGGGATGGGCTCCACGAAGTCCGTGCTGGGATAAGGGTCACTGGCGAATCAAATAACTAGGGCTATAGAGAGGGCTTTAAACTAATTAGTGGTGGGGGGTGGGGTGCGGGGTAGGATTCAGGTGAGCGGAAATTTAAAAAGTCAAAGAATAAGGAGAAGGCAATAGAGCAGGGTAACACTGGGGGAAATGAAAACCAGAGTGTGACAGGAAGGGACAGAATGTATAAACATAAAAGTGTATCAGAAAGTGGGGTCAAAGCAGGAACAAATGGTAAAAAATCAAATTTAAAAGCTCATTATCTGAATGCACGCAGCATTCGTAACAAAATAGATGAGTTGATGGCACAAATAGATACAAATGGGTATGATCTGATAGCTATTACAGAGTCGTGGTTGCAAGATGACCAAGGCTGGGAACTAAATATTCAGGGGTATTTGATAATTCGGAAGGGCAGATAGAAAGGAAAAGGAGGTGGGGTAGCTCTGTTAATAAAGGATTAGATCAGTGCGTTAGTGAGAAAGGTTATTGGCTGAATCAGTTTGGGTGGAGATAAGGAATAAGGGGATAAAGTTGTTGGTGGGCATAGTCTATGGGCTGGAACCTCCACTTTTTTTGCATGCTGAATGCCCACTTAACGCCCATTTTACCACTGAAATGACGTATAACTCCCATATATCGCCCATTTTGGCACAAAATGGAAACTGACGGAAATCTTTAGGAAGCTTATCGCCGAGCGTTACTTTCCCCATGTGCTTAAAAAATAATGCCGCCTGTCCACTTTTTTGGGGCGGAATCATCAGAATGGGCGAAACCAACGGCCATAATATTGCCCAGCGTTAATTTCCGCACTGATTTAACGCCGAGAGTCAATAATACCGCCCGCCCACTTTTTTTGTCGTAAAGAGCATATTTACCGAAACTAGCGGCCATGAGTTCGCCCAGCGTCACTTTCACCACCTCGCACACATAACACCCACAATATCGCTCGCCCAAAAAAACGCCCAGAAAAAGTGGAACTAACCGGAACTAATCGTAGCATTATGGATGTCATGTTCTACATCACATGTCGCATTCTTTAAAAGGCTGCTGTGCTTCAACCTCGGGGGAGTTCGGATGTACTCTGGAGGCCGTTGGAGTTGATGTGAACATCTCTACAAAAAAATCTTGACCATACTGTGACCGATTGGAATTTAATAGGTGTCTTTGTCAGGATATTCCTTGTTTGTGACCAATTGGTAGAAAACAGAGAGCTACTGCAATGGAGCAAGTCCTTTCTCACCCTCTCTTGATGACCAATTACATGCAGCAGATTCGAGATCGGCGAAGGTAAGCTCCACGGCATTATGTGCCCAACATAAGATGTGCCAGACCGATGAGGAGGAGCAGACGTTACACCCCCCGCAAGTACACGTAGAAGCAGTCTTACCTTGACATGCCGACACCACCTGCCTTCGGAGACTGCGTTAACACTGAGGTATGCCAGCTGATAAGGGGAGATCTGCAGCCTGTCAGCACCATCATTACTGCACTGTCTGATGAGGTCAAAGTCAACGCGGCACTGTCGTTCTACGCCTCGGGTTCTTTTCAGGCCACAGCTCGCGACATTTGCAGACTTTCTCAGCGTGCCACACATCGCTGCATTAGACAGGTCACTGAAACCCTGTGCATATGCAAGAGGGACTTGAACAGCTTCCTTATGACGAGGGAGGCACAGAGTGAGAGGGCTCTAGGATTCTCCAGAATTGCAAACTTTCCCAAGGTGCAGGGAGCAATAGACTGTACGCACATAACGATGCAGGCACCTTTTCAGGATGCAGAGGTTTTTAGGAACCGCAAGGGATTCCACTCCCTGAATGTCCAACTAGTTGTCGATCACCAGCAAATTATACTGGCAGTGAATGCTCAATTTCCGGGCAGCATCCATGATGCTCACATCCTGCGTGAGAGCACTGTATCTGACTTGTTTAACAATGAGCCACAAGGTCAATGCTGGATGCTTAGTGACAAAGGATATGGCCTCACCAGCTGGCTGATGATCCCCACTGATGATCACCAAGGCCGAGAGACGATATAACGAGAGCCTCAGAATCACTCGCAATATTGTGGAGAAAACCATTGGAGTGCTGAAGCAGCTTTAGATGCTTGGACCACTCAGGAGGCGGGCTCCAATACCACCCTGAGCAGGAAGCTCAATTCGTGGTGGTGTGCTCCATGCTACACAACTTGGCTATCAGGAGGGGACAAGAATTGCCTGATGAGTCTGACAGTCCACCTCACCAGAGAGAGGAAGAGGAGGATGAGGAGGCGGATGCTGTCATCGGCCAAGACAATCAGGCTGACGCTGAAGCCATGCCCCCACCCCCCGTAGACCACATGAAAGGGCCCGTGGTGGCATGATAGCTGCAACAGCCTTACGTCAGGAGCTCATCAATGATCGCTTTGTCTGAAAGAACATTGGTGTTATTTTCAAAGGCTGACACACTGCTGGGTGTGCAGGTGATACATCAATGGTGGGCATCGCCTTGATGAAGTTAAAATTTCAGTTGATTGAAGTTAAGTGTCATTATACCTTTTGATGTTAAGGAATCACCAGTGCTTAACGGTGCAGCTATCTGAGCCAATGTGCTATAAGGTTTTGTTAAATAAAAAACTTTTAAACTGAACATTTGTCTGAAGTCATCAGTATTTCTGTAAAAAACAACCTTTCCCCCTCCCCCCTCCCCCCGCCCCCCACTCCTCCTCCCCACCTCTACCCCTTTCCCTTCCCCTCCTGACTCCAAGCTGCCTGGCCGAGGTGGTCCTCAGGTGATGCTTCATTGCGGGGGAGGGGGGTGGGGAGGGTGGAGGATGACGGCCGAAATGCTGCTTGGATGGATGCTGGAGAGGACAGTCCCGAGGTGGGAACATGCTCTGAGCCAGAAGCAAGATATTGTTGCTGGTTCTCATGTGTAGTTGGCAATGGGGGTGTGGTATCTTGGGATGCAGTGCCGCGCTCCGGAACCACTAGGAGCCCTCTGCCACCAATGTTCCTGGCTACCAGCTCCTGGGCCTCTACCATCCTTTCCATGTTATATCTTATTTGTTGGACAAAAACTTGGTGCTAGCTATGTTTTTGGTGCTGAGTAGGCTTTTTGCTGCTGGTGAAACAAGTCAAACAGTCAAACAAGTACATACCACAGCCACACATGCCTTTGTAGTCTCCTTTGTTTAATTGGTGCTAGCTATGTTTTTGGTGCTGAGTAGGATTTTTGCTGCTGGTGAAACAAGTCAAACAGTCAAACAAGTACATACCACAGCCACACATGCCTTTGTAGTATCCTTTGTTTAAGCTTAGGACACTGGTTTGAGATCCAACTTTCTCACCCTCCAACTGAATTTGAAATTCAACCATGCAATGGTCATTCATTCCTAGAGGATCCTTTACTAGGAGATCATTTATTAATCCTGTCTCATTACACAGTACCAGATCTAAGATAGCCTGCTTCCTGGTTGGTTCCGCAACGTACTGTTCAAGAAAACTATCCCGGATGCACTTTATGAACTCTTCCTCAAGGCTATCCTGGCCAATTTGCTTTGTCCAATCAATATGAAGGTTAAAATCGCCCCGTTCCTTTTTTACAAGCTTCCATTAGTTCTTAATTTATACTCCGTCGAACAGTGTCAGGGGACCTATGGGGCTAGATTTTACACTTTTGTGCTTATCACCCAAAAATGAGCAAACCTTCCTTTACCGTGGCTTCACCCCACTCGCCAATTCCAGCAGATGTGCGCACCACTCAAATCCATCCCCCCTCCCCCCACCCACCTCCTGAGCTGCGTATGGCTCGGAGAGGGAAAGACACCTGACTGTGCCGGCCGATCGATTTGTTCGATCGGCCGCCCAAATCCCATGGTAGCCATCCCTTCGGGGATAGTGAATTTCAGCCCTTTATAATCTTCACATGTAGTCAGTTGAGTTTAACCTTGCATTCAAAGAGAATGAAGTGTGATTTGGCCTCATCGAATATTATTTTTCATGCCCAGCATAAAAAACTTCTCCCACAGGCAAGTCATTGCTCTCAATCAACTAAGCGTGATCTTATGTGCAAAGTGCTTGATAACGTATCACTCCCAGGTTAAACAATTAACCCCTGATCATAGAAATTTACAGTATGGAAGGAAGCCATTTCGGCTCATCGTGTCCGTGCCAGCAAGCAAGGTTTCACCAAGATGCTCCAGATACGGTCACAAGGAAATAGTAACTCCGGAGCTCCCAACTGGAGACGAATAACACTCTAACAGATGGTATATTTCAGGCTAAAAACTGTGAATCAGGTTTATTAAGAAATAAAATTAACAAAAATAAACGTCAAATAATAGCAGAAAGATAGGCCCATAATTTATGTCAGCAGTGAAGCAAAGGTATTCGCCGCTGGGACCGAAGAAAGCTGCCCGCAAACATCTCATGATCTCTGTGCCGAGAAATTCGGCTTTGTTGATGTACAGTTGAGATCAGTGCAGTTTAGTGGGAATTCCATAGCGTGAGCTGCTGTCACATCAACCACCTAACTAAGCAGCCAATCACAATATAGAATTCTCAGACTGGGACCAGGAAGTGAAGAAGCTCCTTTCATTCAGACTTTAAAAAAATGCTATAGCAAGCAAAACAAAGATTGGGGCTCTCACATGGGGAAACAGGTAAACCTGAAATAAATATGAACTTTAAAAAAAATTATAATTGTCATCATTATAAAGAAAGTTGACACTCCATAAAATTAAAATCAGTTTTTCAGGGCCATAACGTTAGTCAATACGCTGTAACAACCCCCAGTTACACCTTATCCAACAGGGTCTAACTTTTAATGGTGATATTACAGCAGAAGAGGCAAAGTTTTTGTCAGTTTGACTGATTTCCTTGGCTACTGCATCTTCACCCCACAGATTGTCAATGGCAGTGTGTCGGGTGAGGTTTCATGCACAAGCCCATTTTCCCCTCCAAAAACCCAGCGGCTGCCAGCAGGAGAGAATGTCTGTACATATCTGGCAGTGGGACAAAGAGGATCTCCCAAACCCAAAAGCCACAGGGATGTATGTTTCTTATTAGTAAGAAGCATAGAAAAAATACTAATGCGATTAATTCAAGGTTTTGTAATTATTTTTAAGTGTTTCTACATTTTTTTAAGTTTCCTTAGCTTTTAAAAATATTTTGCAGCAGGTAATCAGGAAGGCAAATGGAATGTTGGCCTTTATTGCAAGGGGGATAGAGTATAGAAACATAGAAACATAGAAATTTACAGCATAGAAGGAGGCCATTTTGGACCATCGTGTCCACGCCGGCCGACAAAGAGCCGCACGGCTCTTGGTCAGCAGCCCTAAAGGTTACATAAATACCTATGAACAATGACAGAAAGGCAAAGAGCACCCAGCCCAACCAGTCCGCCTCATACAACTGCGACACCCCTTATACAGAAATATTCTACACTCCACCCCAACCGGAGCCATGTGATCGCCTGGGAGAGGCAAAAACCAGATAAAAACCCAGGCCAATTTACGGAGAAAAAATCTGGGAAAATTCCTCTCCGACCCATCTAAGCGATCGAAACTAGTCCAGGAGATCACCCTGGCCGTATTCTATTCCCTGCAGTACTTACCATTATATCTGCGCCGTCCAACAATAGGTCATCCAGTCTAATCCCAACTACCAGCTTTAGATCAGTAACCCTGCAGGTTACTGCACTTTAAGTGCCCATCCAACTATCTCTTAAAAGTGGTGAGGGTTTCTGCATCCACCACTCTTCCAGGCAGCAAGTTCCAGATCCCCACAACCCTCTGCATAAAGAAGCCCCCCCTCAAATCCCCTCTAAACCTTCCACCAACCACCTTAAAAACTATGCCCCCTTGTAATAAACCGCTCCACCAATGAAAATAGACCCTTACTATCCACTATGTCCAGGCCCCTCAATATTTTGTACACCTCAATGAGGTCTCATCTCAACCTCCTCTGTTCCAATGAGAACAAACCCAGCCTATCCAATCTGTCCTCATAACTAAGATTCTCCATTCCAGGCAGCATCCTAGTAAATCTCCTCTGCACCCTCTCTAGTGCAATCACGTCCTTCCTATAATATGACGACCAGAACTGCATGCAGTGCTCCAGCTGTGGCCTAACTAAAGTATTATACAATTTAAGCATAACTTCCCTGCTCTTATATTCTATGCCTTGGCCAATAAAGGCAAACATTCCATATGCCTTCTTAACCACCTTATCCACTTGGCCTGCTACTTTCAGGGATCTGTGGACAAGCATTCCTGTCCTGGGCAGCGCCATGGTCAAGGTCACCTACGAGGGCACGGTGCACGAACTGCCACTCTGGATTGTCCCGGGTGATGGCCCCACACTGCTTGGAAGGAGCTGGCTGGGCAAAATCTGCTGGAACTGGGATGACATCTGAGCGCTATCACATGTTGATGAGGCCTCATGTACCCAGGTTCTTAACAAATTTCCTTCCCTTTTTGAGCCAGGCATTGGAAACTTTTCCAGGGCGATGGTGCAGATCCACTTGGTCCCAGAGGCATGACCCATTCACTACAAGCCGCGAGCGGTACCTCACATGATGAGGGAGATTGGAAATCGAGCTGGACAGGCTGCAATGCGAGGGCATCATCTTCCCAGTGAAATTCAGCGAGTGGACCAGCCCAATTGTTCCAGTACTCAAAAGTGATGACACGGTCAGGATTTGCAGCGATTATAAAGTAACTATTAATCCTTTCTCGCTACAGGACCAATACCTGTAACCTAAGGCAGTGACCTATTTGCAACGCTGGCAGGAGGCAAGACATTCACCAAGCTCGACCTGACTTCGGCCGACATGACGCAGGAGTTGGAGGAGTCTCTGAAGGGCCTCACCTGCATCAACACGCACAAGGGACTGTTCATCTACAACAGATGCCCGTTTGGAATTCGGTTGGCTGCAGCGATCTTCCAGAGAAACATGGAGAGCCTACTCAAGTTGGTACCACACACGGTTGTCTTTCAGGACGACATATTGGTCACGGGTCGGGACACCGCTGAGCACCTACAAAACCTGGAGGAGGTCCTCCAGCAACTGGATCGCGTAGGGCTGTGGCTGAAGAGGTCGAAATGCATCTTCATGGCAACAGAAGTGGAGTTTTTGGGGAGAAAGATTGCGGCGGATGGCATTCGGCCCACAGACGCCAAGATGGAGGCTATCAGGAACGCGCCCAGGCCACAGAACATCACAGTGCTGCGGTCGTTCCTGGGACTCCTCAACTATTTTGGTAACTTCTTACTGGGGTTAAGCACCCTTTTAGAGCCCCTACAAGTGTTATTGCGCAAAGGTGAGAACTGTGTGTGGGAAAAAAACAAGTAATTGCTTTTGAGAAAGCCAGAAACATTTTATACTCCAACAAGCTGCTTGTATTGTATAACCCGTGAAAAAGACTTGTGCTAGCATGTGATGCGTCGTCGTACGGAGTCGAGTGTGTATTACAACAAGCTAACGTTGCGTGGAAGTTGCAACCTGTCGCCTATGTTTCCAGGAACTTGTCTAAGGACGAGAGGGCCTACAGCATGATTGAGAAAGAGGCATTCGGGGTAAAGAAAATACATCAGTACCTGTTTGGCCTCAAATTTGAGCTGGAAACTGATCACAAGCCCCTCACATCCCTGTTTGCTGAAAACAAGGGGATAAATACTAATGCCTCAGCCCGCATACAAAGGTGGACACTCGCGCTATCAGCGTATAACTATACCATCCGCCACAGGCCAGGCACCGAGAACTCTCAGTCGGCTACCATTGCCCTCTACGGGGGTGGAAATGGCGCAGTCTGCAAACTTGTTGATGGTGGCGCAGCCCGCAGACTTGTTGATGGTCATGGAAGGGTTTGAAAATGCTAAATCACCTGTCACGGCTCGCCAGATTAGGACTTGGACCAGCCAAGATATTCTTCTGACCCTAGTAAAAAACTGTGTACTGCATGGGAGATGGGCCAGCCTCCCCGTTGAAATGCAAGAGCCAATCAAGGCTTTCCAGTGGCAAAAGCACGAGCTATCCATCCAGGCAGACTGCCTATTGTGGGGTAACTGCGTAGTGCTACCAAAAAAGAGCAGGGAGACGTTCATCTCATTAATGATTAAATGTAGTATCTCAAAATTTGCGGATGACACTAAGTTGGGGGGCAGTGTGAGCTGCGAGGAGGATGCTATGAGGCTGCAGAGTGGCTTGGATAGGTTAGGTGAGTGGGCAAATGCATGGCAGATGAAGTATAATGTGGATAAATGTGAGGTTATCCACTTTGGTTGTAAAAACAGAGAGACAGACTATTATCTGAATGGTGACAGATTAGGAAAAGGGGAGGTGCAATGAGACCTGGGTGTCATGGTACATCAGTCATTGAAGGTTGGCATGCAGGTACAGCAGGCGGTTAAGAAAGCAAATGGCATGTTGGCCTTCATAGCGAGGGGATTTGAGTACAGGGGCAGGGAGGTGTTACTACAGTTGTACAGGGCCTTGGTGAGGCCACACCTGGAGTATTGTGTACAGTTTTGGTCTCCTAATCTGAGGAAGGACATTCTTGCTATTGAGGGAGTGCAGCGAAGGTTCACCAGACTGATTCCCAGGATGGTGGGACTGACATATCAAGAAAGACTGGATCAACTGGACTTGTATTCACTGGAGTTCAGAAGAATGAGAGGGTATCTCATAGAAACGTTTAAAATTCTGACGGGTTTAAACAGGTTAGATGCAGGAAGAATGTTCCCAATGTTGGGGAAGTCCAGAACCAGAGGTCACAGTCTAAGGATAAGAGGTAAGCCATTTAGGACCGAGATGAGGAGAAACTTCTTCACCCAGAGAGTGGTGAACCTGTGGAATTCTCTACCACAGAAAGTAGTTGAGGCCAATTCACTAAATATATTCAAAATTGAGTTAGATGTAGTCCTTACTACTAGGGGGATCAAGGGGTATGGCGAGAAAGCAGGAACGGAGTATTGAAGTTGCATGTTCAGCCATGAACTCATTGAATGGCGGTGCAGGCTCGAAGAGCCGAATGGCCTACTCCTGCACCTATTTTCTATGTTTCTACGTTTCTATCTTAGATCTCCACAGCACACACCCGGGTATAGTAATGATGAAAGCGATAGCCAGATCCCATGTGTGGTGGTCTGGTATCGACTCTGACTTAGAGTCCTGTGTATCACAATGCAGTGTTTGTGGTCCTGACCCTCCAGACCATGGTCGAGGATCCATGTCGACTATGCAGGCCCGATTCTCGGTAAAATGTTCCTGGTGGTGGTGGATGCTTTTTCAAAATGGATTGAATGTGAAATAATGTCGGGAAGCACCGCCACCGCCACCATTGAAAGCCTGAGGGCCACGGCCTGCCTGACATACTGATCAGTGACAATGGGTCATGTTTCACCAGTGTCGAATTTAAAGAATTCATGACCCGCAATGGGATCAAACATGTCACCTCGGCCCCGTTTAAACCGGCCTCCAATGGGCAGGCAGAGCGGGTAGTACAAACCATCAAACAGAGCCTTAAACGAGTCACAGAATGCTCACTCCAAACCCACCTGTCCCGAGAACTGCTCAGCTAACGTACGAGACCCCACTCACTCACAGGGGTTCCCCCGGCTGAGCTACTCATGAAAAGAACACTTAAAACAAGACTCTCGCAGGTTCACCCCAACCTGCATGATCAGGTAGAGAGCAGGTGGCAGCAACAAAATGTAAACGATGGTCACGCCACTGTGTCATGGGAAATTGATCTGAATGACCCTGTGTATGTGCTAAAATATGGACATGGTCCCAAGTGGATCGCGGGCACGCTGATAGCTAAAGAAGGAAGTAGGGTGTTTGTAGTCAAACGAGACAATGGACAAATTTGCAGAAAGCACCTGGACCAAATAAGGCTGCGGTTCACAGACTGCCCTGAACAACCCACAGCAGACACCACCTTTTTCGAGCCCACAACACACCCAAAGGATCAACGACACCACGCCGGACCAGGATATCAAACCCATCACGTCCAACAGCCCAGCAAGGCCAGGCTCACCCAGCAGCCCTGCAGGGCCAACAACACGCCAGCCCAGCAAGGGCACAGCCAACACACCAGAACAGACATTTGTACCGAGGCGGTCCACCAGGGAAAGAAATGTTCCCGACCGCCTCACCTTGTAAATAGTTTTCACTTTGACTTTGGGGGGGGGGAGTGATGTTGTGTATCTGTAAAGCATGCACTCTCATGTTCCGCCAGCAGGGAGCTTATCCCCTGAAGTCCCAAGGGATCCCAGCATCCCTTGGGAGCACTGTATATAAGCCGGCCCCTAAGGCCTGTTCCTCACTCTGGAGTGTCTTAATAAAGACTGAGGTCACTGTTACTTTAACCTCCCTGTGTGCAGTCTCATCTGTGTCAGGAAGACAATAACTTCTTCATCCCTCTCCCCTGTGCAGCTGAGCCACCCGTGGTGCTTTGGAATTGGCTCTGGCTGCACTCCCCAGAGGCACCATCGTCCTTACCGATACTCAGAAGTGAATATCGGTTTGAAAGCAGAGAAGTCATGCACAACTGTACAGGGTATTGGTGAGGCCACACCTAGAGTACTGCGTACAGTTTTGGTCTCGGTATTTAAGGAAGGATATACTTGCATTGGAGGCTGTTTAGAGAAGGTTCACTAGGTCAATTTCGAAGATAAGGGGGTTGACATGAAGATAGGTTGAGTAGGTTGTGCCTATACACATTGGAGTTCAAAAGAATGAGAGGTGATGTTATTAAAACTTATAAGATAATGAGGGGGCTCGACAAGGTGGATGCAGAGAGGATATTTCCACTCATAGCAGAAACTAAAATTAGGGGACATAGTATTAAAATAAGGGTCCGCCCATTTAAAACTGAGATGAGGAGAAATTTCTTCTCTCAGAGGGTTGTAAATCTATGGAATTCTCTGCTGCACAAAGCTGTGCAGGCTGGATCATTGAATATTTTTAAGGCGGAGATAGGCAGATTTTTGAGCGATAAGGGAGTAAAGGGTTTTGGGGAGTGGGCTGGGAAGTGGAGCTGAGTCCATGATCAGATCAGCCATGATCTTACTGAATGGTGGAGCAGGCTCGAGGGGCCAATTGACCTACTCCTGCTCCTATTTCTCATGTTCTTATGTTCTTATTTATTTAAAATGTGAGTATTTTTAAACAATTTTTTAAGTACTTTTAAAGTGTCTTTAAGAAGTTTTGAATTATTTATTAAAGACTTTTAAAAACATTTTTCAGTCTTAAGGTTGCAAACTGAGTCTCGATAAACCAGTGGCGTTACCCTGAACCTCCCCTAATTCTCTGCTTTGAGGATGACGAGAATCGGGAGGACGATTGCAACAGATGACAGACTGAACAAGCACTGTCGGTGATCTTTAGCTATTAGCCACACCTCCCTGTCTGCAGATTCAAGCAGGGCTATTTCACTTTGATTCCTCGGCAATGCTTCAGAAAGCTGTGCCTCGCTCAAGAAGCAGTAACTGAGTTCTGCCAGCTGAGGGCACAGCTTGTAAGGGATAACATTACAACAGTGACTGCATTTCAAAAGTACTGCTTTGGCTGTGAAGCGCTTTGGGTTGTCCTGAGATCGTGAAAGGTGCTGTATAAATGCAAGTCTTCTTTTTATATAACTTAAGCTGACAAAGAACTGAGCCGACAGCCAAATTAATTCTGCCATCATGGTGCTCTAATGATGACAAACTCAACTCAATGGCCTGCTGACATGGAGCTCTCCTCCACAACCACCAAGGCTCCAATGTGAAGATCATTTTGCTACTCCTGCAGACCCGTAATCACCCATCTTTCCTCAAATCATTCTGCGTACATCCAGTTGATGACAAAAAATATCTCACTGAATCTGACAACCTTCCTACTGTTTAAGACCATCATGCTTCCCCATTAATGTAACTCATGTGTGTCCTTTCAATCCTAGCCTCCTTCTTCAACATTTGCAGGAGATTCTGGCTGATCATTTGCAGTGGTAGCTTTGGAAGATTGACATGATCATTTATTCTCTTCTCAAGGAGATGAGGTGGCATTCACTACCAAGACACCTCCTTCCACAGGCCGTTCGTGGGCTTACTTTTCTTTCGGACAAAAATGTCGGTTCCTACTTTGCTGCAGATAGTAGCACCTCAACTGAAAAGTCTTTACATTTATGTGTATGGTGGCCCGAAAAAGCACCAGCCTCAGGTACTGCATTGAACCACATGGTTACAGACACAAAATGGCTGCCTTGATCCTTTCACCCTCTGCAGAAGCATTGTATTTCCCTCCTCTGTCCCCAGAGGCCTATAGAAGGCACGAATAGCATCTGCACAATGTCATGAATAGAAACATAGAAACATAGAAACATAGAAAATAGGTACAGGAGTAGGCCATTCGGCCCTTCGAGCCTGCACCACCATTCAATAAGATCATGGCTGATCATTTGCCTCAGTACCCCTTTCCTGCTTTCTTTCCATACCCCTTGATCCCTTTAGCCGTAAGGGCCATATCTAACACCCTCTTGAATATATCCAATGAACTGACATCAACAACTCTCTGCGGTAGGGAATTCCACAGGTTAACAACTCTCTGAGTGAAGAAGTTTCTCCTCATCTCAGTCCTAAATGGCTTACCCCTTATCCTTAGACTGGGTCCCCTGGTTCTAGACTTCCCCAACATCGGGAACATTCTTCCTGCATCTAACCTGTCCAGTCCCGTCAGAATTTTATATATTTCTATGAGATCCCCTCTTATCCTTCTAAACTCCAGTGAATAAAGGCCCAATTGATCCAGTCTCTCCTCATATGTCAGTCCTGCCATCCCGGGAATCAGTCTGGTGAACCTTCGCTGCACTCCCTCAATAGCAAGAACGTCCTTCCTCAGATTAGGAGACCAAAAGTGAACACAATATTCCAGGTGAGACCTCACCAAGGCCCTGTACACCTATAATACTTACTGAAGATGCACTGAGGAAAACTTGGGCTGGTATTCGGCGGTATAACCCTGGTGGGCGGAAGAATATCCAGCCCATTTTAGAAACAATACAGACCTCTGATCCACCTCATGAAAATAGAGGAAAATGTGTTGGAACCCATATGTGTTGGACCACTACAGCAAGATACAGTATATGAGTAATAGAGGCATGACATGTGGTAAGTGCAGCTTGCTTGGGAGGAAAAAGGTGACTTTGGGCCTATGGTTTCCAAAGCACAGCACCATTAGGGTTTTCCTCACTTTGTTTCTGGGTCTGTTGCAGACAAATTGATTGCTCTGATTAGTCGATAACCATTATTGTTGTATCATGCGACTACCAGGATGGTAGATGGCGAACTAGATGGACCTTATTCTTTTATTGTCTAGCAATTCCTATGTTCATGAGAGAAAACCTACCGACATTTAAGTTCACAGTACCGCATAAGAACATAAGAAATAGGAACAGGAGTAGGCCATCTGGCCCCTCAAGCCTGCTCCGCCATTCAATAAGATCATGGCTGATCTGATCACCGAGAATCATTCTACCTGCATCATTCCTGTCATTCTGAAGCATGGGAAACATTTAGTAAGTCGAAGAAATGTGGGGTTGGGAGTTTGGGAGAGGTGGAACAAAGAGATGGAGAAAGCTACTCTGAATCACAGCTTACATCTGCAGACATTTAAACCCGTTGGTGCAGGAGTGTATATGAAATTCAAACTGTTAATTTTCATGCTGGTTTGCTATCATGTAAACATGGGATTGTGGTCATTAAGGTTACTTTGGGTGATATTAATACCAGTTTGTGAATTCTTTCATAGATTTATTACTATAATGGATACTTCATGCCAATGAACCAAAAAAATCTAGTGGCTGAAATTCCTGCCTTTGTTAATTTTAACAAAAAGTACCCTTGAGGGAAAAATGTCATTACTTTATACTTATCTTTACTTTAGCAAAGACCGATATTTTTAATCGTCTATTGAGCTAACTACTGGCAAAGGCAAATCCAATTATGTACATTTATACTGCATATTCAAAATAGTAAAAATGGCATACACCCGCAATGCTAATGGGCCTGAAATTCCGGTCAGAGGCTCCTTTTGGACAAACGCCTCCGACCTGAGAATTTTAACGATGGTCCCAGAGGCGCTTGCGATTTCGGTGTGTAGGCCTTCTCTTCCCGCACTTCAGAGTGCGCGCCCGTCCTCGAGGTTCGAACGCAGAAGGTGCAGTCATATGTGACTGCACAACCAATCAGGTACAGTATTCTCATTAATAGCAATGAGAACTCCATATCCATGAGTTCTCAGTACTATTAATGAGAAAAAAACAAACACATTAAAGACAACATAAAAAATAAAAAACACACCTCACATAATTAAAATTAATTGAAATTAAAGTTAGTAAATGTGTTAGAAAAAATATATAATTTTCTGATTTTTTCAAAAGTTTTATAATTAGGGTTTAAAATAAATTTACCGTAGTGGGAAGGGTTTCTAACATTAAAATGTGTTTTTCAATTTTATCTTTATATGTTTTTTATATATTTTCAAACTCTTATGCTGGTAAAAGTAGGCTATGTGCCTGATTTTACCAGGTACAAGAGTTTTAAGGACATTCGCTGGGAAAAAGATTGACAAATAGCGCAATCTTGCCCATGTGAATGTCCTTGCTGCCGAGATGCGTGCTGTCATGTATGTACTTTTGGGATCACTAGCCACTAGACGGCGTCACTGTTGGAGGCCATTGGGCTTCACGCACGTGTGTGCAATCCAAGTATAAAAGGCCAGCCATTTTGTATATTAGTCACTTTGGGCCTTAAAAAAGCAGAGCCAAGATCATAACTCTTGGAGTTAAACAGTGCTCAGTCTAACAGTTATTGCATACACAACATTTGGCGACGAGGCAACAAGAACCTTTGCATGCGTAGTTTTTCCCTCAAGGGTACTTTTTTGTTAAAATTAACAAAGGCAGGAATTTCAGCCACTAGATTTTTTTGGTTCATTGGCATGAAGTATCCATTATAGTAATAAATCTATGAAAGAATTCACAAACTGGTATTAATATCACCCAAAGTAACCTTAATGACCACAATCCCATGTTTACATGATAGCAAACCAGCATGAAAATTAACAGTTTGAATTTCATATACACTCCTGCACCAACGGGTTTAAATGTCTGCAGATGTAAGCTGTGATTCAGAGTAGCTTTCTCCATCTCTTTGTTCCACCTCTCCCAAACTCCCAACTCCACATTTCTTCGACTTACAAAATGTTTCCCATGCTTCAGAATGACAGGAATGATGCAGGCAGAATGAGCGTAGTTAGATTGTTGGAGTGATTTGTGGAAGGAGCAGATTGGGCAGACTTTGTGAGCCGTTTGAGCCAGTTCTTCGTGGCCAACAAAATGGAGGAGGTCAGCGATGCAGATCGGCGCTGGATGGTGTTCCTCATGGTTTGCAGCCCAAAAATTTATGATCTGATAAAGAATCTACTCCTGCCTGTGAGTCCAACAGAGAAGACATATGAAGAATTGTGTACACTGGTACAGGACCACCTTAAGCCAGACGAAGGCATTATCATCTCGAGATACAGATTTTACACACACGTTCACTCAGAGGGCCAGATCTGAGATGTCTAGCGAGACTATGTAAGTTCGGGGCTGTGTTGGCAGACATGCTGCAGGACTTCTTTGTAATCGGCATCAACCACGAGGTGATCCTGTGTAAACTACTGGCGGTGGAGATATTGGACTTGAACAGGGCCATTGTGATCGCTCAGTCATGCATGACGATGGATAGAAGTCTAAAGCAGATATCAGTGAAAAATCGAAACTCAGCAAGTACTGTAAATATGATTGATTCTGCATTCGGCAGAGCGGCACATGGCAGAGCCTACCCGACTGCATAAGTGAAACCGGTGGTTGCCTAAAGTCCGCCAGCGGGAATGCATCCGATTTCTCTGTGTTGGCATTATGGGGGAAATCACCGGCACCCAGCAGTGCTGATTTAAGCAATATAGTTGCAAAGGCTGTCTGAGAGTGGGGCATCTCCAGCGCAAGTGTCCGCAGATGAGCAAGCGTGCTGCGACACACTACATGGAGGATGAGAGTCAGACTAGCGCGGATCCGAGATACCAGAGGAGGAAGTGTATGGACTGTCCTCATTCCTAACTAAGAGCAAACCAATAATGATCGACGTGAAATTTAATGGGGTGCCGGTATCGATGGAACTGGACATGGGGGCGTGTCAATCGATAATGAGCCAGAGGGCATTTGACAAGCTAAGGGATACTAAGGCTGTGAGGCCCAGGCTGAATCCAGTCAATGCCAAGTTGCGCACGTACACCAAAGAACTCATAACGTGATTAGTGCCACAATTCAAGTGTCGTATGACGGTGTGGTTCACGAGTTACCACTATGGATTGTCCCAGGCAATGGCTCAACACTGTTCGGCAGGAACTGGCTTGAAAAAATCAGATGCGATTGGAATGACATCAAGGCGTTGTCGTCGGAGAAAAATACATGTGCCCAAGTGCTCAGCAAGTTCCCCTCGCTGTTCGAATCAGGCATCAGCAACTTCATGGGAGACAAGATGCAGATCCACGTGGACTCAGATGCAAGACCCGTGAGGGAGAAGGTCGAAATCAAACTGGACAGACTCCAGCGTGAAGGGATCATATCACCGATTGAATTTAATGAATGGGCCAGCCCCATTGTTCCTGTGCTGAAAAGAGATGGCACAGTCAGAATCTGTGGAGACTATAAGGCTACGATCAACAGGGTTTCAAAACAGGATCAGTATCCGTTACTGAAGGCTGATGACTTGTTTGCAATGCTAGCCGGGGGGAAGTCATTCACCAAACTGGACTTGACGTCGGCCTACATGACACAGGAGTTGGTCGAGACGTTGAAGAGACTTACGTGCAGTAACACGCATAAAGGACTGTTTATTTACCACAGGTGCCCTTTTGGAATTCGCTCGGCTGCAGCAATATTTCAGAGGAACATGGAGAGTCTACTGAAGTCCGTTCCCAGAAACATCGTGTTCCAAGATGACATCCTGATCACAGGTCGTGACTCTGAGGAACATCTGAACAACCTGGAAGAGGTTCTACATCATCTGGACAAAGTGGGACTCAGACTGAAACTCTCGAAGTGCGTCTTCATGGCACCAGAGGTTGAATTCCTGGGGAGAAAAATTGCTGCTGATGGCATCAGGCCCACGTAAGCAAAAACTAAAGCTATCAAGATGCACCCAAGCTGCAGAATGTGACGGAGTTGCATTCGTTCCTGGGTCTACTCAACTACTTCGGTAACTTCCTACATAAATTGAGCACCTTATTAGAACCACTGCACATGCTGCTAAGAAAAGGCGACAACTGGCTGTGGGATGTGTCTCAAGACAGAGCTTTTGAGAAAGCCACTAATCTACTTTGCTGTAACAAGCTGCTGGTACATTATGACCCATGTAAATGTTTAGTATTGGCCTGTGATGCTTCATCATATGGAATTGGTTGCGTACTCCAACAAGCTAATGAGTCAGGTAAACTTCAACCAGTCGCGTATGCGTCAAAAAGTTTGTCTAAAGCGGAAAGAGCCTACAGCATGGTAGAGAAAGAAGCACTAGCCTGTGTTTGGGGTTAAAAGGATGCATCAGTACCTGTTTGGTCTTCGGTTTGAACTGGAGACAGAGCACAAGCCGCTGATTTCACTATTCTCTGAAAACAAAGGTATCAATATCAATGCTTCATCCCGCATCCAGAGGTGGGCACTGACATTATCCGCTTATGATTATGTCATTCGCCATAGACCTGGCACCAAGAATTGTGCCGATGCTTTGAGCCGGTTGCCGTTGCCCACACCGGAGGTGGAAACGCCACAACCGGCGGACCTATTGTTAGTTATGGATGCTTTTAGAGTGAAGGAACCCCTGTCACGGCTCAACAAGTTAAGACCTGGAGCAGCCAGGTCCCGATTTTATCAGTGGTGAAGAGTTGCATCCTCAAAGGTGGCTTGAGGAATGGTGCACAAGGGAGGGATTCAAATTCCTGGGACATTGGAACCGGTTCTGGGGGAGGTGGGACCAGTACAAACCGGATGGTCTGCACCTGGGCAGGACCGGAACCAATGTCCGAGGGGGAGTGTTTGCTAGTGCTGTTGGGGAGGAGTTAAACTAATATGGCAGGGGGATGGGAACCTGTGCAGGGAGACAGGGGGAAGTTGAATGGGGGCAGAAGCAAAAGATAGAAAGAAGAAAAGTAAAAGTGGAGGGCAGAGAAACCTAAGGCAAAAAGCAAAAAGGGCCACATTACAGCAAAATTCTAAAGGGGCAAAGTGTGTTGGAAAGTCAAGCCTGAAGGCTCTGTGCCTCAATGCAAGGAGTATTTGGAATAAGGTGGACGAATTAACTGCGCAGATAGCAGTTAACGAGTATGATGTAATTGGCATCACGGAGACATGGCTCCAGGGTGACCAAGGCTGGGAACTCAACATCCAGGGGTATTTAGGAAGGATAGACACAAAGGAAAAGGAGGCGGGTGGCATTGCTGGTTAAAGAGGAAATTAATTCAACCGTAAGAAAGGACATTAGCTTGGATGATGTGGAATCGGTATGGGTGGAGCTACGGAATACCAAGGGGCAGAAAACGCTAGTGGGAGTTGTGTACAGACCACCAAACAGTAGTAGTAAGGTTGGGGACAGCATCAAACAAGAAATTAGGGATGCATGCAATAAAGGTACAGCAGTTATCATGGGCGACTTTAATCTACATATTGATTGGGCTAACCTAACTGGTAGCAATGCGGTGGAGGAGGATTTCCTGGAGTGTATTAGGGATGGTTTTCCAGACCAATATGTCGAGAAACCAACTGGGGAGCTGGCCATCCAAGTCTGCGTGATGTGTAATGAGAAAGGACTAATTAGCAATCTTGTTGTGCGAGGCCCCTTGGGGAAGAATGACCCTAACATGGTAGAATTCTGTATTAAGATGGAGAGTGACACAGTTAATTCAGAAACTAGGGGCCTGAACTTAAGGAAAGGTAACTTCGATGGTTTGAGGTGTGAATTGGCTAGAATAGACGGGCAAATGATCCTTAAAGGATTGACGGTGGATAGGCAATGGCAAACATTTAAAGATCACATGGATGAACTTCAGCAATTGTACATCCCTGTCTGGAGTAAAAATAAAATGGGGAAGGTGGCTCAACTGTGGCTAACAAGGGAAATTAAGGATAGTGTTAAATCCAAGGAAGAGGCATATAAATTGGCCAGAAAAAGCAACAAACCTGAGGACTGGGAAAAATTTAGAATTCAGCAGAGGAGGACAAAGGGCTTAATTAAGAGGGGGAAAATAGAGTACAAGAAGATGCTTGCCAGGAACATAAAAACTGACTGCAAAAGCTTCTATAGATATATGAAGATAAAAAGATTAGTGAAGACAAACGTAGGTCTCTTGCAATCGGATTCAGGTGAATGTATAATGGGGAACAAAGAAATGGCAGACCAATTGAACAAATACTTTGATTCTGTCTTCACGAAGGAAGACATAAATAACCTTCTGGAATTACTAGGGGACCGAGGATCTAGTGAGAAGGAAGAACTGAAGGATATCCTTATTAGGTGGGAAATTGTGTTAGGGAAATTGAGGGGATTGAAGGCCAATAAATCCCCGGGGCCTGATAGTCTGCATCCCAGAGAACTTAAGGAAGTGGCCCTAGAAATAGTGGATGCATTGGTGATCATTTTCCAACAGTCTATCGACTCTGGATCAGTTCCTATGGACTGGAGGGTAGCTAATGTAACACCACTTTTTAAAAAAGGAGGGAGAGAGAAAGCGGGTAATTATAGATCGATTAGCCTGACATCAGTAGTGGGGAAAATGCTGGAATCAATTATTAAGGATGAAATAGCAGCGCATTTGGAAAGCAGTGACAGGATCAGTCCAAGTCAGCATGGATTTATGCTTGACAAATCTTCTGGAATTTTTTGAGGATGTAACTAGTACAGTGGACAAGAGAGAACCAGTCGATGTGGTGTATTTGGATTTTCAAAAGGCTTTTGACAAGATCCCACACAAGAGATTGGTGTGCAAAATCAAAGCACATGGTATTGGGGGTAATATACTGACGTGGATAGAGAACTGGTTAGCAGATAGGAAGCAGAGAGTCGGGCTAAGCGGGTCCTTTTCAGAATGGCAAGCAGTGACTAGTGGAGTGCCACAGGGCTCAGTGCTGGGACCCCAGCTCTTTACAATATACATCAATGATTTGGATGAAGGAATTGAATGTAATATCTCCAAGTTTGCAGATGACACTAAACTGGGTGGCGGTGTGAACTGTGAGGGGGACGCTAGGAGGCTGCAAGGTAACTTGGACAGTTTGGTGAGTGGACAAATGCATGGCAGATGCAGTATAATGTGGATAAATGTGAGGTTATCCACTTTGGTGTCAAAAACACAAAGGCAGAATATTATCTGAATGGCGGCAGATTAGGAAAAGGGGAGGTGCAACGAGATCTGGGTGTCATGGTTCATCAGTCATTGAAAGTTGGCATACAGGTACAGCAGGCAGTGAAGAAGGCAAATGGTATGTTGGCCTTCATAGCTAGGGGATTTGAGTATAGGAGCAGGGAGGGTTTACTGCAGTTGTACAGGGCCTTGGTGAGGCCTCACCTGGAATATTGTGTTCAGTTTTGGTCTCCTAATCTGAGGAAGGACGTTCTTGCTATTGAGGGAGTGCAGCGAAGGTCACCAGACTGATTCCCGGGATGGCAAGACTAACATATGAGGAGAGACTGGATCGACTGGGCCTGTATTCACTGGAGTTTAGAAGAATGAGAGGGGATCTCATAGAAACATATAAGATTCTGACGGGACTGAACAGGTTAGATGCAGGTAGAATGTTCCCGATGTTGGGGAAGTCCAGAACCAGGGGACACAGTCTTAGGATAAGGGGTAGGCCATTTAGGACTGAGATGAGGAGAAACATCTTCACTAAGAGAGTTGTTAACCTGTGGAATTCCCTGCCGCAGAGAGTTGTTGATGCCAGTTCATTGGATATATTCAAGAGAGAGTTAGATATGGCCCTTACGGCTAAGGGGATCAAGAGGTAGGGAGAGAAAGCAGGAAAAGGGTACTGAGGGAATGATCAGCCATGATCTTATTGAATGGTGGTGCAGGCTCGAAGGGCCAAATGGCCTACTCCTGCACCTATTTTGTATGTTTCTATGTTTCTATGTGATTGGTCTGCCATACCCAAGGAAATGTGCGAGGAGACCAAACCTTATATTCGTCGCAAAGACGAACTGTCTATTCAGTTGGATTGTATACTGTGGAGCAATCGTGTTGTTATGCCCAAGAAAGGGAGAGAGAAATTTGTACTTGAGCTTCATAGCACACATCCCGGCACTGTAATGATGAAAGCCATCGCCAGGTCTCATGTATGGTGGCCGGGAATTGACTCTGAGTTGGAATCATATGTGCATCAGTGCAACACTTGCATGCAGCTCAGCAAAGCACCAGCGGAATCGCCGCTGAGTCTGTGGTCATAGCCGTCCAAACCATGGTCCAGGATCCACATAGAGTTTGCAGGTCCCTTCCTGGGGAAGATGTTTTTAGTTGTGGTGGATGCATATTCGAAGTGGATAGAGTGTATAATCATGTCATCCAGCACATCCACAGCTACCATTGAGAATCTCAGTGTCATGTTCGTGACACATGGTCTGCCTGACATCATTGTTAGTGACAACGGATCGTGCTTCACCAATCAGGAATTTCAAGAGTTCATGAAACTCAATGGTATCAAACATGTAAGGTCAGCACCGTTCAAACCTGCATCCAATGGGCAAGCAGAGTGTGCTGTCCAAATCATAAAGCAGAGTATGAAGCGAGTAACCCAAGGGTCACTGCAGACCCGCCTGTCATGCAAACTGCTTAGTTACAGGACAAGACCACACACACTTACCGGGATCTCGCCTGCTGAACTAACGATGAAGAGAAGTCTTAAGACCAAGCTATCTCTTGTACACCCTGACTTGAATAATCATGTTGAATATAGAAGACAAAGTCAGCAAGGGTATAATGATCGCGCAGCTGTGTCACGCGATATTTCTGTAAATGATCCTGTATATGTTCTGAATTATGGTCAGGGTCCCAAGTGGATCGCTGGTACTGTCATAGCCAAGGAGGGCAACAGAGTATTTATTGTCAGGCTCAAAAATGGGCAAACATGCAGGAAACATATTCCTCTGGTGTGGGGTGGGGTGGGGGTGGGGGGGATGGTGTGGTGAGGGAGCGGGTGAAATCCAGATTAAGGGGGCATAACCTTAGAATTAGAGTTGGGCCGTCCAGGGGTGAGGTCAGGAAGCACTTCTTCACACAAAGGGTAGTGGAAATCTGGAACTCTCGAACCCAAAAAGCTGTTGAGGCTGGAGGTCAATTGAAAATTTCAAAACTGAGATTGATCAATTTCTTTTAGGCAAGGGTATTAAGGGTTATGGAACCAAGGCGGGTAGATGGAGATAAGATATAGATCAGCAATGATCTAACTGAATGACGGAACAGGCTCAAGAGGTTGAATAGCCTACTGCTGTTCCTGTAATCCAGTGTACATCTGGGTGTTTCCAACATATAAACTGGCATGGCAATTTCTGTGGCTGCAGACGACACTGACAAGGAAACTTGGCAGCAGAGTTGAGAGTCACGCTGTATAATCTATGTGTAGAAAAATACAATCCAAAAGCCCATTCACTTCAGGATCTGTGAGATTTCCTTGGCTCAGTGGTAGCACTCTCGCCAACGTCAGAAGGTTGTCGGTTTAAGCCGCATTTTAGAGACTTGATAGAGTCATTGAATGGTTACAGCACAGAAGGAGGCCATTCAGCCCATTGAGCCCGTGCTGGCACTCTGCAAGAACACTGCAGCTAGTCCCACTCCCCTGCCCTTTCCCCATAGCCCAGCAAATTGATCACTTAACCCAGGCTGATACTTCAGTGCAGGGAGTGCTGAACTGTCAGAGGTGCCGTCTTTCAGATGAGGTGTTAAATCGAGGCCCTGTTTGCCCTCTCAGGTGGCAATGAATGATCGACTCGAAGAAGAGCAGGTGTCCTGGCTAATATTTATCCTTCAACTAACATCACAAAAAACAGATTATCTGGTCATTTATCCCATTGCTGTCTGCGGGATCTTGCTGTATGCAAATTGGCTTCTGTGTTTCCCTACATTAAAACAGTAACTACACTTCAAAAGGAGTACTTCATTTGCTATAAAGTGCTTTGTGACATCCTGAGGTTGTAAAAGGCATTATATAAATACAAGTCCTTTCTTTAACTGTATTGAAGAATGATTGTTAATAGAGTGGTGCTCACTAATCACCAACTCTTTTACAGTCACTTTCTTGCTTAATGGATTCTAATGGGCTTTCTGCTCAATGCCTAAAGGTGCAATTCTTTTCAATACTATAGATTCAAATTCATTTTTCATCTGATAATGTCAGCCCTTTTTTGTTAATCCTTTTTTTTTTACTATTTTACCAATGTGATTCACATCTGCAATGGTATTGACAACATTAGCTCTTTGTACGAGTACATATATTATTATCATATTCCTGTCACTATAGGTTAACTAGACATTACTCAGAATCTATTAAATATAAACTGGCAGCGTTGGATGCTGCCACATGGGGCTCAAAGTGGACAAGTGTTTGATTCCCCAGCACTAGCCTTCCTCAACTTGAAGAGCATAAAAATCCACCAAAGATTATAAAAATTTATCAGATGTTCGAGTTGCAATTTTTACAATATTTTGAGTACTTCGTTGCCCTGTGGGGGAAATGCATTCTCGTTTCAAGGAAAATAAAGGAAGCATTAAATGGGCAAACATTGTGGAATTCAAGGAATAGGCGATAAAGAAAGCTGAATAAAGAATTCCAAGAGAAATAAAGCTGCGATAAACAAAAAAGAAAGTTCAGACATGACAAATATTTAAGGTAATGTGTCAAACTTTATTGATCAGGGAAGGAGTGAATTATAATGTTTCATAGAAGCTTTAGATACTGCCTGCCATCAAACCCGCTTTTTATAACTGTGCTATAATTACTTAAAATTACATAGATTATACAGCAATGCAAACAAGGCCGTGATGCTGCCTATACAAGAGTGGAGACCCACCTCCAAAGGTGACTTTCCCAATAGGATGGAAAAACTTCAAGTTTTGGAGTGGACAGTCCAATTTTAGAGCAGACAGTTTGGTTTTGAAGTGGATCGTGGGTTCAAGCCCCATTCCAGAGACTTGAGCACATAACCTAGGCTGATGCTTCAGTGCAGTATTGAAGGAATGCTGCACTGTTCGAGATGCCGTCTATTGGATGCAACATTAAACTGCCTATTCTCTCAGGTGGACGTAAAAGATCGCATGGGGCTTTTTAAAGACGGGCAGGGGAGTGCTCCCTGGTGTTTGTGGCTAATACTTATACCTCAGCCAACATCATTAAAATCGATGATCTGGTCATTTATCTCATTGCTGCTTGTGGGACCTTGCTGTGCGCTTCTACGACAGGTTGGCAATTTTTGTAGCTGACAGGTAGGCAGCCTGCCTGATAGAACAAGCAATGCACACGTTCCTGCTTTTTATCAATGCCTATGCAGCTAGTGGTTCTATAATTAACGAGGATACCAGAGCATTAGGAAAAGTTGAGATCTAAGGAATGTGCAATGTTCTGAATGCAAGCAAGTGGAGCACCTGAAGCAAGTCTGGCTGAATTAAAAACAGATTGGATGATTTGAAGAGCTGCATGAGCAACAGAAGATCATTCGCAGCCTCAATAATGTAACCTTAAATATGTCCTCACATGGCAATGCTATGTGCCTTTAAAGGTGTGTAGTACTGACCCCTGAGTTTAGAAGCCAATGCGAAGAATGATGCCCAAAATAACAGATTCTGGGATGTTAAGCAATAACTCATATGGGGACGGTCTTAGAGTTGAACTTATTTTAATTGGAGAAAAGGTGATTGAGATAGAATATGATCTGGATTTTTAAAGGCATAGATGCAATCAGGTTAAACTGCGATTATAGAAGAATACGGCACCAATACACAGTAGCACACCTCAGGAGTGATTCAGTATTTGTTAGATCTCTTAATTTCCAATGAAATATGAACTCCGATGGTAGTTTTAACTTTTTAATCTTGGCAGAGAGTAACAAGCTGCTGGCTGATTGCCAGTTTCTTTGTCTTACTGAAACCACGTGGCCAAAATGGCTGTATTTATACCTGGATCAATTTACAGAAAAGAACTCGCCTTCTTTGACCTTATTGGCTCAATTAAAAGTCTTTTAACATTTTAATTGGCTCGCTACCCAAGGTCCGAAAATGTCAAGTTGATTGATGACTTAATGCAATGTGGCCTGTGTTTTTTCACAGCCTGTCTAAATGCAGCCTGTTTGAATTCTCTATCAATCCCCCCTTTGATTCTTTCACAAACTGAATCATAAAACATCAGGTATCACTGGTTAAACATTCTACAAAATAATTTCATACATGTTAATAGAGTTTCCTTCTAAAATTTGTTGATGTGTTTCACCACATGTCCGGACTAGTAGCTTCCACACAAATTTACACCAACCCGAGTTCCATCGTGGCCACAATGGAAGTCTGGTTTTAGTAGGTTAATTAACCTTATTCCAATTTAATCCAAATCAATATCTTAATTCAACCAGTGAACAACCTTTCCTTAAGCATAACATACCCCTGTGCCACGTACAGATGGTCTGCTGGGACCTGCAAGGTGTCTCACCTGCGGGACAGCAGCTACAGCCGCCTGGTCGCAACAACATTTAATCAACATAAACAAACAATATAAAAGTAAAACAATTACAACAAATTCAGTGGCTCCACTCCACAAAGTGAATGATGGGGGTTGCTTAAGTTTTTCTACCTCCTTTTGGATATGCTCCGCTAAGTGGGTAATTTCTTCGGAGCTATCTGTGGTATTTTCCTTGGTATGGGCCTTACACTTCAGGATGGACACTTCCTGAGGTAACTGTATGGCCTCCAGTAAGTCTCGGACTTCTTTTCCATTTTGGATAGGTGTACCAGCAGCAGTGAGGAATCCTCTTTTCTGCCATAACATACCAAAGTCGTGAGCGACTCCAAAAGCATAACCTGAATCTGTGTAGACATTAGCTGTCTGTCCTTCTGCTATTCGACATGCTTCTGACAGGGCCCGTAACTCGGCCTGTTGTGCTGACGTTCCTGAGGGTAAACGTCCTTTTGCCACTACCTCATATAAGGTTGTAACTGCCCATCCTGCTTTTCTGGTACCATTGTCAACAAAGAAGGAACCATCTGTAAACAGGATGAGGTCTGGGTTGTGCAGAGGCTCCTCTGCTGCTAAGGCTGCTTCTTCTGTTTCTTTTAAAATCTCCACGCAGTCATGCTCTTCACATTCTCCCCCCTCTTGCTCCCTCGATTCTGACATCGGGAGCATAGTTGCGGGATTAACCGGGCTGGCCCGGACGATATGGAGATTAGGAGCTTCCAAAACTGCTGTCCAGCGGGTCCATCTTGCTGCTGTCACCTGAGACATTCTATTCATAGACAGCAAAGCATGTACGGTGTGGGGACACTTGACAATCAGCTTTTGGTCGAGGACTAGACCCGCAGTGATCATTACCGCTCGACATGTAGCTTCCATGGCCCTTAGGCAACTTCCCCATCCGAGGGCTACCGAATCCAGTTTTGCCGAATAATAGCCAATAGGTCTTTGCCGATCCCCATGTTCTTGTGTCAGTATAGCTGTCATATATCCTTCTTTCTCATGAACAAACAGGGTAAATGGCTTACCACTGTCGGGGATTCCCAGAGCTGGTGCCGAATACAAAGCCTTTTTCAAACTCAGGAAGGCCTCTTGCTGTTCTTTAGTGAGGGTGATGGCTTCTTTAGAGGCACGTTTCCCCTTTAAAATATCATTCAGTGGCTGAGCAAGCTATGTGAAGGAGTCAATCCAATTTCTGTTAAAGTTACACAATCACAAAAAAGACCTTAGTTCCTGAATGGCTGCAGTTCTATCCTGGGTAAGTTCTCTCTTTCCTTGTGAAATCTTTTGTCCCAGGTATACAACCTTTTCTTGGGATATTTGTGCTTTGTCATTGCTGGCTTTATGTCCTTTCAGCCGAAGGTGATCCAGCAAAGCTCGTAAATCTTGTTCATGCTGTTCCTCCGTGTTTGAGGCTAGCAGGATATCGTCTACATATTGGATGACTGTGGATGACAGGGGAGGTAATTCTCGCAAATGGCTTTGTAAAGCCATGTGGAATACCGTAGGGCTGTTGTGGAAACCCTGCGGTAACCGGGTCCAAGTATACTGTTGTCCTTGGACAGTGAAAGCAAACGACTGTCGAACCTCCGGTGCCAGAGGCACCGACCAAAACCCGTTGGCCATATCTATAACCGAGAAATATTTATGTTCCGGTTTGAGGGCATTAAAAATGGTGGAGGGATCTGCGACCAAAGGAGCTTTTTGATCAATACACTGGTTAGCTTTCCTATAATCGACAGTCAAACGCCAAGTCTCATTAGATTTCTGTACCGGCCACACGGGGCTATTGGAGGAGCTATGCGTTTTAATAAGCACCCCTTGTTTCTCCAATTGCTGAATAACCGGTAAGATTCCCGCGATGGCAGTTGGACTGATGGGATACTGTTTAGTGCATGGAGGCTTGGTCCCTGTAAATGACGCAGGCTCCATCTGGAGTAGGCCACAATCGTTCTTATCTTTAGCCCATATCGGGTGTTCCTTCAATTCTTCTTTCTTCAAAGTTCTAATTGACCATGTCACCCGACCATCCTCGAAATGCAACGATGAATCTATTTGGATTAGAACGTCCATTCCCAAAAGGGGTTGATCTACTGGGCCTATCCAGACCGGCGTGTTAGTTCATGTGGACCCAGCCCTATAAGTACCGGTGTTGTCCTTTTAATTTCCATTTTATGGCCTCCAACTCCATAGGCTGTACGTGCCCTACCATCCAATGGCAAAATGTCTCCATATTGTAGGGATAAGCATGTTAATTCCACCCCTGTGTCTAAAAGACAGTCCACATCCTTATCGCCCACCCTCACAGTTATATATAGCCCATCTCCCCTTTGTTGTATTAGTGCGAGGAGGTGGGCCAGGGTGGGCTCTAATCGTTTTTTGCTATCCCAAGTAACTCCTTCTGTTGTTGTATTGTCAGTCGCTTAAATGCTTCTATGAGGTCATTATCTTGTGACAAGCCTGGCTTGTTGGCTGAATTGTATCCCTGGCTGCGTCCTCTTCCCCAGCCACGACCTTGCTGTTTTGCCCTGCACGTCTTGGCCCAGTGACCTTCTTTCCCACAATAATGACATTTTCCGGGTAATTTTCCTAATAACTGTTTATCGGAATCCTGGGATTTCCATCCCATAGCCTGTACAGCTCGGACTTTAGCTCCCATATCCAATCTAATTGGTTACATCGATCCACCAATGCTGCAAAGGTAGTTCCTCTACCTTCCCAGTCCGGTAACACTACCTTAAGCATTTTGGTTAGTTCTGGCTTTAGACCTGCCACGAAAGCTGCTTTCAGGGGTCCAAACACTTGTTCATCCATTTCCTCATCCGTATTATTCATACCCGAATGTTCTAGCCACGTGCATCTAAACCGCTCATCATACTCCAGGACCTCCTCTGTTCCTTTCTGTTGGCAGGCTGCAATTTTTCCCCAGTCTGTCTTAGCTGGACTGAAGGCTTGCAGCCAGTGTTTAATCGCCTCCCATCCTGCGTCTAATTCTTGCTCATTCTGCCCCAAAGCTTCATCTACCTTGTCGTGCAATTTTCTTCCCTGTGTTTTTGGCACCATTATGGTCAAAATTTGCACTCCGTCCCAGGGATGAAGTTGATATATATTTCTTAAGCGGTCCAATTGGTCCCACGTTTTTACTCCCCCTTTCTTTGGATTGGGCAATTCCTTGGACCATTTATCAATTTTCTCTGGGTCTGCCGGATCATGAACTAAGTATTCTTCGTACACCCTTCTCTTTGTTTTTTTGGTTCCACCCTCATCTGCAGTCTCTTCTGATTTGACTACAACTCGTCTTTTTTTAAACGGGGCAAAGCGCACCCCTAATTCTTCATCATCCTCCGACACTGTATTGTCGGAGGATTCAGAAACCGTATCTATTCCTCGGTCGTGTCTTCGGGTTTGCGCTTTTAATTTATCCAAACATGGGTACCCTGGGAATTGATCAATACATTTTCCTTTTCTTATTACTGTCTCTTGACCTAATGATTTTTTCCATTCTTTAATTTCACCTTTAAGATCTTTAACTTCCGCTTCCAGCTTTTCAAGTTCAAGCTTTTTCTGTCGCAGCTGTGCGCAAACAGCTTGCAATTGATCCTTTGTACTGGTCAGTTCTCGATCATGTTGGGAACGCATTATAATTTCATTCCGGTTTCGGATCTGGCCCATAACCGCTAGGGACCATCTAGTTCGCTCTTTATTTTTCATACCGGTCATTTTTCCCCAGACCCTTTTAATCTCGTCCAAGGACCATTGTCCTTTGGAGGTTCCGTACTTTTGTTCGATCTTAATACAGGTTTTAGATAAGTTGAATTGTTGCTCTATGTATTCTTTCAACTGTTTGAGAATTAAATCTAGCGAAACTTCAGGTGGTGCCTGCCCACCTTTAACAGTTGTAGGCAATTCTTTGTTCTTATCTCCTGCTGCCATTATACTGATTTCTTTACTGGGGTCTCGAGTCATAGGCCTGCTAGCCGATCAATAGGTCGGTGATTAATTAACTAACACACCGCCGAAGTTTAGACGTCTATGGGACCTCGAGCCGACTACCAACCGGAGGGTTCGCAAACCGGAGGCTTTCGGAATCGCGTAGAAGGAGAGGCGAATTTAGACTTTTGACCGAGGACTTTTTTTTAAAAAAGAGGTGTCCTTACCTCAGTATGTAGGTCCGATATCCAAAATTCAGTTTCTTCCCTCAGCGACCCTGCTCGCAGCACCAAAATTGTTAGATCTCTTAATTTCCAATGAAATACGAACTCCGATGGTAGTTTTAACTTTTTAATCTTGGCAGAGAGTAACAAGCTGCTGGCTGATTGCCAGTTTCTTTGTCTTACTGAAACTACATGGCCAAAATGGCTGTATTTATACCTGGATCAATTTACAGAAAAGAACTCGCCTTCTTTGACCTTATTGGCTCAATTGAAAGTCTTTTAATGTTTTAATTGGCTTGCTACCCAAGGTCCGAAAATGTCAAGTTGATTGATGACTTAATGCAATGTGGCCTGTGTTTTTTCACAGCCTGTCTAAATGCAGCCTGTTTGAATTCTCTATCAGTATTGGAAATTTTTTTGCCCATACCAAGTAGTAAATAAATAGAATAGTCTTTTATCAAAAGCAATCTATGCTGTATTAGTTAACTCATTCGATATATGCTGGACAGATATCTGTTAGGAATGGGATTGAAGGTTCAAAGGAGCAGTATAGGATCAAATGCTCCACTGAACTCTATAGTTCCTGTCCTATTGGAAACCCATGGAAATGACTCCTGTGGAAAGTCATTAATCAGAGTTGAATAATGCGGCTAATAAGGTCAGATTGACATCCTGAATGCACTTGGTTACCTTTGCAACAACAACAACAACAACTTGTATTTATATAGCACCTTTAACTTAGTAAAATGTCCCAAGGCGCTTCACAGGAGTGTTTTAAGACAAAACAAATAAATTTGACACCAAGCCACATAAGAAGAAATTACGGCAAGGAATATCTTGAAGGAGGAAAGAGAGGTAGAGAGGCAGAGGGGTTTAGGGAGGGAGTTCCAGAGCTTGGGGCCTAGGCAGCTGAAGGCACAGCCACCAATGGTTGAACGATTATAATCAGGGATGCTCAAGAGGGCAGAATTTGAGGAGCGCAGACATCTCAGGGGGCTGTGGGGCTGAAGGAGATTATAGAGATAGGGAGGGGTCAAGGCCATGGAGGGATTTGTAAACAAGAAGGAGAATGTTGAAATCGAGGTGATGCTTAACTGGGAGCCAATGTTGGTTGGCGAGCACAGGGGTGGTGGGTGAGCAGGACTTGGTACAAGTTAGGACACGGGTTGCTGAGTTTTGGATGAACTCTAGTTTATGTAGGGTATATTGTGGGGGGCCAGCCAGGAGTGCGTTGGAGTAGTCAAGTTTAGAGGTCACAAAGGCATGGATGAGGGCTTCAGCAGCAGATGAGCTGAGGCATGGGCGGAGACGGGTGACGTTATGGAGGTGGAAATAAGGGATTTTAGTTATGCTGTGGATATGTGGCCGGAAGCTCATTTCAGCGTCAAATATGACACCTAGGTTGCGAATAGTCTGGTTCAGCCTCAAGTAGATGCTAGGGAGAGGGATGGAGTCAGTGGTTAGGGAACGCAGTTTGTGGCGGGGACCAAAGACAATGGCTTCGGCCTTCCCAATATTTAATTGGAGAACATTTCTGCTCATCCAGTACGGATGTCGGACAAGCAGTCTGACAATTTAAAGACCGTGGAGGGGTCGGGAGATATGGTTGCAACCAGAAAGGGATTTGAGAGTTTTGGCTCAGTTCTTAGGACTCTCACCTCGGAGTCAGAAGGCTGTGGTTTCAAGGCCCACTCCAGGATTTGAGCACCTCATTTAGACTGAGCCTTCTGTGCAGTACTGGAGGAGAGCTGCACTGTCAGTCGTGACACTAAAATGAGCTCCGCCTGGTGCCTCAGGTGGTGCTAAAGAGCACAAGACACCTTTTGAAGAAGAACAGGGCACTCTCTCAAAGTCCTGGCCCTATATTCCATCCTCAAACAGCAAAAACAGATGAAATCAATTAATCTCAGTTGCTGTTTGTGGGATATTGCTGTGCACAAATTGGCTGTTATGATTGCCTGCATAATGGTGATTGTACTTCACCAAAGTAATGAATGGTTTGTGAAGCACTTTTGGGATGTATTGAGGATGTTTTTTTTATTCGTTCCGGGATGTGGGCGTTGTTGGCAAGGCCAGCGTTTATTGCCTTTGAGAAGGTGGTGGGGTAGATTGTCCCTCGGTGTGGACTTTCGGCAGTTAGCTGGTAGAGTGCACCTATCAACTGTCCGGTAGTTCCTGTGGGAGGCCCGGTCCATTTTGAAGGTCAATCTTCGTTAGCATTCAGCTGGCAGGCTGCCGACACAAAATGCGCGCCCCGGGACTGCCCGGCTGGCTCAGGACCAGAAAAAGGTAGGTCTGCGGGGTGGGTGGGAGGGGCCCCGGGGGGGTGCTGGTGTTCCTATCTCGAGGGAAGACCCGGAGAAGCATTGGCCCAGGATGGTTTTGCGGAGCCCGGAGTAGCACTCCTGCTCTTCCTGGCTCCAACAAACTTACCCTTGAGCTCCCCTTTGGCCGGAGTGCCAGCTGACACTGGGCGGAATCCGAAAAAGGCTATCAGGGTCCTATGTACCTCACTGGATTACGATTTGCATATTAAAGGGCCTACCGCCTGACTCAGATGGGTACTCCAGCTGCCACATAGGTAGGCCTGAGGCAAAATTGCAGTGGCATTCTTCACCACTTGCGGGGAACTACCACACCATATCAGTCTCAAAATCTCCCACCTTAAAATGTGGCTCTTTTCGAGTCTGACATTTTGTGTTGTGATGGCTGCAGGCTAGATACAAAACTAGATTAATGAAGTTTTCCTTTAAAAGTATTCTCCTTACTCTGTAGGTCGATTTCCTTAGGTTATTAATTCTACTAAGATGGTAAACGTGTTCTTTCAGTGTTTACATTTTACCTCAAAATATCAGAGACAGGAAATCTTTCAGCTATGGTTACAACCAGAGGATATCTTCCCCATTGTGTCAAGTTACTAGAAGGTATAATTTAAGCCGCCACTGTCAGAGTGGGGAATGTAATTATGCGTTTAAAAATGATATGTCCTGCAGTGTTACTCATCGCACTGTACTTTACGTCAGGATGTTACTTTGAAAGGAAGATGACTGGAAGCAGTGTGCTTCTATAGCTTCCCTTTAAATTAATTGGTTTGGCGTTTGCAGTCTTTAACAAATGGGGAAAACGCCCCCACAAGCAAGAACATTTTGTTGTGTGGGTGTTTCTGGTGATTTCAGTGGCCCTCAGCATTAATAATTGCAACATGTGAAAATCAAAGGTGACAATTTACACATGTGAACTATCACGCTTTGCTTTCCAACACGATATGGCCTTTGAGAATTGGTTTAATGAGTTGTCTGAGATTCTCTCACGCCTCTAATTTACACACAACGGACCAATGATGGGGAACTCAAACCATACATCCTGCTCACGCTTACCTGCCACATGTGTGCAGTGGGGTGCTAACAAGTTTAGAAGTAGGCATGCAGAGGATTTATCTTTGGGCGTGGACTCTGGGCCCTTCCCAGAAAATTGACATTTTGGACACTTTATTTGCTGCATTTTCAAACCATTTTGGAGCAGACTATTTATATATAGATAAATATTTTAAGATGCATACTACTTCATCATGTGCAAGAAATAAACCATAAAACTCATTAAAACTGATGCCCCTGATGACTCTGTAAGTTCATCCAGTGAATAGCTGAGCCAGGAGGTCCACATATCTGTTACTGTGCAACCAGTCAGCCACCAGATGTCAGTTAGTCATCACTGAGTCTAAAGCCAGTTGACACCAGCAGCCAGCCACCTGCAACCAGGTAATCACCGCAAGCCACCAGAAACCAGCTTGTCACTACCAGCTGACAGTCGGCAGAAGTTAGCCATCGCCAGCAGCTATCAGAGCGCGCCAGCTACTTCTAGTAGCCTGTCTGTAGAAGTCACCCATTCACAACTAGCAATAGTGGAGGGCCAGGGCTGTGATTCCCCATTTTATAAAAGCAGGATCAGTGGCAGCGTCAGGAAATCCAACATGATTAGGAGAAGCACCAGGAGTAGGAGAGGAATTGCGAGCATGGGAAATCCAGCAGGAGCTAGACAGCCAGCAGACCAGGAGTGGGTGAGAGTCAGAGGACCAGGAGTGGGTGAGTGTCAGGAGACCAGGAGTGGATGGGAGTCAGAGGACCAGGAGTGGGTGAGAGTCAGAGGACCAGGAGTGGGTGAGTGTCAGAGGACCAGGAGTGGGTGAGTGTCAGAGGACCAGGAGTGGGTGAGTGTCAGAGGACCAGGAGTGGGTGAGAGTCGGAGGACCAGGAGTGGGTGAGTGTCAGAGGACCAGGAGTGGGTGAGTGTCAGAGGACCAGGAGTGGGGGAGTGTCAGAGGACCAGGAGTGGGTGAGTGTCAGAGGACCAGGAGTGGGTGAGAGTCGGAGGACCAGGAGTGGGTGAGAGTCAGAGGACCAGGAGTGGGTGAGAGTCAGAGGACCAGGAGTGGGTGAGAGTCAGAGGACCAGGAGTGGGTGAGAGTCAGAGGACCAGGAGTGGTTGAGAGTCGGAGGACCAGGAGTGGGTGAGAGTCAGAGGACCAGGAGTGGGTGAGAGTCGGAGGACCAGGAGTGGGTGAGAGTCAGAGGACCAGGAGTGGGTGAGAGTCAGGAGACCAGGAGTGGGTGAGAGTCAGAGGACCAGGAGTGGGTGAGATCCAGGAGACCAGGAGTGGGTGAGAGTCAGAGGACCAGGAGTGGGTGAGTGTCAGAGGACCAGGAGTGGGTGAGTGTCAGAGGACCAGGAGTGGGTGAGAGTCGGAGGACCAGGAGTGGGTGAGAGTCAGAGGACCAGGAGTGGGTGAGAGTCGGAGGACTAGGAGTGGGTGAGTGTCAGAGGACCAGGAGTGGGTGAGAGTTGGAGGACCAGGAGTGGGTGAGAGTCGGAGGACCAGGAGTGGGTGAGAGTCAGGAGACCAGGACTGGGTGAGTGTCAGAGGACCAGGAGTGGGTGAGAGTCGGAGGACCAGGAGTGGGTGAGTGGCAGAGGACCAGGAGTGGGTGAGTGTCAGAGGACCAGGAGTGAGTAAGAGTCAGAGGACCAGGAGTGGGTGAGAGTCAGAGGACCAGGAGTGGGTGAGAGTCAGAGGACCAGGAGTGGGTGAGAGTCGGAGGACCAGGAGTGGGTGAGAGTCAGAGGACCAGGAGTGGGTGAGTCAGAGGACCAGGAGTGGGTGAGAGTCGGAGGACCAGGAGTGGGTGAGAGTCGGAGGACCAGGAGTGGGTGAGAGTCAGAGGACCAGGAGAGGGTGAGAGTCAGAGGACCAGGAGTGGGTGAGAATCAGAGGACCAGGAGTGGGTGAGAGTCGGAGAACCAGGAGTGGGTGAGTGTCAGAGGACCAGGAGCGGGTGAGTGTCAGAGGACCAGGAGTGGGTGAGTGTCAGAGGACCAGGAGTGGGTGAGTGTCAGAGGACCAGGAGTGGGTGAGAGTCAGAGGACCAGGAGTGGGTGAGAGTCGGAGGACCAGGAGTGGGTGAGAGTCGGAGGACCAGGAGTGGGTGAGAGTCAGAGGACCAGGAGTGGGTGAGAGTCAGAGGACCAGGAGTGGGTGAGAGTCGGAGGACCAGGAGTGGGTGATTGTCAGAGGACCAGAAACGGGTGAGTGTCAGAGGACCAGGAGTGGGTGAGTGTCAGAGGACCAGGAGTGGGTGAGTGTCAGAGGACCAGGAGTGGGTGAGAGTCAGAGGACTAGGAGTGGGTGAGTGTCAGAGGAGCAGGAGTGGGTGAGTGTCAGAGGACCAGGAGTGGGTGAGAGTCAGAGGACCAGGAGTGGGTGAGAGTCGGAGGACCAGGAGTGGGTGAGTGTCAGAGGACCAGGAGTGGGTGAGAGTCAGAGGACCAAGAGTGGGTGAGAGTCAGAGTACCAGGAGTGGGTGAGAGTCAGAGGACCAGGAGTGGGTGAGAGTCAGAGGACCAGGAGTGGGTGAGATCCAGGAGACCAGGAGTGGGTGAGAGTCAGAGGACCAGGAGTGGATGAGAGTCAGAGGACCAGGAGTGGGTGAGATCCAGGAGACCAGGAGTGGGTGAGAGTCAGAGGACCAGGAGTGGGTGAGTGTCAGAGGACCAGGAGTTGGTGAGTGTCAGAGGACCAGGAGTGGATGAGTGTCAGAGGACCAGGAGTGGGTGAGAGTCAGAGGACCAGGAGTGGGTGAGAGTCAGAGGACCAGGAGTGGGTGAGAGTCGTTGGACTAGGAGTGGGTGAGTGTCAGAGGACCAGGAGTGGGTGAGAGTCGGAGGACCAGGAGTGGGTGAGAGTCGGAGGACCAGGAGTGGGTGAGAGTCAGGAGACCAGGAGTGGGTGAGTGTCAGAGGACCAGGAGTGGGTGAGAGTCGGAGGACCAGGAATGGGTGTGTGTCAGAGGACCAGGAGTGGGTGAGTGTCAGAGGACCAGGAGTGGGTGAGTGTCAGAGGACCAGGAGTGGGTGAGTGTCAGAGGACGAGGAGTGGGTGAGTGTCAGAGGACGAGGAGTGGGTGAGTGTCAGAGGACCAGGAGTGGGTGAGAGTCAGAGGACCAGGAGTGGGTGAGAGTCAGAGGACCAGGAGTGGGTGAGAGTCAGAGGACCAGGAGTGGGTGAGAGTCAGAAGACCAGGAGTGGGTGAGTGTCAGAGGACCAGGAGTGGGTGAGAGTCAGGAGACCAGGAGTGGGTGAGTGTCAGAGGACCAGGAGTGGGTGAGAGTCGGAGGACTAGGAGTGGGTGAGTGTCAGAGGACCAGGAGTGGGTGAGAGTCAGGAGACCAGGAGTGGGTGAGTGTCAGAGGACCAGGATTGGGTGAGAGTCGGAGAACTAGGAGTGGGTGAGTGTCAGAGGACCAGGAGTGGGTGAGTGTCAGAGGACCAGGAGTGGGTGAGAGTCAGAGGACCAGGAGTGGGTGAGATCCAGGAGACCAGGAGTGGGTGAGAGTCAGAGGACCAGGAGTGGGTGAGATCCAGGAGACCAGGAGTGGGTGAGAGTCAGAGGGCCAGGAGTGGGTGAGAGTCAGAGGACCAGGAGTGGGTGAGATCCAGGAGACCAGGAGTGGGTGAGAGTCAGAGGACCAGGAGTGGATGAGAGTCAGAGGACCAGGAGTGGGTGAGATCCAGGAGACCAGGAGTGGGTGAGAGTCAGAGGACCAGGAGTGGGTGAGAGTCAGTGGACCAGGAGTGGGTGAGTGTCAGAGGACCAGGAGTTGGTGAGTGTCAGAGGACCAGGAGTGCATGAGTGTCAGAGGACCAGGAGTGGGTGAGAGTCAGAGGACCAGGAGTGGGTGAGAGTCGGAGGACCAGGAGTGGGTGAGAGTCGGAGGACTAGGAGTGGGTGAGTGTCAGAGGACCAGGAGTGGGTGAGAGTCGGAGGACCAGGGGTGGGTGAGAGTCGGAGGACCAGGAGTGGGTGAGAGTCAGGAGACCAGGAGTGGGTGAGTGTCAGAGGACCAGGAGTGGGTGAGAGTCGGAGGACCAGGAATGGTTATGTGTCAGAGGACCAGGAGTGGGTGAGTGTCAGAGGACCAGGAGTGGGTGAGTGTCAGAGGACCAGGAGTGGGTGAGTGTCAGAGGACGAGGAGTGGGTGAGTGTCAGAGGACCAGGAGTGGGTGAGTGTCAGAGGACCAGGAGTGGGTGAGAGTCAGAGGACCAGGAGTTGGGGAGTGTCAGAGGACCAGGAGTGGGTGAGTGTCAGAGGACCAGGAGTGGGTGAGAGTCAGAGGACCAGGAGTGGGTGAGAGTCAGAGGACCAGGAGTGGGTGAGAGTCAGGAGACCAGGAGTGGGTGAGTGTCAGAGGACCAGGAGTGGGTGAGAGTCGGAGGACTAGGAGTGGGTGAGTGTCAGAGGACCAGGAGTGGGTGAGAGTCAGGAGACCAGGAGTGGGTGAGTGTCAGAGGACCAGGAGTGGGTGAGAGTCGGAGAACTAGGAGTGGGTGAGTGTCAGAGGACCAGGAGTGGGTGAGTGTCAGAGGACCAGGAGTGGGTGAGTGTCAGAGGACCAGGAGTGTGTGAGTGTCAGAGGACCAGGAGTGGGTGAGAATCAGAGGACCATTAGTGGGTGACTGTCAGACGACCAGGAGTGGGTGAGTGTCAGAGGACCAGGAGTGGGTGAGAGTCAGAGGACCAGGAGTGGGTGAGTGTCAGAGGACCAGGAGTGGGTGAGAGTCAGAGGACCAGGAGTGGGTGAGAGTCAGAGGATCAGGAGTGGGTGAGAGTCAGAGGACCAGGAGTGGGTGAGTGTCAGAGGACCAGGAGTGGGTGAGAGTCAGGAGACCAGGAGTGGGTGAGTGTCAGAGGACCAGGAGTGGGTGAGAGTCAGAGGACCAGGAGTGGGTGAGTGTCAGAGGACCAGGAGTGGGTGAATGTCAGAGGACCAGGAGTGGGTGAGAGTCAGAGGACCAGGAGTGGGTGAGAGTCAGAGGACCAGGAGTGGGTGAGAGTCAGAGGACCAGGAGTGGGTGAGTGTCAGAGGACCAGGAGTGGGTGAGAGTCAGGAGACCAGGAGTGGGTGAGAGTCAGAGGACCAGGAGTAGGTGAGTGTCAGAGGACCAGGAGTGGGTGAGTGTCAGAGGACCAGGAGTAGGTGAGTGTCAGAGGACCAGGAGTGGGTGAGAGTCAGAGGACCAGGAGTGGGTGAGTGTCAGAGGACTAGGAGTGGGTGAGTGTCAGAGGACCAGGAGTGGGTGAGAGTCAGGAGACCAGGAGTGGGTGAGTGTCAGAGAACCAGGAGTGGGTGAGAGTCGGAGGACCAGGAGTGGGTGAGTGTCGGAGGACCAGGAGTGGGTGAGTGTCAGAGGACCAGGAGTGGGTGAGTGTCGGAGGACCAGGAGTGGGTGAGAGTAGGAGGACCAGGAGTGGGTGAGTGTCAGAGGACCAGGAGTGGGTGAGAGTCAGAGGACTAGGAGTGGGTGAGAGTCAGAGGACCAGGAGTGGGTGAGAGTCGGAGGACCAGGAGTGGGTGAGTGTCAGAGGACCAGGAGTGGGTGAGAGTCGGAGGACCAGGAGTGGGTGAGAGTCAGAGGACCAGGAGTGGGTGAGTGTCGGAGGACCAGGAGTGGGTGAGAGTCAGAGGACCAGGAGTGGGTGAGAGTCGGAGGACCAGGAGTGGGTGAGAGTCAGAGGACCAGGAGTGGGTGAGAGTCAGGAGACCAGGAGTGGGTGAGTGTCAGAGAACCAGGAGTGGGTGAGAGTCAGAGGACCAGGAGTGGGTGAGAGTCGGAGGACCAGGAGTGGGTGAGTGTCGGAGGACCAGGAGTGGGTGAGAGTCGGAGGACCAGGAGTGGGTGAGAGTCGGAGGACCAGGAGTGGGTGAGATCCAGGAGACCAGGTGAGTGAGACCAGGATGTATCACCAGTGAGAGACACGCAGGATGACCGTGCGACGACAGACCTTGTAGCAGCAGAAGGGACTCAAAAATGGGGCAACATGGTGGGGGTTGGGAGAAGGGGGTAAAAGGTTTACGAAGCTCTTCCATATTAATTAATAGCTGTACAGTAAAAGCCGCCTCGGCCCCGAGCATCTCCTGCCCTTCTGACTTTCATGTTTCCAGTTTCACTATCATCCTACTGCAACCCTGTCCTCTGCAGCCTGGGAAGATTTCTCTCCGAGTGAGTGAGATGACAACGTTTACAGCAGCCAAAAAATGAGTAGCACACGCTTCCACATTGTTAAAGGTGCTTTGCACAATATGGCCTGGAGCTCACCCCCTGCACCATGCGTGTGAAAGACACTGAGGTCTATATCATTGATTATTTTTTTTATCTCAGTTATGCCTGACAAAAAAAACTTTAAAAGTTCTCCCTCCCTCATCTAGTTTTAATGTCAGTCGGATGATAGCTTTCATTCAGTGTCTCTCTCGTCTTCACCTGACTCATCATTGGAACTCGAAAGCATTCTGCCACTGACATAGGCTTTTCCCCACTCTTAATCATCCCTGACAGGACGCATGTCATTCCTTCCTCCCATTGTCTATTTTTAGCGGAAACCATTCATCTGTGGCAGCATTACTGACGGTATAGTGACCTCCTGTTAAAATAATAAAAATCTTCAAACAGTAAGGTTGCCCCTGAGCACTTTGTTAGACCACATTTTAATGGTAGCGGTCTGCGTGTCAGGGGCTAATATTGGTTGGAACTTTTTACAATTGTTGTTGCAGTTAAAGTGAGTCTGCTGATCGCTGGGTCTGGATTCTGTTGGCTCGATCTCCCCTTGTATCTCGGTGGAGCAGCAGATCACGCTCACCCAATAAAAACTGTTAGTTTTTCAGCTTAGCAAGGCAGTAAATTGTTGCCTTGTGATGAGAGGCAGGGCGGTGTGTGCTGACAGAGGGCGCCCCGGCACAGCTGGATTACTGTCGGTGTGCCAGTTTGTTTGCTTAACCTCCCCACCACTGCCCCTCCCCACCCTGTGTTGAGGGAAGGCTGTGCGCCTTCTCCTCATTAACTCAATTCATTCACAACCTGTCAAACGCATAAGCAGATAAAGAGCTATTGTTGGGCAAATGTTGCATTCAAAATCACTGCTGGGTTTACATAGCCCTTTCTCCAACACTCCCCCCCCCACCTCCTAAAGGCACTGCACTCTTTTATTGGCAATGCAAAGAATCTCAGTGGTGCAGCAGCCAGGGGTCACCATGGCAACAGAAGGTCCAGGGCGGGTCCTTAAAGGGGCAGAAGATCAGGCCAGAGGCCACATTGCCAGCCTTGGCCCAGACCAGGGCCTTCAATGGGTAAGTGTTGGGGAAAGAATGGAGACCGAAGGCGGCTGCTTCAATCCCCTCCCGCTCCCCCCAATGGAGGCAGCTCACGGTCATTACCGCCACTGCCCACAGTCCTTTGCCACCTGTCCCATGTTGGCGCTGGGAAGCTGGGTAACACAGGCCAAAAGAAGGAACGTCTGTCAATAAACTCAGGCCATGACCTCCCAGCCCATTGCAAGTAGCAGGTGGGGAAGGACCGAGGAATGCTAGTCCCAGTAGGGGGCGAGGGGTCTGGCTGTAGGCGGTAGGCCACATGTCCTATTTTCCTCGCATTTCTTCCAAGATCCAGCCCAAAAAGAGAGGAGAATCTCTTTCCTGTTGTCTCTACAGTAAATTTAAGGAGTTAGGATTGAGCCACAAAGGGAAAGGACAATAGGTATTTCAGCAATTAACAAAATCCATGTTTCCAATGGATTGGAGACCACATTTTAGCAGGTACAGAGAGTAGCTGTCAGATCTCCGTTAACCTCTAAACGCTTACGGCCTGATTCCCTTGCCCTTGTAAGATTTAGCCATCTGCTCTGGGTTTGCAACCTCCAAAAGCCCTCGATTGGGAGCAGCGGTTGGAAAAGAAGGTAAATGGGTGGAAGCAGAACATGGACATCATTGCTCTCAGTTTGAGCGCTGCTCCCTTGAGATCCCAACCCAAATTCAAAAGTAGCCAATGGGAAACACACAGACATTGAGGGAAAAGGGTGAAACAAGACAAAGAAAGAATTAAAGGAAAACTTGTATTTCTATAGTGCTTTTCACAATCTCAGGACATCCCAAAGTGCTTTACAACAAATGAATGACTTTTGAATTGTAGTTACTGTTGTAATGTAGGAAACGCAGCAGGCACAGCAAGCTCCCACAAACAGCAATGTGATAATGACCAGATAATCTATTTTTTTAGTGATGTTGATTGAGAAATAAATATTAACCAGGATGTTGTGTATCTGTAAAGCATACACTCCCATGTTCCGCCACCAGGGAGCGCATCCCCCGAAGTCCCAAGGGATCCCAGCATCCCTTGGGAGCACTGTATATAAGCCGGCCCTTAAGGCTTGTTATTCACTCTGGAGTGTCTTAATAAAGACTGAGGTCACTGTTACTTTAAACTCCCTGTGTGTAGTCTCATCTGTGTTAGAAACACAACAACTGGCGACGAGTACACGAATCCAACGCAAAGATGCAGCAAACTGTGGGCATCCTGGGGAAGTTCTCGGAGGGTGAGGACTGGGAAGCCTATGTAGAACGGTTAGACCAGTACTTTGTATCAACGAGCTGGACGGAGAAGGAAGCGCTGCAAAAAGGAGAGCGGTCCTCCTCACGGTCTATGGGGCACCGACCTACAGCCTCATGAAGAATCTTCTGGCTCCGGTAAAACCCACAGATAAGTCGTATGAGGAACTGTGTACACTCGTTTGGGAGCATCTTAACCCGAGGGAGAGCGTGCTGATGACGAGGTATCGGTTCTATACGTACCAGTGATCTGAAGGTCAGGAAGTGGTGAGCTATGTCGCCGAGCTAAGGCGACTTGCAGGACAATGTGTGTTTGATGGCTACCTGGAGCAAATGCTCAGAGACTTTTTTGCACTGGGCATTGGCCACGAGACCATCCTACGAAAACTTTTGACTGTAGAGACACCGACCCTCAGTAAGGCCTTTGCAATAGCACAGGCGTTTATGTCCACCAGTGATAACACCAAACAAATCTCTCAGCACACAAGTGCTAGCAATGTTCATAAATTAACTGGAACTGTGTTTGCAAGCAGAAATGTACAGGGCAGAAACCATGAGTCTGCAACTGCCAGCAAACCTCAGGTGACCCAGATGACTCAGAGTCCGCAACAAAGGATGAATGCAAGGCAATTCACACCTTGTTGGCGTTGTGGAGGCTTCCATTCAGCCTATTCATGCCGCTTCAAAGGGTTTGTTTGCAAGAGCTGCGGAACAATGGGGCACCTCCAATGAGCTTGCGGACGAGCTGCAAGCTCTGCAAAACCTGCTAACCACCATGTAGCAGAGGAAGATCGGTCCATGGTGGACCAAAGCAATTTTGAGCCTCAGAGAGAGGAGGCAGATGCTGAAGTACACGGGGTGCACACATGTTTGACGAAATGTCAACCTATAATGCTAAACGTAAAATTGAATGGCTTACCCGTAGCCATGGAACTGGACACTGGCGCTAGCCAATCCATCATGAGTAAAAAGATGTTTGAGAGACTGTGGTGCAACAAGGCACTCAGACCAACCCTGAGCCCCATCCACACGAAACTGAGAACGTACACCAAAGAGCTTATCACTGTCCTGGGCAGCGCCATGGTCAAGGTCACCTACGAGGGTACGGTGCACGAACTTCCACTCTGGATTGTCTCGGGCGATGGCCCCACACTGCTTGGAAAGAGCTGGCTGGGCAAATTCCGCTGGAACTGGGATGACATCCGAACGCTATCACATGTCGATGAGGCCTCATGTACCCAGGTTGTTAACAAATTTCCTTCTCTTTTTGAGCCAGGCATTGGAAACTTTTCCGGGGCGAAGGTGCAGATCCACTTGGTCCCAGAGGCACGACCCATTCACCACAAGGCGCGAACGGTACCTCACATGATGAGGGAGAGAGTGGAAATCGAACTGGACAGGCTGCAATATGAGGGCATCATCTCCCCAGTGGGCCAGCCCAATTGTTCCAGTACTCAAAAGTGATGGCCTGGTCAGGATTTGCGGCGATTAAAAGTAGCGATTAATTGTTTCTCATTACAGGACCAATACCCGCTACCTAAGGCAGACGACCTATTTGCGACGCTGGCAGGAAGAAAGACGTTCACCAAGCTCGACCTGACTTCGGCCTACATGACGCAGGAGCTGGAGGAGTCTTCGAAGGGCCTCACCTGCATCAACACGCACAAGGGACTGTTCATCTACAACAGATGCCCGTTTGGAATTCGGTCGGCTGCAGCGATCTTCCAGAGAAACATGGAGAGCCTACTCAAGTCGGTACCACACACGGTGGTTTTTCAGGACGACATATTGGTCACGGGTCGGGACACCGTCGAGCACCTACAAAACCTGGAGGAGGTCCTCCAGCGACTGGATCGCGTAGGGCTGCGGCTGAAGAGGTCGAAATGCGTCTTCATGGCAACAGAAGTGGAGGTTTTGGGGGGAAAGATCACGGCGGACGGCATTCCGCCCACAGATGCCAAGACAGAGGCTATCAGGAACACGCCCAGGCCACAGAACGTCACAGAGCTGCGGTCGTTCCTGGGACTCCTCAACTATTTTGGTAACTTCCTACTGGGGTTAAGTACCCTCTTAGAGCCCCTACATGTGTTATTGCGTAAAGCTGAGAACTAGGTATGGGGAAAAAAACAAGTAAATGCTTTTGGGAAAGCCAGAAACATTTTATGCCCCAACAAGCTGCTTGTATTGTGTAACCCATGTAAAAAACTCGTGCTAGCATGTGATGCGTCGTCGTAAGGAGTCGGGTGTGTATTACAACAAGCTAACGTTGCGGGGAAGTTGCAACCTGTCGCCTATGCTTGCAGGAGCTTGTTTAAGGCCGAGAGGGCCTACAGCATGATTGAGAAAGAAGCATTAGCGTGTGTGTTCGGGGTAAAGAAAATGCATCAGTACCCGTTTGGCTTCAAATTTGAGCTGGAAACCGATCACAAGCCCTTCATATCCCTGTTCGCTGAAAACAAGGGGATAAATACGAATGCCTCAGCCCACATACAAAAGTGGGCACTCGCGCTATCAGCGTATAACTATACCAATCGCAACAGGCCAGGCACCGAGAACTGTGCGGATGCTCTCAGTCGGCTACCATTGCTCACCACGGGGATGGAAATGGTGCAGCCTGTAAACTTGTTGATGGTGGCGCAGCCTGCAGACTTGTTGATGGTCTTGGAAGCATTTGAAAATGATAAATCACCTGTCACAGCCTGCCAGATTAGGACTTGGACCAGCCAAGATCCTCTGCTATCCCCAGTAAAAAACTGTGTACTGCATGGGAGCTGGGCCAGCATCCCCGTTGAAATGCAAGAGCTAATCAAGCCATTCCAGCGGCGAAAGGACGACTGTCCATTCAGGCAGACTGCCTGTTATGGGGTAACCGCGTAGTGCTACCCAAAAAGGGCAGGGAGACGTTCATCTCGGAACTCCACAGCACACACCCGGGTATAGTAATGATGAAAGCGATAGCCAGATCCCACATGTGGTGGCCCAATATCGACTATGACTTAGAGTCTTGTGTACGGCAATGCAGCGTGTGTGCTCAGTTGAGCAATGCGCCCAGAGAGGCACCACTATGTTTGTGGTCCTGGCCCTCCTGACCATGGTCGAGGATCCATGTCGACTATGCGGGCCCGTTTCTCGGTAAAATGTTCCTGGTGGTGGTGGATGCTTTTTCAAAATGGATTGAATGTGAAATAATGTCAGGAAGCACCGCCACCGCCACCATTGAAAGCCTGAGGGCCATGTTTGCCACCCACGGCCTACCTGACATACTGATCAGTGACAACGGGCCATGTTTCACCAGTGCTGAATTTAAAGAATTCATGACCTACAATGGGATCAAACATGTCACCTCGGCCCCGTTTAAACCAGCCTCCAATGGGCAGGCAGAGCGGGAAGTACAAACAATCAAACAGAGCCTCAAACGAGACACAGAAGGCTAACTCCAAACCTGCCTGTCCCGCGTACTGCTCAGCTACCGCACAAGACCCCACTCGCTCACAGGGGTGCCCCCGGCTGAGCTACTCATGAAAAGGACACTTAAAACCAGACTCTCGCTGGTTCATCCCAACCTGCATGATCAGGTAGAGAGCAGGCGGCAGCAACAAAATGTAAACGATGGTCGCGCCACTGTGTCACGGGAAATTGATCTGACTGACCCTGTGTATGTGCTAAACTATGGACATGGTCCCAAGTGGATCGCGGGCACGGTGATAGCTAAAGAAGGGAGTAGGGTGTTTGTAGTAAACTAGACAATGGACAAATTTGCAGAAAGCACCTGGACCAAACGAGGCTGCAGTTCACAGATTGCCCTGAACAACCCACAGCAGACACCACCTTTTTTGAGCCCACAACACACACGCAAAGGATCAACGACACCACGCCGGACCAGGAAATCGGACCCATCACGCCCAACAGCCCAGCAAGGCCAGGCTCACCCAGCAGCCCTGCAGGGCCAACAACACGCCAGCCCAGCAAGGGCAAAGCCAACACACCAGAACAGACATTTGTACCGAGGCGGTCCACCAGGGAAAGAAAGGCTCCCGACCGCCTCACCTTGTAAGTAGTTTTCACTTTGACTTTTGGGGGGGGGGGGAGTGATGTTGTGTATCTGTAAAGCATGCACTCCCATTGTTCCGCCACCAGGGAGTGCATCCCAAGGGATCCCAGCATGCCTTGGGAGCACTGTATATAAGCCGGCCCCTAAGGCCTGTTACTCACTCTGGAGTGTCTTAATAAAGACTGAGATCACTGTTACTTTAACCTCCCTGTGTGCAGTCTCATCTGTGTTAGGAATACAATACAGGACACCATGGTAACTCCCTTGATCTTCTTCAAAATAGTGCCATGTGATCTTTTATGTCCACCTGAGAGAGCAGGCGAGGCCTCGGTTTAACGTGCAGCAGTTATCATGGGTGACTTTAATATGCATATAGATTGGGCTAACCAAACTGGAAGCAATACGGTGGAGGAGGATTTCCTGGAGTGCATAAGGGATGGTTTTCGAGACCAATATGTCGAGGAACCAACTAGGGGGAGGCCATCTTAGACTGGGTGTTGTGTAATGAGAGAGGATTAATTAGCAATCTCGTTGTGCGAGGCCCCTTGGGTAAGAGTGACCATAATATGGTGGAATTCTACATTAGGATGGAGAATGAAACAGTTAATTCAGAGACCATGGTCCAGAACTTAAAGAAGGGTAACTTTGAAGGTATGAGGCGTGAATTGGCTAGGATAGATTGGCAAATGATACTTAAGGGGTTGACTGTGGATGGGCAATGGCAGACATTTCGAGACCGCATGCATGAACTACAACAATTGTACAGCCCTGTCTGTCGTAAAAATAAAAAAGGGAAGGTGGATCAACCGTGGCTATCAAGGGAAATCAGGGATAGTATTAAAGCCAAGGAAGTGGCATACAAATTGGCCAGAAATAGCAGCGAACCCGGGGACTGGGAGAAATTTAGAACTCAGCAGAGGAGGACAAAGGTTTTGATTAGGGCAGGGAAAATGGAGTACGAGAAGAAGCTTGCAAGGAACATTAAGACGGATTGCAAAAGTTTCTATAGATATGTAAAGAGAAAAAGGTTAGTAAAGACAAACGTAGGTCCCCTGCAGTCAGAATCAGGGGAAGTTATAACGGGGAACAAAAAAATGGCAGACCAAATGAACAAGTACTTTGGTTCGGTATTCACTAAGGAGGACACAAACAACCTTCCGGATATAAAAGGGGTCAGAGGGTCTAGTAAGAAGGAGGAACTGAGGGAAATCCTTATTAGTCGGGAAATTGTGTTGGGGAAATTGATGGGATTGAAGGCCGATAAATCCCCAGAGCCTGATGGACTGCATCCCAGAGTACTTAAGGAGGTGGCCTTGGAAATAGCGGATGCATTGACAGTCATTTTCCAACATTCCATAGACTCTGGATCAGTTCCTATGGAGTGGAGGGTAGCCATGTAACCCCACTTTTTAAAAAAGGAGGGAGAGAGAAAACAGAGAATTATAGACCGGTCAGCCTGACATCAGTAGTGGGTAAGATGATGGAATCAATTATTAAGGATGTCATAGCAGCGCATTTGGAAAGAGGTGACATGATAGGTCCAAGTCAGCATGGATTTGTGAAAGGGAAATCATGCTTGACAAATCTTCTAGAATTTTTTGAGGATGTTTCCAGTAGAGTGGACAAGCGAGAACCAGTTGATGTGGTGTATTTGGACTTTCAGAAGGCTTTCGACAAGGTCCCACACAAGAGATTAATGTGCAAAGTTAAAGCACATGGGATTGGGGGTAGTGTGCTGACGTGGATTGAGAACTGGTTGTCAGACAGGAAGCAAAGAGTAGGAGTAAATGGGTACTTTTCAGAATGGCAGGCCATGACTCGTGGGGTACCCCAAGGTTCTGTGCTGGGGCCCCAGCTGTTTACATTGTACGTTAATGATTTAGATGAGGGGATTAAATGTAGTATCTCCAAATTTGTGGATGACACTAAGTTGGGTGGCAGTGTGAGCTGCTAGGAGGATGCTTTGAGGCTGCAGAGTGACTTGGACAGGTTAGGTGAGTGGGCAAATGCATGGCAGATGAAGTATAATGTGGATAAATGTGAGGTTATCCACTTTGGTGGTAAAAACAGAGAGACAGACTATTATCTGAATGGTGACAGATTAGGAAAAGGGGAGGTGCAACGAGACCTGGGTGTCATGGTACATCAATCATTGAAGGTTGGCATGCAGGTACAGCAGGCGGTTAAGAAAGCAAATGGCATGTTGGCCTTCATAGCGAGGGGATTTGAGTACAGGGGCAGGGAGGTGTTACTACAGTTGTACAGGGCCTTGGTGAGGCCACACCTGGAGTATTGTGTACAGTTTTGGTCTCCTAACTTGAGGAAGGACATTTTTGCTATTGAGGGAGTGCAGCGAAGGTTCACCAGACTGATTCCCGGGATGGCGGGACTGACCTATCAAGAAAGACTGGATCAACTGGGCTTGTATTCATTGGAGTTCAGAAGAATGAGAGGGGATCTCATAGAAACGTTTAAAATTCTGATGGGTTTAGACAGGTTGGATGCAGGAAGAATGTTCCCAATGTTGGGGAAGTCCAGAACCAGGGGTCACAGTCAAGGATAAGGGGTAAGCCATTTAGGACCGAGATGAGGAGAAACTTCTTCACCCAGAGAGTGGTGAACCTGTGGAATTCTCTACCACAGAAAGTTGTTGAGGCCAATTCACTAAATATATTCAAAAAGGAGTTAGATTTAGTCCTTACTACTAGGGGGATCAAGGGGTATGGCGAGAAAGCAGGAATGGGGTACTGAGGTTGCATGTTCAGCCATGAACTCATTGAATGGTGGTGCAGGCTCGAAGGGCTGAATGGCCTACTCCTGCACCTATTTTCTATGTTTCTATGTTTCTATGTCCCCGTGCAGTACTGCATACAATTGTCACAACTGGAGTACAGTGTGTAGTTTTGGTCTCCTTATTTAAAGAGTGATATACTTGCATTGGAGGCAGTTCAGAGAAGGTTCACTAGGTTGATTTCCGAGATGAAGGGGTTGTCTTCTGAAGAAAGGTTGAGCAGGTTGGGCCTATACTGATTGGAGTTTAGAAGAATGAGGGGTGATGTTATTGAAACGTATAAGATTCTGAGGGGGCTTGACTGGGTAGATGCAGTGAGGGTGTTTCCCATGTGGTGGCTGATGTGCAACAGTCACCACACATTAAAAAAAAATCCATGCACAGGGCATTTTCCATCCCCTGAATTGGAGTTCAGGACTGGAACATCAGGTCCTTCATTGAAACATCTGTGAACTCCTGTGGAAGCAAGTCATCCTCGTTCGAGGGACCGCTTGTGATGATAATGGTTTACCCTCGTGGGGGAATCGAGAACCAGGGACATAGTCTCAGAATAAGTGGTCACCCATTTAAAATGGAAGTGAGAAGCAATTTTTTCTCTTAGAGGGTCGTGAATCTTTGGAATTCTCTACCCCAGTGAGTTGTGGAGGTTGGGTCATTGAATATATTTAAGGCGTAGACAGATTTTTGAATGGTAAGGGAGTCAAGGGTCTCAGGGAACGGATAGGGAAGTGGACTTGAGACCAAGATCAGATCAGCCATAGATCTTATTGAATGGCGGAGCAGGCTCGAGGGGCCAAATGGCCTACTCCTGCCCCTATTTCTTATCAAATCCCATCTATTTCCATTACAAGTCATGTAACAAAGCATGGAATGTAACAAGCAAATAGCTGCCCGTCTATGCAGGACAACAACTGGATTGTGCAGGTGGGCTGGCCACTCAGTCTGGCTGCTGCCAAGTGCAATGGCAGATTGAGCCCTCAATGGCAGTGCTTCTGTTCACCATCCCTGCCTGCCAAAACACTGGTGTAAACCATCTCCTCATGGTGGGTCTGAGTGCCACTGCAGGCAGCAACATCGGCTCATTTATCTTACGCTGCAGCTGAAGAGGTCAGAGAATGGCCTGGCAGTGCTGACAGCGTCCTCGACCAGGCCAACATCCCCAGCATTGAAGCACTGACCACACTTGATCAGCTCCGCTGGGCAGGCCACACTGTCTGCATGCCAGACAAGAGACTCCCAAAGCAAGCGCTCTACTCGGAGCTCCTTCACGGCAAACGAGCCAAAGGTGAGCAGAGGAAACGTTACAAGGACACCCTCAAAGCCTCACTGATAAAGTGCAACATCCCCACCGACACCTGGGAGTCCCTGGCCAAAGACCGCCCTAAGTGGAGGAAGTGCATTCGGGAGGGCGCTGAGCACTTTGAGCCTCATTGCCAAGAGCATGCAGAAATCAAGCGCAGGCAGCGGAAAGAGCATGTGGCAAATTTGTCCCACCCTCCCTTACCCTCAACGACTATCTGTCCCACCTGTGACGGGGACTGTGGCTCTCGTATTGGATTGTTCAGCCACCTAAGGACTCATTTTAAGAGTGGAAGCAAATTTTCCTCAATTCCGAGGGACTGCCTACGATGATGAAAGGGGCTGTAAGTAGAATTCTGCGACAACTTATTTAAACAGCTCAGTGGCAAAGCCACAATTAAATTCGCTGAACTACTTTACTTATGTGTAGGAAGGAGGAGGAGTTATAGAAAAAAAGATCTTTCAATCATATAATAGCAACAATTTGTATTTATGTAGCGCCTTTAACATAGTAAAACATCTCAAGGTGCTTCATTATCAAACAAAATGTGACACCAAGCCACATAAGGAGAAATTGGGGCAGATGACCAAAAAATTGGTCAAAGAGGTAGCTTTTAAGGAGCATCTTAAAGGAGGAAAGAGGTAGAGAGGCGGTGGTTTAGGAAGGGAATTCCAGAGTTTGGACCTTACTTATCACATCGTCAGGACGTCCCAAAGCACCCAAGGGTCACTGGGAGTGATCACAGACAATGGATTATAATTATTTTTATGCCGCTCTTGTGAAGTGCCTTGGGATATTTTATTATGTTAAAGGCACAATATAAATATAAGATTGTTTTTGTAACTATTCTTCATGTGTGAACTATTCCACTATGGGAGGAATCACAGCTGGGCCTAATCCAGTCTTCTTCCAATATGCATCCATTCATATCCTCCTGTGGTTGGGGGGGGTGGGTGGGTGGCAGGGGGGTCGGGGGGAGTTCACTGGGAGCCATCAGGAGTGGGAGCTCTGGCTGATTTGCCCTCACTTTAGGTTGAACAACACAGAGGTCAATTGCCTTACCCCAGCTGAGCGTTTTTTGTTTCTTTTCAACTATTTGGTGCGAGGGTTGATTGATATTAAAACAATGAAATTTCCACATTTTCTAAAGCAAATGCAAATAATATTTCCAAAAGTATGGAGACAACGCCATGTAAAATTGTCAACTCACATGCCTGAGTGTTGCATGTGGACAGAATGAGCAGTGCCTAGTTTTAATAGAGCAGGGAGAAGATTCTCACCTGCATCACCCGCCACAGCCCTTCTACAATTAGCCCTAAGCAAGGCTCAAACAATATATAAACATGCAACGCTAAACTTAAATAATTCCTTTGGCGACAACTGTCCTCTGAGTTTTAAACACGGTACATTTTGGGACATTGTCATTGTGCCATTGTGAATACATCATCGCCAATGTGACTGTGTCTTTTACATGACTCCACCAGGTCAGACACATGCAGATTAGCACTGTGGCAATAAATAAATCAGACCCATGTCCCTTACAGCAATCCATTCACTTTAAAGATTTGGATATTGCATTTGATGTTGGGGAGATGTCCAACATCTAGGGTAATTGAGTGCTCGGTATGGGTTTGGGCTTGTGGTCTCCCATACCTCTGAGCTGTCAATCATAACCACAGTGCTGAGCAGAAACCATGTGATCCCCTGAGAGAGGGAGAGAAAAGCAGAGGGAGGGTGCCCTCCTCTGACGTGCTCCAAGCCCTCTGTCGGCGTCACTCTCAATCCAGCCTCTAGGAGGAGCTCCAGAGCAGTTCGACGTGAGACAGTTTTCAATTTTCTCTCCTTCCCTTCGGACTGTAACTTGGCTTGTTAAAATGTTTTTTTGTGTACATTAGATGGTACAACATGATGCAGCCAGAGACAATTGTACCATCATGGGCAACACGGGGCAACAATCGGTGTGTCAGAATAGTGGTCAGGGACTTGTATCCTATCTTGCAGCTGATGCACATTGTTTAGCTGTGCACTGAGTGTGGGCACACTGTCTCCGTGAACTGCAGTGCTCTCATTTCAATGCATTTGACATTTAAAGAGTGCTTGTCCTCCTAAAGAGGATGGCCCTCACCTCAGCTTGGAACCTGCCTGGCTGATTGCTTAAATGAAGCAGCTGTACGTGGAATGTGTCATGTATGTAACCTCTATGCAACACCACTGTAATACTGTATATACTTAAGCAATGCACACCTTGACCACACTCCTTACCTGGTCATCCAGGTATATAAAGGGAGGTCTCACGCAGGGTCAGGACTTCTTGGTCCTATGAATAAAAGTATCAGGTCATAGAGTGACCTTGTCCATAGAATGTGCCTCATGTGGGTTTTGTGCCATTGAGTAAGGACTTTACATTGGTAACAAGAAACGGGAATCAACGACCCACGAGAATGGTCACCGGTAGCACAGAGGAATGGTGCTGTGTTGGTGAGGACTGGGACGATTTCATTGAGAGGCTCCAGCAAAGCTTTGTCACGAAAGAATGGCTTGGAGATGCAGCGGCTGACAAGTGAAGGGCACATCTGCTGACCAGCTGCGGACCTAAGACTTACGCGCTCATGAAGGACCTACTGGCACCCGAAAAGCCGGCGGACAAAACCTTTGAAGAGCTCAGCAAACTAATCGGTGAGCACCTCAAACCGGTGAGCAGCATACACATGGCCTGACACAGATTCTATACTCACCGACGTCGTGAAGGGAAGAGCATACCGGACTTCGTTGCGGACCTCCGGCGTTTGGCCAGCCTTTGTAAGTTCACAGACGGCTGCAGGGGGGAGATGTTAAGGGATTTCTTTATTGAGGGCATCAGTCATGCAGGGATTTTTCAAAGAAACATGGAAAGCCTGCTTAAATCCATTCCTGGAACAATCGTATTTCAGGACGACATCCCCATCACGGGTCGTGACACCGAGGAACATCTCCACAACCTGGAGGAGGTGCTGCGCCGACTGGACCAGGTAGGCCTGCGACTCAAGAAGTCTAAATGTGTGTTTTTGGCTCCCGAAGTTGAGTTCCTGGGCAGGAGGGTTGCTGCAGATGGGATTCGGCCCACCGAATCCAAAACAGAGGTGATTCAACGAGCGCCCAGGCCCGGCAACACATTGGAGTTGCGATCATTCCTGGGACTCTTGAACTATTTCGGGAACTTTCTGCCGAACTTAAGCACATTGTTGGAGCTGCTATACGTGCTCCTGCGTAAGGGTTGTGATTGGTTTTGGGGGGACTGTCAAGAACGGGCTTTCAATCGGGCGTGGAACCTATTTTGTTCAAATAAGTTATTACCCTGTATGACCCCTGTAAGAAATTGGTTCTGACATGTGATGCATCGTCCTATGGGGTTGGGTGTGTGTTGCAGCAGAGTAATGCTGAGGGCCAACTACAACCTGTGGCTTATGTTTCCAGGTCGCTCTCTCAAGCAGAACGAGGATATGGGATGGTTGAGAAGGAGGCACTCGCGTGTGTCTATGGTGTAAAAAAAATGCATCAGTACCTTTTTGGCAGGAGGTTCGAATTAGAAACGGACCACAAGCCGTTAACATCCCTGTTGTCAGACAGCAAGGCTGTCAATGCCAACGCATCAGCCCCATACAGTGATGGGCTCTCACCGCTGTATACGAGTACCATGACCAAAACTCAAGGGGGAGATGTATAGAAATAAATGACCCCGTATTTGTCCTCAATCATGCCGTGGGGCCCAAATGGCTTGAGGGTACTGTAATAGACAAAGAGGGGAACAGGGTCATCGTGGTTAAACTTAACAATGGGCAGATATGCTGTAAGCATCTGGACCAAGTAAAAAAAGGTTCAGCATAGACACTGAGGAACCTGAGGAAGATCATGAGATGGTGCTCACACCACCACTAGTGAACGAGCAACAAGAACATTCAGCAGCATGCACAGTCCCTGCGGTCAGCCCGGACAGGCCGGAATCACCACAGGTGACAGACACTCACGCCAAGGCTCAACAACCAGAGCCCCAACTGCGGCACTCCACGAGGGAGCGTAGACCACCTGAAAGACTTAACCTATGATCCCAATAAGACATTGGGGGAGGGAGGTGATGTCATGTATGTAACCTCTATGTAACACCACTGCAATACTGTATATACTTAAGCAATGCACACCTTGACCACAGGAGGTGAACTTGTGGGAGACACTCCTTACCTGGTCATCCAGGTATATAAAGGGAGGTCCCACGCAGGGTCAGGACTTCTTGGTCCTGTAAATAAAAGTGTCAGGTCATAGAGTGACCTTGTCCATAGAATGTGCCTCGTGTGGATTTTGTGCCATTGAGTAAGGACTTTACAGAGTGCAACACAACACAACACATTGCAACACAAACCTTACGTGCCATTTTAGAACGTAACCATTTTTGACTTGTTTTGGACTAAAGTTACATGTCTTTATGATATCTTTGCCCTTCCCTTTGCGCTGTGCTCCCTCTCCAGCTGAAAGGGCAGCTGGGCTATCTGTCACATCCTGCTCCAGTATATTGCACTGCACTGTAACTTAATACTGCACTGAGCATATCGCTATTGACGCTACATACTTCGGAGGGATGAGGCAGAAATTGACCACAGTAGACTAGGCAGAACAGTTAACAACAACAGCAACAACTTTTATTTATAGAGTGCATTTAACATAATAAAATGTCCCAAGGTACTTCACAGCAGTGTTATAAGACAAAACAAATAAATTTGACACCGAGCCACATCAGAGGAAATTACGGCAGATGACCGAAAGCTTAGTCAAAGAGGTAGGTTTTAAGGAGTGTCTTAAAGGAGGAAAGGAGGTAGAGAGGTGGAGAGGCTTAGGGAGGGAGTTTCAGAGCTTGGAGCCCAGGCAGCTGAAGGCACGGCCACCGATGGTTGAGTAGTTATAAGGGATAGTCAAGAGGGCAGAATTTGAGGAATGCAGACATCTCGTGGGATTATGAGGCTGAAAGGATTTGTAAACAAGGATGAGAATTTTGAAATCAAGGCGCTGCTTAACCTGGAGCACAGGTCAGCGAGCACAGGGGTGATGGGTGGTGCGAGTTAGGACACGGGCTGCCGAGTTTTGGATGACCTCAAGTTTATGTAGTGTCGAATGTGGGAGGCCAGCCAGGAGTGCGTTGGAGTAATCAAGTCTAGAGGTAACAAAGGCATGGATGAGGGCCTCAGCAGCAGATGAACTGAGGCAGGGGCAGAGGCAGGCGATGTTACGGAGGTGGAAATAGGCGGTTTTAGTTATGCCGTGGGTATGCGGCCGGAAGCTCATTTCAGGGTCAAATATGACGCCTAGGTTAAAACGGATAAAAATGAACCTCGGGAGGTGTTCAAAGAAGTGTTTTGTAGGATACAGACCTGTTGACTTGCTAATTAACTTGTGGGAATGCATCGATTTTGAAATTTATGATTTCTCAGAATGTGATTTTGTTGGGGGGTGGGCATTAATTACAGAGACACACAATTAAATTAAAGGAGCAATTGCATCCCAGAATTCTTTGTCTCTTCTTTTTTTCTCTCTTATTCTTTTTCTCTTTCAGCTTGTCCCTTCTTTCTGGTCCACCCCATTCTTTCTCTCCTCTCTGTCTCCTCTCCATAACCTCTTTCCTTCTCAGTGGAGGGTTCCACCCTTTTACCCACCCTTTCCCATCGAGGGTTATTGGAAAAGGCAAAATTGTTTTTGATGCTAGATTGTTCCACATACATGTTGAGTTCTGTAAATTGCTCTCCATAACTTGTAAGCCTGTGTTCAGGATCACACACCTATGAATGTTCTCTAATACATCAACATGCCTTTGAACGTATGATTCATAAAATTGTACACAATAGAAACATACAAACATTGAAAATAGGTGCAGGAGCAGGCCATTCAGCCCTTCGAGCCTGCACCGTCATTCAATATGATCATGGCTGATCATTCAACCTCAGTACCTCACCCCAGCTTTCTCTCCATACCCCCTGAACCCTTTAGCTGTAAGGGACACATCTAACTCCCTTTTGAATATGTCCAACGAACTGGACTCAACAACTTTCTGGGGCAGAGAATTCCACAGGTTCACAACTCTCTGGGTGAAAAAGTTTCTCCTCATCTCAGTCCTATATGACTTACCCCTTACCCTTAGACTGTGATCCTTGGTTCTGGACTTCCCCAACATCAGGAACATTCTTCCTGCATCTAACCTGTCCAGTCCCGTCAGAATTTTATACGTTTCTACGAGATCCCCTCTCATTCTTCTAAATTCCAGTGTATAAAGGCCCAGTTGATCCAGTCTCTCCTCATATGTCAGTCCTGCCATCCCGGGAATCAGTCTGGTGAACCTTCGCTGCACTCCCTCAATAGCAAGAACGTCCTTCCTCAGATTAGGAGACCAAAACTGCACACAATACTCAAGGCGTGGTCTCACCAACACCCTGTACAATTGCAGCAAGACCTCCCTGCTCCTATACTTAAAATCCACTTGCTATGAAGGCCAGCATGCCATTTGCTTTCTTTACTGCCTGCTGTACCTGCATGCCTACCTTCACTAACTGATGTACCATGACTGCCAGATCTCATTGCACCTCCCCTTTTACTAATCTATCACCATTCAGATAATAATCTGCCTTCGTGTTTTTGCCACCAAAGTGGATAACCTCACATTTATCCACATTATACTGCATCTGCCATGCATTTGCCCATTCACCTAATCTGTCCAAGTCACCCTGCAGCCTCTTAGCATCCTCCTCGCAGCTTGCACTGCCACCCAGCTTCGTGTCAACTGCAATTCCTTCATCCAAATCATTAATGTATATTGTAAATAGCTGGGGTCCCAGCACTGAACCCTGCGGCACTCCACTAGTCACTGCCTGCCATTCTGAAAATGACCCGTTTATTCCCACTCTTTGCTTCCTGTCTGCCAACCATTTCTCTATCCACGTCAATACATTACCCCCAATACCATGTGCCTTAATTTTGCACACCAATCTCTTGTGTGGGACCTTGTCAAAAGCCTTTTGAAAGTCCAAATACATCACATCTACTGGTTCTCCCTTATCCACTCTACTAGTTACATCTTCAAAAAACTCTAGAAGATTTGTCAATCATGATTTCCCTTTCATAAATCCATGCTGACTTGGACCAATCCTGTTACTGCTTTCCTAATGCGCTGCTATTACATCTTTAATAATTGACTCCAGCATTTTCCCCATCACCGATGTCAGGCTAACTGGTCTATAATTCTCTGTTTTCTCTCTTCCCTCCTTTTTTAAAAAGTGGGGTTACATTAGCTACTCTCAAATCCATAGGAACTGATACAGAGTCCATGGAATGTTGGAAAATGACCACCAATGCATCTACTATTTCTAGGGCCACTTCCTTAAGTACTCTGGGATGCAGACTATCAGGTCCTGGGGATTTATCGGCCTTCAGTCCCTTCAATTTCCCTGACACCATTTCCTGACTAATAAGGATTTCCCTCAGTTCCCCCTTCTCGCTAGACCCTTGGTCCCCTAGTATTTTCGGGAGGTTATTCGTGTCTTCCTTAGTGAAGAAAGAACCAAAGTATTTGTTCAATTGGTCTGCCATTTCATTGTTCCCCATTATGAATTCACCTGATTCTGACTGCAAGCAACCTACATTGGTCTTCACTAATCTTTTTCTCTTCACATATCTATAGAAACTTTTGCAGTCAGTTTTTATGTTCCCTGCAAGCTTACTCTCATACTCTATTTGCCCCTCCTAATTAAACCCTTAGTAAAATGAGTGGATGGGAATGTGTGGAAGTGCATTTCTGAATTTCTGATTTGTGGGTTGATCTCCATCTTCGGTTCTTGGGGTTGAGTGGGCTGAACTTATAGTGGTGCTAGCCCTTGGGGAGGAGGCACTTGATATAGCCCCTTGGGGCTTGGCTTTGTCTAATCTCATAATTCCACTGATATATCTTAAAACCGGATCCTTCCATTGTGCTTCTATGTTGTTTCCTTTTCCAATGTATATAACCTAACATTTTTCTACACTGAAACCGACATGCCATTTCTTAACTCATCTGAATTAATTAACCTGTCTGAAATGAAATGTAGCCACTCCCAACCTACTGTGGCTCAGTGGGCAGCACTCCTGAGACTTGAGCACAAAAATCCAGACTGACACTCCAGTGCAGTGCTGAGGGAATGTATTTTGGATGAGATGTTACACCAAAGCCCTGTCTTCTCTCTCAGGAGGACGTAAAAGATCCCATGGCACCATTTCGAAGAAAAGCAGCGGAGTTATCCCTGGTGTCCTGGCCAATATTTATCCCTCAATCAACATTACTAAAACAGATTAACTGGTCATTATCACATTGCTGTTTAGTGGGAGCTTGCTGTGCACAAATTGGTTGCTGCGTTTCCCACATTACAACAGTGACTATACTTCAATTGTACTTAATTGGCTGTAAAGCACTTTGAAACATCATGTGGTCGTGAATGGGGCTATATAAATGCAATTCTTTCTTTCTTTGATAGTGAATGTGAGCCCATAGCATAAAAGCAGCCCATAATTCGATACAAATGTTATCTTACTCCGAGAAGCTGCAAGGATGGCTGGGGCATGTAATGCAAAAATTCACAGCGGTGCACTGGTGACACTCATCTAACAGTGGATTGAGACACATTGTTGGAGACAGAATAGGGGAAGCTTCGTTCTGTATGTAATTTGTATTATACTTGACCTGGGATTGAAAGAAAAGAAAGACTTGCATTTATATAACGCCAGACGTCACAAAATGTTTTACAGCCAATTAAGTACTTATTGAAGTGTAGTCACTGTTGTAATGATTGTAATGATTGCTTAACAATGACATTGGATGGCAAAAGTGGAAAATTTTCCTATTCCAGCAAAGATATCCCTCACCTTGTTAAGCACAAAAAAAATTAAACAAATATAAAGGCTATTCATAATGAGCCGCTTTTCATAAGAACATAAGAAATAGGAGCAGGAGTAGGCTCTTCGAGCCTGATCTACCACTCAATAAGATCATGGCTGATCTTCCAACTTAATTCCATCATAACTATCCTTACTATTACTTATCATTTAGACAAATGTTGCAATTTGAAAGGAGGAGCTGTTCCTTTGCACAGTAGTTTTTGGACAATAACCGATTACAAGACATAGGAATATTGGAGAAATATACCAGCAAAACGAGATAATGTGAGGTTATCCATTTTGGCAGAAATAATAGAAAAGCAAATTATAATTTAAAAGAAGAAAAATTGCAACATGCTGAGACCTGGGGTCCTTGTGCATGAAACACAAAAAGTTAGTATGCAGGTACAGCAAGTAATCAGGAAGGCAAATGGAATGTTGGCCTTTATTGCAAGGGGGATAGAGTATAAAACCAGAGAAGTCCTGCTACAACTGTACAGGGTATTGGTGAGGCCACACCTGGAGTACTGAGTACAGTTTTTGTCATGTATTCAAGCAGCATTGTAACCCATGTATAAACTGACCAAAGTTGTACACTGTGAGAACACTGACCACTAGGTGGGAGACACTCCTAACCTGGACCTTCAGGTATAAAAGGGGAAGCTCCACCCACCATCATCACTTGAGTGCTAAGGAATAAAGGACAGGTCACAGACTGACCTTCTCTCAAGCATGGGCCTCTTGTGCATTTATACTATGTAGTAAGGACGTATCAATGGCGACAAGAAACTGGGATTTAAACCACGCGAGCATGGCCACTAGCAGAACAGAAGAGAGGTACTGTGTTAAGGAATGGTTGGGACAGAGATTCAACATTGTTAAAGCAGCACACAGTTCTCCAGGCAGACAGGGGCAATCGGGCATGCCCCAACATGTAGTCGAACCCAGAGGGGGAGTTCGACAGAGACAATGGCAAGCTGAACGGCAATTCACGCCATTGCAAGGGACAATGCGGCCAGTAATGGGGCCATCAACACCTGTTAATGGCGCACTCAAGGTCAATAACAGGGGCAGTCAGGGACGATCGACCGGCAAGGGATCTTTTGTTTCCAACAACAGCTCATGTTGGAGGCGTGGAGGCACACACTCAGCCGGAGTTTGCAGAGGTGAGCAAAATTGCAGAAATGAATGCTGGGGGAAATCGCTGGAAGCTGAAGTTCAGCGAGTTCATGTGGAGCACGTATACAGTTCATACACCAGGACGCCACCGATAATGATGAAAGTGCTCCTCAATGGCATCCCAGTATCAATGGAGTTAGACACGGGTGCCAGCCAGTCCCTGATGGGTATCAAACAGTTCGAAAAGTTGTGGGCATCCAAGGCCAGGAGGCCAAAATTATCGCTGATTGACGCACAGCTACGGACTTACACAAAGCAGATCATTCCGGTGCTAGGCAGCACCACGGTAGTCGTGACCCACAAAGATTCGGAGAACAGGTTGTCATTCTGGATTGTCCCAGGGGACGGTCCGCACTACTGGGGAGGAGTTGGCTTGCTGTCATGAACTGGAAATGGGGCGATGTCAATGCAATTTCCTCTGTGGAGCGAGTATCATGCTCACAGGTCCTGGACAAATTTGACTCATTATTTCAACCCGGCATTGGCACTTTCATGGGGGCCAAGGTAGTGATTCACATAAACCCGGACGTCAGACCAGTACACCACAAGGCCAGAGCGGTGCCGTACGTGATGCGGGAAAAGATAGAAGGCGAATTGGATCGCCTGTTGAGGGAAGGCATCATCTCGCCAGTCGAATTCAGTGACTGGGCGAGCCCGATTGTGCCGGTGCTCAAGGCGGATGGGTCGGTCAGGATATGTGGCGATTACAAGGCCACCATCAATCGGGTGTCACTCCAAGACCAGTACCCGCTACCGAGAGCGGAGGACCTCTTTGCGACGCTATCCGGTGGCAGACCTTTTTCAAAATTGGACCTGACCTCAGCTTACATGACCCAGGAGCTGGCGAGTGAATCGAAGAAGCTGACCACCATCACAACACACAAGGGGTTGTTTGAGTACAACAGATGTCCGTTCGGGATTCGCTCGGCCGCCGCGATCTTCTAACGAAATATGGAAAGCCTCCTCAAGTCGATTCTAGGGACGGTGGTTTTTCAGGACGACATCCTCATTACGGGTTTACGATACTGAAGAACACCTCCACAACCTGGAGGAGGTGCTACGCAGACTGGACCGGGTAGGTCTGCGACTGAAAAAGGCGAAGTGCGTCTTCCTAGCTCCAGAGGTAGAATTCCTGGGGATGAGGGTAGCAGCAGACGGGATCAGCCCTATTGCATCCAAGACGGAAGCGATCCAGAGAGCACCCAGTCCCCGTAACACGACGGAGCTGCGTTCGTTCCTGGGGCTCCTGAACTATTCCTTCCCAAATTGAGCACGCTGCTAGAGCCGCTACACGTGCTCCTACGCAAAGGTCGCGAATGGGTCTGGGGGGACAGCCAGGAAAGGGCTTTTAATAGAGCACGCAATTTGTTATGTTCCAACAATCTGTTAACGCTATATGACCCATGTAAGAAACTTGTGTTAACGTGCGATGCGTCGTCCTATGGGGTCGGGTGTGTGTTGCAGCATGTCAATGCCAAGGGTCAGTTACAGCCGGTAGCTTATGCCTCCAGGAGTCTGTCCCAGGCAGAAAGGGACTACGGGATGGTAGAAAAGGAGGCGCTCGCATGTGAATATGCGGTAAAGAAAATGCACCAGTACCTGTTTGGCAGGAAATTTGAGCTGGAGACAGATCACAAACCCCTAACGTCCCTTTTGGCTGACAACAAGGCCATAAATGCAAACGCATCGGCCCGCATACAGAGGTGGGCGCTCACGTTAGCTGCCTATGACTATACAATTCGGCACAGACCGGGCACCGAAAACTGCGCCGATGCACTCAGCAGGCTCCCACTAGCCACCACTGAGGGGGCTACCGAGCATGGTGCTGAGATGGTCATGGCTGTTGAAGCTTTCGGAAGCGAAGGCTCACCCGTGACAGCCCGTCAGATTAAAGTCTGGACAAATAGAGACCCGCTATTGTCTCTAGTCAAGAAATGTGTCCTGAATGGGGACTGGGCAGCCATGTACAGGGCATACCCTGAGAAATTTAAACCATTTCACAGGCGCAAGGATGAACCGCGTAGTCATGCCCCAGATGGGCAGAGAGGTGTTCTTCAGAGAACACCACAATGGGCACCCGGGCATTGTCACGATGAAGGCAATTGCCAGGTCACACGTTTGGTGGCCAGGGATAGATGCAGATCTGGAACTTTGTGTTCACAGGTGCAACACGTGTGCCCAGCTGGGCCGTGTGCCCAGCTGGGCCATGCGCCCAGGGAAGCCCCCCTTAGCCCCTGGCCATGGCCCGCCAAGCCTTGGTCACGCATCCATGTGGACTACGCAGGTCCTTTCATGGGGAAAATGTTTTTGGTTGTAGTAGACGCCTACTCCAAATGGATCGAGTGTGCCATTTTAAATTCAAGCACATCCTCTGCCACGGTAGAAAGTCTACGGGCAATGTTCGCCGCCCACGGTCTACCGGACATCTTGGTCAGCGACAATGGCCCGTGCTTCACAAGCACTGAATTCCAGGACTTCATGGTAGGCAATGGAATTAACCATGTTAGAACGGCACCGTTCAAGCCAGCCTCAAACGGCCAGGCAGAACGAGCAGTGCAGATAATCAAACAGGGGATGCTCAGATTCCAAGGGTAGGGTTCCCTACAAACCCGCTTATCACGCCTCCTGTTGGCCTATAGATCCCGACCACACTCGCTCACAGGGGTTCCACCCGCAGAGCTACTAATGAAAAGGACGCTCAAAACCCGATTATCCCTTATACACCCCACCATGAAAGAAATTGTCGAGAGCAGGCGCCAGTCACAATATCACTACCATGACAGGAATGCGAAGGCGCGATGTATTGCTGTAAATGATCCTGTTTTTGTCCTCAACTACGCTGCAGGGCCCAAATGGCTCGCAGGCACTGTGGTTGCCAAAGAGGGAAATAGGATTCTGGTAGTTAAACTTACAAATGGACAAATCTGCCGCAAACATGTGGATCAAACAAAAAGGAGGTTCAGCAACCCCATAGAAGAAGCAGAGGAAGAACACGATATAGAGTTCACTCCACCACAGGTGACCGAACACCAGAACCAAAGGGAGGAGGGCCCAGTCACTGTGGGCAGTCCGGACAGGCCTGAGGCACTGCAAACAGCAGACACTCAGGCCAGCGCCCAACAACCGGAGCCCCAACTCAGGCGCTCTACAAGGGAGCGTAAACCACCAGAGAGACTCAGCCTGTGATCCCAATAAGACTTTGCGGGGGGAGGTGATGTCATGTATTCAACCAGCATTGTAACCCATGTATAAACTGACCTAGGTTGTACACCGTGAGAACACTGACCACTAGGTGGGAGACACTCCTAACCTGGACCTTCAGGTATAAAAGGGGAAGCTCCACCCACCTTCATCACTTGAGTGCTATGGAATAAAGGACAGGTCACAGACTGACCGTCTCTCAAGCATGGGCCTCTTGTACATTTATACTGTGTAGTAAGGACATATCAGTTTTGGTCTCCGTATTTAAGGAAGGATATACTTGCTTTGAAGGCTGTTCAGAGAAGGTTCACTAGGTTGATACCAGAGATGAGGGGGTTGACTTATGAGGACAGGTTGAGTAGGTTGGGCCTATGCACATTGGAGTTCAGAAGAATGAAAGAGATCTTATTAAAACTTATTAAGATAATGAGGGGGCTCGGCAAGGTGGATGCAGAGAGGATATTTCCACTCATAGGGGAAACTAAAACTAGGGGACATAGTCTTAGAATAAGGGGCTGCCCATTTAAAATTGAGATGAGGAGAAATTTCTTCTCTGAGGGTTGTAAATCTGTGGAATTCTCTGCCCCAGAGAGCTGTGGAGGCTGGGTCATTGAATATATTTAAGGTGGAGATAGACAGATTTTTGAGCGATAAGGGCGTAAAGAGTTAAGGGGAGGGGTGGGGAGGTGGAGCTGAGTCCATTATCAGATCAGCGATGATCTTATTGAATGGTGCAGCAGGCTCGAGTGGCCAGGTGGTCTACTCCTGCTACTATTTCTTATGTTCTTATGATAGACGAAATTCCACCATGCGTTAATTTGATTGCATGTTTAAACTCAACATTGATGGTGAGGAGTTTTGAGTATTTCACCTGTGTGCTCTGTCACTGTCTCTCAGCAAATTTCTCTCATGTCTAAACAAGTCCCACGCACAGTAATTTATATCGCATAAGTAGATTGTGTTGGTCTGTTGGGGCCTTGCTAAAGGCCTATTAAGGGATTTAATACAATATTCTGCAGTCCTGGGTTTCCTCATCTGATGGAAAGAAAAAGACTTGTATTTCTATAGCGCCCTTCAGGACCACTGGACATCACAAAGTGTCAATGAAGTACTTTTTGAAGTGTAGTCGCTGTTGTAATGTGGAAAATGCGGCAGCCAATTTGCTCACAGCAAATTCCCACTAAACAACAATGTGATAATGACCAGATATTCTGTTTTAGTAATGTTGAGTGAGGAATAAATATCAGCCAGGACACTGGAGATAAAATAGTGCCATGGGATCTTTTACATCCACCTGAGAGAGCAGACAGAGCCTCGCTTTAACGTTTCATCTGAAAGACGGCACCTCTGACAGTGCAGCTCCAATGGAGCTGACAATGGAGCTATGGAAGGAATGGGAAGGTCCAGAATGTGACCTAAAACAGACCAAAAGAAAGAGCACGTGGGGCAGATGGGGGAAGCTAAGTTAAATGCACAGAGTGGTATAGGCTGCAACCATGAAGTGTGTGCCTGGGAGATTTGTTACTAATAATGTCAAGCCCATGAGTTATGGTTCTATGATATTGGATAGCTTCATATAAGAAGGCATGGCATGAATATGTTAATATTGAAATGCGGATGATTATGTGCACATGACCAACATGTTAGTGTTTACAGTACAGGTACTGTGGCTTTCTGAGCCAGGTCCTGCCTGGAGGAAGGAAGGTCCATTGCTGGGAGCAGGAGCTGTATGTCAGCCTGCGTGCTGCCACTTTGGGAATCGATTATTTAATTCTCCGTTGTTAGATCAGCTGTATCTATCAAAGAGTCTTTTCAGAAGGGAGCGATTTTTGTCAAAGTGGTGCATCATTTTCATTTGTATGTGGCTATGTTGGGAGTGTCAGGGTTTGGCCAGACCACATTGGAGCAACTGGTTCTCACTCCATGCTGCTGAGCTTCAGCATGCCAGCAGCTCTCTCCCCTCCCCCAGAAACTCTGTCCCTCCCCCGTCAGCTTTGCCCCCTCCCCCATCAGCTCTGCCACATCCCCAGCATCACAGCCCCTCCCCCCGCAACTCTGTCCCTCCCCCAGCAACTCTGCCTCCCCACCAGCTCTGCCCCCTCCCCCAGTAACACAGCCCCTCCCACAGCAACACAGCCCCTCCCCCAGTAACACAGCCCCCTCCAGCAACTCTGTCCCCCCAGCAGCTCTGCCCCGCCCCCAGCAACACAGCCCCTCCCCCACCAGCTCTGCCCCCTCCCCCTGCAGCTCTGCCCCTCCCCATCAGCTCTGTCCCCTCCCCACCAGCTCTCCCCCTACCCATCAGCTCAGCCCCTCCCCTAGCAACTCAGCCCCTCCCCCACCAGCTCTTCCCCTTACCCATCAGCTCAGCCCCTCCTCCAGCAACTCAGCCCCTCCCCCAGCAACTCAGCCCCTCCACCAGCAACTCAGCCCCTCCCCCAGCAACTCAGCCCCTCCCCCAGCAACTCAGCCCCTCCCCCAGCAACTCAGCCCCTCCACCAGCAACTCAGCCCCTCCCCCAGCAACTCAGCCCCTCCAACAGCAACTCAGCCCCTCCTCCAGCAACTCAGCCCCTCCACCAGCAACTCAGCCCCTTCCCCAGCAGCTCTATCTCCTCCCCCTGCAATTCTGCCCCCTCCCCATCAAGTCCCACGCACAGTGGCCTCCAATGCAACTGTTTTCCACCTGCTCGCCTGCCTGAAGCCTTATGCTGCTGCCTCTATCTCACCCACTAAACTGACTCAAACTCTAATTCATTCCCCTTGCTTAATGCCCAAAGTTGCTGCTTTAACTTGTCTGCAGTAAGTGAAAAGGAGTGAAGGGAAGAGAGAAGGACTGAAGTGAGGAGGAAAGAGGGAGAGAAATTAAGGAGCAAGAAAGGAGGAGGTGAAGGAAGAAAGACGAAAGTGAAGGGGGAAATGACAGAAAGATGAAATTGAAGGAGATGGAAACGGCATGGTCCAAAAGATTCCAAAAATACAAAATACGTTGGCAGTTGGACAAGACGTTTAATTAAGAATCTGCCAGATTTAATCGTATGTGGCCCATTCACTAATTGTAGCACCCTGCCCAATCCAAAACGTTGGGCAGCCCTTCTCTACAAATAGGAGTTTTTATAACCTGCAAATATTCTGATTCTGTAACGTTTTATCTAAACAGCAGCAGTCACTAGACTCCAAAAACCATTCATTGTGTGAAGCGTTCAGGGACGTTTCGATCATGTGTTAACAGCTGCCTATACAAACAGGGACGGATTGAGGGGGGTGAGGGGGGGGGAACAGATGGGGCAGTCGCCCGGGGTCCAAGCCTAGAGTGGGGCCCATATAGAGTCGGATAAAGGGTAAGGGTAAACAGTAAGTGACGTAGCAAGAGCAGAACGAAGCCACGATGGCTCAGACGCATGTTATGCTCGACTTGATGTAAACAGACTCTAGATGCCCCTTTTCAAGAGATGCATTCTACACACGAAAAGAAGGAAAGTGTCATGTATTCAACCAGCATTGTAACCCATGCATAACCTGGCCTAAGTTGTACACTGTGAGAACAATGACCACTAGGTGGGAGATACTCCTAACCTGGACCTTCAGGTACAAAAGGGGAAGCTCCACCCACCTTCATCACTTGGAGTGCTAAGGAATAAAGGACAGGTCACAGACTGACCTTCTCTCAAGCATGGGCCTCGTGTGCATTTATACTGTATAGTAAGGACCTATCAATGGCGACGAGAAACTGGGATTTAAACCACGCGAGCATGGCCACGAGCAGAACAGATGAGAGGTACTGTGTTAAGGAATGGTTGGGACAGAGATTCAACATTGTTAAAGCAGCACATAGTTCTCCAGGCAGACAGGGGCAATCGGGCATGCCCCAACATGTAGTCGAACCCAGAGGGGAAGTTCGACAGAGACAATGGCAAGCTGAACGGCAATTCACGCCATTGCAAGGGACAATGCGGCCAGTAATGGGGCCATCAACACCTGTTAATGGCGCACTCAAGGTCAATAACAGGGGCAGTCAGGGACGATCGACTGGCAAGGGATCTTTTGTTTCCAACAACAGCTCATGTTGGAGGCGTGGAGGCACACACTCAGCCGGAGTTTGCAGAGGTGAGCAAAATTGCAGAAATGAATGCTGGGGGAAATCGCTGGAAGCTGAAGTTCAGCGAGTTCATGTGGAGCACGTATACAGTTCATACACCAGGATGCCACCGATAATGATGAAAGTGCTCCTCAATGGCATCCCAGTATCAATGGAACTAGACACGGGGGCCAGCCAGTCTCTGATGGGTATCAAACAGTTTGAAAAGTTGTGGGCGTCCAAGGCCAGGAAGCCAAAATTATCGGCGATTGACGCATAGCTACGGACTTACACAAAGCAGATCATTCCGGTGCTAGGCAGCGCCATGGTAGTCGTGACCCACAAAGATTCAGAGAACAGGTTGCCACTCTGGATTGTCCCAGGGGATGGTCCCGCACTACTGGGGAGGAGTTGGCTTGCTGTCATGAAGTGGAAATGGGGCGATGTCAATGCAATTTCCTCTGTGGAGCGAGTATCATGTTCACAGATCCTGGACAAATTTGACTCACTATTTCAACCCGGCATCGGCACTTTCATGGGGGCCAAGGTAGTGATTCACATAGACCCGGACGCCAGGCCAGTACACCACAAGGCCAGAGCAGTGCCATACATGATGCAGGAAAAGATAGAAGGCAAATTGGACCGCCTGCTGAGGGAAGGCATCCTCTCGCCAGTCGAATACAATGACTGGGCGAGCCCGATTGTGCCGATGCTCAAGGCGGATGGGTCGGTCAGGATATGTGGTGATTACAAGGCCACCATCAATCGGGTGTCACTCCAAGACCAGTACCCGCTACTGAGAGCGGAGGACCTCTTTGCGACGCTATCCGGTGGCAAACTTTTTTCAAAATTGGACCTGAGCTCAGTTTACATGACCCAGGAGCTGGCGAGTGAGTCGAAGAAGCTGACCACCATCAAGAAACACAAGGGGTTGTTTGAGTACAACAGATGTCCGTTCGGGATTCGCCAGGCCGCCGCGATCTTCCAATGAAATATGGAAAGCCTCCTCAAGTCGATTCCAGGGATGGTGGTTTTTCAGGACGACATCCTCATCACGGGTTACGATACTGAAGAACACCTCCACAACCTGGAGGAGGTGCTACGCAGACTGGACCGGGTAGGGCTGCGACTGAAAAAGGTGAAGTGCGTCTTCCTAGCTCCAGAGGTAGAATTCCTGGGGATGAGGGTAGCAGCAGACGGGATCAGCCCTACTGCGACCAAGGCGGAAGTGATCCAGAGAGCACCCAGACCCCGTAACACGACGGAGCTGCATTCGTTCCTGGAGCTCCTGAACTATTTTGGTAACTTTCTTCCCAAATTGAGCACGCTGCTAGAGCCGCTACACGTGCTCCTACGCAAAGGTCGCGAATGGGCCTGGGGATACAGTCAGGAAAGGGCTTTTAATAAAGCACGCAATTTGTTATGTTCCAACACTCTGTTAACACTATACGACCCATGTAAGAAACTTGTGTTAACGTCATCCTATGGTGTCGGGTGTGTGTTGCAGCATGTCAATGTCAAGGGTCAGTTACAGCCGGTAGCTTATGCCTCCAGGAGTCTGTCCCAGGCAGAAATGGGTTACGGGATGGTAGAAAAGGAGGCGCTCGCATGTGTATATGCTGTAAAGAAAATGCACCGGTACCTGTTTGGCAGGAAATTTGAGCTGGAGACAGATCACAAACCCCTAACGTCCCTTTTGGCTGACAACAAGGCCATAAATGCAAACGCATTGGCCCACATACAGAGGTCGACACTCACGTTAGCCGCCTATGACTATACAATTCGGCACAGACCGGGCACCGAAAACTGCGCCGATGCACTCAGCAGGCTCCTACTAGCCACCACTGAAGGGGCTACCGAGCATGCTGCTGAGATGGTCATGGCTGTTGAAGCTTTCGGAAGCGAAGGCTCACCCGTGACAACCCATCAGATTAAAGTCTGGACAAATAGAGACCCGCTATTGTCTCTAGTCAAGAAATGTGTCCTGAATGGGGACTGGGCAGCCATGTACAGGGCATGCCCTGAGGAATTTAAACCATTTCACAGGCGCAGGGATGAACTCTCGATTCAGGCCGATTGCATACTGTGGGGAAACCGCGTAGTCATGCCCCAGATGGGCAGAGAGGTGTTCATCAGAGAACTCCACAATGAGCACCCGGGCATTGTCATGATGAAGGCAATTGCCAGGTCATACGTTTGGTGACCAGGGATAGACGCAGATCTGGAACTTTGTGTTCGCAGGTGCAACACGTGTGCCCAGCTGGGCAATGCGCCCAGGGAATCCCCCTTTAGCCCCTGGCCATGGTCCGACAAGCCTTGGTCACGCATCCATGTGGACTACGCAGGTCCTTTCATGGGAAAAATGTTTTTGGTTGTAGTAGACGCCTACTCCAAATGGATCGAGTGTGACATTTTAAATTCAAGCACATCCTCTGCCACGGTAGAAAGTCTATGGGCAATGTTCGCCGCCCACGGTCTACTGGACGTCTCGGTCAGCAACAATGGCCCGTGCTTCACAAGCACTGAATTCCAGGACTTCATGGCAGGCAATGGAATTAACCATGTCAGAACGGCACCGTTCAAGCCGGCCTCAAACGGCCAGGCAGAACGAGCAGTGCAGATAATCAAACGGGGGATGCTCAGAATCCAAGGGAGTTCCCTACAAAGACGCTTATCACGCCTCTTGTTGGCCTATAGATCCCGACCACACTCGCTCACAGGGGTTCCATCCGCAGAGCTGCTAATGAAAAGGATGCTCAAAACCCGGTTATCCCTTATACACCCCACCATGAAAGAAATTGTCGAGAGCAGGCGCCAGCCACAATATGTCTACCATGACAGGAATGCGAGGGCGCGATGTATTGATGTAAATGATCCTGTTTTTGTCCTCAACTATGCTGCAGGGCCCAAATGGCTCACAAATGATTCTGGTAGTTAAACTTACCAATGGACAAATCTGTCGCAAACACATGAATCAAACAAAAAGGAGGTTCAGCAACCCCACAGAAGAAGCAGAGGAAGAACACGATGTCGAGTTCACTCCACCACAGGTGACCGAACACCGGAACCAAAGGGAGGAGAGCCCAATCACTGTGGGCAGTCTGGATAGGCCTGAGGCACCGCAAACAGCAGACACCCTGGCCAGCGCCCAACAACCGGAGCCCCAACTCAGGCGCTCTACAAGGGAGCGTAAACCACCAGAGAGACTCAACCTGTGATCCCAATAAGACTTTGGGGGGGAGGTGATGTCATGTATTCAACCAGCATTGTAACCCTTGTATAATCTGACCTAGGTTGTACACTGTGAGAACAATGACCACTAGGTGGGAGACACTTCTAAACTGGACCTCCAGGTACAAAAGGGGAAGCTCCACCCACCTTCATCACTTGGAGTGCTAAGGAATAAAGGACAGGTCACAGACTGACCTTCTCTCAAGCATGGGCCTCGTGTGCATTTATACTGTATAGTAAGGACCTATCAGAAAGAGCACCAGCTACGCGAGGAACAAAAGTGTCGAGAAGTAGTTAAGCTGCTTAAACTCAATAATTTTTTCCAACTAAAAACTCAAGATCATGAAGTTGAAAGCCAAGATGATGCTGTGCAGTCAACTTCAACAACAAAACCACTAGTGGCACTGGACCCGGAATTGGCTGAGTTGGAACTCCAAGTCCAAAAAGTTGAAGAAGATGAAAACCAACTGGCGCATACTGAGCTGAAAGGAGTGACAATGGGCTGTGGGGAGACAATTTCTCAGAAGACGTGCAAAGCCATTGGATTGCAAAAGGTAGTGAGGACTGCCGAAACTGTGATATAGACTTCCAAAATTCTGGCGTGATTCATGCCAAGGCAAGATGTCGCCGATACTGCTCGAAGTCCTTCTTCACATGTGTGCACCCACTGATAGGGGAACATGTGAAGCGAATGTGGCTCCGTTAGTCACCTTCAAACGGTATAGAAAATACTGCTTTGCTTGTAAGGTCACAGCATGAACAAGTAGCCACTTTACTCATGGTTTTAATGACTGGAAGCATGGAGATGAAAGGATTTCATCTCACAAAAACAGCCACCAGCTTAGAGAAGCCATGTTAGATAAGCACTAGACAAGCAGGCACTGGTTGAGTGGATGGTCATATTGTCTTCCAGTTTGAAAATGAACGGCAGTACTGACACAAGGTGCTAGAGTGGGCTGTCTGTGGGATAACGTTTTTCTGTGAATGAGATCTTTCATTTTGAGACAGAGACAAAATCGTTGGGTCTCCAAGTAATGGTAATTATCTGGGTGTGTTGGAGGTTCTCGCAAACTATGATGCATTTCTTGCTGAACACATCAAGCAGTTCATACTTCATACTTGTTTTCCACCAGTTGTGAAGAACTGTTTAGTCTGATGGATGGCAAAGTACTTGAGATGATTATCCAGGAATTGAAATCAGCAAAGTTCTATTCAATATCTGCTGATTCAACGGCAGATGTCACACACTCAGATCAGCTGACATTTGTCATCCGCTATGTTTTTCCGATTGGTCCTGATGAAAGGTTCCTAAAGTTCTTGCTGATAATTGGTCATACTGGACAAGAAATAGCAGAAATAATACTGGCCTTTCTGGATGAGAACGGGATGACATACAAAATTGTCACTATCTTATGAGAACGCTTCAAATATGAGTGGGAAATACATTGATGTCCAAATTATCATCAAAGAGCAATGCCCATAAGCGATGGTTATACCATGCACAGTGCACTCACTCAACCTTGTGGGAAAAAAGTGCCAAATGCAGCCCAGTGATTGTCAGATTTTTTGACATTAAACAAAAGTTGTACACTTTTCCCTCTGCATTGACATATCACTGGCGACTGCTTTATGAAAAACTAAAGCCTTTAGAGCTATCTGTCGTCAAACAGCTTTCTGCTACTTGATGATCAGCAAGGTATAAAGCAGTGTCAGTGTCAGCCCTGCTCAAAGATTACACTCCAATATGCGAAATGTTGGAATCTCTGACGTGGAACAGAATTTTGAATGCTGAAATGAAACTCAGTTGATCCTTGACATACTGGGCAAACTGGATTCAGTTATTCTCATTATTTGGAACACAGTCTTGAAGTGCTTTCACCTGACCAACCTTGCATTTCAAGAGACTGGCTTGAATCTGAATGTCATGATGTCCTTACTCAAGTCCCTTGTGGATTTTGTTAAGATCCAGCGGACAGAGTTTGAGGACTTCGAAGACCTAGGGATTAAACTGTGTGGCCACAATGAGTGCAATTCAGCTCTGAGGCGCGTCCAGGTACGCAACCGCCGCTATGACGATGGAGATGCTGAAAACACTGTGCTGTCACCCAAGGAGAAATTCAAAACTGAAGTGTTCCTTGTCATCATTGATCAACCTTGAAACATCGCCTTGAAGCATACAGGGAAATCAACTGTAAGTTTGGATTCCTGTCCAAGCTAGCCACTCTCTCGACTCATGAGGTCAAGTAAGTCGCAGCAAATCTTGCCCGCTTCTATCCCAAAGATCAGGAACCCATGATTGAAAGTGAATTCATCCAGTTTTCTACCTTGGTGGCATCCTCAACAGAGCTTCAACCCTCAATTTGTGTCAAACAAACTAAGTCAGCAGAGCTGAGAATGTACCAATTTCTCCATACACACACCCTCACCCAAACCTTTTCTAACATTGAAATAGCTGTTCGGATATGTCTGTCGATGATGGTATCAAATTGCAGTGATGACCAGTCCTTCTTGAAACTAAAATGCATCAAGGATGAGGTCAGGAACTGAATGGGACAAGATCGACTTAATAGTTTTTTAATCATGACTATCGCGAGTGAAGTGCTGAGAGGACTTGACTACTCGAAAATCACTGATGAGTTTAGCCGACAAAATTCTAGGAAAAGACCAATGTAAATGTTGTACTTGTAATTGCCTTTGTGGAGAAAATGGAATACAAATGACAAATGATGGTCTTCTAAAAAACTTGCAGTCTTGTTCTAAATTATTGTCACTGTTGACTTTGTTTCAAAATGTAAGGATTTAAAAAAATTAAAGCGTTGTTGTTTACTGTTTATTCAGGGTTTCATCAAGGTATCGATTTGATTGTTTGGAAACATAATAAAATATTAAATGAGTATCGTCAATGAGAACATAACCTGAGATGTAGACCTGACCTGACCTTGGCCTGATGCATACTCAGTATAGTGCCCTATGACTTAGCTCACTAATGTCATTTACTGTAGGATGTGAATGGGAGTAGGGGGCCCATGGCCCGGGTACTGCGCCATCTTAGCAACCTTAATCCGTCCCTATATACGGAGCTCGTGTTCATGAAGAAAGAGTCACAGTGTATACAGTATGTTTTATATTTATAACTGCATCCTCCTTTGGGAAGTGAGTCAGACATAAAGTAATTGGTGGTGGTGGTTCCAGCTGGATGTGGTGAATGCTGGGCAAATTTCAAGAAAATGTTGTGTTGTATCAATAAAGCCTTTGAAAGATCACTGACTAGTTGACGGATTACTAATACTCATCAAACAATGTGTGGTTGAAAACACACCCAGTAATATCTGTTACTTATTTTCCATGTCACTGAATATGATCTGGTGTCTGTACAGAGTTTTAGTTTGTTGACTCACAGAGTGGGGACAAGTTTGATTTTTAAATGCTGTTTTGAGGTGAAATTTTAGGGTAGAGTTATTCTATTAAAATTGGTTTCAGATTTATTCCTACTTAGGATTGCCCTGAGTTATACTGCCAGCTCTGCACTGCTCTCTGGCAAGTAAAAATGGAGGCTCCAAATACCAATTGCATTTTAATGTCATTAAAGAGTGGCCAGGGCAGTCTGGGAAGATTAACACTAGCATTTGAAAAGTTTTAACTTTAAAGTGGGTTTTACATTTCATTTTGTGGCCAGTGCTCAGCCAAAGTGCATGTGAGAGACACTCCGAGAGGTGGCCTGACCCCACCTACCTAAATTCAATTTGTGTGACTTTATTCCCTCCCTCCAACCCAAATTAGACTACACCATTTATGTCAATATAAAGCCAAACCCACGTTGTATTAATGCAAAGTATGATTTGAACTGGTATATGTAAGTGAGCTTCATGATGCTCACTGTAAATGTTACATTGAGTTACATCGAGTTATTCAGCACAAAAATGTTCCACACTGTAATGTATGCATGCTCACAGGTTTGTAGAGCTGTTGCATTGTGAGTGGCTTAGCCAGTCATGTGAAGTTCATATGACTCAATAAAATCCCAGTCAGTTGGATCTAGGTCATCCACGATGAGGTATGCAGTTGTGAGCCTAGTGGATGAACTGGTGATGTGTACTGTGATTGTTAAACCTTTGTTAATAAACCAATGAGTTCTTAATAGCAATGTGTTGCTATGAATGATTAAGCAAAGATCCCAGGAAGCGAATACATTACACACAAGAGCCTCCTCCCACCCTTCTTCATCTAACCCTATCAGTATTCTTTTCTACTTCATGTGCTTATCTAGGTTCCCCTTAAATGCATCTATGTTATTTGCCTCAACCGCTCCTTGTGCTAATGAGTTCCGCCGCCTAACCACTCTCTGGGTAAAGAAGTTTCTCCTGAATTCCTTATTGGATTTATTAATGACTATCTTATATCTATGGCCCCTAGTTTTTGAATCTCCTTCAGGTGGAGACATCTTCTCTATGTCTACATTATTGAACCCGTTCATCATTTTAAAGACCCCTTTCCGGTCACATCTCAGCTTTTGCTTTTCTAGAGAAAAGAGCCCCAGCCTGTTCTGAAAGTTATAATCTCTCAATTATGATATTATCCTTGTAAATCTGTTTTGCACCTTCACCAATGCCTTTTAAACCATTTTTGCACCATCTTCAATGCCACTATATCCTTTTCATAACATGGAGACCAGAACTGTGCACAGTACTCCAAGTGTGGTCTAACCCAGGTTCTATATAAGTTCAACATGATTTCCCTACTTTTCAATTCTATCGCTCTAGAAATAGACTCCTGTGCTTGATTTTCTTTTTTTTCTGGCCTATTAACCTGTGTTGTTACTTTTGGTGATTTATGTATCTGTACTCCAGATCCCTTTGATCCCCTACCACATTAGACTTATTATCCAAGCAGTACAGGTTGGACTTCCCTTATCCGGGACTCCCTTATCCAGCACCACCCCTTATCCGGCATGATTCTGGTGGCCGGGGGCGCAGGTGCAGAACACGGCTGATCTCCACCCCGACTTTGGGGCCCCGCCGACACTCGGCCTACCGGGGGCTGCGCCGACACTCAGCCCACCGACACATTGGGCCCGCCTGGGGCACCGACCTCCTCCCCCCTCCCCAACCTCTGCCCCCCCTCAGGCTGACCTCCTTTTATCCGGTAAAATCCCTTATTCGGCATAGGCCAGGTCCCAAGGGTGCCGGGTAAGGGAGGTTCAACCTGTATGTGGCTTCCTTATTCTTCCTACCAAAATGCATCACCTCACACATATCTATTAACGCTCATTCTGCAAGTTTATTAATGTCTTCTTGTATTTTGTCACAATCTTCTTTTGTATTAGCTACACCACCCCCCCCCCCAATTTGGTGTGGTCTGCAAATTTAGAAATTGTACATTATCTCTTGAATTTGCTTTCTCTTTATATACAGTATTTGAATATTGCTGCTATAATCTATCTAAATGGACCTAGCTTAAACCTAAAAGTCACTGTGATTACACAGAGATCTCTAGTTGGCAATTTATTTTTCTTGCCATTCATCATCATAGGCGGTCCCTCGGAATCGAAGAAGACTTGCTTCCACTCTTAGAATGAGTCCTTAGGTGGCTGAACAGTCCAATACGAGAGCCACAGTCCCTGCCACAGGTGGGACAGGCAGTAGTTGAGGGTAAGGGAGGGTGGGACAGGTTTGCCGCACGTTCTTTCCGCTGCCTGCGCTTGTTTTCTGCATGCAATCGGCGATGAGACTCGAGACGCTCAGTTCCCTCCCGGATGCACTTCCTCCACTTAGGGCGATCTTTGGCCAGGGACTCCCAGGTGTCGGTGGGGATGTTGCACTTTATCATTAACAAGCTATAGATAACATCTGACTGGTGACACTGAGTTACTGATGTGTGTTGTGAATTGATAAACATATAGCTCACATGCACCACAGGCGATAGTGAACTAATGATAGTCTTTCACATGAGTGAAGGGCACCTGAGCTTCCCTGACTCGAGTCCCAATCAGCATCCACCGGGTACTATTCAAAATATGCAAAGAAAACTTCTTAAATCTTCTGCAAAAACAGTTTTCTGTAAACGTCTTTTGCAAAACAATGGAACAGAGATTTAGAGACATGTACAGCAACAACAAATATTCAATTTAGAATAAAAAAGCAAAATGCTGTGGATGTTGGGATCTGGAATAAGAACAGAAAATCCTGGAAATCTCAGTGGGTAAGGCAGCATCTGTGGAGAGAAAGCAGAGTTAACGTTTCGGGTCGATGACCTTTTGTCAGAACTGGAGAGTGTTCGGAAAGAACAGATTCTTAACAAGCACTGAAAGGGGGAGGGGAAGAAAGAACAAATGGGAAGGTCAGCGATAGGTTGGAAGACAGGAGAGATTAGAAAGACAAAAGGGATGATGGCCTAAATTCAAATGGTAATGCCACGTCCAGGAGACAATTGCACTTTGTTAGACTTTGCACCAGGTGCAATGTAACTCTCCTTCCAGGTGCAGAGCTGGATTTTAGAAGTGTCCAGGCGTACCACTGGACTGCAAGGCGACTTTTACATAGAATTTCATAGCATATACAGCACAGAAACAGGCCATTCGGCCCAACCAGTCCATTTATTGCCCATCCCTATTTGCTCTGAACGGCTTCGAGTGACATAGTAGTGGTTGGCATTGATGAAGTTTACCTCACATCACCGATATTATTGCCTTCAATCAATCTTCAAATGAGGTGAGCCTTCCACTTCATAGTGATTATTTTGTCCAACTATGTGGCCACATCAGAAGGCGTTAAGAGTCAACCATGTAGGATGAGCTGGAATCGCATGTAGGCCAGACCAGATTGGGGTTGCAAGTTTCCTCCCTGAAATACATTAGTGAGTCAGTGTGTCTTTACGAAAATCTGGCAGCTTTCACAATCATTTTTCTAGTACCAGCCCAGAAATGTCAAGACTTATTGAAGGAAAACTACCAGGAGCCAAAGATTGATAAGTACATTGGAATTCTCTACCGCAGAGAGTTGTTGATGCCAGTTCGTTGGATATATTCAAGAGGGAGTTAGATATGGCCCTTATGGCTAAAGGGATCAAGGGGTATGGAGAGAAAGCAGGAAAGGGGTACTGAGGTGAATGATTAGCCATGATCTTATTGAATGGTGGTAGAGGCTCGAAGGGCCGAATGGCCTACTCCTGCATCTATTTTCTATGTTTCTATGTTCTATGAAACAGCTACAAGGACAAATACATAGGACAAATTACCAATGTTGCCCAAAAATTCAGGTGTGAAAAACGGAAGTTGTCCTAGAGTACATTGGATAATATAAGGCAAATCGGGGGTCTAGGCAGATACAGATCTCAAGAAACGCTCTATTGGGCCAAATCTTGCTGGAGCATGGCATCTCGTGCTGTACTCTGTTTGTTGATTTTTTTTCCTTCAGCTCAACATTTTTTTGCACCATAACTTGTTGGAAGTGCGAGCTGTTAACAGCGTGATGAGGACAACAGCTCACCTTAGTGAAGATCAACATTGTCTCTCCTTAACCAATGAGATTTAAGGATTGAGAAAGAAAGAGGAAGGACTGAGCAGCAGGGTGAATTAAAGTGGGTGAATTGGAATCAAATCAGGTATAGAAATAAATAGAGAGGGAAAGGAAGATTGGATTGAGAGAGAGAGAAAAAAGACACAGAAAGGAAAAGTAAGCAAAACATTTAAAATTTGACATTCTAAAAATCTCTAAGAACAATTTACCACGTGAAGGAATGCAACTCCATAGTTTAAATTGTTCAATGTCTGGGCTAGAGAGGTTGATTGGTATTGCATTAACAATTATCACATCATTACACTCTTAATTGCCAGACTTAACTTTCTGCGGCGAGTTTAATGGGTAATTAATGTGCAAATCCAGCAAGTTCTTCTTAATAACAGTGAAGCTAAGGACGAGATGTTGTTTGTGCATAAATCGATTGGCATGTTCTGGAGATTGGCAACTCATGGCATACCACTTAATCCCCTGAATTTGCTGGACGGTTAATAATGGCGTGTGTCTTTAATACGTCGCTATTTTTCCAACAAGATCTGGTCCAATATTAATTTCTGTGGTGGTTCTGGACTGGTAGTAAGTTTACTGTGTTCCCAGCAGGTAAGTTTTAATATTTTTAATTAAGTAAGTGTAACATTTCAAATTTCCTTTCCTCTGTGCTAACTCTAGCATTTATCCTTTTCTTTCCGGTTTTGGTGAGCATTGGGCTGCACTTATGCAGCCTCAGACCACCTGGCCACTACCCCTATTGCCCTCGGCAACACTTTTGTCACCCACGCAAATACCCCCATCCTGTATTCCCCAACCCACTCTGGTTCCTGAGATATCCTTGTTTCCCACTCTTAAGCTTCCATCATCATGGGCCTCTTTTTTCACCCACTTGAGGGCCTCTTGATACCGTTCCCATTCTTTAATTGAGCCCAGTTCTATTTATTGTACTATTCATGCCTTGAGGAACTAACCTGTTCTTTAAAAGGTTTGTGATCATTCTTCTCAGGGTGGGGGTGGGGAATTGGGAGAGAACAGGATGCCGAGGCAGTGAGTGGTTGAGGGTGCCCAGAGAGGGAATGGGGTTTTGTAGATATGGAGGGTAGGGAGTGAGATGAAAGTTGTTGAAGGGGAAGCGATTAACATGGAGGAGTGGGTATAGAAAGTGAAGGAATGGTACAAAAAGGAGAAAGTAGTAGCAAGGCAGTAGTGGACCAAGGAAGCAGTGGTAAGAATTGGAAGGGTGGTGATGCGAGTAATAGGTGCGTGGAAAGCAAGAGGGAGTGGATGCCGGATAGGGAGAGAGAGCGCAACATGGGAGCAAGGCATATGATAAGAGTCCTGTTTGGATCCAATCCCACTCACGAGTAAAACTCAGATCACCCATTAAAAACGGAGGAGCTGATGGGAGGAAGTAATGGCAGAAAGACAGGGAGCAGAGGAAAGTGATAGAGAGGATGGAGTATGGAGCAAAATGTAAGTAAGGTGTGAAATGGAATCCGGATGGATGAGATGGGGTGCCATCAGGGTCAGAGTACGATGCATGGGGTGAAGGGGGATTTAAAAGAGGTAGACGACAATGTATTAGCCGTAGGATTAAGATGGGGATGCTACACTGTACCCTAGTCACACACCCCTTCCCCACCCATCAACTACTCAAAAACTCACTGAATCCTTGGTTACATCCCTTCCTCCATCGGAGATAGAGGATACAGCTTGCGATCCTGTCCAGAGATGCCTCACGATCCACTACCTCTCGCAAAGGAAAGAATAGAAGAAAAAGATGGAGAACCAAAAGAAAACAGAGAAGGAAAGAAGAGTCGGGGGACTTCAGCAGATGTGGTTGGGACCAAACTGAAGGGAGAGGAAGCTGCTACAAGTACCTTTCCCTCCATGGGGGACTTTACAGCCTTTACTGCAACTTCCTGGGTCATAAGGCCGCTTGCTCCATGCCAGCTCTGAGAAATGACTATAAGTATGGCAAACAGGAGGGAAATCCACCATGGACATGGGCCCCTCCTCCACCCGCACTGCTCTTTGTACATTCAGTGGGTAGGGAAGTAACAGCCAGCAGCAGATCTGGCAGTACCAGGGGATGGAAAGCAAGGTCAACGCAGTGAGGTGGAAGGAGGCCTCACTGTCTCTCATTCCCTGTCACAATCCAACCTGAATCCAGGCAGGATTGTGGAGGAGAATCCTGGCCCATTGTGTGCTCTTGCATCCAAGCACAAAGCTTTGTTTTCACTGGTCGGAGAGAGTGGCAGAACTAGCATTATAGTTTAGATCTTCTGGCCCCTTATTGCTCTAAGCAATATTGCTTTAAGCAGGTTCAGGTCTCCAACCAGAACCTGGCTTATTGCCAATAAATAAAATCTGGGACAAAAACCTTTGATGTTCAAACACTATATCTCACCCAGGAAGTGCATACGGACTCACATGTAGTGATGGGGCATGAATGTTGCAAGGGGATTTGTTCAAGACTCATACAAATCTTCAGCTCAAATATCAAGTACAGGGTATACCGAAAGCAGAACTTGCGACGGTTCTCCTGATCAAATTTCAAGGCACCATCCTCAGATTGGAATTTGCTTACTTTGCAATGTCAGGTGCCTCTTAGAGGGGTGCCTTTTATTTCTGTCACACCTCATTCGTTTCAAATATTTCATGTTGAAGCACAGTGAGACAAAAAAAGGACAAGATTTTTCAAAATGTAGTTTTATGACGATGCAGTGAATTCTGGAAACCATTTTAATGGAAGGGAGTCACTGAACCAGCTGATATTTGTATTTAAATACAGTGAATCATTTTCTAATGGAAACAGTAAGTGACAGATGGTCAAAATATTTATAGTACCAGCCATTTTATTTTCCAATTTGGGGTGTGTTTAGATGAGATACCACACCATTAAACAAACTCGCATTAACTATTATAACCGTTGTTAGTCTTTCTAATGCGTAGAATAATAATATTTTGAATATTTTATCAGATTGTCAAAGATATATTTTTAGTTGCAATTTCCTGTTATGATATTTGCAAGGCAGGTTACAGTGCACATTGACTGGCTTTAGAAGCACAGAGCAGGTTTGGCCTTGGTGCTTGACCCAATCAAGTGGTCATTCTGAAAGAACAGCATAGCCAAAGGGTTATGCTCATGCTGGTCGGTTTCAAAGTCAGACTGACTGTTTAAGGGGGCATTTCTTCACAGAGTAAAATGTTTGGCCTATTTTTGGGGGCAGGATGAAGAATCAAAGATCTGTATAGCATTTATGTTAATGTAATTATACTTTATCATTTTTCAAAATCTAATAATATTTGTAAATAAATATAACTTATCATGTTGAAATGTCTTAAAGCAATTGACATAATGAATTCCTTTCTGATGTGCAGTAACTGTGTTTTTTGTATGTAAACACAGCAGCCACTCCTCCCATCAATATCCCACAAGCAGCTAGAGTCCTCCTCAATCATCTTCTCCCTGTAGCTGAGGAGCTCCTCCCGAAGTCACAATGCAGATTTCATCCCCTTCGAAGCACAACAGACATGATTTTTACAGTGCGACAGCAGCAGGAAAAATGCAAGGAACAGCACCAGCCCTTATACATGGTCTTCTTCGACACTGTCAACCGCGAGGGTCTATGGAGTGTCCACTTCCGCTTCGGATGCCCCCAAAAGTTCATCACCATCCTCCGCCTGCTCCACGACAACATGCAGGCTGTGATCCTTACCAACAGATCCATTACAGACCCAATTCACGTCTGGACTGGGGTCAAACAGGGCTGCGTCATCGTCCCAACCCTCTTCTCAATCTTCCTCGCTGCCAGGCTCCACCTCACAGTCAACAAGCTCTCCGCTGGAGTGAAACTAGACTACAGAACCAGTGGTAACCTGTTAAACCTTTGTCGTCTCTAGGCCAGGTCCAAGACCACCCCAACCTCTGTTGTCGAGCTACAGTACATGGACGACGCCTGCGTCTGCGCACATACAGAGGCTGAACTCCAAGTTATACGTATTTACTGAGGCGTATGAAAGCATGGGCCTTACGTTAAACATCCGGAAATCAAAGGTCCTCCACCAGCCTGTCTCCACTGCACAACACTGCCCCCCAGTCATCAAGATCCATGGCGCGGCCCTGGACAATGTGGACCATTTTCCATACCTCGGGAGCCTCTTATCAACAAGAGCAGACCTTGATGACGAGTTCAACACAGCCTCCAGTGCGCCAGTGCAGTCTTCGGCCTCCTGAGGAAAAGAGTGTTCGAAGACCAGGCCCTGAAATCTGACACCAAACTCATGGTCTACAGGGCTGTAGTAATACCTGCCCTCCTGTATGGCTCAGAGACATGGACAATGTACAGTATTCACCTTAAGTCGCTGGAGAAATACCACCAACGATGTCTCCGCAAGATCTTGCAAATCCCCTGGGAGGACAGACGCACCAACGTTAGTATCCTCGACCCGGCCAACATCCCCAGCATTGAAGCACTGACCACACTTGATCAGCTCCGCTGGGCAGGCCACACTGTTCATATGCCAGACACGAGACTCCCAAAGCAAGTGCTCTACTCGGAACTCCTTCACGGCAAATGAGCCAAAGATGGGCATAGGAAGCGTTACAAGGACACACTCAAAGCCTCCCTGATAAAATGCAACATATCCACTAACACCTGGGAGACCCTGGCCAAAGCCCTAAGTGGAGGAAGTGCATCTGGGAAGATGCGGAGCACCTCGAGTCTTGGCGCCGAGAGCATGCAGAAATCAAGTGCAGGCAGTGGAAATAGCGTGCGGCAAACTAGAAGAAAATCTCCAACAATCATGCGGAGCATCAGCTCACGGAGGGGTGGCCCACCAAATATTGTCGAGTTAAGGGACCTGGAGGAACGCGCTGCAGCCATGGTGGGTGCGCACAACAGAACGCCTGCCCATGATGGTGCTGATCTGGTAACAGCGGCGGGTAAGTCCTGCATAATCCCCGGGCCGTGTTGTGGTCATATAATTTTATGTCAATAGAATGTAATGTAATGTCATGTAATGTAATGTCATGCAGTTTTGGTGCATTCAGGTTAAGTTACTTTCATGTGGTATCTCTCGGCGACATATAATGCAGTAATGGTGATCCTCTAAATAAGCCTGCACTACGTTGAGTGTATTCGTGTCACCCTGACCCCTCCCCTGCTGCGAACCATTCAGATTTGTTTTCTAGTGCACATGAGGAGTCACATGCGCTCCAGCCCATCACGGGAGCCTCCACTTCCGCCTCCTTCAGGCGCTACTGGCTGGACAATGATGCTGACGCCGAAATGCAAGAGGAAGAAGAAAGGCAGCCAGAGGACCCTCTCCAAGCAGTTGTGGCGGGGGGGAGGACGGGGGTGATGTCGCAAGAGGTTGAGGAAGTGTTGGAGAAGGGGGAGGAGGTTATAGTGAGCTCAGATATTTTACCTGCGACCACTCTTCGTCATCGGGATCCAACTTTCTTGGGTTCACTGCCTCAGAAGCAGCGGGACCAAGCGGTGTGTTCAAGCCCGTATGCCTCATCGACAGAAGTTGATCCGGCAAAGCATGTATGCTCCGAGACAGGCAGATGCCGACATGGTGGGACTGTCAAGGGCGAGCATCGATGTAGGTCGAAAGCTCCTCCAGGCCATGGGTGGAATAGCCGGGAACATCGCCGCACAATCTGCACGGCAATCAGAGAACGTGTCGGAGCTGATTGCGGCGGTGTGGCAAAACACCAAGTCCGTCAATGCCATGCGGCAATTGATGGTCTCGGCATTTGGCACTGCACCCCACAGTGTCAGACAACTCAGGCAGACAGCACCTGGGGGTCGGGAGGTAGATCTACCACACCACGAGCTTCTCCAGTAGATCCACACATGGTGCTGCCATTGTCTATCTCCCAACAGTAGCAGCACTCTCGGCGCCCTGCTACACAACATCCTGGTCTCAGTGTGGGTAGGGGTAACGGGAGGAAGCAATTGGGGGTAAGGATCGGGGGGGGGAAAGGCGGTGGGAGTGGTGGCCGCAGGTAAAATTGGTGCAGGGTTGGGGAGGGGAGGGAGGTGTTGGTTGTTTTGTTGTTGTTGTTGTTGTTGTTGTTGCTGTTGCTACAGTTATTGTTATTTTTATTGTTATTTCAAACATTTTATTTTTGTTTACACATGTGATTATGATAAATTATTTATTAACTTTTACATTTTTACAGAATTTCAACTTTTATAAAAATCTTTTTATTCAACTTAACCATTCTTGTACAGTATCTCACTCAGTTTTAGAAAATGAGGGGTAACAGTCATTATAAGGGTTGCATACAGTGGTCAGGCAAAGGTGAAACATAACTCTCACCGTTCAAGCAAAGCATTCATTTATGAGCTGCAGACGTAACACTTTTGCAATCGCGAAAGCTCCACAAGGCTTCCCCTGTGGTATTGGGGAGGTGGTGGCATGGGTTCATCGGCAGGCTCCTCATCCTCCTCGACCTCCTCTTGCTCCTCCCCTCTCTCCTGAGGTGGTCCTGCAGTCCCCTGTGGCAATTCCTCTCTCCCCATGATGGCTAAGTTGTGCAACATGCAGCACACCACAATGAACTCAGTGACCTGCTCAGGGTGGTATTACAGACTGCCTCCAGAGTGGTCCAGGCATCGGAAGTGCTGCTTGAGCACTCCAATTGTCTTTTCGACGATATTACATGTGGCTATATGGCTGTTGTTGTAGCGATGCTCGGCTTCTGTCTGAGGGTTCCGGAGGGGGGTCATGAGCCAGATGGTGAGGCCGTATCCTTTGTCCCCCAGCATCCAGCTGTGGCCTTGTGGCTGACGCTGGAACAGGTCAGAGACAGTGCTCACGCAAGATGTAAGCATTATGGAGGCTCCCTGGAAAATTGGCATTTACTGCCATGATGCGCGGCATATGGTCGCAGACGAGCTACATGTTCAGGGAGTGGAATCCCTTACGGTTTCGGTACACCTCTGCCTCCTGTAAAGGTGCTCGCAGGGCGATGTGTGGACAGTCAATGGCACCCTGAACCTTGGGGAAGTCAGCAATTCATGCAAAACCGAAAGCCCTCTCACTCTGTACCTCCCTGGTCATTGGGACGTTTATAAAGTCCATCCTGCATGCCTACAGTTCATCAGTTACCTGACGAATGCACGATGTATAGCTTGCTGAGAGATGCAGCATATGTCCCCAGCTGATGCCTGAAAGGAGCCGGATGCATAGAAGGCAAGTGTTGCAATCACCTTCACCTCGACAATCAGTGCAGTCCTGTTGGTGCTGGTAGGCTGCAAGTCTGCCTTTATGAACTGGCAATATCTCATTGATCACCTCCTTTCGGAAGCGCAAGCTTCTAACGCACTGTGTATCAGACAGCTGCAGGTATGAGCGCTTCTCCCTGAAAATTTGTTGTGGGTAAGGCTTCCTCCTCATAAGCCTGCAACCTCTTTCATTAGGCTCACAATGCTCGTCATTGAAAGTTGGCATAGTCATTGAAAGTTGGCATACATGTGCAGCAGGTGGTAAAGAAGTCAAATGGTATGTTGGCCTTCATAGCTAAGGGATTTGAGTATAGGTGCAGTTGTACAGAGCCTTGGTAAGGCCTCACCTGGAATATTTGTTCAATTTTGGTCTCCTAATTGAGGAAGGACGTTCTTGCTATTGAGGGAGTGCAACAAAGGTTCACCAGACTGATTCCCGGGATGGCCGGACTGACATATGAGGAGAGACTGGATTAACTGGGCCTTTATACATTGGAGTTTAGAAGGATGAAAGGGGATCTCATGGAAACATACAAGATTCTGATGGGACGGGACAGGTTAGATGCGGGTAGATTGTTCCCAATGTTGGGCAAGTCCAGAACCAGGGGACACAGTCTTCGGATAAAGGGTTAGCCATTTAGGACTGAGATGAGGAGAAACTTCTTCACTCAGAGAGTTGTTAACCTGTGGAATTCCCTGCCGCAGAGAGTTGTTGATGCCAGTTCATTGGATATATTCAAGAGGGAGTTAGATATGGCCTTTACGGCTAAAGGGATCAAGGGGTATGGAGAGAAAGCAGGAAATGGGTACTGAGGGAATTATCAGCCATGATCTTATCGAATGGTGGTGCAGGCTCGAAGGGCCGAATGGCCTACACCTGCACCTATTTTCTATGTTTCTATGTTTCTATGTTTCTATGTTTCTATGTTTCAGTAAACCTTCTTCCAGTTCTATTCCGCATCATATAGTCAGCAATAGTGGAAGAGAAATTATAGGCCTCAAATGTCCTCAACTATCCTCAAATGTCCTCAAATAACCACAAATGTCCTTTAAATTTACTCCAATGTGCTCAAATACAATCAAATAGCTTCAGAAAACCTTTAACTACTTTAAATCCTAATCTCAACTAACTGTAAAGCTCTCGCTAACCTCAAGCAGCCTTCTTTCAAAATCCTCCATTTTAAAAAATGGCATCCTTACCGCTGGGTTACGATCAGGTAAGACCTGAGTTTTCTGGGAAGCATTTTAGTCCGGCGGTAAAAATGGTGGATTTGATGAATTTACCACTGGCGGTATTTTGGGGCAGTATTTCGGCGTTGCATGGTGAATGATGTCAAAATAACTTTGAAAAAGATGGCAGGCGATATTGTTTACCGCGGTAAATGACTGATGAATTTACCGCCGGTGATATTTGGGTGGTAAATGGGCGGTAATTTCTCATTTGGGTGGCATTTTAGAGCTAAACTGTTTTCCGGTGATAAATGGGCGGAAAGCTGATGAATTTCCAGCCCCATGAAACTATTGGATTGTCATAAAAACCCATCTAGTTCAATAATGGCCTTTAGGGAAAGAAATCTGCTGTCCTTACTTGGATTGTATGTGATTCTGAAATGCCATTCAAGGACAATTAGGGACGGACAATAAATGCCAGCCTTGCCAGCTACGCCCACATCCTGTGAAAAAAATTTTAAAAACTTGAACTAATCTATTTAAGGTGGATCTCTTGTTTATTTATAAATAAATGAAGTTTTGGCTGGCCCGAGTGCCACTAGGATCCAGATCAAACGTTTTAAGAAATCTGCTGTATGTATGAAAACTGCGAGGAGGAAGCAATGGAAAAGTTAAACACTGTCACTGTAACTTCATATGAATTGTTTTTAACAGAAACCAGATATGGACCTCCCAGGCAACCGTCGCTACTGCAGTGGATACAACATCCCAAATAGCCAGGACTTATTTTGTGGATGTAAGTCTGTGCCTTTGTGTAAATCCCAATGATTGAGTGACATGTGTTTCTAAGAGTTTGCTGCATTTGTGTTTAATGCAGCACATGTGGATTATAAATGTGTGCGTGATTGTGGAAAGTGTACAAGATCCCAATCACAGCCAAACAATTAACAGGGCGTGCCGCTAACACTGAACAAGGGCTTACACGTTTACCAAACAAAGGAGTTCAGAACTATTCAAAGTTCATATCATGTATCCTACATGGTTACTGCTTGTACTATTACAAGGTGTGCCACCAGGGGGCACCTCAGTGGGAGACTTGCTGGTTACCTGTACAGGTGTGCCAGGCCTAATATAAAAGGCAAGCTACCAGCTGTGATCCTCACTCTGGAGTTATCAATAAAGGACTAAGGTCACTACAGTTCAAGTACAACCCATTGTCTTTTGGAGTCATTATCAGAGCATCTAAAGACATAACAATCCAAGCCTTTAGTGCAAATCGCCTTCATGCATTGACTGTGCTCCGGGCTTAGTTCTATCTGATTGACCCTTGGAGAGTCGTTTCCATCTTGGGTGAGTAGGTGGTGTTTTGTTGGCAGTGGAGGTGCTGGTGGTTTCTGTTTGTGCGTCCATGACATGGTGTCCAAGTAGTCTGGTGGCAGCGCGGTGCCCAGTGCTGGCAGTGGGGACCCGGTTGGCTCAAGTTGCCTGCTCTCGGAGCCTTTGCCATTGCTACTAGCGTCGGGCAGGTTCACAGATGCCTGTGACCTCCCTGTCCTTTCCTTGCGCCCCAGTTTGCTGTTGCTCCCTGAGGAGCAGTCGTCTGGCAGTGCACAAGGAACTGTTGACTCGCTTGCCTGGGCGTTATTTGGTTTGGGATCCTGGCTGGTCTCGGTCCCATTTGGGAGAACAATTGCAGGTGACCCTTTGTTCCCAGGTGTAGCCTTGGTGGCGATAGGGTCTGGGGGCTGCACCTTAGCGCGGTTTGCTCTGTCAGGCGCCTGGTGGTTGGTGCCATCGGGTGCCTGAGAGGTGGAGCCGATCAGGGGCAGGGTATCGATACCAGTGCCGTTGCCCTCCTGAGATCGCTTGCTCTGCAGCTTGTAGATATTAGCTGCTTGTGGCCACACTCCATGGTGCATCACTCTGGTCCCAGGGACGCAGGCTAATACATTGGGTGGCTCGCTGGACCTGTGTGTTCCCGATGGGTGTCTGCCCGCTGCACTGACTGTATGCAGCTGAAATCCTTCATCGCACAACGTTTCATTACTCATAGTAAATAACCTGTAGCTCCGATCGCGACCGCGCGACTTTTCTTTGCTTATTGCATGTACACAACACTGATCATCAATTATGTATTTTACATCTAACTCACAGTTGCTATTACGTTGAGACTTTTCTTTGCTTATTGCATGTACACAACTCTGATCATTAATTACACATTTTACATCTAACTCACAATTGCTCTTACATTGATTGAGAGTGTGGTGGGTTGCAGGCCTCCTTTAAGAGAGCCTTGCTATCTTTACCCCAATCCTCCTCTTCATTTGGTGCCATGTGTTGCTCCAACAGCGCTGCACCTCGTGATCTGGCCGCCGCCATCTTTTTCTTCAGCGCAACACCTCGGGGTTTGGGCACCATCTCTCCTCCATCCACGATGTCGACTGCTGTGACCCTCTTCTCCCCGGGTTCCGCCACCGAAGCTGCGAAGTCGCCTTTGGATCCGATTTTCTTCCTCCGGAGTTCTGCCACTGGAGCCTGGAAGGTGCATTCAGGTCGTCTCAGCTGGATCTTCTCCACTCAGTTGTGCTGCGCAGTCTGTGCCTCGGGTGCTGTGCTGATCTGCTCTCTGGTGCCAAGTCCACCCTCAGGTAAGCGCTTGCTTTGCCTCTGAGCACGGAGGACGTCGATCGCTGGAGTGATGAAATCTTCCCAACTCCAATGGATCTTCTCCATCCATCTTCTTCTGAGTAGCGTTGGTCCATCACCTGCAACAATCCACAGGGGTAATCTGTGCACCGCGCCATCATGGAGTACCTTTACATCTGCACTACCAACGACTGGGATAAGTTCATTGGTGTAGGTGCGCAGCATTGCCTGAACCGGGACCAACTTGGGTCGTTCAGCTTGAATGTCCCATTGCCTCTCAAAGGCTTCTTGATTCATTACTGACTGGCTTGACCCCGTGCCCACTTCCATGAAGACTGGAACGCCATTTATCTCGACTTCCATCCTCAACGGGGAATGCTCGGTGGTGCAGGCAAACATGCCATATACCTCATCATGGGGCTGAGCTGCCTCTCTGACTATCGCTTCATAATCCGCGCTGGATTCATGGCCATCTGCAGACTCTTCATCGACACAGTGAGTCATATTTCTTTTACACATTCACTGGAGATGGCCCTTTGTGCTGCAGCCTTTACACACATAGTCTTTAAAGCGCCACTGGTGAGTCCTGTGATTCTCTCCGCAACACCAACATGGAGCTACTTGGTTAGCCCCCCTCGGCGGACTCTGAGTTAAGGGACTCGGGGGCCTGTTCTCTCTTCCCTGAGAAGGTTCACATTCTACAGTCCAGCCTCTAAAAGGTGCCACTCTGTGCACAGTACTTGCTGGGTTTGAGTCCTGAGGATGAGTCATCTGCCTAGAGCCGCAGGTCGAGGTCATGAATGCCTGGCTCACGGAGATGGCCTTCTGCAGTGTGACTGTGGTATCCGCAGATAGTAGCCTGTGAAGAAGGCCCTCATGGCCGATTCCAATGACAAAGATATCCCGCAGCGCTTCGGTGAGGTGGTTGCCGAAATCACACGATGCCGCCAGCCTCCTGTGGTCTGCAGCATATTTCGTGATTTCCTGGCCTTCGAGTCGTTGGTGTGTGTAAAACCGGTGTCTGGCTGTGAGGATGCTCTCTTTAGGCTTGAGTTGTTCTTGGATCAGCGTTACAAGCTCCTCGTACATCTTAGTCATTATCTTCGCTGGTGCCAGCAAGTCCCAGACGAGGCCATAGATAGTGGGCCCACAACTGGTTAGCAGGATAGCTCTGCGTTTATCAGCCAGTGTGGCCGGATTGTCACCTGCCAGGTCGTTTGCTGTGAAGAAATGGTTGAGCCTCTCCACAAAGGCGTCCCAATCATCACCATCGGTGAATTGCTTCAATGCACCAAGGGTAGCTATTTTCGCGTGAAGGTCCGTAATCCCATCGCCAATTGTTATGTCTTTAGATGCTCTGATAATGACTCCATGAGGCAATGTGTTGTACTTGAACTGTAGTGACCTTAGTCCTTTATTGATAACTCCAGAGTGAGGATCACACTTGGTGGCCTGCCTTTTATACTAGGCCTGGCACACCTGTACAGGTAACCTACAAGTCTCCCACTGAGGTGCCCCCTGGTGGCACACCTTGTAATAGTACAAGCAGTAACCATGTAGGATACATGACAGTTTACATTTACAAATAAAAACATAGCAAATACACAACCCAGAGCCTTTCAGTGTGTGCGGACCCACAGTGTGCCCAGCAGGCCGGCTTTCCCAGCTCAGAGCCTCGCCTGGTCACCACTTCTCACTGTGGGCAATTGGGCAATAAACCCCGTGCAAACCGAAAGTGCAAAACTGACTGCTGAGGTTGTAGCAACGCGCTTCCAAGTTTTCAGAGACCTTTTTCATATCAAACTACATTCTCAGAACCTTCATATCAACCACTGTTTTTTGCCCTCAAACAAAAGAGGCGGAACCCTCAGGGCGAAACCAAATGTTGTGCGATCCCGTGACAAAATAAGGAGTGAAAAGGATATTTGCTTTCACGAATTAATCACTGTAAGCCATCACTTTAAAATAAAATTCATTTGTATGTTTTATTAATTTGCCCTAACGTGTAAAATGCGATGCCAACTTTATAGGAAGAAAGATTAGTGCGCATGTGTGCTGGGCTAAAGAAAGTGATATCTTACTCGACAGGAATAAAATGTAATCCTGAAAAATGTAGCACATAGAAATAAAATTAATGTCTCTTTTAATTCATCCTAACGTGTTGCTTCTTCAGCTTTATTAAAGGATATTTTTGTTGCATGTAACCCAATGTATTATCTATTATTAAACCTTTAACTTATGCTCGCATCGTACGGCAAATAAAAGATAACCTCCTTTGTTTCTTATTTTTCCTTCAAAATCTATTCATTCTCACAGTGAATTCTGTGACAGGACACATGTTAGTGTTCTTGCTTTGATCGACAATATCCGGTCTGCTCACTGGCATTGGAATAGATGTTCAAGGCTCTCAAAATCCTTTGCACACAATCGATCGTGTTATTAATTCCAGTTTATTGTCCCGAGTTATTTGTGTAGAAGAGAAACGGGTCTCAGATGTTTTTGGATCATTTGTTACAATGTAATGGTTACAATGTGCCCATTCACATGTGTGTGTGCATATGTATGTAGCTGCTTTCTGCCCAATTTCTTGCCATCATTTTTGGCCCCACTTTTGTGTCAACTTCTAATAATGTAAACATTTAGTATGGAAATCCTGTATGTAAACAATTGACTGTAACAATGCAATTGGATGCACTGGTGGCTTTTGTGGAGCCAGGTTCCAATGTTCGTCTTCCAGCTCAGTTGCTATCTTGCAGCATCAATTCGCTATATGCGATGCACGGAGGGTTTCCTATTGTTGTTACGTCAATTTCCATGATGTTGCATGTGAGGAATCAAGCCCAAATGCAGTCTTCAGGCAAGGGGGTTAGAAGTTAGGACATAATTGGACCCGGTGCACAGATGTACTTCAATTCCCACTTTAGGGAAGTCATGTATTCTGTACCTCCTGTATGGCTCAGAGATGTGGACCATGTACAGTAGACACCTCAAGTCACTAGAGAAATACCACCACAAGATGTCTCCGCAAGATCCTACAAATCCCCTGGGAGGACAGATGCACAAACATTCGCATCTTCGTCCAGGCCAACTTCCCCAGCATTGAAGCACTGACCACACTTGATCAGCTCCGCTGGGCATGCCAGACATGAGACTCCCAAAGCAAGCGCTCTACTCGGAACTCGTCCACGGCAAATGAGCCAAAGGCGGGCAGAGGAAACGTTACAAGGATACCCTCAAAGCCTCCCTGATAAAGTGTGATATCCCTACTGACACCTGGGAGTACCTGGCCATAGACCGCCTAGGTGGAGGAAGTGCATACGGGAGGGCACTGAACTTCTCGGGTCTCGTCGCCGAGAGCATGCAGAAATCAAGCGCAATATAAAAAAAAAATGTTTTAAATGCAGAAATCAAGTGCAGGCAGCGGAAGGAGCGTGCGGTAAACCAAGCTCCCTGGCCACCCTTTGCCTCAACGACTGTCTGTCCCACCTGTGACAGAGACTGTGGTTCCCATATTGGACTGTACAGCCACCTAAGAACTCATGCTAAGTGAAAGCAAGTCTTCCTCGATTCCGAGGGACTGCCTATGATATGATGACCTTTACTTAGTTATTTTATTTTATATTATTCATAGTTACATGACAACATGCAGAGCAGTTTGGGAGACTGAGCAAACAGGTGTTTATCTGCAGTACTGAGCAGCTGGAAGACGTAAAACCGTGCGGCTGCAGTGCCAACACGGACACAAAATTGACACAAAGCGTGCCAACTGGGAGCATTTTTTTGTAGACAGGTCCTGTGCACAGACATAAGCTTTTAATATAGATATTTATATATCTATTAGCAGTTCTCTTAGGATAAAGAATTAGCATTTAACATTTCTAACAATCAACAAAACATAACTACTGACGGTTAGAAAATTCAAGTGGTTATTTTTGAAAACTGTACTCACATTAACATGAAGCAAGGCACATCTCTTCAACTCCTCTTTCACCGTTCTTTCTCACACTCACTGACCCCATTTTCTTTCTCTCAGCTCAATACACTTTCTGAAGTTTACAGAACACAACACGATACAATGCGTTGTCATTTTTTTCAATCTCGCATGCAATACAAAAGCACAGTGACACATCACCTCTCTGTTTAAAGACACACAATATAAACTGAACATTGTTTGAATAAATTGCCAGAGATTTGAGATAAATATTTCATCAATACAGGTTACTGAGCTGATGCATTAGGGGGAAATTAGGGAGTGCGTATATGCTCAGATTGCACGATTCAATTCAGCTCACAATCACAGTGTCATCATTCTGAGCAAAAATATTGTTCAAAACCAAGCATTTGAGAGAGGTTGAAGTCTTCAATTAAAAATGTTAATCATGACATTAAAAGACACAGTTCAATCGATTAATTTAATAGCGTTGCTGTGGAAATTTTGTTTTAAAATGTTGTTTAAAATGTTATTTTCAGCATTAAAAATCTCAGTGATTGAGAAAAACAAATGCCAATCACAGATTGCTAACTGAAACGTTTTCAGAAAACTTGAGACATTTGTGGAGAAAGGCCGCCCAGTGGCTTCATTGTACAATTAGAGGGTCACACGTTTACATGGATGGTTTCCATTATAAGAACATAAGAAATAGGAGCAGGAGTAGGCCATACGGCCCCTCGAGCCTGCTCTGCCATTCAATAAGATCATGGCTGATCCGATCATGGACTCAGCTCCACTTCCCCGCCCGTTCCCCATATCCCCTTATCCCGTTATCTTTAAGAAACTGTCTATTTCTGTCTTAAATGTATTCAATGTCCCAGCTTCCACAGCTCTCTGAGGCAGTGAATTCCACAGATTTACAGCCCTCTGAGAGAAGAAGATTCTCCTCATCTCTGTTTTAAATGGGCGGCCCCTTATTCTAAGATCATGCCCTCTAGTTCTAGTCTCCCCCATCAGTGGAAACATTCTCTCTGCATCCACCTTGTCAAGCCCCCTCATAATCTTATACGTTTCCGTTATAAATGCGGGCATAGGAATTTATAATGGGAAATTTGAGGAAACGAGTGAGAACAGGAAGTAAAGTTTTGAAGACTGGAATTCCGTTTTTTTAATTTCTAAAAATATAGATACAGTGGAGAAAGCAAACACTGTTTGGCTTGTGGGACAGCGGGACCCATCGAATCTACGAACAGAGTTCCGATGCTCAAAGCTGATCCTTTAGCGCTGGGGGATTCCTCTCCCATTGAGTACTTTTCACTGTTTCGAGGTTACTCTATCTTCAGTTATTTTCGACAATTTTATCGAACATTAAATGTTCCGTAAATAACTATAAATAGTGACATCGATTTTATTTGTATTAGTTTCTAGTAACATATTGGCCAAATGACTCGATGAAGGGGGAGCGCGGGAGTAGCAGCACCTCCAATGTTACACGAATTTGTTAGATTTAAAAGTGCAAATTAAATAAATGGATGGTCGGTTTAGCATACCCGATGGGTTTATTTTTGGAGGGCGCACGTTGCAGATTGCAAGCAGCTAAAGGTTAATAACATTGATGTTTCTCGTCGATTAAGATTTCTTGAAATAAACTTCATCAGAAACGTTCCTGCTTTAATCTGAAATAAAACCAGGCACCAGCCGCCCGGGAGACGGGATTAGAGCTATCTTTTTTTTGGTCTACAGACCTACAAGTTTGAAAAGCAATAAATACCGTTTACCTGAATGATTTAAACCCCGCAATTAAAGGGACCGCTCATTCTATCACAGTAACTATCTTCCGAGGGACTTCAGCGCGTTTCCCCAGCTGATCGGCCCCTAGCTCCGGTGAAGCTGCGACAATGAACTCAAGTCTTATCGTCGCTTTCTCGTGTGCTTTTGTTTAGTTTTAAACTCATTTTCATTTTATGTGAAGCCGCAACAATTCAGGATCACCCGAAACCCATGAAAAGTAATCCCACTGATCTTTTAAACCGAGGAGATTTTTAGGTGAGGATTCCTGTTTTTAGATAGCGGTATAAATACTGTAAGACGGATTTTTGACCAGAAGGCATCGACTTGAAACATTAAGCCGCCCTTCCTCTCTCCACCGACACTACCTCGCCTGCTGAGTATTTCCAGCACTTTCTGATTTTATTTCCAGCATCAGCAGTATTTTGCTTTTTAAAATTTCTAATAGATGGTCAGAAATGTATTAAATCAGGAAAATGTATTCCAACGACCCTTTCCCGCTGCCTCTTGAAGGTCCTGTGATATCCCGAACAATTTTCTCCGATGTTATTTTTAACGCCTTTATCGCCGCTGAGCCAACGGGTTCCAAACAAAAAGGTGCTTTTTAAAGCTGTTGCACAGAGTCCAACCACTGCCGTGAATTTTACAGGTACCTAAATTAGTAACCTGAATGACTGGTGTGATTTCAAAGATGTAAGATATCACTTCATTCTCATGTATGTTCTGTATACACATTTATCGATATCCCTGCTTGTCAGATCAGGGACTCAACATGTCGTTTGGCCGAAGACTTAGCAGCTCTTTGTTCCTATTTTTACATTCCTACCCGTTTGCCTGCATATCAATAGTCACTGCACTTCACACCGTGCATTGCACGGGAACCTCTTTGGGACGGATAAAGTGTAATAATACAAATTTGTTCACGTATTACCTGTGGCCATAGGCACTTACATATCCTGAAAATATCACACTGGGGGGGAAAAACTGATGTAAAGCCGGAAGGCGAAACGATTTCAGAGATAGATACCTCTGTATCCCAAATCACAGGCTGGGAAAGAAATAACTAGCATTGATAGGAAACCTTTCAAGACGCCAGGACGTCCGAAAGCGCTTCAGAATTTGATAACTACATAAAAAACAAAATAATGTCAGCTCCTGGAAACTATTTTCATATTTATTTGAGATGGCATTGCGACGAACATAGGAACAGGACTAGACCATTCAGCCCCTTGAGCCTGTTCGGCTATTCAATTAGATCATGGCTAATCTGTACCACGACCCCATTTACACGCCTTTGATTCAGAACTGAGGACAGACATATTGTATAACTCACACATACAGTTAGTTCCCATTTTAAGTAACATTACATCTAACTTTTAAAAATAAAATTATTTAACAAATCTGTGATAAAAATGAACAGCCGTGGGATTTGCTCTGTATCTCACTCACCCCGTTGACTATAACCCACTCGTTAATTCGTTATTCCTGAGTTAGCATGTTTGTTGGATGTCGATCACACTCCACGACTCCGCATATCCTCTGTGTAATTCCTTGAGAAATATGTTCGGATCAAACTCGCGTTAAATTCTAAATATAAATAGCCAGTTAAATCTTAACTACAGCCTGCCCACTCGGCGGAAATCAAAGCAATATAAAATATAGACACACAATTCATGTGTGCATAATGTCACACACAAACACACCTTCCACAAAACACCAGACCAAACCGCTAAGTAATCCACCAGTAAATTTAACAGTATTATAATCTTATTGCCCGGAGTATTACCATCCAGAGAATATAGGAATATTCTGAGCCTGAAATATAAATACTCCCTTGGATTACAAAATGGAACAAAAGCAAAGCAAGTGAATGAACTGCAAATCTATGTTGAAAATAAAATTGTAATGCATTATTAGTATGTGGTTATGTGGTTAAACACGAATAATGACAAACACAAATAGTATTTGGATGGATATAGAGATATCGCAACAAAGATTCATACTATTCCTTTACACACGTGGGACAAATAAAATATATAAAGAAATGATACAATTTGGCATATCTATTGTGTGTAAAAGACAATTCCCTAAATCGTGGTGAAAATGACACTTGCCAACGGTTAGTTATTGCGATCAAACTGGAAAGCGGCTCCGTGGCTCGGAACAACCCGACCTGCTTAATTCAGCAACTGGTCTAAAACTGAGATATTCGGAAGGTTCAACACGATGTGTTTGCCATCTGAACGCTTCCATTAGTTAAAGAATACGAGCTAAATGCAGAGAATGCATTTCTGCACACATAAAGAAAAGAAAGACTTGGATTTATATAGCGCCTTTCAGGACCACTGGATGACTCAAAGCGCTTTACAGCCAATGAAGTACTTTTTGGAGTGCAGTCACTGTTGTAATGTGGGAAATGGGGCAGCCAATTTGCCCACAAGTAAGCTCCCACAAACAGCAATGTGATAATGACCGGATAATCTTTTTTATTGTTTCTGCTTTCTCTCTCTCCACAGATGCTGCCTGCCATTGAGATTTCCAGCATTTTCTGTTTTTATTCCAGATTCCAGCATCCACAGTATTTTGCTTTCATTTTTTATTGTGATGTTGATTGAGGGATACATATTGGCCAGGACACCAGGAATAACTCCCCTACTCTTCTTTGAAATAGTGCCATGGGATCTTTTACATCCACTTGAGAGATCATCAGCATAGGCAGTCCCTCAAAATCGAGGAAGACTTGCTTCCACTCTAAAAGTGAGTTGTTAGATGACTGTACAATCCAATACGGGAATTACAGTCTCTGACACAGGTGGGACAGACAGTGGTTGAAGGAAAGGATGGGTGGGTAGTCTGGTTTGCCGCACGCTCCTTCCGCTGTCTGCGCTTGGTTTCTGCATGCTCTCAGTGATGAGACTCGTGGTGCTCAACATCCTCCCGGATGCTCTTCCTCCACTTTGGGCGGTCTTGGGCCAGGGTTTCCCAGGTGCCGGTGGGGATGTTGCACTTTATCAAGGAGGCTTTGAAGATGTCCTTGAAACGTTGCCTCTGCCCACCTGGGGCTCGCTTGCCGTGTATGAGTTCCGAGTAGAGCACTTGCACTTGCTCTGGGAGTCTCGTGTCGGGCATGCGGACGATGTGGCCCGCCCAACGGAGTTGGTCGAGTGTGGTTAATTCTTCGATGCTGGGGTTATTGGCCTGATTGAGAACACTGACTTTGGTGTGTCTATCCTCCCAGTGGATTTGCAGGATCTTGCGGAGCAGCGCTGGCGATATTTCTGCAGCGCTTTGAGATGCCTACTGTATATGGTCCACATCTCATGAGCCATACAGGAGGGCGGGTATCACTACTGCCCTGTAGACCATAAGCTTGGTGCCAGATTTGAGATCCTGGTCTTCAAACATTCTCTTCCTCAGGCGACCGAAGGCTGCGCTGTCACACTGGAGGTGGTGCTGGCTGCCCTTGCTGATATCAACGCTTGAGAGAGCAGACGGTTTAACGTCTCATCCAAAAGATGCCACTTCCAACAGTGCAACACTCCCTCAGCACTGGATTGGAGTGTCAGCCTAGACATTTTCACTTACATACAATGCAGACAAGTGACAATAGACACATTTACAAGTCAGTGATTCAATCAAATGTTTTACAAAATGTTAGAAATTCCTGGAGGCAAGCTTTTGTGGTTTATGAATATTAACAAGACCCACAAGATTAAATTACTGCCTCAAATTCAATACCAAATATTTGTTAATCCTTTTAATATATGGCACATAATTAATTAATAAACACTTTCTATCTCCATGTGGTAAGTACAACACATTGGGTAGAAGTGGTTTGAGGTGAAGAAAGGGGCAGGTGACTGGTCTAAAAGCCAAAGGGACAGAAGGTGTTACTTTCTTTCGGTTGTAACCTTGTAAAATATTATTGCCTGTTCTTTTCATTGTGGGAGAACATGAAAAATGTTATACATCATACAAATAATAACTACAGCATAGAAATTAAACAAACCTACAGTAAACACACCTAAATATCTAAACACACAACAAAGACAGAAAAACACATTACGCGCGCCATGTTCCGCTTTGAGACCCGTGAAGATGAAGTTACAGCTTTTCATCCGACTCCTACAAGGGAGAGTCTAACCACCTCTCCTTGATAGTCAATGGCATTACCGTCGTCAAATCCCCCACCATCAACATCTTGGGGCTCACCATTGACCAGAAACTTAACTGGACCAGCCGCATAAATACTGTGGCAACAAGAACAGATCAGAGGCTGGGTATTCTGCAGTGAGTGCCTCACCTCCTAACCCCCCCAAAGCCTTTCATAGAATCATAGAAATTTACAGCACAGAAGGAGGCCTTTTCGGCCTATCGTGTCTGCACCAGCAAACAAAGAGCTATCCAGCCTAATCCCACTTTCCAGCTCTTAGTCCGTAACCTTGTAGGTTACGGCATTTCAGGAGTACATCCAAGTACTTTTTAAACATGATGACGATTTCTACAGTACTGAGCCCTGTGGAACCCCACTGTACACAGTCACAAAAACACTTTTCAGGCAGTGAGTTCCAGATCACCACCACCCTTTGGGTGAAAAAAATTCCCCTCAAACCCCCTCTAAACCTCCTACTTTAAATCTATGTCCCCTGGTTGTTGACCCCTCTACCAAGGGAAACAGGTCCTTCCCATCCACTTTATCTAGGCCCTTCATAATTTTATACACTTCAATAAGATCTCCCCTCAGCTTCCTCTGTTCCAAAAAAACAAACCCAGCCTATCCAATCTTTCCTCATCGCTAAAATTCTCCAGTCCAGGCAACATCCTCGTAGATCTCCTTTGTACCTGTGGAATTCTCTACCACAGAAAGTTGTTGAGGCCAATTCACTAAATATATTCAAAAAGGAGTTAGATGAGGTCCTTACTACTAGGGGGATCAAGGGGTATGGCGAGAAAGCAGGAATGGGGTACTGAAGTTGAATGTTCAGCCATGAACTCATTGAATGGCGGTGCAGGCTAGAAGGGCCGAATGGCCTACTCCTGCACCTATTTTCTATGTTTCTATGTACCCTCTCTAATACAATCACATCTTTCCTGTAATCTGGTGACCAGAACTGCACGTAGTACTCTAGCTGTGGCCTAGCTAGTGTTTTATACAAACATAACCTCCCTGCCCTTGTATTCTATGCCTCAGCCAATAAAGGCAAGCATTCCGTATGCCTTCTTAACCACCTTATCTACCTGGCCTACTACCTTCAGGGACCTGTGGACATGCAGTCCAAGGTCCCTTTGTTCCTCTACACTTCTCAGTGTCCTGCCATTTAATGTGTACTCCCTTGCCTGGTTAGCCCTCATCAAATGCATTACCTCACACTTCTCTGGATTAAATTCCATTTGCCACTGTTCTGCCCACCTGACCAGTTCATTGATATCTTCCTGCAGTCTCCAGCTTTCTTCTTCATTATCAACCACGCAGCCAATTTTTGTATTATCTGCAAACTTCTTAATCATACCCCCTACTTTCAAGTCTAAATCATTGATATACACCACAAAAAGCAAGGGACCCAGTACTGAGCCCTGCGGAACCCCACTGGATACAGCCTTCCAGTCACAAAAATATCCATCAACTATTACCATTTTGCTTCCTGCCTCTGAGCCAATTATGGATCCAACTTGCCACATTGCCTTGGATCCCATGGGCTTTTACATTCGTGACCAGTCTGCCATGTGGGATCTTATCAGAAGTCTTGCGAAAATCCATATACACTCCATCAAATGCACTACCCTCATCAACCCTCCTTGTTACCTCCTCAAAAAATAAAATCACGTTAGTCAGACACGACCTTCCCTTAAAATTCCATGCTGGCTGTCCTTGAATAATCCATTTATTTCTAAATGAAGATTAATCCTGCCCCTCAGAATTTTTTCCAATAATTTTCCCATCGCCAAGGTTAGGCTGTCTAGTCTGTAATTACTCGGTCCATCCCTTTCTCTATTTTTCAACAAAGGTACAACGTAAGCAGTCCTCTAGTCTTCCGGAACCACACCTGTAGCCAGAGACTATTGGAAAATTATAGTCAGAGCCTCTGCTATTTCCTCTTTTATTTCTCTTAACAGCCTGGAATACATTTCATCTGGGCCTGGGGATTTATCCACTTTCAAAGCTGCTAAAGCCCTTAATACTTCCTCTCTCACTATGTTTATTTCACCTAATATTTCACGCTCCACCTCCCTGATTGCAATGTCTGCATCGCCATCGCCCCTCTCTTTTGTCAAAACAGATGCAAAGTATTCATTAAGTACCATATCCATGTATTCTGCCTCCACACACAGATTACCTTTATGGTCTCTAATAGGCTGTACTCTTTCTTTAGTTATCCTGTTGCTCTTAATATATTTATAAAACATCTTTGGGTTTTCCTCGATTTTACTTGCCAAATTTTTCATGCTCTCTCTTTGCTTTCCTAATTTCCTTTTTAATTTCAACCCTGCACTTCCTATACTCCTCTAGGGTTTCTGCAGTATTGAGGCCTCAGTATCTGTCATAAGCCTCCCTTTTCTTCTTTATCCTACCATGTATGCCCCTTGACATCCAGGGGGCTCTAGATTTTTTAGTCCCAACCTTTTTCTTTAAGGGAAGGATGTTTCCAGTGGGGTTCCGCAGGGCTCAGTACTGGGTCCCTTGCTTTTTGTGGTATACATCAATGATTTAGATTTGAATATAGGGAGTATGATTAAGAAGTTTGCAGATGACACTAAAATTGCCTGTTTGGTTAATAATGAAGAGGAAAGTCATGGACTGGTTAGGTGGGTAGAACAGTGGCAAATGGAATTTAATTCAGAGAAGTGTTAGGTAATGCACTTGGGTGGGGGGGGGGGTGGAGGAGGGGTGGTTTAAGGAAAGGGTATACACATTAAACGGTAGGGCACTTAGAAGTGTAGATGAACAAAGGGACCTTGGAGTGCTTGGCCACAGATCCCTGAAAGTAGCAGGCCAGGTAGATAAGGTGGTTAAGAAGGCATAGAGAATGCTTGCCTTTATTGGCTGAGGCATAGAATACAAGAGCAGGGAGGTTATGCTTAAATTGTATAATACACTGGTTAGGCCTCGGCTGGAATACTGTGTGCAGTTCTGGTCGCTGTATTATAGGAAGGACGTGATTGCATTAAAAAGGATGCAGAGGAGATTTACTAGAATGCTGCCTGGAATGGAGAATCTTAGCTATGAGGACAGATTGGATAGGCTGGGCTTGTTCTCACTGGAACAGAGGAGGCTGAGAGGAAACCTCATTGAAGTGTATAACATTTTGAGGGGCCTGAAGAGAGTGGATAGCAAGGGCCTACTTCCCTTGGTGGAGGGGTCAATTACGAGGGGGCATAGTTTTAAGGTGGTTGGTGGAAGGTTCAGAGGGGATTTAAGGGGAAGCTTCTTCATGCAGAGGGTTGTGGGGGTCTGGAACTCACTGCCTGACAGGGTGGTGGATGCAGAAACTCTCACCCCATTTAAAAAGTGTTTGGATGGGCACGGACCTCGAGACCTCTTGTTGGCTGGAGCAGATACAATGGTAAGTACTGCAGGGAATCAAATATGGCCAGAGTGATCTCCTGGACTAGTTTTGATCGCCTGGATGGGTCGAAAAGGAATTTTCCCAGATTTTTCTCTCCAATTGGCCTGGGTTTTTATCTGGATTTTTGTTTCTCCCAGGAGATCACATGGCTCCGGTTGAGGTAGAGTGTAGAATGTTGCGGTGCAAGGGGTGTTGCAGTTGTGTGGGGTGGACTGATTAGGCTGGATGCTTTTTAGTTTTCCACCATTGTTCATTGTTCATAGGTTTATATGTAACCTTCAGGACTGCTGACCGAGGGCCGTGTGGCTCTTTGTCGGCCGGTGCGGACATGATGGGCCGAAATGGCCTCCTTCTGCGCTGTAGATTTCTATGTTTCTATACTTGCTCTGAACCTTTCCATCATCTATAAGGCACATGTCAGGAGTGTGATGGAATATTGTCCACCCTCCTGGATGAGTGTAGCTCTAACAACACTCAAGAAGTTCAACACCATTCAGGACAAAGCAGCCTGCTTGATTGGCACCCCAACCACCACCTTAAACATTCACTCCCTCCAGCACCGGCACACTGTGGCTACAGTGTGCACCATCTACAAGATGCACTGCAGCAACTCACCAAGGTTTCTTTGTCAGCACCTCCCAAACCTGTGACCTCTACCACCTAGAAGGACAAGGGCAGCAGGCGCATGGGAACACCATCACTTGCAAGTTCCCCTCCAAGTTACACACCATCCTGACTTGGAAATATATCACGATTCCTTCATCGTTGCTGGGTCAAAATCCTGGAACTCCTTCCATAACAGCACTGTGGGAGTACCTTCGCCACACAGATTGCACCAGTTCAAGAAGCCGGCTCACCACCAGCCTCTCAAGGGCAATTAGGGATAGACAATAAATGTTGGCCTTGCCAGCGAAGCCCACATACCAGAATGAATAAAAATAAACAAATCTTCCTGCCAGTTAAACAGGCAGGTTTGTCGATCCTTACTTATCGAATAAAAGTGGAGCAAATGTGTGTGTGTTAACTCAGGGCTAGTTAGTTCTCAAACAGGTAGGGTAGGTGTATGTGCCAAGCAACATGTGAGCACAATAATGTTGCTTCCAGTCCTTCAGGCACACTCAATTTTTGTTCCTTTGGTCTTTCTTCCTCTCTTCTCCATTTAGAAATCACTGCATTCTTCATTCTGCATTTGTGTTTGTTTCATCTAAAAACACAGACTAAAGTTATTAGTTCTGTGGAGGATGCCAGTCATTTCCTTCGGGGAAACTCATTGACAACGCAGTGGAAATGCCTCTGTCTTCTGATAAATAACAACAGACATGAAATGTCTAAAATATTTAAATTAGCCATTTAGATACACATCTGCCACAATACCTGGAAAGGGGACAGTTATAAGGAATCTAAGTAACTTAGGAGAGGGAGACAGGTTTACTATAATGAATAAGGTCAGAGAATGCAGAGTAGCAGAATGGATCGCTAGCTGGCTTCAATCAGAAAGCAGAGAGTGGGAGTAAAGGGTAGCTATTCACAGTGGCAGAAGGTGAGTAGTTATGCCCCACAATAATCAGTGCTGGGACCACTGTTGTTCACAATTTTCATTAACAATGTAGAATTTGGAATCAAAAACACAATTTCTAAATTTGTGATGATACCAATTTGGGGGGAGAATAGTCAATACCGAGGAGGACTGCGACAAATTACAGGAGGACATTAATAAACTTGCAGAATGGGCAAATAATTGGCAAATGAAGTTCAACACAGATAAATGTAAGGTAGTACATTTTGGTAGGAAGAATAGGGAGATCACTTATTACTTGGAGGGTGCAAGTCTAGGTGGGGTAGAGGAACAAAGGGATCTCGGAGTACAAATACACCAATCGCTAAATGTTGTGTCACAGGTTAGCAAGGCCATAAAAAAAGCAAACCAAACACTAGGGTTTATTTCTAGAGGGATAGAATTGAAAAATAGGGAAGTTATGCTAAACCTGGATCAAACCTTGGTTAGACCACACCTAGAGCACTGCGTGCAGTTCTGATCTCTATTATAAAAAGGATATAGAGGCACTGGAGAGGGTGCAGAGAAGATTTATAAAGATGATACCAGAAATGCGAGGACATAAATATCAGGAAAGGATGAACAGGCTGGGTCTCTTTTCTCTTGAAAAAAGAAGAGGGAGGGGTGGCCTAATAGAGGTCTTTAAAATTCTGAAAGGTTTTGATAGAGTAAATACAGAGAGAATGTTTCCACTTGTGGGGAAGAGCATAACTAGATGCCATCAATATAAGGTAGTGACCAAGAAATCCAGTAAGGAATTGAGAAGAAACTTCTTGACCCAAAGAGTGGTGAGAATGTGGAACTTGCGACCACAGGAAATGGATGAAGCCAATAGTATAGATGCATTTAAGGGGAGGCTTGACAAGCACATGAGGGAGAAGAGAATGGAGGGTTATGCTGACAGTTTAGATGAGGAAAGAAGGGAGGAAGCTCGAGTGGAGCATAAACGCCGCAGTGTACTGTATGTAATCCTATGTAATATACAGTAGCTCTTGCTCCTAACCAACAGGGCAATTTATTTTGCTGCGAGATAAAACGGCTGAAGGATTCCTTGTGGTTTATAACGGCACATAAATCGTTGTATCGTTGCCAGATCGTTCACGGCTGCTGGACAGATACAATTTCAGCACAAACTACCTTCATCAGCAGTTTATCGGAAAGAATGGTATAAAAGTCAAATGCCCTGGACTGTAAACTTTTGCCGTCATTCACTTCGGCTTTCCCATTAAACAAGGACACCAGCTTTGTACATTAACACACAGATATAGATACACCTTGTGGCCGATTTGAATAATGATTTTTTTTGGAGAGTGAAGCCTGACGTAAATCAACGAGTTAATATTATACCGCGCGCTCTGACAGCATTTTATTCTCAAAACTACATTATTTTAATCTTTAAAAAAAATCTTCTTGTCAAACAACGGCCTGTCTGCACAGATCCTGGTGGGGGTATTGGTTGTGGAGCCGGTCCGATCTGATCTAACCCTCTCGGGAACTTTACCACTTGGACATGCGCCAATTATTCTTCCAGATGTTATTTGGTTGCTTTCGCAATATTGCTGTTCTCATTTGGCCACCTATCATGAAATATTTAAATGAAAGCGCGAGAAGCGCGTTATTGCGATTTCTTCAGTCCCCATTCGACTGGGCGGGGCGGATTTGCTGTTTATTAAAGTGTTTCTGGGGGGGGGGGGCGGATTTGCTGTTTATTAAAGTGTTTCTGGGGGGGGGCGGATTTGCTATTTATTAAAGTGTTTCTGGGGGGGGGGGATTTGCTATTTATTAAAGTGTTTCTGGGGGGGGGGATTTTCTGTTTATTAAAGTGTTTCTGGGGGGGGATTTGCTATTTATTAAAGTGTTTCTGGGGGGGGGGGGTTGCTGTTTCTTAAAATGTTTCGGGGGGGATTTGCTGTTTATTAAAGTGTTTCGGGGGGGGATTTGCTGTTTATTAAAGTGTTTCTGCGGCGGGGGGATTTGCTGTTTATTAAAGTGTTTCTGGGGGGGGGATTTGCTGCTTATTAAAGTGTTTCGGGGGGGGGGATTTGCTGTTTATTAAAGTGTTTCTGGGGGGGCGGGGTTGCTGTTTATTAAAGTGTTTCGGGGGGGGGATTTGCTGTTTATTAAAGTGTTTCTGGGGGGGGGATTTGCTGTTTATTAAAGTGTTTCGGGGGGGGGATTTGCTGTTTATTAAAGTGTTTCTGGGGGGGGGATTTGCTGTTTATTAAAGTGTTTCTGCGGCGGGGGGGATTTGCTGTTTATTAAAGTGTTTCGGGGGGGGGGTTTAATGTTTATTAAAGTGTTTCTGGGGCAGCGGAGGATTTGCTGTTTATTAAACTGTTTCTGGGGCAGGGGGGGATTTGCTGTTTATTAAAGTGTTTCTGGGGGGGGATTTGCTGTTTATTAAAGTTTTTCTGCGGCGGGGGGATTTGCTGTTTATTAAAGTGTTTCGGGGGGGGATTTGCTGTTTATTAAACTGTTTCTGGGGCAGGGGGGGATTTGCTGTTTATTAAAGTGTTTCTGGGGGGGGGGATTTGCTGTTTATTAAAGTGTTTCTGGGGCAGGGGGGGATTTGCTGTTTATTAAAGTTTTTCTGCGGCGGGGGGGGATTTGCTGTTTATTAAAGTGTTTCTGGGGGGGATTTGCTGTTTATTAAAGTGTTTCGGGGGGGGTGGTGGGATTTGCTGTTTATTAAAGTGTTTCTGGGGGGATTTGCTGTTTATTGAAGTGTTTCTGGGGGAGGGATTTGCTGTTTATTAAATTGTTTCTGGGGAGGGGGGATTTGCTGTTTATTATAGTGTTTCTGGGGGGGGGGATTTGCTGTTTATTAACGAGTTTCGGGAGGGGGGATTTGCTGTTTATTATAGTGTTTCTGGGGGGGGATTTGCTGTTTATTAACGAGTTTCGGGGGGGGGATTTGCTGTTTATTAAAGTGTTTCTGGGAGGGGGGGATTTGCTGTTTATTAAATTGTTTCTGGGGGGGATTTGCTGTTTATTAAATGTTTCTGGGGGGGTGGGGATTTGCTGTTTATTAAAGTGTTTCTGGGGGAGGGATTTGCTGTTTATTAAAATGTTTCTGGGGGGGATTTGCTCTTCGTTAAAGTGTTTCTGGGGGGGGGCGTTTGCTGTTTATTAAAGTGTTTCTGGGGGAGGGATTTGCTGTTTATTAAAATGTTTCTGGGGGGGGATTTGCTCTTCGTTGAAGTGTTTCTGGGGGGGGGGGCGTTTGCTGTTTATCAAAGTGTTTCGGGGGGGTGGATTTGCTGTTTATTAAAGTGTTTCTGGGGAGGGGGGATTTTCTGTTTATTAAAGTGTTTCTGAGGGGGGGGGAATTTGCTGTTTATCAAAGTGTTTCTGGGCGGGGGGGTGGGTGTGGGCGGAGGGATTTGCTGTTTATCAATGTGTTTCCGGGGGGAGGGGGATTTGCTGTTCATTAACGTATTTCTGGGGGGGGGGGATTTGCTGTTTATTAAAGTGTTTCGGGGGGGAGATTTGCTGTTTATTAAAGTGTTTCTGGGGGGGGGGTTTCTGTTTATTGAAGTGTTTCTGGGGTCGGGGGGGGATTTGCTGTTTATTAAATTGTTTCTGGGGGGGGGGGATTTGCTGTTTATTAAAGTGTTTCTGGGGGGGGATTTGCTCTTCGTTAAAGTGTTTCTGGGGGGTGGGCGTTTGCTGTTTATCAAAGTGTTTCGGGGGGGAGATTTGCTGTTTATTAAAGTGTTTCTGGGGAGGGGGGATTTTCTGTTTATTGAAGTGTTTCTGGGGTCGGGGGGGGATTTGCTGTTTATTAAATTGTTTCTGGGGGGGGGGATTTGCTGTTTATTAAAGTGTTTCTGGGGCAGGGGGGGATTTGCTGTTTATTAAAGTGTTTCTGGGGGGGAGGGATTTGCTGTTTATTAAAGTGTTTCTGGGTAGGGGATTTGCTGTTTATTAAAGTGTTTCTGGGGTGGGGGGGGGGATTTGCTGTTTATTAAAGTGTTTCTGGGGGGGGGGTTTGCTGTTTATTAAAGTGTTTCTGGGGTGGGGGGGATTTGCTGTTTATTAAAGTGTTTCTGGGGGGGGGGATTTGCTGTTTATTAAAGTGTTTCTGGGGCGGAGGGGATTTGCTGTTTATTAAATTGATTCTGGGGGGGGGGTGGGATTTGCTGTTTATTAAACTGTTTCTGGGGGGGGGATTTGCTGTTTATTAAAGTGTTTCTGGGGCGGAGGGGATTTGCTGGTAATTAAATTGATTCTGGGGGGGTGGGATTTGCTGTTTATTAAATTGTTTCTGGAGGTGGGGTATTTGCTGTTTATTAAATTGTTTCTGGGGCGGAGGGGATTTGCTGTTTATTAAATTGATTCTGGGGGGGTGGGATTTGTTGTTTATTAAATTGTTTCTGGGGGGGGGGATTTGCTGTTTATTAAATTGTTTCTGGGGGTGGGGTATTTGCTGTTTATCAAAGTATTTCGGGGGGGGGATTTGCTGTTTATGAAAGTGTTTCTGTGGGGTGGGGTATTTGCTGTTTATTAAAGTGTTTCGGGGGGAGGTTTGCTATTTATTAAAGTGTTTCTGTAGAGGGGGGATTTTCTGTTTATTAAAGTGTTTCTGGGGTGGGGGGAATTTGCTGTTTATTAAAGTGTTTCGGGGGGGGCCGGCGGAATTTGCTGTTTATGAAAGTGTTTCTGCCGGGGAGGGAGGGATTTGCTGTTTATTAAACTGTTCCTGGTGGCGGGGCGGGGGGGGGGGGGTAGATTTGATGTTTATTAAAGTGCTTCTGGGGGGGAGGGATTTGCTGTTTATTGAAGTGTTTGTGGGGAGGGGGGATTTTCTGTTTATTAAAGTGTTTCTGGGGGGTAGGAAATTTGCTTTTTATCAAAGTGTTTCTGGGCAGTGGGGGGGTGTGGGGGGAGGGATTTGCTGTTTATCAAAGTGTTTCGTGGGGGGGGTGGATTTGCTGTTTGTTAAAGTGTTTCTGTGGGGGGCGGTGATTTGCTGTTTATTAAAGTGTTTCTGGGAGAGTGGGATTTGCTGTTTATTAAAGTGTTTCGGGGGGGGGGGGATTTGCTGTTTATTAAAGTGTTTCGGGTTGGGGGATTTGCTGTTTATTAAAGTGTTTCGGGGGAGGGGGATTTGCTGTTTATTAAACTGTTTCTGGGGGGGTATTTGCTGTTTATTAAAGTGTTTCTGGGGAGGGATTTGCTGTTTATTCAAGTGTTTCTGGGGAGAGCTGCTGTTTATTAAAGTGTTTCGGTGGGGGGGGGGATTTGCTGTTTATAAAATGTTTCTGGGGGGGATTCGCTGTTTATTAAAGTGTTTCGGTGGGAGGGATTTGCTGTTTATTAAATGTTTCTGGGGGGGGGGATTTGCTGTTTATTAAAGTGTTTCTGGGGGAGGGATTTGCTGTTTATTAAAATGTTTCTGGGGGGGGATTTGCTCTTCGTTAAAGTGTTTCTGGGGGGGGGTATTTGCTGTTTATTAAAGTGTTTCTGGTGGGGGGATTTGCTGTATATTACAGTGTTTCTGGGGGAGGGATTTGCTGTTTATTAAAGTGTTTCTGCGGCGGGGGGATTTGCTGTTTATTAAAGTGTTTCTGCGGCGGGGGGGGGGTTTGCTGTTTATTAAAGTGTTTCGGGGGGGGTTTGATGTTTTTTAAAGTGTTTCTGGGGGGGGGATTTGCTGTTTATTAAAGTGTTTCTGGGGCAGCGGAGGATTTGCTGTTTATTAAACTGTTTCTGGGGCAGGGGGGATTTGCTGTTCATTAAAGCGTTTCTGGGGGGGGGGGGATTTGCTGTTTATTAAAGTTTTTCTGCGGCGGGGGGGATTTGCTGTTTATTAAAGTGTTTCTGGGGGGGATTTGCTGTTTATTAAAGTGTTTCTGGGGGGGTGGTGGGATTTGCTGTTTATTAAAGTGTTTCTGGGGGGATTTGCTGTTTATTGAAGTGTTTCTGGGGGAGGGATTTGGTGTTTATTAAATTGTTTCTGGGTGGATTTGCTGTTTATTGAAGTGTTTCTGGGGGAGGGATTTGCTGTTTATTAAATTGTTTCGGGGGGGGGGAGATTTGCTGTTTATTATAGTGTTTCTGGGGGGGTATTTGCTGTTTATTAAATTGTTTCTGGGGAGGGGGGATTTGCTGTTTATTATAGTGTTTCTGGGGGGGGGGGATTTGCTGTTTATTAACGAGTTTCGGGGGGGGGGATTTGCTTTTTATTAAATTGTTTCTGGGGGGGGATTTGCTTTTTATTAAAGTGTTTCTGGAGGGGCGGGATTTGCTGTCTACTAAAATGTTTCGGGTGGGGGGGATTTGTTGTTTATTAAAGTGTTTCGGGTTGGGGGATTTGCTGTTTATTAAAGTGTTTCGGGGGGAGGGGGAATTTGCTGTTTATTAAACTGTTTCTGGGGGGGTATTTGCTGTTTATTAAAGTGTTTCTGGGGAGGTATTTGCTGTTTATTCAAGTGTTTCTGGGGAGAGCTGCTGTTTATTAAAGTGTTTCGGTGGGGGGGGGGGGGATTTGCTGTTTATTAAATGTTTCTGGGGGGGATTCGCTGTTTATTAAAGTGTTTCGGTGGGAGGGATTTGCTGTTTATTAAATGTTTCTGGGGGGGGGATTTGCTGTTTATTAAAGTGTTTCTGGGGGAGGGATTTGGTGTTTATTAAAATGTTTCTGGGGGGGGATTTGCTCTTCGTTAAAGTGTTTCTGCGGCGGGGGGGGGGGTTTGCTGTTTATTAAAGTGTTTCGGGGGGGGTTTGATGTTTTTTAAAGTGTTTCTGGGGGGGGGGATTTGCTGTTTATTAAAGTGTTTCTGGGGCAGCGGAGGATTTGCTGTTTATTAAACTGTTTCTGGGGCAGGGGGGGATTTGCTGTTTATTAAAGTGTTTCTGGGGGGGGGGGATTTGCTGTTTATTAAAGTTTTTCTGCGGCGGGAGGGATTTGCTGTTTATTAAAGTGTTTCTGGGGGGGATTTGCTGTTTATTAAAGTGTTTCTGGGGGGGTGGTGGGATTTGCTGTTTATTAAAGTGTTTCTGGGGGGATTTGCTGTTTATTGAAGTGTTTCTGGGGGAGGGATTTGCTGTTTATTAAATTGTTTCGGGGGGGGGGGAGATTTGCTGTTTATTATAGTGTTTCTGGGGGGGTATTTGCTGTTTATTAAATTGTTTCTGGGGAGGGGGGATTTGCTGTTTATTATAGTGTTTCTGGGGGGGGGATTTGCTGTTTATTAACGAGTTTCGGGGGGGGGGATTTGCTTTTTATTAAATTGTTTCTGGGGGGGGATTTGCTGTTTATTAAAGTGTTTCTGGAGGGGCGGGATTTGCTGTCTACTAAAATGTTTCGGGTGGGGGGGATTTGTTGTTTATTAAAGTGTTTCTGGGGAGGGGGGGGATTTGCTGTTTATCAAAGTGTTTCTTGGGGGGGGGCGGATTTGCTGTTTATTAAATGTTTCTGGGGGGGGGGATTTGCTGTTTAATAAATTGTTTCTGGAGTGGGGGGATTTGCTGTTTATTAAATTGTTTCTGGGGGTGGGGGATTTGTTGTTTATTAAAGTGTTTCTGTGGGGGGGGGGAATTGCTGTTAATGAAAGTGTTTCTTGGGGGGGCGGATTTGCTGGTTATTAAAGTGTTTCGGCGGTGGGGTGGATTTGCTATTTATTAAAGTGTTTCGGAGGTGCTTTGCTGTTTATTAAAGTGTTTCTTGGGGGGGGGGGATTTGCTGTTTATTAAAGAGTTTCTGGGAGGGGGGGATTTGCTGTTTATTAAATTGTTTCTGGGGGGGATTTGCTGTTTATTAAATGTTTCTGGGGTGGGGGGAATTTGCTGTTTATTAAAGTGTTTCGGGGGGGGGCCGGCGGAATTTGCTGTTTATGAAAGTGTTTCTGCCGGGGAGGGAGGGATTTGCTGTTTATTAAACTGTTCCTGGTGGCGGGGCGGGGGGGGGGGGTAGATTTGATGTTTATTAAAGTGCTTCTGGGGGGGAGGGATTTGCTGTTTATTGAAGTGTTTGTGGGGAGGGGGGATTTTCTGTTTATTAAAGTGTTTCTGGGGGGTAGGAAATTTGCTTTTTATCAAAGTGTTTCTGGGCAGTGGGGGGGTGTGGGGGGAGGGATTTGCTGTTTATCAAAGTGTTTCGTGGGGGGGGTGGATTTGCTGTTTGTTAAAGTGTTTCTGTGGGGGGCGGTGATTTGCTGTTTATTAAAGTGTTTCTGGGAGAGTGGGATTTGCTGTTTATTAAAGTGTTTCGGGGGGGGGGGGATTTGCTGTTTATTAAAGTGTTTCGGGTTGGGGGATTTGCTGTTTATTAAAGTGTTTCGGGGGAGGGGGATTTGCTGTTTATTAAACTGTTTCTGGGGGGGTATTTGCTGTTTATTAAAGTGTTTCTGGGGAGGGATTTGCTGTTTATTCAAGTGTTTCTGGGGAGAGCTGCTGTTTATTAAAGTGTTTCGGTGGGGGGGGGGATTGGCTGTTTATTAAATGTTTCTGGGGGGGATTCGCTGTTTATTAAAGTGTTTCGGTGGGAGGGATTTGCTGTTTATTAAATGTTTCTGGGGGGGGGGGGATTTGCTGTTTATTAAAGTGTTTCTGGGGGAGGGATTTGCTGTTTATTAAAATGTTTCTGGGGGGGGATTTGCTCTTCGTTAAAGTGTTTCTGGGGGGGGGTATTTGCTGTATATTACAGTGTTTCTGGGGGAGGGATTTGCTGTTTATTAAAGTGTTTCTGCGGCGGGGGGATTTGCTGTTTATTAAAGTGTTTCTGCGGCGGGGGGGGGTTTGCTGTTTATTAAAGTGTTTCGGGGGGGGTTTGATGTTTTTTAAAGTGTTTCTGGGGGGGGGATTTGCTGTTTATTAAAGTGTTTCTGGGGCAGCGGAGGATTTGCTGTTTATTAAACTGTTTCTGGGGCAGGGGGGGATTTGCTGTTTATTAAAGTGTTTCTGGGGGGGGGGGATTTGCTGTTTATTAAAGTTTTTCTGCGGCGGGGGGGATTTGCTGTTTATTAAAGTTTTTCTGCGGCGGGGGGGATTTGCTGTTTATTAAAGTGTTTCTGGGGGGGATTTGCTGTTTATTAAAGTGTTTCTGGGGGGGTGGTGGGATTTGCTGTTTATTAAAGTGTTTCTGGGTGGATTTGCTGTTTATTGAAGTGTTTCTGGGGGAGGGATTTGCTGTTTATTAAATTGTTTCGGGGGGGGGGAGATTTGCTGTTTATTATAGTGTTTCTGGGGGGGTATTTGCTGTTTATTAAATTGTTTCTGGGGAGGGGGGATTTGCTGTTTATTATAGTGTTTCTGGGGGGGGGGGAATTTGCTGTTTATTAACGAGTTTCGGGGGGGGGGATTTGCTTTTTATTAAATTGTTTCTGGGGGGGGGATTTGCTTTTTATTAAAGTGTTTCTGGAGGGGCGGGATTTGCTGTCTACTAAAATGTTTCGGGTGGGGGGGATTTGTTGTTTATTAAAGTGTTTCGGGTTGGGGGATTTGCTGTTTATTAAAGTGTTTCGGGGGGAGGGGGAATTTGCTGTTTATTAAACTGTTTCTGGGGGGGTATTTGCTGTTTATTAAAGTGTTTCTGGGGAGGTATTAGCTGTTTATTCAAGTGTTTCTGGGGAGAGCTGCTGTTTATTAAAGTGTTTCGGTGGGGGGGGGGGATTTGCTGTTTATTAAATGTTTCTGGGGGGGGATTCGCTGTTTATTAAAGTGTTTCGGTGGGAGGGATTTGCTGTTTATTAAATGTTTCTGGGGGGGGGGGATTTGCTGTTTATTAAAGTGTTTCGGGGGGGGTTTGATGTTTTTTAAAGTGTTTCTGGGGGGGGGGATTTGCTGTTTATTAAAGTGTTTCTGGGGCAGCGGAGGATTTGCTGTTTATTAAACTGTTTCTGGGGCAGGGGGGGATTTGCTGTTTATTAAAGTGTTTCTGGGGGGGGGGGATTTGCTGTTTATTAAAGTTTTTCTGCGGCGGGAGGGATTTGCTGTTTATTAAAGTGTTTCTAGGGGGGATTTGCTGTTTATTAAAGTGTTTCTGGGGGGGTGGTGGGATTTGCTGTTTATTAAAGTGTTTCTGGGGGGATTTGCTGTTTATTGAAGTGTTTCTGGGGGAGGGATTTGCTGTTTATTAAATTGTTTCGGGGGGGGGAGATTTGCTGTTTATTATAGTGTTTCTGGGGGGGTATTTGCTGTTTATTAAATTGTTTCTGGGGAGGGGGGATTTGCTGTTTATTATAGTGTTTCTGGGGGGGGGATTTGCTGTTTATTAACGAGTTTCGGGGGGGGGATTTGCTTTTTATTAAATTGTTTCTGGGGGGGGATTTGCTGTTTATTAAAGTGTTTCTGGAGGGGCGGGATTTGCTGTCTACTAAAATGTTTCGGGTGGGGGGGATTTGTTGTTTATTAAAGTGTTTCTGGGGAGGGGGGGGATTTGATGTTTATCAAAGTGTTTCTTGGGGGGGGGCGGATTTGCTGTTTATTAAATGTTTCTGGGGGGGATTCGCTGTTTATTAAAGTGTTTCGGTGGGAGGGATTTGCTGTTTATTAAATGTTTCTGGGGGGGGGGGATTTGCTGTTTATTAAAGTGTTTCGGGGGGGGTTTGATGTTTTTTAAAGTGTTTCTGGGGGGGGGGGATTTGCTGTTTATTAAAGTGTTTCTGGGGCAGCGGAGGATTTGCTGTTTATTAAACTGTTTCTGGGGCAGGGGGGGATTTGCTGTTTATTAAAGTGTTTCTGGGGGGGGGGGATTTGCTGTTTATTAAAGTTTTTCTGCGGCGGGAGGGATTTGCTGTTTATTAAAGTGTTTCTAGGGGGGATTTGCTGTTTATTAAAGTGTTTCTGGGGGGGTGGTGGGATTTGCTGTTTATTAAAGTGTTTCTGGGGGGATTTGCTGTTTATTGAAGTGTTTCTGGGGGAGGGATTTGCTGTTTATTAAATTGTTTCGGGGGGGGGGGAGATTTGCTGTTTATTATAGTGTTTCTGGGGGGGTATTTGCTGTTTATTAAATTGTTTCTGGGGAGGGGGGATTTGCTGTTTATTATAGTGTTTCTGGGGGGGGGATTTGCTGTTTATTAACGAGTTTCGGGGGGGGGGATTTGCTTTTTATTAAATTGTTTCTGGGGGGGGATTTGCTGTTTATTAAAGTGTTTCTGGAGGGGCGGGATTTGCTGTCTACTAAAATGTTTCGGGTGGGGGGGATTTGTTGTTTATTAAAGTGTTTCTGGGGAGGGGGGGGATTTGATGTTTATCAAAGTGTTTCTTGGGGGGGGGCGGATTTGCTGTTTATTAAATGTTTCTGGGGGGGGGATTTGCTGTTTAATAAATTGTTTCTGGAGTGGGGGGATTTGCTGTTTATTAAATTGTTTCTGGGGGTGGGGGATTTGTTGTTTATTAAAGTGTTTCTGTGGGGGGGGGGAATTGCTGTTAATGAAAGTGTTTCTTGGGGGGGCGGATTTGCTGGTTATTAAAGTGTTTCGGCGGTGGGGTGGATTTGCTATTTATTAAAGTGTTTCGGAGGTGCTTTGCTGTTTATTAAAGTGTTTCTTGGGGGGGGGGGATTTGCTGTTTATTAAAGAGTTTCTGGGAGGGGGGATTTGCTGTTTATTAAATTGTTTCTGGGGGGGATTTGCTGTTTATTAAATGTTTCTGGGGGGGGGGTGGGGATTTGCTGTTTATTAAAGTGTTTCTGGGGGAGGGGGATTTGCTGTTTATTAAATTGTTTCTGGGGGGATTTGCTGTTTATTAAATTGTTTCTGGGGAGGGGGGATTTGCTGTTTATTATAGTGTTTCTGGGGGGGGGGGATTTGCTGTTTATTAACGAGTTTCGGGGGGGAATTTGCTGTTTATTATAGTGTTTCTGGGGGGCGGATTTGCTGTTTATTAAATGTTTCTGGGGGGGGGGATTTGCTGTTTAATAAATTGTTTCTGGAGGGGGGGATTTGCTGTTTATTAAATTGTTTCTGGGGGTGGGGGATTTGTTGTTTATTAAAGTGTTTCTGTGGGGGGGGGGAATTGCTGTTAATGAAAGTGTTTCTTGGGGGGGCGGATTTGCTGGTTATTAAAGTGTTTCGGCGGTGGAGTGGATTTGCTATTTATTAAAGTGTTTCGGAGGTGCTTTGCTGTTTATTAAAGTGTTTCTTGGGGGGGGGGATTTGCTGTTTATTAAAGTGTTTCTGGGAGGGGGGGATTTGCTGTTTATTAAATTGTTTCTGGGGGGGATTTGCTGTTTATTAAATGTTTCTGGGGGGGTGGGAATTTGCTGTTTATTAAAGAGTTTTTGGGGGAGGGGGATTTGCTGTTTATTAAATTGTTTCTGGGGGGGATTTTCTGTTTATTAAATGTTTCTGGGGGGTGGGGATTTGCTGTTTATTAAAGTGTTTCTGGGGGAGGGATTTGCTGTTTATTAACATGTTTCTGGGGGGGATTTGCTCTTCGTTAAAGTGTTTCTGGGGGGAGGGCGTTTGCTGTTTATCAAAGTGTTTCGGGGGGAGGGGGATTTGCTGTTTATTAAAGTGTTTCTGGGGAGGGGGGATTTTCTGTTTATTAAAGTGTTTCGGGGGGGCGGAATTTGCTGTTTATGAAAGTGTTTCTGGGCGGGGGGGTGGGGATTTGCTGTTTATTAAACTGTTTCTGGTGGCGGGGGGGGGGGGGATTTGATGTTTATTAAAGTGTTTCTGGCGGGGCGGGGATTTGCTGTTTATTGAAGTGTTTGTGGGGAGGGGGGATTTTCTGTTTATTAAAGTGTTTTAGGGGGGGGGGGGAATTTGCTGTTTATCAAAGTGTTTCTGGGCGGGGGGGTGGGTGTGGGCGGAGGGATTTGCTGTTTATCAAAGTGTTTCCGGGGGGGGGGGATTTGCTGTTCATTAACGTGTTTCTGGGGGGGGGATTTGCTGTTTATTAAAGTGTTTCGGGGGGGGATTTGCTGTTTATTAAAGTGTTTCTGGGGAGGGGGGATTTTCTGTTTATTGAAGTGTTTCTGGGGTCGGGGGGGGGGGATTTGCTGTTTATTAAAGTGTTTCTGGGGGGGCGGATTTGCTGTTTATTAAAGTGTTTCTGGGGCAGGGGGGGATTTGCTGTTTATTAAAGTGTTTCTGGGGGGGAGGGATTTGCTGTTTATTAAAGTGTTTCTGGGGTGGGGGGGGGGAATTTGCTGTTTATTAAAGTGTTTCTGGGGGGGGGGATTTGCTGTTTATTAAAGTGTTTCTGGGGTGGGGGGGGATTTGCTGTTTATTAAAGTGTTTCTGGGGGGGGGGATTTGCTGTTTATTAAAGTGTTTCTGGGGGGGGGGATTTGCTGTTTATTAAAGTGTTTCTGGGGGGGGGATTTGCTGTTTATTAAAGTGTTTCTGGGTAGGGGATTTGCTGTTTATTAAAGTGTTTCTGGGGGGGGGGGGGATTTGCTGTTTATTAAAGTGTTTCTGGGGGGGGGGGGATTTGCTGTTTATTAAAGTGTTTCTGGGGGGGGGGATTTGCTGTTTATTAAAGTGTTTCTGGGGGGGGGGATTTGCTGTTTATTAAAGTGTTTCTGGGGCAGGGGGGGATTTGCTGTTTATTAAAGTGTTTCTGGGGGGGAGGGATTTGCTGTTTATTAAAGTGTTTCTGGGGCAGGGGGGGATTTGCTGTTTATTAAAGTGTTTCTGGGGGGGAGGGATTTGCTGTTTATTAAAGTGTTTCTGGGGTGGGGGGGGATTTGCTGTTTATTAAAGTGTTTCTGGGGGGGGGGATTTGCTGTTTATTAAAGTGTTTCTGGGGTGGGGGGGATTTGCTGTTTATTGAAGTGTTTCTGGGGGGGGGGATTTGCTGTTTATTAAAGTGTTTCTGGGGCGGGGGGGATTTGCTGTTTATTAAATTGATTCTGGGGGGGGGATTTGCTGTTTATTAAATTGTTTCTGGAGGTGGGGTATTTGCTGTTTATTAAATTGTTTCTGGGGCGGTGGGGATTTGCTGTTTATTAAATTGTTTCTGGGGGTGGGGTATTTGCTGTTTATCAAAGTATTTCGGGGGGGATTTGCTGTTCATGAAAGTGTTTCTGGGGGGGGGGGATTTGCTGTTTATTAAAGTGTTTCGGGGGGGAGGTTTGCTATTTATTAAAGTGTTTCTGTAGAGGGGGGATTTTCTGTTTATTAAAGTGTTTCTGGGGGGGGGGATTTGCTGTTTATTAAAGTGTTTCGGGGGGGAGGTTTGCTATTTATTAAAGTGTTTCTGTAGAGGGGGGATTTTCTGTTTATTAAAGTGTTTCTGGGGTGGGGAGAATTTGCTGTTTATTAAAGTGTTTCGGGGGGGGGCGGCGGAATTTGCTGTTTATAAAAGTGTTTCTGCCGGGGAGGGAGGGATTTGCTGTTTATTAAACTGTTCCTGGTGGCGGGGGTGGGGGGGATTTGATGTTTATTAAAGTGCTTCTGGGGGGGGAGGGATTTGCTGTTTATTGAAGTGTTTGTGGGGAGGGGGGATTTTCTGTTTATTAAAGTGTTTCTGGGGGGTAGGAAATTTGCTTTTTATCAAAGTGTTTCTGGGCAGGGGGCGGTGTGGGGGGAGGGATTTGCTGTTTATCAAAGTGTTTCGTGGGGGGGGGGGTGGATTTGCTGTTTGTTAAAGTGTTTCTGTGGGGGGCGGTGATTTGCTGTTTATTAAAGTGTTTCTGGGAGAGTGGGATTTGCTGTTTATTAAATTGTTTCGGGGGGGGGGGGTTTGCTGTTTATTAAATTGATTCTGGGGGGGTGGGATTTGCTGTTTATTAAAGTGTTTCGGGGGGGGATTTGCTGTTTATTAAAGTGTTTCGGGGGAGGGGGATTTGCTGTTTATTAAACTGTTTCTGGGGGGGTTATTTGCTGTTTATTAAAGTGTTTCTGGGGAGGGATTTGCTGTTTATTCAAGTGTTTCTGGGGAGAGCTGCTGTTTATTAAAGTGTTTCGGTGGGGGGGGGATTTGCTGTTTATTAAATGTTTCTGGGGGGGATTCGCTGTTTATTAAAGTGTTTCGGTGGGTGTGATTTGCTGTTTATTAAATGTTTCTGGGGGGGGATTTGCTGTTTATTAAAGTGTTTCTGGGGGAGGGATTTGCTGTTTATTAAAATGTTTCTGGGGGGGGATTTGCACTTCGTTAAAGTGTTTCTGGGGGGGGGTTTGCTGTATATTAAAGTGTTTCTGGGGGAGGGATTTGCTGTTTATTAAAGTGTTTCTGCGGCGGGGGGATTTGCTGTTTATTAAAGTGTTTCTGGGGGGGGGGATTTGCTGTTTATTAAAGTGTTTCTGCGGCGGGGGGGGGGGGGTTGCTATTTATTAAAGTGTTTCGGGGGGGGGTTGATGTTTATTAAAGTGTTTCTGGGGGGGGGGATTTGCTGTTTATTAAAGTGTTTTTGGGGCAGCGGAGGATTTGCTGTTTATTAAACTGTTTCTGGGGCAGGGGGGGATTTGCTGTTTATTAAAGTGTTTCTGGGGGGGGGGGGATTTGCTGTTTATTAAAGTTTTTCTGCGGCGGGGGGGAATTTGCTGTTTATTAAAGTGTTTCTGGGGGGGATTTGCTGTTTATTAAAGTGTTTCTGGGGGGGTGGTGGGATTTGCTGTTTATTAAAGTGTTTCTGGGGGAGGGATTTGTTGTTTATTATAGTGTTTCTGGGGCAGGGGGGGATTTGCTGTTTATTGAAGTGTTTCTGAGGGGGAGGGATTTGCTGTTTATTAAAGTGTTTCTGGGTAGGGGATTTGCTGTTTATTAAAGTGTTTCTGGGGTGGGGGGGGGGATTTGCTGTTTATTAAAGTGTTTCTGGGGGGGGGGATTTGCTGTTTATTAAAGTGTTTCTGGGGTGGGGTGGGATTTGCTGTTTATTAAATTGTTTCTGGGGGGGGGGATTTGCTGTTTATTAAAGTGTTTCTGGGGCGGAGGGGATTTGCTGTTTATTAAATTGATTCTGGGGGGATGGGATTTGCTGTTTATTTAATTGTTTCTGGAGGTGGGGTATTTGCTGTTTATTAAATTGTTTCTGGGGCGGAGGGGATTTGTTGTTTATTAAATTGATTCTGGGGGGGGGTGGGATTTGTTGTTTATTAAATTGTTTCTGGGGGGGGATTTGCTCTTTATTAAATTGTTTCTGGGGGTGGGGTATTTGCTGTTTATCAAAGTATTTCGGGGGGGGGGATTTGCTGTTTATGAAAGTGTTTCTGGGGGGGGGGGGGGGATTTGCTGTTTATTAAAGTGTTTCCGGACGGAGGTTTGCTATTTATTAAAGTGTTTCTGGGGAGGGGGGATTTTCTGTTTATTAAAGTGTTTCTGGGGTGGGGGGAATTTGCTGTTTATTAAAGTGTTTCGGGGGGGGGCGGCGGAATTTGCTGTTTATGAAAGTGTTTCTGCCGGGGAGGGAGGGATTTGCTGTTTATTAAACTGTTCCTGGTGGCGGTGGGGGGGGGGGGGGTGGTTTGATGTTTATTAAAGTGCTTCTGGGGGGGGAGGGATTTGCTGTTTATTGAAGTGTTTGTGGGGAGGGGGGATTTTCTGTTTATTAAAGTGTTTCTGGGGGGTTGGAAATTTGCTGTTTATCAAGGTGTTTCTGGGCAGGGGGGGGGGGGGTGTGCTGGGAGGTATTTGCTGTTTATCAAAGTGTTTCGTGGGGGGGGTGGATTTGCTGTTTGTTAAAGTGTTTCTGTGGGGGGCGGGGATTTGCTGTTTATTAAAGTGTTTCTGCAAGAGTGGGATTTGCTGTTTATTAAATTGATTCTGGGGGGGGGGGTATTTGCTGTTTATTAAATTGATTCTGGGGGGGTGGGATTTGCTGTTTATTAAATTGATTCTGGGGGGGGATTTGCTGTTTATTAAATTGATTCTGGGGGGGTGGGATTTGCTGTTTATTAAAGTGTTTCGGGGGGGGGGGGATTTGCTGTTTATTAAATTGATTCTGGGGTGTGGGATTTGCTGTTTATTAAAGTGTTTCGGGGGGGGGGGGATTTGCTGTTTATTATATTGATTCTGGGGGGGTGGGATTTGCTGTTTGTTAAAGTGTTTCGGGGGGGGGATTTGCTGTTTATTAAACTGTTTCTGGGGGGGTATTTGCTATTTATTAAAGTGTTTCTGGGGAGGGATTTGTTGTTTATTCAAGTGTTTCTGGGGGGAGCTGCTGTTTATTAAAGTGTTTCGGTGGGGGGGGGGGGATTTGCTGTTTATTAAATGTTTCTGGGTGGGATTCGCTGTTTATTAAAGTGTTTCGGGGGGAGGGATTTGCTGTTTATTAAATGTTTCTGGGGGGGGGATTTGCTGTTTATTAAAGTGTTTCTGGGGGAGGGATTTGCTGTTTATTAAAATGTTTCTGGGGGGGGGGATTTGCTCTTCGTTAAAGTGTTTCTGGGGGGGGGGTTATTTGCTGTTTATTAAAGTGTTTCTGGTGGGGGGATTTGCTGTATATTAAAGTGTTTCTGGGGGAGGGATTTGCTGTTTATTAAAATGTTTCTGGGGGGGGGGATTTGCTCTTCGTTAAAGTGTTTCTGGGGGGGGGATTTGCTGTTTATGAAAGTGTTTCTGGGGGGCGGGGGGGATTTGCTGTTTATTAAATTGTTTCTGGGGGGAGATTTGCTGTTTATTAAAGTGTTTCTGGGGGGGCCCTACTGGTGTTTAGTAAAGTGTTTCTGCGGGGGGGGGGCGGAGGGGAGTGATTTGCTGTTTATTAAAGTGTTTCTGGGGCGGGGGCGGATTTGCTGTTTATTACAATGTTTCTGGGAGAGGAATTAGCTGTTTATCAAAGTGTTTCGGGAGGGGGAAGATTTGCTGTTTATTGAAGTGTTTCTGGGGAGGGGAGATTTTCTGTTTAATTAAGTGTTTCTGCGGTGGGGGCGAATTTGCTGTTTATTGAAGTGTTTTGGGAGGGGGGAATTTGCTGTTTATTAAATTGATTCTGGGGGGGTGGGATTTGTTGTTTATTAAATTGTTTCTGGGGGGGGGGGATTTGCTGTTTATTAAATTGTTTCTGGGGGGCGGGATTTGCTGTTTATTAAAGTGTTTCGGGGGGGCGGAATTTGCTGTTTATGAAAGTGTTTCTGCCGGGGGGGTGGGGATTTGCTGTTTTTTAAAGTGTTTCGGGGGCGTGGGGGGATTTGCTGTTTATTAAAGTGTTTCTGGATGGGGGAATTTGCTGTTTATTAATGTGTTTCGGGGGCGGGGGTGGGATTTGCTGTTTATTAAAGTGTTTCTGGGGGGGAGGGACTGGTGTTTATTCAAGTGTTTCTGGGGCGGGGGCCGATTTGCTGTTTATAAAATTGATTTTGGGGGGGGTGATTTGCTGTTTATTAAATTGTTTCTGGGGGTGGGGTATTTGCTGTTTATCAAAGTGTTTCTGGGGGGGGGGGGTGATTTGCTGTTCATTAAAATGTTTCTGTGGGGGGGGGGGGGGGAGATTTGCTGTTTATTAAGATGTTTCCGGGAGGGCGGAATTTGCTGTTTATTAAAGTGTTTCTGGGGGGGGAGGGATTTGCTGTTTATTGAAATGTTTGTGGGGTGGGGGGATTTTCTGTTTATTAAAGTGTTTCTAGAGTGGGGAGGAATTTGCTGTTTATTAAAGTGTTTCTGGGGGGGAGATTTGCTGTTTATTAAAGTGTTTCTGGGGTGGGGGGGAATTTGCTGTTTATTAAAGTGTTTCTGCCGGGGGGGTGGGGATTTGCTGTTTTTTAAAGTGTTTCGGGGGCGTGGGGGGATTTGCTGTTTATTAAAGTGTTTCTGGATGGGGGAATTTGCTGTTTATTAAAGTGTTTCGGGGGCGGGGGTGGGATTTGCTGTTTATTAAAGTGTTTCTGGGGGGGAGGGACTGGTGTTTATTCAAGTGTTTCTGGGGCGGGGGCCGATTTGCTGTTTATAAAATTGATTTTGGGGGGGGTGATTTGCTGTTTATTAAATTGTTTCTGGGGGTGGGGTATTTGCTGTTTATCAAAGTGTTTCTGGGGGGGGGGGTGATTTGCTGTTCATTAAAATGTTTCTGTGGGGGGGGGGGGGAGATTTGCTGTTTATTAAGATGTTTCCGGGAGGGCGGAATTTGCTGTTTATTAAAGTGTTTCTGGGGGGGGAGGGATTTGCTGTTTATTGAAGTATTTGTGGGGTGGGGGGATTTTCTGTTTATTAAAGTGTTTCTAGAGTGGGGGGGAATTTGCTGTTTATTAAAGTGTTTCTGGGGGGGAGATTTGCTGTTTATTAAAGTGTTTCTGGGGTGGGGGGGAATTTGCTGTTTATTAAAGTGTTTCTGGGGGGGGAGATTTGCTGTTTATTCAACTGTTTCTGGGGAGGGGGGATTTTCTGTTTATTAATGTGTTTCTATGGTGGGGGGGGGGGTATTTGCTGTTTATTAAAGTATCTCGGGGGTGGGATTTGCTGTTTTTTAAACTGTTTCTTGGGGGGTGGGGGGGATTTTGCTGTTTATTAAACTGTTTCTGCGGGAGGGGGGGGGGGATTTGCTGTTCATTCAAGTGTTTCCTGGGGTGGGGAATTTGCTGTTTATTAAACTGTTTCGGGGGGGGGAAATTTGCTGTTTATTGAAGTGTTTTTGCGGGGGAGGGGATTTGCTGTTTATTAAAGTGTTTCTGGGAGGGAGGGAATTTGCTGTTTATTTAACTGTTTCTGGGGTGGGGGTGAGATTTGCTGTTTATTAAAGTGTTTCTGTGGGGGGGGGGATTTGCTGTTCATTAAAGTGTTTCTGGGGGGGATTTGCTGTTTATTAAAGTGTTTCGGCGGGGGGGAGATTTGCTGTTTATTAAAGTGTTTCGGGGGGGAGATTTGCTGTTTATTAACGAGTTTCGGGAGGGGATTTGCTGTTTATTAAAATGTTTCTGGGGGGGGATTTGCTCTTCGTTAAAGTGTTTCTGGGGGGGCGGATTTGCTGTTTATCAAAGTGTTTCGGGGGGGATTTGCTGTTTATTAAAGTGTTTCTGGGGAGGGGGGATTTGCTGTTCATTAAAGTGTTTCTGGGGGGGATTTGCTCTTCGTTAAAGTGTTTCTGGGGGGGGGGGGGATTTGCTGTTTATCAAAGTGTTTCGGGGGGGGATTTGCTGTTTATTAAAGTGTTTCTGGGGAGGGGGGATTTGCTGTTTATTGAAGTGTTTGTGGGGAGGGGGGATTTTCTGTTTATTAAAGTGTTTCTGGGAGGGGGGCGGGGAATTTGCTGTTTATCAAAGTGTTTCTGGGCGGGGGGGGGGGCGGTGGGTGTGGGCGGAGGGATTTGCTGTTTATCAAAGTGTTTCGCGGGAGGGGGGGATTTGCTGTTCATTAACGTGTTTCTGGGGGGGGGGGATTTGCTGTTTATTAAAGTGTTTCGGGGGGGAGATTTGCTGTTTATTAACGAGTTTCGGGGGGGGATTTGCTTTTTATTAAAGTGTTTCTGGAGGGGCGGGATTTGCTGTCTATTAAAATGTTTCGGGTGGGGGGGATTTGTTGTTTATTAAATGTTGCTGGGGGGGGGTGGGATTTGTTGTTTATTAAATTGTTTTTGGGGGGGCATTTGCTGTTTATTAAATTGTTTCTGGGGGTGGGGTATTTGCTGTTTAGGAAAGTGTTTCTGTGGGGGGGGGGGGGAGTTGCTATTTATTAAAGTGTTTCGGCGGGAAGATTTGCTATTTATTAAAGTGTTTCTGGGGAGGGGGGATTTTCTGTTTATTAAAGTGTTTCTGGGGTGGGGGGGAATTTGCTGTTTATTAAAGTGTTTCGGGGCGGGGGGGGGGTGGCGGAATTTGCTGTTTATGAAAGTGTTTCTGCCGGGGGGTGGGGATTTGCTGTTTCTTAAACTGTTTCTGGTGGCGGGGGGGGGGGGGGGGGGTGGGGGGGAATGGGGGGGGGGGGGGATTTGATGTTTATTAAAGTGCTTCTGGGGGGGAGGGATTTGCTGTTTATTAAAGTGTTTCTGGCTGGGCGGGGATTTGCTGTTTATTGAAGTGTTTGTGGGGAGGGGGGATTTTCTGTTTATTAAAGTGTTTCTGGGGGGGGGGGGAATTTGCTGTTTATCAAAGTGTTTCTGGGCGGGGTGGGGGGTGGGGGGAGGGATTTGCTGTTTATTAAAGTGTTTCGGGGGGGTGATTTGCTGTTTATTAAAGTGTTTCTGCGGCGGGGGGGATTTGCTGTTTATTAAATTGATTCTGGGGGGGGTGGGATTTGCTGTTTATTAAAGTGTTTCTGGGGGGGGGGGATTTGCTGTTTATTAAAGTGTTTCTGGGCGGATTTGCTGTTTATTAAAGTGTTTCTGGGGCAGGGGAGGATTTGCTGTTTATTAAACTGTTTCTGGGGCAGGGGGGGATTTGCTGTTTATTAAAGTGTTTCTGGGGGGGGGGGATTTGCTGTTTATTAAAGTGTTTCTGGGGCAGGGGAGGATTTGCTGTTTATTAAACTGTTTCTGGGGCAGGGGGGGATTTGCTGTTTATTAAAGTGTTTCTGGGGGGGGGGGATTTGCTGTTTATTAAAGTGTTTCTGGGGGGGGGGATTTGCTGTTTATTAAAGTGTTTCTGGGCGGATTTGCTGTTTATTGAAGTGTTTCTGCGGGGGGGGGGGGGATTTGCTGTTTATTAAAGTGTTTCTGGGCGGATTTGCTGTTTATTGAAGTGTTTCTGCGGGGGGGGGGGGGGATTTGCTGTTTATTAAAGTGTTTCTGGAGGGGCGGGATTTGCTGTTTATTAAAGTGTTTCTGGGGGGGGGGGGGGGTTGCTGTTTATTAAAGTGTTTCTGGGGCAGGGGAGGATTTGCTGTTTATTAAACTGTTTCTGTGGCAGGGGGGGATTTGTTGTTTATTAAAGTGTTTCTGGGTGAGAGGATTTGCTGTTTATTAAATGTTTCTGGGCCTGTGGGGATTTGCTGTTTATTAAAGTGTTTCTGGGGGAGGGATTTGCTGTTTATTAAAATGTTTCTGGGAGGGGATTTGCTGTTTATTAAAGTGTTTCTGGGGCGGAGCGGATTTGCTGTTTATTAAATTGATTCTGGGGGGGTGGGATTTGTTGTTTATTAAATTGTTTTTAAGGAGGGATTTGCTGTTTATTAAATTGTTTCTGGGGGTGGGGTATTTGCTGTTTATCAAAGTATTTCGGGAGGGGGATTTGCTGTTTATGAAAGTGTTTCTGTGGAGGGGGGATTTGCTATTTATTAAAGTGTTTCGGCGGGAAGATTTGCTATTTATTAAAGTGTTTCTGGGGAGGGGGGATTTTCTGTTTATTAAAGTGTTTCTGGGGTGGGGGGAATTTGCTGTTCATTAACGTGTTTCTGGGGGGGGGGGATTTGCTGTTTATTAAAGTGTTTCTGGGGAGGGGGGATTTTCTGTTTATTAAAGTGTTTCTGGGGTGGGGGGAATTTGCTGTTCATTAACGTGTTTCTGGGGGGGGGGGGATTTGCTGTTTATTAAAGTGTTTCGGGGGGGAGATTTGCTGTTTATTAAAGTGTTTCTGGGGAGGGGAGATTTTCTGTTCATTGAAGTGTTTCTGGGGTGGGGGGGGATTTGCTGTTTATTAAAGTGTTTCGGGGGGGGGGATTTGCTGTTTATTAAAGTGTTTCTGGGGGGGGATTTGCTGTTTATTAAAGTGTTTGTGGGGAGGGGGGATTTTCTGTTTATTAAAGTGTTTCTGTGGGGGGGGGGGGGGAATTTGCTGTTTATCAAAGTGTTTCTGGGGGGTGGATTTGCTGTTTATTAAAGTGTTTCTGTGGAGGGGGGATTTGCTGTTTATTAAAGTGTTTCGGCGGGAAGATTTGCTATTTATTAAAGTGTTTCTGGGGAGGGGGGATTTTCTGTTTATTAAAGTGTTTCTGGGGTGGGGGGAATTTGCTGTTCATTAACGTGTTTCTGGGGGGGGTGGAATTTGCTGTTTATTAAAGTGTTTCGGGGGGGGGATTTGCTGTTTATTAAAGTGTTTCGGGGGGGAGGGATTTGCTGTTTATTAAAATGTTTCTGGTAGGGGATTTGCTCTTCGTTAAAGTGTTTCTGGGGGGGGGGATTTGCTGTTTATTAAAGTGTTTCTGGGGAGGGGGGATTTGCTGTTTATTATAGTGTTTCTGGGGGGAGATTTGCTGTTTATTAACGAGTTTCAGGGGGGGGTTGCTTTTTATTAAATTGTTTCTGGGGGGGATTTGCTGTTTATTAAAGTGTTTCTGGAGGGGCGGGATTTGCTGTCTATTAAAATGTTTCGGGTGGGGGGGATTTGTTGTTTATTAAAGTGTTTCTGGGGGGGGATTTGTTGTTTATTAAAGTGTTTCTGCGGGGGGGGGGATTTGCTGTTTATTAAATGTTTCTGGGGGGGTGGGGATTTGCTGTTCATTAAAGTGTTTCTGGGGGAGGGATTTGCTGTTTATTAAAATGTTTCTGGGGGGGGGATTTGCTCTTCGTTAAAGTGTTTCTGGGGGGGGGGATTTGCTGTTTATCAAAATGTTTCTGGGAGGGAGGGTGGGTGTGGGCGGAGGGATTTGCTATTTATCAAAGTGTTTCGCGGGGGGGGGGGGATTTGCTGTTCATTAACGTGTTTCTGCGGGGGGGGAGGGATTTGCTGTTTATTAAAGTGTTTCGGGGGGGGAGATTTGCTGTTTATTAAAGTGTTTCGCGGGGGGGGGGGGGATTTGCTGTTTATTAAAGTGTTTCGGGGGGGAGATTTTCTGTTTATTAAAGTGTTTCGCGGGGGGGGGGGGCGATTTGCTGTTCATTAACGTGTTTCTGCGGGGGGGGGGGATTTGCTGTTTATTAAAGTGTTTCGGGGGGGAGATTTGCTGTTTATTAAAGTGTTTCTGGGGAGGGGAGATTTTCTGTTCATTGAAGTGTTTCTGGGGTGGGTGGGGGGATTTGCTGTTTATTAAAGTGGTTCGGGGGGGGGGTGATTTGCTGTTTATTAAAGTGTTTCTGGGGCAGGGGGGGATTTGCTGTTTATTAAAGTGTTTCTGGGGGGGAGGGGATTTGCTGTTTATTAAATTGATTCTGGGGGGGGTGGGATTTGTTGTTTATTAAATTGTTTTTGTGGGGGGATTTGCTGTTTATTAAATTGTTTCTGGGGGTGGGGTATTTGCTGTTTATCAAAGTATTTCGGGGGGGGATTTGCTGTTTATGAAAGTGTTTCTGTGGGGGGGGGGGATTTGCTATTTATTAAAGTGTTTCGGCGGGAAGATTTGCTATTTATTAAAGTGTTTCTGGGGAGGATGGATTTGCTGTTTATTAAAGTGTTTCTGGGGAGGAGGGATTTTCTGTTTATTAAAGTGTTTCTGGGGTGGGGGGAATTTGCTGTTTATTAAAGTGTTTCTGGGGAGGGGGGATTTTCTGTTTATTAAAGTGTTTCTGGGGTGGAGGGGATTTTCTGTTTATTAAAGTGTTTCTGGGGTGGAGGGGAATTTGATGATTATTAAAGTGTTTCGGGGGGGGGGGCGGAATTTGCTGTTTATGAAAGTGTTTCTGGGGGGGCGGGGATTTGCTGTTTATTAAAGTGTTTCTGCAGGGGGGGCGGGTATTTGCTGTTTATTAAAGTGTTTCTGTGGGGGGGGGGATTTGCTGTTTATTAAAGTGTTTCTGTGGGGCGGGGGGGGGATTTGCTGTTTATTAACCTGTTTCTGGAGGGGCGATTTGCTGTTTGTTAAAGTATTTCGGGGTGGAGGGGGGGATTTGCTGTTTTTTAAACTGTTTCTTGGCGGGGGGGAATTTGCTGTTTATTAAAGTGTTTCCTGGGGTGGGGATATGCTGTTTATTAAACTGTTTCTGGGGGGGGGGGGAATTTGCTGTTCATTAAAGTGTTTCTGCGGGGGGAGGGGGATTTGCTGTTTATTAAATTGTTTCTGGTGGGGAGGGACTGGTGTTTATTAAAGTGTTTCTGCGGGGGGAGGGGGATTTGCTGTTTATTAAATTGTTTCTGGTGGGGAGGGACTGGTGTTTATTAAAGTGTTTCTGCGGGCGGCGGGGTGTGGAGATTTGCTGTTTATTAAAGTGTTTCTGGGGTGGGGGGTAATTTGCTGTTTATGAAAGTGTTTCTGCCGCGGGGGGGGGGGGGGGGGGGCGGGGATTTGCTGTTTATTAAAGTGTTTCGGCGGGGGGGGAGGGGATTTGCTGTTTATGAAACTGTTTCTGGGGGGAAGGATTTGCTGTTATTAAAGTGTTTCTGCGGGGGGGGGTTGGGTTTGCTGTTTATTAAAGTGTTTCGGGGGGGGAATTTGCTGTTTATTAAACTGTTTCTGGGGGGGGGGATTTGCTGTTTATTAAAGTGTTTCTGCGGGGGGGGGATTTGCTGTTTATCAAAGTATTTCGGGGGGGGATTTGCTGTTTATGAAAGTGTTTCTGTGGGGGGGGGGGATTTGCTATTTATTAAAGTGTTTCGGCGGGAAGATTTGCTATTTATTGAAGTGTTTCTGGGGAGGATGGATTTGCTGTTTATTAAAGTGTTTCTGGGGAGGGGGGATTTTCTGTTTATTAAAGTGTTTCTGGGGTGGGGGGGAATTTGCTGTTTATTAAAGTGTTTCTGGGGAGGGGGGATTTTCTGTTTATTAAAGTGTTTCTGGGGTGGGGGGGAATTTGCTGTTTATTAAAGTGTTTCTGGGGAGGGGGGATTTTCTGTTTATTAAAGTGTTTCTGGGGTGGGGGGGAATTTGCTGTTTATTAAAGTGTTTCTGGGGAGGGGGGATTTTCTGTTTATTAAAGTGTTTCTGGGGTGGAGGGGAATTTGATGTTTATTAAAGTGTTTCGGGGGGGGCGGAATTTGCTGTTTATGAAAGTGTTTCTGGGGGGGCGGGGATTTGCTGTTTATTAAAGTGTTTCTGCAGGGGGGGCGGGTATTTGCTGTTTATTAAAGTGTTTCTGTGGGGGGGGGGGATTTGCTGTTTATTAAAGTGTTTCTGTGGGGCGGGGGGGGGGGGGATTTGCTGTTTATTAACCTGTTTCTGGAGGGGCGATTTGCTGTTTGTTAAAGTATTTCGGGGTGGAGGGGGGGATTTGCTGTTTTTTAAACTGTTTCTTGGCGGGGGGGAATTTGCTGTTTATTAAAGTGTTTCCTGGGGTGGGGATATGCTGTTTATTAAACTGTTTCTGGGGGGGGGGGGGAATTTGCTGTTCATTAAAGTGTTTCTGCGGGGGGAGGGGGATTTGCTGTTTATTAAATTGTTTCTGGTGGGGAGGGACTGGTGTTTATTAAAGTGTTTCTGCGGGGGGAGGGGGATTTGCTGTTTATTAAATTGTTTCTGGTGGGGAGGGACTGGTGTTTATTAAAGTGTTTCTGCGGGCGGCGGGGTGTGGAGATTTGCTGTTTATTAAAGTGTTTCTGGGGTGGGGGGTAATTTGCTGTTTATGAAAGTGTTTCTGCCGCGGGGGGGTGGGGGGGGCGGGGATTTGCTGTTTATTAAAGTGTTTCCTGGGGTGGGGATTGCTGTTTATTAAACTGTTTCTGGGGGGGGGGGGAATTTGCTGTTTATTAAACTGTTTCTGGGGGGGGGGGGAATTTGCTGTTTATTAAAGTGTTTCTGCGGGGGGGGGGGGGATTTGCTGTTTATTAAAGTGTTTCCTGGGGTGGGGATATGCTGTTTATTAAACTGTTTCTGGGGGGGGGGGAATTTGCTGTTTATTAAACTGTTTCTGGGGGGGGGGGGATTTGCTGTTTATTAAAGTGTTTCTGGGAGGGAGGGGATTTGCTGTTTATTTAACTGTTTCTGGGGTGGGGGCGGGGGGGATTTGCTGTTTATTAAAGTGTTTCTGGGGGGGGGATTTGCTGTTTATTAAAGTGTTTCGGGGGGGCGGAATTTACTGTTTATTAAAATGTTTCTGCGTGGGTGGGGGGGGTGTGGGATTTGCTGTTTATTAAATTGTTTCTGGGGTGGGAGGGGATTTGCTGTTTATTAAACTGTTTCTGCGGTGGGTGGGTGGGGGGGGGGGGATTTGCTGTTCATTAAAGTGTTTCCTGGGGTGGGGATATGCTGTTTATTAAACTGTTTCTGGGGGGGGGGGAATTTGCTGTTTATTAAAGTGTTTCTGCGGGGGGGGGGGGATTTGCTGTTTATTAAAGTGTTTCTGGGGAGGGGGATATGCTGTTTATTAAAGTGTTTCGAGGGTGCGGAATTTGCTGTTTATTAAAGTGTTTCTGGCGGGGTGTTGATTTGCTGTTTATTGAAGTGTTTCTGCGGTGGGGTGGGATTTGCTGTTCATTAAAGTGTTTCTGGGGGGGAATTTGCTATTTATTAAAGTGTTTCTGGAGGGGGGGTTGCTGTTTCTTAAAGTATTTCGGGGGGGGGGGATTTGCTGTTTATTAAAGTCTTTCTGGGGGAGTGATTTGCTGTTTATTAAATTGTTTCTGGGGGTTGGGGGATTTGCTGTTTATTAAAGTGTTTCTGGGGGTTGGGGGATTTGCTGTTTATTAAAGTGTTTCTGGCGGGGCGGGGATTTGCTGTTTATTAAAGTGTTTCTGGTGGGGAGGGACTGATGTTTATTAAAGTGTTTCTGCGGGCGGCGGGGTGGGGGGGGGGGTGGAGAGATTTGCTGGTTATTAAAGTGTTTCTGGGGTGGGGTGGAATTTGCTATTTATGAAAGTGTTTCTGGGGCGGGGGCGGATTTGCTGTTTATTAAAGGCTTTGTGTCTTAATGCAAGGAGTATCCGCAATAAGGTGGATGAATTAACTGTGCAAATAGATGTTAACAAATATGATGTGATTGGGATTACGGAGACGTGGCTCCAGGATGATCAGGGCTGGGAACTCAACATCCAGGGGTATTCAACATTCAGGAAGGATAGAATAAAAGGAAAAGGAGGTGGGGTAGCATTGCTGGTTAAGGAGGAGATTAAGGCAATAGTTAGGAAGGACATTAGCTTGGATGATGTGGAATCTATATGGGTAGAGCTGCAGAACACCAAATGGCAAAAAACGTTAGTGGGAGTTGTGTACAGACCTCCAAACAGTAGTAGTGATGTTGGGGAGTGCATCAAACAGGAAATTAGGGGTGCGTGCAATAAAGGTGCAGCAGTTATAATGGGTGACTTTAATATGCACATAGATTGGGCTAACCAAACTGGAAGCAATACGGTGGAGGAGGATTTCCTGGAGTGCATAAGGGATGGTTTTTTTAGACCAATATGTCGAGGAACCAACTAGGGGGGAGGCCATCTTAGACTGGGTGTTATGTAATGAGAGAGGATTAATTAGCAATCTCGTTGTGCGAGGCCCCTTGGGGAAGAGTGACCATAATATGGTGGAATTCTGCATTGGGATGGAGAATGAAACAGTAAATTCAGAGACCATGGTCCAGAACTTAAAGAAGGCTAACTTTGAAGGTATGAGGCGTGAATTGGCTGGGATGGATTGGCGAATGATACTTAAGGGGTTGACTGTGGATGGGCAATGGCAGACATTTAGAGACCGCATGGATGAACTACAACAATTGTACATTCCTGTCTGGCATAAAAATAAAAAAGGGAAGGTGGCTCAACCGTGGCTATCAAGGGAAATCAGGGATAGTATTAAAGCCAAGGAAGTGGCATACAAATTGGCCAGAAATAGCAGCGAACCTGGGGACTGGGAGAAATTTAGAACTCAGCAGAGGAGGACAAAGGGTTTGATTAGGGCAGGGAAAATGGAGTATGAGAAGAAGCTTGCAGGGAACATTAAGACGGATTGCAAAAGTTTCTATAGATATGTAAAGAGAAAAAGGTTAGTAAAGACAAACGTAGGTCCCCTGCAGTCAGAATCAGGGGAAGTCATAATGGGGAACAAAGAAATGGCGGACCAATTGAACAAGTACTTTGGTTCGGTATTCACGAAGGAGGACACAAACAACCTTCCGGTTATAAAAGGGGTTGGGGGGTCTAGTAAGGAGGAGGAACTGAGGGAAATCCTTATTAGCCGGGAAATTGTGTTGGGGAAATTGATGGGATTGAAGGCCGATAAATCCCCAGGACCTGATGGACTGCATCCCAGAGTACTTAAGGAGGTGGCCTTGGAAATAGTGGATGCATTGACAGTCATTTTCCAACATTCCATTGACTCTGGATCAGTTCCTATAGAGTGGAGGGTAGCCAATGTAACCCCACTTTTTAAAAAAGGAGGGAGAGAGAAAACAGGGAATTATAGACCGGTCAGCCTGACATCGGTAGTGGGTAAAATGATGGAATCAATTATTAAGGATGTCATAGCAGCGCATTTGGAAAGAGGTGACATGATAGGTCCAAGTCAGCATGGATTTGTGAAAGGGAAATCATGCTTGACAAATCTTCTGGAATTTTTTGAGGATGTTTCCAGTAGAGTGGACAAGGGAGAACCAGTTGATGTGGTATATTTGGACTTTCAGAAGGCGTTCGACAAGGTCCCACACAAGAGATTGATGTGCAAAGTTAGAGCACATGGGATTGGGGGTAGTGTACTGACATGGATTGAGAACTGGTTGTCAGACAGGAAGCAAAGAGTAGGAGTAAATGGGTACTTTTCAGAATGGCAGGCAGTGACTAGTGGGGTACCGCAAGGTTCTGTGCTGGGGCCCCAGCTGTTTACACTGTACATTAATGATTTAGATGAGGGGATTAAATGTAGTATCTCCAAATTTGCGGATGACACTAAGTTGGGTGGCAGTGTGAGCTGCGAGAAGGATGCTGTGAGGCTGCAGAGTGACTTGGATAGGTTAGGTGAGTGGGCAAATGCATGGCAGATGAAGTATAATGTGGATAAATGTGAGGTTATCCACTTTGGTGGTAAAAACAGAGAGACAGACTATTATCTGAATGGTGACAGATTAGGAAAAGGGGAGGTACAAAGAGACCTGGGTGTCATGGTACATCAGTCATTGAAGGTTGGCATGCAGGTGCAGCAGGCGGTTAAGAAAGCAAATGGCATGTTGGCCTTCATAGCAAGGGGATTTGCGTACAGGGGCAGGGAGGTGTTGCTACAGTTGTACAGGGCATTGGTGAGGCCACACCTGGAGTATTGTGTACAGTTTTGGTCTCTTAACCTGAGGAAGGACATTCTTGCTATTGAGGGAGTGCAGCGAAGGTTCACCAGACTGATTCCCGGGATGGCGGGACTGACCTATCAAGAAAGACTGGATCAACTGGGCTTGTATTCACTGGAGTTCAGAAGAATGAGAGGGGACCTCATAGAAACATTTAAAATTCTGACGGGGTTAGACAGGTTAGATGCAGGAAGAATGTTCCCAATGTTGGGGAAGTCCAGAACCAGAGGTCACAGTCTAAGGATAAGGGATAAGCCATTTAGGACCGAGATGCGGAGGAACTTCTTCACCCAGAGAGTGGTGAACCTGTGGAATTCTCTACCACAGAAAGTTGTTGAGGCCAATTCACTAAATATATTCAAAAAGGAGTTAGATGAGGTCCTTACTACTAGGGGGATCAAGGGGTATGGCGAGAAAGCAGGAATGGGGTACTGAAGTTGAATGTTCAGCCATGAACTCATTGAATGGCGGTGCAGGCTAGAAGGGCCGAATGGCCTACTCCTGCACCTATTTTCTATGTTTCTATGTTTCTATGTTTCTCGAGGGGCGGGGATTTACTGTTTATTAAATTGTTTCTGGGGTTGGGATTTGCTGTTTATTGAAGTGTTTCTGGGGGGCGGATTTGCTGTTTATTAAACTGTTTCTGGGAGGGAGATTTGCTGTTTATTAAAGTGTTTCTGGGCGGGGGGTGGATTTGCTGTTTATCAAAGTGTTTTGGGGGGGGATTTGCTGTTTATTAAACTGTTTCGGGGGGGCGGAAATTGCTGTTTATTAAAGTGTTTCTGCGGGGCGGTGGGGATTTGCTGGTTATTAAAGTGTTTCTGGGGGGAATTTGCTGTTTATCAAAGTGTTTCTGGGGGCGGGGGATTTGCTGTTTATCAAAGTGTTTCTTGGGGGGGTGGATTTGCTGTGTATTAAAATGTTTCGGGGGGGATTTGCTGTTTATTAAAGTGTTTTTTTTGGGGGGGGGATTTGCCGTTTATTAAAGTGTTTCTGGGGCGGGGGCGGATTTGCTGTTTATTAAAGTATTTCTCGAGCGGCGGAGATTTACTGTTTATTAAATTGTTTCTGGGGTTGGGATTTGCTGTTTATTAAAGTGTTTCTGGGGGGAGGGGCGGGATTTGCTGTCTATTAAAATGTTTATGGGGGTGGAGATTTGCTGGTTATTAAAGTGTTTCGGGGGAGATTTGCTGTTTATTAAAGTGTTTCTGCGGGGGGGGGGAGGGATTTGCTGTTTATCAAAGTGTTTCTTGGGGGGGTGGATTTGGTGTGCATTAAAGTGTTTCGGGGGGGATTTGCTGTTTATTAAAGTGTTTTTTTGGGGGGGGATTTGCTGTTTATTAATGTGTTTCTGGGGGGGGATTTGCTTTTTATTAAATTGTTTCTGGGGGGGATTTGCTGTTTATTAAAGTGTTTCTGGGTGGGGGGGGGGGGATTTGCTGGTTATTAAAGTGTTTCTGGGGGGATTTGCTGTTTATCAAAGTGTTTCTGGGGGCGGGGGATTTGCTGTTTATCAAAGTGTTTCTTGGGGGGGGTGGATTTGCTGTGTATTAAAATGTTTCGGGGGGGATTTGCTGTTTATTAAAGTGTTTTTTTTGGGGGGGGGATTTGCCGTTTATTAAAGTGTTTCTGGGGCGGGGGCGGATTTGCTGTTTATTAAAGTATTTCTCGAGCGGCGGAGATTTACTGTTTATTAAATTGTTTCTGGGGTTGGGATTTGCTGTTTATTAAAGTGTTTCTGGGGGGAGGGGCGAGATTTGCTGTCTATTAAAATGTTTATGGGGGTGGAGATTTGCTGGTTATTAAAGTGTTTCGGGGGAGATTTGCTGTTTATTAAAGTGTTTCTGGGGCGGGGGCGGGATTTGCTGTTTATTAAAGTGTTTCTCGAGGGGCGGGGATTTACTGTTTATTAAAGTGTTTCTGGGGGGGTGGATTTGCTGTTTATTAAAGTGTTTCGGGGGAGATTTGCTGTTTATTAAAGTGTTTCTGCGGGGGGGGGGGAGATTTGCTGTTTATCAAAGTGTTTCTTCAGGGGGGTGTGGATTTGCTGTGTATTAAAGTGTTTCGGGGGGGATTTGCTGTTTATTAAAGTGTTTTTTTGGGGGGGGATTTGCTGTTTATTAAACTGTTTCGGGGGGGCGGAAATTGCTGTTTATCAAAGTGTTTCTTGTGGGGGGTTGGATTTGGTGTGCATTAAAGTGTTTCGGTGGAGATTTGCTGTTTATTAAAGTGTTTTTTTGGGGGGGAATTTGCTGTTTATTAAAGTGTTTCAGGGGCGGGGGCGGATTTGCTGTTTATTAAAGTGTTTCTCGAGGGGCGGGGATTTACTGTTTATTAAATTGTTTCTGGGGTTGGGATTTGCTGTTTATTAAAGTGTTTCTGGAGAGGGGTGGTGGATTTGCTGTTTATTAAAGTGTTTCGGGGGAGATTTGCTGTTTATTAAAGTGTTTCTGCGGGAGGGGGGATTTGCTGTTTATCAAAGTGTTTCTTGGGGAGGGGGATGGATTTGCTGTTTATTAAAGTGTTTCGGGGGGGATTTGCTGTTTATTAAAGTGTTTTTTTGGGGGGGATTTGCTGTTTATTAAAGTGTTTCTGGGGGGGACTTTCTTTTTATTAAATTGTTTCTGGGGGCGGGAATTTGCTGTTTATTTAAGTGTTTCTGGGGGGGCGGGATTTGCTGCCTATTAAAATGTTTCGGGCGGGAGGGATTTTTTGTTTATTAAAGTGTTTCTGGGGAGGGGGGCGGATTTGCTGTTTATTAAAGTGTTTCTGGGGGCGGGGGGATTTGCTGTTTATTAAAGTGTTTCTCGAGGGGCGGGGATTTACTGTTTATTAAATTGTTTCTGGGGTTGGGATTTGCTGTTTATTAAAGTGTTTCTGGAGTGGGTGGGTGGATTTGCTGTTTATTAAAGTGTTTCGGGGGAGATTTGCTGTTTATTAAAGCGTTTCTGCAGGAGGGGGGATTTGCTGTTTATTAAACTGTTTCGGGGGAGCGGAAATTGCTGTTTATTAAAGTGTTTCTGCGGGGGGGGGGAATTTGCTGGTTATTAAAGTGTTTCTGGGGGGAGATTTGCTGTTTATTAAAGTGTTTCTGGGGGGGGAGATTTGCTGTTTATTCAACTGTTTCTGGGGGGAGATTTGCTGTTTATTAAAGTGTTTCTGGGGGGAGATTTGCTGTTTATTAAAGTGTTTCTGGGGGCGGGGGCGGATTTGCTGTTTATTAAAGTGTATCTGGGGCGGGGGCGGATTTGCTGTTTATGAAAGTGTTTCTCGAGGGGCGGGGATTTACTATTTATTAAATTGTTTCTGGGGTTGGGATTTGCTGTTTATTAAAGTGTTTCTGGAGGGGGGGTGGATTTGCTGTTTATTAAAGTGTTTCGGGGGAGATTTGCTGTTTATTAAAGTGTTTCTGCGGGAGGGGGGATTTGCTGTTTATCAAAGTGTTTCTTGAGGGGGGGTGGATTTGCTGTTTATTAAAGTGTTTCGGGCGGGATTTGCTGTTTATTAAAGTGTTTCTGCGGGAGGGGGGATTTGCTGTTTATCAAAGTGTTTCTTGGGGGGGGTTGGATTTGCTGTTTATTAAAGTGTTTCGGGGGGGATTTGCTGTTTATTAAAGTGTTTTTTTGGGGGGGATTTGCTGTTTATTAAAGTGTTTCTGGGGGGGACTTTCTTTTTATTAAATTGTTTCTGGGGGCGGGAATTTGCTGTTTATTTAAGTGTTTCTGGGGGGGCGGGATTTGCTGCCTATTAAAATGTTTCGGGCGGGAGGGATTTTTTGTTTATTAAAGTGTTTCTGGGGAGGGGGGCGGATTTGCTGTTTATTAAAGTGTTTCTGGGGGCGGGGGGATTTGCTGTTTATTAAAGTGTTTCTCGAGGGGCGGGGATTTACTGTTTATTAAATTGTTTCTGGGGTTGGGATTTGCTGTTTATTAAAGTGTTTCTGGAGTGGGTGGGTGGATTTGCTGTTTATTAAAGTGTTTCGGGGGAGATTTGCTGTTTATTAAAGCGTTTCTGCAGGAGGGGGGATTTGCTGTTTATTAAACTGTTTCGGGGGAGCGGAAATTGCTGTTTATTAAAGTGTTTCTGCGGGGGGGGGGGAATTTGCTGGTTATTAAAGTGTTTCTGGGGGGAGATTTGCTGTTTATTAAAGTGTTTCTGGGGGGGGAGATTTGCTGTTTATTCAACTGTTTCTGGGGGGAGATTTGCTGTTTATTAAAGTGTTTCTGGGGGGAGATTTGCTGTTTATTAAAGTGTTTCTGGGGGCGGGGGCGGATTTGCTGTTTATTAAAGTGTATCTGGGGCGGGGGCGGATTTGCTGTTTATGAAAGTGTTTCTCGAGGGGCGGGGATTTACTATTTATTAAATTGTTTCTGGGGTTGGGATTTGCTGTTTATTAAAGTGTTTCTGGAGGGGGGGTGGATTTGCTGTTTATTAAAGTGTTTCGGGGGAGATTTGCTGTTTATTAAAGTGTTTCTGCGGGAGGGGGGATTTGCTGTTTATCAAAGTGTTTCTTGGGGGGGGGTGGATTTGCTGTTTATTAAAGTGTTTCGGGCGGGATTTGCTGTTTATTAAAGTGTTTCTGCGGGAGGGGGGATTTGCTGTTTATCAAAGTGTTTCTTGGGGGGGGTTGGATTTGCTGTTTATTAAAGTGTTTCGGGGGGGATTTGCTGTTTATTAAAGTGTTTTTTTGGGGGGGGATTTGCTGTTTATTAAAGTGTTTCTGGGTGGATTTGCTTTTTATTAAAATGTTTCTGGGGGGGGGATTTGCTGTTTATTAAAGTGTTTCTGGGGGGGCGGGATTTGCTGTCTATTAAAATGTTTCGGGCGGGGGGGGATTTGTTGTTTATTAAAGTGTTTTTGTGGAGGGGCGGATTTGCTGTTTATTAAAGTGTTTCTGGGGGCGGGGGGGGATTTGCTGTTTATTAAAGTGTTTCTGGGGCGGGGGCGGATTTGCTGTTTATTAAAGTGTTTCTTGAGGAGCGGGGATTTACTGTTTATTAAATTGTTTCTGGGGTTGGGATTTGCTGTTTATTAAAGTGTTTCTGGGGGGGGTGGATTTGCTGTTTATTAAAGTGTTTCGGGGGAGATTTGCTGTTTATTAAAGTGTTTCTGCGGGAGGGGGGATTTGCTGTTTATTAAACTCTTTCGGGGGGGGCGGAAATTGCTGTTTATTAAAGTGTTTCTGCGGGGGGGGGGATTTGCTGGTTATTAAAGTGTTTCTGGGGGGGATTTGCTGTTTATTAAAGTGTTTCTGGGGGCGGGTGCGGATTTGCTGTTTATTGAAGTGTTTCTGGGGCGGGGGCGGATTTGCTGTTTATTAAAGTGTTTCTCGACGGGCGGGGATTTACTGTTTATTAAATTGTTTCTGCGATTGGGATTTGCTTTTTATTAAAGTGTTTCTGGGGGGGGTGGGTGGATTTGCTGTTTATTAATGTGTTTCGGGGGAGATTTGCTGTTTATTAAAGGGTTTCTGCGGGAAGGGGGATTTGCTGTTTATTAAACTGTTTCGGGGGGGCGGAAATTGCTGTTTATTAAAGTGTTTCTGCGGGGGGGGGGGGGAATTTGCTGGTTATTAAAGTGTTTCTGGGGGGGGATTTGCTGTTTATTAAAGTGTTTCTGGGGGCGGGGGCCGATTTGCTGTTTATTAAAGTGATTCTCGAGGGGCGGGGATTTACTGTTTATTAAATTGTTTCTGCGGTTGGGATTTGCTGTTTATTAAAGTGTTTCTGGGGGGGGGGGTGGATTTGCTGTTTATTAAAGCGTTTCAGCGGGAGGGGGGATTTGCTGTTTATCAAAGTGTTTCTTGGGGGGGGGGTGGATTTGCTGTTTATTAAAGTGTTTCGGGGGGGATTTGCTGTTTATTAAAGTGTTTTTTTGGGGGGGGATTTGCTGTTTATTAAAGTGTTTCTGGGGGGATTTGCTTTTTATTAAATTGTTTCTGGGGGGGTGGATTTGCTGTTTATTAAAGTGTTTCTGGGGGGGTGTGAGTTGCTGTCTATTAAAATGTTTCGGGTGGGGGGAATTTGTTGTTTATTAAAGTGTTTCTGGGGGGTGCGGATTTGCTGTTTATTAAATGTTTCTGGGGGGGGATTTGCTGTTTAATAAATTGTTTCTGGGGGGGGATTTGCTGTTTATTAAATTGTTTCTGGGGGTGGGGGATTGGTTATTTAGTAAAGTGTTTCTAGGGGGGGCGGATTTGCTGTTTATTAAAGTGTTTCTTGGGGGTGGGGTGGGGATTTGCTGTTTATTAAAGTGTTTCTGGGGGGGGATTTGCTGTTTATTAAAATGTTTCTGGGGAGGGGCGATTTTCTGTTTATTATAGTGTTTCTGGGGGTGGGATTTGCTGTTTATTAACATGTTTCTGGGGGGAGTTGCTGTTTATTAAAGTGTTTATGGGGGGAGTTGCTGTTGAGTAACGTGTTTATGGGGGGAGAGATTTGTTGTTTATTAAAGTGTTTCTGGTGGGGGGTGATTTGCTGTTTATTAAAGTGTTTCTGGGGGGGATTTGCTGTTTATTAAAGTGTTTTGGCAGGGGCGATTTGCTGTTTATTACAATGTTTCTGCGGGGGGGGATTTGCTGTCTATTAAAGTGTTTGTGAGGGAGGATTTGCTGTTTATTAAAGTTTTTTGGGGGGGTGGATTTGCTGTTTATTGAAGTGTTTCGGAGGGGGGATTTGCTGTTTATTAAAGTGTTTTTTGGGAGGGTGGATTTGCTGTTTATTGAAGTGTTTCGGAGGGGGGGGGATTTGCTGTTTATTAAAGTGTTTCTGCGGGGGGATCGATTTGCTATTTATTATAGTGTTTATGCGGGAGGATTTGCTGTTTATTAAAGTGTTTCTGGGTGGGGATTTACTGTTTATTGAAGTGTTTCTGGGGGGTGGGTGGATTTGCTGTTTATCAAAGTGTTTCTGCGGGGGGGGGGGATTGGTTGTGTATTTAAGTGTTTCTATGCGGGGGCGGAGATTTGCTGTGTATTTAAGTGTTTCTGTCGGCGGGGATTTGCTGTGTCTTTAAATGTTTCTCGGCGGGGGTGGATTTGCTGTTTATTAAAGTGTTTCTGTGGGGGATTTAAGAACATAGGAACATAAGAATTAGGAGCAGGAGTAGGGCTTTCAGACCCTCAAGCTGGTCCGCCATTCAATGAGATCATGGCTGATCTTCTACCTCAACTCCACTTTCCTGCACTATCCCCATATCCCTTGATTCTCTTAATATTCAAAAATCCATCGATCTCTTGTCTTGGCTATACTCAAAGACTGATCCTCTACCATCCACTGGGGTAGAGAATTCCAAAGATTCACCACCCTCTGAGTGAAGAAATTTCTCCTCTTCTCAGTCCGGAATGGCTGACCACTTATGCTGAGACTATGAGCCCTGGTTCCAGACTCTCCAGCCAGAGTAAACATCCTCCCTGCATCCCCCCTGTCATGTCCTGTAAGAATTTTGTATGCTTCAATGAGATCATAAGGGGTGCATGCAATAAAGGTGTAGCAGTTATAATGGGTGACTTTAATATGCACATAGATTGGGCTAGCCAAACTGGAAGCAATACGGTGGAGGAGGATTTCCTGGAGTGCATAAGGGATGGTTTTCTAGACCAATATGTTGAGGAACCAACTAGGGGGGAGGCCATCTTAGACTGGGTGTTGTGTAATGAGAGAGGATTAATTAGCAATCTCATTGTGCGAGGCCCCTTGGGGAAGAGTGACCATAATATGGTGGAATTCTGCATTAGGATGGAGAATGAAACAGTAAATTCAGAGACCATGGTCCAGAACATAAAGAAGGGTAACTTTGAAGGTATGAGGCGTGAATTGGCTAGGATAGATTGGCGAATGATACTTAGGGGGTTGACTGTGGATGGGCAATGGCAGACATTTAGAGACCGCATGGATGAATTACAACAATTGTACATTTCTGTCTGGCGTAAAAATAAAAAAGGGAAGGTGGCTCAACCGTGGCTATCTAGGGAAATCAGGGATAGTATTAAAGCCAAGGAAGTGGCATACAAATTGGCCAGAAATAGCAGCGAACCTGGGGACTGGGAGAAATTTAGACCTCAGCAGAGGAGGACAAAGGGTTTGATTTGGGCAGGGAAAATGGAGTACGAGAAGAAGCTTGCAGGGAACATTAAGGCGGATTGCAAAAGTTTCTATAGGTATGTAAAGAGAAAAAGGTTAGTAAAGACAAACGTAGGTCCCCTGCAGTCAGAATCAGGGGAAGTCATAACGGGGAACAAAGAAATGGCAGACCAATTGAACAAGTACTTTGGTTCGGTATTCACTAAGGAGGATACAAACAACCTTCCGGATATAAAAGGGGTCAGAGGGTCTAGTAAGGAGGAGGAACTGAGGGAAATCTTTATTAGTTGGGAAATTGTGTTGGGGAAATTGATGGGATTGAAGGCCGATAAATCCCCAGGGTCTGATGGACTGCATCCCAGAGTACTTAAGGAGGTGGCCTTGGAAATAGTGGATGCATTGACAGTCATTTTCCAACATTCCATTGACTCTGGATCAGTTCCTATGGAGTGGAGGGTAGCCAATGTAACCCCACTTTTTAAAAAAGGAGGGAGAGAGAAAACAGGGAATTATAGACCGGTCAGCCTGACCTCAGTAGTGGGTAAAATGATGGAATCAATTATTAAGGATGTCATAGCAGTGCATCTGGAAAATGGTGACATGATAGGTCCAAGTCAGCATGGATTTGTGAAAGGGAAATCATGCTTGACAAATCTTCTGGAATTTTTTGAGGATGTTTCCAGTAAAGTGGACAAAGGAGAACCAGTTGATGTGGTATATTTGGACTTTCAGAAGGCTTTCGACAAGGTCCCACACAAGAGATTAATGTGCAAAGTTAAAGCACATGGGATTGGGGGTAGTGTGCTGACGTGGATTGAGAACTGGTTGTCAGACAGGAAGCAAAGAGTAGGAGTAAACGGGTACTTTTCAGAATGGCAGGCAGTGACTAGTGGGGTGCCGCAAGGTTCTGTGCTGGGGCCCCAGCTGTTTACATTGTACATTAATGATTTAGACGAGGGGATTAAATGCAGTATCTCCAAATTTGCGGATGACACTAAGTTGGGTGGCAGTGTGAGCTGCGAGGAGGATGCTATTAGGCTGAAGAGTGACTTGGATAGGTTAGGTGAGTGGGCAAATGCATGGCAGATGAAGTATAATGTGGATAAATGTGAGGTTATCCACTTTGGTGGTAAAAACAGAGAGACAGACTATTATCTGAATGGTGACAGATTAGGAAAAGGGAAGGTGCAACGAGACCTGGGTGTCATGGTACATCAGTCATTGAAGGTTGGCATGCAGGTACAGCAGGCGGTTAAGAAAGCAAATGGCATGTTGGCCTTCATAGCGAGGGGATTTGAATACAGGGGCAGGAAGGTGTTGCTACAGTTGTACAGGGCCTTGGTGAGGCCACATCTGGAGTATTGTGTACAGTTTTGGTCTCCTAACTTGAGGAAGGACATTCTTGCTATTGAGGGAGTGCAGCGAAGATTCACCAGACTGATTCCCGGGATGGCGGGACTGACCTATCAAGAAAGACTGGATCAACTGGGCTTGTATTCACTGGAGTTCAGAAGAATGAGAGGGGACCTCATGGAAACGCTTAAAATTCTGACGGGTTTAGACAGGTTAGATGCAGGAAGAATGTTCCCAATGTTGGGGAAGTCCAGAACCAGGGGTCACAGTCTGAGGATAAGGGGTAAGCCATTTAGGACCGAGATGAGAAGAAACTTCTTCACCCAGAGAGTGGTGAACCTGTGGAATTCTCTACCACAGAAAGTAGTTGAGGCCAATTCACTAAATATATTCAAAAGGGAGTTAGATAAAGTCCTTACTACTCGGGGGATCAAGGGTTATGGCGAGAAAGCAGGAAGGGGGTACTGAAGTTTCATGTTCAGCCATGAACTCATTGAATGGCGGTGCAGGCTAGAAGGGCTGAATGGCCTGCTCCTGCACCTATTTTCTATGTTTCTAGATTTCTATGTTTCTTCTAAACTCTAGAGAATATAGGCCTAGTCTACTCAACCTTTCCAGATACGACAATCCCCCCATCCCAGAAATCATTTTGGTGAACCATCGTTGCACTCTCTCAATGGAAAGTATATGCTTCATTAGGTAAGGAGACCAAAACTGTACACAATACTCCAGGTGGGGTCTCACCAGGACACTATAATTGCAGTCGGACATCTCTTGTACTCAAATCCTCTTCTAATAAAGGCCAACATACCATTTGCTTTCTTAATTGCTTGTTGTGTCTGCATGTTAGCTTTCAGTGATTCGTATCCAAGGTCACCCAAGTTCCTCTGAACACCAACATTTCCCAATCTCCCACCATTTAAACAATATTCTGCTTTTCTATTTTTCCTACCAAATTGGATAACTTCACATTTCTCCACATTATATTCCATTTGCCATGTTCTTGCCCACTCACTTAGCCTGTCTATATCCCCTTGAAGTCTCTTTGCATCCTCTCACAACTTACATTCCCACCTAGCTTTGTATCATCAGCAAACTTGGATATATTACATTTGGTCCCTTCATCAAATCATTAATATAGATTGTGAACTTTTGGGGCCCAAGCACCGATCCTTGCGGCATTCCACTAGTTACAGCCTGTCAACCCAAAAATGACCCATTCATTCCTACTCTCTGTTTTCTGTCCATTAACCAATCCTCAATTCATGCTAGTATATTACCCCCAATCTCATGAGCCCTAATTTTGTTCAATAACCTCTTGTGTGGCACCTTATTGAATGCCTTCTGAAAATCAAAATACACCACATCCACTGGTTCTCCTTATCTATTCTGCTAGTTACAACCTCAGAAAACTCTAACAGATTTGTCAAATATGATTTCCCTTTCTTAAATCCATGTTGACTCTGCCCAATTCTATTATTATTTTCTAAAGTGCCATGTTAGCACGTCCTTAATAATAGATTCTAGCATTTTCCTTACTACTGATGTCAGGCTAACCGGCCTGTAGTTCCCCGTTTTCTCTCTCCCTCCTTTCTTAAATAGCGGGGTTACATTAGCTACCTTCCAATCTGTGGGAACTGTTCTAGAATCTATGGAATTTTGGAAGATGTCAATCAATGCATCCGCTATCTCTATAGCCACCTCTTTAAAAACCCTAGGATGTAGGACATCATGCCCAGGGGATTTATTGGCCTTCAATCCCATTAATTTCTCCATTACTAATTTTTTTACTAATACTAATTTATTTCAGTTCCTCATTCGCGCTAGACCCTTGTCCTATGTCTGGGAGGTTTGTCGTGCCTTCCTCCGTGAAGACAGACACAAAGTATTTGTTTAATTTCTCTGCCGTTTCCTTATTTCCCTCTATAATTTCTCCTGCCTCAGCTTGTAGGGGATCCACATTTACTTTTGCTAGTCTTTTCCTTGTTACATACCTAAAGAAGCTATTACAGTCTGTTTGTATGTCTCTCACTAGTTTACTCTCATTCTATTTTCCCTTTATCAATTTCTTGGTCCTCCTTTGCTGAATTCTAAAATCCCCTCTCCTCCCAACCCTCAGGCTTACTGCTCTTTTTGGCAACATTATAAGCCTCTTCCTTTGATCTAATACTATCTTTAACTTCTCTTGCTAGCCACAGTTGGACCACTTTTCCTGTAGGGTTTTTGTGCCTTAAAAGAATGAATGTTTATTGTAAATTATGTATTAATTCTTTAAATGCTAGCCATTGCTTGTCTACCATCATACCTATTAATGTAGTTTCCCAATCTACCTTAGCCAACTCTCCCCTCATATCCATGTAGTTTCCTTTGTTTACTTTTAAGACCCTTGTTTTGGATTTAACTTTCAAACTTAATGTAAAATTCTTTCATATTATGGTCACTCTTCCCTAAGATCCCCTTTACTACAAGGTTATTAATCAACCCTTTCTCGTTGCACAATGCTAGATCTAAAATAGCCTGTTCTCTAGTTGGTTTCTCAACATACTGATCTAGAAAACCATCTTGTATACATTCCATGAATTTGTCCTCCACACTATTACTGTAAATTTAGTTTGCCCAGTCAATATTTAGATTAAAGTCCACCATGATTATTGTATTACCTTTGTTACATGCAGCTCTAATTTCTTGATTTATACTGTGCCCTTCATTACTACTACTGTTTGAGGGCCTATAAACAACTCCCACCAATGTTTTCTGCCACTTGCTGTTTCTTAGCTCCATCCAAACTGATTCTAGTTCTTGATTTTCTGAGCTAAGATCCTTTCTCTCTACTGTCTTTATCTCATCCTTTATTATCAGGACTACTCCTCTTTTTCCATTTTGCCTATCTCTTCTAAAATATTTATTTCCCAACCCTAGTCATTTTGCAACCATATCTCTGTGATGGCTACTGGATTAAACCTATTAATTTCTATCTGCGCTATTAATTCATCTATTTTGTTGCAAATGCTTCGTGCATTCAGATATAGTGCCTTTAGCTCTGACCTTCATCTATTTTTCCCTGATGTCACCTTAGTCACTGATGCTCAATACCTTTGTTACTCTCTGTTCCTTCCTGACCCACTTTGCTTATTTTTACCCCAAACTCTGCTCTGCTCTAGAGCCTTGACATTTCTCTTGCTGCTTTTAAATTTACTCTTTCCTGAATCCTCTCCACCCTCCCCCCACCTCCTCCTTCATTAGTTTAAAGCCCTGTCTACTGCCCTAGTTATTCGATTCACCAGGACACTGGTTCCAGCCCAGTTCAAGTGGAGTCCATCCCAATGGAACAGCTCCCTCTTTCCCCAGTACTCTGCCTCATACACCACTCTTTGAGCCACGCATTTAACTTTCTAATCTGTCTATCCCTATACCAATTGATGCATGGCTCAGGTAACAATACAGAGATTATTAACTTTGAGGTTCTGCTTTTTAATTTGGAGCCCAATTCCTCAAACTCTCTCAGCAGAACCTCATTCCTAGTTCTAGCTATGTCATTGGTTCCTACGTGGACCACGGCAACTGGATCCTCCCCTTCCCACTCCAAGTTCTTCTCCAGCTGCGAAGAGATGTCTTTAACCCTGGCACCAGACAACACAACTTTCTAAACTCCTGCTCGTGACTGCAGAGAACAGTATCTACCGCTCTGACTATACTTTCCTCTACCACAATTACATTCCCTTTCACTCCCTTCACTTGAATTTGCTGTCTATTAAAGTGTTTCTGAGTGGGGTTGGTGGGGGGGAGGGGGGTTCTGTCTATTAAAGTGTTTTGGAGGGGGGGGGGTGATTTCCTGTCTATTAAAGTGTTTCTTGGTGGGGGGGGTGGTATTTGCTGTATATTAAAATATTTCTGAGGGGGATTTGCCATCTATTAAAGTGTTTCGGGAGGGGGGTGAGGGATTTGCTGCCTATTAAAGTGTTTTTTTGGGGGGGTTTTGCTGCCTATTAAAGTACATAATGTTGCGAAGAATAGTAGTATGCCTGAGGATTGGGAGAGTTTCAGAAACCAGCAAAGGATGACCAAAATATTGATAAAAAGGGAAAGAATAAACTGTGAGAGAAAATTAGCAAGTAATATAAAAACAGATTGTAAGCGTTTCGACAAGTATGTAAAAAGGAAGAGAGTAGCAAAAGTAGGCATTGGTCCCTTAGAGACTGAGGCAGGAGAAATTATTATGGGTAATAAGGAAATGGCAGAAAGTTTAAATAAATATTTTGTATCTGCCTTCACAGTAGAATCCACAAAAAACATACCTAAAATGGTGAGGAACCAAGGGTCTAATGAGGGTGAGGAACTTATAAGTAGAGAAAAAGTACTAGTGGGACTAATGGGACTAAAAGCCGACAAATCCCCAGGACCGGATGGCCTACATCCTAGGGTTCTAAAAGAGGTGGCTGCAGAGATAGTGGATGCATTGGTTTCGATCTTTCAAAATTCCCTAGATTGTAGAATGGTCCCAGCGGATTTTAAGGTAGCAAATGTATCACTGCTATTGAAGAAAGGGCGAGAGAAGACAGGGAACTACAGGCCAGTTAGCCTGACATCAGTCGTTGGGGAAATGCTGGAATCCATTATTAAGGAAGTGGTATCAGGGCACTTAGATAATTATAACATGATTAGGCAGAGTCAACATGGTTTTATGAGAGGGAAATTGTATTGACAAATTTATTAGAGTTTTTTGAAGATGTAACTAGCAAGATAGATAAAGGGGAACCAGTGGATGTAGTATACTTGGATTTCCATCAGGCATTCGATATGGTGCCACATAAAAAGTTATTACACAAGATAAGAGCTCATGGGATTGGAGATAATGTATTATCATGGATACATGATTGGTTAACGGACAAAAAACAGAGAGTAGGGATAAACGAGTCTTTTTCAGGTTGGCAGGTTATAACTAGTGGGGTGCCGCAAGGATCAGTGCAGGGGCCTCAGCTATTTACAATCTATATTAATGACCTAGATGAAGGGACCGAATGTAATGTATCCAAGTTTGCTGACGATACAAAGCTAGGTGGGGACATTAAGTTGTGAGGAGAACACAAAGCTTCTGCAAAGGACTATAGATAGACTGAGTGAGTGGGCAGTAAGGTGGCAGATGGAGTACATTGTGGGGAAATGTGAGGTTATTCACTTTGTAGGAAGAATAGAAAAACAGAATATTTTTAAATGGTGAGAAACTTTTAAATGTTGGTGTTCAGAGAGATTTGGGTGTCCTTGTGCAAGAAACACAGAAAGCTAGCATGCAGGTACAGCAAGCAATAAGGAAGGCAAATGGCATGTTGTCCTTTATTACAAGGGGGTCAGAGTATAAGAATAAGGAAGTCTTGCTACAATTGTACAGGGCTTTGGTGAGACCACACCTGGAGTACTGTGCACTCCTTATCTAAGGAAGGATATCCTGGGATGAGAGGGCTGTCTTATGATGAGAGATTATGTAGAATGGGCCTATACTCTCAGGAGTTTAGAAGAATGAGAGGTGATCTCATTGAAACATACAAGATTATGAAGGGGATTGACAGGGTAGATGCTGAGAGGTAGATGCTGAGAGGTAGTTTCCTCTGGCTGGAGTGTCTAGAACTAGGGGACACAGTCTCAGGATAAGGGGTAGGCCGTTTAAGACAGAGATGAGGAGGAATTTCTTCACTCAGAGGATTGTGAATCTTTGAAATATTCTGCCCCAGAGGGCTGTGGATACTGAGTCTCTGAATATATTCAAGGCCGAGATCGATAGATTTTTGGTGTCTAGGGGAACAAAGGGATTTCCTGATTGGGTGGCAAAGTGGAGTTGAGGTCGATGATCAGCCGGGATCTTATTGAATGGCGGAGCAGGCTCGAGGGGCCGTATGGCCTACTCCTGTTCCTATTTCTTCTGTCCTTATGTTTCTGGGGGGTGGGGGGATGGCTATCAATTAAAGTGTTTCGGGGGGAGGGGTTTACTTTCTATTAAAGTGTTTCTGGGGAGGAAGGTGCTATATATTAAAGTGTTTCTGGGCTGGGGGCTATCTATTAAAGTGTTTCTGGGCTGGGGGCTATCTATTAAAGGGTTTCTGGGGGAGGGTGCTATCTATTAAAGTGTTTCTGGGGGGGGGGGGGAGGGTGCTATCCATTAAAGTGTTTCTGGAGGAGGGAGGGTGCTATCTATTAAAGTGTTTCGGGAGGGGGTGCTATCTATTAAAGTGTTTCTGGGGGGGAAGGTGCTATATATTAAAGTGTTTCTGGGCTGGGGGCTATCTATTAAAGTGTTTCTGGGCTGGGGGCTATCTATTAAAGTGTTTCTGGGGGAGGGTGCTATCTATTAAAGTGTTTCTGGGGGGGGGGGGGAGGGTGCTATCCATTAAAGTGTTTCTGGAGGAGGGAGGGTGCTATCTATTAAAGGGTTTCGGGGGGGGGGTGCTATCTATTAAAGTGTTTCTAGGGGGGCGTGCTATCTATTAAAGTGTTTCTGGGGGCGGGGTGCTATCTATTAAAGTGTTTCGGGGGGGTGCTATCTATTAAAGTGTTTCTGGGGGGGGGTGCTAGCTATTACAGTGTTTCTGGGGGGGGAGGGCGTGCTATCTATTAAAGTGTTTCTGTCCGGGGGGTGCTATCTATTAAAGTGTTTCGGGGGGGCGGGTGCTATCTATTAAAGTGTTCCTGGGGGGGGGGGGGCGTGCTATCTATTAAAGTGTTTCTGTCCGGGGGGTGCTATCTATTAAAGTGTTTCTGGGGGGGGGGGTGCTATCTATTAAAGTGTTTCTGGGGGGGGGTGCTATCTATTAAAGTGTTTCTGTCCGGGGGGTGCTATCTATTAAAGTGTTTCTGGGGGGCGGGGTGCTATCGATTAAAGTGTTTCTGGGAAGGGTGCTATCTGTTAAAGTGTTTCTGGGGGGTGGTGCTATCTATTAAAGTGTTTCTGGAGGGGTGCTATCTATTAAAGTGTTTCTGGGGGGGGTGCTATCTATTAAAGTGTTTCTGGGGGGGTGCTATCTATTAAAGTGTTTCTGGGGGGGGTGCTATCTATTAAAGTGTTTCTGGGGGGGTGCTATCTATTAAAGTGTTTCTGGGGGGGTGCTATTTATTAAAGTGTTTCTTGGGGGGGTGCTATCTATTAAAGTGTTTCTGGGGGGGTGCTATCTATTAAAGTGTTTCTGGGCGGGGGGGGTGCTATTGATTAAAGTGTTTCTGGGGGTGGGGGTGCTATCTATTAAAGTGTTTCGGGGGAGGGCGGGTGCTATCTATTAAAGTGTTTCTGGAGGTGGGTGCTATCTATTAAAGTGTTTCTCGGGGGGAGGGTGCTATCTATTAAAGTGTTTCTGTCCGGGGGGGGGGTGCTATCTATTAAAGTGTTTCGGGGGAGGGGGGCTGCTATCTATTAAAGTGTTTCTGAGGGGGGGTGCTATCTATTAAAGTGTTTCTGGGGGAGGGTGGGGTGCTATCTATTAAAGTGTTTCTGTCCGGGGGCTGCTATCTATTAAAGTGTTTCTGAGGGGGGGTGCTATCTATTAAAGTGTTTCTGGGGGGGCGGGGGTGCTATCTATTAAAGTGTTTCTGTCCGGGGTGTGCTATCTATTAAAGTGTTTCTGGGGGGGGGTGCTATCTATTAAAGTGTTTCTGTCCGGAGGGTGCTATCTATTAAAGTGTTTCTGGGGTGGATGCTATCTATTAAAGTGTTTCTGAGGAGCGGGGGTGCTATCTATTACATAGAAACATAGAAACATACAAAATAGGTGCCGGAGTTGGCATTCGGCCCTTCTAGCCTGCACCGCCATTCAATGAGTTCATGGCTGAACGTGCAACTTCAGTACCCCATTCCTGCTTTCTCACCATACCCCTTGATCCCCCTGGTAGTAAGGACTTCATCTAACTCCTTTTTGACTATATTTAGTGAATTGGCCTCAACAACTTTCTGTGGTAGAGAATTCCACAGCTTCACCACTCTCTGGGTGAAGAAATTCCTCCTCATATCGGTCCTAAATGGCTTACCCCTTATCCTTAGACTGTGTCCCCTGGTTCTGGACTTCCCCAACATTGGGAACATTCTTCCTGCATCTAACCTGTCTAACCCCGTCAGAATTTTAAACGTTTCTATGAGGTCCCCTCTCATTCTTCTGAACTCCAGTGAATACAAGCCCAGTTGATCCAGTCTTTCTTGATATGTCAGTCCCGCCATCCCGGGAATCAGTCTGGTGAACCTTCGCTGCACTCCCTCAATAGCAAGAATGTCCTTCCTCAGGTTAGGAGACCAAAACTGCACACAATATTCCAGGTGTGGCCTCACCAAGGCCCTGTACAACTGTAGCAACACCTCCCTGCCTCTGTACTCAAATCCCCTCGCTATGAAGGCCAACATGCCATTTGCTTTCTTAACCGCCTGCTGTACCTGCATGCCAACCTTCAATGACTGATGTACCATGACACCCAGGTCTCTTTGTACCTCCCCTTTTCCTAATCTGTCACCATTCAAATAATAGTCTGTCTCTCTGTTTTTACCACCAAAGTGGATAACCTCACATTTATCCACATTATACTTCATCTGCCATGCATTTGCCCACTCACCTAACCTATCCAAGTCGCTCTGCAGCCTCACAGCATCCTCCTCGCAGCTCACACTGCCACCCAACTTAGTGTCATCCGCAAATTTGGAGATACTACATTTAATCCCCTTGTCTAAATCATTAATGTACAGTGTAAACAGCTGGGGCCCCAACACAGAACCTTGCGGTACCCCACTAGTCACTGCTTGCCATTCTGAAAAGTCCCCATTTACTCCTACTCTTTGCTTCCTGTCTGACAACCAGTTCTCAATCCATGTCAGCACACTACCCCCAATCCCATGTGCTTTAACTTTGCACATTAATCTCTTGTGTGGGACCTTGTCGAAAGCCTTCTGAAAGTCCAAATATACCACGTTAACTGGTTCTCCCTTGTCCACTCTACTGGAAACATCCTCAAAAAATTCTGCGGGGGGTGCTATCTATTAAAGTGTTTCTGTCCGGGGGGTGCTATTTATTAAAGTGTTTCTGGGGGGGGGGGGCTGCGATCTATTAAAGTGTTTCTGGGGGGGGTGCTATCTATTAAAGTGTTTCTGGGGAGGGGGGGTGCTATCTATTAAAGTGTTTCGGGGGAGGGGGGGGTGCTATCTATTAAAGTGTTTCTGGGGGGGGGGGTGCTATCGATTTAAGTGTTTCTGTCTGGTGGGGGGTGCTATCTATTAAAGTGTTTCTGGGAAGGGTGCTATCTATTAAAGTGTTTCTGGGGGGGGGTGCTATCTATTAAAGTGTTTCTCGGGGGGGGGTGCTATCTATTAAAGTGTTTCTGGGGGGGCATTGTATTAAAGTGTTTCTGCGATGCGGGGGGCGGGTGCTATCTATTCAAGTGTTTCTGGGGGGGGTGCTATCTATTAAAGTGTTTCTGTCCGGGGAGTGCTATCTATTAAAGTGTTTCTGTCCGGGGAGTGCTATCTATTAAAGTGTTTCTGTCCGGGGAGTGCTATCTATTAAAGTGTTTCTGCGGGGGGTGCTATCTATTAAAGTGTTTCTGTCCGGGGGGTGCTATCTATTAAAGTGTTTCTGAGGGGGGGGGGTGCGATCTATTAAAGTGTTTCTGCGGGAGGGTGCTATCTATTAAAGTGTTTCGGGGGGGAGGGTGCTATCTATTAAAGTGTTTCTGGGGGGGGGGTGCTATCTATTAAAGTGTTTCTGGGGAGGCGGGGTGGTATCTATTAAAGTGTTTCGGGGGGGTGCTATCTATTAAAGTGTTTCTGGGGGGGGGTGCTAGCTATTACAGTGTTTCTGGGGGGGGAGGGCGTGCTATCTATTAAAGTGTTTCTGTCCGGGGGGTGCTATCTATTAAAGTGTTTCGGGGGGGCGGGTGCTATCTATTAAAGTGTTCCTGGGGGGGGGGGGGGGCGTGCTATCTATTAAAGTGTTTCTGTCCGGGGGGTGCTATCTATTAAAGTGTTTCTGGGGGGGGGGTGCTATCTATTAAAGTGTTTCTGTCCGGGGGGTGCTATCTATTAAAGTGTTTCTGGGGGGCGGGGTGCTATCGATTAAAGTGTTTCTGGGAAGGGTGCTATCTGTTAAAGTGTTTCTGGGGGGTGGTGCTATCTATTAAAGTGTTTCTGGAGGGGTGCTATCTATTAAAGTGTTTCTGGGGGGGGTGCTATCTATTAAAGTGTTTCTGGGGGGGTGCTATCTATTAAAGTGTTTCTGGGGGGGGTGCTATCTATTAAAGTGTTTCTGGGGGGGTGCTATCTATTAAAGTGTTTCTGGGGGGGTGCTATTTATTAAAGTGTTTCTTGGGGGGGTGCTATCTATTAAAGTGTTTCTGGGGGGGTGCTATCTATTAAAGTGTTTCTGGGCGGGGGGGGTGCTATTGATTAAAGTGTTTCTGGGGGTGGGGGTGCTATCTATTAAAGTGTTTCGGGGGAGGGCGGGTGCTATCTATTAAAGTGTTTCTGGAGGTGGGTGCTATCTATTAAAGTGTTTCTCGGGGGGAGGGTGCTATCTATTAAAGTGTTTCTGTCAGGGGGGGGGGTGCTATCTATTAAAGTGTTTCGGGGGAGGGGGGCTGCTATCTATTAAAGTGTTTCTGAGGGGGGGTGCTATCTATTAAAGTGTTTCTGGGGGAGGGTGGGGTGCTATCTATTAAAGTGTTTCTGTCCGGGGGCTGCTATCTATTAAAGTGTTTCTGAGGGGGGGTGCTATCTATTAAAGTGTTTCTGGGGGGGCGGGGGTGCTATCTATTAAAGTGTTTCTGTCCGGGGTGTGCTATCTATTAAAGTGTTTCTGGGGGGGGTTGCTATCTATTAAAGTGTTTCTGTCCGGAGGGTGCTATCTATTAAAGTGTTTCTGGGGTGGATGCTATCTATTAAAGTGTTTCTGAGGAGCGGGGGTGCTATCTATTACATAGAAACATAGAAACATACAAAATAGGTGCCGGAGTTGGCATTCGGCCCTTCTAGCCTGCACCGCCATTCAATGAGTTCATGGCTGAACGTGCAACTTCAGTACCCCATTCCTGCTTTCTCACCATACCCCTTGATCCCCCTGGTAGTAAGGACTTCATCTAACTCCTTTTTGACTATATTTAGTGAATTGGCCTCAACAACTTTCTGTGGTAGAGAATTCCACAGCTTCACCACTCTCTGGGTGAAGAAATTCCTCCTCATATCGGTCCTAAATGGCTTACCCCTTATCCTTAGACTGTGTCCCCTGGTTCTGGACTTCCCCAACATTGGGAACATTCTTCCTGCATCTAACCTGTCTAACCCCGTCAGAATTTTAAACGTTTCTATGAGGTCCCCTCTCATTCTTCTGAACTCCAGTGAATACAAGCCCAGTTGATCCAGTCTTTCTTGATATGTCAGTCCCGCCATCCCGGGAATCAGTCTGGTGAACCTTCGCTGCACTCCCTCAATAGCAAGAATGTCCTTCCTCAGGTTAGGAGACCAAAACTGCACACAATATTCCAGGTGTGGCCTCACCAAGGCCCTGTACAACTGTAGCAACACCTCCCTGCCTCTGTACTCAAATCCCCTCGCTATGAAGGCCAACATGCCATTTGCTTTCTTAACCGCCTGCTGTACCTGCATGCCAACCTTCAATGACTGATGTACCATGACACCCAGGTCTCTTTGTACCTCCCCTTTTCCTAATCTGTCACCATTCAAATAATAGTCTGTCTCTCTGTTTTTACCACCAAAGTGGATAACCTCACATTTATCCACATTATACTTCATCTGCCATGCATTTGCCCACTCACCTAACCTATCCAAGTCGCTCTGCAGCCTCACAGCATCCTCCTCGCAGCTCACACTGCCACCCAACTTAGTGTCATCCGCAAATTTGGAGATACTACATTTAATCCCCTTGTCTAAATCATTAATGTACAGTGTAAACAGCTGGGGCCCCAACACAGAACCTTGCGGTACCCCACTAGTCACTGCTTGCCATTCTGAAAAGTCCCCATTTACTCCTACTCTTTGCTTCCTGTCTGACAACCAGTTCTCAATCCATGTCAGCACACTACCCCCAATCCCATGTGCTTTAACTTTGCACATTAATCTCTTGTGTGGGACCTTGTCGAAAGCCTTCTGAAAGTCCAAATATACCACGTTAACTGGTTCTCCCTTGTCCACTCTACTGGAAACATCCTCAAAAAATTCTGCGGGGGGTGCTATCTATTAAAGTGTTTCTGTCCGGGGGGTGCTATTTATTAAAGTGTTTCTGGCGGGGGGGGGCTGCGATCTATTAAAGTGTTTCTGGGGGGGGTGCTATCTATTAAAGTGTTTCTGGGGAGGGGGGGTGCTATCTATTAAAGTGTTTCGGGGGAGGGGGGGGTGCTATCTATTAAAGTGTTTCTGGGGGAGGGGGGTGCTATCGATTTAAGTGTTTCTGTCTGGTGGGGGGTGCTATCTATTAAAGTGTTTCTGGGAAGGGTGCTATCTATTAAAGTGTTTCTGGGGGGGGGTGCTATCTATTAAAGTGTTTCTCGGGGGGGGGTGCTATCTATTAAAGTGTTTCTGGGGGGGCATTGTATTAAAGTGTTTCTGCGATGCGGGGGGCGGGTGCTATCTATTCAAGTGTTTCTGGGGGGGGTGCTATCTATTAAAGTGTTTCTGTCCGGGGAGTGCTATCTATTAAAGTGTTTCTGTCCGGGGAGTGCTATCTATTAAAGTGTTTCTGGGGGGGGGGGGTGCTATCGATTTAAGTGTTTCTGTCTGGTGGGGGGTGCTATCTATTAAAGTGTTTCTGGGAAGGGTGCTATCTATTAAAGTGTTTCTGGGGGGGGGTGCTATCTATTAAAGTGTTTCTCGGGGGGGGGGTGCTATCTATTAAAGTGTTTCTGGGGGGGCATTGTATTAAAGTGTTTCTGCGATGCGGGGGGCGGGTGCTATCTATTCAAGTGTTTCTGGGGGGGGTGCTATCTATTAAAGTGTTTCTGTCCGGGGAGTGCTATCTATTAAAGTGTTTCTGTCCGGGGAGTGCTATCTATTAAAGTGTTTCTGTCCGGGGAGTGCTATCTATTAAAGTGTTTCTGCGGGGGGTGCTATCTATTAAAGTGTTTCTGTCCGGGGGGTGCTATCTATTAAAGTGTTTCTGAGGGGGGGGGTGCGATCTATTAAAGTGTTTCTGCGGGAGGGTGCTATCTATTAAAGTGTTTCGGGGGGGAGGGTGCTATCTATTAAAGTGTTTCTGGGGGGGGTGCTATCTATTAAAGTGTTTCTGGGGAGGCGGGGTGCTATCTATTAAAGTGTTTCTGGGGGGGGTGCTATCTATTAAAGTGTTTTGGGGGGGTGCTATCTATTAAAGTGTTTCTGGGGGGGGTGCTATTTATTAAAGTGTTTCTGTCCGAGGGGTGCTATCTATTAAAGTGTTTCGGGGGAGTGGGGGTGCTATCTATTAAAGTATTTCTGGGATTGGGTGCTATCTATTAAAGTGTTTCTCGGGGGGGCTGCTATCTATTAAAGTGTTTCTGGGGGAGGTGCTATCTATTAAAGTGTTTCTGGGGGTGGGTCCTATCTATTAAAGTTTTTCTGGGAGGGTGGGGGGGTGCTATCTATTAAAGTGTTTCTGGGGGTGGGGGTGCTATCTAGTAAAGTGTTTCTGGGGGTGGGGTTGCTATCTATTAAAGTGTTTCGGGGGAGGGGGGGTGCTTTCTATTAAAGTGTTTCGGGGGAGGGTGGGGGGTGCTATCTAGTAAAGTGTTTCTGGGCGGGGGGGTGCTATCTATAAAAGTGTTTCGGGGAAGGGGGGTGCTATCTATTTTAGTGTTTCGGGGGAGGTGGGGGTGCTATCTATTAAAGTGTTTCTGTCCGGGAGGTGCTATCGATTAAAGTGTTTCTGGTGGGGGGGGGGGGGGTGGTGGGGGTGTGCTATCTATTAAAGTGTTTCTGTCCGGGGGAGTGCTATCTATTAAAGTGTTTCTGGGGGGGGGGTGGTGGGGGTGTGCTATCTATTAAAGTGTTTCTGTCCGGGGGAGTGCCATCTATTAAAGTGTTTCGGGGGAGTGGGGGGTGCTATCGATTAAAGTGTTTCTGGGGGCGGGGGGCGTGCTATCGATTAAAGTGTTTCTGGGGGCGGGGGGCGTGCTATCCATTAAAGTGTTTCTGGGGGCGGGGGGCGTGCTATCGATTAAAGTGTTTCTGGGGGGGGGCTGCTATCTATTAAAGTGTTTCAGGGGAGGTGGGGGGTGCTATCTATTAAAGTGTTTCTGCGGGGGAGGGTGCTATCTATTAAAGTGTTTCTGGGAGGGATGCTATCTATTAAAGTGTTTCGGGGGAGGTGGGGGGTGCTATCTATTAAAGTGTTTCTGGGAGGGATGCTATCTATTAAAGTGTTTCTGGGGGGGAGGGTGCTATCTATTAAAGTTTTTTTGGGGGGAGGGTGCTATCTATTAAAGTTTTTTTGGGGGGAGGGTGCTATCTATTAAAGTGTTTCTGTAGGGGGGTGCTATCTATTAAAGTGTTTCTGGGGGGGGTGCTATCTATTAAAGTATTTCTGGGGGGGTTGCTATCTATTAAAGTGTTTCTGGGGGGGTTGCTATCTACTCAAGTGTTTCTGCCCGGGGAGTGCTATCTATTAAAGTGTTTCTGTCTGGAGGGTGCTATCTATTAAAGTGTTTCTGGGGGGGATGCTATCTATTAAAGTGTTTCTGTCTGGGGGGTGCTATCTATTAAAGTGTTTCTGCGGGGGGTGCTATCTATTAAAGTGTTTCTGTCTGGGGGGTGCTATCTATTAAAGTGTTTCTGGGGGGGCAGTGCTATCTATTAAAGTGTTTCTGGGGGGGAAGGTGCTATCTATTAAAGTGTTTCTGGGCGGGGGGGGGTGCTATCTATTAAAGTGTTTCTGGGGGGGCGGTGCTATCTATTAAAGTGTTTCTGGGGGGGAAGGTGCTATCTATTAAAGTGTTTCTGGGCGGGGGGGTGCTATCTATTAAAGTGTTTCTGGGAGGGTTGCTATCTATTAAAGTGTTTCTGGGGGAGGTGCTATCTATTAAAGTGTTTCTGGGAGGGGTGCTATCTATTAAAGTGTTTCTGGGGGGGAGGGTGCTATCTATTAAAGTGTTTCTGGGGGGGAGGGTGCTATCTATTAAAGTGTTTCTGGGGTGGGGGTGCTATCTATTAAAGTGTTTCTGGGGGGGATGCTATCGATTAAAGTGTTTCTGAGGGGGGGGGTTGCTATCGATTAAAGTGTTTCTGTCTGGGGGGTGCTATCTATTAAAGTGTTTCTGGGGGGGCGGTGCTATCTATTAAAGTGTTTCTGGGGGGGAAGGTGCTATCTATTAAAGTGTTTCTGGGCGGGGGGGGTGCTATCTATTAAAGTGTTTCTGGGAGGGGTGCTATCTATTAAAGTGTTTCTGCGGGGGAGGGTGCTATCTATTAAAGTGTTTCTGGGGGGGAGGGTGCTATCTATTAAAGTGTTTCTGGGGTGGGGGACCTATCTATTAAAGTGTTTCTGGGGGGGTGCTATCGATTAAAGTGTTTCTGAGGGGGGGAATGCTATCGATTAAAGTGTTTCTGTCTGGGGGGGATGCTATCTAGTAAAGTGTTTCTGGGAAGGGTGCTATCTATTAAACTGTTTCTGGTGGGGTGCTATCTATTAAAGTGTTTTGGGGGGGGGGTGCTATCTATTAAAGTGTTTATCTGGGGGGGGCTATCTATTAAAGTGTTTCTGGGGGGGGTGGTGCTATCTATTAAAGTGTTTCTGTGGGAGGGGGGGGTGGGTGCTATTTATTAAAGTGTTTCTGGAGGGAGGGGGTGCTATCTATTAAAGTGTTTCTGGGGGGAGGGGGTGCTATCTATTAAAGTGTTTCTGGGGCGGTGCTATCTATTAAAGTGTTTCTGGGGGGGGTGCTATCTATTAAAGTGTTTCTGGGGGGGTGCTATCTATTAAAGTGTTTCTGTCAGGGGGGTGCTATCTATTAAAGTGTTTCTGTCCAGGGGGGGTGCTATCTATTAAAGTGTTTCTGTGGCGAGGGGGTGGGGGGTGGGTGCTATCTATTAAAGTGTTTCTGGGGGGAGGGGGTGCTATCTATTAAAGTGTTTCAGGGGGGAGGGGGTGCTATCTATTGAAGTGTTTCTGGGGGGAGGGGGTGCTATCTATTAAAATGTTTCTGGGAAGGGTGCTATCTATTAAAGTGTTTCTGGGGGGAGGGGGTGCTATCTATTTATGTGTTTCTGTGGGGGGGGGGGGTGCTATGTATTAAAGTGTTTCTGTCCGGGGGGGTGCTATCTATTAAAGTGTTTCTGGGGGTGTGCTTTGTATTAAAGTGTTTCTGGGGGGTGCTATCTATTAAAGTGTTTCTGTCAGGGGTTGTGCTATCTATTAAAGTGTTTCTGTGGGGTGGGGGGGGGGGGGGTGGGTGATATCTATTAAAGTGTTTCTGGGGGAAGGGGTGCTATCTATTAAAGTGTTTCTGGGGGGAGGGGGTGCTATCTATTGAAGTGTTTCTGGGGGGAAGGGGTGCTATCTATTCAAATGTTTCTGGGAAGGGTGCTATCTATTAAAGTGTTTCTGGGGGGGCTTTGTATTAAAGTGTTTCTGCGGGGCGGGGGACGGGTGCTATCTATTAAAGTGTTTCTGGGGGGGTCTTTGTATTAAAGTGTTTCTGCGGGGCGGGGAGCGGATGCTATCTATTAAAGTGTTTCTCGGGGGGGGCTTTGTATTAAAGTGTTTCTGCGGGGCGGGGGGCGGGTGCTATCTATTAAAGTGTTTCTGGGGGGGTCTTTGTATTAAAGTGTTTCTGCGGGGCGGGGAGCGGATGCTATCTATTAAAGTGTTTCTCAGGGGGGGGGCTTTGTATTAAAGTGTTTCTGCGGGGCGGGGGGCGGGTGCTATCTATTAAAGTGTTTCTGGGGGGGTGCTATCTATTAAAGTGTTTCTGGGGTCGGGTGCTATCTATTAGAGTGTTTCTGGGGGGGTGCTATCTATTAAAGTGTTTCTGGGGGGGGTGCTATCCATTAAAGTGTTTCTGGGGGGATGCTATCTATTAAAGTGTTTCTGGCGGGGTGCTATCTATTAAAGTGTTTCTGGGGTTGGGTGCTATCCATTAAAGTGTTTCTGGGGGTGGAGCTATCTATTAAAGTGTTTCTGGGGGAGGTGCTATCTATTAAAGTGTTTCTGGGGGGGGTGCTATTTATTAAAGTGTTTCTTGGTGGGGTGCTATCTATTAAAGTGTTTCTGGGGGTGGGTCCTATCTATTAAAGTGTTTCTGGGGGGGTGGGGGGTGCTATCTATTAACGTGTTTCTGGGGGTGGGGGTGCTATCTATTAAAGTGTTTCTGGGGAGGGGGTGGTGCTATCTATTAAAGTGTTTCTGGGGGTGGGTCCTATCTATTAAAGTGTTTCTGGGGGGTTGGGGGATGCTATCTATTAAAGTGTTTCTGGGGGTGGGGGTGCTATCTATTAAAGTGTATCGGGGAGGGGGTGTGCTATCTATTAAAGTGTTTCTGGGGGTCGGTACTATCTATTAAAGTGTTTCTGGGCGGGGATGGGTGCTATCTATTAAAGTGTTTCTGGGGGTGGGTTCTATCTATTAAAGTGTTTCTGGGGAGGGGGTGGTGCTATCTATTAAAGTGTTTCTGGGGGTGGGGGTGCTATCTATTAAAGTGTTTCTGGGGGGGCGGTGCTATCTATTAAAGTATTTCTGGGGGTGGGTGCTATCTATTGAAGTGTTTCTGGGGGTGGGTCCTATCTATTAAAGTGTTTCTGGGGGAGGGGTTGCTATTTATTAAAGTGTTTCTTGGGGGGTGCTATTTATTAAAGTTTTTCTGGGGCGGGGGGGCGTGCTATCGATTAAAGTGTTTCTGGGGGGGGGGCGTGCTATCTATTAAAATGTTTCGGGGGGGTGCTATCTATTAAAGTGTTTCTGGAGGTGGGTGCTATCTATTGAAGTGTTTCTGGGGGGGCGGTGTTATCTATTAAAGTATTTCTGGGGGTGGGTGCTATCTATTAAAGTGTTTCTGATGGGGGTGCTATCTATTAAAGTGTTTCTGTCCAGCGGGGGTGCTATCTATTAAAGTGTTTCGGGGGAGGGGGGGGTGCTATCTATTTAAGTGTTTCTGGGGGTGGGTCCTATCTATTAAAGTGTTTCTGGGGGGGCGTGCTATCTATTAAAGTGTTTCTGGGGGGGGGGGTGCTATCTATTAAAGTGTTTCTGGGGGGGTGCTATCTATTAAAGTGTTTCTGTCCGGTGGGTGCTATCTATTAAAGTGTTTCTGGGGGGTGGGTGCTATCTATTAAAGTGTTTCTGTCCGGTGGGGGTGCTATCTATTAAAGTGTTTCGGGGGAGGGGGGGTGCTATCTATTAAAGTGTTTCTGGGGGGGGGAGTGCTGTCTATTGAAGTGTTTTTGTGGGGGTGCTATCTATTAAAGTGTTTCTGTCAGGGGGGGTGCTATCTATGAAAGTGTTTCTGTCCAGGGGGGGTGCTATCTATTAAAGTGTTTCTGTGGCGGGGGGGGTGGGGGGTGGGTGCTATCTATTAAAGTGTTTCAGGGGGGAGGGGGTGCTATCTATTGAAGTGTTTCTGGGGGAAGGGGGTGCTATCTATTAAAATGTTTCTGGGAAGGGTGCTATCTATTAAAGTGTTTCTGGGGGGAGGGGGTGCTATCTATTAAAGTGTTTCTGGGGGGTGCTATCTATTAAAGTGTTTCTGTCCGGGGGGGGGTGCTATCTATTAAAGTGTTTCTGTGGGGGGGGGGTGATATCTATTAAAGTGTTTCTGGGGGGAAGGGGTGCTATCTATTAAAGTGTTTCTGGGGGGAGGGGGTGCTATCTATTAAAGTGTTTCTGGGGGGAGGGAGTGCTATCTATTGAAGTGTTTCTGGGGAGAAGGGGTGCTATCTATTCAAATGTTTCTGGGAAGGGTGCTATCTATTAAAGTGTTTCTGGGGGGGGGCTTTGTATTAAAGTGTTTTTGCGGGGCGGGGAGCTGATGCTATCTATTAAAGTGTTTCTCGGGGGGGGGGGCTTTGTATTAAAGTGCTTCTGCGGGGCGGGGGGCGGGTGCTATCTATTAAAGTGTTTCTGGGGGGGTGCTATCTATTAAAGTGTTTCTGGGGAGGATGCTATTTATTAAAGTGTTTCTTGGAGGGGTGCTATCTATTAAAGTGTTTCTGGGGGGGTGCTATCCATTAAAGTGTTTCTGGGGGGGGTGCTATCTATTAAAGTGTTTCTGGGGAGGATGCTATTTATTAAAGTGTTTCTTGGAGGGGTGCTATCTATTAAAGTGTTTCTGGGGGGGGGGGGTGCTATCTATTAAAGTGTTTCGGGGGGATGCTATCTATTAAAGTGTTTCTGGGGTTGGGTGCTATCTATTAGAGTGTTTCTGGGGGGGGGGAGCTATCTATTAAAGTGTTTCTGGGGGAGGTGCTATTTATTAAAGTGTTTCTTGGCGGGGTGCTATCTATTAAAGTGTTTCTGGGGGTGGGTCCTATCTATTAAAGTGTTTCTGGGGGGTGGGGGGTGCTATCTATTAACGTGTTTCTGGGGGTGGGGGTGCTATCTATTAAAGTGTTTCTGGGGAGGGGGTGGTGCTATCTATTAAAGTGTTTCTGGGGGTGGGTCCTATCTATTAAAGTGTTTCTGGGGGGTTGGTGGGTGCTATCTATTAAAGTGTTTCTGGGGGTGGGTGTGCTATCTATTAAAGTGTTTCGGGGAGGGGGGGTGCTATCTATTAAAGTGTTTCTGGGGGTGGGTGCTATCTATTAAAGTGTTTCTGGGCGGGGATGGGTGCTATCTATTAAAGTGTTTCTGGGGGTGGGTCCTATCTATTAAAGTGTTTCTGGGGAAGGGGTGGTGCTATCTATTAAAGTGTTTCTGGGGGTGGGTCCTATCTATTAAAGTGTTTCTGGGGGGTTGGGGGGGTGCTATCTATTAAAGTATTTCTGGGGGGTGCTGCTATCTATTGAAGTGTTTCTGTCCGGGGGGGGTGCTATCTATTAAAGTGTTTCGGGGGAGGGGGGGTGCTATCTATTGAAGTGTTTCTGGGGGTGGGTCCTATCTATTAAAGTGTTTCTGGGGGAGGGTGTTGCTATTTATTAAAGTGTTTCTTGGGGGGTTCTATCTATTAATGTGTTTCTGGGGCGGGGGGGGGCGTGCTATCGATTAAAGTGTTTCTGGGGGGGGGGCGTGCTATCTATTAAAATGTTTCGGGGGGGTGCTATCTATTAAAGTGTTTCTGGAGGTGGGTGCTATCTATTAAAGTGTTTCTGGAGGTGGGTGCTATCTATTAAAGTGTTTCTGGTGGGGGTGCTATCTATTAAAGTGTTTCTGTCCGGCGGGGGTGCTATCTATTAAAGTGTTTTGGGGGAGGGGGTGGTGCTATCTATTAAAGTGTTTCTGGGGGTGGGTCCTATCTATTAAAGTGTTTCTGGGGGGCCGTGCTATTTATTAAAGTGTTTCTTGGGGCGTGCTATCTATTAAAGTGTTTCTGGGGGGGGGGTGCTATCTATTAAAGTGTTTCTGGGGGGGTGCTATCTATTAAAGTGTTTCTGTCAGGGGGGTGCTATCTATTAAAGTGTTTCTGGGGGGTGGGTGCTATCTATTAAAATGTTTCTGTCCTGGGGGTGCTATCTATTAAAGTGTTTCTGTCCGGGGGTGCTATCTATTAAAGTGCTTCTGTCCGGGGGTGTGCTATCTATTAAAGTGTTTCTGGGGGTGGGTCCTATCTATTAAAGTGTTACTGGTGGGGGTGTTATCTATTAAAGTGTATCTGTCCGGGGGGGGTGCTATCTATTAAAGTGTTTCTGTCCGGGGGGGGGGGGGTGCTATCTATTAAAGTATTTCTGGTGCGGGGTGGGGTTCCTATCTATTAAAGTGTTACTGGTGGGGTTGCTATCTATTAAAGTGTATCTGTCCGGGGGGGTGCAATCTATTAAAGTGTTTCTGTCCGGGGGGGTGCTATCTATTAAAGTGTATCTGTCCGGGGGGGTGCTATCTATTAAAGTGTTTCTGTCCGGGGGGGGGTGCTATCTATTAAAGTGTTTCTGTCCGGGGGGGGGGGGTGCTATCTATTAAAGTGTTTCTGGGGGGTGGGTGCTATCGATTAAAGTGTTTCTGGGGGGGGGGCGTGCTATCTATTAAAATGTTTCGGGGGGGTGCTATCTATTAAAGTGTTTCTGGAGGTGGGTGCTATCTATTAAAGTGTTTCTGGAGGTGGGTGCTATCTATTAAAGTGTTTCTGGTGGGGGTGCTATCTATTAAAGTGTTTCTGTCCGGCGGGGGTGCTATCTATTAAAGTGTTTCGGGGGAGGGGGTGGTGCTATCTATTAAAGTGTTTCTGGGGGTGGGTCCTATCTATTAAAGTGTTTCTGGGGGGCCGTGCTATTTATTAAAGTGTTTCTTGGGGCGTGCTATCTATTAAAGTGTTTCTGGGGGGGGGGGTGCTATCTATTAAAGTGTTTCTGGGGGGGTGCTATCTATTAAAGTGTTTCTGTCAGGGGGGTGCTATCTATTAAAGTGTTTCTGGGGGGTGGGTGCTATCTATTAAAATGTTTCTGTCCTGGGGGTGCTATCTATTAAAGTGTTTCTGTCCGGGGGTGCTATCTATTAAAGTGCTTCTGTCCGGGGGTGTGCTATCTATTAAAGTGTTTCTGGGGGTGGGTCCTATCTATTAAAGTGTATCTGTCCGGGGGGGTGCTATCTATTAAAGTGTTTCTGTCCGGGGGGGGGTGCTATCTATTAAAGTGTTTCTGTCCGGGGGGGGGGGGTGCTATCTATTAAAGTGTTTCTGGGGGGTGGGTGCTATCGATTAAAGTGTTTCTGGGGGGGGGCGTGCTATCTATTAAAATGTTTCGGGGGGGTGCTATCTATTAAAGTGTTTCTGGAGGTGGGTGCTATCTATTAAAGTGTTTCTGGAGGTGGGTGCTATCTATTAAAGTGTTTCTGGTGGGGGTGCTATCTATTAAAGTGTTTCTGTCCGGCGGGGGTGCTATCTATTAAAGTGTTTCGGGGGAGGGGGTGGTGCTATCTATTAAAGTGTTTCTGGGGGTGGGTCCTATCTATTAAAGTGTTTCTGGGGGGCCGTGCTATTTATTAAAGTGTTTCTTGGGGCGTGCTATCTATTAAAGTGTTTCTGGGGGGGGGGGTGCTATCTATTAAAGTGTTTCTGGGGGGGTGCTATCTATTAAAGTGTTTCTGTCAGGGGGGTGCTATCTATTAAAGTGTTTCTGGGGGGTGGGTGCTATCTATTAAAATGTTTCTGTCCTGGGGGGGGGGGGGGGGGTGCTATCTATTAAAGTATTTCTGGTGCGGGGTGGGGTTCCTATCTATTAAAGTGTTACTGGTGGGGTTGCTATCTATTAAAGTGTATCTGTCCGGGGGGGTGCAATCTATTAAAGTGTTTCTGTCCGGGGGGGTGCTATCTATTAAAGTGTATCTGTCCGGGGGGGTGCTATCTATTAAAGTGTTTCTGTCCGGGGGGGGTGCTATCTATTAAAGTGTTTCTGTCCGGGGGGGGGGGGGTGCTATCTATTAAAGTGTTTCTGGGGGGTGGGTGCTATCTATTAAAATGTTTCTGTCCTGGGGGTGCTATCTATTAAAGTGTTTCTGTCCGGGGGTGCTATCTATTAAAGTGCTTCTGTCCGGGGGTGTGCTATCTATTAAAGTGTTTCTGGGGGTGGGTCCTATCTATTAAAGTGTTACTGGTGGGGGTGTTATCTATTAAAGTGTATCTGTCCGGGGGGGGGTGCTATCTATTAAAGTGTTTCTGTCCGGGGGGGGGGGGGTGCTATCTATTAAAGTATTTCTGGTGCGGGGTGGGGTTCCTATCTATTAAAGTGTTACTGGTGGGGTTGCTATCTATTAAAGTGTATCTGTCCGGGGGGGTGCAATCTATTAAAGTGTTTCTGTCCGGGGGGGTGCTATCTATTAAAGTGTATCTGTCCGGGGGGGTGCTATCTATTAAAGTGTTTCTGTCCGGGGGGGGTGCTATCTATTAAAGTGTTTCTGTCCGGGGGGGGGGGGGTGCTATCTATTAAAGTGTTTCTGGTGCGGGGTGGGGGTCCTATCTATTAAAGTGTTTCTGGGGAGGGGGGCTCTCTATTAAAGTGTTTCTGGGGGGAGGGATGCTTTGTATTAAAGTGTTTCGGGAGGGGTGCTTTGTTTTAAAGTGGTGATGGGGAGGGTGGACATCCTATTTAGCCACAAGACAGTGCCGACCTGCTAATAAGAAACAAACAAAGGCCGCTTTGAAACAATAAAACAACAATACATCTCTATTGGTTGGTGCGTTACGTTCGCTGGCTGGCAGTTGTATTGCCGCCGCAAACATTTTTGGCCGATTTACTTTCTGCAGGTTGGGAGCCAACAGTCTGCTGCATAACTGTTCAGGTGCCGGCTCCAAGCAATAGCAAGCTGTGAAAGTCAAGACTTGGAGGACAGCAGTTTACAACTCACACTGTGCTCCGACTTGACGGTAACCCCTCACCCAAGTGAGGAGAGGGGTGGTATAAACGCCGAACTTGCCCAAGGATTTTGAGTCAAATTGAGGCAGCGCTGTTCCAGACAGATAGAAATACATTTCAATTTCAGTCGGCATTTCTCGGCAAGGTTGTGCTGGTGATCTCTTTCATTGATTGAAAAATGTTGCACGTTAAGCGAAGGATGGAGTTCAAACATTTTAATAAAGACTTGGGCATCTTTCCCGCTGCATTGGGGGTAAATAAGTAGTCCAGTCTGTTTGCGCCACTCTGTTCGACTACATCAGACTTTATGTCGCACGGTTGAATTGTCAGCGAGCAGCTCCGCTTGGAGGTGAAGAGAAATTTCTCCAGCTCCCTCTCCTGAAGGTCTTGATTCTTCGCTCAATGGCTCCCTGTACAGCAAGTTCTCGCCCAGGCGCTATTCTGCTGTGAACCTTGGATAGAAGGGAGTCTTCTGGTGGGAGTGTTAAGTGGTGGGAGTCCCTTTACCTTCCTGTAGTACACACAGGGAGCACAGCATCGCCTGGCTTGGAGTGGGGCCGCTGCAGAGGCTCACACCTCCTCGGGGTCTGGCCATCGATCAAACTTCATACACATTTAAATTGTAGGACACTGAGAAGTGTAGCGGGACAGGTAGATAAGGTGGTTAAGAAGGCATACGGGATACTTGCCTTCATTAGCCAAGGCATAGAATACAAGAGCAGGGAGGTTATGCTTGAACTGTATAAAACACTGGTTAGGCCAGAGCTGGACTACTGTATACAGTTCTGGTCACCACATTACAGGAACGATGTGATTGCACTGGAGAGGGTACAGAGGAGATTTATGAGGATGTTGCCTGGACTGGAGAATTTCAGCTAGTAGGAAAGATTGGATAGGCTGGGGTTGTTCCCTATGGAACAGAGGAGGCTGAGGGGAGACCTAATTGAGGTGTATAAAATTATGAGGGGCCTAGATAGAATGAATTGGAATGACCTATTCCCCTTATAAGGGGAGTCAAAAACCAGAAGCATAGATTTAAAGTAAGTAGTAGGAGGTTTAGAGGGAATTTGAGGAGAAACGTTTTCACCCAGAGGGCAGTGGGGGTCTGGAACTCACTGCCTGAAAGTGTGGTAGAGGCAGAAACCCTCAGCACATTTAAGAAGTACTTGGATATGCACTTGAAGTGCCGTAACCTACTGGGTTATGGACCAAGAGCTGGAAAGTGGGATTAGGCTGGATAGTTCTTTGTCAGCTGACACAATATACTAAATGGCCTCCTTCTGTGCTGTACATTTCTATGAGTCTATGATTAATTTTCACCATCTCAAAGCCATGTCAACCATTTCACGGGATACAGTCCAACTAATCTCTGCATCCCGGAACAAAGCCTCGATTACACCGAATCTGTGGGCCCACTGCAATTGCTGGTTCACCCAGTCTGTGGGCTCACTGCAATCCCTGGTTCCCCCAGTCTGTGGGCCCACAACAATCCCTGGTTCACCAAGTCTGTGGGCCCACTGCAATACCTGGTTCACCCAGTCTGTGGGCCCACTGCAATTCCTGGTTCACCCAGTCTGTGAGCCTACTGCAATCCCTGGTTCCCCCAGTCTGTGGGCCCACAACAATCCCTGGTTCACCCAGTCTGTGGGCCTACTGCAATCCCTGGTTCCCCCAGTCTGTGGGCCCACAACAATCCCTGGTTCACCCAGTCTGTGGGTCTACTGCAATCCCTGGTTCCCCCAGTCTGTGGGCCCACTGCAATACCTGGTTTGTCCAGTCTGTGGGCCTACTGCAATTCCTGGTTCCCCCAGTCTGTGGGCCCACAACAATCCCTGGTTCACCCAGTCTGTGGGCCTATAACAATCCCTGGTTCACCCAGTCTGTGGGCCTATAACAATCCCTGGTTCACCCAGTCTGTGGGCCTATAATAATCCCTGGTTCACCCAGTCTGTGAGCCCACAACAATCCCTGGTTCACCCAATCTGTGGGCCTATAACAATCCCTGGTTCACCCAGTCTATGGGCCTATAACAATCCCTGGTTCACCCAGTCTGTGAGCCCACAACAATCCCTGGTTCACCCAGTCTGTGGGCCCACTGCAATCCCTGGTTCATCCAGTCTGTGGGCCTACTGCAATTCCTGGTTCCCCCAGTGTGTGGGCCCACAACAATCCCTGGTTCACCCAGTCTGTGGGCCCACTGCAATCCCTGGTTCACCCAGTCTGTGGGCTCACTGCAATCCCTGGTTCACCCATTCTATGGGTCTGCATATCTTTCTCCAAAAATGTGAACTCTTCCCCCCTCCCAATTCTTTATTTCTGGTGGATTCCATACCACTTTCCATTTTAGCTGTTTTGATTTGAGTGCCTCCCTTGCCCCATTATAAAACCTCTGCTTACACAGGAACAGAGGAACAGGAGTGACCATTCAGCCCCACAGGCCTGCTCCACCATTCAATTCGATCATGGCTGATCTGCACCTCACCTCCATTTTGCTGCTTTTGCTCCTTATCTCTTGATATCCATACCTATCGATCTCAGGCTTGAAAGTTCCAGTTAACCCAGCATCCACGGCCTTTTGGTGGAGAGTTCCAAATTTCTCCTTCCCTATGTGTTCCTGATTTTACTCCTGAATGACATAGGTCTAATTTGAAGATTGCGTCTCCTACCAGAGGAAATGATTTATCAGTATCTACAACAACAACAACTTGTATTTATATAGCATCTTTAATGTAGTGAAACATCCCAAGGCACTTCACAGGAGTATTATGCAATAAAAATTTGATACCGAGCCGCATAAGTAGAAATTAGCGCAGGTGACAGGTATGCTTTAAGGAACGTCTTGAAGGAGGAAAGAGAGGTAGAGAGATAGGGATGTTTAGGCAGGGAATTCCAGAGCCTGGGGCCTAGGCAACAGAAGGCACAACCACCAATGGTTGAGCAATTATAATCAGGGATGCTCAGGAGGGCAGAATTAAAGGAGCGCAGACATCTTGGGGGGAGGTTGTGGGCCTGGAGGAGATTACAGAGATAGGGAGGGGTGATGCCATGGAGGGATTTGAAAATAAGATGAGAATTTTGAAATCAAGGCATTGCTTAACCGGAAGCCAATGTAGTTCAGCGAGCACACGGGTGATGGGTGAGCGGGACGATGCGCAGCTGAGTTTTGGATCACCTCTAGTTTATGTAGGGTAGAATGTGGGAGGTCAGCCAGGAGTGCGATGGAATAGTCAAGTCTAGATGTAACAAAGGCATGGATGAGGGCTTCAGCAGCGGATGGGGTGGGGAGGAGGGGGCGGGGGGCGGGGAGAGGGATCAGGTGTGCGGAAATTTAAAAAGTCAAAGAGAAAGGAGAAGGCAATAGTGCAGAGTAGTGATGGGGTAATGATAACCAGAGTGTGACAGGAAGGGACAGAGCGTATAAACATAATAGTGCATTAGAAAATGGGGTCAGAGTAGGAAAAAATGGTAAAAAGGCAAAATTAATCTGAATGCATGCAGCATTCATAACAAGATAGATGAGTTGATGGCACAAATAGAAATAAGCCATTACAGAGGTTGCAAGGTGGCCAAGGTTTGGAACTGAATATTCAGGGGTATTTGCCATTTCAGAAAGATAGGCAGAAAGCAAAAGGAGGTGGGGTAGCTCTATTAATAAAGGATGAGACCAGTGTAGTAGTGAGAAATAATAGCATTATAGAAATTTGCAGCACAAAGGAGGCAACTTGGGGGGAAAATTGCGGTCAGAGGCTTCCTTCATACGAATGCATCCAACCCGAAAAAAATCTACAAAACTACCTGTTGGTCCCGGAGAAACATACGATTCCGGTCCGAGGCCTTCATTCATTGCGCAGGGATCTATCTTTCATGTATGGTCGTCAATGTTGGAATCACATGGCCTGGACCACCAATCACTCGGTAGTATTCTCATTGATCATAATGCGAACTCCGTTTGTGCGAGTTCCCATTACTATCAATGAGAATAACCCCCTAAAACACCGAAACACAGCACAATAAATAAAAAAAGACCTCACATATTTAAAATGAATTAAAATTAAATGTAATTAAGTGTTTTAGAAAAAAATCTATTTGGGAATTTAAAAAAAAGTTTTAATATGTTAAAAATAAACTTACCTTAAACTTCAGGGTTTTTAACATAAAAATTAAATTTTCTATGTTTTAAAAGTGTTGCGCTGGTAAAAGTAAGCTATCTGCCTGCTTTTACCAGGCGTAAAAGTTTGAAGGACATTCGCTGGGCATGAGTTGAGCAAATAGCCCAATCTCTGCCACGCGGACATCCTTCCTGCAGGGATGCGTAGGATCTGTCTCAAGAAATATTGACAGATCGGAAAAAGTGGTTTTCGGTGCAGGCGCATTGAGTCCTGAGAACCGGCTTTTGAGAGGTCTCGCCGGGTCCGTGCACACTTTATATGGACTAGGCGAGGCCGCAATTTTCGACCCGATATTGGCTCAGAAGATCAAGATGTAGAATCAGTTTGGATGGAGATAAGAAAAAATAAGGGAAATAAGTCACTGGTGGGAGTAATCTATTGGCCCCCTACAGTAGCTACACTGTAGGACAGAGTTTAAATCGAGAAATAATGGAGACTTGTAAGAAAGGTATGGCAATAATCATGGGCGATTTTAATCTTCATATTGATTCGAAAAATCAATTTGGCAAAGGTAGCCTTGAGGAAGAGTTTATAGAGTGTATTTGGGCCGATTTTTTAGAACAATATGTTGTGGAACCAACCAGGGAGCAGACTATTTTAGATCTGGTACTGTGTAATGAGACTGGATTAATTAATGATCTCATAGTAAAGGATCCTCTTGGGAAGAGTGATCATAGCATGGTAGATTTTCTAATTCAGTTTGAGAGTAAGAAAGCTAGGTCTCAATCTAGTGTCCTGAACTTAAATAAAGGCAATTACAAAGGTATGAAGGCAGAGTTGGCTAAAGTGGACTGGGAAAATAGATTAAAGGGTAGGATGGTAGATGACCAGTGGCAAACATTTAAGGAGATATTTCATAACTCTCAGCAAAATTATATTCCAGTAAGAGACTCTAAAAGAAGAATGAATCATCCATGGCTAACTAAAGAAGTAAAGGATGGTATCAAATTGAAAACAAAGACATAATGTTGCAAAGAATAGTGGAAGGCTGGAGGATTGGGACATTTTCAGAATCCTGCAAAGGATGACTAAAAAAATAATAAAGAGATAGAAGATAGTTTATGAGAGTAAACTAGCAAGAAATATAAGAACAGATAGTAAGAGTTTCTACAGGTATATAAAAAGGAAGAGAGTAGCTAAAGTAAACGTTGGTCCCTTAGAGGATGGGACTGGGGAATTAATAATGGGAAACAGGGAAACGGCAGAGACTTTGAACAAATATTTTGCATCGGTCTTCACGGTAGAAGACACTAGAAGCAATCCAATAATTTTGGGAGGGGGGTAACTTAAAACAATCACTATCACTAGAGAAAAAATACTAGGCAAACTAATGAGACTAAAGGTCGATAAGTTCCCTGTAACTCATGGCCTGCTTCTAGGGTCTTAAAAGAAGTGGCTGCAGAAATAGTGGATGCATTGGTTGTAATCTGCCAAAATTCCCTGGATTCTGGAGAGGTCCCAATGGATTGTAAAACCGCAAATGTAATGTCCCTATTTAAGAAAGGAGGGAGACAGAAAGTAGGAAATTATAGACCAGTTAGCCTAACATCTGTCATTGGGGAAATACTGGAATCCATTATTAAGGAAGTAGTAGCAGGACATTTAGAAAATTATAATAAACTCAAGCAGAGTCAGTATGGTTTTATGAAAGGGAAATCATGTTTGACAAATTTGCTGGAGTTCTTTGAGAATGTAATGTGTAGGATGGATAAAGTGGAACCAGTAGATGTCGTGTATTTGGATTTCCAGAAGGCATTCGATAAGGTGCCTCATAAAAGGTTACTGTACAAGATAAGAGGGGTAATATATTAACATGGATAGAGGATTGACTAACTAACAGAAAACAGAAAACGGGATAAATTGGTCATTTTCAGGTTGGCAAAGTGTAACTAGTGGGGTGCCACAGGAATCAATGCTGGAGCCTCAATGCTTTACAATCTATATTAATAATTTGGATGAAGGGACCGAGTATAATGTAGCCAAATTTGCTGATGATACAAAGATATGTGGTAAAGCAAGTTGTGAGGAGGACGCAAAGTGAGTGGGCAAAAATTTGGCAGATGGAGTATAATGTGGAAAATGTGAGGTTATCCACTTTCGTAGGAAAAATAAAAAAGCAAATTATCATTTAAATGAAGAGAGATGACAAAATTATGCAGTATAGAGAAACTGAGGGTCCTTGTACATGAAACACAGCAAGTAATTAGGAACGAAAATGGAATGTTGGCTTTTATTGCAAGGGGGATGGAAACATAGAAACATAGAAAATAGGTGCAGGAGCAGGCCATTCGGCCCTTTGAGCCTGCACCACCATTCATTATGATCATGGCTGATCATGCAACTTCAGCACCCCACTCCTGCCTTCTCTCCATACTCCCTGATCCCTTTAGTCGTAAGGGCCACATCTAACTCCCTTTTGAATATATCCAACAAACTAGGCTCAACAACTTTCTGTGGTAGAGAATTCCATAGGTTCACAATTCTCTGGGTGAAAAGGTTTTTCCTCATCTCGGTCCTAGTATAAAAGTAGGGAAGTCTTGCTACAACTGTAAATGGTATTGGTGAGACCACACCTGAAGTACTGCGTACAGTTTTGGTCCCCTTATTTAAGGAGGGATTTACTTGCATTGGAGGCAGTTCAGAGAAGGTTCACGAGGTTGATTCCTGAGTTGAAGGGGTTGTCTTATGAAGAAAGGTTCAGCAGGTTGGGCCTATACTCATTGGAGTTTAGAAGAATGAGCCGTGATCTTTTTGAAACATTTAAGATTCTGAGGCGGTTTGACAGGGTAGATGCAGAGAGGATGTTTCCCCTCGTGGGTGAGTCTAGAACTGGGGGCATAGTTTCAGAATAAGGGGTCGCCCATGTAAAAAGGAAATGAGGAGGAATTTCTTCTCTCAGAGTGTCATGAATCTTTGAAATTCTCTACCCCAGAGAGCTGTGGAGGCTGGGTCATTGAATATATTTAAAGTGGAGATAGACAAATTTTTGAATGATAAGCGAGTCAAGGGTTAAGTAGAGCGTGTAGGGAAGTAGAGTTGAGGCCAAGATTAGATCAGCCATGATCTTATTGAATGGCAGAGCAGACTCGAGGGTTTGAATGGCCTACTCCTGCTCCTATTTCTTATGTCCTTATGAACTGAGGCAAGGGTGGAGACGAGTGTTGTTACGGAGGTGGAACTAGGCGGTCTTAGTTATGCTGCAGATATGTGGTCGACAGCTCATATTCATCCAACCTTTCCAATCCTTTTAACATTTTAATCACCTCGATCAGATCGATCCTCAATCTCTTATGATCAAGGAAACACACGCCATGTTTCTGCTACCTGCCCTCATATTTTAACCCTTTTACCTTATTTATTCAACCAGCCACATATCCATATGTAAAAAGGTCAACTACAATTCTAAAAAATCACCAAAAGGGGCAATCTAGAAACAAAAAAGAAATAGGGTGATGGTGGTGGGGGGAGGGGTTAAATATCTAGAGATATTTTTAAAGGACACGGCCTATAGGATAAAATAATAAAGATTTATTTAGTGGGAGTGAGAGGAACAAGGACGGGATTATATTACGTAACCATCTTGGTTTTTCTTTGCTTAATTGTAGTGTAACCTGTACTTTCCCCGCTAGTTTGCATTTATTTTGGTGAAGGGGACGACCCTAGAGCCACATCAATGGAACTGAATGAACACAGGCAGCTTCAAACAGTATTAAAGCCGATATCCCAGTAGTGTTCATGGCAAACTTCTAAGGCGCCACTGAATCGGGCCAGTTCCTTCTTTGAGACGAGTGTGTGTTAGCCGTGGCTCAGTGGGTAGCAGGATTGGAGGTCGGCAAATACAGCTGAAGTGGCGAGAGATCGTAGAGCAATGTGATCGAGGCCCAGGAGAGGTGAGGGCCCAGGGGCAGCACGGGCCAGCCCACACTGCGATACGTGCACACTAGGTCTGTGCAGCAGAGCTGGTCTCCAGTCGTCCTGGTCAATCCTTGCCACTGGACCAAGACACTGTCAAGAGCGTGTGGTGGCTGGTGTGCAACGGCCACCACACGTTAAAAAAAAAATCCAAGCACAGGCACCTTCTGCTCTTCAATATGCAGTTCGGACCTGGAATAATAGGTCCTTCATTGAAACTCATCCTTTTTTGGGGGAAGCAAGTCATCCTCGATAGGAGGGATCGCCTAAGAAGAAGTAGTTCATGGGGACCAGTCTGTACAAACTCCTCACATATATGCTCTGCGAGTTAAAGTGCGTACCCATTAATAAAAAATGGAAAACAAAACCAAAATGACGAAGTAATATAAAAGTTCAAAATAAGAAGCAAACTGGAAAAATATAAGAATTTCTGAAATTAAACTTCTCCTGCTGGTTTGAAATGAACATGCAGGACGCACAGTGTCCTGAACTAGCTTTGTTTTAAAACAAGTCAAGTATTATTTTCAAAACGTTTTCATAAACCCATTATTTTAGTTTATCCTCCCGTTTAGATTATAAACCTGCGCCGGCACATAAGCAAGAAGATTGATCACTGGAATAACTAACTATGGTAAATGTCTCAGCATCGCAATCACAAATGCGACACAATTATTAAACCCTGTTTACTTCAAGAAGTCGTCAATATTCTCTGAGTCTGTATCTTTCCTGTAAGTTTTATTATCTAACGTCCATATAGAAAATATATGCGAAATAGGAGATTTTGAGCGCTCGGAAGAGTTTTCGCCGCTCAGGGCGTAAATGTGTCAAATCAGCAAACCTGGCACATTTTAATTTGTTTTTCATTTCCCTGCAGCCCTTTTCAATCCACTGACTGTCTTATTGTCCTGGAGCATATACAACTTGCAAAGCGAAAGATGAGAACCAGACTACTTGGATCTTTTCAAAAAGTGTAATGTCTAGTCGGACATTTCTATGGACATATACAGTCAGATACAGACGCACACATGCGGATACAGATACAGGCATATGTACAATCTCAGGTGCATAGGCACACACACTCATCGATACAAACATACAAACGCACACAGACGCAGAGATATAGACACATTAACAAACACAGACAACCGACACACAGATACATGCACAAGCAGACAGATACATTTAGACACATGGATACAGATACAGATATACAGATACAGACATACATACAATCCCAGATATATAAATATACATACACATATACAGACACACGCAGATACATGCAAACACACGCGCCCATACACATGTCGATACAGACACACTCTCTTCCACAGACACACATACAAACAGAAATACACGAACATATAGATACACACATAGAGATATACTTGCGCGCGCTCATACACAAGGCTCCTTTTGGAAAATCTCGAGTTTTGCAAACATCGAAAATAACTTCTCCACGCGGTTGTTAAGAGTTGCGATGCATTAATTCGGCCAAATCTTGCTTCAGAATTAATCAGAACTTCCAGTTCCCCTTGACCAGACCCCAGATTTGCATTATTAGTGCCCGCTGCAGGATTCGTCAGGAATGCATTATAAAAGAGAGTTTCAAGCAATTTAAACCCGTTATTAAACTATCCGAATAGTGTGAGCTCAAATACTTTAATCGGTTCTCATTTCACGCGATTATTGTAATAAAGTAATTCTGTCAAGCACAAGTTACTTTTCGTTAAACGTGAGGTGCCCTATTCAGTGCTGGTAATACGCTGTTCATTTGCTATCGAAAGAGTAAACCATCAGGCCTGTTATAAAACAGAGCAAGTGGCGGTGCAGGTAAAACGTGCAATACACAAAGCGGGTTGCCGTGTGAGATAACTATTGTTATTAAACATTCCTTATTCAGAAAATGAAGAGTCATGGCATTTCCAATTATGTTTTAAATATTGTCCAGTCTGCGTGAGCTCTATCAGTAATTTAATGTTCGTTATTTGTTTTAAATTCAATATAAATATCGATTATTTAGCTGCTTGAGTTTAACTGGAGAAGCAACCGAAATCCAGGTTTAAAATTTTTTTTTCAATTGTAAATGCTAACACGCCCTAATCCCCGTTAGTGAAATCATATTCCGTGATCAGCATCTCTGCGATTCTATCACAGCCATTCGCTTTCGAAACTTACAGAAAAAAAAAGTTCATATTTCTGTCCGTGACCAGAGGACACAGATTTCAGGTACCTGGCAAAAAAAAACCAGAGGGAATGACGAGGAGATTTTTTTTAAACACTTATGATGATCTGGAATGCACTGCCTGAAGGACGGTGGAAGCAGATTCAATAGTAACTTTGGAAAGGGGAGTGAATAAATTCTTCAAGGGGAGAAAATTGCAGGGCTATGGAGGAAAGAGCAGGGGAGTGGGACTAATTGGATAGCACTTTCAAAAAGCCAGTACAGACCCGATGGGCCGAATCGCCTCCGCAGTGCTGTAAAATTCTATATCAAAATATGTGACAAAAGTACACATTTTCAAAATGCACGAGATCCCCAGAGGCTAACTAGTAATGGTGATAACTGTCTGTGGCTGTGGGTAATACAGAGACAGAAGGTGGGGGAATTGTGATGGAAGGTTTGCTTGGCGTCCTGTCCATTTTATGCAGGGGCTTGTTTTAGTGTTTCCCTATGTGTTTTTATTCACTCCGTTTCATAAACTCTACAAACTGAGAAATCGTTAGCAGAAACCCATTACGACATCGTTATTTGTTAACCTTCGATCCAAGGTATTTGCGAATACAGAATGAAATGGTTCCTCGCTATTATAAACACGATGATCTTTAAAAATATGGATTGAAAGGAATAAAAGTAATGCAGACGGTACATAGATCCGCTCAGCTTCTTTTGGAGATATTGGATCGATGATATAGCCGCAGAGGTCCAACGCCACGTCCTAACTAATCCTAATCAAAACGGAGAGGCGGCAGAAACCGGGGCCCTTAAAGGAATCTATCTGAACTGAAAAATAATTTATTCAGGGTCTGTTAATCTTTTGAAAACTGGTACAGTGTTTACACTTAACAAAGTGAAACAAGTTAGACCGAGAAATGTGTTCATATTTACAGAAAACGCCCAATAAAAAAGTACACATTTTCCCTTTTCTGCTCAAACTATTTAAGACGAGATAGTGAACGGGTATAACGTGGCATAAACTCGGGACTGGTACCAGAGTGCACTCGGGGAGATTAGGGGCAGCTTTTTACCTTCAATACAATACTGAAATGGCTATTGAAACCGAGTTAATCATTACAGTTAATACGGAATTGGACAAACACTTGAAGAAGAAATATGAAAAGGACATGGAGAAACACGAGAGAAGATCAGTCTGATGGGCACAAGCACGTGGGAGCGCATGATCTCTCTCCGCACTGGTATGTCTTTCATTCTATGTCTTACACATCAGAATATGTTGATCTGCACAACTGCGAGTTTTGAAAGGCTTGCTCTGTGCTGACATGGCTAACTTTTACATCACTTACTAAACATCGCAAACATGGAAACCAGCCGACGCTTTATTTTCATCCGCGGCCCATTTGCTCTGCTGCGTTTTAACTATGAGTTTTTAAGTTACTCAAAAGTTGAGGAAGAAGCTTTATGTAAATATATTATTGATTTTTATAAACCTATGATTATTAGAAACTATCCAATGGAACCCGCTTCAAATTTACCTACACATAATACAGACAAGGACAGAACATAACTGTACACAGAATGCCAGGTCGTTTCCTTGTTATATATATTTTTTTAATAAAGTAGAGTAAAACTTTTATTGAATTCCATTCACTAAATTCACACATGTCATGAATCGGATCCACAGCAGGAGTTTAAGGAAGGCAGAACGAATATTTTTAGAGAAGGAGCTAACCGTAGCTAACTTCCTACATCAACAAACAGAGGTGGGCAACTGGCAGAGGGAATAATTCGGTTGCAATGAATGTAATACGATTGTTTTTCTTGATTTAAAAATGACAGACAGTATTCCTTGTAATGGTGCTGCGTGGGTTCCGTTTTATACAACGGCCATGGTCAGCTATACCGGAGCATCCAATGGCCTGGAGCAAGGCTTCTTTACAAAGCAGGCACACAGACAGCAAATGTGTTTACACTGACGATGTGAATGTAATTCTTTCTAGGGATTTGGATTTATGCACTTGTCCATCTGTATTTTAAAAAATATTTTCGAGTTGCAATATTACTGCAAGTCGTTATAAGTTAGCCTGGTTTTGAACAATATTTTCTTAACGCACAGAACGCCTGCATTATATGGATCGCACACTTTCCACCACGGTCCTCAACTGTTTAATAAACAATTGCAATATGTGTTCTAAAATGTCATTTGTTTGAAAACAAAACAAAGAAAAATCCCGAATCTGTGTAAAATTAGTTTGCGAATCAAATTGTATGGTTCAAACAAAGGAATACGGTCCCTTAAAATAGCACTGGGAACGCCCGGGAGTCAGACATGTGCATTGCACTGAACACAATGATCATGTCAGATTGGGGCAGGGCAGGACCAGGACGGGCGAGGCAAGGGGACACCTTGAAAACGGAATTAAAAGCAAACGAAGAAAAAAAATCTAAGGATCCGGGAACACGGACACCGATTTCAGAGTAGGCTTGACCATGGTCCGGTTACTTTCCAAACAGGTCTGTGCAGAGGATAGAATTGAACTGCACGCAGTCAGTCCGGTTTAAATATATGAATAAATTAAATAAATACTTTCTAAATAACATTTATTATGACGGGCCAAAAGGCGTGGATTATATTTCTCTCTCTCTCTCACACACATACACACAAAGTTTTAGGGAGCATGTCTGTGAAGCAATATTATAATTGTAGTTTCTTCGCCTGTGCTTTTTTGCAACAGTCTGTCACGAATATTGCTCGGATAACCAGGAGCTACAAAGAGGGGCTTCTGCTGGTTTCCCTCTGCTCGCCCTCAGACTTGTCCTGTCATCACCGTTTTCCATCAAATCCCGTGTTTACCAGTCTGGGTGCAGACCAGAGGGAGGGGGACGCCCAGCCCCCGGCACATTGCGCCGCTCGGGTACACACAGAGAGCCGCCTCGCCCTTGCCTGGCAAATCGGCGTGAAGTCTAGATGAAACCTTCGGCGACAGTGCAAAATATATACAAATGAGCGGCGGGACTGCGTGGAGGTCAGAGCCCGGGGTTAGGTGACTTCCAGCTCAGTCTAATGCATTTCCCTGTTTCGATTTGCGCTTGTATTACTGGCTGTTGAGAGCTCGCTCAGAGTTTCAAATTCACCTCAAAACAGCTTGCCACACATTGGGAACATTTATATCCGTTCTCAGTAAATTACATATAAAGAAAGCTAAACCAAATCGCATTCGGTATGAAGATCCGATCGTTAGAACCCAAATAAATGTTCCATCAAATGTAGGGATGTCGACACGTGATCTTCTGAGCAAATATGTACAACAAAATATTACAGACACTCAGGCTGAAGGATTCAGCCATTCCAGTCATGGCACTCATTTTAATTCCATGTACTTTCATACTTTGACCAAGACTATCACAGGCATCGCCTCCATAAAGCGTCCTATCGTCGAACAAGCACCCTTCCATTGCAAAAAAAAACCCACAGATAAAAAAAATGTAAGATATTAATTATAACTCAAGTTCCGAAAACAGATTTCTGCCCTTTCCAAGATGTCAAGCTTATACGAGGCATTCCTTAACCGGCTCCAGAGCTCTGCTGTGTTTATATGTTATTTTCCAAATCCGAAAGCACTATTTAAACGTGTGGAAGATATTGCAAGGCGCCCACATACATACACAAACACACAACACACACACCAAAAATGGAGCACAAGTAATGTGAAATTTGTATTATTATTTATCCGTTTCTGTTGAAATAATGCGGGGGAAATCCTGAGCAATGCAAACAAGGTTTCGGCAATTTAAGACTGTTGGTAATTCAAAGAAGAAACAAATATCTCACAGTGGTCTAAGTTTTCTAGAAACCCTGTTTGTCTGTGTTTATTAAGGTTAAGGCGCTTTTATAGAGAGTGATAAAACAAATGGTGCAACCATTTCAGATAGGAACACAAAAAAATAAAATGTCACCACATTTGTTATTACTCCAAGATAATTAATTCGCACAAGAGAATTAAATAACCTACAACGCTGGGGGAGACATATTTGTGTAACTTATTAAATTATAAATACATATATGTACATTTTTATAAATAATAAATAGTGTTAAACACTCAAAAAGAAAATAAAACAAACTTACTCCAAACGTTTCGCTAGTATTTTGGATTATGCAGTAGTGTTACCTTTGGTCAAAGTGAAGTCTGGGTTTCAGACTAAAGGTAACGTATTCCCTTTTTTGTCGCGTTAATATTGCAAAGCAAACCGGTTGCATTGGTTTTTTTTCTCCCTTTCCATTTAAACTATAAAAAGAAGGCAGGAGCTATTTTTTTCGCTGTTTGCAGTAGCAAGTGTGCAAGGTACCTTCGACATTATATCATTATTACAGGATGAAACTACAGCCTTCGAGACTTTTTTAAAAATGTTTTTTTTTCCAGAGCATATAAGAGTCAATATCCGACTAACACTAGATGTAATAATCTAGCAAATATATCAGCACAGGTTTCCTGAAGTAAGGTGCAGCTTTTAGTTTTGCATAGCATTTGTTTGCTACCTACTGTCACGTCCAGGGCCTACATCAGTGCAAAAAGGAATTGCTAGAAGCCCCTCCGCTCTGCTGTGACAAGTAGCTGGTAAAGCCAGCGGCGAGTCCGGACGGGAAAGTGGAGAGGGACGGTCTGAGGGTCTCGCCGATGAGAGACGAGGCTGCTGGAGGAGAGCTGGAGGGGGCCCCTGGGTTCCCCATCCCCGGTCCGCTCTGGTGCTGCACCGACTGCGAGTGGTGCAGCGACGGGAAAAAGTAGCCGGCCTGTCCCGACAGCAGGCTGACCGAGCAAGGGTTCACCGTGTAGCCGTTGGCCAGCCCGCACTGTACTGATCCCCGGAGCAAGGGGTGAGCGAGTTCCCCTCCGCCCATCTGCTCGACCCCGGAGCCACAGCCGGAAAGCAAGGAGCTGTAGGTGGGGGCTTGGTTCAAAAAGCTGGAGGCAGCGCTGCTGTAAGTGAGGCTGTTGTGGGGATGGTGCAAGGACAGAAACGGCGAGAGCGGCCAGTACAGGGGGTTGCCCCGATCCACCAAGCCCAGCCCGGACGGCGAAAGACGAAGCCCTCTTTTGAAAGCCAGCTTGCCCCGTGACGTGGCGGATCTCCGCCGGAGTTTCCCCGTCGTCCCGCCGATGAACACGTCGTCGCTGGACGGGTCCAACATCCAGTAATTCCCTTTTCCGGGGTCATCGTAGTGCCGGGGCACCTTGACGAAACATTTATTGAGGCTGAGGTTGTGGCGGATGGAGTTCTGCCAGCCCTGCTTGTTCTCCCGGTAGTAAGGGAAATTCTTCATGATGAACTCGTAGATGCCGTTGAGAGTCAGCCTCTTCTCCGGGCTCTGCCGGATGGCCATCATGATCAGGGCGTTATAGCTGAAAGGCGGCTTGTCGTATTTGCCCGGTTTCTTCTCGTCCTTTTTGTGATCGTCCTCCTCGGCGGCCACCGGCGTGTCGGCGTCGCCCTGGTATTTAAAGTCAGACTTGAGAGCCCCGCTCTCGGGTTCCCCGTTTGTGACGCTCTGGAGCCCGGCTCGGCAGCTCTGGTGGTTGTCACTTTGTTGCACCGCTTCGGGGAGCAGCAAGCTCTTGATACTGAAAGAGGTGGACTTCGGAACCATTTTCGGCTGCTTCTCATCTCCCATGCTCAACATCACGCGCGCTCTCTCTCTTTTTTTAATCCTCGCCTCTCTCCCTCGTTCAAATAATTTTTTTAAAAAGAGGTCAAAGAGAGCACGCTGGAGCGACCGGGAGACTGCAGGCGGGAGGATACTTGACGAGGAACAGAGCGGGCCAACCTGAATCAAAACAGGTAATTAACTGGGGGGGGGGGGGGGGGGTGGGGGGAGGAAGAGAAGCGACGCCTCCATCAATAAGTTACTTTAAACATTTTTTTTCCGCGATGGATGTCCAATCAGGTTTGAGTGGAAGACGCTTTAACCCGCCTCTTTCCAGCCAATCAGCCTAAAGATGTTGTGTATCTATTTGGGCTCTGAAATTGATTTGAAATTGACCAACACGGTCTATAGGGCGGATTGGGGAAGGAAAGAGGACACCGGGCCATGCAGGTAATGGATCGATTACCACTCACTGACTCTTATGTCATTTATTCAACGTTTTTTTTTACCTTGTTTTTATTCTGACAGGGGTGAAGCACTGTAGAGGATAAGCACAAATATGGGTTAGACAAACTGATTTAAAAATACAGATTAAAACGTTCTGTTGTTTTTGTCTCTTGTTATATCTTTCGTGATCGCTTTTCTCTGTTAGAGAGATTCTGCAGATAGCATTCGTCAAAATGATACATTGATTGCAGTTTCTCGGACACTGTTAAATTGTTTGTATTCCCTCTTAATTCATGGAAGCGGAAAGTCTTCTTGTTCAAGCAAATAATCCCCCAAAATTCATTTGTTTATTGTTGATCTGCATTGTTAAAATGTATCTTAACAGAGCCAACAATTAGTCAAGGAGACATCAATGAACCAAAACAAAACACGGCAGAACGGCGCTGGGGAAACAAGTCTTTAAGAGCGCTCTTTGTTAAGTGCTAATTGGGTTTAGGAAGTGGCGGTTCAACTCTCATTAGAAACTCTTGGTCGTGGGTCAGTGCTGCTGGGCTTTCTCTGCAACCTCTTCCCGATGGGAGAGTTTTTACCTTTGTGTTCATTTCTTTAAAAAAAAGGAAAGTCGATGTTAATTTCCCAAACCCACAGAAACAGCAGGCAGTAATAGTCCGGTGTCACTAAAAGTCTGGTGGGCAGGTAATTGAGAAGTGCACATTCACACATTCTCTCCTTTGCCATGAGCAAGCGAAAGAACGGGAGGAAACAACCCGTTTGCACTTCAGTTTCTTATGGTTCTGTCGCTTCACGGGGGAAAAAAACCAGCACAGGATTAAATGTAATAAAGTGCAAAAGATGAGCGGGGAGCTGCGATGAGTAGCGATACACGAGTTCTGGGGAATGACAAGGTGTACGAGTTTGAGATTACTCTTGTGATATTGAAAAAACTCAGTTACTAAAAGCGATTAAAATAGGAAAGGAAGGAGCACGTTTACGAGGGAGAATAACAGGGAGAGTTCATCTCGATCACCTCACTCGTTACAATTAGAAATAAACAGCAGACGGTCAGACCGAGAAACGCCGTGCTCCTTTATTGGTGCACTTTTTGATTAGAGCGCAAAAATGAAAGTAACAGAACAGTGACAAATATTCTGTAGTATCTGATACAACTGTGATAGCAACATTTATGAAAGGAAATGGGACGTGGGATGTATCACAGTCGTGCAGTCAGCCGCGGTGTGATTCTGAAAATACACGGAACATTAAAAAAAAACAGCAAGAGGGGTGTACATGACGAAAGGAAAGGTCGGGTATATTAATGCAGAGTAAATGTTAAAGGTGTTCTTGAAAGTGGATTACAGGGCCTGGGAAGGAGGCTGAGATTGAAGTATACAGTATGGGAACCACTGGAAATTATATATGCATAAATAATTGGTTATTTCTTGCATTCTGCACCATTATGCATTTATATTTTAAATTTTAGAAAGCCAACCCTTTTAATAATAGTCTAATTATCTAATAAAAAGACAGCCCCCCTCCCTGTAAATGAACCAGGGTGAGAGGTAAAAACAGAACATGTTGGAAATACTCAGCAGGGTGAGAGATAGTTTGAACGCTTTTTTCAACATTAAACCAATTGTAAAATGTCTGCGGTGTTTCCATTCAAGAAATCCTCAAAATAAACCGTAAATAAATGAATAGGATTTATTGACAGTAATGGGTATGTAACGCCGAGTGCAACCGGTCCAGACTCAGGTAAAGTAGGCATTTCAGCCTTTCTCCAGCAATTCATTTTCAGACGTTATTCGCGGCACGGCTTATTATGATTAATTTTAAACATTAATATTTGCTAGGTTAATACTGTCTTAGTAGCATAATTAATTCAGTTGGGTTTGAAGTATTTTTTAAAGAGATTGAAATGTTATTTCAAGTCACATTTATAAATGTTAGTAGGAGTTTGGTGAAACGTCTAATCGAAAGTTATATTTTCTGAGCGAACACATCCACAAAATTCGTTCCCAATATACCAGTGTCGAAATATTGCTTACTTATGGAGCTTAAACAATCATAGGGCGGTCAAGATGGAGTGATGTTATCTGCACCATGACTTTAACAGGCGCTTTATAGTAACACACAGATACATGACGAACAACCCGAAGCACAATTAAGAACTGTCTAAGTATAAACACGTTGGCACTGCACTGCAATAGTCCCGAAATTATCAAAGTAAAGGAAATATATGCAATACTCGGAAGAGTTTATTTAACGAACCCATCCAATTTAAATGAAAAATAAAGTATCTGGCAATTAGACAATTTCCTTTTTCCCCTACTGCTGGGTTTCTGATTGAGGCTATCGTATTTTTAATGTGCGTGTTTCTTCTTCTGCAAGCTTCACTCTTTGAGAATGTACCCGTTTATATGCGTGTCCAATTATTTCGCTTTTCAGTATCTGTACATCTATATTTGTTTATGTAGGTGCCTATTTATCTATCTGCTTTTCTAACCGTATATCTGTCTGTGCGTTATAGGGATATAAAGAGGCATGTATTCCGATTTCCTCCCAACTTTCCATTCTGGCGGAGTAATTGACACCAAGACACCGCTCTGTAGTCCGCTTTACAGTCAGGATAAACGGATTCCGGTTAGTACAATTCGTTTTACACATAAGTCATTTCTAAGAGTTGAGACCTTGGCGTTTTGATTTTTCCCCCTGTTTTCTGAAACTCTTCTTTACAAAAAAATAATATTCAGAGGGGGAAACTCGCCGAATCCACTGTATGAGATGGAAGTTTAAGAATTGATGCAAGTTTTACAGAGCACAGTATGAGGGGCTAAATAGAATCGCATCAATTTGTATTTATTTTGACTGTGGTACCCACAGGTTAAATGATAACATTTACCTTTCCAACTCGTTTTAATAGAGATTTATTACGAATAGCCTGGCATTTCATTATTAGACGGCATTTACAACAATAGCAAAAAGCTTCACAATTGGCCGTGGGTTAGAAAGTTAAAGACAGTCCTGATTAATATTGTGCAAGGTCTGGTTTGATCTAAATCGGTGGGGAGTACATTCTCGCAGTATGGGCACATTCTCCCTGCGACAGAAAGGTTTGCTGTAATGAATTTTAAAAGAAATTTGAGGAGTGGGGAGTCTCTATAAAAATATTAAGGAATGCGCCGTTAGTGAATCTATTCTATGATCAATGCTGAATTAATTCTCTAAAGGCACCATTAAAAATCACTTTTGCGGAGTTATTGGGTAATGGCAGTATAACGAGTATTTACACCCAGCTATCAAATTACACCATTATAATAAAGAGGTAATATCAGACAAGGAACTCTGTCTATATATTGGAATTTTAATTTTTTTGACGCATCCAGCTTTAAAACCTGATCATACCTTGCTCCCATGTTCATTATTGCCATTAAACCCCATTGATTTTTGAAGTATTTTTTGAGATTGGCTAACTCAGCTTCCCTGATCGAGTAGGTAAACGCAATGCTCAGTGTAGTGCTAACCCACACAGACCAGAAAGTCCCCCATCTGTGCTGAGTTATTTGAGCTCTCTCAGCCTGTGGACCACTAGAACTGGCCTCAGCGAACCTGGATTGGGGAGGGGGGAAGTTAGTCAGGATTCTTCACTTCAGCTGGAGAATACATGTGTCTGGATGCTGGGCGAAGCCAGGACTCAAATTGGATTGTGGTGCACTTCCTGCTACAGTAGACTACCATCATGCATGAGGAACGGGAAAGTCCTGGAGGGCGGCTGCACCCATGGAGCCACTTGCTGGCAAAATTCAAATCCTTCTGAAGAGGAGGTAGAAATACTTGTCTGACCAGAGATCTAAATGTTTCAAATGGAATTTAAACCGAGGGTAATAGTTAATACTCCGATGGGGTTCCCAGAAGAAAGAAGGAAGAAAATTTCTAAAATCAGCACTGAGTGATTCTCCTCCCCTATTCTAACTTTATACAGTACTTTAAAGACCAAAAATAGTCTCGGGTGGGGGCACAAAACGGGCGGTATCGGATCGGCTGCCCATTATACGCAGCGCCTGATATTCAGCTCCATCACAGTCAATGTAACTAGATATCAGGCGCTGTGTATCACGGGCAGCCGATCCGATACTGCCCGTTTTGAGCCACTGCCCAAGATGAATTTCTAGGCCCAATTTTCTTTCCCCTTCTATTTTCCCAACAACACTGACATGCTGGAGTAAGGTCAAATAGCCCTTTTTTCACACAGGAGCCAAGACAATCAGTGTCCACTGACTGTGGGAGCAATCACAGCTGAGCCCGATCCTGTCCAGCAGGGGTTACTGAATAACAGCAGTGGGAACCTTGGTAGATCCCCCCACCAGCCTATTCCCTAACCTAAAGCACTTCAGCCAAAAGTAACACTCCTAGCACCACGCTGGTTGAGGGGAACTAACTCAGCATAGACCAGAGATTAAACGTGGGACTTTCCTGTCAGTATGGCTCAGTTCCACATTATCCAGTACACGTAGCAACTGAACTATTGAGGACATTACTAACTTGGACTCAAATATTAAACACCATTGGCCGAAAAGACACCTGTGAGAAAATATTTTTCACTCTCACTCAGTAACTGAGATCAGCAGGAAACTGTTTTCAGTCATTCATGATGCCAGCTGGCAAGCCAACCTTAAACACTCCTGCTTCATTTCTTCATTCTCCAGGTTAAGTATGGCTGAGAAATATAAAGTAGGAATGGAGAACGGTGCCTTTCCTTATTTTTGTTTAAGAACATAATAAATAGGAGCAGGAGTGGACCATACTGCCCTCGAGCTTGCTCTTCCATTCAATAAGATCGTGGCTGATTTTCTACCTCAACTTCACTTTCCTTACCTATCCCCATATCCCTTGATTCCCTTAGTGTCCAAAAATCTATCGATCTCATTCCTGAATATACTCAATGGCTGAGCATTCACAGCCCTCTGGGGTAGAGAATTCCAAAGATTCACCACCCTCTGAATGAAGAAATGTCTCCCTATTTCAGTCCTAAATGGCCGACCTCTTATCCTGAGACTATGACCCCTAGTTCCAGATTCTCCTGCCACGGGAAATAGCCTCTCAGCATCTACCCTGTCAAGCCCTCTAAGAATTTTATATGTTTCAATGAGATCACCTCTCATTCTTACAGGCCCATTCTACTCAATTTCTCCTCATATGACAACCCTCTCATCCCAGGAATCAATTTAGTGAACCTTCATTGCACCACCTGCAAGGCAAGTATATCCTTCCTTAGATAAGGAGACCAAAACTGTGCACAGTATTCCAGGTGTGGTCTCATTAAAAGCCGTATGTAATTGCGGCAAGACTTCCTTACTGTTATACTCCCATCCCTTGCAATAAATGTTTACATACCATTTACCTTCCCAATTGCTTGCTGTAGCTACATGTTAACTTTCTGTGTTTCATGTACAAGGGCATCCAAATCCCTCTGAATACCAACATTTATTAGTCTCTCAACCTTTAAAAAAATATTCTGCTTTTCTAATCCTCCTACCAAAGTGGTTATTTCTGCCAAAAAGGCTGCCTTATTAAAATGTATTGATTCAGCTGATAAATGGTGAAACTAAGCCCGTGTGTGCTGTCAGCTGATCTCAGCTGGGATGATATCAGGGGTGTTGCAAATCGTTACAGCACCCTTGCCTAGGAAGGGGAGGGGGAAACTCAATCACAGGCCCTACGTCTGATCAATAAACACTGATGCTTTCAGGAAAATCCATGTGCGTGGACACGGGGTGAGGACATGACTACTGTCCCATGATCAAATAGCCTGCTGACATGGGTGGCTTCCCATATCGAGGGACAAGAAATAAAAATCACTGTATGAACAGCTAGACACTTAGTGATCTCTTTTTTTTCCTCCTTATTGAATCACTTTTAATGTTTAGTCCAAGGGTACAAGAAGTATTAGATCACTGATGAATCAATATCAGTGCTGTTATAGGCAATCACAATGTTATAAAACCCTGCTACACTCACTCAGAGCACTGATGTATATTCAGTTCTCAGAATGTGGAACTCTATCGGGGGGATTAGTGACCACTGGCTGGCAAATCAGATCACATGATTTTAACAAACATTCTAGTGCTGGGTAATTAATGGCGCAGACTACTGCACAAAGCACTACAAGGTCACCTTGGTTGTTGCTTTTCATCCTCTATGAGAAATGCTTTACTGCCAAAAGACATTTTACTGACACGTTAGCTGTTTTCTTTTTGACATCATATAGCTGACAGAAGAATTACAAACCAAAACAGTTCATTTGTTTAGTACCATAAAAGTATTTGCCTGAAATCTGAAACTTCACTAAATTTATGAATGCATATTGTAGAGGATCTAGGTAGATATCAGAGTCTGATATCAACATTCATTGTTTGATCTGAAGAATTCAATATTCAATGGAAATGGGGAAAATAACCTGGCAAACTTTGCCATGCTTCTTTGTAACTGATTTTTAAAATCTCCACTGACGAATGCAGACTTCCTTCTTTCAAAATTACTGCCATTGCAGGATTACCTTTTTAGTACTATAATCTCAAAGCTGAATTTCTTCCATTAATTTCTAATGTTTTAATGTAATTCTAGATGCTGTGCCAAAGCACCAATTTCATTGGAGCATCCATGTATCAAACTGTAACAGGTTAAATGATGCAACACTTTCAAACTCCATATTAATGCTAAATGAAGCCATTTCATTCTGTATCTATAGAGGATCGATTATAAGTGCCAAGGGGATATGATTTGTATTACACATGTGGACTGACTTGGATAAAAGAAAGAAAGACTTGGATTTATATAGTGCCCTTCACAACCACGGGACGTCTCAAAGCACTTTATAGCCAATGAAGTACTTTTGGAGTGCGGTCACTGTTGTAATGTAGGAAACATAGCAGCCAATTTGCACACAAGCAAGCTCCCACAAACAGCAATGTGATAATGACCAGATAATTTGATTTTTTTGTTAAGTTGATTGAGGGATAAATATTGGCCAGGACACCAGGGATAACTTCCCTGCTCTTCTTAGAAATAGTGCCATGGGATCTTTTACGTCCACTTGAGAAAGCAGACGTGGCCTTGGTTTAATGTCTCATCCAAAAGACAGCATCTCCAACAGTGCAGCACTGCACCAGAGTGTCAACCGATTTTTTTGTGCTTAAGTGGGATGGGACTTGAACCCACAACCTTCTAACTCAGAGGTGAGAATGCTACCCACTGAGCCACAGCTGACACTGCACAACATCGCATTATGATCAGTGCTACAAATGAGCTATACATTTTATTCTACAGGACTTCATAATGTGCTCTAAATTTTATAACATATTTTATGCAGAACTATATCTCATTCTGGCTTGTGTTTTGGTTGTGCTGGGCACTGTGCATGTGAAGAAATTTAAATGCAGATTTCAGCTGGAGGGACCACGAGTACTAATTAGTTCATTCTTGTCCAATGTGGCTTGAGCTCCTGAATCTCTTCAAATGAATTTGCAAAAGAAAATTAATTGCAGTAATAGGAATCAGCAGATGTCATCGCTATGCAATATCAAAACCATATTACATGACAATGACATCACCATGTATAACATTTTACAACTAAAAAGTTAGTTTGGAAATTATTAGCATCCTCACCAATGCTGAAACTAAACCCGTGTTCATCTGTTCATGTGGTAATTGCAAGTAAATCATTTGAAAAACTTTTGCTGATCAGAAATAAATTGGCTTCTTCTCATCCACTACAAATTTTCTTTCAAAGGTGGGCCAGTTGTATGTATATAGATATTTGTATCTCCAAGAAACCCATCTTCTTTTGTCCAAATATCATAGAGGTCTGTTGCAAGGCACAGAGTCCCCGCTTTGTGAATTTGGACTTTGGCAAGTCGCCAAGGCTTCTTCAGCAGTGTCTTCCAAACCTACGATCTCAACCACCTAGAAGGAGAAGGGCAGCAGATGCATGGGAACACTATCAGCTTGATGTTCTCCTCCAAGTCACACACCATCCTGACTTGGACAAATATCGCCGTTCCTTCACCGTTACTGGGTCAAAGTATGAAAACTCCTGACCTAACAGCATTGCGGGAGTACAGTCACCACATGGATCGCAGCTATTCAAGAAGAAGGCCAACGACCATCTTCTCAAGGGCAATTAGGGATGGGCACTATATGCCGGCCTTGTGAGCGATGCTCACATCCTGAAGAATGGTTAAAGAAAAGTGCTGCTACAGCAGGTTAAGCTGCGAAAGAAGGCCCTCTTTGGAATGGAAAGTTGGAGGGCCCTCCCAAGTTGAACTGCTCAGGGTCAGTGGAAGGAGGTGGTCAGGGAGACGAGCACCATGAAAAATACCCAATGCATGGCTACTCAGTGCTGGAAAAAAGTTTCATAACCATACCAAGTCTGGCAAGGCAAAATGAGCCAGTCAAACCTTCCAAGAATGCTCTATACTAAGCATGTCATTCACTTACAATGACCTCCCCCTCGCACTGTATTAAATTGCTTTGAACTAATTACCATCAATACTCATCAGGTAGCACACTCACATTTACATCCCTACAATCACTTGGAAGTGTTTCTTGACTTACATCCTTCTCTGCATGCCTCCCACAAAAGCCTCACATGGAATGAAATTGCTTATTGCACACACCTGTCATCACATCCATTATAGGCTGCATTCTGATGCTTTGGTCTACTGCATGTCAAGAGACAAAAGGTAATTCTGAATTTTTCCTTTCTTTTTTAAAGAAAAGACAGCCCATAATGGCTAAAAGAGAATGACGACAAAAGGAGTGGAGCCTCTCATCTTCTATCAGGATTAAGCCTTGCAGATCTTAGGGAGACAGGCCTTATAGTGTCGGAGATGGGGATGTAGGAAGGCATGTGCCAACTGATGGTTTGTCATGGCATTCTGCTTCTCTTGCTATTGCACCCTGTATTCATTGTTATTATATTGTAAAATCCTCATGTTACTTCTTCAATTGTCCTCCAAAGACCATTCTAACTCATTTTCCTCTAGATATGCTGTAGCAAGAAGAAGAAGCAGGCCCCTCAGTGATACCCTCAGTACTTTGCAGCATGAAACCCCACTCACACTATCCCTGCCTAGCATAAACATCCATGCCAGGAAAGTTAGTAAATGGAATAAGAACATAAGATAAGAACATAAGAAATAGGAACAGGAGTAGGCCATACGGCCTCTCGAGTTTACTCTGCCATTCAATAAGATAATAGCTGATCTGATCATGGACTCAGCTCCACTTCCCCGCCCACTCCCCAGAACCCCTTATTATTTAAGAAACTACCTATTAAATTTATTCAATGTCCCAGCTTCCACAGCTCTCTGAGGCAGCGAATTCCACAGATTTACAACCCTCTGAGAAAAGAAATTTCTCCTCATCTCTGTTTTAAATGGGCGGCCCATTATTCTAAGATCATGCCCTCTAGTTCTAGTCTCCTCCATCAGTGGAAACATCCTCTCTGCATCTACCTTGTCAAGTCCCCTCATAATCTTATACGTTTCGATACACCTCTCATTCTTCTGAACTCCAATGAGTAGAGGCCCAACCTACTCATCCTTTCCTCATAAGTCAACTCCCTCATCCCTGGAATCAACCTAGTGAACCTTTTCTGAACTGCCTCCAAAGCAAGTATACCCTTTCGTAAATATGGAAACCAAAACTGCACAGAGAATTCCAGGTATGGCCTCACCAAAACCTTGTACAGCTGTAGCAAGACTTCCCTGCTTTTATACTCCATCCCCTTTGCAATAAAGGCCAAGATACCATTGGCCTTCCTGATCACTTGCTGTACCTGCATACTATCCTTTTGTGTTTCATGCACAAGTACCCCCAGGTCCTGCTGTACTGCAGCACTTTGCAATCTTTCCCCATTTAAATAATAACTTGCTTTTGATTTTTTTTCTGCCAAAGTGTATGACCTCACACTTTCCAACATTATACTCCATCTACCAAATTGGGACAGGGTCTGTGCACTGGGTGACACACACAGCACAAGTGAACAGATGACATTGATGGTTGTAAGGTCAAGAGCTGTTACCTCTCAGCTAAAGAGGTTGCTAATCAGCAGCTCATGGAATCTTGCATTAAAAAAAAATCATGCTGGAAGAACTTCAAGCATTAGTGTAGGCATTGGGAGTCATATCAGATAATGTGCTGCAGATGGCGGCTTGCGTGAAGGAGTCCATTTGCAGTAAATGTAGGACATTGGGGGATCGTTTAACAGCCCCTTCATCCACCATCTAATGTGTGGCAGCTTCAGGATCATCTGGGAAATATGCGCTTTCTTGTTAGATGCCCAAACTGCTGTCCGAGAGGCTTGGGCTTCAAGACGTTCATGAAGCTGGACTTGACCTCTGCCTACATGACGCAGGAGCTGGAGGAATCATCGAAGGGCCTCATCTGCATCAACATGCACAAAGGTCTCTTCATTTACAACAAATGCCCGTTTGGGATTCGATCAGCCACGGCGATATTCCAGAGAAACATGGAAAGCTTACTGAAGTTGGTGCACGCACCGTGGTCTTCCAAGACGACATCTTGGTTACAGGTCGGGACACAGTCGAGCATCTGCAGAACCTGGAGGAGGTTCTTAGTCGGCTCAACTGCGTGGGGCTCAGGTTAAAACGCTCGAAGTGCGTTTTCCAGGCACCTGAAGTAGAGTACCTGGGGAGAAGAATCACGGCAGACAGCATCAGGCCCACTGATTCGAAGATGGAGGCAATCGAGAACGCACCGAGGCCACAGAACGTGACGGAGCTGCGGTCGTTTCTAGAACTCCTGAACTACTTTGGTAACTTCTTACCGGGTCTCAGCACACTGTTAGAACCACTGCACACCTACTGCATAAAGGAGACGAATGGGTTTGGGGTAAAAGCCAAGAAAATGCCTTTGTAAAAGCTAGAAAATTGCTATGCTCAAACAAATTGCTTGCGTTGTATGATCCATGTAAACGTTTGGTACTAGCATGTGATGCATCGTCATATGGTGCCGAGTGTGTATTGCAACAAGCTAATGAATTTGGGAAATTACAACTGGTTGCTTATGCATCCAGAAGTCTGTCTAAGGCTGAGAGGGCCTACAGCATGATTGAAAAAGAAGCATTAGTGTGTATTTCTGGGGTAAAGAAAATGCATCAATATCTGTTTGGGCTCAAATTTGAATTGGAAACTGACCATAAGCCACTGATATCCCTCTTTTCTGAAAGTAAGGGGATAAATACGAATGCATCGGCCCACATCCAGAGATGGGCGCTCATGTTGTCCGCATACAACTACGCCATCGCCACAGGCCAGGCACAGAAAACTGTGCCGATGCTCTCAGTAGGCTGCCATTGCCCACCATGGGGGCGGAAATGGCACAGCCCACAGATTTAGTTATGGTAATGGAAGCATTCGAGAGTGAGCAATCACCTGTTACCGCCCGACAGATTAGTACCTGGATGAGCCAGGACCCCTTACTGTCCTTAGTAAAATACTGTGTGCTTCACGGGAGCTGGTCCAGTGTCCCATTAGAAATGCAGGAAGAGATAAAGCCGTACCAGCAGCGCAGAGATGAAATGTCTATACCGACAGACTGCCTTCTTTGGGGTAATTGGGTAGTGGTACCCAAAAAGGGCAGGGACACTTTTATTAGTGATCTCCACAGTACTCACCCAGGCATTGTAATGATGAAAGCAATAGCCAGATCCCACGTGTGGTGGCCCGGTATCGATGCGGACTTAAAGTGCTGCGTGCACAAATGTAACACGTGTTCACAGTTATGCAATGCACCAGGGAGGCACCACTAAGTTTATGGTCTTGGCCCTCCAAACCGTGGTCTAGGATCCATGTCGACTATGCAGGCCCGTTCTTGGGTAAAATGTTCCTAGAGGTTGTCGATGCGTACTCCAAATGGATTGAATGTGAGATAATGTCGGCAAGCACGTTGGCTGCCACCACTGAAAGCCTGCGGGCCATGTTTGCCAAGCACGACCTGCCTGATGTCCTTGTGTTTCACCAGTGCCGAGTTCAAAAAGTTCATGACCCACAATGAGATCAAACATGTTACATCTGCCCCGTTCAAACCAACATCCAACGGTCAAGCAGAGAGAGCATTGCAAACAATCAAGCAGAGCTCGCCTATCCCGAGTCCTGCTTAGTTACCATACGAGACCCCACTGGCTCACTGGGATTCCACCCACTGAACTGCTCATGAAAAGGGCACTTAAAACAAGGCTCTCGTTAGTCTACCCTGATCTACACGAACAGGCGGCTTCAACAAAGTACATATCATGATAACGTAAATGTGTCATGCAAAATTGAAATTAATGTTCCTGTATTTGTGTTGAACTATGAACAAGGTCCCAAGTGGCTTCCCGGCACTGTTGTGACCAAAGAGGAGAGTAGGGTGTTTCGGATCAAAATTTCAAATCTACAGAAACACTTGGACCAAACCAAACTCAGATTCACGGACTATCCAGAGCAACCCACATTAGACCCTACCTTTTTTGACCCTCCAACACACACACCAGTGGCAACTGACACAGCGGTTGGCCACGAAGCAGAACCTGTCACCTGCAGCAGCCCAGCAGGACTCACCACACCAGACAGCCCAGCAAGGCCAGCTGCACAGCAGCCCAGCGAAGGCTCAACAAACGACTCACCAAAACCAGCATTTGCACCGAGACGATCAATCAGGGAAAGAAAGGCCCCAGATCGACTCACCTTGTAAATAGTTACACTATTGACTTTGGGGAGGTTTGTGGGGGGGGGGAAGGGCAGTGTTATATATGTAAACCTGTAAATATCTTGTGTAACCACCAGAGGGCTCATCCCCTGGAGTTCCAAGGGATCCCACAATCCCTTGGGAGCACCTGTACTTAAGGAGGCATCACAGGTTGGACAGGCATTCTGGAGACCTGTAATAAAAGACTAAGTGTAAGGGGTTCTCAGGGAGTGTTGTTGTGCCTTGGGTGTCTCTCTCTGGGCTTCTGCCCTCACAGCTTATGCCTGGCCTGTGAGGTACCCTGAGTGCTGCAAGAGCACCCCTGAAGAGACTGTGTCCACAGCTTATGAAGGGGGTTTTGAGATTCGTGCGTTCCCACAGCTTATGCCTAGCCTGTGAGGCACCTGTGAGTGTTAAACACTCCTAATCCCTTCTTCCCTAGCCTGTGACACACAGTTGAGCGTTTTCGAGGCGCGCCTAGCTTCCCTTACACTGTTCTGACATAAGACTCACGATCAGGAGATGTAATACAATAGAACTGAGACAAGGTGATTCCAAGAGGAACTTAGGCTTCCAATTTATTTGACAAGGTGTATCTCAACAAACAGCAATACACCAACAAAACAATCCCCCTAAATCCCACTAAACGGACACAACGAAAATCTTTACACAAGTTTAGCAGTACAATGCCCAACCTCCCACCTTTCTTGGCCTAACTGAGTTGGGAGTTCTGGGGACCAGAGGTTATACTCACTACTGTGCCTTCTGCAGTCTGGTGGTTTGTTTCTTCTATCTTCGGTGTCTTCGGACACTGGTTTTCCTTCAGTGGTTGTTGGATCACACACACACTGCGTCAGAAACCCCTTTTTATAGCCAGATTATCCAGTCCGCCTCTCGTGCTGAAATCGATCCTTCCATTGGTGGGCTTTGTGATTTTGAAAAATGCAGCAGTTTTAGATTATTGCGGGGTTTTTTCCACTGAACCTTGAGTAGGTGTTGATTGCGTTGGCCTCCTGTCACCATTGTGTAGGCCCTTGGGTTGTTTTGGGTTCCCTAGTTTTCTGAAGGTCTGCATAATTTCCCTCCATAGTGTAAACATGGGGAAGACAATAGCCCAGTAATGGCGATGAGTCAGTCCCACAGTTTTCGAGCAAGTGCTCTCCCATTGGCTTGAAAGCCCCATACTTCGGGCTGACTCTGTCCCACCATTGGCCCTCCAGTGTCCTCCCCCGTCCAATCATTGTTCTGCCAAGGTCAAACCGTCTCGGTTTCAATTCACATTGCAGCACAGACAGATCCCACAACCCTTTTCCTTCTGGGTAAAATGAGGGGGTTTTCGTCCTCCCCGACACTAAGGTCACACTTTACTTTGAGTTCACAGTATCTGGTCAGACTCTTTATTGATACACAACAGTACCCATGATTGTACTAAGTGTGCTTGCAGTAACAGATTCCTTCCTATTCCCTTTTGTCAGAGCAACACCTCCAAAAAATCTCAGATTGTTTTTAAAAGCCATATTTTGTTTTAGGTTTACCCCGAAACTACCATCTCCCGCTAATTTGTAGTGTTTTGTATTGCAGCGTTATCTGCTAATTATTACTTTTGCAGGCAGTATGCATATTTACAATATTTCAACAACAAATGCATGCTGAATTTGTGAGACATGTTTTGGTGCTAAATAAATAAATCTCAGTACAAATCCAACTGCAAGTTTTATCACATGTGCCAACCAGCTGTTTTCAGGGCATGGTGTCATTTCCACCTCATTCCTAAAGGCACTGGGATTCTAACCCTTTGGATATTTTGCATTTGAGTTGAATGTTTGTTTCTGATAGGTTAAGTAATAATTTTGTTCCTGTTTGGATTTTTTTTTCCATTCAAATGTCCGAGTGTGACTCATCATCATAGACAGTCCCTCGGAATCGAGGAAGACTTACTTCCACTCCAAAAATGAGTTCTTAGGTGGCTGAACAGTCCAATACGAGAACCACAGTCCCTGTCACAGGTGGGACAGATAGTCGTTGAGGGGAGGGGAGGGTGGGGCACGTTTGCCGCACGTTCTTTCCGCTGTCTGCACTTGATTTCTGCACGCTCTCGGCGATGAGACTCGAGGTGCTCAGCGCCCGCCCGGATGCATTTCCTCCACTTAGGGCGTCTTTGGCCAGGGACTCCCAGGTGTCGGTGTGCTTTATCAGGGAGGCTTTGAGGGTCTGCCCATTTCCTCTGTAACATTTCCTCTGCCCACCTTTGACTCGTTTGCCATGAAGGAGCACTTGCTTTGGGAGCCTTGTGTCTGGCAAGCGGACTATGTGGTCAGTGTGGTCAGTGCTTCAATGCTGGGGATGTTGGCCTGGTCGAGGACGCAAATGCCAAGTGTGACACTACCATACTAGTAGCACTTTTGGGTAAGTTGGTGGGTGCTCTGCCTATGATCACCCTCCCAAAACTGTGGTGGAAAGTTTCTGCATGTGTCTTTCTAACTGATTTTCTACATGTCATTATTAACATCACTGAAGCCCCAGCAGTATTATATCCAGACCCTGCCTGAAATACCTTGTTAAAATTTTATATCCACATTCTTCTCTTCTCTCCTTGTGCAGCCTCATAACTGAGATACACTTTCACAGGTGTTATGCACCCTCAAGTAATTTGCCAAAGTGTCTATTCTTCATGTGTGAGCCTGGTGAGTTAGTGTCACGTGACAATGGAGAACATTACACACAGACCCAATCCTGACCTCATCCGATGCCCACGCATGCATGTTTTCCAGCAGTGGATAGCAATCCAGAGAATCTGGATGATTTCGCATCCCCAATCCCAATAACACTAGGGTCAATTGTAGTGAAATCAGCCATCAGCACAAGGTGGAGGATTAGACCTGGAATCTAGATCTGAAAGGCTTAGTACCACAATGCATGGTGCATTTACCCACTAAGCTATCGTAGGAGCAATCTTAATCTTTTCAATTATTCATTTTATTAATCTAATCTAGCCTTAGCATTGCCAGGGGCCTCCTCTTTGGAATCAGGACTTCAAGCAGCCATAAAATTCCATTCTGCATTTGTCATAGCATTGCAGTAACCATTCAGCTGTTCAGCTACCTATGGACTCATTTTAAGAGTGGAAGCAAGTCTTCCTCGATTCCAAGGGACTGCCTATGATGATGATAATGTTGATGCAGTAACCATTTTAGTTTGAAAATGATCATGATTTATAAAACTGCTTTAAAAAAAAAATTCCCAGTGTTGGAGAATGCCATGGATAAGCAGATTTCCCATATTGTAGAACATCACATATTACAGACAGAGCTTTCACTGTACCAATTTTCATTATGGAAATGAGGGCCCTCCGTCGGTATGAGATTTTGATCCTCAGGTAGTAAGGCACCAGAACAGGATTTCATGTGCTGTCAGACATGGGTTTGTTAGCAGACCTGCATTCCAACAAAGAAGGGGAGGAATTCACTGCCCCATTCAATATTGGGGTAGTTAAAGTCTCTCATTATCACTACTGTACCAACGACCAAAGTGTGAGCGGCTGGAGAGAGAGTGGCATGACAGAGCTGGGTCTGGGGGGCCCAGGGTACAGTGTGAGCATTCTATGGATAAATACGCAAACTGCTCCAAGATTAATGCGCTTACCTACACTGCGATCTCTGAAAATCAGGGAGAGAGGACCTGAGGGAGGGAGGGATGGGCCAGTAGGAATGTGTGTGTGTGTGTGTGTGTGTGTGTGTGTGTGTGCGCTAGGCCCATGCAGCAGAGCCTGGTCTCCAATCGTCTTGGATCCCCTTGCCATTGGACCAAAACTCGCTCTTTCTAGTCCTTGTGGTGGCTGGTGTGCATTGGCCACCCCACATTAAAAGAATTCATGCATAGGCATCTTCCACCCTTTAAAATGAAGTTCTGGACCGGGCCCGCATTTGTCTCATCAGTCACCTTAGAACTCATGTTGGTGTGGATGCAAATTCTCCTCGGCTCCAGGGGACTGCCTAAGAAGAAGATGATTCCAACAACACCTACAGTTAAAATATCCTTGGCTAGGCCACATTTATAGCATTTCATTCCTTTAATAAATAGTGAATGTTTGCTGGGGTATAGTTCCAGAAGCAATGGAAGCCCTCCATTACCATACCCAAGTGACCCATTCTCCATGTGTGAGTCTTAGATAGCGAATGTCAGTAGGCTTTTTAAATGCTTTCCTTATCTGGCAATCATTTATGCTCTCTTTCCAGCAGGGAATGGTTGTGATCTAAAGCAGGAATCCTTTTACTTGCCCATTCCTAGCCAAGGGATGCTTAGCCAATTGACCAGCCTTCACAATTACCCCTAAATCACATCAACTAACAACACGGCAATGGAAACCTGGGACTTTCCTGGTCTCAGTATTGTACCACATAGTGCATTTAACTGTGAGCCATTGGAGAATCCTGTGAACATTTTCTTTTAAAAGTGAAGGACCTTTGGGGAAAGTGGAAATGGGAACAAGGATTGATATTTGGACAAATAAATAGCTTGTGGGAGAACAATGACATTCTATTGAGAATACACACGACTCAGCATTAGTTTGAACACAAACAAAGTGTTAGGATGGTGTGAAATTTGAGCATGCTGTACTGCTGAACAGGTCGAGTGAACTTGGAAATGTGTTGTTTCAGGAAGGTGACCCTAATCTGCAGTTACCATATCCAGGCCTGTCATTTTGTATTTGCTAATGAACCAAGTGCCAAAAAGCAACTGCCATAGCTTTTAACCTTAGCAGAGCATGGGGGTAGTTTGAGCAGAAATTGAGTGTATTGAAAACTGGTCAATACACAATACATTTTTACAGCACAAACTGCACAGAGGATTTAGAAAAATCTAGCCTGCAAGAAAATTTAAAGTAGCATAAATCAATATAACATACTATATTACTTCTGTTCAATTGAGTAAAAGCATTGCATTCATTCATAGAGCCTGGAATTGGCAAGGGGAGTAGGAAAACAAAATGGAATTATCCCAAGGACAGAGGAAGTTTGTTTGTTTCTTGGAAAATTGGAAAGATTTGGGAGAAGAAGGGAGGTTGTAGTGTTCAAGAGAGGAGTTAACCTCCTCCCACCTTCCAAATATATACACATGAAATCTATTACTGAGTGCATGTCATCCTACATTACAATAGTGACTACACTTCAAAAAGTACCTCATTGGCTGTAAAACGTTTTGGCATGTCTGGTGGTCTTGAAAGGTTCTATACAAATGCAAGTCTTTCTTTCTTTATTATTGAAGAAGATAGCTTTAATTCAACTATCATTCTAACACACTCTGCAAACTCTGTTGTCTTTTCTGTTGTCATCTATAGACAAGACTAAACATTGGGATTCATCTCAAGGATCTTTATTTATAATATAAATAGGTAATTCAATCTCATATAGAATATAGTTGTGTCCATACTTGGTAGTCATTGTGTACCTTACCTCCAAAAAGATGTTGCTGCAATGGAGAGGGGTAAGGAAAAAGCAAAAAGGATGCTTCCGGGGACCCTAAGTTATGAAGATCATAAGAACATAAGAAATAGGAACAGGAGTAGGCAATACGGCCCCTCGAGCCTGCTCCGCCATTCAATAAGATCATGGCTGATCTGATCATAGACCCAGCTCTACTTCCCCGCTCGCTCCCCATGACCCCTTATCCCCTTATCGTTTAAGAAACTGTCTGTTTCTGTCTTAAATTTATTCAATGTCCCGGCTTCCACAGCTCTCTGAGGCAGCGAATTCCACAGATTTACAACCCTCTGAGAGAAGAAATGTCTCCTCATCTCAGTTTTAAATGGGAGGCTCCTTACTCTAAGATCATGCCCTCTAGTTCTAGTCTCCCCCATCAGTAGAAACATCCTCTCTGCATCTGCCTTGTCGAGCCCCCTCATAATCTTATACGTTTCAATAAGATCGCCTCTCATTCTTCTGAACTCCAATGAGTAGAGGCCCAATCTACTCAACCTTTCCTCAAAAGTCAACTCCCTCATCCCCGGAATCAACCTAGTGAACCTTCTCTGAACTGCCTCCAAAGCAAGTATATCCTGTCGTAAATATGGAAACCAAAACTGTACGCAGTATTGCAGGTGTGGCCTCACCAAAACCTTGAAAAGCTGCAGCAAGACTTCCCTGCTTTTATACTGCATCCCCTTTGCAATAAAGGTCAAGATATCATTGGCCTTCCTGATCACTTGCTGAATCTGCATACTATCTTTTTGTGTTTCATGCACAAGTACCCTCAGGTCCCGCTGTATTGCAGCACTTTGCAATCTTACTCCATTTAAATAATAACTTGCTCTTTGATTTTTTTTCTGACAAAGTGCACAACCTCACACTTTCCAACATTATACTCCATCTGCCAAATTTTTGGCCACTCACTTAGCCTGTCTATGTCCTTTTGCAGATTTTTTGTGTCCTCCTCACACATTGCTTTTCCTCCCATCTTTGTATCATCAGCAAACGTTACACTCAGTCTCTTCTTCCAAGTTGTTAATATAGATTGTCAACTTGTTTTTATTCGAGAAACAAAGTTGAGCAGAAACATAATCACCTAATTGTTACAAATCTAAGTATTGATGAAGCAAGCAGGCTAGTTAACTTGGCATATGAGCACAGAACTGAAAAATATAAGTACAAAATGCTCAAGTGAGACTAGAGGTTATAAGAAAGTTTTCCTGCTATTAAATAGTGAAAGTAGAACAGACGCCTAGAAAAAGTAATTAATGTTAATGCTGTGTCCATCAATGAATTACTTAAAAATAGAAATGAATAAATATCTGGTTATCATCATCATAGGTAGTCCCTCGGAATCGAGGAAGATTTGCTTCCACTCTTAAAATTAATCCTTAGGTGGCTGAACAGTCCAATATGAGAGTCACAGTCCCTGTCACACGTGGGACAGATAGTCGTTGAGGGAAAAGGATAGGTGGAACAGGTTTGCCGCACGCTCTTTCCGCTGCCTGCGCTTGATTTCTGCATGCTCTCGGCGATGAGACTCAAGGTGCTCAGCGCCCTGCCAGATTCACTTCCTTCACTTAGGGTGATCTTTGGCCAGGGACTCCCAGGTGTCGGTGGGGATGTTGCACTTTATCAGGGAGACTTTGAGGGCGTCCCTGTAACGTTTCCTCTGCCCACCTTTGGCTTGTTTGCCGTGAAGGAGTTCCGAGTAGAGCACGTGCTTTGGGAGTCTCATGTCTGGCATGCGAACGATGTGGCCTGCCCAGCGGAGCTCATCAAGTGTGGTCAGTGCTTCAATGCTGGGGATGTTAGCCTGAATAAGGACACTGATGTTGGTGTGTCTGTCCTCCCAGGGGATTTGTAGAATCTTGTGGAGGCATCGTTGGTGATATTTCTCCAGCGACTTGAGGTGTCTACTGTACATGGTCCATGTCTCTGAGCCATACAGGAGGGCAGGTATTACTATAGCCCTGTAGACCATAAGCTTGGTGGCAGATTTGAAGGCCTGATCTTGAAACACTCTTTTCCTCAGGCAGCCGAAGGCTGCACTGGCGCACTGGAGGCGGTGTTGAATCTCGTTGTCAATGTCTGCTCTTGTTGATAAGAGGCTCCCGAGGTATGGGAAATGGTCCACGTTGTCCAGGGCCATGCCGTGGATCTTGATGATTAGGGGGCAGTGCTGTGCGGCGAGGACAGGCTGATGGAGGACCTTTGTCTTATGGATGTTTAGCGTAATGTACGCCTCACCATGCTTTTGTACGCCTCACCATTGTGGGTGAATTCAATGTCAAATCAGGCATAGAAAGAGAAATAAAGAGAGGGAAGGAACAATGGGATAAAGAGAGAAATCCGTTACTAAAGAGCCGGCCTCGGAGCACCCTAAGAGAGGCTTCCCTGGAAAAAAAAATTGACAAAAAAAACACAAAAAACATTCCCACTACCCACATAAAGATAAATCACAAAAATAAAACAAAAAATACAATCACACTTACTCATACAGTCATTCCTTCCCTCACTGCCATCGGAACAGCTCGGACCGCCCGCGTTCCCAGGCGGTTCCACTACGGCGCGCTACGGGTCTTGCTCAAAACAATTTTCACCACGTTGTCGCAACTGGGGGCATTGCAAACCGGCTCAATGCACCTGGGCGGTACTGCTCAGCACACCCGCAAAACTACCACCAAATTTCACAGCGGGGTGCTGGAAGCTGGCTGCCTGGCCAGAAATCATTTGCAGACCCATTACTGCCCCTCCGGGGCATCAATAGAGCAGCAAGCCCAACGTTAATCCAGCCCATACAATGCAAACACCGAGAAGAAAGTCTAAGTTAGAGTGGGTGAATTCAATGTCAAATCAGGCATAGAAAGAGAAATAAAGAGAGGGAAGGAACAATGGGATAAAGAGAGAAGAAAGGAGCAGAAAGGAAAAGTTAAAAAAAATGTTTTAATTTAACATTTTACATTTAAAATATCTCCATCACAATTAAAGCCTGAACGAATGAAACTCCACACCTATAATACTTAATAGTCACCAAATTTCCTGGCGGATTGCTGGAAGCTGCCCGCCCAGCCAGAAATCATTTGCATACCTATTACTGCCCCTCTGGGGCGTCAATAGAGAGAATGTGTAAAAAAGGGGAGAACAGAAAAAGGCCCTTGGTCTAATCAAATTATGAAGTTTTACTGAACTATCTTTGGGGCTCGAGGAGACAATTTGCAGGACTTTCCCTTAGGAGAGTAAATAGGGGATAGAAACTGTTGATTGAGTGAGTGCCAGAGAGTTTGATTGTCTGTAATTCACATTTATCAGGTCGTTAAAAGGGTACTTAGACTTGAAATTACTTGATGTAACAACTTTCTATGGCGTGTTTAGCTTGTATCTACCATTCAAGTACAGGAACTTCACACCAATCAATGCAGTTTAATGGTGAGCTAGACAGCGCAGTGTCGTTTTCACAATCTGGGACAGCAAAATTTTGATTTCCACATTTAACCTTGCATTTTCCCTCACCTGAAGTTGCTATAGCATTTGTGCATAATTAACGGTGGGCACCATTAGCCTTACCACCATTTTGACAGCAAAATATGGGCCATTATGAAGTTTTACTGAACTGTCTTTGGGGCTCTAGGAGACATTTTGCAGAACTTTCCCTTAGGAGATTAAATAGGGGATAGAATCTATGACAGGGCATACCCGTATACAAACTGTTGGTGAGCCTAGGGCCTTCTGTTCTCCCTTTCTTTACACATTCTTATTTTGTAGTCCTTCTGTGTGTGTGTCTGTGTGTGTGAACTGGAGGGAGTGAGTGAATCCTATGCTAATATTTCCCAGAGCGTGTAGAAAGAGTTTTAAGTGCACATCTAAGCAAAAGTGGCAACATCACAGGTCCTGATCTGACTCCTAAGTCCTATAACTAGAGGTATGGTAGTTGCAAACCCTGCTCCTTCTGGGAAAATGATATGTTTATTTTTCAACCTTTTTAATATTAGAAGAAAGCATGCACTCCCATGCATGCTCTCATAACTTTCAAACATACATGCATAGAACTCCTTTCCTGCTAACCTCAGAGTGTCTCATGACACTGCACAGCAGACAGTATGAGCTAGAAATTCATTATAGTCCAGGAATGAGAAAAGTTTGAGAATTAACGCCAGGCACTAATGCTTTAGACTGCACGTAAAATTAATTATCACTGCTCAAAGTAATGATTGGAGCTTTAATTCAAGCCTTAAAGGTCTAGCTCATTGACATTACACTTAAAGGGTGCAATCTAATTGCAACTCATCATTGCCACAGGCTTTTCCCAGTAATTAAAGAGGAGGTTCATTGATACTGCAGTACCTCAGTCTCAGCATTATTGGCTGTGCAGCTGCCTCAGCAAGCAGAAGGGGCCGGAGGACCGAAGCAGGTGTGTTCATGCCAGATCCACCAAAGTGGGGTGTCAGGGTGATTGAATGCTTCAACAAATGCTACAAACCACTATCTGTACCAGTCTTCACACACTGCCCAAAGCACCATACCCCCAGCACTCACCCACCAACTCTGCCTACCAACACTCACACCCACATCTCACATCTTGCACACAATGAGAGCTATTCAACTATGGCAGACACAAGGATCATTAATTATTGGAATGCAAGTGATGTGTGTGATATGTTTATGTATAAATTTATTAATGGAGTTTGCAATAGCTTGTGGTCTCTCTCATTTCACTTTTGTGCCCAGGAGGAAGCTGTGATATGGCATGACACAGGGGAGATATGATGGGGATCAAAAGGGATCTGGGGTTTAAGTCATCCTAGTGCAAGGCTGGAGGTCTGTTTGGAGGAGGTGGCAGATTTCTGTGACCACCACCTTGGTGATGTGGAGCCGTCTAATACACTGCTCATTGCTTAATTGAAGGTAGGAGAAGTGCTATCAGAATACTCCCGGAGGGTAAGGCCTCCTGGTGTGAGCGCTGATGTCACTCCTCATTCATCTGTGCACATGTTTCCGTATTTCTCGCTGCCGATGCTCCCTCTGCCATAGATCCTGGAGAGCGAGGTGGCATGCCAGTACAGCCCCCATTAATGTTGCCAAGTGTAGCAGTTCAAATCTTTGAACAATAAATGTAGCTATTTTGTAGTTGCCAGAAGACTGTTGATACTAAGGAAGTCTGAAATTACTCATAGGAACTGCTCTATTGGGTGAAACTGACAAAAAAAATGACTGAAACTAACCTGCCCTGACAGTTGGAAGTGATTAATGATGATGCCTTTAAATAATGCTGATGCCTTTAAATGTCACTGTCTGGTTGAGATACTAAGTTAAGTGGCGAAAATGAATTTTCAAGATTGGATAGCCAGTGAGCATTGTATGTCACGATCTGCCCGGCGTTGAAGTCCCCAGCGCTACCTTGTACAGGCGGCGCAAAGGGGAGGCCAGATTTACCATGCGTCACTGGATTCGCCTCGCCCTGGTGCTACTGAAACAGCGCCCCATTAGCGCCATCTGCTGCCGTTAATGGGAGGCGCTAATATACAGAATTTTTCCCCTCATGACTCCAGTTTTTCAGTTGAATATCTCACTGCACTTGGTTTGAGACCAAGAGATGCAGCCTTAAATGTAACCAACCTCATTGCTAATAATTTAATGCATAGAAATTGCCAATGTATCAAGTAAACAAACAATAGTTAAATGTAAAATTATATCCTAAAGGAGATTTAAAAGTATAAGAAAAGTGACATCCAGATTTAAAGAGAAAATAAGAATCTTAATGGCAGTAATCAAGCACAAAACATCCGAGGATAAATCTGCATATTATTAAAACTAATTGAATAGAGGTGAAATTGACTTCAGATTGTGTGTGAAATGGACAGTAATGGATTGACTGCCTGTTTTTAATAATGTATAAGATAAGATACTTTCCCCAGAGACATAGATGCCTCAGATTTTTTTTAATGCCTGGGGAATGGACAGATTTGTCGAGAATGCTAGGTGCCACAGAGGGATAAATGGCAACTGGTTAAGATTAGATTAACTTTGAATCAAAACATGTTTCTGCACTTCTATTATGGAAGAGAATAAGTATACCATAGTATACAGTGCTTTAGGGAAGTAAGCTTATATGAGCTGTAGTGTATAAATTCTGATAACCTCATGTATTGCAATGTAATACAATTAGTACAGATATAAGCTGCATTGCTAAAACATTAGTATATTCTAAAGGAAATTTAAAATATAAGTACAGCAAAAGTGACATCTAGATTTAAAGAAAAAATAACAATCTTAATCACACAAGACATCCGAGGATATATTAAACTAATTGAATGTCTTGAGTGTCACTGAGTGGTGATGTGACCAGGCTGTGAGATATGAGATAACAATGATCAACCTATGAATCAGGACCGGTTTCACTCATTTTGCGCAGGCAGGTATTTAAGTATTACTTTTCAAAGATAAAGGAGAGTAAAAAAAACTAATTAAAGCATCAAATATCATTGCATTTATCAGATTTTCTTGACAGCAGGGAAAACATTGGATCACTTTGAAGATGCCATTCTTAATATAATTTGTTACAAAGTTTCATTTAAAAATATTTTTAAAGGTTTGAGTTTTTTCTTCAATTTTCTGTGTATTGAAATAAACAGGTCAAGTACCACAAAGTGCAGCTTAGAGGGAACTTTGCTTAGAGATTTCATTTTCTCTGATTGATCACTGGTTAATTAGCTGTAAACCGTTATGGGATGTCCTGAGGTCGTGAAAAGCGCTATATAAATGCAAGAGTTTCTGTAATTTTAATGCATTTTCAAAAAACTTTGGCGCATCATTTCAGAGCAATCATTAACCCATTATTGATTAATGGCTGTAATAAAATATCACACAAAGAAATTTTAATCAATGCGCTTCCAGCGAAAATGAATAAACATTAGGATTGCTTGTCTTTTCTATAGTTTAATGCTCTCAGAAAACCTTTTAGATTAAAAAAAAGGCCTTGCTTATGGGCAACTAGTGTACAGGTACAGGTGTGGTGGCTCTGACCTGTGAGAGACCATCAGCAGCAGGTCAGGGCCATTAAAGGAGCAGCGAGCGGCGGCCATGGGCAGCATGGCGACATACCACTGCAAGGTACAGCGCGAGCTGGTGTAGGAGGGTGACGGCAGCGAAGAGGGACGTCATCATGGTCCAGGTCAGTGATTGGAGCGTGGGCAGGTACGGCAAGAATGGCGAGGTCGGGGCGAAGGAGCGGCAAGAGATTGTAGAGGGACATGATTGGGGCCCAGGAGAGGCGTGCGTTCGGGGCCAGAAGAGACGTGGATCCAAGAGAAGCACGGGCCAGCCCACACTGCGATATGTGTGCGCACTAGGCCTGTACAGCAGAGCAGGTCTCCAGTCGTCTTGGTTAATCCTTGCCACTGGACCAAACGAGAAGCAGAAAAGACAGAGAAAGAAGCAAAATGAAGAGCTAAGGGGAGAGAAGCAACAAGGGGAAAGGAGACAGAAGAAGAAGAGGAACGGTGTTGAATTTGGCCGGAATTCATGTCACCCTGACCAGCAAACTGTCAAGCCTGTGTGGTGGCTGATGTGCAGCAGCCACCACACATTAAAAAAATCCACGCACAGGCATCTTCCACCCTACACTATGTAGTTCAGGACATGGAATATTAGGTCCTTAATTGAAACACTTGTGAACTCATCCTTTTTTGGTGTGGAAGCAAGTTATCCTCGCTTCGAGGGACTGCTTATGATGACAGGTACACAGGCAATGCACAGAAGTGAGTGGTGTAACTAAACACCACTCACTCATTAAACAAATTGCTGCTCCTATACTAAAAGAATGCTGGAAAATATAATGTAGCAGCGGCGAGGTCGGGGCGAAGGAGATTGTTAAAAGATTGTCCAAAAATCTGCTCCTTGTGGGAAAAATGTCAACCTTTTGATAACTTTCGCTTTATAATAATGGGGGAGAAATTCGACTTGTGCCCAAAACGGGCACCGAGTCAATGGCCTGATTGTTCTGACGGCCTGAGGCCCAAGCCAAATTTAAACATAAGTGCCGAGCTGTGGGCACCAAACTGGCATCCTGATTCAGTTTGCTGGTCAGGGTGACATGAAATCCGGCCAACTTCAACATCGTTCCTATTCTCCTTCTGCCTCTTTCTCTTTGTTGCTTCTCTCCCTTTAGCTCTTCATGTTGCTTCTTTCTCTGTCCTTTTCTGCTTCTCTCTTTGTCTTTTTCTTCTTTTCTTTCTTTGGGTAGGATATGGTATAGCATGGTGCAGCAGGGAAAAGAGCCACCAACTATTGTAGGCTCCATTTGAGATGGGTTGTTACAGGAAAAATATGGCCCCCAGTGGCTCTTTTTCCATCCACTCCCCAAATCACGTACTTTTCTCCACTCCTTTGCTCCTTCCTCAGTATCATTACTGCCCCTAATTCTTCCAATTTGAATGTCTGTATCCTCCCTTGCCCTTGTTCTATTTTCGCTTACCTTACTATTTAACCAACATCCACTCTCCCCTCTCCCATTCACTCCCCCCAAGGGCAAGTCCTGAAAGACCAGAGGCCCCCTCACCCTGAATCAGTTTTCCTCCTCCCTTCCTATATGTTTCCCTCAAAATTCATATTAGAATGGGGCAAAAATCATTATCGCCCCATTTGGAGGCGGTAACTTTTGAAAGCTGGGAAACTTAACGCCAGGCTTTCAAAAAATTAGCTTTAGAGCTCCAGGAAGGAAGTGCAGTATTAAATCAAGCGCTCCACTTCCTTATTGGAGCGTTAAAGGATGCAGGCGGGATGGAAACCTCAGCAGCGCTGCACAACCCGGTTCAAAGTGCCCTTCCCTCCCTTAAAGTGAAGAGTCATTGCTGCTGGCTCTGCAATTTAAAAGTGACCTACCTGGACTATCAAGGGAGCGGCGATCTCATGCTGAACCTGCAAAGAAAACGGCAAAAACAAAGGTACGTTCTTTTTTATTGACCTTGGCCACCGTGTGTTTAATCATCGTCTGGTAGCGGCCGACCACCCGATCCACACTTCCTGCAGCTGCCAGTGTTTTCACCTGCTGCTGCAGGGGGGGAAGTGAAATTCAGGTCCAGGCCATTAACGGGGCGATGCGCACGGCGATGATGTCACGGTCTCCGGATGCAGGAGGTCGGGGCACAATGGCGTAGCAGCGCCGCTAAACTCCTGTCCAATATGGCGGGAATCGATGTCAGCGCCGCACCCGGTTGCAGAGGCATTGTCACACCGTTAGCGCCTCCCAGGGGTGCTAACGGGAGGCACAAATGCACCCAATTTCTCCTCCAAAGTCTCTATCTTTCCCTTTATATGGGATGACATTTTAAATGGGAGCAAGTTCCGTCGGGTGGGAAAGATGCGAGTTATCAGTTTGAGGCCCAGGTAATTTTAACTCCTGGTCTTAATTTACATCCCGCCAGCCAGTTAATTAGAACCGCACGGCTCGGAGGCCAACTGCCAACTGGAAGGTAAGTGGCGTGGAGGGGGATTCAGCTGCGTCTCATGGGTGGGAAGGTGAAGGCGGGAGCCTGGAGCAGTTTAATTTTAAAACTTGCCTTTTATAGCCTCTTCAGTCTGCAGAGCAGATTTTACTGAGCAGACGACAGTAGTGGCTGCCTCACTCAGACCATGGTTAAAAAGGCAATGGGGTTCTAGTGACATAATAGGACCCTGGCGTGAATGCATGCATGAGGCTCCGGCCTGATTTAGGCAGGCGTCTCATCTACTATTAAAAACAATGGCGTTAAAATCCCAATGGAGCAGGTAATTGACCCACTCTGGAAACCAGGCGGGTGAGTTAAAATTTTACGATGTGTCTTTCTCTCTCTCCTTCTATCTTAGAGGTGTTAGAAATGAGCATCTCTGTCTCTCAGATGTAAACCATTAGCATTGATCCTTTCTTTCAACAAAATATAGATGGGCATAAGCAATTGACTTAAAAATTCAACTGCGGACAAAATTTCTGCAGGGGTTTCCCAATCTCATAGAAACATAGAATAGAATCATAGAATAACACAGCGCAGAAGGAGGCCATTCGGCCCATCGTGCCTGTGCCGGTTCTTTGAAAGAACTATCCAAGTAGTCCCACTCCTCTGCTCTTTCTCCATAGCCCTGCAAATGTTTTCTTTTTCAAATATATACCTAATTCTCTTTTGAAGGTTATTATTAAATCTGCTTCCAGCACCCTTTCAGGCAGTGCATTTCTGATTATACAAAGTTAGATGGGAATGTACGTTGTAAGGAGGATGCAAAGAGGATTCAAGGGTATATGGACAGGCTAAGTGACTGGGCAAGAACATGGCAAATGGAATATAATGTGGAGAAATGTGAAGTTATCCACTTTGGTAGGAAAAATAGAAAAGCAGAGTGTTTTTTAAATGGTGATAAATTAGGATATGTTTGTGTTCAGAGGGACCTGGGTGTCCTTTTAGACGAATCACTGAAAGTTAACATGCAGGTACAGCAAGCAATTAAGAAAGCAGATGGTACGTTGGCCTTTATTACAAGAGGATTTGAGCATAATATTAAAGATGTGTTATTGCAATTATATAGGGTCCAGGCGAGACCACACCTGGAGTATTTTGTACAATTTTGGTCTCCTTACCTAAGGAAGGATATACTTGCTAGAGAGGGAGTGCAACAAAGGTTCACCAGATTGATTCCTGGGATGGGGGGATTATCCTACGAGGAGTAGAGTAGGCCTATATTCTCTCCAGTTTAGAAGAATAAGAGGTGATCTCATTGAAACGTACAAAATTCTTACAGGGCTTGACAGGGTAGATGCAGGGAGGATGTTTCCTCTGGCTGGGGAATCTAGACTCAGGGATCACAGTCTCAGAATAAGGGGTCGGCTATTTAGGACTGAGATGAGAAGAAATTTCGTCACTCAGAGGGTAGTGAATCTTTGGAATTCTTTACCCCAGAGGGCTGTGGAGGCTCAGTCATTGAGTATATTCAAGACAGAGATCGATAGATTTTTGAATATTAAGGGAATCAAGGGATATGAGGTAAGTGGAGTTGAGGTAGAAGATCAGCCATGATCTTATTGAATGGCAGAGCAGGTTCGAGGGGCTGAATGGCCTACTCCTGCTCCTATTTCTTATGTTCTTATGTAGATGATTTTCTGTATTGCGTCCATTAACTTTCTGTAGCAATGAGAATTGATCACATACTCAATGTGTGGTTGTACTAGTGTCTTGTATAGATTCATTATTGCCTCCTAGAATTTGTACTTTGTCCCTCAGGCTATGTATCTGGTTAGCTTTCTTTGCTGTTGCTGCCTATCTTGGTTTCAGTGAGCTATCCCCCCACACATTTCTTGTGTGTCCTGTAGTCTAGAGCCATTTAGTTCAATTTGTTTCTTCCAATTTGTTTATGTATGTATTGCAAACCACATGCCAGACACGAGACTCCCGAAACAAGCCCTCTACTCGGAACTCCTTCATGGCAAATGAGCCAAAGGTGGACAGAGGAAACGTTACAAGGACATCCTCAAAGCCTCCCTGGTAAAGTGCAGCATCCTCTCCGACTCCTGGGAGTCCCTGGCCGAAGACCGCCCTGGATGGAGGAGGTGGATCCGGGAGGGTGCTAAGCGCCTCGAGACTCGTCGGCGAGTGCATGCGGAAAACAAGTGCAGGCTGCGGAAGGAACGTGCGGCAAACCTGTCCCACCCTCTCTTACCCTCAACGACTGTCTGTCCCACCTGGAGCAGGGACTGTGGCTCTCACATTGGACTGTTCAGCCACCTAAGGACTCATTCTAAGAGTGGAAGCAAATCTTCCTCGATTCTGAGGGACTGACTATGATGATGAACGAAACCACAATAGCAATGATCCCTGTTGCACATCACTAGTGACCTTTTTCTATGTTGGTGCAGTTCCATTCATAACCAGCCTTTGCTTTCTCCCTCAAAAACTTTCTCATAGTAGTACCTGTAAACTAATTACTTATGCAGCATGGTATAAAAAGCCTTGCTGAAATCCTATTTCTTATGTTCTAACTTGCACATATGCGCCAAATCCCAAAGTTGTCGTCAGTTTCAAAGGCGGAATGACAGCGAACATTGCCAGTTCACCGTCATCCCAACCGCAAATTCCAGGCCAGCGATATTGCCAAAAGAAGTGGCTGCTTTTCCCATATCATATTCATTCCAAACCACATTTATTAACATCCAATTTTCTCCCTTCATCGCTTGAAGATGCTGACTCATGTTGGGATATCAGTTTCGTAATCTTGGATGTGAGTGTCAGTAGCCTGTTGACGGGGACAGGAATGGGTTTGACTACGATCAACCCAATATTAATTTGTGCACTTTCCACCAGGGGGATAGCAATCAGGAGCAGGAACCTGGATTGATTGGTCCTATCTCTAGCCCAGGGACTTTGAGGCCAGCTCTAGTATCGCTACTGCCACCCTTACCCGAGATCAGCTCCAAGCCATATTTAATGCATTACCTTTACTTCTTTTATTTTGAAAGTCACAGGATCCAGTGCCTTTAGTTAACTGAGATTAATGACACGTTGATCAGGATCTTATTGCTTATTTACTAAGCTGCCCCATCTGTCTGTCTATGTGTATCACTGTTTCTCTGGTCGTGTCAAATAACTTGCATATTAAATAAAGAATTGGCTTGCAAACTCATCCCAGCAAAGGTTACGCAAAATAAAAGTCTTCCGTTATTTTGGCACTTCTCTGTTTCCAACCTATTTAAAGCAAAGCATAACATTTCAGTTCCATGTAAACTATCACCATAGCAGTAGTGGGAGCTGTAGTCACTGCACTTACGAGATTGTAAAAAAGCATGGCGTGAGGAAAGTCCATTCTACCCATCAAATTCATCTCTTCCTTAGATCATGTACAATCCAGGTCTTCTTCTTTCATATGGTAGTTGGAAAAACAAATTAAATATTAATATCAAAATCAGATATCCAGGCCAAAGCTTCTGGTGTAACAGCGTGGATATCTTGTACGCTGCCTGCAAATTTCCTCTGAGGATGGTGTTCGATGAGGTGCTCCAATGGGAATGCTTCAATCTTCCATCTTTGGAGAAGATGGCAGCATCTACCATAACTGGTTCTGAGGTGGTTAATAAGAAGATAAGAATTAGGAGCAGGAGTAGGCCATTTGGCCCCTCGAGCCTGCTCCGCCATTCAATGAGATCATGGCTGATCTTCTACCTCAAACTCCACTTGCTTGTACTATCCCCATATCCCTTGATTCCTTAAATCCAAAAATCTATCGACCTCTGTCTTGAATATACTCAATGACTGAGCTTCCACAGCCCTCTAGGGTAGAAAATTTCAAAGATTCACCATCCTCTAAGTGAAGAAATTTCTCCTCATCTCAGTCTGAAATGGCTGACCCCTTATTCTGAGACTGTGACCCCTTGTTCTAGACTCCCCAGCCAGAGGAAACATCTTCCCTGCATCTACCGTGTCAAGCCCTGTAAGAATTTTAAATGTTATATAATCCAGGTTATATTGGATTCTACTTAACCCAATTAATCTTTAGAGGAAATATTGTGCTATTTTTCTCTGTCCCCCAAAGATGAATCAATCCTGTCTAACCTTACACCCTACCTTATTGTGTATCTTTGTTCACTAGAAATCTGTTTCAAATTTTTGGGTTGTTTTTACCCTAGATACTTTTCTTGGGTTCGGTGTCTCAGACTAGTTCAATTGGTGAACTCTTGCTCCCTAGCCCCAAGAGTATGCCTTTACCTGCCCAATATCTAGGTAGTTTGAGCAGAAAATCATCAATACTATGGGTTGGAGGGAATTTTAAGCTTACCTGCCCAGTTTCTGCCAAAATGCCTTGGGTTGCTTGCTTGCTGGAAAGCTGCCTGGTTTCTGCTGTTTCCAATTTTAAGTAACACTTCTGGACAGTTGACTAAATTGTCCGCCCAAAGCTAGTGGGGTTCTAATTCATATATGCTAATCAAGGTCCAATATCGCCTTTGAGCTATTTTAAATTTGACTTGAGCGGTGAAACCACTGCGTAATTTCCTGACAGGTGAAGTGGATTGGGAAGCTGATTAGGTCTTCCAGGTAAGTTTCTTTACTTCATTTGTGCGGCCTGGAGAAGCACGATTGCTCCTCTAGACCCCCACAAGGATAGTATAGGGCTTCTCGTTGCACTTACCTGAGTGCCGCTGGAGGCCAGTAGCCATTCCTGTCATGAAGAGGACCAACAGCAAGCTATTGAGACAAAAGCAACATTTCTGAGGAGGCTGGGAATCTAAAATAAATACAGAAAATGCCATGATCTCAGTCCCGTGGCTGAGGTGCTACCATTGACCCCAACTCCTTTGAGTTAGGGAGGGTTCCAAATTCAGACTGCTATCCAGTGAATGATGTTGGAAACTGGGCATAATTGGACACACACGAAGACAGAATTGGGTCCAACTGTCACGTTTGCATGCTGGGATAGCCTGCCGACATTCATGTACAAAGAATGGCCACCTGGTCAAGGTACTGAAAGGCTGATAGCACCTGGGTAACCATGTCCCAGTATGGGTCACTGCTGCCTGGAGAAGTGAGAAGAGAGGAGAAAATTGAAGCGGAAGAATAAGATATCAAAGGTATTGGTTAAATTGGTCTTTTGGGGAACTGATAAAAGTTTCTAGAGATTAACCAAGCAATAGTGGCATGCCAGGAAATGGTTCATTTACCTGTGGCTATTGGCCTACCTCAAGAGATTAACCAAATTAGGAAGAAGTAATGGTGATGTCATTTGTACATGTCTTATAAGAGAAAGCAGTCTCAAAGGTCTGACTGGGCTCTTCATTCTACATTTTCTTATGTGTTTATAGCTCGTTAGTTTGTAAAATGGTAGCTTTTTGCAATCATAACAAACAGAAGAAATGCAATTAATCTGTATTCTGTATTCCCCATAGGTCCAGGCTTGTTGGTGAACAGAGAAGTGAACAGAGAAGCTGAAAAGACAAGAGTATTGCAGCAAATAGATGAGCCTCTATCCTGGCATATTACATGTTTCTTGATGCTCCATGATAACCACGGGCCAAATCATCAACAGCCACAAGCTACCATAGTTTTGATTTACAGATAGCGTGCAGTCTCATCAATAACATTTGTAAAAAGAGCCAAAAAGATAACAGCTGAAATAGGGAAGAGCAATGAACCCTTTGCTGGTGCTAAATGAAAATATACATTTGTACAGTGGGAAACTCCAGACAGCATAGGTGGCATTTTTGATGTTCTGCAAAGTACATCTCTGTGTGGCCTTTGTAGAAAGCCACTGCTGAGAATAATTCATCATTAAAATAATGCGCTCTTATGGCATAAAAAGGCTACAATTATGCTAATCCTATATAAATATCAAGACAACTGTAACATTTAGGTGATGGAATAAAAGCAGCTAGCTTCACGTGTTTTGTTTTTTTATCGTATTTTCATAACTATTTTAAAAGCAGATCATACAGCCCGCTTTCAGTCTTTGTAAAATGATGACATTGAAAAGTGACATCTTTTTGCCTCACAACTGCTCTTTCTAACTTCAACTATGAACAAGTGATAAGCTGGAAATACTCAGCAGATCAGGCAGAATCTGTGGGGGGGGGGGTGGGGGGGGGCGGTGGGAACAGTTAACGTTTCAGGTCGATGACCTTTCGTCAGACTGGAAAAAGTTAGAGATGTAACAGGTTTTAAACAAGTGCAGAGACAGGGAAAGGGGTGGGGAAAACAAAAGGGAAGGTCTGAGATAGGGTGGAAGGCAGGAGTGATTACATGACAAATTTAAATAGTTTTACTGGAAATCTGAAGGAATGTTTCATTACTCTTGGAGTAATGTTTGTGTGCTGCCATGTAATAGTTGTATTTTGTTTAAAAGATTTTGGAATATACATTATGGCAGCCTTATATTAGAATACTGTTACCACACAGCCCTTTATTGAATGACACGTTTATTTGTACTAATAAAATGGCGGCCGTGTCTCTGATTGGCTCTCCGTTATCACATGACCTATTGCTGATTGTTCCCTTTGGAGGAAAAGCCACACCCTGAAATTTCTCTGGAATGTGTAACTGGAACTGCCCAGCACAAGTTTTGACTGACTTTTCAAATTGTAATTCGATCCATTCCGACTTCAGAAGCCAGAGGGGACAGATCTCGAACAACCCAGCAAAAGCCACCAAGTTCCAGCCGAAGTCTCTTATACCAGTGCAAGTGCTGCCTCCCCCAGCTGAAGTCCATTACCCCGGTGTAAGTGCATCCCTCCCTCAGCCGAAATCCCTTGCCCCAGCAAAAGTGCATGACCTTAACCGCCCTCCCCTCCCCACACCTCCCCCTCCTCTGCCATAGATGGGGCATTGTGTGGGTCACGGATTGTTAACAGGTTTATTGGGTATGAAGTGAATAGTGACAGTGTCGTGACTTCTGGATTTCATTCACTCCAAAAATGTCCCGGATACACCGAGCTTTTCGAGAAACATGATCCGTCTTCCCCAAGTTCCCTATTTCCCCTCTCTCTCCCCCCACTGTGTGTCTCTCTTCAACCCCACCCCGTGTGTCTCTCTCCCCCTTTATTTTCTAATGAAAATTTTGGCAAAATGCTCACTGTTTGAAGATGGGAACATTGAATTTTGTGACAAGTGGTCCCTAAACTAAACTTGGTGTGAATATGAAGTACTTCCACAGAGGGGACTATGGAAAAGCATTTTTTTGAGACTCTGCTCACGGTCTATAAAGAGCTGGGCTCAAATGGATGATGGACTCAAATGAACAATCACAACTGCTGTATTTGTCAGTAGCGTGGAGGCCCTGACCTGCGTGAGAACACCAGAGACAGAGCGGGGCCATAAAAGGAGAGGCGAGCGGCAGCGTGGAGGCCCCTTCAGGGAGCAGTGCGAGCTGGTGCAGAAGGGCGACGGCAGCGAAGAGTGACGTCATCAAGGCCCAGGTCAGTGATTGGAGCGTGGGCAGATACAGCAGGAGTGGTGAGAGACTGTAGAGGGACATGATCGGGGCCCAGGAGAGGTGTGAATTCGGGGCCAGGGGCACAGGGGCAGCACGGGCCAGCCCACACTGCGATAAGTGTGCGCACTAGGTCCGTGCAGCAAAGCTGGTCTCCAGTCATCTTGGGTAACCCTTGCCAATGGAACAAGACCTAGCTCTGTCAAGCCCGTGTGATGGCTGGTGTGCAATGTCCACCACATGTTAAAAAAATCCACACAAAGGTATCTTCCACCCTTGAGGATGTAGTTCGGGTCCTTCATTGAAACACCTGTGAACTCATCCTTTTTTGGCGTGAAAGCAAGTCATCCTTGTTTGGAGGGACTGCCTATGATGATGATTTGTCAGTACCGCAAAATCAGCCAATCACGATCTCCATACTAGATCAATTAGAGTCAGTGACGTCATGCACCGAAACAATGGCGTGCTGCATGCAGGTAGTTGCGGGAGCCAAAGGCAACAGAATTTATTTTTCGGACTCTAGCTGGATAAAATTTTTCATGCATGTTCATCAGTGGAAATTTACTTGAACGAGAGAAGCGAAAATTGCAGAGAATGCCATCGAAAGTTTAGATCTGGAGCTGGTTATTGCACCAGGAAGACTCACAACAATCCCGCATTCGATTGTGTATCATCGGCAGTGCTACATGCGTTTCACTGATAAATCCAAGATTGACAGAGCCACGAAGAAGCCAGAAAGGGAAAATCAGAACTATGAACGTGAGTACACGTGATTTTACAGTATTTCCCTATGAAACTGTGTCAGCCTACAAATGTTTATATCCAACTTTCGTTCCTTAGTTCAATGGTTATGACATTTGACACATTCCATTTCGTGGGCCTGCTTCAGCCCCATATATTTATTTCTGTGTGGACTGACTCATTCTAAACTTCTCACTCTGGTCATAACATGCACAAACACAGCAAAAAACAGATGTTTTGACCAAGGGCCATTGTCAGTGGTGCTGATTAGAATATCCATTTTATCATTCCTTTGTAGCCATTGCAGAACCAGTACAAAAAGAGGAGAGGAGTGAAGCTGCCACCAAGGTTGAGATTCACTCAAAGACAACAGACCCCAAGGCTATACCTGCAAGGGCTTCCCATCTTCTTCCAGTGCAGTGCCTTCTCTGCAAGATGGAGAAGAACATTGTGGAGAGACAGAGCCGAAAGAGATGAAGAGAGGCTGGTACAATGTGAGACTAAAACGGCAGGTAAACTGTTCCTTGCAGCAGAAACTTGCAAAGATGAGGCAATCCTGTTACGTATCCGTGAACAAGATCTTGTTGCCCTTGAAGCATAGAAACAAAGAAGATAGGTGCAGGAGTAGGCCATTCGGCCCTTTGAGCTGCACCACCATTCAATATGATCATGGCTGATCATGCAACTTCGGTACCCCACTCCTGCCTTCTCTCCGTACTCCTTGATCCCTTTAGCCGCAAGGGCCACATCTAACTCTCTTTTGAATATATCTAACGAACTGGTCTCAACAACTTTCTGTGGTAGAGAATTCCACAGGTTCACAATTCTCTGAGTGAAGACGTTTCTCCTCATCTCGGTCCTAAATGGCTTACCCCTTATCCTTAGACTGTGACCCCTGGTTCTGGACTTCCCCAACATCGGGAACATTCTTCCTGCATCTAGCCTGTCCAATCCCATCAGAATCTTATATGTTTCTATGAGAACCCCTCTCATTCTTCTAAATTACTTTGAATATAAGCCTCGTCGATCCAGTCTTTCTTCATATGTCAGTCCTGCCATCCCGGGAATCCGTCTGGTGAACTTTCGCTGCACTCCCTCAATAGCAAGAATGTCCTTCCTCAGATTAGGAGACCAAAACTATACACAATATTCCAGGTGTGGCCTCACCAAGGCCCTGTACAACTGCAGTAAGACCTCCCTGCTCCTATACTCAATTCCTCTCGCTATGAAGGTCAACATGCCATTTGCCTTCTTCACCGCCTGCTTTACCTGCATGCCAACTTTCAATGACTGATGTACCATGACACCCAGGTCTCATTGCACCTCCCCTTTTCCTAATCTGCTGCCATTCAGATAATATTCTGCCTCCCTGTTTTTGCCACCAAAGTGGATAACCTCACATTTATCCACATTATACTACATCTGCCATGCATTTGCCCACTCACCTAACCTGTCCAAGTCACCCTGCAGCCTCTTAGCATCCTCCTCACAGTTCACACTGCCACCCAGCTTAGTGTCATCTGCAAACTTGGAGATATTACATTCAATTCCTTTGTCTAAATCATTAATGTATATTGTAAATAGCTGGGATCCCAGCACTGAACCTTGCAGTACCCCACTAGTCACTGCCTGCCATTCTGAAAAGAACCCGTTTGTTCCTACTCTTTGCTTCCTGTCTGCCAACCAGTTCTCTATCCACGTCAATATATTACCCCCAATACCATGTGCTTTAATTTTGCACACCAATCTCTTGTGTGGAGCCTTGTCAAAAGCCTTTTGAAAGTCCAAATACACCACATTCACTGGTTCGCCCTTGTCCACTCTACTAGTTACCTCCTCGACTGACGAGAATGACGTGAGTATCACGTGTAGTGAGTTGGTCTTACCGCAGGGAAAGGGTCCACAGCCAGATAGGGAATGGAAGACCAACAGGAAGAGTAGTGCAAGGAAGGTAGTGCAGGGGTCCCCTGCGGTCATCCCCCTGCAAAACAGATACACCGTTTTGAGTACTGTTGAGGGGAATGACTCATCAGGGGAGGGCAGCAGCAGCCAAGTTCATGGCACCGTGGCTGGCTCTGCTGCACAGGAGGGCAAGAAAAAGAGTGGGACAGCAATAGTGATAGGGGATTCAATGGTGAGGGGAATAGATAGGCGTTTCTGCGGCCGCGACCGAGACTCCAGGATGGTATGTTGCCTCCCTGGTGCAAGGGTCAAGGATGTCTCGGAGCGGGTGCAGGACATTCTGAAATGGGAGGGAGAACAGCCAGTTGTCGTGGTGCACATTGGGATGAGGTCCTACGAAATGAATTTAAGGAGCTAGGAGCTAAATTAAAAAGTAGGACCTCAAAAGTAGTAATCTCGGGATTGCTACCAGTGCCACGTGATAGTCAGAGTAGGAATCGCAGGATAGCGCAGATGAATACATGGCTTGAGCAGTGGTGCAGCAGGGAGGGATTCAAATTCCTGGGGCATTGGGACCGGTTCTGGGGGAGGTGGGACCAGTACAAACCGGACGGTCTGCACCTGGGCAGGACCGGAACCAATGTCCTAGGGGGAGTGTTTGCTAGTACTGTTGGGGAGGATTTAAACTAATATGGCAGGGGGATGGGAACCAATGCAGGGAGACAGAGGGAAACAAAAAGGAGGCAAAAGCAAAAGACAGAAAGGAGATGAGGAAAAGTGGAGGGCAGAGAAACCCAAGGCAAAGAACAAAAAGGGCCACTGTACAGCAAAATTCTAAAAGGACAAAGGGTGTTAAAAAAACAAGCCTGAAGGCTTTGTGTCTTAATGCAAGGAGTATCCGCAATAAGGTGGATGAATTAATTGTGCAAATAGATGTTAACAAATATGATGTGATTGGGATTACGGAGACGTGGCTCCAGGATGATCAGGGCTGGGAACTCAACATTCAGGGGTATTCAACATTCAGGAAGGATAGAATAAAAGGAAAAGGAGGTGGGGTAGCATTGCTGGTAAAAGAGGAGATTAATGCAATAGTTAGGAAAGACATTAGCTTGGATGATGTGGAATCTATATGGGTAGAGCTGCAGAACACCAAAGGGCAAAAAACGTTAGTGGGAGTTGTGTACAGACCTCCAAACAGTAATAGGGATGTTGGGGAGGGCATCAAACAGGAAATTAGGGGTGCATGCAATAAAGGTGTAGCAGTTATAATGGGTGACTTTAATATGCACATAGATTGGGCTAGCCAAACTGGAAGCAATACGGTGGAGGAGGATTTCCTGGAGTGCATAAGGGATGGTTTTCTAGACCAATATGTTGAGGAACCAACTAGGGGGGAGGCCATCTTAGACTGGGTGTTGTGTAATGAGAGAGGATTAATTAGCAATCTCATTGTGCGAGGCCCCTTGGGGAAGAGTGACCATAATATGGTGGAATTCTGCATTAGGATGGAGAATGAAACAGTAAATTCAGAGACCATGGTCCAGAACTTAAAGAAGGGTAACTTTGAAGGTATGAGGCGTGAATTGGCTAGGATAGATTGGCGAATGATACTTAGGGGGTTGACTGTGGATGGGCAATGGCAGACATTTAGAGACCGCATGGATGAATTACAACAATTGTACATTCCTGTCTGGCGTAAAAATAAAAAAGGGAAGGTGGCTCAACCGTGGCTATCTAGGGAAATCAGGGATAGTATTAAAGCCAAGGAAGTGGCATACAAATTGGCCAGAAATAGCAGCGAACCTGGGGACTGGGAGAAATTTAGAACTCAGCAGAGGAGGACAAAGGGTTTGATTAGGGCAGGGAAAATGGAGTACGAGAAGAAGCTTGCAGGGAACATTAAGGCGGATTGCAAAAGTTTCTATAGGTATGTAAAGAGAAAAAGGTTAGTAAAGACAAACGTAGGTCCCCTGCAGTCAGAATCAGGGGAAGTCATAACGGGGAACAAAGAAATGGCAGACCAATTGAACAAGTACTTTGGTTCGGTATTCACTAAGGAGGATACAAACAACCTTCCGGATATAAAAGGGGTCAGAGGGTCTAGTAAGGAGGGGGAACTGAGGGAAATCTTTATTAGTTGGGAAATTGTGTTGGGGAAATTGATGGGATTGAAGGCCGATAAATCCCCAGGGCCTGATGGACTGCATCCCAGAGTACTTAAGGAGGTGGCCTTGGAAATAGCAGATGCATTGACAGTCATTTTCCAACATTCCATTGACTCTGGATCAGTTCCTATGGAGTGGAGGGTAGCCAATGTAACCCCACTTTTTAAAAAAGGAGGGAGAGAGAAAACAGGGAATTATAGACCGGTCAGCCTGACCTCAGTAGTGGGTAAAATGATGGAATCAATTATTAAGGATGTCATAGCAGTGCATCTGGAAAATGGTGACATGATAGGTCCAAGTCAGCATGGATTTGTGAAAGGGAAATCATGCTTGACAAATCTTCTGGAATTTTTTGAGGATGTTTCCAGTAAAGTGGACAAGGGAGAACCAGTTGATGTGGTATATTTGGACTTTCAGAAGGCTTTCGACAAGGTCCCACACAAGAGATTAATGTGCAAAGTTAAAGCACATGGGATTGGGGGTAGTGTGCTGACGTGGATTGAGAACTGGTTGTCAGACAGGAAGCAAAGAGTAGGAGTAAACGGGTACTTTTCAGAATGGCAGGCAGTGACTAGTGGGGTGCCGCAAGGTTCTGTGCTGGGGCCCCAGCTGTTTACATTGTACATTAATGATTTAGACGAGGGGATTAAATGCAGTATCTCCAAATTTGCGGATGACACTAAGTTGGGTGGCAGTGTGAGCTGCGAGGAGGATGCTATTAGGCTGCAGAGTGACTTGGATAGGTTAGGTGAGTGGGCAAATGCATGGCAGATGAAGTATAATGTGGATAAATGTGAGGTTATCCACTTTGGTGGTAAAAACAGAGAGACAGACTATTATCTGAATGGTGGCGGATTAGGAAAAGGAGGTGCAAAGAGACCTGGGTGTCATGGTACATCAGTCATTGAAGGTTAGCATGCAGGTACAGCAGGCGGTTAAGAAAGCAAATGGCATGTTGGCCTTCATAGCGAGGGGATTTGAATCCATAGAAACATAGAAACATAGAAAATAGGTGTAGGAGTAGGCCATTCGGCCCTTCTAGCCTGCACCGCCATTCAATGAGTTCATGGCTGAACATTCAACTTCAGTACCCCATTCCTGCTTTCTCACCATACCCCTTGACCCCCCGAGTAGTAAGGACTTCATCTAACTCCCTTTTGAATATATTTAGTGAATTGGCCTCAACAACTTTCTGTGGTAGAGAATTCCACAGGCTATTGAGGGAGTGCAGCGAAGATTCACCAGACTGATTCCCGGGATGGCAGGACTGACCTATCAAGAAAGACTGGATCAAGTGGGCTTGTATTCACTGGAGTTCAGAAGAATGAGAGGGGACCTCATGGAAACGTTTAAAATTCTGACGGGTTTAGACAGGTTAGATGCAGGAAGAATGTTCCCAATGTTGGGGAAGTCCAGAACCAGGGGTCACAGTGTGAGGATAAGGGGTAAGCCATTTAGGACCGAGATGAGGAGAAACTTCTTCACCCAGAGAGTGGTGAACCTGTGGAATTCTCTACCACAGAAAGTAGTTGAGGCCAATTCACTAAATATATTCAAAAGGGAGTTAGATGAAGTCCTTAATACTCGGGGGATCAAGGGTTATGGCGAGAAAGCAGGAATGGGGTACTGAAATTTCATGTTCAGCCATGAACTCATTGAATGGCGGTGCAGGCTAGAAGGGCTGAATGGCCTGCTCCTGCACCTATTTTCTATGTTTCTATGTTTCTATCCTCAAAAAATTCTAGAAGATTTGTCAAGCATGATTTCCCTTTCATAAATCCATGCTGATCTGGACCAATCCTGTCACTGCTTTCCAAATGCGCTGCTATTACATCTTTAATAATTAATTCCAACATTTTCCCCATTACCGATATCAGGCTAACCGCTCTATAATTCCCTGTTTTCTCTCTCCCTCCTTTTTTTTAAAAGTGGGGTTACATTAGCTACCCTCCAGTCCATAGGAACTGATCCAGAGTCGATAGACTGTTGGAAAATAATCACTAATGCAGCCACTATTTCTAGGGCCACTTCCTTAAGTACTCTGGGATGCAGACTATCAGGCCCTGGGGATTTATCGGCCTTCAATCCCATCAATTTCCCAAACACAATTTCTTGATTAATAAGGATTTCCTTCAGTTCCTCCTTTTTGCTGGACCCTCAGTCTCCTAGTATTTCCGGAAGGTTATTTGTGTCTTCCTTAGTGAAGACAGAACCAAAGTATTTGTTCAATTGGTCTGCCATTTCTTTGTTCCCATTATAAATTCACCTGATTCTGACTGCAAGGGACTTACATTTGTCTTCACTAATCTTTTTCTCTTCACATATCTATAGAAGCTTTTGCAGTCAATTTTTATGTTACCTGCAAGCTTACTCTCATACTCTATTTTCCCCCTTCCTAATTAAACCCTCTGCTGAATTCTAAATTTCTCCCAGTCCTCAGGTTTGCTAGACCTAACCCTAACCCTAACCCTTATATACCTCTTGGATTTAACACAATCCCTAATTTCCCTTGTTAGCCACGGTTGAGCCACCTTCCCCGTTTTATTTTTATGCCAGATAGGGATATACAATTGTTCAAGTTCATCCATGTGATATTTAAATGTCTGCCATTGCCTATCCACCGTTAACCCCTTAAATATCATTCACCAGTCTATCCTAGCCAATTCACATCTCATACCATTGAAGTTATCTTTCTTTAAGTTCAGGACCCTAGTCTCTGAATTAACTGTGTCACTCTCCATCTTAATGAAGAATTCTACCATATTATGGTAGAATGATATCATCTTAGAAGCAAGGTATCATCTTAGCTGCTACCAGAACTACACCAGATTTCTGACCAGAAAGGAACAGGAAGACCCTCCAGAAGGCAACCTCGACCAGACAGGATATAGGCACTTCTGTGCTATGATGATAGAGGGCGGGATTTTAAAAATCCGTGAAGTTCTTAGAATGACAAAGCTGAACAATTTGTTTAAGAAATGCATTTTTGAGAAAGAGGGTATCGATGCTTCTTTTTAAAAAACGTATAATCTTAAATATAGAATGCAGAAATCTTATCCTTTCTATTATGTATGTAAACATTGTAACTGTAAGACTTGCCACCAGAGGGTGCAACTGTTGGAGGTCCAAGCGTCACCTGCACACCTCGTGCAAGGGAGTATAAAAGGTTGCCTGCCATGCTGCTTAGGCACTCTGGAGTTGTATTAAAGAGACTAAGGTCACATCAGTTTTAGCTCACAGTACTCAGTCTTGTGGAGTTCTTCCATACTTAACAATTGGCGATGTGTATCAGATTACGAACTTTCACACGGTCATGACTGCCGTTGGTATGTCAGAGAGATTTGTAGAGGGTGATGATTGGGAAATCTTCATTGAGCGTCTCGACCAGTACTTCGTGGTCACCGAGCTGGATGGGGACGATAAATCGATCAAGCACAGGGCGATTCTCCTCACCGTGTGTGGGTCCACAATATACGGCCTCATCAAGAATCTGCTAGCACTGGAGAAACCAACGGAGAAGACATATACAGAGTTGTGTACGCTGGTTCGGAACTCCCTCAAGCCGAAGGACAGCGTCTTAATGGCCAGTTTTCGCTTCTACACGCACCACCGCTCCGAGGGCCAGGACGTGGCGAGTTAGGTCGCCGACATGAGACGCCTTGTGGGAACTTGCAAATTTGCTGGATTTTTGGGGGAAATGCTGCGGGACATTTTTGTGCTTGGCATCAGCCACGAGGTCATTCTTCGCAAACTGCTGTCTGCTGAATCCCTAGCTCTGAGCAAGGCCATCACGATAGCCCAGGCATTCATATCCATGAGCAATAATACCAGATAGATATCTTACCAGCATCGAAGCTCACCGGCAAGTACTGTGCATAAAATAATGTCGCTAGCAGGCGGAACTGCATATGGCAGGGCCTACACGTCTGCAGCTGCAAGACCTAGGATGACTCAGAGTCTGTCATCGAGCATGAATGCAAATCCATTAGCACCATGTTGGTGCTGCGGGGGTAATCATCGAGCCCATCAATGTCGATTCAAGCACTACGTGTGCAAAGGCTGCGAAACAATGGGGCACCTCCAGCGAATGTGCAGACGTGCTGCGACTCACCACGTGGCAGGGTCGGCAGAGGATGATCGATCCGGCGCGGATCACGCAGAACAAACAAGAGAGGCAACTCAACCCAAGGGTACACACCTTCACCACCAAGAGCCCTCCTATTATGCTGAAAGTAAAATTGAATGGTATTCGGGTATCAATGGAGTTGGACACAGGGGCCAGTCAGTCAATTATGAGCCAGAAGGCTTTTGAGAAACTGTGGGGCAACAAGGCACAAAGGCCCAAACTGAGCCTGATTCAGACAAAGCTGCGCGCCTACCCCAAAGAGCTCATACCAGTCATTGGCAGTGCGGCAGTTAAGGTATCGTATGATGGATGATTTATCACTGTGGATTGTACCAGGCGATGGCCCTACGCTATTCGGCAGAAGTTGGCTGGGAAATATTCAATGGAACTGGGAAGACATCAAAGCACTGTCCTCAGTGGATGATGCCTCGTGCACCCAAGTGCTGAGCAAGTTTCCATCACTATTTGAACCAAGCATCGGCAACTTCAAAGGTGCCAAGGTGCAGATCCATCTAGTCCCCGATGCAAGGCCCGTTCATCACAAGGCTCAAGCGGTTTCATGTATGATGAGGGAGAAAGTCGAGATCGAACTGGACAGACTTCAACGAGAGGGAATCGTTTCGTCAGTAGAGTTCAACAAGTGGGCCAGTCCGATTGTTCCGGTGTTGAAAAGCAATGGCATGGTCAGAATCTGCAGAGACTACAAGATAACGATCAACAGAGTCTCGTTACAGGACCAGTACCCGCTACCCAAAGCGGATGACCTGTTCGCAACGTTAGCAGGGGAGAAGTCATTCACCAAGTTTGACCAAACCTCTGCCTACATGACACAGGAGCTGGCTGAATCTTCGAAAAGATTGACGCACAAAGGGCTGTTTATATACTACAGGCACCCTTTTGGGATTCGCTCGGCTGCTGCCATCTTCCAGAGGAACATGGAGAGTCTGCCAAAATTGGTTTCGCACACCGTTATGTTTCAAGACGACATCCTGATCACCGGTCGTGACACCACCGAACACTTGCACAACCTGGAAGAGGTTCTTAGTCAACTAGACAGAGTGGGACTCAGTCTGAAACACTCCACGTGTGTTTTCCTGGTGCCAGAGGTCGAATTTTTTTTGGGAAAGATTGCAGCAGACGGCATCAGACCCACGGACTCAAAGACAGAGGTCATCAAGAATGCACCCAGACCACAGAATGTGACGGAGCTGCATTCATTCCTGGAACTCCTCAACTATTTTGGTAACTTTCTATCCGGGTTAAGCACTTTTTTTGGAACTGTTGCAAGTGTTGCTACATAAGGGTGACGACTGGGTTTGGGGTAAATCTCAAGAGACAGCCTTTGAGAAGGCCAGAAACCTACTTTGTTCTAATAAGTTACTTGTACTGTATGACCCATGTAAGTGATTAGTGCTAGCTTGTGATGCATCTTTGTATGGGGTCGGCTGTGTGTTACAGCAAACCAATGTATCGGGCAAACTTCAACTGGTTGCATAGACGTCTAGAAGTCTGTCTAAGGCTGAAAGAGCCTTAGACAGACTTCTAGACGTGGAAATGGGGTTAAGAAAATGCACAAATACCTATTTGGACTTCGGTTTGAGCTTGAAACCGACCACAAACCGCTCATTTCGCTGTTTTCAGAAAGCAAAGGTATAAACACCAATGCTTCGTCCCGCATCCAAAGATGGGCACTAACATTGTCCGCCTGTGACTATGTTATCCACCATAGACCAGGCACGGAGAACTGTGCTGATGTCCTCAGTGGGCTACCATTGACCACTACCGGGGTGGAAATGGCGCAGCCCGCAGACCTGCTTCTGGTCATGGACGCTTTTGAGAGCGAGGGATCACCCGTCACTGCTCGCCAGATCAGAACCTGGACCAGCCAGGATCCTGTGCTATCATTCATAAAAAGTTGCATTCTCAATGGGAGCTGGTCGTCCGTTTCCGGGGAAATGCAAGATGAAATGAAGTCATTTCACCGACGCAAAGATGAAATGTCCATCCAATCGGATTGTTTCTTATGGGGTAATCGCGTGGTTTTGCCAAAAAAAGGTAGGGAAACATTTATACGTGACCTACACAATACCCAGCCAGGCATAGTCATGATGAAGGATATAGCCAGGTCGCATGTTTGGTGGCCCGGCATTGACTCGGACTTAGAGTCATACGTACACCAGTGCAACACGTGCTCACAATTGAGCAATGCATCAAACGAGGCTCCATTGAGTCTGTGGTCATGGCCCTCCAAACCGTGGTCCAGGATCCACGTAGATTTTGCTGGCCCCTTTCTCGGAAAGATGTTTTTAGTTGTAGTGGACGCTTACTCTAAATGGATTGAATGCATAATCATGTCATCCAGCACATCCACTGCCACCATTGAAAGCCTCCGGGCTATGTTCGCCACCCATGGCTTGCCCGACGCCTTTGTCAGTGACAATGGACCATGTTTCACCAGCTCGGAATTCAACAAGTTTATGGCTTGCAATGGCATCAAGCATGTCAGGTCTGCCCTGTTTAAGCCCGCATCCAATGGTCAAGCGGAACGGGCAGTCCAAACTGTTATGTATGTAAACATTACCAATGTGTAAGTCTTGCCATCGGGGGCGCACCTGTGGGAGACCCAAGGGTCACCTGCACACCCTGGGCAAGCAGGTATAAAAGGCAGTCTACCATGTTGCCTCCTCACTCTGGAGTTACAATAATAAGACCAAGGTCACAACAGTTTGAGCTTACAATGTACAGTCTTGTGGAGTTATTATAAACATAACAATTGACAACGAGTAACAGATCACGAACTTTCACACAGTTACGGCTGCCATTGGTATTCTTGAGAGATTTGTTGAGGGTGATGATTTGGAAGCCCTCGTTGAGCATCTTGACCAGTACTTCGTGGCCAACGAGCGGGAAAAGGCAGAAACCACGATCAAGCGCAGGGCGATTCTCCTCACCGTTTGCGGGTCCATGATATATAGCCTCATCAAAAATCTGCTAGCACTGAGGAAATCAACGGACAAGACATATGAAGAGTTGTGCATGCTGTTTCGGGAACACCTCAAGCCGAAGGAGAGCATCTTGATGGCCAGGTATCACTTTTACATGCACCACCACTCCGAGGGCCAGGACGTGGCGAGCTATGCCGCCGATCTAAGACACCTTGTGGGACCGTGTGTATTTGCTGGATTTTTGGGGGAAATGTTGCAGGACTTTTTCATGCTTGGAATCGGCCACGAGGTCATTCTTCACAAACTGCTGTCTGCCGAATCCCTAGATCTGAGCAAGGCCATCACGATAGCCCAGGCTTTTATGTCCACGAACGATAACACTAAATGGATATCATTGCAGCATCGGAACTCACCGGCAAGTACTGTCCATAAAATAATGCCTTCAGCAGCCAGAACTGTAGATGGCAGGGCCTACATTCCCACAGAGGCCAGACCTAGGATGACTCAGATTCCATTAGCACCACGTTGGTACTGCACGGGTAATTATCGAGCTCATCAATGTCGATTCAAGCACTACGTGTGCAAGGGCTGTGGAACAATGGGGCACCTCCAGCGAATGTGCAAACATGCTGCAACTCACCACGTGGCAGAGTCTGCAGAAGATGTCTGATCCGGCGCGGATCACGCTGAATGAGTAAGAGAGGCAACTCAACCCGAGGCTGAAGAGGAAGTGTATGGGGTACACACCTTCACCACCAAAAACCCTCCGATAATGTTAAAAGTCAAATTAAATGGCATTCCAGTTTCCATGGAATTGGATACATGGGCGAGTCAGTCAATTATGAGCCAGATGGCTTTTGAGAAACTGTGGGGCAACAAGGCACAAAGGCCAAAACTAAGTCCGATCCACACCAAGCTGCGCACTTACACCAAAGAGCTCATACCAGTCATTGGCAGTGCGGCAGTGAAGGTATCGTACAATGGAGCTGTACATGATTTATCATTATGGATTGTACCAGGCGATGGCCCAACGCTGTTCAGCAGAAGCTGGCTAGGAAAGATCCGATGGAACTGGGATGACATCAAAGCACTGTCTTCGGAGGATGACGCCTCATGTGCCCAAGTGCTAAACAAATTCCCGTCGTTATTCGAGCCAGGCATCGGCAATTTCACAGACGCCAAAGTGCAGATCCATCTAGTTCCTGATGCACGACCCATTCATCACAAGGCCCGAGTGGTTCCATACATGATGCGAGAGAAAGTCGAGATCGAGCTGGACAGACTTCATCGAGAGGGTATCATATCGCCAGTCGAGTTCAACAAGTCCAATTGTACTGGTGTTGAAGAGTGATGGGACGGTCAGAATCTGCGGGGACTACAAAGTAACGATCAACATAGTCTCGTTACAGGACCAGTATCCACTACCCAAAGCGGATGACCTGTTTACAACACTAGCAGGGGGGAAGTCATTCACCAAGCTGGATCTAACCTCTGCTTACATGACACAGGAGCTGGCTGAACCTTCAAAAAAATTGACGTGTATCAACACGCACAGAGGATTGTTCATATACTACAGATGCTCCTTTGGGATTCGTTTGGCGGCGGCCATCTTCCAGAGGAACATGGAGAGTCTGCTAAAATCGGTTCCATGCACCTTGGCGTTCCAAGATGACATCTTGATCACTGGCCACAACACCACCGAACATTTGCACAACCTGGAAGAGGTTCTCAAGCGACTGGACAGAGTGGGACTCAGGTTGAAATGCTCCAAGTGTGTATTCCTGGCACCAGAGGTCGAATTTCTGGGGAGAAAGACTGCGGCGGACGGCATCAGACCCACGGACTCCAAGATGGAGGCCATCAAGAATGCACCCAGACCACAGAATGTGACGGAGCTGTGTTCATTCCTGGGACTCCTCAACTATTTTGGTAACTTTCTACTGGGGTTGAGCATTTTGCTGGAACCCTTGCAAGAGACAGCCTTTAATAAGGCCAGAAACTTGCTATGTTCTAACAAGTTACTTGTGTTGTGTGACCCATGTAAACATTTGGTACTAGCGTGATGCATCTTCGTACGGGGTTGGTTGTCTGTTACAGCAAGCCAATGGGTCAGGCAAACTGCAACCAGTTGCATTTGCATCCAGAAGCTTATCTAAGGTTGAAAGAGCCTACAGTATGGTTGAAAAAGAAGCATTAGCATGCGTATACGGGGTTAAGAAAATGCACCAATACCTATTTGGGTTCCGGTTCAAGCTCGAAACCGACCACAAGTCGATCATTTCGTTGTTGTCAGAAAGCAAAGGTATTAACACCAATGCTTCATCCCGCATCAAAGATGGGCACTAACATTACCTGCGTATGATTATGTAATCTGCCACAGACCAGGCACTGAGAACTGTGCGGGTGCCCTCAGTCGGCTACCATTGTCCACCACCGGGGTGGAAATGGCGCAACCCGCAGACTTGCTCCTTGTAATGGATGCTTTTGAGAGCAAGGGGTCACCCGTCACGGCTCGCCAGATCAGGACCTGGACTAGCCAGGACCCAATGCTATCACAAATAAAAAGCTGCATCCTCAATGGGAGCTGGTCGGCGGTCCCAGAGGAAATGCAAGACGAAATGAAGCCGTTCCACCGACGCAAGGACAAAATGTCCATCCATTCGGACTGTCTCCTATGGGGGAATCGTGTAATTTTGCCAAAAAAAGGCAGGGAAACATTTATACATGACCTTCACAGTACCCACCCAGGCATAGACATGATGAAGGCTATCGCCAGGTCACACGTTTGGTGGCCCGGCATTGACTCGGAATTGGAGTCATGCGTACACCAATGCAACACTTGCTCACAGTTGAGCAATGCACCAAGGGAGGCACCACTGAGTCGGTGGTCATGGCCCTCCAAACCGTGGTCAAGGGTCCACATCGATTTCGCTGGCCCCTTTCTAGGAAAGATGTTCCTCGTAGCAGTAGACGCTTACTCTGAATGGATTGAATGTACAATAATGTCGTCATGTACGTCCACTGCCACCATTGAAAACCTCCGGGCCACGTTCGCCACCCATGGTTTGCCCGACGTCCTTGTTAGTGACAATGGACCATGCTTCACCAGCTCGGAATTCAACGAGTTCATGATCCGCAATGGTATCAAGCATGTGAGGTCTGCGCCGTTTAAGCCCGCATCCAATGGTCCAGCGGAACGAGCAGTCCAAACTATCAAGCAGAGCTTGAAATGCATGACGGACGGTTCCCTGCAGACCCGGTTATCTCGGATTCTGCTCAGCTATTGCACGCGACCCCACTCGCTTACCAGGGTTCCCCTCGCAGAATTGCTAATGAAGAGAGCACTCAAAACCGGGCTCTCCTTAGTCCACCCGAATCGCAATGATCATGTAGAAACCCAGCGTCACCGGCATAACATGTACCACGATCGCGCGGCTGTATCACGTGACATTGAAGTTAATGACCCTGTATTTGTTATTCATTCTGGTCATGGTCCCAAATGGGTTGCTGGCACTGTTTTAGCCAAGGAGGGGAATAGAGTGTTTGTTGTCAAACTTTTGAACGGACAAACATGCAGAAAGCACTTGGATCAGACCAAACTATGATTCACTGACAACCAAGAACAGTTTGAAGAGGATATTACCATCATTGATCCACCAACACACACCCAATCAGTAATCGACCTCACTGTCAACCATGAGGATGAACCCACCATGCCCGACAGTCCGATCAGACCAGCCACACCGCAGAGCAGCAATGATCCAACCAACTCACCCATGCCAGGACTTCAACTCAGGCAATCAACCCGGGAACGCAGAGCCCTGGATCGCCTCAACTTGTAAATTACTTGTACATAAGACTTTGTGTGGGGGGTGGGGGAATGATGTTATGTATGTAAACATTACCAATGTGTAAGACTTGCCACCAGGGGGCACACCTGTGGGAAACCCAAGGGTCACCTGCACACCCTGGGCAAGCAGGTATAAAAGACAGTCTGCCATGCTGCCTCCTCACTCTGGAGTTACAATAAAGAGACCAAGGTCACAACAGTTTGAGCTTAAGATATACAGTCTTGTGGAGTTATTATAAACATAACACAAACTATCAAGCAGAGCTTGAAACGCGTGATGGAAGGCTCCTTGCAGACCCGCTTATCTTGGGTTCTACTCAGCTACCAGATGCGACCCCACTCGCTCACTAGGGCTCCCCCTGCAGAATTGTTAATGAAGAGAGCACTCAAAACCAGGCTCTCCCTAGTCCACCCGGATCTAACTGATCATGTGGAAACCCGGCGTCACCAGCAAAACATGTACCACGATCGCGTGGCTGTATCGCGTGACATTGATGTTAACGGCCCTGTGTTTGTCCTGAATTACGGTCATGGTCCCAAATGGATTGCTGGCACTGTCTTGGCCAAGGAGGGGAATAGAGTGTTTATAGTCAAACTATTGAATGGACAAACGTGCAGAAAGCATTTGGATCAGACCAAACTGCGGTTCACTGACAACCAGGAACAACTTGAAGAGGACATCACCATCATCGATCCACCAACACACACCCAACCAGCAATCGACCTCGCTGTCAATCAAGAGGATGAACCCACCATTCCCAACAGTCCTGTCAGACCAGCCGCACCACAGTGCAGCAATGGTCCGACCAACTCACCCATGCCAGAGTTTGAACTCAGACGATCAACCAGGGAGCATAGGGCCCTGGATCATCTCAACTTGTAAATAATTTGTATCAAAGACTTTGGAGGGAGTGATGTTATGTATGTAAACATTGTAACTATGTAAGACTTGCCACCAGAGGGCGCAACTGCTGGACGTCCAAGGGTCACCTGCACACCTCGTGCAAGGGAGTATAAAAGGTTGTCTGCCATGCTGCTTAGGCACTCTGGAGTTGTATTAAAGAGACTAAGGTCACATCAGTTTTAGCTCACAATACTCAATCTTGTGGAGTTCTTCCATACTTAACACTTTCCTGAAATTTGTCCAATCATCACACAGTAATGAGAGTGATCTTGTTTTTGTAGAAGGTCTTGCAACAGAAGAAGTTATTGAGAAGGTAGTCAGAGATTTGCTTTCAGAAATAAGCACAAGCACAAGTGAGACTGACACAGACATGGATACCAGCATGAATCCTGGAGCCAAAGTTCTTATGAGACAAGCAAAGATGGATAAGTCCAGAGTGATCCACTTTATTCCACACAGAAAAAGACAACAGCATCATAAGTGGTGAAAGGGGATGGAGGTCAGTTGGAGGAATGCAAATTACCAAAATCTTCTCTCTTGACCAGAAAATTCCGAAGCAGTAGACAAAATTTCTGTCTTGTGGTGACAACAACGAAAATCTTCTCCAGTTCCTCTATGAAAGATGGTGCAAGTCTGCAAAGGAGATTATTGATGATACAACACTCTTTGTTCGACACAGAAGTGAGTGTCATGCTATAGGTCAGAATGAGCAAAACAGATCTGCAAGTGATATCAATCCCAGCACTGTTCTCCAATCAGGAAGAAGCCAACACACGACTACTGCTTCAACGCGCATTTGCTGCCAGTTCCAGTGAGCATGTCATCATAAACAGTCCTGACACTGATGTCTTTGTACTGTGCTTGGTGTTCTGCAAGGACTTTGATGCCAAGCTCTACTTTTGCACAGGAAGAGGAAACAACACGTTTTCATTGCATCTTTGATTACTTTGGGAAAGATGTATGTGCTGCTCTTATAGGGCCCAAATTTCCCCAGCTGCCTAGAGCGACGTAGTTAGGGGTGGCACGGCAACTTTTTGGGGCAAAAAAACGCCAAAAATGTACCTGTTAAGTTGGCCGCTCCCTCGCTGTCCGGATCCATCGGCGTGGCGCTGTAGAGCCTGCAGGAGGCAGAGTTTCGGCCGCGCTTGCTGAGCGTGACTGGCAGGGGGACGGGGCTTGGGCCCAGCGTTTTGTGGACTGCCGGCAGGGGGACGCATGTCTGTTTGAGCGTGCGTGCATGCGCAATGGGCGTTTCAGCGTGCGCGCATGCACAGTGTAACAGGAAGTTTGACAATCGGCCAATTAAAGGGAGAGTGTCCTCATTATCATTGGTAATGGAGCATGTATAAAGGTAAGGTTTAAAAATTGATTTTTGTGTGGCTGAGGGAGTGGAAAGGAGTGCTGGATAGGTGAAAGAAAGGTGAGAAGTGTGATTTTTGAACATTACCTGAGTGTGAGTTCAACACACGAATGGCACAGGAGCGTGCAAGACGAACAAAGAATTTCCTCCATGAGGAAGTGGAGAAACTAGTGACTGCCATTGAGGAGAAATGGCTGGAGCTGGATATCAGCAAGAGTGGTCCGTCAAAAGTTTCACCCAAGGAAATGAGAAGATCATCATCATCATAGACAGTCCCTCGGAATCGAGGAAGACTTGCTTCCACTCCCAAAGTGAATTCTCTGGCGGCTGAACAGTCCAATACGAGAGCCACAGACCCTGTTACAGGTGGGACAGACATTCGTCGAGGAAAGGGGTGGATGGGGCTGGTTTGCCATGTGCTCCTTCCGCTGTCTGCGCTTCATCTCTTCACGCTCTTTGCGTTGAGACTCGCAGAACTCAACGCCCTCCCGGATGCACTTTCACCACCTCAGGTGGTCTTCGGCCAGGGTCTCCCAGGTGTCAGTGGTGATGTCGCACTTTACCAGGGAGGCTTTAAGGGTGTCCTTTTAATGCTTCCGCTGCCCACCTTTGGCCTGTTTACCATGACGGAGCTCCGCATAAAGCATTTGTTTAGGGAGTCTCGCATCTGGCATGCGAACTATGTGGCCTGCCCAGCAAAGTTGATCGCGTGTGGTCAGTTTTTCAATACTGGGGATGTTAGCCTGGTCGAGGACACTGAAGTTGGTGTGCCTGTCCTCCCAAGGGATCCGCAGGATCTTACGGAGACATCATTGGTGATATGTTTCCAGCGACTTGAGGTGCCTTTTGTACATCGTCCATGCCTCAGATCCATACAGGAGGGTGGATATTACTAAAGCCCTGTAGACTATGAGCTTGGTGATAGATTTAAGGGCTTGGTCTTCAAACATTTTTCCTCAGACGACCAAAGGCTGCACTGGTGCACTGGAGATGAAGTTGAATCTCCGCATCAATGTCTGCCTTTGCTGACAAGAGGCTTCCGAGATATGGGAAATGGTCCACGTTGTCGAGGGCCGTGCCATGAATCTTGATGGTCGGAGGGCAGTGCTGTGCGGCGGGGACAGGCTGGTGGAGGACCTTTGTCTTACGGATGTTAAGCGTAAGGCCCATGCTTTCATATGCCTCAGTGAATCCATTGACTATATCCTGGAGTTCAGCCTCAGAATGTGCGCAGACGCAGGCATCGTCCATCCGCGTACTGCAGCTCAACGACAGAGGTTGGGATGATCTTGGACCTGGCCTGGAGGCGGCGTAGGTTAAACAGCTTCCCACTGGTTCTGTAGTTTAGTTCCACTCCAGCGGGGAGCTTGTTGATTGTGAGGTGGAGCATGGCGGCGAGGAAGATTGAGAAGAGGGTTGGATCGATGACGCAGCCCTGTTTGACCCCGGTCCGGACGTGAATTGGGTCTGTGATGGATCCATTGGTAAGGATCACGGCCTGCATGTCGTCGTGAAGCAGGCGAAGGATGTTGACAAACTTTTGGGGACATCCGAAACGGAGGAGGACGCTCCATAGACCCTCACGGTTGACAGTGTCAAAGGCCTTTGTAAGATCGAAGAAGGTCATATATAAGGGCTGGCGCTGCTCCCTGCATTTTTCATGCAGCTGTCACGCTGCAAAGATCATGTCTGTTGTGCCCCGTAGGGGACGTAATCTGCACTGTGATTCCGGGAGGAGCTCCTCGGCCACAGTGAGAAGACGGTTGAGGAGAACTCTAGCGACAACCTTCCCAGTGGCTGATAGCAGGGAGATTCCCCTGTCGATGCCGCAGTTGGACTTGTCCCCTTTTTAAAAAAATGGTCACAATCACTGCATCTCTGAGATCTCCCGGCATGCTTTCCTCCCTCCAGATGAGAGAGATGAGGTCATGTATCTGTGTCAACAGCGCTTCTCCGCCGTACTTTAGCACCTCAGCAAGGATTCCATCCGCACCCGTAGCCTTGTTATTCTTGAGCTGTTTTATGGCTTTGCCAACCTCGTGCAACGTTGGAGTTTCACTGAGTTGGTGGTGGGTCGCATGCTGCGGGATGGAGTCGAGAACACTCAAGTCAAAGGCAGAGTCTTGATTGAGGAGATCTTCAAAGTGCTGCTTCCATCGGGCACTGACAGCCTCGGTGTCCTTGATGAGTATTTCCCCGTTCTTGGCCAGGAGTGGGGTGGGGCCTTGGGAGTTTGGACTGTAGGTGGCCTTGACTGCAATGAAGAATCCTCGCATATCGTGGCTATCGGCCAGTTGTTGTATCTCTTTTGCTTTTTCCATCCACCACCTGTTCTTTAGGTCCCGGGTTTTTTGTTGGACCTGAGCCTTGAGCCATCTATAATGTTGTTTTGCAGCTCCCGAGTTGGGCTGTTGGTTGAGGCTCAGAAATGCTTTGTGCTTGCGATATTAGTTCTTCGATCTCCTGATCATTTTCATCAAACCAGTCCTGATGTTTTCTGGTTGAGTGACCAAGTGTCTCTTCACAGGCACTGGTTATGGAGGCCTGGAGGACAGACCAAGCGCTATGGGGATTCAGCATCTTAGGGTCATCAAGGCACGCCAGATTAGCTGTGAGGCGCTGGCTGTATAGGGCTCTCTTAGCTGGGTCTCTAAGTGCCCGGCATTAACTTTTTGAGGCACTGCTTCTGCTGTCCCCTCTGCTTTGGGGCAATGTTAATGTTGATGATGGATCGGATTAGACGGTGGTCCATCCAGCAGTCGTCAGCTCCTGTCATAGCGCAGGTGATGCGCACATCCTTGCGATCCCTGGCTCGGACGATGAAATAGTCAAACAGATGCCAGTGTTTGGAGCGTGGATGTTGCCACAATGCCTTGTATTTGTCCCTCTGGCGGAACAGGGTGTTGGTGATGAGGAGTTCATGTTCTAGACATTTTGTCAGGAGTAGGGTACCACTGGAGTTGGCTTTCCCTGCCCCCTCTCTGCCAATCACATCTCCCCAGAGGGCTGTGTCTTTGCCGACACTGACATTAAAGTCACCCAGGAGGATCAATTTGTCCCCCTTGGGGACGTGGGACAAGGATGTCTCAAGGTTGGAATAAAAACCCTCTTTAGCCTCATCCGTTGCATCGAGTGTAGGGGCGTATGTACTGATGACTGTGGCGCATTGGTTCCGGGATAGGGTGAGACGAAGAGTCATGAGGTGTTCATTAACCCCACAGGGGGAGTCTTTGAGACGGTCGACCAGCTCATTCTTGATGGCAAAGCCGGCTCTATGAAGGCGGCGTTCTGCCTCTGGTTTCCCTTTCCAGAAGAAGGTATAACCTCCACTATGTTCCTTCAACTGGCCTTCCCCTGCCCACCGGGTCTCGCTTAGGGCGGCGATGTCAATGTCAAAACGTCTGAGTTCCCGGTCAACTATGGCGGTGTGGCCTGTTGCTATTGGAATTGTCCATGAGGGTCCTGACATTCCCGGTCCCGATCTTCATACTGACGAAGTGGAAGATGCCTGTGCGTGAGTTCTTTTAACGTGGGGTGGCCGCTGCACACCGGCAACCACACGGGCTTAGCTGAACAAGGTCTTGGTCCAGTGGCAAGGGGGTCCAAGACAACTGGAGACCAGGCACAGCTCGATAAGCCTACTTGCCTACGGCGAAGTGTTGTCTGCAAGCTCGGCGCCGAGTAGCGCCATTGTTGGTAGATGGCCCGAGATTTGGTTAGGGGTAGGCAAGGCTTGGTTGGGGGGCAGGCAAGTTTCACCCAAGGAAATGAAAAGAAGATGGAACCTAGCTTCAGAAGAATATTCTGCTGGGGTCAATACCACAAGATCTGGAAGCCAGTGCAAGAAGAAATGGCAGGACGTTGGTCAAGTAGTGAGCGTAAGTAATATCTTCACCTTTAAATTGAATTGCAATTGAAAATGTGACCATCTGTATGTGTCCCACCTATCAGAAGCGGACCATGTCTGAAAATTAGTATTTTCATCTTTGCAGAAGAAATTGGCCCACAACAAAAGGGAAAGACTTAGAACTGGAGGTGGTCCACCAAGTCTGCATCAACTGTCACCCCTGGAACAGAGGGTTGCTGCCTTGCTGAGTCGCACAGGCAGAAAAAGAATCAGCTCTGCACAAGCTGGACCCACATGCGAGGTTGAGGGTGAATCATTAAAATGCATAGTCGCCCTCAAATCAACCTGCTGACTGGCCTGATACGTGTCAGACCACTCATGCCACCCATCCTGCCCCCTCCTGTGCTGCTAACCATTTGACTGTTACGTTGTATTTTGCAGAAGAAGAAGACACTCCTCAACATCCTGAAGATCCACCAGAGGATCCAGATGCGTGCGCTCCAGACCAAGGCGGGTGGGGGGAGGAGGGGTCCATGGAAATGTGTTCAGGGGAGAATGCTGACCGCGATATGGATCAGTCCATATCACAGGGCATCACACAACCAGAACCCTCCATGAGCTCCTCAGCAACATTCCATAGGTTCACACCTTCTGAGGTCGCTGGTCCCAGCGGCGGTCGTGAAATGCATCTTGGGACACCCAGTCCCTCACCATCCCAGCCTGCACCTCACATTGGAGGGTGCCACGAAGCAGACCCAAGGCGAGGGGAAGGAGAAGCCGACCAGTCTCTCCTGAGATACTGCCCTCAGCAGAGGTTAATCAGGTTGTGTCATTGGGTGAGGAGACCAATGCCCTCACAAGATCACTCGTGGCGGCCGTCAGTGGGGTGCGTGATGAGGTAGCGACACTGTTGGGTGAAATCTCAGCACTGAGACGGGAAGTGAGGGCGGGCATTTCAGAGGGTGTGCAAACGATGGCAGATGCCATGAGGGAACTAGCTTGTGCAATAAGGGCACAAAGGCAGGATACTCAAATGCCACTCCCACTTCAATCCATGCACCAGCCACCGGTCAGACCCAAGCCAGGCCCCCAACTCCCCCACCCCACCCCCACCACCATCATCGACCCTATCAGGAAGTGCATTTTCCCCGAGATGTGGGTGAGAGATGAGTGCAACCTTTCTTTGCTGTTGTTGCTGTTGTTGTTGTCGTTGAAGTGCACTATAAAATATCCAATAAAAGATATGTTGCATTAAAACTGAATCATGCTCCATTAGGACCACGCAACATTTAGGGACAACTGTAAAAAGTAAAAATCCCTCACCCCTACAGTCATGCGTGCCTGCCGCCCCTAGCCCTGGCGGGAGGGCTAGTTGGTCGGCAAGGTAGGACTGCTCTATTTTCAGTAGCTGATTTATCTTTCATTTATTTTTGATGATGCTGTGCAGCTGTTGTGCTGAAGATGTTGTGATGTTGTGCTGATGTTGTGAAGGTATTTAGTGCTTTAGTATCCTCTCACTCACCTTCACCCCTCCCTATTTCTGGATACCTGCGCTGATTTCTTCAATGTAGGTAAGATTTTTCTGTGCCCACAAAAGTGGCCACATTCTCTGGCCTAAGTTAGTTTGGAGTAACTTTCAGCTGGCCAAATTTGCTTCTATGGCCAGAAGAGGCATAAGTGGCTTGTCACGCCCCCTTTTGGAGAGAACAAAGTAAACTAGAAAAAAAACCTAATTAACTGACTTACACTGGAGCAAGTTAAATGGGGAAATTTGCAATTTTTAAGTTACTCCAAAAAAAGCTACTTACTCCAAAAAAAACGGGACAACTCTTGGGGAAATTTAAGCCCATAGGGTTTCACTGTTTTTCAGGATGTAATTCAGTGAATGCTCTATATGGAATGTGGAAGGTGAACTCAGCAAAAGTCCTGATCGCCAGCAAAGAGCACTGTTCAACATTTGGGAAGTTAGGGATCTCGTTTGCTGGTTCACAAGAAGAACTAGAGGCATACACTTGCAAACTCTACGGGCAGAGTTGATGCAGAGATGTGAACCAGGCCAGTTGTCAATGTTCAAGACCGGAAGTAATGCAGAGAAGTGCCACCAAATAAAGATTCACTGTACAAGCATATACAGCGTGCCAATTACCCAGTCTGCAATTCACAAGCGAAGTCTTAGAACATGTCGGGAATCCCATCTCCAAAGGACCATGGGTGGAGACTTGAAGATGATGTACTTGTCACAGACTGGATGACACTTCCTCCAGCACCAGCAAGTGTAATGGACCTTGTCCATTGTTCGTGCAAAAAGACCCAGGGGCCGATTTTCATCAAGGCCTCCGCCCATTCAAGTGCCGCCGAAAATGCCACCGATGGCCAGCGAGGTACCGGACAGTACCTTCGGCGGGATATTCATCGCTGAGATCCCTCGAGGGTCGGCGGGCGGCAAATGGACAATGTACACCGCCAATCTGAGCTGCAACGGGTGGGAGGTCTCATTCTCAGTGGCAGAGGCACTTGCCGCCCAAGTGCCGCCGAGGATGGAGTCGGGCCCACGGAGGGTCGAAGAGTTGGAAAAAAAATGCAGCAACAACAAATAAAAAACCTATTGGAAGACTTCCAGGGGACCCCATGCAGATCAGTTGCTGTGGAATAAAAATGTTTACTTACCTTTTTGTTCAGGTTCTTCATACTCACCGTCGGGGACAGACCAGCCTGCAGCCAGCGGTCCACCCCCGTTCTGCCGCCGACTCCCGCCCGCAGGAATCTGGGAGCTCGCCGGGCGGGAGGTCAGTTGCGCCACTCAGCCGACCGCTGATGTCAGCAGGCGGTTGCCGGCGGCTCTTCCCTCCCGCCTGCTCCAGGCCACCTCGAAAGTGGCACTGGGCGGATCAAGAAGAGCAATGTCGGCGGTAGTCGGAAGCAGCGGGTGATGAGGTGATGAATTTTGGCCCCTACCAGTGTGCACAAGAAAGGTGCTCTTGTCTTCTCAACAAGCTACCCTGCACTGACATCTGCTCGTGTGTAGCTTGTGAGAATGTTGCATCTTTGCCCGAGACTTCTAGGGCTGAGGAAACAGATACCCTTGATTCTGATGATGATTCATAGATATACATTCCTTTTCAGCTTCTAACTTTTTTTCAGATCTATTTTGTTTTTTCAGTACTTCTATCTTTTAAAAAAAATCAATGCTATTACTTTTATTATTATAATGATATGGTTGACAAATGAGTGCGGGTGTCCATCTGAAATGTCAATAAATGTGTATGAAATAAATGGTTGCTATGGTAGATTTCTTTCTTAGCAACGGATATGAAAACAAAACTTAGGTTTATGTATAACTGCACCATATGATGCGTCCAAACCTCAGATGTCCTCGGTGATACTTCTTTTTACCAATTCTTACACTATCCATGCTTAAAATTTAACAGTAGTACTGATATGTCACCGTTGCTTGGGAAAAGAAAGTCCATAGCAACCATTTTTATGTTTTTCTTTGTCTTTAGCCATATCTTGGTAACACTCAATTTTCAGACTTGGGAAAATTTGTTTTTTGTTTCGGATACGTATGTTTAACATATTCAGCATAGTTCTAGGTACTTCCCACATGGAGACTACGGAACTAAAAATCTAGGCAAGAAAGCAGGCTTCGGCCCATGGTCTACTACTGAAAATATGGGTTTGAGGAGTTACACAAAGTATGTAAAGAATCTTCATCGTGGAGAGCCTTTGGAGATCTGACAAGCTTCCCAGTAGCCAGGACAAAACAAAAACAAACTATAGAAACAGAAACATAGAAACATAGAAACATAGAAAATAGATGCAGGAGTAGGCCATTTGGCCCTTCTAGCCTGCACCGCCATTCAGTGAGTTCATGGCTGAACATGCAACTTCAGTACCCCATTCCTGCTTTCTTGCCATACCCCTTGATGCCCCTAGTAGTAAGGACTACATCTAACTCCTTTTTGAATATATTTAGTGAATTGGCCTCAACAACTTTCTGTGGTAGAGAATTCCACAGGTTCACCACTCTCTGGGTGAAGAAGTTTCTCCTCATCTCGGTCCTAAATGGCTTACCCCTTATCCTTAGACTGTGACCCCTGGTTCTGGACTTCCCCAATATTGGGAACATTCTTCCTGCATCTAACCTGTCTAAACCCATCAGAATTTTAAACGTTTCTATAAGGTCCCCTCTCATTCTTCTGAACTCCAGTGAATACAAGCCCAGTTGATTCAGTCTTTCTTGATAGGTCAGTCCCGCCATCCCAGGAATCAGTCTGGTGAACCTTCGCTGCACTCCATCAATAACAAGAATGTCCTTCCTCAGGTTAGGAGACCAAAACTGTACACAATACTCCAGGTGTGGCCTCACCAAGGCCCTGTACAATTGTAGCAACACCTCCCTGCCCCTGTACTCAAATCCCCTCGCTATGAAGGCCAACATGCCATTTGCTTTCTTAACCGCCTGCTGTACCTGCATGCCAACCTTCAATGACTGATGTACCATGACACCCAGGTCTCGTTGCACCGCCCCTTTTCCTAATCTTAGGAAAAGGTTATTCAGCCCATCATACCATGTACAATCCACCCTTATCATTGCTTGCACCCCTCCCATTTAATCTCCCACGGAAGACTCTGCAAAGTTTCCCACTTCTCTTCAGAAGTAAATCAAACAAAACTCCACAATCCTTACTAAACCTTGCCTCATAACTAACAACAACAACTTGTATTTATATAGCGCCTTTAACATAGTAAATCATCCAAAGGCACTTCACAGGAGTGTTATAAAACAAGATTTGACACCGAACCACATAAGGAGAAATTAGGGCAGATAACCAAAACCTTTATCAAAGAGGTAGGTTTAAGGAGCATCTTAAAGGAGGAAAAAGAGGGAGAGAGATGGAGAGGTTTAGGCAGGGAATTCCAGAGCTTAGGGCCTAAGCAGCTGCAGGTACGGCCACCAATGTTTGAGCGATTAAAATCAGGGTTGCTTAAGAGGCCAGAATTAGAGGAGCGCAGATATCTCTGGGGGTTGTGTGGCTGGAGGAAATTACAGAGAGGCCATGGAGGCTTCAATATTACCACAATATTGTTGGTTTTCAGTTACTTTATCCATGGTGCACCTTACCAACGTTCCTGTATCTGTGTCCTCTGAGTAGTATTACAATGGATTTCCTTTCATTTTTACAGTTTGGTACTAAAATTAGTAGTGATCAAGTATGACTTAAAGGTTTATTAAGTCTCGGATTTGTTCTGATTACAGATAGATATGCAGTTATCCATTATCTACAACAAGAGGTATCAATTAGACTTGATTTTTGTGGTTTATCTTTTCCTGGACTGCGGTCAAAATTTGGATGAAATTAGATGTGAAAATATGCACTTTTTGGATCAAAATGAAAACAAAGCTCATCCTCACATCCCTACTGACATGCTTCTCCTCCAACCTATCCTCCTCTTCCCCAACAGTGTGGGAGCCATGGTGTCCTATTAATATGTGACCATCAGTCTATCCTTATCAAAATAAGATTATGTAAAATGTAATAAAATAAATTGCTAAACTGAAGCTGGTTTGGAGATTGAATCCAAGCAGTCTTCTAGAGCAGTGCTTATCAAATGTTTCTATTTTGGGATGGGGGCCTCTGCAAATATTGAAATACTCCCTATCCTAACTTCTGAAAGAGAGTGCAATCGACTCAAAAGAAAACAGTGCCAACATTAATATACATTAGCAGAAATTGAAGTGTTAGTAAGTCAACAAATACAGAAAAATACAGATGGGCAGGAATCTGAGGATCTTACAGACTCTTTGGGGCCATGGAACTCTATTTGACAACCAATGACCTAGAATACAAGTTCAGCAATTACCTGTACGCATGTGTAGCATCAAATACTGTGGGAGCTGGAGATTAGTGTGTGAGTTAACAAGCAGCAATGTTGTAAATAAAGTATTTGTGTATAGAATACAGCCTGACTTCTCAACAGTGATTGAAAGAACCAGAGAGGAAAAATATCACGTATTATGTAATGAAGCTATGTAAAAGGTTGTGTGATATAGTTGATGGCATTACGATAAATGGTGGGATTTCCACACAGCTCCCCATCATAATACTTGGCTCCTAAATTTTACTTAATAATGAAGGGATGAGATATTTTTGCAGTAAAATTATTTTCACATTATTACAAAATTCATATATTTTTACAGTTAATGTAATTGTAATCTTTTTCAGCCTCACAACCCCACAAGAGGTCTGCACTCCTCAAATTTTGCCTTCTTGAACATCTCTCATTATAATTGGTCAACTTCTCCACCTCTCTACCTCCCTTTCCTCCTTTAAGACGCTCCTTAAAACCTACCTCTTTAACTAGGCTTTTGGTCATCTGCCTTAATTTCTTATTTTGTGGCTCGGTGTCAAATTGATCTGTTTTGTCTTGTAACACTTCTATAAAGCGCCTTGAGATGTTTTACTATGTTAAAGGCAACTATATAAATAAAAGTAAAGGTTTTGCAGCTTACCACAAAATGGCTGGACAATGAAGCAAAAACGTGTTCACCTGAAAGATTTGGTTTCAGCAGCATGTTTTTTCTTGTGTTAAAAGATTCAACATAAGAACATAACATAAGAACATAAGAAATAGGAACAGGAGTAGGCCATACTGTCCCTCGAGCCTGCTCTGCCATTCAATAAGATCATGGTTGATCTGATCATGGACTCAGCTCCACTTCCCCGCCCGCTCCCTATAACCTCTTATCCCCTTATCGTTTAAGAAACTGTCTATTTCTATCTTAAATTTATTCAATGTCCCAGCTTCCATAGCTCTCTGACCCTGTGAATTCCACAGATTTAAAATCCTCTGAGAGAAGAAATTTCTCCTCATTTTTGTTTTAAATGGGCGGCCCCTTATTCTAAGATTATGCCCTCTAGTTCTAGTCTCCCTCATCAGTGAAAACATCCTCTCTGCATCCACCTTGTCAAGCCCCCTCATAACCTTATACGTTTCAATAAGATCACCTCTCATTCTTCTGAATTCCAATGAGTAGAGGACCAACTTGTTCAACCTTTCCTCATAAGTCAATCCCCTCATCTCCGGAATCAACCTGGTGAACCTTCTCTGAACTGCCTCCAAAGCAAGTATACCCTTTCGTAAATATGGAAACCAAAACTGCACGCAGTATTTCAGGTGTGGCCTCACCAATACCTTATATAGCTGTAGCAAGACTTCCCTGCTTTTATACTCCATCCCCTTTGCAATAAAGGCCAATATAACATTGGCCTTCCTGATCACTTGCTGTACCTGCATACTATCCCTTTGTATTTCATGCACAAGTAACCTCAGGTCCCGCTGTACTGCGGCACTTTGCAATCTTTCTCTATTTAAATAATAACTTGCTCTTTGATTTTTCTACCAAAGTGCATGATCTCACACTTTCCAACATTATACTCCATCTGCCAAATTTTTGCCCACTCACTTTATTGTGTATGTAGGCATTCTGTAAATGACTCCACATGGCAGGGGTATGACACTTGAACTGTACAGACTAGGCCTTTATTACAGCTCCTAGAGTGACGACACCAAGAGGTGAGCTCCCTTTTATACTGGGTTACCTGCAGTGTACAGGTGACCCTCAGGTCTCCAGCAGCAGCACCCTCTGGTGTACAGGTAAGGTATATACAGTTCTAGTGTTACAGTACATCATTACATCATTGGCATGCATACATATCAACACTCCCCCCTAAGCCTTTCCCAAGTCTTTATTGCCATGACATGGGGAGATGATCAGTAGTGGGCTGTGGGAGGTTGTGGTGAGGGTTGTGTGATCCCTGTGCTTGAGGCTGCACTCATTCATTCCACCCCCAACCCCCTCATACACAGACCATGTGGGTGTCACTGTTGGGGTTTCCTCAGTAGTGGAGCCAGTGCAATGGGTAAGGTACACACACTGTAGAGTGGGTAAGTGGTGGTGTTTGGTGGTGGGCAGGGCCACAGGGCTGTATGGGTTCCTTGTCCTCCATTGGTGGTGGAAGTCTGGTCATCCCAGGGTCCACCATGAAAGCTGGAGGTTACTGGCCTCTCGCTCCTGGTGCTGGCCCTGGTGGCCAGGGGGTGTAGGGCCGATCTGGGGCAGGTTGCCAGTGGTGATGGCTGTGCTGCCCATTGACCACTGTCGCTGCAGTGGGTCTGTTCCCACTGGGTGTGTGTGAGCCCTTCCTGGGGCATCATATTTGTCCCAAAAGCCCAGGCTACATGGTCAGGTAGCCCGCTGGACCTGGGGGTCTCCCACGGGGGGATACCTCTGGCATTTAAATTGTACCTGTACAACCCGTTGTCCTTTCACAGTCTACTTTCTGCATACATGACACATTGGCTCCGATCACAAATAGTCGATTCTACACAGTTATCTCTCTTTACATTATCACTTTTAGCACTTACAACACTTTCTTGTGTATCGGTGTCTCCATACAGGGTTACATTTGTCGTATTAAAATTTCTAGCATCATCATTTAACAGTGCAAACTTGTTGCTAACATCACTTTCACAAGCATTCATTACATTTTTCTCATTGGTTAATCTGGTATCACAATTCAACGTTATATTTGCATACCTGCATTCGCTTACTGCACTTTTTACTTTAATGTCCTTGGCATCGCTGTGCCTCGGGTGAAACTGTCCCTTTAATTTCATTGGGTTACCGGTCTCCTTTAAGGGGGCCTTCCAACCCGATTTGCCGCTCGGTGCCAGATGTCACTCCTCCAACGCTGCCCCTCGTGGTCTGGTTGCAGCCATTTTGATTTTAGGTTCTTCGCCTCAAGGTGCGGCCGCCATCTTCTCGCTCTCCTCGAGGTAGGCTGTGGTGATCTTTTTCTTCTCAGGTTTGGCCACAGACGTCGGGAATCCACCTTTTCCAACGATCTGCTTCCCTTGGAGTCCTGCCATGGCCCGGAAGGTGAGGTCTGGACGTTCGGGTTGGTTGAGCTTGCCGCGGTGTTGTGCAGTCGTCGCCACGTAGTCGAGCTGGACGGTAGGATTTCTAGGTGCTGCGATGGACCCAAGGTCGGGGTTACGTGTGATGTCGATCGCTGGGGCCCAGAGGCCATCATCGCTCCAATCAAATTGGGCCTGCTTCATCCAACTTCTTCCCAGCACCATTGGACCATCGCCGGCAACAATCCACAGGGGAAACTTGTTCATCATACCGCTCTGGGAGACCTGGATGTCCACACTACCAACAACTGGGATGGTGTCTTTGGTGAAGATGAGCAGCTTTGCCTGGATAGGATTCAGCTTTGGTTGTTCGGTGACATTGTTCCAAAGTTTTTTGAAGGCCATCTGGCTCATCAAAAACTGGCTCGCCCCTGTGTCGATCTCCATCGAAACTGGAACCCCGTTGATTATCCACTTCCATCTTCCACGGGGAACTCTCGGTGGAGCAGGTATAAATTCCGCACTCTTCTTCCAGGGGTTGAGCAGCTTCGTCTTCATCAGTGTCAGAGCCCAGGTGATCAGCCAACTCTTCAGCGACGCGGTGAGTAAAGCTTTTACTGCACATTCTCTGAAGGTGACCTTTCACGTTGCAGCCTTTGCAGGTATAGTCTTTGTAACATAGAAACATAGAAACATAAAAAGTAAGTGCAGGAGTAGGCCATTCGGCCCTTCGAGTCTGCACCACCATTCAATATGATCATGGCTGCACTGGTGGGCCCTGTGGTTTCCTCCACAACGCCAGCACGGGGCTAGCCGGTTGAACCCCATGTGGCGGATTCAGGGTTGCGGGACTTGGGGCAGCATTTCTGCCTTTGAAAGTCGCCATTCTGTTCACTGCGCTCGTCGGTTTAGAGTCCTGGGTGTGGGTCATCATTCATAGAAACATAGAAACATAGAAAATAGGTGCAGGAGTAGGCCATTCGGCCCTTCTAGCCTGCACCGCCATTCAATGAGTTCATGGCTGAACATTCAACTTCAGTACCCCATTCCTGCTTTCTCGCCATACCCCTTGATCCCCCCAGTAGTAAGGACCTCATCTAACTCCTTTTTGAATATATTTAGTGAATTGGCCTCAACAACTTTCTGTGGTAGAGAATTCCACAGGTTCACCACTCTCTGGGTGAAGAAGTTCCTCCGCATCTCGGTCCTAAATGGCTTACCCCTTATCCTTAGACTGTGACCTCTGGTTCTGGACTTCCCCAACATTGGGAACATTCTTCCTGCATCTAACCTGTCTAACCCCGTCAGAATTTTAAACGTTTCTATGAGGTCCCCTCTCATTCTTCTGAACTCCAGTGAATACAAGCCCAGTTGATCCAGTCTTTCTTGATAGGTCAGTCCCGCCATCCCGGGAATCAGTCTGGTGAACCTTCGCTGCACTCCCTCAATAGCAAGAATGTCCTTCCTCAGCTTAGGAGACCAAAACTGTACACAATACTCCAGGTGTGGCCTCACCAATGCCCTGTACAACTGTAGCAACACCTCCCTGCCCCTGTACTCAAATCCCCTTGCTATGAAGGCCAACATGCCATTTGCTTTCTTAACCGCCTGCTGCACCTGCATGCCAACCTTCAATGACTGATGTACCATGACACCCAGGTCTCTTTGCACCTCCCCTTTTCCTAATCTGTCACCATTCAGATAATAGTCTGTCTCTCTGTTTTTACCACCAAAGTGGATAACCTCACATTTATCCACATTATACTTCATCTGCCATGCATTTGCCCACTCACCTAACCTATCCAAGTCGCTCTGCAGCCTCACAGCATCCTCCTCGCAGCTCACACTGCCACCCAACTTAGTGTCATCCGCAAATTTGGAGATACTACATTTAATCCCCTCATCTAAATCATTAATGTACAGTGTAAACAGCTGGGGCCCCAGCACAGAACCTTGCGGTACCCCACTAGTCACTGCCTGCCATTCTGAAAAGTACCCATTTACTCCTACTCTTTGCTTCCTGTCTGACAACCAGTTCTCAATCCATGTCAGTACACTACCCCCAATCCCATGTGCTCTAACTTTGCACATCAATCTCTTGTGTGGGACCTTGTCGAACGCCTTCTGAAAGTCCAAATATACCACATCAACTGGTTCTCCCTTATCCACTCTACTGGAAACATCCTCAAAAAATTCCAGAAGATTTGTCAAGCATGATTTCCCTTTCACAAATCCATGCTGACTTGGACCTATCATGTCACCTCTTTCCAAATGCACTGCTATGACATCCTTAATAATTGATTCCATCATTTTACCCACTACCGATGTCAGGCTGACCGGTCTATAATTCCCTGTTTTCTCTCTCCCTCCTTTTTTAAAAAGTGGGGTTACATTGGCTACCCTCCACTCCATAGGAACTGATCCAGAGTCAATGGAATGTTGGAAAATGACTGTCAACGCATCCACTATTTCCAAGGCCACCTCCTTAAGTACTCTGGGATGCAGTCCATCAGGCCCTGGGGATTTATCGGCCTTCAATCCCATCAATTTCCCCAACACAATTTCCCGGCTAATAAGGATTTCCCTCAGTTCCTCCTCCTTACTAGACCCCCCGACCCCTTTTATAACCGGAAGGTTGTTCGTGTCCTCCTTCGTGAATACCGAACCAAAGTACTTGTTCAATTGGTCCGCCATTTCTTTGTTCCCCGTTATGACTTCCCCTGATTCTGACTGCAGGGGACCTACGTTTGTCTTTACTAACCTTTTTCTCTTTACATATCTATAGAAACTTTTGCAATCCGTCTTAATGTTCCCTGCAAGCTTCTTCTCATACTCCATTTTCCCTGCCCTAATCAAACCCTTTGTCCTCCTCTGCTGAGTTCTAAATTTCTCCCAGTCCCCAGGTTCACTGCTATTTGTGGTCAATTTGTATGCCACTTCCTTGGCTTTAATACTATCCCTGATTTCCCTTGATAGCCACGGTTGAGCCACCTTCCCTTTTTTATTTTTATGCCAGACAGGAATGTACAATTGTCGTAGTTCATCCATGCGGTCTCTAAATGTCTGCCATTGCCCATCCACAGTCACCCCCTTAAGTATCATTCGCCAATCCATCCCAGCCAATTCACGCCTCATACCTTCAAAGTTAGCCTTCTTTAAGTTCTGGACCATGGTCTCTGAATTAACTGTTTCATTCTCCATCCCAATGCAGAATTCCACCATATTATGGTCACTCTTCCCCAAGGGGCCTCGCACAACGAGATTGCTAATTAATCCTCTCTCATTACATAACACCCAGTCTAAGATGGCCTCCCCCCTAGTTGGTTCCTCGACATATTGGTCTAAAAAAACCATCCCTTATGCACTCCAGGAAATCCTCCTCCACCGTATTGCTTCCAGTTTGGTTAGCCCAATCTATGTGCATATTAAAGTCACCCATTATAACTGCTGCACCTTTATTGCACGCACCCCTAATTTCCTGTTTGATGCACTCCCCAACATCACTACTACTGTTTGGAGGTCTGTACACAACTCCCACTAACGTTTTTTGCCATTTGGTGTTCTGCAGCTCTACCCATATAGATTCCACATCATCCAAGCTAATGTCCTTCCTAACTATTGCCTTAATCTCCTCCTTAACCAGCAATGCTACCCCACCTCCTTTTCCTTTTATTCTATCCTTCCTGAATGTTGAATACCCCTGGATGTTGAGTTCCCAGCCCTGATCATCCTGGAGCCACGTCTCCGTAATCCCAATCACATCATATTTGTTAACATCTATTTGCACAGTTAATTCATCCACCTTATTGCGGATACTCCTTGTATTAAGACACAAAGCCTTTAGGCTTGTTTTTTTAACACCCTCTGTCCTTTTAGAATTTTGCTGTACAATGGCCCTTTTTGTTCTTTGCCTTGGGTTTCTCTGCCCTCCACTTTTCCTCATCTCCTTTCTGTCTTTTGTTTTTGCCTCCTTTTTGTTTCCCTCTATCTCCCTGCATTGGTTCCCATCCCCCTGACATATTAGTTTAACTCCTCCCCAACAGCACTATCAAACACTCCCCCGAGGACATTGGTTCCGATTCTGCCCAGGTGCAGACCGTCCGGATTGTACTGGTCCCACCTCCCCCAGAACCGGTTCCAATGCCCCAGGAATTTGAATCCCTCCCTGCTGCACCATTGCTCAAGCCACGTATTCATCTGAGCTATCCTGCGATTCCTACTCTGACTAGCACGTGGCACTGGTAGCAATCCCGAGATTACTACTTTTGAGGTCCTACTTTTTAATTTAGCTCCTAGCTCCTTAAATTCATTTCGTAGGAACTCATCCCTTTTTTTACCTATGTCATTGGTACCAACATGCACCACGACAACTGGCTGTTCTCCCTCCCTTTTTAGAATGTCCTGCACCTGCTCCGAGACATCCTTGACCCTTGCACCAGGGAGGCAACATACCATCCTGGAGTCTCGGTTGCGGCCGCAGAAACGCCTATCTATTCCCCTTACAATTGAATCCCCTATCACTATCGCTCGCCCACTCTTTTTCCTGCCCTCCTGTGCAACAGAGCCAGCCACGGTGCCATGAACTTGGCTGCTGCTGCCCGCTCCTGATGAGTCATCCCCCTCAGCAGCACTCAAAGCAGTGTATCTGTTTTGCAGTGGGATGACCACAGGGGACCCCTGCACTACCTTCCTTGAACTACTCTTCCTGCTGGTCTTCCATTCCCTCGCTGGCTGTGGACCCTTCTCCTGCGGTAAGACCAACTCGCTACACGTGATACTCACGTCATTCTCAGCATCGTGGATGCTCCAGAGTGAATCCACCTTCAGCTCCAACTCCGCAACGCGGACCGTCAGTAGCCGGAGGTGGACACACTTCCCGCACATGTAGTCGTCAGGGACACTGGCATTGTCCCCGTGTTCCCACATGGTACAGGAGGAGCATATCACATGACCAAGCTGTCCTGTCATGACTTAACCCTTAGATACACTTAAATTGCCAACAACAATGTTAAAAGTTACTGACTAATAAAGAAAAAGAAAAACTACTCACCAATCAGCAGCCAATCACTTACCACGTTGGCTGTGACGTCACCTTTTGATTTCTTTCTACTTCTTTTTTGACTTCTCTCAGCTGGAGCTGCACAAGTCACGCCTCTCTCGACTCCCGCCTCTCTCGACGCTCCCCGGACTGCTGAGTCTTTTATAGGCCGCTGCCTCTCTCGACTCCCGCCTCTCTCGACGCTCCCCGGACTGCTGATCCTTTTATAGGCCGCTGCCTCTCTCGACTCCCGCCTCTCTCGACGCTCCCCGGACTGCTGAGCCTTTTATAGGCCGCTGCCTCTCTCGACTCCCGCCTCTCTCGACGCTCCCCGGACTGCTGAGCCTTTTATAGGCCGCTGCCTCTCTCGACTCCCGCCTCTCTTGACGCTCCCCGGACTGCTGAGCCTTTTATAGGCCGCTGCCTCTCTCGACTCCCGCCTCTCTCGACGCTCCCCGGACTGCTGAGCCTTTTATAGGCCGCTGCCTCTCTCGACTCCCGCCTCTCTCGACGCTCCCCGGACTGCTGAGCCTTTTATAGGCCGCTGCCTCTCTCGACTCCCGCCTCTCTCGACGCTCTCCGGACTGCTGAGCCTTTTATAGGCCGCTGCCTCTCTCGACTCCCGCCTCCCATTCGTTTTGGAGTCGCAGACCGAAATCATGAAGGCCTGGTTCACTGTGATGTCCGCAGAGAGCAGTTTGTGGAGGAGGCCCTCGTGGCCGATCCCAATAACAAAAATGTCCCTTAGTGCTTCTGTGAGGTGGTTGCCAAGATCACACGATGCAGCCAACCTTCTTAAATCTGCAGCATACTTAGCAATTTCTTGGCCTTTGGGGCGCCAGTGAATGTAGAACCGGAGCTTGGCTGTGAGGATGCTTTCTTTGGGTTTCAATTGCTCTTGTATTAAGGTTACAAGTTCCCCATAGCTCTTGGTTGTCATCTTCGCTGGGGCTAGCAGGTCCTGACGAGGCCGTGTATGGTGGGCGCACAACTGCTGAGCAGGATGGCCCTGCGCTTGTTCGCCAGTGTGGCCGGTGAGTCCCCATCCAGGTCGTTGGCGATGAAGAAGTGTTCTAACTTTTCCACGAGGGCATCCCAATCTTCCCCATCGGTGAATTGTTGGAAGTTGCTGAGATTAGACATGATGTGCGTGGAATTCGTGACCTCGTTGCCGGTTATTTTGTATGTAGGCACTCTAAATGACTCCACGGGGCAGTGGTATGGCACTTGAACTGTACAGACTCTAGTCCTTTATTGCAGCTTCTAGAGTGAGGACACCAAGGGGTGAGCTCCCTTTTCTACTTGGTTACCTGCAGTGTACAGGTGACCCTTAGGTCTCCAGCAACAGCACCCTCTGATGTCAGGTAAGGTATATACAGGTTTAGTGTTACGGTGCATCATTACATCATTGGCATGCATACATAACACACTAAGCCTGTCTATGTCCTTATGCAGATTTTTTGTACCCTCCTCACGCATTGTTTTTCCTCCTATCTTTGTATCGTCAGCAAACTTGGCTATGTTACACTCAGTCCCCTCTTCCACATCATTAATATAGATTGTAAATAGTTGGGGTCCCAGCACTGATCCCTGCGGCACCCCACTAGTTACTGGTTGCCAACCCGAGAATGAACCATTTATCCCGACTCTCTGTTTTCTGTTAGTTGGCCAATCCTCTATCCATGCTCATATATTACCCCCAATCCCGTGAACTTTTATCTTGTGCAGTAACCTTTTAAGTGGCACCTTGTTAAATGCCTTCTGGAAGTCCAAATACACCACATCCACTGGTTCCCCTTTATCCACCCTGTTCATTACATCCTCGAAGAACTCCAGCAAATTTGTCAAACATGACTTCCCCTTCTTAAATCCATGCTGACTCTGTCTGACCGAATTTTGCTTTTCCAAATGTTCTGCTGCTGCTTCTTTAATAATGGACTCCAACATTTTCCCAACCACAGATGTTAGGTTAACTGGTCTATAGTTTCCTGCTTTTTGTCTGCCTCCTTTTTTAATAGGGGTGTTACATTTGCAGTTTTCCAATCTGCTGGGACCTCCCCAGAATCCAGGGAATTTTGGTAAATTACAACCAATGCATCCACAATCCCTGCCGCTACTTCTCTTAAGATCCTAGGATGCAAGCCATCAGGTTCAGGGGATTTATCTGCCTTTAGTCCCATTATCTTACTGAGTACCACCTCCATAGTGATTGTGATTGTGTTAAGTTCCTCCCCCCCTATAGCCCCTTGGCTATCCATTGTTGGAATAGTGTTAGTGTCCTCTAACGTAAAGACTGATACAAAATATTTGTTCAGAGTTTCTGCCATCTCCATGTTCCCCATTACTAATTCCCTGGTCTCGTCTTCTACGGGACCGACATTTACTTTAGCCATTCTTTTCCTTTTTATATACCTATAGAAACTCTTGCTATCTGTTTTTATATTTTGTGCTAGTTTACTTTCATAGTCTATCTTCCCTTAATCATTTTTTTAGTCGTTCTTTGCTGGCTTTTAAAAGTTTCCCAGTCTTCTGTCCTCCCACTAGTTTTGGCCACTTTATATGCCCTTGTTTTTAATTGGATACCGTCCTTAATTTCAATCGTTAGCCACAGATGGCTATCTTTTCTCTTACACCCTTTCCTCTTCACTGGAATATATTTTTCTTGAGAGTTATGAAATATCTCCTTAAATGTACACCACTGTTCATCAACCGTCCTACACTTTAATCTATTTTCCCAGTCCGCTTTACCCAACTCTGCCCTCATACCTTTATAGTCTCCTTTATTTAAGCTTAGTATGCTGGTTAGAAACCCAACTTTCCCACTCTCCATTTGGATTTGAAATTCAATCATGCTATGATCACTCATTCCGAGGGGATCCTTTACTAGGAGATTGTTTATTAATCCTGCCTCATTACACAGCACCAGATCTAAGATAGCTTGCACCCTGGTTGGTTCCGTTACATACTGCTCAAGGAACCCGTCCCTTATGCACTCTATGAACTCCTCCTCAAGGCGACCCTGACCAATTTGATTTGTCCAATCAATATGGAGGTTAAAATCACCAATGATTATTGCTGTTCCCTTTTTACAAGCCCCCACTATTTCCTGGTTTATGCTCCGTCCAACAGAGTTGCTACTGTTAAGGGGCTTATAGACTACGCCCACCAGTGACTATTTCCCCTTATTGTTCCTTATTTCCACCCAAGCTGGTCCCACACCCTTATCATTTGAGCCAATATCGTTTCTTACTATTGCAGTGATTCCATCCTTTATCAATAGAGCTACCCCACCTCCTTTTCCTTTCTGTCTGACCTTCCGGATTGTCAAATACCCCAGAATATTTAATTCCCAGTCCTGGTCACCTTGCAACCACCTCTCTGTAATGGCTATCAGATCATACCCATTTGCCTCAATTTGTGCCGTCAACTCATCTATTTTGTTACAAATTCTATGTGCATTTAGACAAAGTGCCTTTAAGTTTTGTTGTTAGTAAGACAGACACTTGGATAATCAAATACAAATTTTCATCTGCGTTTGGAAATATTTAATGTTACATTTTAAGAAGTGGGTCAACCATAAGCCTTGTTACCTATACTACAACAAGCAATTTAATGGGTACGTTTCAATTCAAGGGATTATATAAATGTTAAAAATTTGGCAACAATACAAATATTGCAGAAAATTATTCCATAATTTAGATGGAAAGATTATGATATTTATGTTTACTGTCATTGCATTCAGTAATATGCTGAACTGCTATTTAAATGTAAGTATTTCTTCACTTCATTCCTTCCCTAGCAGAAAAGTGTATTTAGGCCAAAATAAAATCACTTCTGGATGGCGAAAAAAAGAAGGTTGCTGTAACATGAAGTTTATATGAACAATTTGCAATGTAGTGCTATAATAAACAACACACAATTTATGAGTAGATTTTTTTTTAATGTTCTTGTCATCTGCAGAGTTTACATATTAGGAGTAGTCATGGTACATTTAGGGGCTGAAACTGTGGATCTGTTCCTTGGATGTTCCATTTGCCTGTGCAGAAATGAGCTAACTTTGCACAATCATGAGAAGTCAGTTCATCTAAATATTTTTTCAAGGCAATCCTGGTGCATTAATGGCATTATGAGCATCATGGGCAGTGGGAACTGGGATTTTGGGAGCAACAGCCAGTGAAGAGATGGCCCAATTATGCATGCCATAAAGTGTTGCCTATCAACTACTATACATTTACTGATGGCCCTCAGACAAACTTGGAGCTCTTTCATAGTTTACCACGTATGCCAAAGCTCCTGCAATACAACCTGCACTTTAGGAAATAGAGTAAATTGTACACCAACATAATGCTGCTGTTGCTATTCAGTGGGAAATAAAATGAATGTGCTTGCCCTGCTTAACTCATTTGTTTTATACATCTGTGAGGAGTAAATTGGTTGATACTGAACTGTTTATTTAAGATTATTTTTTCTGGGCCTCTGCAAGCTTTCTGTTCATCATTGTAGTCATTTCTTACATTGCTTAGCTTTTCAAGACTAGGGTCCGCCACTGGGTTACCCTTATCTGGGGTGCCCAGTACCCTGATTTTTTTTCCCAGAAGGGAATGCTTTTTTATTATTGAGGGTTGATTAAAGGGTTATCATATAATTAGTCACATTATGGTTTATTTACAGCATCACCTACAGGTTCTATCTTTGGAATCCAAAGACCAGTCACCATTTTTAATTTGCAATCGATAAATAACCTGTTATAACATTCGATTGGCCCCTGCTATAACAGAGGCTGATCCCGCAACAACAGATTTGACTTCTGTGACATGTTAATTACTAAAGAAACAAATTCCAATTTTCTCCATGCCTCTCCTGAAAGTATTGGGACAGAATTCCACAGGTACTTGCAGCTCTCCTTTATTTCCCCCAAGTGACATGTCTCGGATTCTGTTTTCCTCTTTGCTGATTTTTGGCACCCAGGAGGATGTACGGCCGATTTATTTGTGTCCCATTGCGGCGGGGAAAAAAATACAACTTTTACCAAAGTAAAATTTAATTTTGCCGCTGCGGTACCCGAAGTTAAATCTGGGGGTGGAGCTTCAAGTGTGCACTGAAAAGTCAGTGAGCATGCACTAGGAAAAAAACTTTTTTCACGTGACGGGTGTGTCCGCGCATCCACGGTGAACTTCCTGGCCTGGATCAAGAGTTTGTGAGAACACATTGGGATCGGAGTTGGATCTGGACATTTAAATTTTAGCTGCAAAAGATGGATCCAAGGTAAGGGGAAGGGGAAGGAGAAGGACAAGGAGAAGGAGGAAGGGCCAAAAGATTTCCAGCAGAAGAAACTGAGCCCCTGATAGACATCATTGAGAGGAGATGGAATGTGCTTGAGTACAAAGGAAGAATGGGACAAAAGAAACTGAAAACTTTGGGACCAAGTTGCAGAAGAGTTTAATGCAGTGGCCATGACCCTGAGAAGCAGCACACAGATCAAAAAGAAGTGGCAGAGACCTTGGCCAAGCAATTACTGTAAGTAATATTTTTATTTATGCACCACAATTACATTTGTAAATGTGACTAATATTGTGTGTGTGTGTGTGTGTGTGTGTGTGCGTGGTCACCACAACAGAAGGACCCTCTCTTAAAAAGTTCTATTTTCACCTTTGCAGAGGAAGGCATCACAGATCAACTGAGAAAGGTTAAAAACTGGAGGAGGTGCGCCAAGTAAGCTGCAACTAACAGCCGTGGAAGAGAGGATCGGTGATATGATTAAATCTCGCAAGTGAAGATCAAGCACCAATGTGGACTGGGCCCAGGTTACCGAGCGAGGGTAAGCCCTGCAAATTACACAGTCTGGGTTGGCATTGTGGTCTTTGAAAAGAGCCTGCGCTGTGTGACCTGCGTACTCATGTCACCCTGTCCCCTCTGCCCCCTCCCCTGCTGCTAACCAAACATCTACTCTGTTATGTTTTGCTGATTTAGCACATCAGGAAGAGACAGAAGCTGAAGCAGAAGATCAGGAAGCCGTCAGCCCAGATAGTCTTCATCAACTTCAGGATGAGGATGAGCTGGACAATGCAGGGCAGCAGGAAGACCCCAATAATGAGATGGTTACATTGCAATTGGAGACGGTGAACCCCCTGAGGGTGCCAAGCCCTTTGCTGAGCGATAGAACCGATGCAACATTTCATGGGGTACAGTCTGAGGCTGCGTGTCCCAGTGGGCTCCAGCAATCCACACCTGGGACACGGCCGAGGAGGGTGGGAAGGAGTGCTCATCGTGAAATGCAGGATGCAGGGGACATAGAACAGCTCATGGGAATGAGTGAGGAGAGCATTGAGCTAACGAGATCATTCCTGGACACCATGGGTGGGGTGAGGGTAGAATTAGCGGGACTGTCAGTAGAAGTAGCAACACTGGAGGAATGGGAGCAGTGTCGGGACAGATGAGGGGGGGAATGTCGGCGATTAGGGAGGGAATGTCGAAGGCAGCTGATGCAGTGTCGGGGCAGATTAGGGAGGAATGTCAGAGATAGCTGCTGACCCAGGCTCTCGTTGCCCAACAGCAATTGGCAGCATCAACTGCTGACAGTCACTTTCCAATCCCCAGACCAACCTCAGGTAGTGTGCCGCGGGTTGATCCACAGGCTGAAGAAGAGTCCGAAGAGGAACCCGGGCCTTCCACAATGCTGTCTGCTCGGTCTGTCCCTGTCCAACCCCACCATCAACAAATGCGCCTTCGTGCAGAAAGCAGAAAAAACCTTAGGGTCGGTGGGAGGAAGCAGAAGTCTGAGACAACGGGCACGGGTAGTGGGAGAGGCAGCAACAGAGGCAAGAGGGGCGCACAGCGCTAAGGTCTTTGAATAAGGGGGAGGAGAGATGACTGCAGCTAGAGTTTGTTTGTTTGTTTGTTGCTGCTACTTGTTGTTTTCTTCATTGAAAAGTTTACAGTTTGATACAATTTTTTAAATTAAAGTTAAGTAAAACTGTACAAATGTTTAATAAACCTAATTATTGTTGAAATTTAAGCAGAATCCTGCACATTATTTTTAGAATTAAAGCAACATAAGCAACACAACATTATGCACATTATTATGTACTTTATTTTTTCACACCAACAGGTGCGAAGAGTCAACACTGTCGGGCCGTTTAGCCTTCAGGCAGCAAAGCGATCATGGATTAGCTACTGATGCAAGTCACTAGCTATAGCTATAGGTGCACGAAGCCGCCTCCTCCACCGTCATCCTGCGGGTTGAGGTGGTTTGTCCTCCTCCTGCTGCTGCTGCTGGTCCTCCTCATCCTCCTCCTCCTCTTCCTCATCCTTGTTGTCAGCCTCCTCATCCTCCTCTTCCCCATCCCCCCTTCTCGCCTCAGGAGGATCTTCAATGTCCAGTGCCTGGCCCCTCATGATGGCCAAGTTGTGCAGCATGCAGCACACAACAGTGAGCTGACCAACATGGTGAGGGGCGTATTGCAGGTAGCATCCAGCGTGATCCAGGCATTGGAAATGCTGCGTCAGAATGCCAATTGTCTGCTCTATGATGCTCCATGTCGTTATATGCGACATGTTGTACTGACGCTCTGGCTCAGTGCGGGGATTGCGTAGGGGCGTATTAAGCCAGGTGGCAAGCCCATACCTTTGTCCCCGAGCAACCAGCTGTGCCCTTCTGGCAGCTCCTGAAACATCATAGATATAATGCTCTCACATTAAATTTCTAACATTCTGTGGGAATAATTTACTTTCCAAGTTATTTTCCGAGTTCCCTCTGCAATAAATCAGCATCAAACAAGAAATAAGGGATGTGTGCAATAAAGGTACAGCAGTTATCATGGGCGACCTTAATTTACATATAGATTGGGCTAACCAAACTGGTAGCAATGCGGTGGAGGAGGATTTCCTGGAGTGTATTAGGGATGGTTTTCTTGACCAATATGTCGAGGAACCGACTAGAGAGCTGGCCATCTTAGACTGGGTGATGTGTAATGAGGAGGGACTAATTAGCAATCTTGTTGTGCGAGGCCCCTTGGGGAAGAGTGACCATAATATGGTAGAATTCTTTATTAAGATGGAGAGTGACACAGTTAATTCAGAAACTAGGGACCTAAACTTAAGGAAAGCGAACTTCGACGGCATGAGGTGCAATTGGCTAGAATAGACTGGCAAATGATACTTAAAGGATTGATGGTGGATAGGCAATGGCAAACATTTATAGATCACATGGATGAACTTCAACAGTTGTACATCCCTGTCTGGAGTAAAAATAAAACAGGGAAGATGGCTCAACCGTGGCTTAAGGGAAATTAAGGATAGTGTTAGATCCAAGGAAGAGGCATATAAATTGGCCAGAAAAAGCAGCAAACCTGAGGACTGGGAGAAATTTAGAATTCAACAGAGGAGGCAAAGGGTTTAATTAGGAGGGGGAAAATAGAGTACAAGAGGAAGCTTGCCGGGAACATAAAAACTGACTGCAAAAGTTTCTATAGATATGTGAAGAGGAAAAGATTAGGGAAGGCAAACATAGGTCCCTTGCAGTCGGACTCAGGTGAATTAATAATGGGGAACAAAGAAATGGCAGACCAATTGAACAAATACTTTGGTTCTGTCTTCACGAAGGAAGACACAAATGACCATCCGGATGTACTAGGGGACCGAGGGTCTAGTGAGAAGGAGGAACTGAAGGATATCCTTATTAGGCGGGAAATTGTGTTGGGGAAATTGATTCGATTGAAGGCCGATAAATCCCCGGGGCCTGATTGTCTGCATCCCAGAGTACTTAAGGAGGTGGCCCTAGAAATAGTGGATGCATTGGTGATCATTTTCCAACAGTCTATCAACTCTGGTTCAGTTCTTATGGAATGGAGGGTAGCAAATGTAACACCACTTTTTAAAAAAGGAGGGAGAGAGAAAACGGGTAATTATAGACCGGTTAGCCTGACATCAGTAGTGGGGAAAATGTTGGAATCAATTATTAAGGATGAAATAGCAACGCATTTGGAAAGCAGTGACAGGATCGGTCCAAGTCAGGATGGATTCGTGAAAGGGAAATCATGCTTGACAAATCTTCTGGAATTTTTTGAGGATGTAACTAGTAGAGTGGACAAGGAAGAACCAGTGGATGTGGTGTATTTGGACTTTCAAAAGGCCTTTGACAAGGTCCCACATAAGAGATTGGTGTGCAAAATCAAAGCACATGGTATTGGGGGTAATGTACTGGCGTGGATAGAGAATTGGTTGGCAGACAGGAAGCAGAGAGTCGGGATAAACGGGTCCTATTCGGAATGGGAGGCAGTGACTAGTGGAGTGCCTCAGGGCTCAGTGCTGGGACCCCAGCTCTTTACATTTTACATTAATGATTTGGATGAAGGAATTGAGTGTAATATCTCCAAGTTCGTAGATGACCCACTAAACTGAGTGGTGGTGTGAGCTGTGAGGAGGATGCTAAGAGGCTGCAGGGTGATTTGGACAGGTTAGGTGAGTGGGCAAATGCATGGCAGATGCAGTATAATGTGATAAATGTGAGGTTATCCACTTTGGTGGTAAAAACACGAAGGCAGAATATTATCTGAATGGTGGCAGATTAGGAAAAGGGGAGGTGCAACGAGACCTGGGTGTCATGGTTCATCAGTCATTGAAAGTTGGCATGCAGGTACAGCAAGCGGTGAAGAAGGCAAATGGCATGAGGACCTTCATAGCTAGGGGATTTGAGTATAGGAGCAGGGAGGTCTTACTGCAATTGTACAGGGCCTTGCTGAGGCCTCACCTGGAATATTGTGTTCAGTTTTGGTCTCCTAATCTGAGGAAGGATGTTTTTGCTATTGAGGGAGTGCAGCGAAGGTTCACCAGACTGATTCCAGGGATGGCTGGACTGACATATGAGGAGAGACTGGATCAACTGGCCTTTATACACTGGAGTTTAGAAGGATGAGAGGGGATCTCATACAAACGTATAAGATTCTGACGAGACGCGACAGGTTAGATGCGGGAAGAATGTTCCCGATGTTGGGGAAGTCCAGAACCAGGGTCACTGTCTAAGGATAATGGGTAGGCCATTTAGGACTGAGATGAGGAGAAACTTCTTCACTCAGAGAGTTGTTAACCTGTGGAATTCCCTGCCGGAGAGAGTCGTTGATGCCAGTTCATTGGATATATTCAAGAGGGAGTTAGATATGGCCCTTACGGCTAAAGGGATCAAGGAGTATGGAGAGAAAGCAGGAAAGGGGTACCGAGGGAATGATCAGCCATGATCATATTGAATGGTGGTGCAGGCTCGAAGGGCCGAATGGCCTACTCCTGCACCTATTTTCTATGTTTCTATGTTTCTATCATGAATTTGTGTTTTAAATTGTCTTCGTCCCTCGCTCCAAAAACTCAGAAATATACTCAGCACTGATTTCCTTACGTTAACGTAGGGTTTTTCTGATCAGTACTTAAGGCAACTGTGCGCTGCCCTGAAAAAAATCGGTGTTGGCGAAAATAGTTTAAATGGCCAAAAAGGGTCAACAAACGGCGCGGAAATCAGTTTTCAACCAGACCTGCGGCAAAAAAATCTGCCGTACAAAAAATCCAGCGCTGACAGTCGCCACCGGCGTACAAACTTTGAGGAAAGTTGCAAAATCAAGATTGCTCAAAAAAAATCAGCAGACACCAAAAAAACGGCGTCCAATGGTGGCGAAAATAAAGCCCCTCATATGTAAGCAGAAATAGTGAGTGTCAACAAATTATTCAATCATTGAGGGCATTACAGCCAAGACTGATCCTGTTCTCCTAAGAGATCACAGTACAGGAATCAGGAGCAAAAACTCTTTCTATTTTCCCTTCTATTTTCTGACGCCAATGATAGCACATCTGCCACTGTAACTGAAATCGAACCTGCAATCTTCTTGCCTGTACGGCTTTGTACTATATCAGGGGCACCGTCTTTTTTTTAAATCACAGAAGTATAAAAATTGTTGGCCAGGTTCCTAGAAATCTACAGTATACGTAGTCCTGCCTCCAATCTGAGCTAAGGTGCTACTTGGAGGACAGTAACAAAGAATGGACACCACATAGACAAATCAACTTGCTCATTCACCTCTCAGTGAAGAGTTATAGAGCAGACTCAGCAAGGCCTTGGAACAAGTACCTGCTTGCCCTTTCTGGGGGACAAATCAACTTGCTCATTCACGTCTCAGTGAAGAGTTATAGAGCAGACTCAGCAAGGGCCTTGGAACAAGTACCTGCTTGCTGTTTCTGTCAGAAACTAGATCCTTAACCCTAGAAGTAACTAAATAAAAAGAATAAATAGTATTAAAATATTTCATATATTATCATATTTATGCCAACATAATGAAGTAGTAACATCACTATACAATTAAGTCCATTATTAAGTGTACAAAAACCTAAATAATTCATTAATTTTGTAATATAATAAACACACCTGTTAGAAAATATCTGATGTGAGGTTTTTTTTTATACTCCTGAAACTGACTATAATTTATTTATTTGATTTGTGGTCTTCTCACATCTGAGAACAAAAGTGAAACCACATAGAGCTTTATCAATGTGTGATAGTTAAGATCAGTTCCAATTAGATTTGATGGATTTATATCCCGATCTGGATCCAACAAGCTGTCTTTACAACTGGAATTTCAATAAGGCCTTTGTACAGGGTTTCCAGGCGGATGGAGATGCATTTTCCATTCACCCATATCAGATTTCTTCATTTAGCCCACAAAGCAATTTCCATATTTGTTTTCTTGCACATTGTTTTGTCAGTACATGCTTCAGAAATGTTAGGAACTGAAGCGAAACCATTAAAAAAATTAGTTTGACTAATAAGTTAAATGCTTTATAATAAAGTTCCTAGCTTTTATTTTGTGGACTATGTACTCTCAATTGTACCAGAAACCAGGAGAAAAAAAATGAATGGCTGGCAATTTCCTCGGAGCTGCTCCTGCTCCACCACCATAACTTCGCTAGAAGTGTGGTAGAAACCCTGCCTAAGCACATAAACGGGATTTCCGACACACTTCCGGTGACGTTATGGCGGAGGAGCAGCAGCTCTGAAGAAATTCACGGCCCATGATTTTTATAGCTTGCCAAACGGCTGTACAATATTCTACCACTGGACCAATATATCCTTTGCAGAGCAGTGAAGCTGCCAGCAAGGTTAACCTTCCTAAGAATTCCCATTCTTTTAGCAACGTTTTTCAGCCAACTTCCTACTTGTTTCTCCCAGCACAGATCAAATGTTGTTGCCAAGCCAATATGCTAAATGTTTGTAAGTGAAGAGACCTTCCAACTCTTATAGAGGGTGGGTGGCATCGCAGTCAATTTTTCTTGAGAGTCCTGGACTTAAGTCTTCTCATTGCTGATGGTAGCACATTGTTTGTTTAATGACTGGATAATTCAGTGTTTATCTGTCTGTAGCAATTCAGTCCACTGTCTTTCAGGTGGGGAGTTAGCTATTCATTGAGGTTGGTGCCATTAGCAAAGAAAACAATGTCACATTTGAAGACATCCACAAATAATGACAAATGAGGCAAAGGACATTTCCCTGAAAGACCCTTACATATCCTCTGAGTAAGGCATGTGATTAGTTTGGCACCTCATCAGGTATCTGATAAGAGGCCTCACAGGGTAGGGAGGCAAAATACCTGCCAGGTTCCTATTGCTTTGGGGAAAAATTGCTCTGGTCACTATGTGTAATAACATTGTACACGGATTTAAAAATAACTTCTTTATGATGTCACTATACGTGGTGACCAGGTCAGTTCTCCACCCCCCCGATCGCTAACCAGTGATTACTGCTGGAAAGCAACATATATATGGATATCAGAGGGGTTCAGTTGATGCTTGAATAACCGGCCAATACTCAGTTTCAAGACTTACATGTGAAAAGTAACCACTTGTGTGAGGCACACGAGGTCTGCCTATGAGAGACTACTTTAGGAGAGAAAGGGAGAAAAGAGGTAAAAGGTTTTTGGGGAAAAAATGCAAGTTCTAATATGTAGAGAAATAAATGGTCACTGAAGATGTTGGAATGACCAGAAGTGGTGGGCAAGAAAATGTGTATCTATATTTATGAGCAGCTGGTGCAAACTTGTTGGACAGGGAGCAGGATTCCTCACCTAACTTATACCAGAGAAAGAGCAGATAATATTGGCCCGGCTTTTGTGGTGGGTATGGTGGTGTACTCTGAGGGTACACCATTGTACCGCCTTTGAAATACACTGCAAGTGTGGGATTTCCACAAGTGCTTGCACATGTGCTAAATCCCAAACTTGCGGGCTGGATTTTACCAACCTCAGCGAGCCCATGGCGGGAGACGTCAGTGGCGGGTCCAGCTTTGCTGCTGGCTCCAGCCGTGTCCAAAATGATTTTCCCCTGATTAGGCCCGCCCCGCACATTTCCCGGCCAATTGAAGGGAGCCGGTCTTATGACGTCATTTGATGACGCGTCATCAGCCGGTTTCCTTAAAGAGACCATGCGCAAATTTATTTAACATTTGTACTGTCAGTGATCTACAGCACTGGGGTGTTGCAAACACTAACAAGCACTGCACAAAGGTGCATGGCTGCACCCAGACTCTCCCATGACTCCCTCCATATGCTTATGGAGGAAGTCACAGCAGGCAGGGAGGTTCTCTTCCCTTCCAATGGGAGGAAGAGACCTCCCTAGGAGACCAACGCAGTCTGGTTGCACATTGCACAGGACACAAGCAGGGATGTCGTTAGGAGGACCAGGCTGCAGTGGCGCAAACCTTTCAATGATCTTAGAGATCACGTTAGTACAAAGCCACACTCAACTTTATCCTGCTGTACCACTCATCACATCCCCATCACTCTGCCTTCCCTACTCTACTCCTGCATATCCTTACTCACACCAATTTACCTTGCACCTCCACCCATCCCTCTCTATCTACATTATCACTTCCCCATCTCACTAGCCACCCCTCACACTCACCCTCATCCTAGTCCAATCATACCAACTAACAACACATAAGGGTAAGCATTTGGGAGAAAATAGGTGCCAGAGTAGGCCATTCGGCCCTTCGAGCCTGCACTGTCATTCAATATGATCATGGCTGATCATGCAACTTTAGTACCCCATTCCTGCTTTCTCTCCATACACCTTGATCCCTTTAGCTTTAAGGGCCACATCCAACTCCCTTTTGAATATATCTAATGAACTGGCCTCAACAACTTTCTGTGGTAGAGAATTCCACAGGTTCACAATTTCATACAATATTCATGTAAAATTTCTGTTAATGTGGTGTCAAACATTGAAATCTTTATTTTGAACACTTTGTGATCTTGGACAGATCTGTGTGTGCCTTTGGAAGTGACTTAGTGAGTTTCAGTTAATGGTGAGACATAACGGTACCCCCGCAATGATGATAAGCGTGAAAGGAATAGCTTGGGATGCTTTATGGTGTTGGTGTGGGATGTTGCCAACATGGCACATCATGTGGCAGCCAGAGTGTATAGCGACAAGTGAAGTAAATCTGGCCATGGTGAGGCCATCCCTGGCGTCCCGGGCAGCAATGTGGTTGGGTGCTGATGCCCTGTGTCCTGTGCAGCATCCGTTGATTACGGAGAAGATTGATGTTGTTGTTGGTGCTGCTGATGTGCCTGGTGCTGCTGGTGTTGGGGATGATGGTGGTAGGATTCTGAGGACCAAGGTAAGATAGATTGGGCACCGATCCTGATGTAATAAATGGTAAGTGAGAGAGGTTGTTCCAATGAGGTGACACAGGATAGAGAGTTTGCTCCAAACAGTTGCAACCTGGATAAAGCTCAATCTGTCTTCCAAATGCAGAGAGGAACAGCTTCTGAGCTTGAAAAGTGAATAGCTGTGAGATGGAAGCTTTTATAGCACATTTATAGCTGTCAAGCAATGAGATGATTCTGTGGCCATTCAACTCCTGCCCTGTTTTCCTGACGTGAACCCCGAGCAGCATGGTCTCCGTGGGCAACCTGGTAAACTCGAAGGTGAACTGGAAATAGTTCTTAATCCTTTGTTATCAAGATCATAATGACCTGACCTGCCTCCCCTGCTGCTGTACGTTGGGTCTGCACCGCGACGACAGACCCAACGTTTGGGAAAGGCGCGTGTGTGGTGGCGGGTTGACAGCGGGGTCCCGACCCGCTGTAAATAAAACATTTTCCCACCCGACACACTACCGATTGTACCCGCTGACCCCTCGGAAAATTCTGTCCTGTGATTTATCAAGGTACGGCTTGACAGATCAACCGAAACGCTGAAAAGCTCTCAATTGCTGGCGCTGAGTTGGGCTATTTGCTCATCAACTGCCCAGCAATTATGGACAAAACTCTTATGATTGCTGAAAGCAAGCATAGGAACCTGATTTCCTGTTAACTTTCAGTTCATCTCTACCTGACAAGCTGGGCAAGCTGGACTGCTTGATAAATGATGTGTTTACTTGCTGGATATGGTTTAAAGAACACAGGCTTTTTTTAACAGAAAGAATACATCTGTCTTTACTGAATATCAGAATGTGAATGCATCTAACATGCCTCACAAATATTATTCGTACATACATTCACACACAGGCAAACATACCATACCATGTTTAGATATTGTCCTTTGTTACACTTAGTTTTGTTATGTTTTATTTTCCTGCTTTGTAAATAACACATTATGCATGAGTTGTTACTGCCTCTAAACTCGGAGTATTGGATGAAGGCCAGGGTATGGGTTCGTTGTGGGGTAGTGAACTTGTTTTTGAGCGACAGACAGATGCGCTAGCAGCGATAGGGAGAGCGAGGGGGAAGGGAGAGAATGGAGAAAAAGTTAGTCAAAGGACGAATAAGTGGCACTAGTTACCCACTCGGTTTGTAATAATAACACTATCACCGAATGTTCAATGTTATCTGTACTTTATACAGACTGCAATACTACTGATATAAATGAACAGGGAACTGGAATGGGACTACACTGGCAAGGAAAAACGCTTTCACACCTATATTGTAGACTCACAAGCCTCGGTATAACTGTCAGAATTGACATGTACGCAATATTTAAGTACTCAGCCTTATCTTTAAAGCTTGTATGCTACTATATATTTTAATGTCAAAATGTATGTTAAGTGTTAAATTATCAGTTGTTACATTTGATGAACTAACATGTATACCTCTAAACAAGAAGTTGTATACATAGGGACTAAAAAATTGAGTTTGGATGAAAAAAATAAAACAAAATGCTGATATATGAAATAAGTCCAAGTATCAGTTTAATTAAAAGTTTTTTGGAAGGTTTTATACATTTTTAGAAGATTTTTAGCAGATTTCAAAAGGATTTAAAATGTAATATCAATGTAAAAGACTAAGAGAAGTTTGTGCAGGAGTGGCTTAGTTCTGTCAGCTTTTGTGGGCATGTCTTCCCTTACGCATAGGCTGTACGGTGCGCTCCTGGCCTTCCTGACATCATTCGCTGCGCACAACTCTGCAGCGTTGAAGAGGAAGTTTTTGTTCCGGGCCTCGCTGAAGGTAAGTGCAGGGGTGCAGACAAAGGGTGAGGGGGTTGGACAAGCTGAAGTGCTCTTGCAGAGAGCTAGCATGGGCTCGACCGGCCCGAATGGCCTCCTTCTGTGCTGTAACTATTCTATGTTCTACAATTCTAAGTGCGTATTCTTTTCACAGGTCAGCGGCGTACACCATAGCTATGCTTCCGACCGCAATTATTAGCCCTTTATTTCTTCTGCCTTAGCTGCTTCAGCGTGATTAGAATGCTTGGCAGGGCTAATTACAGCAGGACCACTGCTTCAGTTATCAAATCATAAATGTGAACTTTATAATTATTTATAATACTAATGGATCTCTTGTGGAAGTGCTCACAGAAAGTCAGGACAAAGCAAATTTTCCTCAGAGTTCATTAGTCAACTTAGTTCAGTGGTAGCTTTTTTGCCTCGCCGTCAGAAGGTTGTGGGTTCAAACACACTCCAGAGACTTTAGCTTATAATCCAGGCTCACACTCCAGTGCAGTATTGAGAGATTGTTAAATTTTTGGGGGTACTCATGCGGACGTGAGAAGGGGACAGAGGGGATTGGTGATCGGGCGAGCAGGGGCAGCAAAAATTCTCAGTCACAGCACAAGACCAATGTCGACTGGGTTCAGGAAGTCAGCTACCAGGTCTAACATGATTGTACTTTATTACTATGGTTTTCTTGTATTCTTCTTCTGCTGATTTGGTTTGGCAGTACTTTCAATTTTTGCTTCTTCAGAGATGTCTCGTATGCCCATTTGCATTCCTTCCTCCGTAAACTATTATCTTTAGGTGATTCACTTCAGTAGTATTAGGAAATGTTTCTGCTTTTGCTTATTTTATAAAGACTTGTCAAGGAAATGTAATCGATTATTTTTAAAAGTTATACATGGTTTTATTAATGCTTCCTTTGATACCAGAAATGGTGATTGCTTTGAGGGACAATTAGCTGGGATTTTTATAAGGATACCATTTGGACTGTCACCTAACATTAGGTGGTATCTCATTGTTTTCAAATTGTCATGTAACGTTACATTGACAGTGCCACCTATTGGCATAGTAGCTTTGGAATCTTGAAAACGCTCATCATTTTGAATATAACAGATAGATAATAAGCTTTGTTATATTTTTCTGTTACAGAGTTTTGAGGTCTCGACATTGGAATTCTGAGTTATGACTTTCCTCTGAACAGAGCCTGTACTTAAAATATTTGAGGTTTCCTAAACAGAGTGGAATGTGAAAGTCTGTTATGAACATCTCAATAATGTAAAGGGTTGCTTTAAGGCTGCCACCTTAGGCTGTCTAACAACCTTTGCATCCTCATATGCTTCATAGGATTGTCTGACAGAATATATCCCTGAACTATAGGGAAGGATGGCCAGGGACAGAGGCGTTAATCAGAAAATCAATAAGAAAGCTACTCTTGTCACCTGACTGTTCCTGGTAAATTTACATTCTTGTGTATTGTGGGTCAAAATATTATGTAATCTGGTTGGAGACTCCAGCAACACCGGGGATAAGAGGAGCAGTGCCCCAGGACCCAGCATGGTGTGACCCGACCTGGTTAGAGACTCCAGCAACACCGGGGATAAGAGGAGCTAGCCACCGCAGGAGGCAGCGCTAGCCGTCCTGAGAGGGCGACAAAATCGAAGTGTGACATCACCGGAATCCAGGTAGCTGATTGTTTGCGTATCTTGGAGTGCGATTGAGCCCAGGGGCGAGGTCGTGACCCAGGAGCGGGAGGAGCAGCGAGGTTTGGAGGCCAAGGAGCAGAGGTTGGGAACGACAAGGAGCAGAGGTTTGGAGGTTGGGAGCAGAGATTGGGAGCAGAGGTCGGGAGCAGAGGTCGGGAGCGGCGAGGAGCAGAGGTCCGGAGGCCAAGGAGCAGAGGTCACTAGCGGCGAGATGCAGAGGTCCGGAGGCCAAGAAGCAGAGGTCGGGAGCGGCGAGGAGCAGAGGTCCGGAGGCCAAGGAGCAGAGGTCGGGAGGCCAAGGAGCAGAGGTCACTAGCGGCGAGATGCAGAGGTCCGGAGGCCAAGGAGCAGAGGTCGGGAGCGGCGAGGAGCAGAGGTCTGGAGGCCGAGGAGCAAAGGTCACTAGCGGCGAGGAGCAGAGGTCTGGAGGCCGAGGAGCAGAGGTCACTAGCGGCGAGGAGCAGAGGTCCGGACTAGCAGCGAGGAGCAGAGGTCTGGAGGCCGAGGAGCAGAGGTCTGGAGCAGACGTCGGCAGCGGTGAGGAGCAGAGGTCCGGAGGCCGAGGAGCAGAGGTCGGGAGTGGCGAGGAGCAGAGGTCCGGAGGCCAAGGAGCAGAGGTCACTAGCGGCGAGGAGCAGAGGTCCGGAGGCCGAGGAGCAGAGGTTACTAGCGGCGAGGAGCAGAGGTCTGGAGGCCAAGGAGCAGAGGTCACTAGCGGCGAGGAGCAGAGGTCCGGAAGCCGAGGAGCAGAGGTCACTAGCGGCGAGGAGCAGAGGTCCGGAGGCCGAAGAGCAGAGGTCGCTAGCGGCGAGGAGCAGAGGTCCGGAGGCTAAGGAGCAGAGGTCGGGAGTGGCGAGGAGCAGAGGTCCGGAGGCCAAGGAGCAGAGGTCGGGAGTGGCGAGGAGCAGAGGTCTGGAGGCTAAGGAGCAGAGGTCGGGAGTGGCGAGGAGCAGAGGTCCGGAGGCCAAGGAGCAGAGGTCGGGAGCGGCGAGGAGCAGAGGTCTGGAGGCCAAGGAGCAGAGGTCACTAGCGGCGAGGAGCAGAGGTCCGGAGGCCAAGGAGCAGAGGTCGGGAGCGGCGAGGAGCAGAGGTCTGGAGGCCAAGGAGCAGAGGTCGGGAGTGGCGAGGAGCAGAGGTCCGGAGGCCAAGGAGCAGAGGTCACTAGCGGCGAGGAGCAGAGGTCCGGAGGCCAAGGAGCAGAGGTCGGGAGCGGCGAGGAGCAGAGGTCTGGAGGCCAAGGAGCAGAGGTCCGGAGGCCAAGGAGCAGAGGTCGGGAGCGGCGAGGAGCAGAGGTCGGGAGGCCAAGGAGCAGAGGTCGCTAGCGGCGAGGAGCAGAGGTCCGGAGGCCAAGGAGCAGAGGTCCGGAGGCCAAGGAGCAGAGGTCGGGAGCGGCGAGGAGCAGAGGTCTGGAGGCCAAGGAGCAGAGGTCTGGAGGCCAAGGAGCAGAGGTCCGGAGGCCAAGGAGCAGAGGTCGGGAGCGGCGAGGAGCAGAGGTCGGGAGGCCAAGGAGCAGAGGTCGGGAGCGGCGAGGAGCAGAGGTCTGGAGGCCAAGGAGCAGAGGTCTGGAGGCCGAGGAGCAGAGGTCTGGAGCAGACGTCGGCAGCGGTGAGGAGCAGAGGTCCGGAGGCCGAGGAGCAGAGGTCGGGAGTGGCGAGGAGCAGAGGTCCGGAGGCCAAGGAGCAGAGGTCACTAGCGGCGAGGAGCAGAGGTCCGGAGGCCGAGGAGCAGAGGTCACTAGCGGCGAGGAGCAGAGGTCTGGAGGCCAAGGAGCAGAGGTCACTAGCGGCGAGGAGCAGAGGTCCGGAGGCCGAAGAGCAGAGGTCGCTAGCGGCGAGGAGCAGAGGTCTGGAGGCCAAGGAGCAGAGGTCACTAGCGGCGAGGAGCAGAGGTCCGGAGGCCGAAGAGCAGAGGTCGCTAGCGGCGAGGAGCAGAGGTCTGGAGGCTAAGGAGCAGAGGTCGGGAGTGGCGAGGAGCAGAGGTCCGGAGGCCAAGGAGCAGAGGTCGGGAGCGGCGAGGAGCAGAGGTCTGGAGGCCAAGGAGCAGAGGTCGGGAGTGGCGAGGAGCAGAGGTCCGGAGGCCAAGGAGCAGAGGTCACTAGCGGCGAGGAGCAGAGGTCCGGAGGCCAAGGAGCAGAGGTCGGGAGCGGCGAGGAGCAGAGGTCTGGAGGCCAAGGAGCAGAGGTCCGGAGGCCAAGGAGCAGAGGTCGGGAGGCCAAGGAGCAGAGGTCGGGAGCGGCGAGGAGCAGAGGTCTGGAGGCCAAGGAGCAGAGGTCCGGAGGCCAAGGAGCAGAGGTCGGGAGGCCAAGGAGCAGAGGTCGGGAGCGGCGAGGAGCAGAGGTCTGGAGGCCAAGGAGCAGAGGTCCGGAGGCCAAGGAGCAGAGGTCGGGAGCGGCGAGGAGCAGAGGTCGGGAGGCCAAGGAGCAGAGGTCGGGAGCGGCGAGGAGCAGAGGTCTGGAGGCCAAGGAGCAGAGGTCCGGAGGCCAAGGAGCAGAGGTCGGGAGCGGCGAGGAGCAGAGGTCTGGAGGCCAAGGAGCAGAGGTCTGGAGGCCAAGGAGCAGAGGTCCGGAGGCCAAGGAGCAGAGGTCGGGAGCGGCGAGGAGCAGAGGTCGGGAGGCCAAGGAGCAGAGGTCGGGAGCGGCGAGGAGCAGAGGTCTGGAGGCCAAGGAGCAGAGGTCTGGAGGCCAAGGAGCAGAGGTCTGGAGGCCGAGGAGCAGAGGTCGCTAGCGGCGAGGAGCAGAGGTCTGGAGGCCGAGGAGCAGAGGTCGCTAGCGGCGAGGAGCAGAGGTCTGGAGGCCGAGGAGCAGAGGTCACTAGCGGCGAGGAGCAGAGGTCTGGAGGCCGAGGAGCAGAGGTCACTAGCGGCGAGGAGCAGAGGTCTGGAGGCCGAGGAGCAGAGGTCGCTAGCGGCGAGGAGCAGAGGTCTGGAGGCCGAGGAGCAGAGGTCGCGAGCGGCGAGGAGCAGAGGTCTGGAGGCCAAGGAGCAGAGGTCACTAGCGGCGAGGAACAGAGGTCTGGAGGCCGAGGAGCAGAGGTCGGCAGCGGCGAGGAGCAGTGGTCTGGAGGCCGAGGAGCAGAGGTCGGCAGCGGCGAGGAGCAGAGGTCCGGAGGCCGAGGAGCAGAGGTCGCTAGCGGCGAGGAGCAGAGGTCTGGAGGCCGAGGAGCAGAGGTCGCTAGCGGCGAGGAGCAGAGGTCTGGAGGCCGAGGAGCAGAGGTCGCTAGCGGCGAGGAGCAGAGGTCTGGAGGCCGAGGAGCAGAGGTCGCTAGCGGCGAGGAGCAGAGGTCTGGAGGCCAAGGAGCAGAGGTCGGGAGTGGCGAGGAGCAGAGGTCCGGAGGCCAAGGAGCAGAGGTCGGGAGCGGCGAGGAGCAGAGGTCTGGAGGCCAAGGAGCAGAGGTCACTAGCGGCGAGGAGCAGAGGTCAGGAGGCCAAGGAGCAGAGGTCGGGAGCGGCGAGGAGCAGAGGTCTGGAGGCCAAGGAGCAGAGGTCGGGAGTGGCGAGGAGCAGAGGTCCGGAGGCCAAGGAGCAGAGGTCACTAGCGGCGAGGAGCAGAGGTCCGGAGGCCAAGGAGCAGAGGTCGGGAGCGGCGAGGAGCAGAGGTCTGGAGGCCAAGGAGCAGAGGTCCGGAGGCCAAGGAGCAGAGGTCCGGAGGCCAAGGAGCAGAGGTCGGGAGCGGCGAGGAGCAGAGGTCTGGAGGCCAAGGAGCAGAGGTCTGGAGGCCAAGGAGCAGAGGTCCGGAGGCCAAGGAGCAGAGGTCGGGAGCGGCGAGGAGCAGAGGTCGGGAGGCCAAGGAGCAGAGGTCGGGAGGCCAAGGAGCAGAGGTCGGGAGCGGCGAGGAGCAGAGGTCTGGAGGCCAAGGAGCAGAGGTCTGGAGGCCGAGGAGCAGAGGTCTGGAGCAGACGTCGGCAGCGGTGAGGAGCAGAGGTCCGGAGGCCGAGGAGCAGAGGTCGGGAGTGGCGAGGAGCAGAGGTCCGGAGGCCAAGGAGCAGAGGTCACTAGCGGCGAGGAGCAGAGGTCCGGAGGCCGAGGAGCAGAGGTCACTAGCGGCGAGGAGCAGAGGTCTGGAGGCCAAGGAGCAGAGGTCACTAGCGGCGAGGAGCAGAGGTCCGGAGGCCGAAGAGCAGAGGTCGCTAGCGGCGAGGAGCAGAGGTCTGGAGGCCAAGGAGCAGAGGTCACTAGCGGCGAGGAGCAGAGGTCCGGAGGCCGAAGAGCAGAGGTCGCTAGCGGCGAGGAGCAGAGGTCTGGAGGCTAAGGAGCAGAGGTCGGGAGTGGCGAGGAGCAGAGGTCCGGAGGCCAAGGAGCAGAGGTCGGGAGCGGCGAGGAGCAGAGGTCTGGAGGCCAAGGAGCAGAGGTCGGGAGTGGCGAGGAGCAGAGGTCCGGAGGCCAAGGAGCAGAGGTCACTAGCGGCGAGGAGCAGAGGTCCGGAGGCCAAGGAGCAGAGGTCGGGAGCGGCGAGGAGCAGAGGTCTGGAGGCCAAGGAGCAGAGGTCCGGAGGCCAAGGAGCAGAGGTCGGGAGGCCAAGGAGCAGAGGTCGGGAGCGGCGAGGAGCAGAGGTCTGGAGGCCAAGGAGCAGAGGTCCGGAGGCCAAGGAGCAGAGGTCGGGAGGCCAAGGAGCAGAGGTCGGGAGCGGCGAGGAGCAGAGGTCTGGAGGCCAAGGAGCAGAGGTCCGGAGGCCAAGGAGCAGAGGTCGGGAGCGGCGAGGAGCAGAGGTCGGGAGGCCAAGGAGCAGAGGTCGGGAGCGGCGAGGAGCAGAGGTCTGGAGGCCAAGGAGCAGAGGTCCGGAGGCCAAGGAGCAGAGGTCGGGAGCGGCGAGGAGCAGAGGTCTGGAGGCCAAGGAGCAGAGGTCTGGAGGCCAAGGAGCAGAGGTCCGGAGGCCAAGGAGCAGAGGTCGGGAGCGGCGAGGAGCAGAGGTCGGGAGGCCAAGGAGCAGAGGTCGGGAGCGGCGAGGAGCAGAGGTCTGGAGGCCAAGGAGCAGAGGTCTGGAGGCCAAGGAGCAGAGGTCTGGAGGCCGAGGAGCAGAGGTCGCTAGCGGCGAGGAGCAGAGGTCTGGAGGCCGAGGAGCAGAGGTCGCTAGCGGCGAGGAGCAGAGGTCTGGAGGCCGAGGAGCAGAGGTCACTAGCGGCGAGGAGCAGAGGTCTGGAGGCCGAGGAGCAGAGGTCACTAGCGGCGAGGAGCAGAGGTCTGGAGGCCGAGGAGCAGAGGTCGCTAGCGGCGAGGAGCAGAGGTCTGGAGGCCGAGGAGCAGAGGTCGCGAGCGGCGAGGAGCAGAGGTCTGGAGGCCAAGGAGCAGAGGTCACTAGCGGCGAGGAACAGAGGTCTGGAGGCCGAGGAGCAGAGGTCGGCAGCGGCGAGGAGCAGTGGTCTGGAGGCCGAGGAGCAGAGGTCGGCAGCGGCGAGGAGCAGAGGTCCGGAGGCCGAGGAGCAGAGGTCGCTAGCGGCGAGGAGCAGAGGTCTGGAGGCCGAGGAGCAGAGGTCGCTAGCGGCGAGGAGCAGAGGTCTGGAGGCCGAGGAGCAGAGGTCGCTAGCGGCGAGGAGCAGAGGTCTGGAGGCCGAGGAGCAGAGGTCGCTAGCGGCGAGGAGCAGAGGTCTGGAGGCCAAGGAGCAGAGGTCACTAGCGGCGAGGAGCAGAGGTCTGGAGGCCGAGGAGCAGAGGTCGGCAGCGGCGAGGAGCAGAAGCCCGGAGGTCGGGAGGAAAGGTCGGAAGCGGCGAGGAGCAGAGATCTGGATGTCGGGAGCGGCAAGGTCGGGGCACAGGAGTGAGATCGTGGAGCAGCGTGGACTAGCATTGGGGTCGGGGCCTAGAGGAGGAGCAGCATGGGTCAACAGTGAGGTCGGGAGGCCTACACTGCGTCCTATGAATCCCAGGGAGAGAGGACCTGTGGGAAGGAGGACAGTAGGAGTATGTGTGTGTGTGTGTGTGTGTGTGTGTGTACTAGGCCCATGCAGTGGAGCGTGGTCTCCAGTCGTCTTGGATCCCCTTGCCACTGGACGAAGACCTTGCTCTGTCAAGCTCGTGTGGTAGCTGATGTGCAACGGCCACCCCACATTAAAAGAATTCATGCACAGGCAGGATCCACCCTTTAAAATGAAGTTTGGGACCTGGAATGTCAGGACACTCATGGACAACCCCAACAGCACAGACCGGAACGCAGTACTGCTATAGTTACCTGGGAATTCAGGCATTTTGACTTAGATATCACCGCCCTAAATGAGTCTCAGCGGGCAGGAGAAGGCCAGCTCAAGGAACAAGGTGGTGGTTACAACTTCTTCTGGAAAAGTAAACCAGAAGAAGAACGTCGCTTCCATGGGGTAGACTTCGTCATAAAAAATGAGCTAGTTGGCCGTCTTAGAGATGCCTCTTGCAGGATAAACGAATGCCTCATGACCCTTCGGTTCACCCTAGCCCAGAACCAGTGCGCTATTGGTGTGTACGCCCCAACACTGGTAGCTACAGACGAGACCAAAGAGGAATTCTACTCCAGCCTTAAACAATCCCTGTCCCGAGTCCCAACGGGCGACAAGCTTATCCTCCTTGGCGACTTTAACGCCAGAGTTGGAAAGGACACAGACCTCTGGGGAGGTGTGATCAGCAGAGAGTGGGTGTAGGGAAAACCTACTCCAACGGTACCCTCCTCCTGACAAAATGCTTAGTACATGGCCTTGTCATAACCAACATCATGTTCCATCAGAGACAAGTACAAGGTTTCAAGGCAATACACTCGCTCCAAACACTGGCATCTGCTAGACTATGTCATCGTCTGAGCAAGGAACCACAAAGATGTGCGCATCACCCGCGCCATGACAGGAGCTGACAACAGCTGGATGGACCACCAGCTAATCCACTCTGTCATCTCCATCAATGTAGCCGCAAAACAGTGGCGGCAACAGAAACGATGCCACAGGAAAATCAATGCTGGAGCACTCAAAGGCCCTGCTAAGAAAGCCCTATTCTACCAGTGCCTCACAACCAACCTGATGACTCCCAGTGATCCAGAGATGCAGAGTGTCCACAGCTCCTGGTCTGCCCTCAAGGCCTCCATGATTAGCACCTGTGAAGAGACGCTCAGTCACTCGACCATGAAACATCAAGATTGGTTCGACGAGAACGACCAGGAGATCCAGAAGCTAATAAGCCGCAAGCGCAAGGCATTCTTGAACTGGAAACAACACACAACTCGAGAGCAAGAAAGCAGCTCTACAGACGTCTGAAGGCCGAGGTCCAACAAAAAACTCGCGACCAAAAGAACAGATGGTGGGTGGTGAAAGCGCAGGAGATCCAGCAACTAGCCGACAACCATGATGTGCGTGGATTCTTTAGCAAAGTCAAAACCACCTACAGTCCAAGGTCCTACGCCACTGTGGGCTAAGAACAGAGAGGTACTCATCAAGGACAGAGAGGCAGTCAGTGTCCGCTGGAAGGAGCCCTCCGAAGATCTCCTTAACCGAGACTCTGTCTCCGCCGTGAGTGTCCTCGACTCTATCCCGCAGCATGCTACCCGCCACCATCTCATCACAACCCCAGCCTGGCATGAGGTTGAAAAGGTCATCCACTGTCATTGAATTACAGTATGCAGACGACACTTACGTCTGCACACACTTGGAGGCTGAGTTCCAAATCATTGTCAACACCTTCACTGAGGCGTACGAGAGCATGGGCCTCACACTAAACACCCGTAAGACAAAGGTCCTCTACCAACCTGCCCCTGCCACACAGTACTGCCCCCCGATTATCAAAATCCACGATGAGGCCTTGAACAACGTGGACCATTTTCCATACCTCGAGAGCCTAACAAGGGCAGACGTTGATGACGAAGTCCAACACCACCTTCAGTGTACTAGTGCAGCCTTCGGTCGCCTGAGGAAGAGAGTGTTTGAAGACCAGAACCTCAAACCCGGCACCAAGCTCATGGTCTATAGTGTAGTAATAATACCCACCCTCCAATATGCTTGAGACATGGACTATGTACAGCAGACACCTCAAAGCACTGGAGAAGTACCACCAACGCTGCCTCCGCAAGATCCTGCAAATCAATTGGCAGGATAGGTGCACCAACGTCAGTGTTCTTGCTGAGGCCAACATCCCCAGCATCGAAGCATTGACCACGCTCGATCAACTCCGATGGATGGGTCACATCGTCCGTATACCCAATAACCGACTCCCAAAACAAACACTCTACTCGGAGCTTCAACACGGCAAGCGAGACCCAGATGGGCAGAGGAAATGCTTCAAGGACACGTTCAAAGCCTCTTTGTAAAAGTGCAGCATCCCCACCTACACCTGGGAATCCCTGGCCCAAGACCGCTCAAAGTGGAGGAGAAGCATCCGGGAAGGCGCTGAACACCTCGAGTCTCTTCGTCGGGAGCACGCGGAAGCCAAGCGCAAACAGCGGAAGGAGCGTACGACATCCCAAGCACCCCACCCACCCGTCCCTTCAACCAGAGATTGTAGGTCCCGCATTAGACTCATCTGTCACCTGACAACTAATTTTAGTGTGGAAGCAAGTCATCCTCGACTCCGAGGGACTGCCTAAAAAGATTATGTAATCTGTAATCTTTCACCTCTGGGCTTTCCTTGCCTCCTATTTTTATAAAAATGCATGTTTATTTTACCCATTTCTAGATAATTCTACATTATAAGAAATCATAAAGGGTACAGTACATGTTTTGCGATACATTTCCAACACAGATGTTTCACATTCTCGCGATATTTAACTAAATATGGATGTAAAATGACAGATTTACTGCATCTATGGCTGTTGCCAAGTTCTTCCTCTCCCCTCAGTATTAGTTAAGTATTAAAATTGGCAGGATCCATTTAAAATATGAAACTACACTCAAGCTCAAAATAGCACTAATATCATTATAGTATCAAGGCTGATAGAGAATGTTAAGGTTCCAGGTCTGTAGAATATTTTTTGTCAAGTTTTGTAAAACAGAATTTCATGACTATTATTTTACCTCATGCACTTGAGCCATATGGGCACAGTAGGAAAGGTTTTAAGTGGAGCAGCTGCACAACAACACTGAGGAATAGGAGTGATCATTATACAAGGCAAGGCATTATATAAATTGCCTTTCTTCCGAGTACTTTTTAAAACATAGGAAATAGGTTAAATGCCTTTCTATTTGTATGTAACACGTTCCTCCAGTACTGTTTTGGAACTAGGTCATGTTTTCACTTTGGAAAACCAACATTACAACTATATTGGTTTTAATGTATGTCCCTAAAGCTACTTGCGACAAAACTGTGTCTACACATGACCTGACAGTTTACATTACAATTTCCAGACAACTACGTTAGCAAAAGTGGCCTGAAGCTATTGTGATTTATGTACTGTAAATACACCCGGTGATATCTGTTGACTCTTCTCACTGGGATGCTTTTTTGAGCACCAAATGTCATAACCATTGACATCAAATAGCCAATTTATTAAATATTTGCGTCAGTTATATTTGTGTGTCCATACATGTGTATGTGTTTGTAAATTTTGAACATACATATTTCCTCGACTACTAAATGTGTGTGCAATGTGGAGGCAGAGAGGTTGTTTCCACTGGTCGGGGAGACTAGAACTAGGGGGCACAGCCTCAAAATACGGGGGAGTCAATTTAAAACCGAGTTGAGAAGGAATTTCTTCTCCCAGAGGGTTGTAAATCTGTGGAATTCTCTGCCCAAGGAAGCAGTTGAAGCTAGCTCATTGAATGTATTCAAATCACAGATAGATAGATTTTTAACCAATAAGGGAATTAAGGGTTACGGGGAGCGGGCGGGTAAGTGGAGCTGAGTCCACGGCCAGATCAGCCATGATCTTTTTGAATGGCGGAGCAGGCTCGAGGGGCTAGATGGCCTAATCCTGTTCCTAGTTCTTATGTTCTTATGTTCTTATGTTCAATACTGAGGATTACAGATACCCATCATTAACTTTGAGCATTTAATACAGGGATGTCCAACCTTTTGAGGCTGGGGAGCGAATGGCATACATGTGGTTTCAAAGTAATGCGAGCCCTCAGACACAAAAATGCAACACCCCCATATGTAAAATGCAAGATTCCCATACACAACAATGCAAGATCTCCTTCACAAAAATGCAAGTCCCTCCACACAAGAAATGTGACACTTCCATACACAAAAATGCAAAACTTTCATGCACACAAAAATCAAGATCTCCTTAGCCCCATCATCCTCTTCTTTTTATCATGAAAACCTGAAAGTCTCAACTCTATGGGGAAGATTTTTCCTGGATACTTTAGGTGCTAAAGAATCTCTGAGGTGACAAAGATGGGGTCTTGAGCTACAACACCGGTTTAGCCCATGTTTAGCACAAGACGACATCCGAGTAAAGGAGTTGAAACACATGCTCGGAACGACTGCCTGGAGGATTGTTAAGCGGCTGATTGCCAGTTAGATTGCTTGCCAGCTCTCATTAAAGAGGCTGCACGGTAGTTTGGTGGCTAACAAGCACTTGAACTAATGCCCTCCCCCAACAGCGACAAGCTGAATGAAGTAAACAAGTTGTTGTTGAGGATTTTGAGCTAGACTTAAGGGCATATTCAGCTTTCACTGTTCACTTGCTTCTGGAGGTTTGAAAAGGACTTTTGAAACTCACTGGGAGACTTTCTGGGACAGTTTATCAAGACTTCACTGGCACTCTATCAACATTTATTCTGGAAATTCTCAGAGAACTTCACCTAAAAACAGTAAGTGCTGTGGTACTCTACTATAGGAATCAGCAAGAGAAAGAAAGTGCAGGTGGAGTAGGAGAAGGATATGAGGCTAGGCAAAGCAGCACTAGCTGCTGCAGGAGAGAAGGACAGGAGGGTGAGGTGGACTCCCTACCCCTGCAGGGACAGGACATCCTTCCTCCACTGGACCTCCTCCATCAGCACATCCAGTGCTGTGACCGAGAACATGTGTGCCCTCTCCCTGAGCCATCCTGAAACCTGTTGTTGTGACTCAGTCAGTGCACTCCACATCTTCAGTGGAAGTGAGTGTGTGGAGCCCACATATACTGCTCCACGAAAATTGCTTCTAATCAGCACTTGAGTGCTAAACCTGCAAAATTACTACCTCGCAGCAAGTTCAAATTATGGGAATCAGCAATTGGGCCCAAAATTGTGTGCTAAAACCATACTTTCAAATAGGTGTGTCTTATTAGCACAGCACCCTCTTAACACCTGCTTTCAGTCTTTTACCAAAATAACCCCCTTTAAATTTCCAGAATTTGGGCTGCTGATACATCATCATCATCATAGGCAGTCCCTCGAAACGAGGATGACTTGCTTCCACGCCAAAAAAGGATGAGTTCATAGGTGTTTCAATGAAGGAACTAATATTACAAGTCCTGAACTATATCCTGAAAGGTGGAAGATGCCTGTGCGTGGATTTTTCTAACGTGTGGTGGCCGTTGCACACCAGCCACCGAACGGGCTTGACAGAGCTAGTGGCAAGGGTTATCCAAGACGACTGAAGACCTGCTCTGCTGCACGGACCTAGTGCACGCACATATCGCGGTATGAGCTGGCCCATGCTGCCCCTGGGCCCCTGGCCCCGAACTCATGTCTCTCCTGGGCCCCAATCACATCCCTCCACAATCTCTCACTGCTCCTGCTGTATCTGCCTATGCTCCAAGCACCGACCTGGACCTTGATGATGTCACTCTTCGCTGCCGTCGCCCTCCTACACCAGCTCGCACTGCTCCCGGCCGTCGCACCTCCACTCCTTTTATGGCCCCAACCTGCCGCATGTTCTCATGCAGGTCGGGGCCTCCACGCTGGTTCCTAAATGATCAAAATTTACTAATCAGCAAGCAGCCTTTTCCAGTCTTTGAGACCCAAGCCAAAAGCTGCTGCCCAACTTTGCCCACAACTGTGAAGGAGAAAGGAACTGGCAGGAGCTTCATGGGCCGAATCAAAGGAACAAGTGGGCTGTGTCTTGGACACCACCTAGTCTAATCAGCTAACATTGAAAGCTATGAAAGTGAAGATCAAACAGTTTTATCATCTGTCATCTCAAGGCGATGCTTGTAACAAGCTGAACTGTATCAGGTATTTATAATATATACACAATTGTGAAATTTTGTTGTAAAATCCATTCTTGTACCATTTCAATTTTTGTGTTGATAGAAACATAGAAAATAGGTGCAAGAGCAGGCCATTCAGCCCTTCTAGCCTGCACCGCCATTCAATGAGTTCATGGCTGAACATGAAACTTCAGTACCCCATTCCTGCTTTCTCACCATACCCCTTGATCCCCCGAGTAGTAAGGACTTCATCTAACTCCCTTTTGAATATATTTAGTGAATTGGCCTCAACTACTTTCTGTGGTAGAGAATTCCACAGGTTCACCACTCTCTGGGTGAAGAAGTTTCTCCTCATCTCGGTCCTAAATGGCTTACCCCTTATCCTTAGACTGTGACCCCTGGTTCTGGACTTCCCCAACATTGGGAACATTCTTCCTGCATCTAACCTGTCTAAACCCGTCAGAATTTTAAACGTTTCTATGAGGTCCCCTCACATTCTTCTGAACTCCAGTGAATACAAGCCCAGTTGATCCAGTCTTTCTTGATAGGTCAGTCCCACCATCCCGGGAATCAGTCTGGTGAATCTTCGCTGCACTCCCTCAATAGCAAGAGTGTCCTTCCTCAAGTTAGGAGACCAAAACTGTACACAATACTCCAGGTGTGGCCTCACCAAGGCCCTGTACAACTGTAGCAACACCTCCCTGCCCCTGTACTCAAATCCCCTCGCTATGAAGGCCAACATGCCATTTGCTTTCTTAACCGCCTGCTGTACCTGCATGCCAACCTTCAATGACTGATGTACCATGACACCATGACACCCAGGTCTCGTTGCACCTTCCCTTTTCCTAATCTGTCACCATTCAGATAATAGTCTGTCTCTCTGTTTTTACCACCAAAGTGGATAACCTCACATTTATCCACATTATACTTCATCTGCCATGCATTTGCCCACTCACCTAACCTATTCAAGTCACTCTGCAGCCTCATAGCATCCTCCTCGCAGCTCACACTGCCACCCAACTTAGTGTCATCCGCAAATTTGGAGATACTACATTTAATCCCCTCGTCTAAATCATTAATGTACAATGTAAACAGCTGGGGCCCCAGCACAGAACCTTGCGGTACCCCACTAGTCACTGCCTGCCATTCTGAAAAGTACCCATTTACTCCTACTCTTTGCTTCCTGTCTGACAACCAGTTCTCAATCCACGTCAGCACACTACCCCCAATCCCATGTGCTTTAACTTTGCACATTTATCTCTTGCGTGGGACCTTGTCGAAAGCCTTCTGAAAGTCCAAATATACCACATCAACTGGTTCTCCTTTGTCCACTTTACTGGAAACATCCTCAAAAAATTCCAGAAGATTTGTCAAGCATGATTTCCCTTTCACAAATCCATGCTGACTTGGACCTATCATGTCACCATTTTCCAAATGCGCTGCTACGACATCCTTAATAATTGATTCCATCATTTTATCCACTACTGAGTAATTGCAAATTATAATAGGGTAGATTTTTGTCTTCATTGCCAGGTGTTGAGCAGCACCTGGGCCAAGAAGAGAATGGAAAATTGGGTAGGGAGCATTAAGTGGGATCTGTAATAGCGTGCAATACTCCCACCCAATTTTCCTTTCTGTGCTCTGCCCAGGCGATGCGCAATGCCCAGGCACTGAAGATGGAAATCTATCCAATATTCCTTCATTATCTCCAGCACTGTGGAAGTACCTTCACCACATGGACTGCAGTAGCTCAAGGTAGTGGCTCACCACCACCTTCTCAAGGGCAACTAGGGATGGTCAATGAATGCTGGCCTTGCCAGCGATGCCTACATCCCAAAATCAATTCTTTTAAACTGAGGACTATGGGAGAATTACGATACCTGGGGACTGACATCACCCACACTGTGGTTAATTTTCCCCTCCTTATCCCAATTACTGCCCAGGTGTGATTAACTACCACAATGTAGACCAGAGTTTAAATCTCAGATCTTGTTGCCTGTACTACTTAGTACTACACCAGATAATGCCATTAGGGGGAGCCAATCCCACAATATTTCTAACCAATACATTCTTTAAAGGACATATCTGGTCATTACCATTCCATCTACTTATATAGTGGAGGAATTTCTTTAGATCCCTCTTGTTGCTGTCCACAATCCTCCTTTCTACTGTCATCTTATCTCTTGCAATAAATATTTTATTATTGTTATATGGCTGACTTTCCTATAACTCACAGTCCTCACTACCATTCTGCTTGCTTATGTTTTAAAAGTCACTTTTTTTCACCTTTAGGTTACTTGTGTTATTCTTATCCAGCATTTCAGTCTTGTGGGTTGAAATTGCATTGTGTGCCAGTAATAAATATGTCAACACATTCCGATTGGATATCCTTTCTCTACTATTTTAGGAAAAGCTAACATTAAAAAAATGAAAAAGATTTACACCTTGTTTAAAAGAGGAATTTCGTACAAATGTGTGAACATGTTTTTGATACTGCACGGAATAATTTTAGCCCAGTGGTGTTGCTAATTTTCCTCAAAAGGATAGATATATTTCTTTTCCACATCCCTAAAAGCAGTCTTCTTAAAAAAATAATAGCCCAAAAATTGCAGTGGCAGGCCAACGAATGGTGCCCACTGTTAGACTTGCCCTTGCTCGTTTCATGCCGACGATATTTTGCCCCACAAGTTGGTGGAAGTGCAAGAAGGGCATGTTGGATCTGAGTGAACAAGGCAAGCAACTGGATATCTCTTTAACCAATCAGATTGAAAGATTGTGAAATTAGCACCACAATGACAAGGAAGTGTCATTTACAATGGTGAATTCAATGCCAAATCAGGTACAAAAAGAGAAACAGAGGGGGAAAGAAAGATTGGATTAAGAGAAAAAAAAGAGACAGAGAACAAGTAAAACATAATTTGAAAATGTTTTTAAATCTCCAACAATTTAAAATCTAAAGGAATGAGGTGTTACACTTGTAATAGTTCATTTCTAGTGCCAAAGAGGTTGACCAGCAGTCATTAACACTTGTCACATAGTTAAAATGGTACTTTGGGCCCGAAATTCATCAAGACTTAAGTTCTGCCCACTTCTCGGCGGTATTCCAGCGGTGCGTGGTTTAAAACTGGGAGATCAAAGTCTGCTAGTTTCATCATATATTTTTCGGCGGTATGCGAGTGGTGGGCAGTATTCAGCATTATAGTCGATCAAGATCAACTTTCTTCTCGATGAATGGTGCAACACTGCACTGCGCATGTATGAATTTTTTTTTGCTGTTTTTTTACAGCTCCTTTTCCCCTGCAATTTTGGGGGTCAGGGGTCACTTGTGCATGCGCAGCGAGTTGGAGTTGAGGGAGAGAGAGTGAGAAGGAGCAGCAAAGTATTCGAGGGTCAGTTGTTTTCATCAGAAATTCCATAGTCAAATAATATTAATAATAATACAGTATCAATAATAATAATACACTTTATAAATAACAAATCATGTAATATAATAAATATACCTCAATACTCAATGGAAATGCTTAAAAAGAAGTCTAAGCGCAGAAATATCGAGAATGATGGGAGGTTGAGGGCGCCCGCCATCGATGAAATGGAGCTACCTGCCCTGCTGTCGAACATCACGGAGAGATACTTTGACTTAACCAAGGGTGGTCGTGGAAAGCCCGCCCCCAAAGCTGTACAACAAAATATGGGACGAGATCGGTGAGGCTGTCTCCTCCACAAGTACCATGGTACGAACTGGAGAAAGGTGTGGTAAGAGGTGGACCAACCTGGTGAGGGTAGCAAGAGTAAGTAATGATTTTATTTATGCACCCCCCACATGTGCCATGTACCATGTAAGTGTAGGTTCAGTGTCACATGGATGATGCTCTTTATTCGAAGGTTACGGCGATGTATTTGTGCTTCAGCACACTGGAGTTTTGCCTCACAAACTATATGAGGCTTCATTGTACATTGCTTGGACATTAATGGTAGATTAAAATAAGGACTAGTGTTTTGACGTGAGTGTGTGTGAACCTATGTTTGTGCGGTGTTAACTGGATTGAAGACTTTTACTTTCATTTCTGCAGAAGAAGACATCTGCAATAGCAGCTCATCAGCGGCACACGGGGGGAGGACCCCCAACGCAAGAAGCATTAATGGAAATTGAGATCCGTGCCGTGTTGGGGATAGCAACCGCTCCACCACCGGCGTTGGAGCTGACCCATCCACACAGGATGGTCAGTTCAATACAATCCCCAGTCTGTGTTGCGGTCATGTAATGTAACTGTAATGTTGGCCTCATGTAATGTAAGTTTTATTGCACTGTAATGTTGGGTTCATGTGATGTACTGCAATGTTGGGGGCCTGTATTGTCTGTCTGCGATATGTAACGCAGCAGTGTTGGACATTTTAAGCAAGACTGCGCTACGTGACTGTACTCATGTAACCCTAACCACTCCCCTGGTGCCAAGCCCCTAAATGTCGTTTTCTACTTCCAGACTCGGAGGATTCAAACCAGACCTCCGTAGAGAGACCCGAGGACAGACCCACTACCTCCACCTCTGGCGTCACCCAGCCCTCTTCCGACTTCACCCCTGTCAGAGAGGAGGAAGAGGAACAGCAGCTCATCTTGGAGCCAGTGGAGGTGGGGATGGAGACGGAGGAGGAGATAACAATTACATCTGGGCCAGCTGGAACATCCTCCACCATCGACTCTATATTTAGGGGACCCCTGGCGTTCCAGGTACAGATAGGCACGTACCAGGACATGGTATGTCTGTCACAGGCCATCGTCGACATAGGTCGAGAGCTGCTCAAGGCCATGGCTATGATAGCCGGAAACATTGCGGCGCATTCAGAACGACAGTCGGAGGACATGTTGCGTATGATCACCGTGGTGGAGCGAACCGCCGACTCCGTCGATGCCATACGGCAATCAACGGGATCGGGATATGACGCGGAACCCCCCCCCCCCATGCCATTGTAGTCGGGTCAACAGCACCTGAGGGTGGGGAGCTACCAGCAGCTTCCAGTCCTGAAGCTGTGCCTTCTGGATCACAAGCTTCTCCTGAGGCCCCATTTATTGCACCTTCAATGTCTCACCCCCAACGACAGCAACAGCCCTCGGGGTGCACTGCTGCACGCTGACTTGGTACCACCACGGGGAGGTCTGGGCTCAGGGGCAATGGGAAAGGGAAGGGCGGCAGTAAGAAAGAGGTGGGGGAGTTCAGTAAAGGGTGCTTTGTTGTATAGTTAATTGTTCATTGTTAATTTTAAATAGTTGAAGTTTGATTTTTTAAAGTTTATTTAAAATTGTTACAGTTTTTCAAAGTTATAAGTTTTACAATTCTATTTTTTTACATTTTTACATAAACATTTCAATTGAATTTAAGCACTCTTGTACAGTGTCAAACTTTTGGAGTAACAGTCAGCAGGGTCCCACACACGGTGCAGGAAAAGATGAAACTGGCTCTCCACATTCAAGCAACACATTCATTTATGAGCTGCTGACGTAACAATTTTGCAGTGGCATACGTTCCGCGAGCCCTCCACTGTGGCGTTGGGAGGGGGGAGTGGGGTGCCATGGGTTGATCGCAAAGCTCCTCCTCATCCTCCCCCCCCTCTTCTTCCTCCTGCATCGCCTGTACTCTCTCCTCAGCTGGTCCCGCAGTCCCCTGTGGCACTTCCTGTCCCCGCATGATGGGTAAATTATGTAACATGCAGCACACCACTGTAAACTGAGCAACCTGCTCAGGGTGGTATTGCAGCCTGCCTCCTGTAAAGTCCTGTCCCCTCAGTACAGATTCACACGAGGCATTAGTGAAGTCAAGGTCACTCTGGACCTGCACCTTTATTTCACAGCTCTGGAATGCTGCACTTGCCTGAGACCTGTCCTTATATACCTGTCTCTTACAAGTGCACCCCTGGTGGTAAGGTATGCTGGTGGTTACAGGTCATATCTTATTACAGTCATGTATAGCATGTTAGGATAGAATTATATATAATAATGTAAGATACATGACATCACCCTCCCCCAAGGTCTTATTGTCTTTATAGGTTCAGTCTCTCAGGTGGTCTACGCACTCGCATGGAGCGTCTGAGTTGTGGTTCAGTTGTTTGCCTTGGTGTCTGTTTTTCTTTGGGTGTGGTTGCTGGTATCTCGCCTGGGCTGTCTGTTTCGATTGGTGTGATTGTTGTTGACTCGCCTGGGCTGTCTGTTGGGATTGCCCTTTCCTCAGGTTGTTCCCTCTGTCTGTCCACCAGGTGTGATGCGAGTTCCACATTGTAATCTGCCTCTGGTTCCGCAGTATTGTTGGTAAATCTGCTTTTGACTTGGTCTACATGCCTCCGGCAGGTTTTGCCATTGTCCATTTGTACTACCAGTAGCCTGTTTCCTTCCTTGCCCATTACTGTCCCTGCAAACCATTTGGGACCCCTGCCATAGTTTAGTACAATCACTTTGTCCCCTATCTCATTCCATCTCCCCCTCGAATTTCTGTCATGGTACTCAGTCAGCTTACGGCGCTTTGCCTCAACGATTTCATGCATGTCTGGGAGGATTAACGAGAGCCTTGTTTTTAAAGTCCTTTTCATCAACAGTTGCGCGGGGGCGATCCCAGTCAGTGAGTGCGGACGAGATCGGTATTCCAGCAGCAGTCGTGACAGGCGACCCTGCAGTTTGGGACCTTGGATTTTAAGCATGCCTTGTTTAATGATTTGCACTGCTCTCTCCACCTGGCCGTTGGAGGCCGGCTTGAACGGTGCCGTCTTGACGTGATTTATGCCGTGGTCAATTATAAAGTCTTGGAATTCTGCGCTGGTGAAGCACGGACCATTGTCACTGACCAATATGTCAGGGATTCCGTGCGTTGCAAACATGGTTGTGAGGCTCTCCACAGTGGTGGAGGTTGTGCTCGAGTTTAAAATGGTGCATTCGATCCACTTTGAAAATGCATCTACAACTACGAGGAACATATTGCTCATGAATGGGCCCGCATAGTCTACGTGCACCCGCGACCACAGTTTGGTAGGCCAGGGCCAGGGGCTCAGTGGAGCCTCCCTGGGGGCATTGCTGAGTTGGGCACAAATGGTGCACCTTCGGACGCAGAGCTCCAAGTCCGCGTCAATACCAGGCCACCAGACGTGGGATCTGGCTATAGCCTTCATGAGGACGATCCCCAGGTGCTCGCGGTGGAGCTCCCAGACAAATGCCTCTCTGCCTCGCAGAGGCATGACTACTCGGCTGCCCCACATCAGGCAGTCTGCTTGTAGTGATAACTCATGCATGCGCCTGTGAAAGGGTTTTAATTCACCGGTTAGGACACATCTTTTTACTAAGGATAACGTGGGGTCGCTGGCCGTCCAGGCTCTGATTTGGCGAGCCGTCATGGGCGAACCTGTGGACTCAAAGGCATTGATTGCCATGACTATCTCACAGTCCTGTTCGTCAGACCCTTCCGTGGTCGCCAGGGGTAGCCTGCTGAGCGCGTCGGCACAGTTGTCTGTGCCTGGTCTGTGCCTTATGGTATAGTCATAGGACGCCAGCATGAGTGCCCACCGTTGAATTCGCGCCGAGGCGTTGCCGTTTATTGCCTTGCTCTCGGATAAGAGGGACGTGAGGGACTTGTGGTCGGTTTCTAATGCGAACTTGGCACCGAAAAGGTATTGGTGCATCTTTTTGACATCGTACACGCACGCGAGCGCCATCTTCTCTACCATTCCGTACCCATGCTCCGCCCGCGAAAGTGACCTGGAGGCATAAGCTATGGGTTGTAATTTGCCCGCACTATTGACATGTTGCAAAACGCACCCGACCCCATAGGCTGATGCATCGCATGTGAGAACTAGCTTTTTATCTGGGTCAAAGAAAGTCAAAACACTGTTGGAACACAGAGGTTGCGTGCCTTATTGAAGGCGCGTTCCTGGGCGTCCCCCCAAAACCAATCGCACCCCTTCCTGAGTAGCATATGGAGAGGCTCCAGCAGCGTGCTTAAGTTCTGCATAAAGTTCCCAAAGTAATTGAGTAGCCCGAGAAAGGCGCGCAGTTCTGAGACATTCCGGGGCCTGGGTGCCAGGCGAATTGCTTCTGTTTTGGACTCTGTTGGGCGGATTCCATCAGCGGCAATCCTTCTGCCCAAAAATTCAACCTCGGGTGCGAGAAACAGGCACTTGGATTTCTTGACTCGTAGGCCTACCCGATCCAACCGCTTTAGTACTTCTTCCAAATTACGGAGATGGGAGTCGGTGTCCCTGCCCGTGATAAGTATGTCATCTTGAAATACAACCGTCCCCGGGATGGACTTGAGCAGACTCTCCATGTTGCGCTGGAATATGGCAGCTGCCGACCTGATGCCAAATGGGCATCGATTGTACATGAAAAGGCCTCGATGTGTATTGATGGTGGTGAGTAGCTTGGATTCCTCGGTCAATTCTTGCGTCATATACGCAGATGTGAGGTCTAATTTTGAGAAAAGTTTACCTCCAGCCAATGTGGCAAATAAGTCCTCCGCTCTGGGCAGCAGGTACTGGTCCTATAGGGAGACTCTGTTTATGGTAGATTTGTAGTCCACACAGATTCGTACGGATCCATCAGGCTTCATGACTGGGACGATGGGACTTGCCGAGTCGCTAAATTCCACAGGTGATATAATGCCTTCCTGCAGAAGCCTGTCTAGTTCGTGTTCAATCTTTTCCCTCATCACATAGGGTACAGCTCTGGCCTTGTGATGGACCGGTCTAGCATCCTGTGTGATGTAGATTTTGACTTTGGCCCCTTTGAAAGCGCCCACACCTGGCTGAAAGAGATGTTCAAATCGCTTTATAACTGTTGAGCAGGAGGTCCGTTCCTCTAATGACATGGCATGGACATCATCCCATTTCCAGTTTAGTTTTGCCAGCCAACTTCTCCCCAGCAGTGCTGGGGGGTCTCCAGGGACAATCCACAGGGGAAGTCGGTTCACTGTCCCTTTGTGTGTGACAGAGAGCATGGTGCTGCCGAGGACTGGTCCGATTTCTTTGGTATAGGTCCTTAGTGTGGTGTCGATCCTTGTGAGTTTTGGTCTGTCTCTTTTATGCGGCCACAGTTGTTCAAATTGTTGAGCGCCCATGAGAGATTAACTTGCTCCCGTATCCAGCTCCATGTTGACAGATATCCGTTGAGTAGGACTCTCATCATTATAGGAGGCGTCCTGTTGTAGGAGCAGCGGCCATTGATCATGTTGACCCGCTGTACATTGGTGTCTCGGATATTGTCCCCACCATCTTCTGTTCCGCTTTCCGACCCATCCGATTCATATACCAGCCGAGCTGCCGTTTTTTTGCAATATGTGGGCCAAATGCCCTGTATATTCACAATGTCTGCAAACAGCCTGCTAAAATCGACATTCCCTTGACGAGTGCCCAGCCCCACACCTCCAGCACAGACCTGTTCCATTGTTCAAAGTATTTCCAAAGAATGAGCTGTGTCTGGCTGATCTCTCTTGAGCTTCTCTCAGTTTGTAGTTGATTGCTCACATTGTGGGTTGATGAGGTGTGAACGGCCGTTCCTGTGGCCCTTGATGGCTTCTCCCTGCTGTCGAGAGCCTGTTCTCCCGGTTTTGTCTGTGTGTGGGGGTAGCAGCTTGTTTAATGCTGTGAACTTCTTGTTCCGATATTTCGTCAGTTGTCGTACCTGCATTGTAAATCAACCTCGTTTCTTCTTCCCCTACCAAGAATGTCTGTGCAACCAGTGCTGCTGCCTCTAAGGTCAGGTTCTTGGTCTCTATGAGCTTTTGGAATATGCCTGCGTGACCTATTCCTTCAATGAAAAAGTCTCTCAGTATTTCTCTCCTCAGTTCATCGGAGAACTCACATAAACTAGCCAACCTCCGAAGTTCCGCCATGAAGTCGGGTATGCTCTGGCCCACACAGCGTCTGTAGTTGTAGAACCTGTGTCTGGCCATGTGTAGGCTGCTCGCTGGCTTCAGGTGGTCTCTTACCAGTGTGCTTAATTCTTCAAACGACTTGCTTGCTGGTTTCTCGGGTGCCAACAAATCCTTCATTAGAGCGTATGTTTTTGAGCCACAGCTGGTCAAGAGATGGGCTCTTCTCTTGTCTGCCTTATCCGTCGCCTAACCAGTCTTTGGTTACAAAGCTTTGCTGGAACCTTTCTATAAAGTCTTCCCAATTGTCTTCCACATTGTACTTTTCATCTGATCCGTTGTTCGCCTTTCTGTGGATTCTGTAATCCCGTAACTCGTCGCCACTGTAAAGTCCTGTCCCCTCAGTACAGATTCACACGAGGCATGTAGTGAAGTCAAGGTCACTCTGGACCTGCACCTTTATTTCACAGCTCTGGAATGCTGCACTTGCCTGAGACCTGTCCTTATATACCTGTCTCTTGCGAGTGCACCCCTGGTGGTAAGGTATGCTGGTGGTTACAGGTCATATCTTATTACAGTCATGTATAGCATGTTAGGATACAGTTATATATAATAATGTAAGATACATGACACCTTCCGAGTGGTTCAAGCAGCGAACGCGCTGTTTCAGCACTCCAATTATCTTTTCGATAATATTACGTGTGGCTATATGGCTCTTATATCATTGCTCGGCTTCTGTCTGAGATTTCCGCAAGGGTGTCAAGAGCCAGCTGGTGAGGTTGCACCCTTTGTTCCCCAGCATCCAGCATTTACCTTGTGGCCCAGACTTCAACAGGTCAAACACAGTGCTCTCACGCAAGATGTGCGCATCATGGATGCTCCCTGGAAATTAGGCATTCACTGCCATGGTGCACTGCGTATGGTCACAGATGAGCTGCACGTTGAGGGAGTGGAATCCCTTACGGTTTCGGTACACCTCCGCCTCCTGTAATGGTGCTCGCAGGGCAATATGGGCACAATCTGTCATGTATCTCACATTACTGTATATAACTCTATCTTACCATGCTATATATGACTGTAACTGGATATGACCTGTAACCATAAGCATATCTTACCACCAGGGGTGCACTTGCAGGAGACACTCCATATCTGTCCCATTGAGGTATATAAAGGGAGGTCTCAGGCAAGTGCAGCACTGGAGAGCTGGAATTAAAGGTGCAGGTCCTGAGTGACCTTGACTTCAGCATGTGTCTCATGTAAGTCAGTACATTAGAGTCAGGACTTAACAGTGGCAACAAGTTACGGGATCACAGAATCCACAGAATGGCTACCAACATCTCAGATGAGAAATACAATACTGGAGACAATTCGGATAACTTTATAGAAAGGCTCCAGCAAAGCTTTGTGACCAAAGACTGGCTGGGTGACGATAAGGCAGACAAGAGAAGAGCCCATCTCTTGACCAGCTGTGGCTCGAAAACATACGCTTTAATGAAAGACCTGCTGGCACCCGAGAAACCAGCAAGCAAGTCGTTTGAGGAGTTGAGCACACTGGTGAGAGACCACCTGAAACCAGCGAGCAGCCTACACATGGCTAGACACAGGTTCTACAACTACAGACGCTGTGTGGGCCAAAGCATACCCGACTTTGTGGCGGAACTTCGGAGGCTGGCTAGTTCATGTGAGTTCCCCGATGAACTAAGGAGAGAAGTACTGAGAGACTTTTTTATTGAAGGAATAGGCCACGCAGGCATATTCCGAAAGCTTATAGGGACTAAGAACTTGAATCTAGAGGCACCAGCACTGGTCAACCAGACGTTCTTGGCAGGCGAAGAAGAAATGAGGCTGATCTATACTTCGGGTACGACAACCAACGAGGCATCGGAACAAGGGGTTCACATTATGAAACAAACCGCTACTCCCACACACAGACAAAATCAAGGGCCACATGAACAGCCGATCACACCTCATCAACCCACAATGCGAGCAATCAACAACAGATTGAGAGAAGCTCAAGGGAGATCAGCCAGACGCAGCTCATCCTTCGGAAACAATGGAAACGGTCTGTGTTGGAGATGTGGGGGAAGGCACTCAACCAGGTGTCGATTTCAGCATGCCGTTTGCAGAAACTGCAACTACACAGGGCATCTGGCTCGTATGTGCAGAAAAACAGCAGCTCGGCTGGTATATGAATCGGAAGGGTCGGAAAGCGGACCAGAAGACGGTTGGAACAGTGCACGGGACGCCGAGGTACAGCGGGTTAACACGATCAATGTCCACTGTTCTTACACCAAGACGCCTCCAATTATGATGAGGGTTCTACTCAACGGGATACCCGTCAACATGGAACTGGACACGGGGGCCAGTCAATCCCTCATGAGCGTTCAATAATTTGAACAGCTGTGGCCGCACAAAAGCAACAGACCAAAACTCACAAAGATCGACACCAAACTAAGGACCTATACTAAAGAAATCGTCCCAGTCCTTGGCAGCGCCATGCTCTCGGTCACACACAAAGGGATGGTGAACTGACTTTCCCTGTGGATTGTCCCCGGGGATCTCCCAGCCCTGTTGGGGAGAAGCTGGCTAGCAGAACTTAATTGGAAATGGGATGATGTTCACGTCATGTCGTCAGAGGAACGGACCACCTGCTCAACAGTTCTAAGCTGTTTTGAACATCTCTTTCAGCCAGGTGTGGACACCTTCAAAGGGGCTAAAGTTAGAATCTACATCACACAGAATGCCAAACCGGTCCATCACAAGGCTAGAGCTGTGCCTTATGTGATGAGGGAAAAGATTGAAAACGAACTGGACCGGCTTCTGCGGGAAGGCATAATTTCTCCCGTGGAATTCAGCAACTGGGCAAGCCCCATCGCCCCCATCATGAAGCCTGATGGATCCGTGCGAATCTGTGGGGATTACAAGTCTACCATAAACAGAGTCTCCCTACAGGACCAATACCCGCTGCCCAGAGCGGAGGACCTATTTGCCACGTTGGCTGGAGGAAAACTTTTCTCGAAATTTGACCTCACATCTGCGTATATGACGCAAGAACTGACCGAAGAGTCTAAGCTACTCACCACCATCAACACACATCGAGGCCTTTTTGTGTACAATCGATGCCCATTCAGCATCAAGTCGGCAGCTGCTATATTCCAGCGCAACATGAAGAGTCTGCTCAAGTCCATCCCGGGGACGGTTGTGTTTCAAGATGACATACTCATCACGGGCAGGGACACCGACTCTCATCTCCGCAATCTTAAGGAAGTACTAAGTCGATTGAATTGGGTAGGCCTAAGAGTTAAGAAATCCAAGTGTCTGTTTCTCGCACCTGAGGTTGAATTTTTGTGCAGAAGGATTGCCGCTGATGGAATCCGCCCAACCGAATCCAAAACCGAAGCGATTCGCCTGGCACCCAGGCCCCGGAATGTCTCGGAACTGCGCGCCTTTCTCGGGCTACTCAATTACTTTGGGAACTTTATGCAGAACTTGAGCATGCTGCTGGAGCCTCTCCACGTGCTACTCAGAAAGGGGTGCGATTGGTTTTGGGGAGACGCCCAAGAACGCGCCTTCAATAAGGCACGCAACCTTCTATGTTCCAAGAGTGTTTTAGCCTTTTTTGACCCAGGTAGAAAGTTAGTCCTTACATGTGATGCATCAGCATACGGGGTCGGGTGCGTTTTACAGCACGTCAATGATGCGGGTAAATTGCAGCCCGTTGCTTATGCCTCCAGGTCACTTTCGCGGGCGGAGCGCGGGTACGGTATGGTTGAGAAGGAGGCACTCACGTGCGTGTACGGTGTCAAAAAAGATGCACCAATAGCTTTTCGGGGCCAAGTTTGCGTTAGAAACCGACCACAAACCCCTCACGTCCCTACTATCCAAGTACAAGGCAATCAACGCCAACGCCTCGGCGCGCATCCAGCAGTGGGCACTCATGCTGGCGGCTTACGACTACACGATAAGGCACAGACCAGGCACAGACAACTGTGCTGACGCGCTTAACAGGCTATCCCTGGCGACCACAGAAGGGTCCGATGAACAGGACTGTGAGATGGTCATGGCAATCAATGCCTTTGAATCCACAGGTTCGCCCATGACGGCTCGGCAAATCAGAGCCTGGACGACCAGCGACTCCACGTTATCTCTAGTTAAAAGATGTGTTTTAATCGGTGACTGGGCAGAGGCTCGTGATGCCTGCCCCAAGGAGGTCAAATCCTTCCATAGGCGCATGCATGAACTCTCACTACAGGCAGACTGCCTGATGTGGGGCAGCCGAGTAGTTATGCCCTTACAAGGCAGGGAGGCGTTTGTCCGGGAGTTCCATCGCGAGCACCCGGGGATCGTCCTTATGAAGGCCATAGCCAGATCTCATGTCTGGTGGCCTGGCATTGACGCGGACTTGGAGCTCTGCGACCGTTGGTGCACCATTTGTGCCCAACTCAGTAATCCCCCCAGGGAGGCCCCCCTAAGCCTCTGGCCCTGGTCCACCAAACCGTGGTCGCGGGTGCATGTAGACTATGCAGGCCCATTCATGGGCAAAATGTTCCTCGTAGTCATTGATGCATTTTCAAAATTGATCGAGTGCACCATTTTAAACTCAAGCACCACCTCCACCACTGTGGAGAGTCTTAGAACTATATCTGCATCGCACGGCATTCCTGACATATTGGTCAGTGATAATGGTCCGTGCTTCACCAGCGCAAAATTTCACGATTTTATAGTTGACCACGGAATAAATCACGTTAAGGCGGCACCTTTCAAGCCGGCCTCCAATGGCCAGGCAGAGCGAGCAGTGCAGATCATTAAACAAGGCATGCTCAGAATCCAAGGTCCCACGCTGCAGAACCGCCTGTCGCGACTGCTGCTGGCATACAGATCACGTCCTCATTCGTTGACTGGGGTTCCCCCCGCGCAACTATTGATGAAACGAATCTTAAAGACCAGGCTCTCGTTAATCCTCCCAGACATGCATGAAATTGTTGAGGCTAAGCATCAAAAGCTAACTGAGTACCATGACCGAAATTCGAGGGGGAGGTGGAATGAGATAGGGAACAAAGTGTTTGTGCTAAACTATGGCCGGGGTCCCAAATGGCTTGCAGGGACAGTAACAGACAAAGAGGGAAACAGGCTACTGGTTGTACAAATGGACAATGGCCAAACCTGCCGGAGGCATGTAGACCAAGTAAAAAGTAGATTCACCGATAACACTGAAGAACCAGAGGCAGACTACAATGTAGAACTCACACCACACCTGGTGGACAGACAGGTGGAACAACCTGAGGAAAGGGCAGTCTCAACAGACAGCCCAGGTGAGATACCAGCAATCACACCGAACGAAACACAGGCACCAAGACAAACAACTGAACCACAACTAAGACGCTCTACGCGAGAGCGCAGACCACCTGAGTAACTGAATCTATAAAGGCAATAAGACCTTGGGGGAGGGTGATGTCATGTATCTCACATTACTGTATATAACTGTATCTTACCATGCTATACATGACTGTAACTGGATATGACCTGTAACCATAAGCATATCTTACCACCAGGGGTGCACTTGCAGGAGACACTCCATACCTGTCCCATTGAGGTATATAAAGGGAGGTCTCAGGCAAGTGCAGCACTGGAGAGCTGGAATTAAAGGTGCAGGTCCTGAGTGACCTTGACTTCAGCATGTGTCTCGTGTAAGTCAGTACATTAGAGTCAGGACTTAACACAATCAATGCCACCCTGCACCTTGGGGAAGCTGGCAATGTGTGCAAAACTCAAAGCGCTGTCACTCTGTGCCTCCTTGGTCATTGGGAAGTTTATACATTCCAACCGGCATGCATTCAGTGCTTTGGTTACCTGTCGATTGCAGCGATGAGTAGCGTGCTGAGAAATGCAGCATATGTCCCCAGCTGATACCTGAAAAGAGCCGCATGCATAAAAGGAAAGTGCCTTCACCTTCACCTCGACAGAGAGTGCAGTAATGTTGGTGATACTGGGCTGCAAGTCTGCCTTAATGAGCTGGCATATCTCATTGGTCACCTCTTTTTGGAAGCGCAGCCTTCGAACGCACTGTGGATCGATCAGGTCCAAGTATGAACACTTCTCCCTGAAAATCCTTTGGGGGGTAAGGGCTCCTCCTCCTCATCAGTCTGCGACCTCCTCCATTACCTTGATAATTCTGCTCAATAAACCTTCTCTCATCTGGATCCTGTATTAGAGAAGCAGTCGGCAATACAGGCTGAGATAGTACAGGCCCCATTCTTTTTAAATTTCCAGAATCTCCTGAAACATCCTGAGATAAATTCAAATGATTTTTCGATAAAAAAATATAAACTCAAATGCCTTCTATCTTATAATGTACTCAGTACCAAAATAAATACCTTTCCACTGTAAATCGCACTGTAAAGTAACTGTTCACCTCTGAATACTGAGGTGCTGCTTTTGCCGAGTGTTCTGATTTCAAAATGGCGGCACCGTCTTCCACATCAATATTATTACTTTGGTTTTTGCCTTTATTACAGCATTGAGCCTAAATAAATTAGAAATCGAGTGTTCACCCATTTTCAGGTAATGAGTTCTGGTGGACCATTGAGTACTGAATGTAATATAGCATCTTGCCTCATACTCTGTTTCGCATATCATACTAAGCAGTTCCACTTACTCCACAACGAAATTGCTTGCACTTTTGCCCCTCCCTTTTGCTTGTTCCTCGTCTGTCTACTTCACCTCGAGTATTGAAATCCCCTATGATTGTTACATTATGATTACGCGCAGGCTCTCTGAACTACTTAAACCGTTTCCTTGACTGCCTGTTCACCTTGAACTGGGGGAGATGCTAGCAGTTAACAGTTTATTGCCCTGCCCTTCTTATTGCTAAGTTCTAACCTGATTGCTTCTGGTGCCTCTACTGCTCCCTTACCCACCCTTTTGAACAACAATAATGTCTCTCTTCAAAATGTGATCCTCTTTTGCTTGTGGCCACCTTCCCCTTATAACCAGCACTGAAGAACATGCACTAGGCATTTACAAGCTGGGAAGATGTCACTTAACAAGACAAAGCACATGTGTATTGACAGCCTAGAGTACTTTCTGTTAATTACACATTTCAAGGTTGTTCTTGGCACAAACATTTGAAAATAGTTGTCAATATGTATAATTAATGTGGCAAAGATCATATCGTACAACAACTTCAACTGATGATTTATGTTTAATGAATAGAAACAGAAATCTCCTACAATTTCCTATCTATTCCTGCTCCTGAATTTATCTCTATTAAAGAATGTTTAATTGCTGTTCAATGAATATTTCTGTTTTGCCCAGGTTATACATTTGCTTGTATTTATAGACCCAGTTTCACACCGACCTCTTTCTTTGAAGTGCTGTGGGATTCCTGCTTTCAACTATCTGCCAAAGTACAGCAGTTAATTGCTATGCAACTGGCTGCTATCAGGAAACCAACCTTTCCCACTTTGGTGGGCTCCACCATTGCTGGCTTACAATAATGTACCCCTGCTTAATGTAAGTATACAGTATGTTGGGGATACTTAAGGCAGGAATGGTGTCATCTTTCCACTAGTCTCACCTCTAATTTTGTTGTCATCTCTCCTTGTCCCAGGATCACTGAGGCCAGTTGTAGATCCCCTATTGCTAATCTGGCTGAGATCAGTTAACCAAGTAAAGGTTAAGAATTGAATCTAAGATCTGTCTGGCCTGTATAGCTCAGTTACCCACTCCTTTAGCAAGTTCAGTTTTTTGATGTAATTGGTTTTTGCCACCCTACAGTAGCTTGCCCAAGAGGAAGGGTACAATAAGCTGGCAGAGGTGGAGCCCACCAAAGTGGAAAGGGCTGGTTTCCTTGCAGCAGCTAGTTGCAAAGTAATTCACTGCTCTAAGTAGCCATCTTGGAAACAAGGCCATTTTTTCAATCACCTGAGGAAAACTTTGGTGCAAGACAAGACCTGGCATAACCAGGTCCTGTTTCAATTCTCCCTTTTTTCCGCCTCCACCTGCCCTGATAAAACCCTCAGTTCGCTGAGATCGCAGAAGAATCTCAGGGTCATGTACTCCAAGTCACAGATTTCTTAAAGTCTTTCTTTGCACTAATTTTCTGCCTTGCCTCTCCTAAGGTGGTTAACTCCATGCTGGTACTCATTACCTTGCAGTACTTTGCCCAAGAGCAAGATTATCCTTGCATGAGCCTTCTCAGTAAGTGTCAACATCCTACTCACTGTCAGATCATCATGGCCACATCCAATTCTGTCCTCACGTGATGTCTCACATGCATACTTTGAGCTGAATTTTTATCTTTGAGTGGGTTTGGGTGTGGGGGGTTCGGGGGGCTGCATAGCGGGTTACCATTACGAATGGTTTATCAGCGCACTCTCCACTGCACATTTAACTTAATTAAATCACTTGACTGAGTCATGCGGATTTCCCGGCCAATTAAATGGAACGGGTCGGATGACGTGACGGATGACTTGACTTCAGTTTACCTATTAAAAGGGGCGGTGGACATTTGAGAGCTGAAGGTTGTTGGAGATGGGCCAGAGATGCTTGTAAGAAGTGCCTGTCGGTGTTTCTGTCAGTAGTTTGGCTTTGACTGCGAGGGTGCAATCATTTAGAGGCAATGATGCAGTCTCAGCGCCAGAAGGCAACGCCCAGATTTTCAGATTCCTCCATGGACATTCTGCTCCAGGGACTGAGAGCAAGGAAGGAGGTCCTGTTCCCTGGTGATGGCACCAAGAGGGATTGGATAGAGAGTGCACCAGAACTGAGCAGCAGGGGTGATGGATCCAATGCAGGAGGAGATTTAATGAAGTCAGGAAAAGTGAATGCAATACCACATTCAACTACATCCTGATGTATCTGTCACCCCAACCCCATCACTCTGCCTTCACATGCCTACTCTAGCACATCACTCTTCACAACAACTTACCTTGCAGATCCACCCATCCCTCGCTGTCTATGCACCTACTCACATCACCATCTGACTATCCACCACTGACACGCCTAATGCAATCGTGGAGTATGACAAACACACTCAACCCAGGTTTATTGTGGAGAAAAGAATTGTTTAATTGCTTGATCAAGGGAGACACAGCTACACCAGTTCCTCAACTGGGTGCGTTACCAACTGTTCTCGTTTGAACACATTCGGAGCAGCTTCTTTATTCACAAATTTTGCAAAGTCATCATTTACATTATGAATGGTCAGTCTTTCTACCATAGAAACATAGAAAATAGGTGCAGGAGTAGGCCATTCAGCCCTTCGAACCTGCACCACCATTCAATAAGATCATGGCTGATCATTCCCTCAGTACCCCTTTCCTGCTTTCTCTCCATACCCCTTGATCCATTTAGCCATAAGGGCCATATCTAACTCCCTCTTGAATATATCCAATGAACTGGCATTAACAACTCTCTGCGGCAGGGATTTCCACAGGTTAATAACTCTCTGAGTGAATAAGATTCTCCTCATCTCAGTCCTAAATGGCCTAAGACTGTGTCCGCTGGTTCTGGACTTCCCCACCATTGGGAACAATCTACCCGCATCTAACCTGTCCCGTCCCGTCAGAATCTTGTATGTTTCTACGAGATCGCCTCTCATCCTTCTAAACTCCAATGTATAAAGGCCCAGTTGATCCAGTCTCTCCTCATATGTTAGTCCGGCCATCCCGAAAACCTTCGCTGCACTCCCTCAATAGCAAGAACGTCCTTCCTCAGATTGGGAGACCAAAATTGAACACAATATTCCAGGTGAGGCCTCATCAAGGCCCTGTACAACTGCAATAAGACCTCCCTGCTCCTATACTCAAATCTCCTAGCTATGAAGGCCAACATACCATTTGCCTTCTTTACCGCCTGCTGCACCTGTATGCCAACTTTCAATGACTGATGAACCATGACACCCAGGTCTCGTTGCACCTCCCCTTTTTCTAATCTGCCACCATTCAGATAATATTTTGTCTTAGCGTTTTTGCCCCCAAAGTGTATAACCTCACATTTATCCACTGTTGTGTATCTGTAAAGCATGCACTCCCATGTTCCGCCACCAGGGAGTGCATCCCCTGAAGTCCCAAGGGACCCCAGCATCCCTTGGGAGTACTGTATATAAGCTGGTCCCTAAGGCCTGTTCCTCACTCTGGAGTGTCTTAATAAAGACTGAGGTCATTGTTACTCTATCCTCCCTGTGTGCAGTCTCATCTGTGTTAGGAACACAATAACTGGCGACGAGTATACGAATCCAAGCAAAGATGCAGCAAACTGTGGGCATCCTGGAGAAGTTCCCGGAGAGTGAGGACTGGGAAGCCTATGTCGAACGGCTAGACCAGTACTTTGTAGCCAACGAGCTGGACGGAGAAGGAAGCGCTACAAAAAGGTGAGCGGTCCTCCTCATGGTCTACGGGGCACCGACCTACAGCCTCATGAAGAATCTTCTGGCTCCGGTGAAACCCACAGATAAGTCGTATGAGGAGCTGTGTTTACTGGTTCAGGAGCATCTTAACCCGAGGAAGTGTATGCTGATGGCGAGGTATCGGTTCGACACGTGCCAGCGATCTGAAGGTCAGGAAGTGGCAAGCTACGTTGCCGAGCTAAGGCGACTTGCAGGACAATGTGAGTCTGATGGCTACCTGGAGCAGATACTCAGAGACTTTTTTGTACTGGGCATTGGCCACAAGACCATCCTACGAAAACTTTTGACTGTAGAGACACCGACCCTCAGTAAGGCCATTGCGATAGCACAGGCGTTTATGTCCAACCAGTGATAACACCAAGCAAATCTCTCAGCACACAAGTGCTAGCAATGTTCGTAAATTAACTGGAACTGCGTTTGCGAGCAGAAATGTACAGGGCAGAAACCACGAGTCTATAACTGCCAGCAGGCCTCAGGTGACCCAGATGACTCAGAGTCCACAACAAAGGATGTTGCAAGGCAATTCACACCTTGTTGGCATTGTGGAGGCTTCCATTCAGCCTATTCATGCCGCTTCAAAGGGTATGTTTGCAAGCACTGTGCAACAATGGGGCACCTCCAACGAGCTTGCAGATGAGCTGCAAGCTCTGCAAAACCTGCTAACCACCACGTGGCAGAGGAAGGTCGGTCCATGGTGGATCAAAGCAATTTCGAGCCTCAGAGAGAGGAGGCAGATGCTGAAGTACACGGAGTGCACACATTTTCGATGAAATGTCCACCTATAATGCTAAATGTAAAATTGAATGGCTTACCTGTAGCCATGGAACTGGACACTGGCGCTAGCCAATCCATCATGAGTAAAAAGATGTTTGAGAGACTGTGGTGCAACAAGGCACGCAGGCTGGCCGTGAGCCCCATCCACACGAAACTGAGAACGTACACCAAAGAGCTCATCACTGTCCTGGGCAGCGCCATGGTCAAGGTCACCTACAAGGGCACGGTGCATGAACTACCACTCTGGATTGTCCCGGGCAATGGCCCCACACTGCTTGGAAGGAGCTGGCTGGGCAAAATCTGCTGGAACTGGGATGACATCCGAGCGCAATCACATGTCGATGAGGCCTCATGTACACAGGTTCTTAACAAATTTCCTTCCCTTTTTGAGCCAGGCATTGGAAACTTTTCTGGGGTGAAGGTGCAGATCCACTTGGTCCCAGAGGCACGACCCAGTCATCACAAGGGCGAGCGTTACCTCACATGATGATGGAGAGAGTGGAAATCGAACTGGACAGGCTGCAACGTGAGGGCATCATCTCCCCAGTGGAATTCAGTGAGTGGGCCAGCCCGATTTTTCTAGTACTCAAAAGTGATGGCACGGTCAGGATTTGCGGCAATTATAAAGTAATTATTAATCGTTTCTCGCTACAGGACCAATACCCGCTACCTAAGGCAGACGACCTATTTGCGATGCTGGCAGGAGGCAAGACATTCACCAAGCTTGACCTGACTTCGGCCTACATGATGCGGGAGCTGGAAGAGTCTTCGAAGGGCCTCACCTGCATCAACACGCACAAGGGACTGTTCATCTACATCAAATGCCCGTTTAGAATTCAGTCGGCTGCAGCGATCTTCCAGAGAAACAAGGAGAGCCTACTCAAGTCGGTACCACACACGGTGGTTTTTCAGGACGACATATTGGTCACGGGTCATGTAGGGCTGCGGCTGAAGAGGTCGAAATGCGTCTTCATGGCAACAGAAGTGGAGTTTTTGGGGAGAAAGATCGCGGTGGATGGCATTCGGCCCACAGACGCTAAGACAGAGGCTATCAGGAACGGCCCAGGCCACAGAATGTTACGGAGCTGTGGTCGATCCTGGGACTCCTCAACTATTTTGGTAACTTCTTACCGGGGTTAAGCACCCTCTTAGAGCCCGTACATGTGTTATTGCATAAAGGTGAGAACTGGGTATGGGGAAAAAAACAAGTAATTGCTTTTGAGAAAGCCAGAAACATTTTATGCTCCAACAAGCTGCTTGTATTGTATAACCTGTGTAAAAGACTTGTGCTAGCAATGTGATGCGTCATCGTAAAGAGTCAGGTGTGTATTACAACAAGCGAATGTTGCGGAGAAGTTGCAACCTGTTGCCTATGCCTCCAGGAGCTTGTCTAAGGCTGAGAGAGCCTACAGCATGATTGAGAAAGAGGCATTAGCGTGTATGTTCGGGGTAAAGAAAATGCATCAGTACCTGTTTGGCCTCAAATTTGAGCTGGAAACCGATCACAAGCCCCTCATATCCCTATTCACTGAAAATAAGGGGATAAATACCAATGCTTCAGCACTCATACAAAGATGGGCACTCGCGCTATCAGGCCAGGCACCGAGAACTGTGCGGATGCTCTCAGTCGGCTACTATTGCCCACCACGGGCTGGAACTGGCGTAGCCTGCAAACTTGTTGATGGTGGTGCAGCCCGCAGACTTGTTGATGGTCATGGAAGCGTTTGAAAATGAAAAACCATCTGCCACAGCCCGCCAGATTAGGACTTGGACCAGACAAGATCCTCTGCTGTCCCTAGTAAAAAACTGTGTACTGCGTGGGAGCTGGGCCAGCATCCCCCTTGAAATGTAAGAGCTAATCAAGCTGTTCCAGCGGCAAAAGGACGAGCTGTCCATTCAGGCAGACTGTCTGTGGGGGGGTAACAGAGTAGAACTACCCAAAAAGAGCAGGGAGACGTTCATCTCGGATCTCCACAGCACACACCCGGCTATACTAATGATGAAAGCAATAGCCAGATCCCACGTGTGGTGGCCCGGTATCGATTATGACTTAGAGTCCTGTGTACAGCAATGCCGCGTGTGTGCTCAGTTGAGCAACACGCCCAGAGAGGCACCACTAAGTTTGTGGTCCTGGCCCTCCTGACCATGGTCGAGGATCCATGTCGACTATGTGGGCCCATTTCTCGGTAAAATGTTCCTGGTGGTGGTGGATGCTTTTTCAAAATGGATTGAATGTGAAATAATGTCAGGAAGCACCGCCACCGCCACCATTGAAAGCCTGAGGGCCATGTTTGCCACCCACGGCCTGCCTGACATACTGGTCAGTGACAATGGGCCATGTTTCACCAGTGCCGAATTTAAAGAATTCATGACCTACAATGGGATCAAACATGTCACCTCGGCCCCGTTTGAACCAGTGAACCAGCCTCCAATGGGCAGGCAGAGCGGGCAGTACAAACAATCAAACAGAGCCTTAAACGAGACACAGGAGGCTCACTCCAAACCCACCTATCCTGAGTACTGCTCAGCTACCGCACGAGATACCACTCGCTCACAGGCATGCCCCCGGCTGAGCTACTCATGAAAAGGACACTTAAAGCCAGACTCTCGCTGGTTCACCCCAACCTGCATGATCATGTAGAGAGCAGGCGGCAGCAACAAAATGTAAACGATGGTCGCGCCTCTGTGTCACGGGAAATTGATCTGAATGACCCTGTGTATGTGCTAAACTATGGACATGATCCCAAGTGGATCGCGGGCACGGTGATAGCTAAAGAAGGAAGTAGGGTGTTTGTAGTCAAACTAGACAATGGACAAATTTGCAGAAAGCACCTGGACCAAACAAGGCTGTGGTTCACAGACTGCCCTGAACAACCCACAGCAGACACCACCTTTTTCGAGCCCACAACACACACCCAAAGGATCAACGACACCACCCCAGACCAGGAAATTGAACCCATCACACCCAACAGCCCAGCAAGGCCAGGCTCACCCAGCAGCCCTGCAGGGCCAACAACACGCCAGCCCAGTGAGGGCACAGCCAACACACCAGAACAGACATTTGTACCGAGGTGGTCCACCAAGGAAAGAAAAGCTCCCGACCGCCTCATCTTGTAAATAGTTTTCACATTGACTTTGCGGGGGTGGGGGGGGGGGGGTGGGAGTGATGTTGTGTATCTGTAAAGCATGCACTCCCATGTTCCGCCACCAGGGAGCGCATCCCCTGAAGTCCCAAGGGACCCCAGCATCCCTTGGGAGCACTGTATATAAGCCAGCCCCGAAGACCTGTTCCTGACTCTGGAGTGTCTTAATAAAGACTGAGGTCACTGTTACTTTAACCTCCCTGTGTGCAGTCTCATCTGTGTTAGGAACACAAAATCCACATTATACTGCAACTGCCATGCATTTGCCCACTCACCTAACCTGTCCAAGTCACCCTGCAGCCTCTTAGCGTCCCCCTCACAGCTCACACCGCCACCCAGTTTCGTGTTATCTGCAAATTGGAGATATTACACTCAATTCCTTCATCCAAATCGTTAATATATATTGTAAAGAGCTGGGGTCCCAGCACTGAGGCCTGCGGCACTCCACGAGTCACTGCCTGCCATTCTGAAAAGGACCTGTTTATCCCGACTCTCTGCTTCCTGTCTGCCAACCAGTTCTCTATCCACGTCAGTACATTACCCCCAATACCATGCGCTTTGATTTTGCACACCAATCTCTTGTGCGGGACCTTGTCAAAAGCCTTTTGAAAGTCCAAATACACCAAATTCACTGGTTCTCCCTTGTCCACTAGTTACATCCTCAAAAAATTCCAGAAGATTCGTCAAGCATGATTTCCCTTTCAAAAATCCATGTTGACTTGGACCGATCCTGTCACTGCTTTCCAAATGCACTGCTATTTCATCTTTAATGATTGATTCCAACAGTTTCCCCACTACTGATGTCAGGCTAACTACCCGTTTTCTCTCTCCCTCCTTTTTTAAAAAGTGGTGTTACATTAGCTACCCTCCAGTCCATAGGAACTGATCCAGAGTCGATAGACTGTTGGAAAATGATCACCAATGCATCCACTATTTCTAGAACCACTTCCTTAAGTACTCTGGGATGCAGACTCTCAGGCCTCGGGGATTTATCCGCCTTCAATCCCATCAATTTCCCTAATACAATATTTCCCGCCTAATAAGGATATCCTTCAGTTCATCCTTCTCACTAGACCCACTGTCCCCTAGTACATTTGGAAGGTCATTTGTGTCTTCCTTCGTGAAGACAGAACCTAAGTATTTGTTCAATTGGTCTGTCATTTCTTTGTTCCCCATTATAAATTCACCTGAATCCGTCTGCAAGGGATCTACATTTGTCTTCACTAATCTTTTTCTCTTCACATAGCTAGCTAGTAAACTAGCTAGAGACATAAAAACATACAGTTAAAGCTTCTTTAGGTATGTAAAAAGGAAAAGATTAGCGGATGTAAATGTGGAGCCCTTACAGGCTGAGACAAGAGAAATTATAATGGGGAGTAAGGAAATAGCAGAGAAATTAAACAAATACTTTGTGTGTCCGTCTTCATGGAAGAAGGCACAAAAAACTTGCCGTAAATAGTGGAGAACCAAGGGTCTAACAAGAATGAGGAACTGATAGCCTATATCCTTGGGTTTAGAAAGACGTGGCTATAGAGATAGTGGATGCATTGATTGTCATCTTCCAAAATTCCATAGATTCTAGAACGGTTCCCACAGATTGGAAGGTAGCTAATGTAACCTCGCTATTTAAGAAAGGAGGGAGAGAGGAAACGGGGAACTACAGACCAGTTAGCCTGACATCAGTAGTATGGAAAATGGTAGAATCTATTATTAAGGATCTGGTAACAGGGCACTTAGAAAATAATAATAGGATTGGGCAGAGTCAACACGTATTTATGAAAGAGAAATCATATTTGACAAATCTGTTCGTGTTTTTGAGCTAGTAACTAATAGAATAGATAAGGGAGAACCAGTGGATGTAGTGTATTTGGATTTTCAGAAGGCATTCGATAAGATACCACACAAGAGGTTATTAAACAAAATTAGGGCTCGTGGAATTGGGGATAATGTACTAGCATGGATTAAGTATTGGTTAACGGACAGAAAACAGAGAGTAGAAATAAACGGGTCATTTTCGGGTTGGCAGGCTGTAACTAGTGGGATGCCACAAGGATCAGTGCTTGGGCCCCAGCTATTCCCAATCTATATTAATGATTTGGATGAGGGGACCAAATGTAATATATCCAAGTTTCCTGCTTATACAAAGCTAGGTGGGAATGAATGTAAGTTGTGAGGAGAATGCAAAGAGGCTTCAAGGGGATATAGACAGGCTAAGTGAATGGGCAAGAACATGGCAAATGGAATATAATGTGGAGAAATGTGAAGTTATCCATTTTGGTAGCAAGACTAGAAAATCAGAATATATTTTTAAATGGTTAGAGATTGGGAAATGTTGGTGTTCAGAGGGACCTGGGTGTCCTTGTACACGAATCACTGAAAGTTAACATGCAGGGACAACAAGCAATTAAGAAAGCAAATGGAATGTTGGCCTTTGTTACAAGAGGATTCGAGTATAAGAGTAAAGATGTCTTACTCCAATTATGAAAGTCCCTGGTGAGACCACACCTGGAGTATTGTGTACAGTTTTGGTCTCCTTACCTAAGGAAGGATATACTTGCCATACAGGGAGTGCAATGAAGATTCACCAGACTGATTCCTGGAATGGGTGGATTGTCCTATGAGGAGAGATTGAGTAGACTAGGCCTATATTCTCTAGAGTTTAGAAGAATGAGAGGTGATCTCATTGAAACATACGACATTCTTGCAGGGAGGATGGTTCCTCTGGCTGGGGAATCTAGAACCAGGGGTCGCAGTCTCAGAAAAAGGGATTGGCTATTTAGAACTGAGATGAGGAGAAACATCTTCACTCAGAGGGTGGTGAATCTTTGGGATTCTCTACCCCAGAGGGCTGTGGAGGCTCTTCAAGACAAAGATCGATAGATTTTTGAAGGGAATCAAGGGATATGGGGATTGTGCAGGAAAGTGAAGTTGAGGTAGAAGATCAGCCGTGACCCATTGAATGACGGAGCAGGCTTGAGGGACTGAATGGCCTATTCCTGCTCCTAATTCTTATGTTAGCTTGCACAATGGCCATTGAGCTCTCACTTTGCTTTCACTAGCAAACTTCAGAAAGTCCGTGAATTCTGTGCACAAGCAGCAAAAGCTGAAAGTTCACATTAAAAAGCTTCTTAAGGGTCTCAATGAGCTGTTAAGCATTTCAATGAGGTCGCCCACTTCTCCTGAGTGGGCCCGTGGCACACTGGGAAACACGCCCGAGTTAAATGCAGAAGTCAGCGGGTGAAGGCAGGTACCCGATGCGCTGTCAATTTCAGTGCTTTTAACTGCCGACCTGCTTGTGAACGCACACTCTCTGGAATGTAAAAATTCCAGCCTTTGTGTTGTTGGATAGCAATCAGAACATGAGAACGTTGATTGCTTTTTCCCCTTTCTAACCTGGGACACTGAAGTCAAATGTAAAGAAAAAAGGAACTTGCATTTAAATAGTGCCTTTCATGACCTCAAGACATGCCAAAGCACTTCACAGCAAATAAGCTACTTTTGAAGTGTGTAGTCACTGTTGTAATGTCGGCAAATGGGGCAGCCAATTTGTGCACAGCAAGCTGTCACAAATAGCAATGAGTTATATAACCGTAGTTTCTGTTTTAGTGGTGTTGGTTGAAAGATAAATGTTGGCCAGACCATCAGGAGAATTACTCTACTCTTCTTCAAATAGTACCATGGGATTGTTTATGTCCAACTAAGAGGGCAGACAGATTTAACACCTCAACCAAAAGGCAGCACTTCCAACAATGCAGCACTCCCTCAGTACTGCACTTAAGTTTCTGGAATAAGACTTCTGCTTCAGAGGCAAGAATGCTGCCACTGAGCCAAGGCTATTGTCAATCAAGCTGAGATCAGTTATCTGAGCACAGATTAAAGATCGAATTTGGGACTGTTCTGGTCTGTGTAGCTCAGTTACCCTCTGCCTTAATCAGCAAAGAACCATTTTTTTCATAAAATCATACTGGAGATCAACCAGATTATAAGAGAAACAGGTACATGAAATGAAATATCCAATAGATAACATGTAATAATTGTATCTTACAAAACTGATAAGAATAGTTAACATATGCATTGAGCGAAAATGAAAATATAACTGAATAGCGGGGCATTAACAAGTATGTCATGGCTTCCCATTGTTGGGTAATTTTCTGTTCCAATTCGTTATTTATTTTCGTGAAATGTTAAGTATTTCTGTATCATCATCATCATAGGCAGTCCCTTGAAATCGAGGAAGACTTGCTTCCACTCTAACAGTGAGTTCTCAGGTGACTGAACAGTCCAATACGGGAATTATAGTCTCTGTCACAGGTGGGACAGACAGTCATTGGAGGAAAGGCTGGGTGGGGAGTCTGATTTGCCTCACACTCCTTCCTCTGCCTGCGCTTGTTTTCTGCATTCTCTCGGCGACGAGATTTGAGGTGCTCAGCGCCCTCCCGGATGCTCTTCCTCCACTTAGAGCGGTCTTTGGCCAGGGATTCCCAGGTGTCAGTGGCGATGTTGCACTTTAACAAGGAGACTTTGAGGGTGTCTCAGAAACATTTCCTCTGCTCACCTGGGGATCGCCTGCCGTGTAGGAGTTCCGAGTAGAGCACTTGCTTTGGGAGTCTTATGTCGGGCATGCGGACAATGTGGCCCACCCAATGGAGCTGGTCGAGTGTGGTCAGTGCATCGATGCTGGGGATGTTGGCCTGATCGAGAACACTGACGGTGTCTATCCTCCCAGGGGATTTGCAGGATCTTGCGAAGACATTGTTGGTGGTATTTCTCCAATGATTTGAGGTGTCTACTGTATATGGTCCATGTCTCTGAGCCATACAGGAGGGCGGGTATCACTACTGTTATGTATGAATAAAGAGTCTGACAGGATACTGTGAGCTCAAACTAAAGTGTGACCCTTAGTCTTTTGTTGCAGGTCTCCAGAGTGCCTCTCCAGCCTGTGAGGCCTCCTTAAGTACCTGTGCTCCCGAGGGATTGTGGGATCCCTTGGGACTCCAGGGGATTAGCCCTCTGGTGGCTATACAAGGTATATACAGGTTTACATATGTAACAACACTCCCCCCCCCCCCCCCCCGCCCCAAAGTCAACAGTGTAACTATTTACAAGGTGAGTCGATCTGGGGCCTTTCTTTCCCTGGTTGATTATCTCGGTGCAAATGTTGGTTTTGGTGAATCATTTGTTGTCAGCTGGCCTTGCTGGGCTGCCTGGTGTGGTGAGCCCTGCTGGGCTGCTGCAGGTGATGGGTTCTGCAGTGTCGGTTGCCACTGGTGTGTATGTTGGGGGGTCAAAGAAGGTAGGGTCCAAAGTGGGTTGCTCTGGATAGTCCGTGAATCTGAGTTTGATTTGGTCCAAGTGTTTCCAGTGAATGAGTCCATTTGAAAGATGGACCCGAAATGCCCTGCTTCCCTCTTCGACCACAATAGTGCCAGGAAGCCACTTGGGACCTTGTCCATAGTTCAACACAAATTGATTTCAATTTCGCGTGACACATTTGCGCAATCATGATATGTACTTTGTTGAAGCCGCCTGTTCTCTACCTGTTCATGTAGATCAGGATGAACTAACGAAAGCCTTGTCTTAAGTGCCCTTTTCATGAGCAGTTCAGCAGGTGGAATCCCAGTGAGCGAGTGGGGTCTCGTGCGGTAGCTAAGCAGGATTCGGAATAGGCGGGTCTGCAGTGAGCCTTCAGTTACCCTCTTCAAGCCCTGCTTGATAGTTTGTTCTCTCTGCCTGAACATTGGATGCAGGTTTGAACAGGGTAGGTGTAACATGTTTGATCCCATTACGGGTCATGAACTCTTTGAACTCGGCACTGGTGAAGCATGGCCCGTTGTTGCTCACAAGGATATCAGGCACTCCGTGAGTGGCAAACATGGCCCGCAGGCTTTCCGTGGTGGCAGTGGACGTGCTTGCTGACATTATCTCACATTCAATCCATTTGGAGTACGCATCTACAACCACAAGGAACATTTTACCCAAAATCGGGCCTGCATAGTCGACATGGACCCTGGACCACAGTTTGGAGGACCAAGGCCATAAACTTAGTGGCACCTCCCCGGGTGCATTGCTTAACTGCGAGCATGTGTTACATTTGTGCACGCAGGACTCTAAGTCCGTATCGATACTGGGCCACCACACATGGGATCTGGCTATCACTTTCATCATTATAATGCCTGGGTGAGTACTGTGGACTGATGAAAGTGTCCCTGCCCTTCTTGGGGACCACGACCCGATTGCCCCACAAAAGGCAGTCTGCCTGTATAGACATTTCATCTTTCCGCCACTGGTACGGCTTTATCTCTTCCTGCATTTCCACTGGGACACTGGACCAGCTCCCGTGAAGCACACAATTTTTTACTAGGGATAGTAAGGGGTTCTGGCTCGTCCAGCTTCTAATCTGTCAGGCGGTTACGGGTAATTGCTCACTCTCAAATGCTTCCATAATCATGGCTAAATCTGCGGGCTGTGCCATTTACACCCTCGTAGTGGGCAATGGCAGCCTACTGAGAGCATCGGCACAGTTTTTTGTGTCTGGCCATAATTGTATGTGGACAACGTGAGCGCCCATCTCTGGATGCGGGCCGATGCATTCGTATTTATCCCCTTACTTTCGGAAAAAAGGGATATCAGTGGCTTATGGTCGGTTTCCAATTCAAATTTGAGCCCAAGCAGATATTGATGCATTTTCTTTACCCCATAAACACATGCTAACGTTTCTTTTTCAATCATGCTGTAGGCTCTCTCAGCCTTAGACAGACTTCTGAATGCATAAGCAACCGATTGCAATTTCCCAGATTCATTAGCTTGTTGCACTACACACCCAAGCCGTATGACGACACATCACATGCTAGTATCAAACACTTACATGGATCACACAACACAAGAAATTTGTTTGAGCATAACAATTTTCTAGCTTTTACAACGGCATTTTCTTTGCCCCATACCCATTGGTCCCCTTTACACAGTAAGACATGCAGTGGTTCTAACAGTGTGCTGAGACCCGGTAAGAAGTTACCAAAGTAGTTCAGGAGTCCTAGAAATGACCGCAGCTCCATCACATTCTGTTGCCTCGGTGCATTCTCGGTTGCCTCCGTCTTCGAATCAGTTGGGCTGATGCCGTCCGCCGCAATTCTTCTCCCCAGGAACTCCACTTCAGGCGCCAGGAAAAAGCACTTTGAGCGTTTTAATCTGAGCCCTATGTGGTTCAGTCGACTAAGAACCTCCTCCAGGTTCTGCAGATGCGCGACTGTGTCCCGACCTGTAACCAAGATGTCGTCCTGGAAGACCATCATGCACGGGACCGACTTCAGTAAACTTTCCATGTTTCTCTGGAATATCGCCGCAGCTGATCGAATCCCAAACGGGCATCTGTTGTAAATGAAGAGACCTTTGTGCATGTTGATGCAGATGAGGCCCTTCGATGATTCCTCCAGCTCCTGTGTCATGTAGGCCGAGGTCAAGTCCAGCTTCGTGAACGTCTTTCCTCCCGCCAGCGTTGCAAAAAGGTCATCAGCCTTTGGTAGTGGGTATTGATCCTGCAGAGAGAAACGATTGTTAGTTATTTTGTAATCACCACAGACTCTGCTGGTGCCGTCTCCCTTGAGGACTGAAACAATCGGACTGGCCCACTCGTTGAATTCGATCGGTGAAATGATGCCCTCTCGTTGCAGCCGGTCCAGCTCGATCTCTACCTTTTCTCTCATCATGTTAGGTACTGCTCTCGTCTTGTGATGGATGGGTCGCGCCCCCGGAATTAGGTGGATCAGCACTTTTGCTCCTTGGAACTTCCCGATGCCTGGTTCAAACAACGAAGGGAACTTGTTTAAGACCTGGGCACGTGAAGTGTCATCAGTGGACGAGAGCACTCGGATGGTGTCCCAATTCCAGCGTATCTTTCCCAGCCAGCTCCTGCCGAGCAGCGTGGGACCATCGCCTGGTACCACTCAGAGTGGTAGCTTGTGCACCACTCCATCGTAGGAGACCTTTACAGTAGCACTGCCGATTACGGGAATCGGTTCCTTTGTGTAAGCTCTCAGTTTTGTGCAAATGGGAGTCAAGACTGGCCTTGAGAAAGTCTTTTTGCCCATGATGGACTGGCTCGCGCCCGTGTCCAGCTCCATTGACACCGGGAGTCCATTTAATTCAACCTTCAGCATTATCGGGGGACACTTTGTGGTAAATGTGTGCACCTCGTATACCTCTGCCTCCTTGGTCTGAGGCTCTGGTTCATTTTGATCCGCCGTAGATCTGTCCTCCTCTGCAACATGGTGGTTTGCAGGATTAACATGGTTTGCAGCTCGCCTGCACATACGTTGGAGATGTCCCGTTGTTCCACAGCCCTTGCAAACGTTCCCTTTGAAGCAGCATGAATGGAAACGATGATCATCCCCACAGCGCCAACAAGGCGTTAATGGCCTTGCTTTCATCACGCTTGATGGTGGACTCTGAGACATCTGCGGATGTACAGCTGCAGGCATGTGGGGCCTGCCCTGTACGTTGCGATTTGAAAACAACATCACTTTGTTCACAGTACTTGTAGCAGCACTCGTGTGCTGAGAGATTTGCTTCGTATTGTTACTGATGGCAATGAATGCCTGGGCTATCGCTATGGCTTTACTCAAGGTTGGGGTTTCTGCAGGCAAAAGTTTGCGAAGTATCATTTCATGGCCAATGCCAAGTACGAAGAAGTTTCTGAGCATGTGCTCCAAATGTCTTTCAAATTCGCAATGTCCTGCAAGGCGTCTTAGCTTGGCAATATAACTTGCCACTTCCTGGCCTTCAGACCTTTTGTAGTTGTAGAACCGGTACCTTGCCATCAGAACGCTTTCCTTTGGGTTCAGATGCTCCCGGGCCAGTGTGCACAAATCATCGTATGATTTCTCTGTGGGTTTTTCATGAGGCCCTATGTTGGTGCCCCGCAGACGGTGAGGAGAATCGCCCTTCGTTTGACAGCGTTTGCTTCTCCTTCCAGCTCGTTGGCCACGAAGTATTGGTCTAATCACTCCACAAAGGTTTCCCAATCATCTCCCTCCGAGAATTTCTCCAGGATGTCCAGTGTTCTCTGCATCGTTGGGTTTGTCACCTGTATCTCATCGTCAGTTGTTATGTATGAATAAAGAGTCTGACTGGATACTGTGAGCTCAAAGTAAAGTGTGACCATAGACTTTTATTGCAGGTCTCCAGAGTGCCTCTCCAGCCTGTGAGGCCTCCTTAAGTACCTGTGCTCCCAAGGGATTGTGGGATCCCTTGGGACTCCAGGTGATAAGCCCTCTGGTGGCTATCCAAGGTATATCCCAGGTTGGTGGAGGACCTTTGTCTTATGGGTGTTTAGTGTAAGGCCCATACAGGTTTACATATATAACTACAGCCCTGTAAACCATAAGCTTGGTGCCAGATCTTTGAACACTCTCTTCCTCAGGTGACCGAAGGCTGCGCTGGCACACTGGAGGTGATGTTGGACCTTGTCATCGATGTCTGTTCTTGCTGATACTAGGCTCCTGAGGTATGGAAAGTGGTCCACATTGTCCAAGGCCGCGCTTTGGATTTTGATGACTGGGGGGCAGTGCAGTGTGGTGGGGTCAGGCTGGTGGAGGACCTTTGCCTTATGGATGTTTAGTGTAAGGCCCATGCTTTCGTATGCCTTGGGGAAGATGTTGCTGATGGCTTGAAGTTCAGCCTCTGAATGTGCGCAGGCGCAAGCGCCGTCCACCTACTGCAGTTCGACAACAGAGTCTTGGATCTAGCCTGGAGGCAATGAAGGTTGAACAGGTTCCTACTGGTTCTATAGTTTAGTTCCACTCCAGAGGGAAGCTGTTGAGCATGAGATAGAGCATTGCAGTGAGGAAGATCGAGAAGAGGGTTGGCGCGATGATGCAGCCCTACTTGACTTTGGTCTGGACGTGGATTGGATCTGTGGTGGATCCGTTGGTCAGGATCATGGTCTGCATGTCATCGTGGAGCAGGTGGAGGATGGTGACAAACTTTTGGGGGCAGCCGAAACGGAGGAGGACGCTCCATAGTCCCTCGTGGTTAACACTGTCAAAGGTCTTTGTGAGGTCAAAGAAGGCCATGTACAAGGGTTGGTGCTGTTCCCTGCATTTCTCTTGCAGTTGTCGCCCCGTGAAGATCTTGTCCGTTGTACCCCTTAGTGGACGGAATCCACACTGTGACTCCGGGAGGAGCTCCTCAGCCACAGGGAGATGACGGTTGAGGAGGATTCTAGCGATGACTTTCCCAGTGGCTGACAACAGGGAGATTCCTCTGTAGTTGCCGCAGTCGGACTTGACCCCTTTTTTAAAGTATTAACTAATGTAAATGATATACAGAACAACGCACATAGGAGCAAGTTTCCTGGCAAGTAAAATATGTCAGGATTCGACAAATAAGCAGCTCTTGGTTCATTCTTGCATTTGATGTTGCCTTAATGTGTTACTGCCTGTAACACATTAGTTAATACATTATCCCACACGTTGCAAGGTGAGTGAGGATGCAATGTATTCCGTGGAGTGAACATTATATTTCCATGACAACAAGGATTACAGTAGAGTGGTTTATCAAGCATTTTTAAAACCATCCAGTACTGCCTTCCCCAAGGATAGTCTTACATCACTAAGAGACTGCTACTCCCTCCTCAAATTCAGTCTGATTGCTGCAACCTCCCCAAAGCCATCAGCACTTAATTATAATATAAAATAAAAACAGAACATGCTGGAAATACTCAGCAGGTCAGGCAGCATCTGTGGAGAGAGAGAAATAGAGTATAATGGTCGATGACATAGAAACATAGAAAATAGGTGCAGGAGTAGGCCATTCGGCCCTTCAGTCTGCACCGCCATTCAATGAGTTCATGGCTGAACATGCAACTTCAGTACCCCATTCCTGCTTTCTCGCCATACCCCTTGATCCCCCTAGTAGTAAGGACTACATCTAACTCCTTTTTGAATATATTTAGTGAATTGGCCTCAACAACTTTCTGTGATAGAGAATTCCACAGGTTCACCACTCTCATGGTGAAAATGTTTCTCCTCATCTCGGTCCTAAATGGCTTACTACTTATCCTTAGACTGTGACCCCTGGTTCTGGACTTCCCCAACATTGGAACATTCTTCCTGCATCTAACCTGTCTAAACCCATCAAAATTGTAAACGTTTCTATGAGATCCCCTCTCATTCTTCTGAACTCCAGTGAATACAAGCCCAGTTGATCCAGTCTTTCTTGATAGATCAGTCCCGCCATCCCGGGAATCAGTCTGGTGAACCTTCGCTGCACTCCCTCAATAGCAAGAATGTCCTTCCTCAAGTTAGGAGACCAAAACTGTACACAATACTCCAGGTGTAGCCTCACCAAGGCCCTGTACAACTGCAGTAAGACCTCCCTGCCCCTGTACTCAAATCCCCTCGCTATGAAGGCCAACATGCCATTTGCTTTCTTAACCGCCTGCTGTACCTGCATGCCAACCTTCAATGACTGATGTACCATGACACCCAGGTCTCGTTGCACCTCCCCTTTTCCTAATCTGTCGCCATTCAGATAATAGTCTGTCTCTCTGTTTTTACCACCAAAGTGGATAACCTCACATTTATCCACATTATACTTCATCTGCCATGCACTTGCCCACTCACCTAACCTATCCAAGTCACTCTGCAGTCTCATAGCATCCTCCTCGCAGCTCACACTGCCACCCAACTTAGTGTCATCTGCAAATTTGGAGATACTACATTTAATCCCCTCGTCTAAATCATTAATGTACAATGTAAACAGCTGGGGCCCCAGCACAGAACCTGGCGGTACCCCATTAGTCACTGCCTGCCATTCTGAGAAGTACCCATTTACTCCTACTCTTTGCTTCTTGTCTTAATCCACATCAGAACACTACCTCCAATCCCATGTGCTTTAACTTTGCACATTAATCTCTTGTGTGGGACCTTGTTGAAAGTCTTCTGAAAGTCCAAATACACCACACCAACTGGTTCTCCCTTGTCCACTCTACTGGAAACATCCTCAAAAAAATTCCAGAAGATTTGTCAAGCATGATTTCCCTTTCATAAATCCATGCTGACTTGGACCTATCATGTCACCTCTTTCCAGATGCGCAGCTATGACATCCTTAATAATTGATTCCATCATTTTACCCACTATCAAGGTCTATAATTCCCTGTTTTCTCTCTCCCTCCTTTTTTAAAAAGTGGGGTTACATTAGCTACCCTCCACTCCATAGAAACTGATCCAGAGTCTAATGAATGTTGGAAAATGACTGTCAATGCATCCGCTATTTCCAAGGCCACCTCCTTAAGTACTCTGGGATGCAGACCATCAGGCCCTGGGGATTTATCGGCCTTCAATCCCATCAATTTCCCCAACACAATTTCCCAACTAATAAGGATTTCCCTCAGTTCCTCCTTCTTACTAGACCGTCTGACCCCTTTTATATCTGGAAGGTTGTTTGTGTCTTCCTTCGTGAATACCGAACCAAAGTACTTGTTCAATTGGCCTGCCATTTCCTTGTTCCCAGTTATGACTTCCCCTGATTCTGACTGCAGGGGACCTACATTTGTCTTTACTAATCTTTTTCTCTTTACATATCTATAGAAGCTTTTGCAGTCCATTTTAATGTTCCCTGCAAGCTTCCTCTCGTACTCTATTTTGCCTGCCCTAATCAAACCCTTTGTCCTCCTCTGCTGAGTTCTAAATTTCTCCCAGTCCCTGGGTTCGCTGCTATTTCTGGCCAATTTGTATGCCACTTCCTTGGCTTTAATACTATCCCTGATTTCCCTTGATAGCCACGGTTGAGCCACCTTCCCTTTTTTATTTTTACGCCTGACAGGGATGTACAATTGTAGTTCATCCATGCGGTCTCTAAATGACCTTTCGGCAGAACTGAAAAATGTTCGAGATGTAACAGGTTTGAAGCAGGTGGTGGCGTACAGTGAGTGAAATTTTCCAGTTCAGTGCGAGAGCAGGAAAGAACACCGATACAGTTATCAATGTCATCATCATAGGCAGTCCCTAGGAATCGAGGAAGACTTGCTTCCACTCCCAAAGTGAGTTCTTTGGTGGCTGAACAATCCAATACGAGAGTCACCGACCCTGTTACAGTTGGGACAGACATTCGTCGAGGGAAGGGGTGGGTGGGGCTGGTTTGCCGTGTGCTCCTTCCGCTGTCTGCGCTTGACCTCGTCACGCTCTTTGCGTTGAGACTCAAAGAGCTCAACACCCTCCCGGATGCAATTTCTCCGCCTCGGGCGGTCTTCGGCCAGGGTCTCCCAGGTTTCAGTGCCAGAAAAAGAGATGAGGGAGGGGATCTGAGTAGGACTGGAACAAAGAATGTTTCACATATTCCAACAAAAAGGCAGACATAGCTAGGAGCCATGCTGTTCCCATAAAAACAGCTTTTATTTGGACGAAGTGAGTGGAGTCAACAGAGAACTTAGTCAACCAGTTCAGACAGATGGAGGAGGGTGTTGATGGATGGGGACTGGTTGGGCCTCTTTCACAGTAGAAGCGGAGCGCCCTCAAGCCATCCTGTTGGGGGATAGAGGTGTATTAATTATATTGTGGTAAAGCTGGTCTTTCAACTGTTCTTTTTTTTTAAACACAAGTTAATTAAAAAGGAAGGGTATTCTAAAGGAGCTGTATGTATGATCCAAAATATTTTACTCTTTTAAATCTTAATAAAACATTTAAGGAAAAATCTTCTAAGTAACTAGGATGTCACTTATCAACACCAAACCACAATACAGAAACAACTAAGGGCTAGATTAAGGTCAAGAAACAAAAAAGGATGTCAATGCCTAAAGGATGTAGACACCCAATGAACAGAGTCTACCACTGATGCCAATTGAATGTATCTGAGTCTCCAACCAACCTGAAATATTAGGGCCCCCTGAAAGTCCAACTCACGATATTTTCTTAAATATTTAGAGCTAAAAATCCAATTGCTTAACGCCACCCGTTAGCGCCCGAGAGGGTCGCTAGCGGGCTGTTAAGCTCTTACCGGCCGAGCGCCACAATGGCAGCGCCTCCCGTGACCTTCAGTCGAGGTCTACCTGCGGCAGTAAGAGCTAACGCTGCGCACTCTAGCGCCACCTACTTGGTGATGTCTGAGTGTGCAACGACCCCGCAGCGCAACGGTCGCAAACTCGACTGCTTTCGCTTGCCTTAGCGCCTGCCGCTACTTCTGACAGGGAAAGCAGGAATCATGGAGAAGCTACCAGGGCGATATGTCCGCGGGGGAGCAGACGGGCAGTTAAAATAATTTATTTTCCCATTAATGCATCTCTCCTAGATGCTGGACACTGATTAGCTGCCTTGGCTTTTCTTTAACTTTTCGAGTGGTCCAGCTGACCATCCCTTTAAGCGCTCGGAGGCCGGTTTCCTAGCAGCAGAACCTCAGCAACACTCCTGCGATAGCATCCCAGGAATCACGGTTAGCGCCCGAAGAGGGCGCTCCACTCCCCTCTTGGGGCATTTAAAGTGAATATCCCGGTTGGGGCCGGTAAACATCGCCTACTTCTAAAGTGTCCCGGTGCTAGATGGTGTTATCGCCTCAAACTGGGCTATACTGAATTCTTAGCCCTTTATATTTAAAATATTCTTAAATTATATCAAGGGGAAGTATCTTGACTGCTTCCCAATTAATAACATGCACATTAATAGTACCTTGGCTCAGTTGGTAGCATTCTTGTCTTTGGGTCTAAACGCCATTGTCCAATATACTACTGAGGGAATGCTGCATTGTTAAAAGTTCCCTTGTTTGAATGAGATATTAAGCTGTTCAGGTGGTTTGTTTAAATCCCTCCATTGCCTCGCGCCCCCACCATCCCCATCTTTGTAACCTCCTCTAGTCCTACATCTCCCCCAGAACATGTTTGACTCTAGCCTCCTGTATCCCTTCACCCACCATTGGCAGCTGTGCCTTCAGCCACCTTAGCCATATGCTCTGGAATTCCCTTCCTGAACCTCTCTGCCCCTCCACCTCCTTCTCCTCCTTTAAGATCCTCCTCAAAATTCACCTTTTTGATTAAATCTTTGGTCACCCCTCCTAATATCTCCTTCTTTGGCTCAGCATCCAATTTTGTCTTATTATGCCTCTGCATAGCACTTTGGGATGTTTTTCTATGTTAAAGAAAAAAAAGAAAAGATGCATTTATATAGCGCCTTTCACGACCACTGGACGTCTCAAAGAGCTTTGTAGCCAATGAAGTACCTTTTTTGGAGTGTAGTCACTGTTGTAATGTGGGAAACGCGGCAGCCAATTTGCAAACAGCAAGCTCCCACAAGCAGCAATGTGATAATGACCAGATAATCTGTTTTTGTTAGGGTGATTGAGGGATAAATATTGGCTAGGACACTGGGGATAACTCCCCTGCTCTGTTTTGAAATAGTGCCATGGGATCTTTTACATCCATCTAAGAGAGCAGACGGGGCCTCGATTTAATGTCTCATCCGAAAGACGGCATCTCCGACAGTGTAGTTCTCCCTCACCACTGCACTGGAGTGTCAGCCTAGCTTTATGTGCTCAAGTCCCTGGAGTGGAATGTGAACCCACAACCTTCTGACTCAGAGGCGAGTGTGCTATCCACTGAGCCACAGCTGCCACTAAAAACATTATATACATACAAGTTGTAGTTAATGATTATATTATATTATGGGAGCTTTCTCCTATTGGCTTGTAGGAAATAGTTTGAGACTACCCAAGATCATATCATTAGGACCCCTGCTGCTTCCTGACAGTTTTGGGTGGGAAACTGCCTGAGGCTAGGCAAATGAAGTCTGGGGATTAAAATCTCCTGGGTCTCTCACACTACTGAGGATGGTATGCTTTGCTGCCTGCCTTGGCACCCCCGACCCGAGTTGAAGTCGGGCTTCTATTTCTGTCATCAATCACCATGGGCAAGAACTATCTCCTGCAATGTTCTTCTCTGCTCTGTAGCCTCTAGATCTGCCTCATTTATATTACAGCATTGTCACCAAAGGGAGTTGCAACTTCAATACCAGCACAACATTGTAATGTAAATTCAGCTTTAGATATTGCAGCTAAATCGATCCCTGTATTCTAGCAATTCACTGTCACTCTCCACTACAGCCCATTTACAAATGGCTACATGAAAAACTATTTCACGATATGTCAAATCTGTATTGGATATGTATTTTGTGAAATCACCTTTGTATTAACCAAAAATGCACCTGATGACTACTAATAGATTGTTAGCGCTTGTTATAACCTCGCACATGCACCTTGATTCATTGTACCACATGTATTTTTGATATGTAACTTTTACAGTTCTTTATATGATCACCGTTTTCATATTAATCAAACAAGTATACAGTAGTCATAAAACCTAAAATTTGTAAAACTGTGAGAAAAAGAAGCATTCTGCCTTCACGCAATTAACACTGTGTGATAATCAACTAACTGCTCTTGGGACCAGATAAGACACTGTTTTTACAGACAATAGGGTCTTAGAATTACCAGGCCTGGGACCAGACAATGACTGTAAGACAAGGGATAACATGTGCTGGCTAAGACCTTGAGAAAAAGCAAGAGCCGGATAGGATGCAGGCCGATGATTAGTCAGCCATGAAGGTATGACATCTTGAGGATCAGTCAATCATCCCTTGTCCATCAAAGGCAGGGATGGGGAGTGGATTGATTCTTTCCTTTGTCTGAAAGATACTCAATGCCCTATTGGCCATCCCACCCTTTGGAAAGACCCCAATAGGGCAGATACCTGTGTCAATATCGACCTCTGTAACTGCCCTCAAAAGTGGCATAAAAGAGGGACTACATACAAGAGGTAAGCTGTAGAGCACCAGGAGCAAGGGCTGATCCTGGAGAAGAACCAGGCAGCAGTGGCCCACAAGAGTGGAGCCAGATCTGAGCAGAGGTTAGCCCAGGCGGGTTGAGGTGGAAGTGGTTATGTTCATAATAAAGTGTGGACGTGAGTAAGTGTGACCATAGTTCCTTTTTTCTAACTCCAGAGTGTTGGTACAGCATGGGAGGCCTGCTTATATACAGTGATCCCAAGGGATGCTGGGATCCCTTGGGACTCCAACAGGTATGCCCTCTGGTGGCGATATGATACTGGTTACATAGGGTTGCATACACAACATCACTCCCTCCCAAAGTCAATAGTACACTTATTTACAGGGTGAGACGATCTGGGGCCTTTTGCTCCCTAGTCGATCGTCTCGGTACAAATGCAGGTGTAGGTGAGTTGGTTGGTTCTTCGCTGGGTTGCTATGCAGCTGGCCTTGCTGGGCGGCTGGGGATGGTGATTTCAGCTTCGTGGTCAACCGTGATGTCGGTTGCCACTTGTGTGTGTGTCGGAGGGTCGAAGTTGCTGGTGTCCTTTTTGGGTTGCTCGTGGCAGTATGTGAATCGCAGTTTGGTTTGGTCCAAATGCTTTCTGCAAGTTAGTCCATTTGCGAGTTTGACCTGAAACACCCTACACCCTTCTTTGGCTATGACAGTGCCAGCAAGCCATTTGGAACCATGGCCATAGTTGAGTACAAATACAGGGTCATTGACTTCAATATCGCGTGACAAGTTTGCGCGATCATGGTACATGCTATGTTGATGCCACCTGTCCTTGACGTGATCATGGAGATCAGGGTGGACAAGAGAGAGCCTTGTTTTGAGCACCGTTTTCATGAGCAGCTCGGCTGGGGGAACCCTGGTGAGCGAGTGGGACTGGTGCGGTAGCTGAACAGGACTCGGGACAGACAGGTCTGCAGGGAGCCTTCCGACACGCGTTTCAAGCTTTGCTTGATGGTTTGGACTGCCCGTTCTGCCTGGCAGGTTGGATGCGGGCTTGAACGGGGCAGATGTGACATGCTGACCTCAATAGTGGGTAAAATGATGGAATCAATTATTAAGGATGTTATAGCAGCGCATTTGGAAAGAGGTGACATGATAGGTCCAAGTCAGCATGGATTTGTGAAAGGGAAATCATGCTTGACAAATCTTCTGGAATTTTTTGAGGATGTTTCCAGTAGAGTGGACAAGGGAGAACCAGTTGATGTGGTATATTTGGACTTTCAGAAGGCTTTCGACAAGGTCCCACACAAGAGATTAATGTGCAAAGTTAAAGCACATGGGATTGGGGGTAGTGTGCTGACATGGATTGAGAACTGGTTGTCAGACAGGAATAGGAGTAGGAGTAAATGGGTACTTTTCAGAATGGCAGGCAGTGACTAGTGGGGTACCGCAAGGTTCTGTGCTGGGTCCCCAGCTGTTTACGCTGTACATTAATGATTTAGACGAGGGGATTAAAAGTAGTATCTCCAAATTTGCAGATGACACTAAGTTGGGTGGCAGTGTGAGCGGCGAGGAGGATGCTATGAGACTGCAGAGTGACTTGGATAGGTTAGGTGAGTGGGCAAATGCATAGCAGATGAAGTATAATGTGGATAAATGTGAGGTTATCCACTTTGGTGGTAAAAACAGAGAGACAGACTATTATCTGAATGGTGATAGATTAGGAAAAGGGGAGGTGCAACGAGACCTGGGTGTCATGGTACATCAGTCATTGAAGATTGGCATGCAGGTACAGCAGGCGGTTAAGAAAGCAAATGGCATGTTGGCCTTCATAGCGAGGGGATTTGAGTACAGGGGCAGGGAGGTGTTGCTACAGTTGTACAGGCTATGGAGAGACCACCACTGGAGTATTGTGTACAGTTTTGGTCTCCTAACTTGAGGAAGGACATTCTTGCTATTGAGGAAGTGCAGCGAAGGTTCACCAGACTGATTCCTGGGATGGCGGGACTGACATATCAAGAAACACTGGATCAACTGGGCTTGTATTCACTGGAGTTCAGAAGAATGAGGGGGGTCCTCATAGAAACGTTTAAAATTCTGATGGGTTCAGACAGGTTAGATGCAGGAAGAATGTTCCCAATGTTGGGGAAGTCCAGAACCAGGGGTCATAGTCTAAGGATAAGGGGTAAGCCATTTAGGACCGTGATGAAGAGAAACTTCTTCACCCAGAGAGTGGTGAACCTGTGGAATTCTCTACCACAGAAAGTTGTTGAGGCCAATTCACTAAATATATTCAAAAAGGACTTAGATGAAGTCCTTACTACTAGGGGGATCAAGGGGTATGGCGAGAAAGCAGGAATGGGGTACTGACGTTGCATGTTCAGCCATGAACTCATTGAATGGCGGTGCAGGCTAGAAGGGCCGAATGGCCTACTCCTACACCTATTTTCTATGTTTCTATGTTCTATGTTTCTGGGGAGGGAGGATTTGCTGTTTATTAAAGTGTTTCTGGATGGGGGGTGAATTTGCTGATTATTAAAGTGTTTATGGGGGGATGCGATTTGCTGTTTATTAAAGTGTTTCTGGGGGAGGGTTTTGCTGTTTATTAAAATGTTTCTGGGGGGGGGGTGGATTTGCTGTTTATTAAAGTGTTTCTGGGGCGGGGATTAGCTGTTTATTAAAGTGTTTCTGGGGGAGGGATTTGCTGTTTATTAAAGTGTTTCTGTGGGAGGAATTTGCTGTTTATTAAAGTGTTTCTGGGGGGGTGCGATTTGCTGTTTATTAAAGTGTTTCTGGGGGAGGGATTAGCTGTTTATTAAAGTGTTTCTGGGGGAGGGATTTGCTGTTTATTCAAGTGTTTCTGTGGGAGGGATTTTCTGTTTATTAAAGTGTTTCTGGGGGGTTGCGATTTGCTGTTTATTAAAGTGTTTCTCGGGGGGGGGATTTGCTGTTTATTAAAGTGTTTCTGGGGGAGGGATTTGCTCTTTATTAAAGTGTTTCTGGGGGGGGCAGATTTGCTGTTTATTAAAGTGTTTCTGGGGGGGGCGGGGATTTGCTGTTTATTAAAGTCTTTCTGGGGGGGTGCGATTTGCTGTTTATTAAAGTGTTTCTGGGGGAGGGATTAGCTGTTTATTAAAGTGTTTCTGGGGGAGGGATTTGCTGTTTATTCAAGTGTTTCTGTGGGAGGGATTTTCTGTTTATTAAAGTGTTTCTGGGGGGTTGCGATTTGCTGTTTTTAAAGTGTTTCTGGGGGGGGGATTTGCTGTTTATTAAAGTGTTTCTGCGGGGGGGGGGATTTGCTGTTTATTAAAGTGTTTCTGGGGGAGGGATTTGCTCTTTATTAAAGTGTTTCTGGGGGGGCAGATTTGCTGTTTATTAAAGTGTTTCTGGGGGGGATTTGCTGTTTATTAAAGTGTTTCTGGGGGAGGGGTTTGCTGTTTATTAAAGTGTTTCTTGGGGGGGCGATTTGCTGTTTATTAAATGTTTCTGGGGGAGGGATTTGCTGTTTATTAAAGTGTTTCTGGGGGGGGGATTTGCTGTTTATTAAATGTTTCTGTGGGGGGTGGATTTGCTGTTTATTAAAGTGTTTCGGGGCTGGGGGATTTCCTGTTTATTGAAGTGTTTCTGGGCGAGTGGGGGGGGGGGGTGGATTTGCTGTTCATTAAAGTTCATTAAAGTCCCAGTGACCCCATACCTGCAGCCTGAGATATGGAACTGTCCCAGTGACTCCATACCTACAGCCTGTGATAGGGAACTGTCCCAGTGACTCCATGCTTACAGCCTGAGATATGGAACTGTCCCAGTGACTCCATACTTACAATCTGAGCTCGGGAACTGTCCCAGTGACTCCATACTTACAGCCCGAGATATGGAACTGTCCCGGTGACTCTGTACTTACAGCCTGAGATATGGAACTGTCCCAGTGACTCCATACTTACAATCTGAGCTCGGGAACTGTCCCAGTGACTCCATACCTACAGCCTGAGATATGGAACTGTCCCAGTGACTCCATACTTACAATCTGAGCTCGGGAACTGTCCCAGTGACTCCATACCTACAGCCTGAGATATGGAACTTTCCCAGTGACTCCATACCTACAGTCTGAGATATGGAACTGTCCCAGTGACTCCATACTTACAGCCCGAGATATGGAATGTCCCAGTGACTCCATACTTACAGCCTGAGATATGGAACTGTCCCAGTGACTCCATACTTACAATCTGAGCTCGGGAACTGTCCCGTGACTCCATACCTACAGCCTGAGATATGGAACTGTCCCAGTGACTCCATACCTACAGCCTGAGATATGGAGCTGTCCCAGTGACTCCATACCTACAGCCTGAGATATGGAGCTGTCCCAGTGACTCCATACTTACAGCCCGAGATATGGAACTGTCCCAGTGACTCCATACCTACAGCCCGAGATATGGAACTGTCCCAGTGACTCCATACCTACAGCCCGAGATATGGAGCTGTCCCAGTGACTCCATACCTACAGCCCGAGATATGGAACTGTCCCAGTGACTCCATATCTACAGCCCGAGATAGGAAATGTTATTAGCCACACTGAATGATTTGCAAAACAAATACTTGGCTGCGAATTACAGGAAGTGAATACTGTTTTGTCGAGTTTGCAAATGGCAGCCTGTTGTGTTCAGAAAGAGCTGACATGAATAATGTGAGTGTATTAAGAAGTGCCTGTGTAAATTTCCAATACAAATTTCAAAAATAAAATGACTCCAGCTGTGGTAGAAACAAAATATGCATGGCAGAATATTAGAACAATCCATTTATTATTCTTATGTGGAAGATGTTTGCAAATCAAATGATCAGGTCTTCCCTGCTCGTGGAAGGAATCAGGTAGCCTCATTGTTGCTTGTGTGGCTTGGTTTATTAGTTTAGTTTAAAGAGATGTACCTATCAGTCACAAATTAAGCCTGATGTGCATAAATAAATCAGTTGCAATAAGTGCGCAGTAATATGCAACTAGATTTCAGCATTGAACCAGAGTTTTCAAGGAGTGTAAAAAAAGGTCTTTTGATAATTTATTGACATTGCTTGATTTGAATTACGAGATCATTAGATTTTTTTTCAACCAGAAACAACTGAATTAACAGGAGTCCATTGTAATCTGTTTGTGGTGGTGTTGGTTGGGGGAAGGATTGTTGATTAGGACACTGGGAAAATTCCCTGCTCTTCAGAGTATAGTGCTATAGAATATTTTACATGAACTTTAGCACATAGGCAGGGCCTGTTTAATGTCTTAGCTAAAAGCTGGTGTGGGGGTTCTCCTGAGCCCCTGCTGTAACTTTGGTGATTGTTGGAAACATGGACAAATGGCGTGATTAGCCAGTTGTTCCGTTTCTACAGGGTTTCCGCTGAAGTTGTGGTAGTAAAATCAGGAATCGCCTGCGGAAATTCTACCCCAGAAATGCAGCACTGATCACGTGCTCAAGTCACAAACTTCTGATTCAGAGCCATGAGTGCTGCCACTGAGCCAAGCTGACTCTTAAGTCATGTTTCTTGGTGTGGTTATAGCTTCCTTGGCCTGGACAGCAAGGATCCACCTGTAGCAGGCAGGCTAGCATAGCACCTGCGGTTAGTTGAGGGCATCAAACAGGAAATTAGGGGTGCATGCAATAAAGGTGCAGCAGTTATAATGGGTGACTTTAATATGCATATAGATTGGGCTAACCAAACTGGAAGCAATACGATGGAGGAGGATTTCCTGGAGTGCATAAGGGATGGTTTTCTAGACCAATATGTCGAGGAACCAACTAGGGGGGAGGCCATCTTAGACTGGGTGTTGTGTAATGAGAGAGGATTAATTAGCAATCTCGTTGTGCGAGGCCCCTTGGGGAAGAGTGACCATAATATGGTGGAATTCTGCATTAGGATGGAGAATGAAACAGTTAATTCAGAGACCATGGTCCAGAACTTAAAGAAGGCTAACTTTGAAGGTATGAGGCGTGAATTGGCTAGGATAGATTGGCGAATGATACTTAAGGGGTTGACTGTGGATAGGCAATGGCAGACATTTAGAGAACGCATGGATGAACTACAACAATTGTACATTCCTGTCTGCCTGGAGGATATCCTCCAGGATATCCTCCTCCACCGTATTGCTTCCAGTTTGGTTAGCCCAATCTATGTGCATATTAAAGTCACCCATTATAACTGCTGCACCCTTATTGCATGCACCCCTAATTTCCTGTTTGATGCCCTCCCCAACATCACTACTACTGTTTGGAGGTCTGTACACAACTCCCACTAACGTTTTTTGCCCTTTGATGTTCTGCAGCTCTACCCATATAGATACCACATCATCCAAGCCAATGTCCTTCCTAACTATTGCATTAATCTCCTCTTTAACCAGCAATGCTACCCCACCTCCTTTTCCTTTTATTCTATCCTTCCTGAATATTGAATAGCCCTGGATGTTGAGCTCCCAGCCCTGATCATCCTGGAGCCACGTCTCTGTAATCCCAATCACATCATATTTGTTAACATCTATTTGCACAGTTAATTCATCCACCTTATTACGGATACTCCTTGCATTAAGACACAAAGCCTTCAGGCTTGTTTTTTTAACACCCTTTGTCCTTTTAGAATTTTGCTGTACAGTGGCCCTTTTTGTTCTTTGCCTTGGGTTTCTCTGCCCTCCACTTTTACTCATCTCCTTTCTGTCTTTTGCTTTTATCTCCTTTTTGTTTTCCTCTGTCTCCCTGCATTGGTTCCCATCCCCCTGCCATATTAGTTTAACTCCTCCCCAACAGCACTAGCAAACACTCCCCTTAGGACATTGGTTCCGGTCCTGCCCAGGTGCAGACCGTCCGGTTTGTACTGGTCCCACCTCCCCAGAACCAGTTCCAATGCCCCAGGAATTTGAATCCCTCCCTGCGGCACCACTGCTCAAGCCACGTATTCATCTGCGCTATCCTGCGATTCCTACTCTGACTAGCACGTGGCACTGGTAGCAATCCCGAGATTACTACTTTTGAGGTCCTACTTTTTAATTTAGCTCCTAGCTCCTGAAATTCGTTTCGTAGGACCTCATCCCTTTTTTTACCTATGTCGTTGGTACCAATGTGCACCACGACAACTGGCTGTTCTCCCTCCCTTTTTAGAATGTCTTGCACCCGCTCCGAGACATCCTTGACCCTTGCATCAGGGAGGCAACATACAATCCTGGAGTCTCGGTTGCGGCCGCAGAAACGCCTATCTATTCCCCTCACAATTGAATCCCCTATCACTATTGCTCGCTCACTCTTTTTCCTGCCCTCCTGTGCAACAGAGCCAGCCATGGTGCCATGAACTTGGCTGCTGCTGCCCTCCCCTGATGAGTCATCCCCCTCAACAGTACTCAAAGCAGTGTATCTGTTTTGCAGGGGGATGACCACAGGGGACCCCTGCACTACCTTCCTTGCACTACTCTTCCTGCTGGTCTTCCATTCCCTAGCTGGCTGTGGACCCTTCTCCTGCGGTAATACCAACTCGCTACACATGCTACTCACGTCATTCTCAGCATCGTGGATGCTCCAGAGTGAATCCACCCTCAGCTCCAATTCCGCAACGTGGTCCGTCAGGAGCTGGAGGCGGATACACTTCCCGCAGATGTAGTCGTCAGGGACACCGGAAGTTTCCCTGAGTTCCCACATGGTACAGGAGGAGCATATCACGTGACCGAGCTCTCCTGCCATGACTTAACCCTTAGATACACTTAAATTGGTGACAACACTGTTACAGGTTACTTACTGATATAAAAAAGAAAAAGAAAAACTATTTACCAATCACCAGCCAATCAATTACCCCTTTGGCTGTGACGTCACCTTTTGATTCCTTTCTTCTTCTTTTCTGCTTTTTCTCCCGTCTGGAGCTGCCCATGCTGGGCATTTTAGAGGCCTCACCACGCTGCTCCCGCCTCTCGCCGACTGCCGCTGCCTGTGGAACACCCGCTGGGCCTTTTATAGGCCTCATCACGCTGCTCCCGCCTCTCGCCGACTGCCACTGCCTGTGGAACACCCGCTGGGCCTTTTATAGGCCTCACCACGCTGCTCCCGCCTCTCGCCAACTGCCGCTGCCTGTGGAACACCCGCTGGGCCTTTTATAGGCCTCATCACGCTGCTCCCGCCTCTCGCCGACTGCCACTGCCTGTGGAACACCCGCTGGGCCTTTTATAGGCCTCACCACGCTGCTCCCGCCTCGCGCCGACTGCCACTACCTGTGGAACACCCGCTGGGCCTTTTATAGGCCTCACCACGCTGCTCCCGCCTCTCGCCGACTGCCACTGCCTGTGGAACATCCGCTGGGACTTTTATGGGTCTCACCACGCTGCTCCCGCCTCTCGCCGACTGCCGCTGCCTGTGGAACACCCGCTGGGCCTTTTATAGGCCTCACCACGCTGCTCCCGCCTCTCGCCGACTGCCACTGCCTGTGGAACACCCGCTGGGCCTTTTATAGGCCTCGCCACGTTGCTCCCGCCTCTCGCTGTGGGGGTTCTAGCAAGGCGCTTAACCCGGGTAGGAAATTACCGAAATAGTTGAGGAGTCCCAGGAACGACCGCAGCTCCGTCACGTTCTGTGGTCTTGGCGCGTTCTTGATGGCCTCCATCTTGGCATCGGTGGGTCTGATGCCGTCTGCCGCGATTCTTCTTCCTAAGAACTCGACCTCTGACACCAGGAAAACACACCCGAACTAACCAACTTAGAATGTCTTCCAGGTTCTTCAAGTGTTCGATGGTGTCCTGACCTGTGATCAATATGTTGTCCTAGAACGCCACTGTGCGCGGAACCGACTTTAGCAGGCTCTCCATGTTCCTTTGAAAAATAGCCGCGGCCGATCCAATCCCAAATGGGCATCTATTGTAGATGAAAAGACCTCTGTGTGTGTTGATGCAGATGAGGTCTTTCAAAGATTCCGGCAGCTCCTGCATCATGTGGGCCGAGGTCTGGTCCAACTTGGTGAACATCTTTCCTCCTGCCAGGGTCGCAAATAGGTCGTCTGCCTTGGGTAGAGGGTGCTGGTCCTGCAACGAAAAACGGTTAATCGTTACTTTATCGTCCCCACAAATTCTGACCATGCCATCGCCCTTGAGAACCGGGACAATCAGACTGGCCCACTCGTTGAACTCCACCGGCACGATTATGCCTTCTCGCTGCAGCCTGTCCAGCTCGATCTCCACTTTCTCTCACATCATGTATGGCACCGCACGTACCTTGTGATGGATGGGTCGTGTACCGGGAACCAAGTGGATCTGCACCTTCGTCCTCGAGAAACTTCCGATGCCTGGCTCAAACAACAATGGAAACTTGCTCAGAACCTAGGCACATGAGGTGTCGTCGACGGACGAGAGCGCTCAGATGTCGTCCCAGTTCCAGCGGATTTTCCCAGCCAGCTTCTGCCGAACACTGTGGGGCCATCTCCTGGTACAATACATAGTGTTAGTTCGTGCACTGCTCCATCATAGGAAACTTTTACTGCTGCGCTGCCAATTACAGGGATCAGCTCTTTGGTGTAAGTTCTCAGCTTGGTATGAATAGGGCTCAGCTTGGGCCTTTGTGCCTTGTTGCACCACAGCCTCTCGAAAGCCTTTTTGCTCATCATAGACTGACTCGCACCCGTGTCCAATTCATGGATATTGGAATTCCATCCAATTTGACTTTTAACATGATCGGTGGACATTTCATAGTGAAGGTGTGTACCCCGTACACTTCTGCCTCCTCGGTTCGAGTCTCTAGTTCAGTTTGATCCACCATGGATCGATCTTCCTCTGCAACGTGGTGGTTTGCAGGGTTTGCAGCTCGTCTGCACATTCGCTGGAGGTGTCCCATTGTTCCACAGCATTTGCATGCATAGTGTTTGAAGTGGCATTGATGGGCTCGATGATCACCTCCGCAGCGCCAACAAGGTGTTAACTGTCTCGCATTCACGCTTGATGGCGGGCATCTGAGGTCGTGCAGCTGCAGGCGTGTACGTTCTGTCATATGCATTCCTGCCTGAAAACGACGTTACTTTGTGTACAGTACTTGCTGAAACCTCTTTATGCTGCAAAATTTGTTTGGTGTTATCTCTGGTGGACATAAATGCCTGGTCTATCGTTATAGCTTTGCTCAGGTTCGGTGTTTCAACAGTCAATAGTTTGCGAAGGATAACCTCATGGCCAATGCCAAGCACAAAAAAGTCTCTTAGCATTTGCTCCAGAAATCCATCGAATTCGCAATGTCCTGCAAGGCGCCTTAGTTCGGCGATGTAGCTCGCCATTTCCTGGCCTTCAGACCATTGACATGTATAAAATCGATACCTTGCCATCAGAACGCTCTCCTTCGGATTTAGGTGCTCCCGGACCAGTGTACACAGTTCTTCATTCGATTTGGTTGTTGGTTTCACCGGAGCTAGAAGATTCTTCATGAGGCCATAGGCTGTTGCCCCGCAGACGCTGAAGAGGATTGCCCTTCATTTGGCAGCGTTCTCATTCCCCTTCCAGCTCGTTGGCCACGAAGTTTTGGTCGAGTCGCTCCATGAAGGCCTCCCAATCATCCCCTTCTCAAAATTTCTCCAGGATACCAACAGTTCTCTGCATTTTCGCGTGATGGTTCGTTATCTCATCGCCAGTTTTTATGTTCATAACAAAGTAATGTAACTGAGAACTGTGGACATGACTAAGTGTGACCTTAGTTCCTTTATTCTAACTCCAGAGTGTCGGTACAGCATGGGAGGCCTGCTTATATACAGTGCTCCCAAGGAATGCTGGGATCCCTTGGGACTCCAACAGGTACGCCCTCTGGTGGCGGTATGATACTGGTTACATAGGGTTGCATACATAACAGAAATGACCCCAAGTGAGGTGGAAACGTCTTTCAAACCTCCTATCAAAAGGGCACAAAATCTACCCAGGACAGCACGCGTGATATAATTTTTGTTCTGTACTGTAAACTACTACTAAGGCACATATAGGTGTTGACCTTTGTGTAATACCTAATAAAATAACACTGTACCATATTGGAGTCTCGTTGAACATTAGGAAAGAGTGTAAAAACCCTAACATACAAATGAGCCTAGAAATTCGTGGCCGCCACGAAACTTGCCAGTGCCACGGCTGCCAAAAATGGTGGCGCTGGTAGGATTGAAAAATTGGTGCTCGGGACTAATGATTATTAGCCCAGTGCTAAACTCATTGTGTAACGCCGTCCTGGTGGTGTTCGTCCCGGCAGCAGGCCCAATGTGGCGTTGCAGCTTCAAACAGCCGCTGAAAGCGAGGGTGTGATTTCACAAAGAATGGTGGGATCTTAAAAGGGCAATGCCTTCTGAAATGATAAACAATAAAAATCATGTAAAAATAGGCAGTTTTCAGCCCTTAATAGCTCAACTGCCTTCTGAAAAAAAAACATTAAAAAGAATTCCCAAATGGGATTCTTCAACTCTTAAGAACATAAGAACATAAGAACATAATGCAGAATTCCCTTCCACACCTAAAAAAAATGCTAAATGTGCTTCAGCACTAACACAAATGGCTTAGCAAGCCAGGAAGGAACACCCAGGGTCTCGCATGCAGCACTCCAGCTTCGTGCAGGGGGTGAACACTGCAAGAGAGGTCCTCCACCCACAGGGGCCAGGAGGCCCTCCAGAAAGAAGGCTGTGGGACCAGATCACCGGGGCCATCACTATCAGCAGTGTCACCCCCAAGACCTGGCTCCAGTGCACAAAAAAGATTCATGACCTCAGACCAGTGGTCAAGATCAGTGAATGCATCTTCAAAAGCCATGTCCGACCAACTGCATCACTAGCCTCACGCACCTCTCAATGCACGACTCCCGCCCCCCTCCCCCCGCCCCCACCCCAATCACTCACCTACCGAAAATCTGTACCAAACATGAGGGAATAATAATAATAAGAGCAATGCTTACGAGGGGAGTTGTGGGGAGATAATCACGGTGGGGGGGGGGGAGAGGCGGGGGAGCGGGGTGGTGAGGTCGGCTGAGGAGTCAGGTGCGGGGGCGCACCGGGAGCTCATCGGGGGGCCAGGAGCAGCATGTGGGGGTGGAGGCTGCGTGAGGCAGACCGGAGCACTCGTGTGAGGGAATCAGAGACCTTGGGGTGGGATTAGAAGCTTCGTAGAGAGGATCTTCAAAAGCCATGTCCTACCAACTGCATCACTAGCCTCACACACCTCTCAATGCACGACTCCCGCCTCCCCTCCCCCACCGACAATCTGTACCAAACATGATACAGATGATGGAGTATGGAGTCAAGAAGCACTTGACTACATACCCCAGCAACCTATCAAAGAAGATCTTGATCTTCCTCCCAGCATGGACGAAGTAAAGAAAGCCATCAACCAGATGGGTACAGGAAAGGCTCCAGGAAAGGATGGAATCCCTGCCGAAATCTACAAGGCAGTAGGCCCAGCAACTCTTGAGGCCTTTCATGACATAATAACCAGCATCTGGGAAGAGGAAGACATGCCACAGGACTTTTGTGACGCTATGATAGTTTCCCTCTACAAGAATAAGGGCAACAAAGCAGGCTGTGGCAATTACAGAGGAGTATCGCTTCTGTCCATTGCTGGGAAGATCATTGCCCGCATAGTGCTGAACCGACTCATAGCTAGTGTCTCAGAAGCAAATCTTCCAGAAACACGGTGTGGCTTTCGACCTGGTCGGAGCACAGCGGACATGATCTTTGCACTCAGACAAGTGCAGGAGAAGTGCATTGAGCAGAATATGGACCTGTACGCTGTATTTATTGACCTCACTAAGGCCTTTGATACTGTCAACAGAGCAGCACTGTGGTCAATCTTGACGAAACTTGGGTGCCCAAGGAAGTTTGTCCACATCATCGAGCTGTTTCATGACAACATGATAGGTGAAGTGCTCTCAGACGGCACAACCACAGCCCCATTTGCTATCTCAACTGGAGTAAAACAAGGTTGTGTACTCCAGTTCTGTTCAACCTATTCTTTACCTGCGTCTTAAACTATGCCATAAAAGACTTGGAGTTTGGGGTCTACCTGAAATATCGATTAGATGGTTCGCTGTTCGACCTCCGCCGCCTTGCTGCAAGGACCAAAGTACGGAAACGACTCATCCTAGAGGCACTCTTTGCTGACGACTACACCCTCATGGCACACAAGGAGAGTGACCTACAATTCATACTCAGCAAATTTGCAGGGGCAACAGAACTGTTTGGTCTAACCATCAGCCTTCGTAAAACCGAGGTTCTCTATCAGCCTGCCCCTGGCACCACAGCACCTGCTCCCACAATCTCCATCGGCAGTATACAACAGTGGACAGCTTCAAGTACCTTGGCAGCACCATATCAAGTGATGGGTCCTTGGACAAGGAGATTGATGCAAGGATCTGCAAAGCCAGCCAGGCACTTGGTCACTTGCGCACTAAGGTGTTGAGTCACCACCACATCCGATTGTCAACTAAATTGTCGGTGTATAGAGCAGTTGTTCTCTCATCTCTCCTTTATGGATGTGAGACCTGGACACCCTACAGGCGACACACCAAAAAGCTGGAAGCTTTCCACATGCGCAGTCTCAGGTCTATACTCCACATACGCTGGCAAGACCGGGTGTCAAACCTTGAGGTTCTGGAGAGAGCACAATCAACTAGCATCGAGATGATGATCATGCGAGCCCAGTTCCGGTGGGCTGGACATGTCATCTGCATGGATGAGTCAAGGATCCCTCATCAGCTTCTTCACGGTGAGCTCTGTGAAGGTCGAAGACCCCAGGGGTGCCCCCGCAAGTGCTAAAAAGATTGCATTAAGGCTAACCTCCAGTACTGTGGCATCCGACCAAAGGACCTCGAGAATACAGCAGCCAATAAAATCCAGTGGTGAACCCTCATGAGGACTGCCTGCCAGACCTTCGAAGAAAGCCGATGTCAACGCCTGCGGGACACTGGAGATAGACGATATCAGGTGGCAGTACTGTCAGCATCAGGCACATCGAACTTCCCTTGTCCAACGTGGAAGAGACTATGTGCATCCAGAATTGGCCCATACAGCCACTTGAAGACACATGCCATTGATGATTAGCACATCAACGTCTTTGTTGGATACGACAGACTACCAAGAGAGGGGATCAGATGGTTGTGGGGGGCATCATAGGCCTCGTTGGGGGGAATGGAAGCTTTGTGGAGGGGATTGGAGGCCTGGAGGGTGGTTTCCGATTGTGGGGGTGGGGTTAGGCAGGAACGCTGGATCCAGAAGGATCCAGGCAGTGTCAACATAGTTTTATGAAAGGGAAATTTGACAATTCTGTTAGAATTTTTTTGAGTAGGATAGGTAAGGAGGAACCAATGGATGAAGTGTATTTGGATTTTCAAAAAGCATTCGATAAGGTGCCACACAAGTGGTTATTACACAAAATTAGGACTTCATGGGATAGGGGTAATATATTAGCATGGATTGAGGATTGGTTAATGAACAGAAAACAGAGAGTAGGGGGGGCTAAATTTGGTAGCGCCCCGTTTGGGGCAGTAACTTTTAGCTTTTAGAAAATTTAGTGCCCAGCGAGATGCCTTACAAAATTGTATGAAATTGGAACATTTTAGAATATTGAAACGTAAGAAATAGGAGCAGGAGAGGTCATTTGGTCCCTCGCACCTGCTTTCACCCCAGGAGTGAAGGGGGACGGTAAATGAGGTGCTAATGGCCTCAGCTGGGTGCTGCAGGGGTGCTAGTCACAGAGAGTTACCCAATTACAGCCAACTTGCATTCAGCAATCAGCCTTCAATTGTTGACTCCAGCTCGATTTAGCTCTTAAAGGGCAGGTCATTTCAACCTGCTACTGCTCATTTTTAGCATTGCTGCACTTGAGTCAGTGATCTGCATTTCAACAGCTGCGAGACCTTTTGTGAAATGGCAGCTGCGAATCCCGCTTCAAGGAAGAGGGCCACATGGTTTAATGATGTGGTGCTGGAGACATTGGTGGGGACAGTGAAGAGAAGGAGGGAGTCGCTATTTCCTCCATCTGGAAGGAAGCCATCTCCACAGGTTTTCAGGGCCATGTGGCAATAGGTGGCCCAGGAGGTGTCGGCCAGCACACTGGTGGACAGAATCCTCACACAGTGCAGAAAGAAATTCAACGACTTCAGTCGTGTGGTGAAGGTGAGTACATGCTTCCACACCTCCTACATACCAGCTTCTAAACCTCTGGCTGTGCACACTGTACAAACATCCAAAATTCCATAGGTTATAGAACGGTTTCCAGATTGGAAGGTAGCTAATGTAACCCCGCTATTTAAGAAAGGAGGGAGAGAGAAAACCGGGAACTACAGACCAGTTAGCCTGACGTCAGTAGAAGGAATAATGGTACAATCTATTATTAAGGATGTGGTAACAGGGCACTTAGAAAAGAATAATAGGATTGAGCAGAGCCAACACAAATTTATGAAAGGGAAATCATGTTTGACAAATCTGTTAGAGTCTTTTGAGGTTGTAACTAGCAGAATAGAAAAGGGGGAACCAGTGGATTTGGATTTTCAGAAGGCATTTGATAAGGTGCCACACAAGAGCTTATTGAACAAAGTTAGGGCTCATGGGATTGGGGGGAATATACTAGCATAGATTAAGGATTGGTTAATGGACAAAAAACAGAGAGTAGGAATAAACAGGTCATTTTCAAGTTGACAGGCTGTAACTAGTGGGGTGCCACAAGGATCAGTGCTTGGGCCCCAGCTATTCACAATCTATATCAATGATTTGGATGAGGGGACCAAATGTAATATATCCAAGTTTGCTTATGATACAAAGCTAGGTGGGAATGTAAATTGTGGGGACAATGCAAAGAGACTTCAAGGGGATATAGACAGGCTAAGTGAGTGGGCAAGAACATGATTCCTGGGATGGGGGGGATTGTCCTATGAGGAGATATTGAGTAGACTAGGTCTATATTCTCTAGAGTTTGTAAGCATCGGCATAAACATTAACACCGAATTCAAGATTTTGGACTTTAAGTTTTGGACATTGCTTTTTCATATTTCAGAAGAGCTGACAGCATGACACGGACAGGCCCAGGCATGTTCCACAGGAATACACATAAAGTGAGCGGGGATCATCTGGGATGGCTGAAAGCAGATGGAGGGCCCTTTTGTCATGTAATGGGAACCCATCAGTGAGTGATCAGGTAAACTGGGCATTGTTCAAGCCATCGAAATGACTGAGAGCCCCGGAGCACGGGAACCTCAGGAGAAAGGAAGCTATTTGGCCACCCAGACTCGTTGGAGCCTTTATCCCCAGGAAGAGCCCGGTAACAAAGGTACAGGCTGAAGATGTGATTCATTGCTCTTTAGTTGGACTGCTTCAGGCAAAGGACTGGTTTTTGGTGCGAGAATTCAACAAGCATTTTTGCTCTCTCTCCTCCTCTAGGTTTGCTTGCTTCGTTCAACGCATTCAAGGACCGAACACTCCGTCTGGGGTAGGTGAGAAGAAACCTCATCTACGAGCAAAGAAAGCCTCGCTATTTCGACTGGGAAGGTAACCTTGAGACTGGGACTTGAATACCACAGATTGGTACGAAATCAGAAGTTACACCTCATCGGGAGAAGCAACAAGTAAGCCAAAGGGGTAACTGGTGAGCAATATCCCAGCCCACACATCCTTTAGACCAAGGCATAGTGTGAAGGGGTGTCGGGTGTCCCAATCAAGCCTCACGGGTTTAGTGGGGAGGTTCTGCGCGGATCATAGGCATACGCACAGTCTGTTGGATAGATTCAGTGGTGCACTATTGAGCCGAGCAGGGGTGTTTTAGTCATGGGTACTTCGAGATAGGGGCCTGTTCAGATGGGCCAGTGTTGTGTGTTGTACTGTTTGTTTTACGCCACCAGGGTGTGTTTTACTGGAAGCAGGTGTGTGCTTTAACTTGAATAAAAGCATTGTGACGGTTGAGTCCGAAAGATCTGTCTATAACTGAGTATTCTGTTCACTACGATAACTCGCAGGGTCTAGAACTATTGTAAGGGGGGTGATTCGAAACCACCAAGGGCAAAACCACTTACAAGTTTAGAAAAATAAGTGGTTGAAATATACAAAATTCTTACAGGGCTAGACAGGGTAGATGCAGGGAGGATGTTTCTTCTGACTGAGGAGTCTAGAACCAGTGTTACAGACTCAGAATAAAGGGTCGGCCATTTAGGACTGAGATGAGGAGAAACTTCTTCACTCAGAGGGTGGTGAATCTCTGGAATTCTTTACCACAGAGGGCTGTGGATGCTCAATCTTTGCATATGTTTAAGACAGAGATCGATAGATTTTTGGATATTAAGGGAATCAAGGGATATGGGAATAGTGCAGGAAAGTGGAGTTTGAGGTAGAAGATCAGCCATGACCTTGTTGAATGGTGGAGCAGGCTCGAAGGGCCAAATGGCCTACTCCAGCTCCTATTTCTTATGTGCTTATGTAAGTGTAAAGGCACTTACCTCCTAGCTCCAGCAGTCCTCATCTTGCATTAGCTGGCGGGTTTCATGAGGCCTGCAAAACCCGACCTGCCACTGGTAAATTATAAATGGTGGTTAAATCTGAGGCATACCAGCCTCATTAAAAATGTAATCTCTGTTAAAACTGGAAGTGACTGTGTTGGAGGCGGGTTCTGTTCGGGATTCAGATTGTTAACACTTTTATTTCCCACCCGAGCCGAGTCCACCCACTTTTTAGGGTTAATATTCCCCCTATGTATGTATGAATGTTGGGTGAGGACAGCTGTGGTGACTTCAGCCTTCGATGACAAAATAGACCGTCAACATTCACTGTCTGTGTTCACAATGGCTGAGCGGACAGCTGGCACCAGTGGTGCCAAAGTCTAACGAGAATCCAAATGTCCAGAAGAGAAGTGAAAACTGGAGAAATAATGGCTACATAAAACTTAACCTTGTAGTTGCACAATTAACCTTGAGTCATGGTAAAGGAAAATTTCAGTACAGATTGCAGAAGACAAGTAGGAGCATCACGAGTGCGACAGCATGCAACACATAAAACAAACATTAATCATCACTATGTCTGGCTTATCTACTACTATCATCACCTACATTACAAACAAGGACTAAAATATCCTGGTATTCTTTAATCATAACAAGCAACACATAACTTGTATCTCTATTTATACACATTTATACATGCCTGAGGATTATAATGGCTAAAAATTGTCTGTGACATCAAAGAAAAACTTTGTATTTAGTCCAGGACTTCGAACAAGAAATGGCCACTGCTGCTTCCTCCTGCTAACTAGACATAAAATCAGAAAATGCTGTAAATATTCAGCAGGGCAGGCAGCATCTGTAGATTAAGAAACAGAGTTAATGGCCGTAATTTTCTGTAACTGGGCAGGTCAGGTGTGGGCGGTTGCCATAGCAGGTCACAACCCCATTCTTCATTCCACCCCGCTGCTGAAATCGACTTTTCATTAATGGTGCCTGATATGTCCTTATTATACAGTACAAATGCACACGAGGCCCATGCTTGAGAGAAGGTCACTCTGTGACCAGCAACATTTTTTCCAGCACTGAAGTGATGAAGGTGGGTGGAGCTTCCCCTTTTATACCTGAAAGAGCAGGTTAGGAGTGTCTCCCACAAGTTCACCACCTAGTGGTCAATGTTCTCACAGTGTACAACTAGTCAGTTTATACATGGGTTACAATGACAGTTAAATACATGACAGTGCCTATTAAGGCTTCTCTACCTGTTACCCGGCCCTATTAAATGATGCGGGTCTTATGACATCATCAATGACGCGTTTTCAGCCGGGATATTTAAAGGAGCCATGGCCACATTGCATTTGAAGGTTCATCTAGAATAGTGCAGCCATGGCACTGCACCATTAGAGTGTTCCAAACAGTGCCAGACATGACTGCACAGAGACAGAAAGCTGCACCCAGGTTTTCAAATGACTCCCTCAATATGCTTGTGGAGGGAGTGAGGGTACGCAGGGAGGTCCTCTTCCCCTCTGATGGGCAGAAGATCAAAGGAGCCTGGCTCCAATTGCAGAGGAAGTCAAGAGCAGGGATGTTGTCAGGAGGACCTGGGTGCAGTGTCGTAAATGTTTCAATGATCTCATTAGATCAGGAAAGGTGAGTGTAAAGCCAAACTCAACTTCATCCTGCTGTACCTCTCCTCACATCCCCATCACTCCGCCATCCCAACCCACTCCTGCACATCATTGTTCACACCAACAAACCTTGCATGTCCACCCATTCCTCTCACTCTAGCTACATTATGACATCCCATCTGACTAACCATACCTCACACTCACCCTCATCCGAATGCAATCATACCAACTAACAACTCACAAGGAGACCACTTGGCATTGCCACCCCACTCCATCATAATCACCCTCTAAAGATGTAATTCATCCATTCCCTACACTCATTCCATCACTCTCATTCAAAATTATATTCCTTCCCTCCTTGCAGGAAAAGAGAGTCCACAATAAGAGGGAGAGGGAGAGAATCGGAGGTGGCACTCCATCCTTCACCACCTTATTGAATGGCGGAGCAGGCTCGAGGAGCCAAATGGCCTACTCCTGCTGCTATTTCTTATGTTCTTATGTTTAACAGCAGCTAAGGAGGTTGCCTTAAAGTGTCCGAAATTGCAGAGCAGCAGGAGGTGGGAGACAGAGAGGGGGACATCTCAGCAACCTGGCATCGGAATTACATCTCATACAGCCACATGGCAAACAGCAGTCACTCATATGGGGACTAATGTCAGCAGCCAGTGAATGTTCATCACGTGCATAATGGTATCTGTACCCATTCTTCATCATAGACAGTCCCTCGAAATGAGGATGACTTGCTTCTACGCCAAAAAAAAGGATGAGTTCAAGGGTGGAAGATGCCTGTGTGTGGATTTTTTAACATGTGGTGGCCATTGCACATCAGCCACCACACGGGCTTGACAGAGCTAGGTCTAAGTCCAGTGGCAAGGATTACCCAAGTCAACTGGAGACCTGCTCTGCTGCACGGAGCTAGTGCGCACACATCGCAGTGTGGGCTGGCACACACTGATATGTCATATCTAACTCATCTCTTTACTCTCCCACAGGTCCATCAAGAGCCCTCCCCCACTGTCCAGGAGGAAGTATATCCTTCCCTAGGTAAGGAGACCAAAATAATACTCCAGGTGTGGTCTCACCAAGGCCCTATATAATTGCAGTAAGACTTTATCTTTACTTTTATACTCAAATTCTCTTGTAATAAAGGCCAATATACCATTTGCTTTCTTAATTGCAGGCTGACCCTGCATGTTAACTTTGTGATTCGTGTACAAGGACACCCAGGTCCGTCTGAACACCAACATTTCCCAATCTCTCACCATTTAAAAAATACTCTGCTTTTCTATTTTTCTGACCAAAGTGGATAACTTACACATTTCTCCACATTATGGGCCCAAGTTTCCACACTCGCCTAGAACAGCGCAGTCCCGACCTGGACGCCCGTTTTTCGCATGACAAAGTGTGCCTAAAAAAATCCTCCGTATTCTCCACCTCCCTGCAGGTCCTCTGGCCCTCGGCGCAGCGCAGCACGAGCTGTGGGGGGGCGGAGCCAGGTCCCTGCGCTGAAAACAGTGCCGGGACCTCTGCACATGCGCGCTACAGTGGGCACCGAAGTGCAGTAGCTCCAGGCGCCGAACTGTGTGGGAGGGGCCCAAAGCACGCAGCCCCTAGCCCTGGCCGAATGGCCTCACTGGGGCTGTGTGAATAAGGCTCCTCCCACGGCCAGCTCCTGCTCCCCCCCCCGGACCAGACCCGACACCCGTTTCCCCCCCCCCCCCTGCCTCCGGACTGGACCCGACCCGATTCCCGCTCCCCCCCCCCCCCCGACTGGACCCGACACGATTCCTGCTCCCTCCCCCCCCCCCCGCCCCGCCCCCGGACTGGATCCGACCTGACCTCCCCCTCCCCGACCTGACCTCCCTCTCCCTTCCCCCCACTCTCTCACCCTCCCTCCCCCCCACTCTCTCCCTCCCTCCCCCCGACCCGAACCGAACCGAACCTCCTCAACCCGGCCCAACGCCACCTACCTGTAAATCTGGTGCTGGGGACGGGCCCTGCCCGAAGTCTCGGGCCGGCCCGTTCAGCCTTCGGTCCCGAAAGGCCTGCCTGAAGCACTTTCTCACAGGTAGGAAGATGGTTTATTTAATCTTTTCTTTGCTTATAAATGTTTATTCAGGTTGGATTTATTTGTATAATATTTGTAGAAGTATAAATAAGGATTTATTACAGAATTTAATGACTTCCCTTCCCCCCCCCCCCACCTCGTTCTGGACGCCTAATTTGTAACCTGCGCCTGATTTTTTAATGTGTAGAACAGGTTTTTTCAGTTCTACAAAAATCTTCACTTGCTCCATTCTAAGTTAGTTTGGAGTACGTTTTCACTGTGGAAACTTTGAAATCAGGCGTCAGTGGCCAGACACGCCCCCTTTTGAAGAAAAAAATTCTGTTCCAAAGTGGAACTGTTCTACCTGACTAGAACTGCAGAAAAAAAAATGTGGAGAATTGCGATTTCTAAGATAGTCCGTTCTCCACCAGTTGCTCCTAAAAATCAGGCGCAAATCATGTGGAAACTTGGGCCCTATATTCCATTTAAGAACATAACAACATAAGAACATAAGAAATAGGAGCCATACGGTCCCTCGAGCCTGCTCAGCCATTTAATATGATCATGGCTGATCCGATCATGGACTCAGGTCCACTTCCCTGCCTGCTCCCGATAACCCCTTATTCCCTTATCGTTTAAGAAACTATCTATTTCTGTCTTAAATTTATTCAATGTCCCAGCTTCCACAGCTCTCTGAGGCAGTGAATTCCACAGATTTACAACCCTCAGAAGAAATTTCTTCTCATCTCAGTTTTAAATTGATGGCCCCTTATTCTAAGATTATGCCCTCTCGTTCCAGTCTCCCCCATCAGTGGAAACATCCTCTCTGCATCCACCTTGTCAAGCCCCCTCATAATCTTATACGTTTCGATAAGATCACCTCTCATTCTTCTGAATTCCAATGAGTAGAGGCCCAACCTACTCAACCTTTCCTCATAAGTCAACCCCCTCATCTCCAGAATCAACCTAGTGAACCTTCTCTGAAATGCCTCCAAAGCAAGTATATCCTTTCGTAAATATGGAAGCCAAAACTGCACGCAGTATTCCAGGTGTGGCCTCACCAATACCCTGTATAAATGTAGCAAGACTTCCCTGCTTTTATACTCCATCCCCTTTGCAATAAAGGCTAAGATTCCATTGGCCTTCCTGATTACTTGCTGTACCTGCATACTAACCTTTTGTGTTTCATGCACAAATACCCCCAGGTCCTACTGTACAGCAGCACCTAGCAATCTTTTTCCATTTTTAAATAATAACTTGCTCTTTGATTTTTTTCTGCCAAAGTGCATGACCTCACACTTTCCAACTGTCATGTATGTAACCTTTATGTAACAACACTGCAATACTGTATATACGTAAGAAATGCACACCTTGACCACAGGGGGTGAACTTGTGGGAGACACTCCTCACCTGGTCATCCAGGTATATAAAGGGAGGTCCCACGCAGAGTCATCACTTCTTGGTCCTGTGAATAAAGGTTCAGATCATGGAGTGACCTTGTCCATAGAATATGCCTCGTGTGGATTTGTGATATTGTGTAAGGACTTTACATTGGCGACGAGAAATGGGAATCAACGACCCACGAGAATGGCCACCGGCAGCACAGATGAACAGTACTGTGTTGGTGAGGACTGGGACGATTTCATTGAGAGGCTCCAGCAGAGTTTTGTCACGAAGGACTGGCTGGGAGACACAGCGGCCGACAAGCGAAGGGCTCATCTGCTGACCAGCCGTGGACCTAAGACTTACGCGCTCATGAAAGACCTGTGAGCACCTGAGAAGCCGGCGGACAAAACCTTTGAAGAGCTCAGCAAACTAATCGGTGAGCACCTCAAACCGGCAAGCAGCGTACTCGTGGCCCGACACAGATTCTATACCCACCGACGTCGGGAAGGACAGAGCATACCGGACTTCGTTGCGGACCTCCGGCACTTGGCCAGCCTTTGTAAGTTCACAGACGCCTGCAGAGGGGAGTTGCTAATGGATTTCTTGAGGGCATCGGTCATGCTGGGATTTTCAGAAAGCTAATTGAGACCAAGGACTTGACCTTGGAAGCGGCGATGTTGATGGCTCAGACTTTTATGGCGGGGGAGGAGGAAACCAAGATAATATACGCGCACAATTCTGCCTCCAACGTGGCGATGGATCAGGGAGTTAATATCATAAACATGACAGAGCCCCACAGGCAGGCAAGGGCAGTTCAACACAGGCAGCAATAGACCCAAGAGTAAGTCTCCAACAGAGACAATGGCATGCTAAATGGACATTTACACCCCCTCCCACCCCCCCAGTGGACAATGTGGCCCGGGATGGGGCCAGTGACACCCACTAATAGGGTGCTCAAGAGCAGTCAAAGGGACAATCAGCGAGGAATGCCTTGTAACAGCTCTTTTGTTCACAACAAGGGAATCTCAGTTCACGCTGGAGGTGTGGGGGCAGACATGCTGCCAGGATTTGCAGGTTTCAACAGTTCGTCTGCAGAAATTGTAACCTCAGTGGCCATTTGGCCAGAATGTGCAGAAAGCCTGTAACCAGGCTAATATATGAGGCAGGATGACGCTTGGGGCAAATCAATGGACGCTGAAGTTCAGCGGGTTCATGTGGCAAACATTCACAGCTCATATACCAAAACGCCATCTATGATGATGAAAGTCCTATTAAATGGCATCCCAGTATGCATGGAGCTGGACACGGGGGCCAGCCAGTCACTCATGAGTGTTCAACAATTCGCAAAGCTGTGGCCACTCAAAGCCAGCAGACCCAAACTAGAACGCATTGAGACGCAATTACGGAGGTAGACCAAAGAAATCATTCCAATGCTAGGCAGTGCAATGTTGGCGGTCACACACAATGGATCGGTGAACCGGCTGCCGCTCTGGATTGTTCCGGGCAATGGTCCCGCACTGTTTGGGAGGAGCTGGTTAGCTGAGATGAACTGGAAATGGGGGGATGTGCACGCAGTGTCATCTGTGGAGCGAAGTTCATGCTCACAGGTCCTACAGCAATTTGAGTCACTATTTCAACCTGGCGTCGGGACGTTCAAAGGTACCAAAGTAGTGATACGCATCACCCCGGACGCCAGACCAGTGCACCACAAAGCCAGAGCTGTGCCGTATGTGATGCGGGAGAAAATTGAGAGCGAGTTGGACCGGTTGCTGAGAGAGGGGATCATCTCGCCCGTTGAATTCAGCGACTGGGCGAGCCCCATCGTTCCCGTCCTAAAAGCGGATGGCTCGGTCAGGATCTGTGGCGACTACAAGGCCACTATCAACCGGGTGTCCCTACAAGACCAATACCCGCTCCCGAGAGCGGAGGACCTTTTTGCCATGCTGGCAAGCGGCAAGCTGTTCACCAAGTTGGACCTCACTTCAGCCTACATGACCCAAGAACTGGCCGACGAATCTAAACTACTGGCCACCATCACTACGCACAAGGGACTGTTTGTTTACAACAGGTGTCCATTTGGCATTCGATCAGCGGCCGCGATCTTTCAAAGAAACATGGAAAGCCTGCTCAAATCCATTCCTGGAACAATTGTATTTCAGGACAACATCCTCATCACCGGTCGTGACATCGAGGAACACCTCTACAACCTGGAGGAGGTGCTACGCCGACTGGACCGGGTAGGCCTGCGACTCAGGAAGTCTAAGTGTGCGTTTTTGGCTCCTGAGGTCGAGTTTCTGGGCAGGAGGGTTGCTGCAGACGGGATTCGGCCTACCGAATCCAAAACTGAGGCGATTCGACGAGCGCCCAGGCCCTGCAACACATCGGAGTTGCATTCATTTCTGGGACTCTTGAACTATTTCGGGAACTTTCTGCCAAACTTAAGCACATTGTTGGAGCCACTACACGTGCTCCTGCGTAAGGGTTGTGATTGGTTTTTGGGGAGACTGTCAGGAACGAGCTTTCAATCGGGCGCAGAACCTACTTTGTTCAAATAGGTTGTTGACCCTGTACGACCCCTGTAAAAAATTGGTTCTGACAGGTGATGCATCGTCCTATGGGGTTGGGTGCGCATTACAGCAGGGTAACCCTGAGGGCCAACTACAACCTGTGGCTTATGCCTCCAGGTCGTGCTCTCAAGCTGAACGGGGATATGGGGTGGTTGAGAAGGAAGCACTCGCATGTGTCTATGGGGTGAAAAAGATGCATCAGTACCTTTTTGGCAGGAGGTTCGAATTAGAAACGACCACAAGCCGTTAACATCCCTGCTGTCAGACAGCAAGGCTGTCAATGCCAATGCGTCAGCTCGCATACAGCGATGGGCTCTCACGCTCGCTGCGTATGACTCCACCATCTGGCACCGGCCCGGCACCGCAAATTGCGCTGACACGCTCAGCAGGCTTCCACTGGCCACCACTGAGGGGGCAGCGGAGCAAAGCACTGAGATGGTCATGGCTGTCGATGCCTTTGCCAGCGCAGGTTCCCCCATCACAGCCCGCCAGATCAAAATCTGGACCATCCTTGATTAAGAAATGTGTCCTGACTGGGGATTGGGAGCCCGCACACGGAGCATGCCCTGAGGAGGTCAGACTGTTTCACAGACAGATGAATGAGCTTTCCATCCAAGCCGACTGCCTACTGTGGGGCAGCCGGGTAGTCATGCCCCAGAGGGGCAGGGAAGCATTCATCAGGGAACTCCACAGCGAGCACCCAGGCAAAATGCTGATGAAGGCCATTGCTCGGTCACATGTGTGGTGGCCGAGAATTGATTCAGACCTGGAACACTCTGTTCGCAGGTGCACAACGTGTGCCCAGGGAGGCCCCACTCAGCCCGTGGCCCTGGCCCACCAGGCCATGGTCACGTATTCACATAGACTACACGGGCCCGTTCTTGGGAAAAATGTTTCTCATTGTGGTTGATGCGTACTTGAAATGGATCGAGTGCATCATTTTGAATTCATGCATGACATCCACCACCTGCGCGCGGTCTTTGCGACCCACGGCTTGCCGGACATCCTTGTTAGCGATAATGGCCCATGTTTCACAAGCTACGAATTCCGGGAGTTCATGTCGGGTAATGGCATTAACCATGTCAGGACAGCACCGTTCAAGCCAGCCTCCAATGGCCAGGCGGAACGTGCAGTCCAAATCATAAAACAAGGCATGCTCCGGACCCTCCCTTCAATGCCGCCTATCGCACCTCCTGGTGGCCTATAGGTCCCGGCCGCACTCGCTCATGAGGGTCCCGCCCGCGGAGCTACTCATGAAACGAACACTCAAAACTCGGCTGTCCCTCATTCATCCAGTCCTGTCCGACATTGTTGAGGGCAAGCGGCAGTCCCAAAATGAGTACCATGACCAAAATTCAAGGGGGAGATGTATAGAAATTGATGACCCCGTATTTGTTCTCAATCACGCTTTGGGGCCCCAATGGCTTGAGGGTACTGTAATAGACAAAGAGGGGAATAGGGTCATAATGGTTAAACTTAACAATGGGCAGTTATGCCGCAACCATCTGGACCAAGTTTAAAAAAAAATAAGGTTCAGCATGGACACTGAGGAACCTGAGGAAGACCATGAGATGGTATTCACACCACCGCCAGTGAACGAGCAACAAGAACATTCAGCAGCATGCACAGTACCTGCGGTCAGCCCAGACAGGCCGGAATCACCACAGGTGACAGACACGCATACCAAGGCTCAACAACCAGAGCCCCAACTGCGGCGCTCCACGAGAGCGCAGACCACCTGAGAGACTTAACCTATGATCCCAATAAGATGTTGAGGGGGAGGTGATGTCATGTATGTAACCTTCATGTAACATCACTGCAATACTGTATATACGTAAGAAATGTACACCTTGATCACAGGGGGTGAACTTGTGGGAGACACTCCTCACCTGCTCATCCAGGTATATAAAGGGAGGTCCCACGCAGGGTCATCACTTCTTGGTCCTGTGAATAAAGGTTCAGGTCATGGAGTGACCTTGTCCATAGAATGTGCCTCGTGTGGATTTGTGGTATTGTGTAAGGACTTTACACCAACAGTATACTCCATCTGCCAAAATTTTGCCCACTCACTTAGCCTGTCCATGTCCTTTTGCAGATTTTTTGTGTCCTCCTCAAACATTGCTTTTCCTCCCATCTTTGTATCATCAGTAAACTTGGCTTCATTACACTTGGTCCCTTCTTCCAAGTCGTTAATATAGATTGTAAATAGTTGGTCCACGGTGTGCCGTGGATCTTGATGACTGGGAGGCAGTGCTGTGTGGTGAGGACAGGCTGGTGGAGGACCTTTGTCTTACGGATGTTTAGCGTAAGGCCCATGTTTTCGTACGCCTCAGTAAATACATCGACTATGTCCCGGACTGCGGCCTCTGTATGTGCGCAGACGCAGGCGTCATCCGCGTACTGTAGCTCGATGACAGAGGTTGGGGTGGTCTTGGATCTGGCCTGGAGATGGCACAAGTTGAACAGGTTCCCATTGGTTCTGTAGTTTAGTTCCACTCCAGCAGGGAGCTTGTTGATTGTGAGGTGGAGCATGGCAGCGAGAAAGATTGAGAAGAGGATTGGGGTGATGACGCGGCCCTGTTTGACCCCGGTCCAGACGTAGATTGGGTCTGCGATAGATCCGTTGGTAAGGATCACGGCCTGCATGTCGTTGTGGAGCAAGCGGAAGATGGTGACGAACTTTTGGGGGCATCCGAAATGGAGGAGGACACTCCATAGACCCTTGTGGTTGACCGTGTCAAAGGCCTTTGTAAGGTCGAAGAAGGCCACGTATAAGGGCTGGCGCTGTTCTCTGCATTTTTCCTGTAGCTGTCACGCTGCAAAAATCATGTCCATTGTGCCCCGTAAGTGACGAAATCCGCACTGTGACTCCGGGAGGAGCTCCTCGGCCACAGGAAGAAGACGGTTGAGGAGGACTCTAGCGACGACTTTCCCAGTGGCTGATAGCAGGGACTTGTCCCCTTTTTTGAAGAGGATCATGATTACTGCATCTCTGAGATCCCCCGGCATGCTCGCCTCCCTCCAGATGAGAGAGATGTGGTTGTGTATTCGTACCTTCAAGTAGCTGTTAGCTAAATCACTTCTCAACTTAGCAAAGTTAGCTTTTCCCCAATTTGGAACTTTTATTCCTGGTCTATCCTTGTCCTTATCCATAACTACCTTGAATCTGACTGACTGAATTATGGTCACTGGCACCCAAGTGCTCTCCCACTGATACCCCTTCCACCTGCCCAGCTTCATTCCCCAAAACTAAATCCAGAACCACCCCCTCTCGTTTTGGGCTTGTTACATACTGACTAAAAAAGTTTTCTTGAATGCATTTTAGGAATTCCGCACCCTCTATACCCTTCACATTATATTTGTCCCAATCAATATTAGGATAGTTGAAATCCCCTACTATTACTGCCCTACGGTTTTTGGATTTCACAGAAATTTGCTCACATATTTAATCTTCTATCTCCCTCCCCCTGTTTGGGGATCTATAATGTACGCCCAGCAGTGTCATCGCCCCTTTTTTACTTTTCTGTTCGACCCATGTGGCTTCATTTGTTGATCTCTCTAAGATATCATCTGTCCTTATAGCTATAATAGTTTCTTTAATCAATGCCGCCACCCCCTCCCCTTTTTAACCCCTCTCTGTCTTGTCTAAAAAGCCTGTAACCAGGATTATTGAGCTGCCAAACCTGCCCCTCTTTCAGCCATGCCTCTGTAATGGCTATAATGTCATACTCCCAAGTGTCTACCTGTGCTCTCAGCTCACCTGCCTTATTCGCTATACCCCTTGCATTGAAGTATATACCATTTAGCACAGGAAGATCTCCTTGATTACTACTTACTAACTCTTGTTTCCTCTGTCTTACAAATTCACTTTCTACGTTCTTGCTTTGGAATTTCAGTTTTACTTCCTTCCCTCTTAAATTTGTTCTCCGGTTCCCACCCCACCAAGCTAGTTTAAACTCTCTCCCAGTCTGTTTTTATGTCTCGCGCTAGTTTACTCTCATATTCTATGTTCCCTTTCTTTATCAATTTCTTGTTCCTCCTTTGCTGAATTTTAAACTCCTCCCAATCCTTAGGCTTACTACAATTTTTTGGCAACATTATAAGCCTGTTCCTTTAATCTAATACTATTTTTAACTTCTCTTGTTAGTCACAATTGGACCACATTTTCTGTGGGATTTTTGTATCTTAAAGGAATGTATGTGCTTAAAAATTCAGACCTCACCGGGTCCATACGAAGTGCGCGCGGACCCGGCAAGGCCTCGCAAAAGCCTGGTTTTCGGGGCGCCGTGCGTATGCGCCAAAGACCGGCTTTTCCCTTGACAGATCCTCTGCATCCCTGCAGGAAGGACATCCGCAGGGCAGAGATCGGGCTATTTGCCCATCATTGCCCAGTGAATGTCCTTCAAACTTTGACGCCTGGTAAAAGCAGGCATATAGCTTACTTTTACCAGCGTAAGAGTTTTAAAACATATAAAAATGAAATCTAATCATACATTTTTACATTAAAAACCCTGTCCATTAAGGTAAAATTTTTTTAGACCCTATTAAAACACATTTTAAAAAATTCCAAAAAATATATTTTTTTTCTAAAATATTTAATTAATTTTAATTTCAATTAATTTTAAATATGTGAGGTGTTTTTTTTTTAATTTATTACGTTGTGTTTCTTGCTTTAGGAGGGTTTTCTCATTGATACCAATGGAAGTTCCCATTATTGTCAATGAGAATACTACCTAGTGATTGGTGGTCCAGGCCCACGTGACTCCAGCATTTCCCTACATACGGGGAAGTCATCTCCCCTTACACTGCGCATTGAATGAAGGCCTCCGATCGGAATCGAAGGTGCCTCTGTCACCACCAATTATTTTTGCAAAACATTTTCGGGTTGGAGGCGTTCATCCGAAGGAAGCCTCTGATCGGAATTTTTCCCCCATTATTATTTGTTGTAAATTATGTATTAATTCTTTAAATGGTATCCATTGCTTGTCTACCGTCATAACTTTTTAATGCAGTTTCCTAATCTATCTTGGCCAACTCACCCTTCATACTTACGTAGTTTGCTTTGTTTAGATTTAAGACTCTAGTTTCGGATTCAACTAAATCATTTTCAAACTCAAACTCAAAAAATTCTATCATATTATGGTCACTCTTCCCTAAAGGCCCCTTTACTATAAGCTTTTTAACTAACCTTTTCACATTGCACAACACAAGATCTAAAATAGCCTATTACCTCGTCGGTTCCTCAGCATAAGGATCTAGAAAACTATATTGCATACATAGCTTTGACTTATTTCTATTCTTCCCTGATGTCACCTTAGTCACTGATGCCTTATTACTTTTATTACTCTCTCTGTCCCTTCCTGACCCACTCATCTTATTTTTACCCAAAACTCTACTCTGCTCTAGAGCCTTGACATTCTCTATTGCTGCTTTTATATTTACTCTTTCCTGAATCCTCCCACTACCCCTTCATTAGTTTAAAGCCCTGTCTACTGCCCTAGTTATTCGATTCACCAGGACACTGGTCCCAGCCTGGTTTAAGTGGGTGGAGAAACAAAGGGGAGGATCTGAGGAGGGATCAGATCAGATCAATATCAGAATCTGCATAGAAGTGGAACACTCTGCATTGCAGCAGGCGTTTGGGTATTTTAACAAGCAAATATTTCTTATATGCAGGCAAATGTATTGTGAGCTTCCAATAAGGAGCGTTCTCAGTACTGGGAGACTAGCATTTATTGCCCATCCTAATTGCCCTTGAGAAGGTGGCAGTGAGCCACCTTCTTGAACCGCTGCAGTCCTTGTGGAGAAGGTACTCCCACAGCACCAATTTGACCCAATGACGATGAAGGAACGGTGATATATTTCCACGTCAGGATAGTGTGTGACTTGGAGGGAAGCTTGGCGGTGATGGTGTTCCCATGAGCCTGCTGCCCTTGTCCTTCTAGGTGGTAGAGGTCATGGGTTTGGGAGGTGCTATCGAAGAAGCTTTGGCAAGTTGCTGCAGTGCATCTTGTAGATGGTACACACTGTAGCCTCAGTGCACCTGTGGTGAAAGGAGGGAATGTTTAAGCTGGTGGATGAGGTGCCAATCAAGGGGGCTGCTTTGTCCTGGATGGTGTCGAGCTTCTTGAGTGTTGTTGGAGCTTGTGTGGTGCGAATGTTATTTGCAACCTATCAGCCTAAGCCTGAATGTCGCCAGGTCTTGCTGCATGCAGACTATTTCATTATCTGAGGAGTTGCGAATGGCACTCATCACTGTGCAATCATCAGCGAACATCCCCACTTCTGACCTTATGATGGAGGGAAGGTCATTGATGAAGCAGCTGAAAATGGATGGACCTCGGACACTGCCCTGAGGAACTCCTGCAGCAATGTCCTGGGGCTGAGTTGATTAACTTTCAACCACCACAACCATTTTCCTTTCTGCTAGGTATGACTCCAGCCATTGGAGAGACTTTCCCCTGATTCCCATTGACTTCAATTTTTTTACGGTTCCTTGATGACACACTCGGTCAAATGCTGCCTTGATGTCACCTCACCTTGGGAATTCAGCCCTTTTGTCCATGTTTGAATCAAGGCTGTAATGAGGTCTGGAGCCAAGTGGTCCTGGCGGAATCCAAACTGAGCATCGGTGAGCAGGTTATTGGTGAATAAATGTCGCTTCATATCACTGTTGACGACACTTTCTATCACTTTGCTAATGATTGAGAGTGGAATGATGGGGCAGGAATTGGCCATTCTGGATTTGTCCTGTTTTTTTGTGGACAGGATATACCTGGGCAGTTTTCTACATTGTCAGGTAGATGGCAGTGTTGTAGCTGTACTGGAACAGCTTGGTTAGAGACACAGCTAGTTCTGGATCACAAGCCTTTAGCACGACAGCCGGGATGTTGTCGGGGCCCATAGCCTTTGCTGTATCCAGTGCGCTCTTGATATCTTGATATATTCTGTGACTCTTCCACGGAAGTTACAGCAGATGAGCTGGAGAACCTCTTTGCAAATTCACCTGCTTTGTGTCATGCATATTATGGTTGTATACTTTGTGTAGGCAAATATTGAGTACTTCTACCATGACAATTTGCTGGAGGTTTCCCAATTCCTATGCATTTCTCTCTGGACAGTGGTCGGTCTTTCCGCCACCTCTTCCCATGTGGTGCAGACAATTGTTTTGCAAGGTGGTTGCCGCTCAACCCCAATGAGGTTAAGTTTCTTTTTTGGTGCCTGACCTTGTAGCACCTCAAGGATAGCATCTGCACAAGCTACTGTCTTACTCCTTTCTTCCATCAGCAAAAAAATTCAGTTAACAAAATTACATGCTGCTCCCCTTTAAAAAGCAGCAGCCCTTTCATAGTTGCTACTGCGCAGTTTATTCTTCCCTACAATCAGTGACCTTGTAATAGCACACAAAGTCAGCATGCTGCAAAAGATACGAGTGCTTTGCTTGCCGTGATCCAGTTCCACCAACTCTGCGGAGCAGTTATTCTAATATGATTTGTCTGATTTCGCCAACAGTGGCGAGACCGGTGCAACCGGCATTGGTGGCGTATGGGGAACGTGCTCCCGGCTCCATCCCGCCCTCTTAACGCAATCTTCCATTGTTAAGCCCACCCTGCGAGGTTCCCGGTAAATTAACAGGAAGCGGGTCTGATGACATCATCTGATGAAGGGTCATCAGCTAGTTTCCTTAAAGGGACCATGGCCAACTTTTTTGACAGTTCTTCTGTCAGTGTTCTACAGCATTGAGGTGCTGCAAACACTGACAAGCACTGCACAATGGTGTAAGTGGTTTTGCCCTTGTTGGTTTTGAATCACCCCCCTTACAATAGTTCTAGACCCTGGGAATTATAGTAGTGAACAGAATACTCAATTATAGACAGATTTTTTGGTCTCAACCACCACAATGCTTTTATTCAAGTTAAAGCACACACTTGCTTCCAGTAAAACACACCCTGGTGGCGTAAAACAAACACAGTACGACACACAACACTGGCCCATCTGAACAGGCCCCTATCTCGAAGTACCCACTACTAAAACACCCCTGCTCGGCTCAATAGTGCACCACCGAATCTGTCCAACAGACTGTGCGTATGCCTATGATCTGTGCAGAACCTCCCCACTAAACCCCTTAGGCTTGGTTGGGATACCTGATACCCTTTCACACTATGTGTTGGTCTAAAGGATGTGTGGGCTGGGATAATGCTCACCAGTTACCCCTTTTGCTTGCTCTCCCGATGAGGCGTAACTTCTGGTTTCGTACCAATCTGTGGTATTCAAGTCTCAGTCTCAAGGTCAGCTTCCAGTTGAAATAGCGAGGCTCTCTTTGCTCGTAGGTGAAGGTTTCTTCTCTCCGTCCCAGACGGAGTGTTCGGTCCTTGAATGCGTTGAACGAAGCAAGCAAGTCTAGAAGAGGAGAAAGAGATATGGCAGCAAACTGCTGTCTCTTATACCTGAAAAATGCTTGCTGAATCCTTGCGTCAAAGATTAGTCCTTTGCCTGAGGCAGTCCAACTAAAGAGCAATGAATCACATCTTTGGCCTGTGCCTTTGTTACCGGGCTCTTCCTGGGGATAAAGGCTCCAACGAGCCTGGGTGGCCAAATAGCTTCCTTTGTCCTGAGGTTCCCGTGCTCCGGGGCTCTCAGTCATTTCGATGGCTTGAGCACTGACCAGTTTACCTGATCTCTCACTGATGGGTTCCCATTACATGACAAACAGGTCCTCCATCTGTTTTCAGCCATCCCAGACGATCCCCGCCCACTTGATGTGTATTCCTGTGGAACATGCCTGGGCCTGTCCCAGTCATGCTGTCAGCTCTTCTGAAATATGAAAAAGCAGTGTCCAAAATGTTGAAATCTATGTCGATGTTTATGCCGATGCTTATAAAAGTGCATGGTTGCACCCAGGCTCTCTCATGACTCCCTCCAGATGCTTATGGAGGGAGTCACGGCACGCAGGGATGTTCTCTTTCCTTCCAATGGACGGAAGAGACCATCCCAGGTTGCACATTGCACAGGAGGATGCAAGCAGGGATGTCTTCATAAGGACCTGGCCGCAGTGACGCAAACCTTTCAATGATCTCAGTAGATCACGAAATATTACTGCAAAGTCAGACTCAACCTCATCCTACTGTGCCACACAGCACATCCCCATCACTCTGCCTTCCCTACCCGACTCCTGCACGTCCTTACTCACACCAACTTACCTTGCACCTCCACCCATTCCTCTCTCTCTATCTACATTATCACTTCCCCATCTCACTAGCCACCCCTCACACTCACACTCCTCCTTGTCCAATCCTACCAAATAACAACAGACAAGGGCAGACACTTGGGTCTTTTAGCCAATGTTCATGTAGAGTTTCTGCTAATGTGTTGTCAAACATTGACATCTTTATTTTGAACACTTTGTGTTCTTGGACAGATTTGTGTGCACCTTTGGAAGTGGCTTAATGAGTTGTAGTGAATGGTTATATATAAGGGTACCCTGCACAATGGTGATGAGTGTGAAAGGAATGGCTTGGGCATTGCAGGGATGCTGTATGGTGCTGGTGTGGGCATTGATTTTGCTCATTCTGCTGATTCCACCCAAAAAAAGTGGGCGGGCGATAATATTTTTTCCCGGCGTTAAGCCCATTGGGAAAATAACACTCGCCGATAAGTCTCCTAAAAATGCACGTCAGTTTTTATTTTGTGCCAAAATGGACAATATATGGGCGTTATACATCATTTCAGCAGTAAAATGGGTGTTAAGTGGGCATTAAGCATGCAAAAAAAGTGGAGGTTCTAGCCCCTAGTCTCCATTTTTGAAAATGGGCGTTTCCGCGAGCGATATGAAATGGGCGGCAGAGTTAAATTTTTTTTGACGTTCTGCCATAAAGTGTGGCCGTCCTTAACAATGGCATGGCAACGCTCGATTCCCACATTTCAGGAAGTCAAGGGTCATCATGACATGCGCGGAAGAGGACAGAGAGAGAGAGAGAGAGGAAGCTCAGAGGGACTGAAGGCGTGTCTGGGTGTGGTGTGGCTGCTTTGGGAGGAAGGAGAGAGACTTTAGAGCTTCACAGCAAATAGGCAAACAAAAATTAGCTGTTACCAGCCACCCACCTATTTGCCCGAATTTGGCCTATAATGGAGAGAGAGGGGAGGAGGTATCACAGCACGCTGTGGAGACTGACGCTGGAGAGAGCAGTGAGGTGGGAGAGGAGCATATTGGAGGGCGCAAAGGAGCCAGGAGTTTCTCGGATGAGGCAAATGCCTCTCTCCTGCAGGAGGTCGAGTTACACTGGGGTGATTTGCCGCAGGGAGGGTGTGAGAAGCCCTCCCCAAAGGCCTACCAGAGGATATGGACTGAGATAGCAGAGGTGGTCTCTTCAGCGACCAACGAGGTTCGTGAGGACTAACAATGCCGCAAACAATGGAACGACCTTGTGGGATCCGCAAGAGTAAGTATTACATTGATTTACATGTACTTATGTATTTATATAATTTGATTTGTAACTTGAGTGACCATCAGCAGATGTGAGGTCTTTCACTTTTACCAGGAATGTTTTACTCAAAGCCTGCGGTCTGGTGCACGTCTTTAGGTAAAGAATGATAATTTTCATCATAATCATGATTACATCTGTCGGTTATGTGTTGTATCAATCTCTGTGACATTACCTAGCAATGATAACACACAATGATCTCATGCCATGTCGTCCTGTCACCTTTTACAGAAGAAGCTATCGACGATGAGGTCCATGCAGAGGCAAATGGATGGGGGGCCACCAGTCCCCAGCGACATCACTGAGATGGAGGAGCGAGTGCGAGCACTCATGAGGAAGCACCTCCAGACAGCCATGAACGCATCTGCAGACCTTGAAGTGATGCCACATGAGTAAAGCTTACACAATTGCGTGAGGTAAAGTCAATAGATGCCACACCCACTCATATCCGAACAATATATACGATGGATGATTTCTAAAATTGTCATAGAAATAATGATGGCTTAATGAAAATCATTGCAATGCAAATGTGTTGATGGTCATGAAATGTGATGTCTGCGATGAGTTTGAGAGTGGTGGTGCTTTTGTCGTGCATATGCTGTGTGTAGCGCTGGACTCACCTTATGACCCTAGCACCCATTTCTCCTCTAATAACCTAATTTGTGTTTTGCAGCTCAGCCAGCAGCGTGTCCCAAGACAAGACCACAGAGGCCAGAAGGTGGGGGCGCGGGGCCCGACTCTCCGGACGATCCAACATCTGGTGCTGAGGAGCTCCGATTCTCGCCCGTCAATCCGCTGGGTCTGTTCTCCACGGATGAGAGCGCCGACTTCGAGGAACCTTTGCCACGCTCCAGAAGCCATTCCATCCAAGGCCATCTAGTGGTCCTCCGGTCATTCCCACCTCCACTCTGGAGGTACCCCAACCCCAAGCACCTCACCACAGGGCACCCCATTTGTCCCCAGGGGATCTCGTGGACGCGGCAGGTCTGTTCCACGAACGCTACATGACAGTGGAGAGATGGTACATTGAGGGGGATATCCCGGCAGCTGGCCACCATGACCGAATACATTCCGTGAATGGCGGAGGCACTGGATGCAATAGCCAGGAACACTGCTGCCACAGGCCTCCCAGTGGTCCCCGAGCGTGGCACTCCACCCCTAGGTTCCGCACCACCACTGCATACGACAGATGAGAGCAAGGACCAAGATCCTGTTTCTGCATCAGAGAATGTTGCCCCCTCGGCACCCCCCGCTCCTGTACCCGTGCAACGACCGCATCTGCCTTCATCCCCCCCCCCCCAATGAGACACCACCTGAGGAACTCCTCGGCCAGGCGCCATGGAGCGAGGAGGGGAAGGGGTAGAGGAGGGGTGAAGGAAAGTGAGGTGCATGTCCGTAGGTGATGGCTGTGTTATATCTCCATCTGGGTGTATGCAATTTGTTGCAATGTATGGGGGCTGGGGTCCACCATCCTGCTTTGCCCGCGTATTCTGTGTTGCTGGACATGTCGAACATGTGATTTATGTCAATGGTGGAAAAAGTGGTGTGTGGGCAGGGGTTGGGTGTTATTGCCTATGATACTTATGATTTCAGACCAATGTTGGTATAACATTTTTTTCATTGAACATAACCTTGTTGTGCATTGTCTCAAATAGCTGCACCATTACACACTGGTGATTCCTTAACATGAAAGGGTTAAATACAACTTAACATCAATCAACATTAAACTTTAACTGGCACCAAGGTGATGGGCACCATTGATGTCTGAGCTGCACACACACAGCAGTGTGTCAGCGTTGTCACTCACATCAAAGCTGTTTCAGTCAAATCGTTCAGATATCAGCTGCTCACGTAAGAGTCTTGCAGCTATGTAGCCACCACGGGCCCTTTCCTGCAGTCTGGAGGGGGTCGTGGGCATGGTTGCATAGCCAGCCTGATTGTCTGGTCCTAGGTCAGCACCCAGCCCCTCATCATCCTCTTCCTCTCTCTCCTGAGGTGGAGCATCAGTGCCTTCTGGCTGCAGCGATCTTCCAGAGAAACATGGAGAGCCTACTCAAATTGGTACCACGCACGGTGGTTTTTCAGGACGACATATTGCTCGAGCACCTACAAAACCTGGAGGTGGTCCTGCAGCGACTGGATCGCGTAGGGCTGCGGCTGAAGAGGTCGAAATGCGTCTTCATGGCAACAGAAGTGGAGTTTTTTGGGGAGAAAGATTGCAGCGGATGGCATTCGGCCCACAGACGCCAAGACAGAGGCTATCAGGAACGCGCATAGGCCACAGAATGTCACGGAGCTGCGGTCGTTCCTGGGACTCCTCAACTATTTTGGTAACTTCCTACCGGGGTTAAGCACCCTTTTAGAGCCCCTTGATGTGTTATTGGGTAAAGGTGAGAACTGGGTATGGGGAATAAAACCAAGTAATTGCTTTTGAGAAAGCCCGAAACATTTTATGCTCCAGCATGCTGCTTGTATTGTATCACCCATGTAAAAGACTTGTGCTAGCATGTGATGTGTTGTCATACGGAGTCGGGTGTGTATTACAACAAGCTAACATTGCGGGGAAGTTGCAACCTGTCGCCTATGCCTCCAGGAGCTCGTCTAAGGCCGAGAGGGCCTACAGCATGATTGAGAAAGAGGTGTTAGCGTGTGTGTTCAGTGTAAAGAAAATGCATCAGTACCTGTTTGGCCTCAAATTTGAGCTGGAAACCGATCACAAGCCCCTCATATCCCTGCTCGCTGAAAACAAGGGGATAAATACTAATGCCACAGCCCGCATACAAAGTTGGCACTCACACTATCAGCGTATCCGCCACAGGCCAGGCACCGAGAACTGTGCGGATGCTCTCAGTCGACTACTATTGCCCACCACGGGGGTGGAAATGGCGCAGCCTGCAAACTTGTTGATGGCGGCGTAGCCTGCAGACTTGTTGATGGTCATGGAAGCGTTTGAAAATGATAAATGACCTGTCACGGCCCGCCAGATTAGGACTTGGACCAGACAAGATCCTCTGTTGTTCCTAGTAAAAAACTGTGTTCTGCGTGGGAGCTGGGCCAGCATCCCTGTTGAAATGCAAGAGCTAATCAAGCCATTCCAGCGGCAAAAGGACGAGCTGTCCAGTCAGGCAGACTGCCTGTTGTGGGGTAATCGCGTAGTGCTACCAAAAAAGGGCAGGGAAACATTCATCTCGGATCTCCACAGAACACACCCAGGTATAGTAACGATGAAAGCGATAGCCAGATCCCACGTGTGGTGGCCCAGTATCAACTATGACTTAGAGTCCTGTGTACGGCAATGCAGCGTGTGTGCTCAGTTGAGTAACGTGCCCAGAGAGGCACCACTAAGTTTGTGGTCCTGGCCCTCCAGACCATGGCCAAGCATCCAGGTCGACTATGCGGGCCCGTTTCTCGGTAAAATGTTCCTGGTGGTGGTGGATGCTTTTTCAAAATGGATTGAATGTGAAATAATGTCGGGAAGCACCACCACCGCCACCATTGAAAGCCTGAGGGCCATGTTTGCCACCCACGGCCTGCCTGACATACTGGTCAGTGACAATGGGCTATGTTTCACCAGTGCCGAATTTAAAGAATTCATGACCCGCAATGGGATCAAACATGTCACCTCAGCCCCGTTTAAGCCAGCATCCAATGGGCAGGCAGAGCGGGCAGTGCAAACAATCAAACAGAGCCTTAAACGAGTCACAGAAGGCTCACTTCAAACCCGCCTGTCCCGAGTACTGCTCAGCTACCGCACGAGACCCCACTCGCTCACAGGGGTGCTCCTGGCTGAGCTACTCATGAAAGGGACGCTTAAAACCAGACTCTCGCTGGTTCACCCCAACCTGCATGATCAGGTAGCAAGCAGGCGGCAACAACAAAATGTAAATGATGGTCGCGCCACTGTGTCACGGGAAATTGATCTGAATGACCGTGTATGTGCTAAACTATGGATATGGTTCTAAATGGATCGCGGGCACAGTGATAGCTAAAGAAGGGAGTAGAGTGTTTGTAGTCAAACTAGACAATGGACAAATTTGCAGAAATCACCTGGACCAAACAAGGCTGCGGTTCACAGACTGCCCTGAACAACCCACAGCAGACACCACCTTTTTCGAGCCCACAACGCACACCCAAATGAACAACGACACCACGCCGGACCAGGAAATTGAACCCATCACGCCCAACAGCTCAGCAAGGCCAGGCTCACCCAGCAGCCCTGCAGGGCCAACAACATGCCAGCCCAGCGAGGGCACAGCCAACACACCAGAACAGACATTTGTACCGAGGTAGTCCACCAGGGAAAGAAAGGCTCCCAAGTGCCTCACCTTGTAAATAGTTTTCACTTTGACTTTGGGAGGAAGTGATGTTGTGTATCTGTAAAGCATGCACTCCCATGTTCCGCCACCAGGGAGTGCATCCCCTAAAGTCCCAAGGCATCCCAGCATCCCTTGGGAGCACTGTATATTAGCCGGCCTCTCAGGCCTGTTCCTCACTCTGGAGTGTCTTAATAAAGACTGAGGTCACTGTTACTTTAACCTCCCTGTTTGCAGTCTCATCTGTGTTAGGAACACAATAACTTTAATCTACATATACATTGGGCTAACCAAATTGGTAGCAATAGAATTGTGGAGGATTTCCTGGAGTGTATAAGGGATGCTTTTCTAGACCAATATGTCGAGGAACCAACTAGAGAGCAGGCCATGCTAGACTGGGTCTTGTGTAATGAGAAAGGATTAATTAGTAATCTTGTTGTGCGAGGGTCCTTGGGGAAGAGTAACCATAATATGGTACAATTCTTCATTTAAGATGGAGAGTGACACAGTTAATTCAGAGACTAGGGTCCTGAACTTAAAGAAAGGTAACTTCGCTGATATGAGACGTGAAGTGGCTAGGATAGACTGGCAAATGATACTAAAAGGGTTGACGGTGGCTAGGCAATGGCAGACATTTAAAGATCACATGGATGAACTCCAACAATTGTACATCCCTGTCTGGAGTAAAAATAAAACGGGGAAGACGGCTCAACCGTGGCTAACAAAGAAAATTAAGGATAGTGTTAAATCCAAGGAAGAGGCACATAAATTGGCCAGAAAAATCAGCAAACCTGAAGACTGGGAGAAATTTAGAATTCAGCAGAGGAGGACAAAGGGTTTAATTAGGAGGGGGGAAATAGAGTATGAGAGGAAGCTTGCCAGCAACATAAAAGCTTCTATAGATATGAGAAGAGAAAAAGATTAGTGAAGGCAAACGTGGGGCCCTTGCAGTCAGATTCGGGTGAATTTATAATGCGGAACAAAGAAATGGCAGACCAGTTGAAGAAATACTTTGGTTTGTCTTCACGAAGGAAGGCACAAATAACCTTACGGAAATACTAGGGGACCGAGGGTCTGGTGAGGAGAAACTGAAGGAAATCCTTATTAGGCGGGAAATTGTGTTGGGGAAATTGATGGGATTGAAGGCCGATAAATCCCCGGGGCCTGGTCGTCTGCATCCCAGAGTACTTAAGGAAGTGTCCCTAGAAATAGTGGATGCATTGGTGATCATTTTCCAACAGTCTATCGACTCTGGATCAGTTCCTATGGACTGGAGGATAGCTAATGTAACACCACTTTTTAAAAAGGAAGGGAGAGAGAAAATGGGTAATTATAGACTGGTTAGCTTGACATCAGTAGTGGGGAAAATGTTGGAATCAATTATTAAAGATGAAATAGCAGCGCATTTGGAAAGCAGTGACAGGATCGGTCCAAGTCAGCATGGATTTATGAAAGGGAAATCATGCTTGACAAATCTTCTAGAATTTTTTGAGGATGTAACTCGTAGAGTAGACAAGGGAGAACCAGTGAATGTAGTGTATTTGGAATTTCAAAAGGCTTTTGATAAGGTCCCACACAAGAGATTGGTGTGCAAAATTAAAGCACATGGTATTGGGGGTAATGTACTGACGTGGATAGAGAACTGGTTGGCAGACAGGAAGCAGAGAGTCGGGATAAACGGGTCCTTTTCAGAATGGCAGGCAGTGACTACTGGGGTACCGCAAGATTCAGTGCTGTGCCTCCAGCTATTTACAATATGCATTAATGCTTTGGACGAAGGAATTGAATGTAATATCTCCAAGTTTGCAGATCACACTAAGCTGGGTGGCAATGTGAGCTGTGAGGAGGATGCTAAGAGGCTGCAGGGTGACTTTGGACAGGTTAGGTGAGTGGGCAAATGCATGGCAGATGCAGTATAATGTATAATGTAGATAAATGTGAGGTTATCCACTTTGGTGGCAAAAACAGGGAGGCAGAATATTATCTGAATGGTGATAGATTAGGAAAAGGGGAGGTGCAACGAGACCTGGGTGTCATGGTACATCAGTCATTGAAAATTGACATGCAGGTACAGCAGGCGGTGAAGAAGGCAAATGGCATGTTGGCCTTCATAGCAAGAGGATTTGAGTATAGGAGCAGGGAGGTCTTATTGCAGTTGTACAGGGCCTTGGTGAGGCCACACCTTGAATATTGTGTTCAGTTTTGGTCCGCTATTCTGAGGAAAGACATTCTTGTTATTGAGGGAGTGCAGCGAAGGTTCACCAGACTGATTCCCGGGATGGCAGGACTGACATATGAAGAAAGATTGGATCGACTAGGCTTATATTCACTGGAATTTAGAAGATTAAGAAGGGATCTCATAGAAACATACAAAATTCTGACGGGACTGGACTGGTTAGATGCAGGAAGAATGTTCCCATTGTTGGGGAAGTCCAGAATCAGGGGTCACAGTCTAAGGATAAGGGGTAAGCCATTTAGGATCGAGATGAGGAGAAACGTCTTCACTCAGACAATTGTGAACCTGTGGAATTCTCTACCACAGAAAGTTGTTGAGGCCTGTTCGTTAGATATATTCAAAAGGGAGTTAGATGTGGCCCTTACAGCTGAAGGGATCACAGGGTATGGAGAGAAAGTGTACTGAAGTTGCATGATCAGCCATGATCATATTGAATGGTGATGCAGGCTCGAAGGGCCGAATGGCCTACTCCTGCACCTATTTTCTATGTTTCTATGAGCTGCTGCGGTAACAATTTTGTAGTGGCATATGCTCCCTGTGCCCTCTGTTGTGGTGTTGGGGGGGTGGGTTGCTGCCATGGGTTCATCTGGAAGCTCCTCCTCATCCTCCTCCCCTTCATTTTCCTCTTCTTCCTTCTCCGTCTCCTGCAATCTCTCCCCAGGTGGTCCCACAGTCCCCTGTGGCAATTCCAAATCCCAGATGATTGCTAAATTATGCAACATGTAGCACACCACTGTGAACTGAGCAACCTGGTATTGCAGCCTGCCTCCCGAGTGGTCCAAGCATCGAAAGCACTGCTTCAGCACTCTAATTGTCTTTTCGATATTACATGTGGCTCTTACTATATCGTTGTTCGGCTTCTGTCTGAGGGTTTCGCAGGGGGGGTCAAGAGCCAGATGGTGAGGCCGTACCCTTTGTCCCCCAGCATCCAGCATTTACCTTGTGGCTCAGACTTGATGCTCCCTGGAAAGTTGGCATTCACTGCCATTATGCGCTGTGTATGGTCATATACGAGCTGCATGTTGAGGGAGTGAAATCCTTACGGTTTCGCTACACCTCCGCCTCCTGTAATGGTGCTCACAGGGCAATGTGGGTACAGTCAACAGCACCTTGCACCTTGGGGAAGCTGGCAATGCGTGCAAATCCCAAAGCCCTGTCACTCTGTGCCTCCCTGGTCATTGGGAAGTTTATAAATTCCATCCAACATGCATACAGTGCTTCGGTTATCTGTCGAATACACCTATGAGTAGCATACTGAGAAATAGAGCATGTGTCCCCAGCGGATGCCTGAAAAGAGTCACATGCGTAAAAGCAAAGTACTGCAGTTACCTTCATCTCGACAGAGAGTGCAGTAATGTTGGTGGTACTGGGCTGCAGGTCTGCCTTAGTGAGCTGGCAAATCTCATTGATCACCTCTTTTTGGAAGCGCAGCCTTCGAACGCACTGTCGATCGGTCAGGTCCAAGTATGAACGCTTCACCCTGAAAATCCTTTGCGGGTAAGGCCTCCTCCTCCTCCTCATCAGTCTGCGACCTCCTCTATTACCCTGATAACTCTGCTCAATAAACCTTCTCACATCTGGATCTTCCATTCGAACGGTAGTCAGCAAAACAGGCTGAGATAGTACAGGCCCCATTCTTTTTAAATCTCCAGAATATTTTTCAATGAAAAAAAATATCTGAAATGCCGTTGATCTTAATAAGTTACTCAGTAGCAATAAAAATACCTTTTCCACTATAAATCGCACTGTAAAGTCATTGTTCACCTCAGAAATACAGAGGTGCTGCTTTAGCTGACTGTTCCCGATTAAAAATGGCGGCTCCGAGCACTCCGCGCACTTACCATCGCGTAAAACCACCTTTTCTAGGACGGTATGCAGCTCCGGTGGCATGTCAGCGGTATGCGCTGAAAATCGGACTTTTTGGGCGGTATGCAGGCGGTCCTGCATGGCGGACGGTGTGCCGTGATGAATATTCCGCCGAGCGGTATGTCGCCGGTATGTTGGGCGGTAAGCGGGCGGTATGCGGGCGGTAGGGGGCGGTATGTCCATGAATTTCAGGCCCAATACCTTTACAGCAAGAGGCTCATCACCTCAACGTACCAAAAGCCAGCGCCATGATTCCAAGGAAGGCAAATAACCAACTCCACCAAGAAGCTCATTAGCACAAGGTCATATAAGTTGTGGAAGTATTGCTAACAGTCAGCACATAGATTATAATCTATCCAATAGACTGTCTGATGATATTAACTTGTCATCTATCTAAGGAGTTAATCCTAATTTACTTTTACCAATTTACTGTAGTCTCAAGCACTGATCGCAACTACAGTTTGAGAATCAGTGATCCAGTTAATGCTGAATTACGGTGATCTACCTTTACAGCGTCTATTATACATTTTGTTAGGTAACGCTATTTATTATTTGTTATTGAAATTGCCAGATGACTCTGTCTATAACTATTTATATTTACTAATTATGTATATACTAATATTTAAATTTGAGTAGTAATTATGATTTTGATTTTGAAGTTTGTGCATGACTATGGGTTAGACTTCCACTTTTGTGCAGATCGGCCAAAAATGGGCATTATTTCCAGCATGGGCGGCAAAAATGGGTTTTGAGATCACCGGAATATCGCTCATTTTCAAAACCCTAAGGGCTAGACTTTCCACTAGGTTTTGGGCGATATATGGGCCATAGATGGGCGATGTGAAGTGGAAAGTCTAGCCCCAATTTTCCATTTTTGAAAATGGGTGTTACCGCGAGCGATGTGAAATGGACGTCAGCGTTAAATTTTTTTGACCTTCTGCCGTAAAGTGTCACCAACCATAGCAACGGCATAGCAACGCTCGTTTCCCGCATTTCAGGAGGTCAGGGGTCATCATTACATGCGCATAAGAGGAGACAGAGAGAGGGGGAGCAGAGAGGGACTGAACATGCGTGTGGGTGTGGTGTGTGCTTCTTTGGCTGTTGTGGGAGGCACAAGGGAGATTCGCCAGCAGCAAAAAGCCTACTAAGCACAAAGATGGCAGTTGGCACTGAGTTTTTGTGGAAAAAATAATATTTAACATGAAAGGAATGGAGGAGATGACCCAGCATGCTGTGGAGACTGAGGACGCTGGTGAAAGCAATGAGCTGGGAGAGGAACAATTGGGAGAACGCAAAAGAGCAAGGCGGTTCTCGGATGAAGCAAATGCCACCCTCATGCAGGAGATCGAGTCACGCTGGGATCAATTGACCCAGGGAAGGTGTGGGACGCCCACCCCAAAGGCCTACCAGAAAATATGGGCCGTGATAGTCGAGGTGGTCTCATTGACGACCAATGAGGTGCGTGAGGGCAACCAATGCCGCCAGAGTAAGTATTACATTTCTTTACATGTACTTATATATTTATATAATTGGAATTGTAAGTGTAATAAGTGATTAAAATCAGATGTGATGTCTGGGAAGGTTGTACTTAAAGCCCGCGGTCACGGTGTATGTCTTTAGATGAAGAATAATCATTTTCATTATAATCATGATTACGTCTGTCGGTTATGTGTTGTATCAGTCTCTGTGACAGTACCTAGCAATGATATCACGCAATGATCTCATGCCATGTCGTGCTATTGTTACTTTTTACAGAAGAAGCTTTCGAGGAATAGGGCTGAGCAGAGGCGAACGGGTGAGGGGTCACCAGTCATCATCGACCTCACCGACATCGAGGAGTGGGTGCTGGCACTACTGGGGACCCACCCCCGGTCGGCCACGCAAGCAGCAGCAGAGCCTGATGTGCTGTCACGTGAGTAAAATATACACCATTGCCTGATGTAAAGGCAATAGATGCTAAACCCACTCATATCCGACCAATATTATATGATAGATGAATCATAAAATTCTACTCTTAAATAATGATGTCCTCATGAGAATCATTACAATGCAGAATTTGGTGATGGTCATGAAATGTGATGCCTGTGATGACCTTGATAGCGGTGTTGTAATGTTTTGTCGTGCATATGCTGTGTGTAGAGTGGGACTCACCTTGTAACCCAAGCACCCCCTTCTCCTCTAATAACCTCATTTATGTTTTGCAGCTCAGCCAGCAGCGCGGCCCCGTACAAGAACACAGAGCCTAGAAGCTGGGGGCACGGGTATGGACTTGGCGAACTTTCCTCCATCTGGTGCTGAGAAGCACTGAATCTCGCCCGTGCTGGGTCCCTTCTCAACGGATGACAGTGCCGACTTCGAGGAGCCTGCATCCTCAACCTTCATAATCCAGTCGACACCGATGACATCTAATGCTCCTGTGGCCATTCCCACATCCACCGTGGAGGTACCGGGCCAAGGCACCTTGCCACAGGGGACCCCAGGTGTCTCCAGGACGGCGCCGACTAAGCGTAGGTTGGTTCGATGCAGCAGGTTTGCTCCACGAGCGGCAGATCTGAGCGGGGACATCGTGCACTTGTCCAGGAGGAGTGTTGACATAGGTCAGCAGATCCAACAGACATGGGGGGGGGGAACATATCCCTCCAGTTGGCCAGCATGTCCGCCACCATGACGGAGTACGTGCCGCAGATGGAGGAGGTCCTGAAGCTGATAGCCAGTAACACTGGTGGCAGAGGTCTCCCAGTGATCCCGGAGCGCGGCACTGCACCACAAGGTGCCCGCCTTGGGACCATCCTTTCCTGTGTCCGTCCAAGCAGCGTTCTGCCGTCATCCCCCCACCCCCAATGAAGCAGCGCCTGAGGAGCTCCTCGGCCAGGCGGCTTAGAGTCAGGAGGGGAAAGGGAAGCGGTAGAGCTGGGGCGGAGAAGCGGTGGGGCGGGGAAGGAAAGTGAGGTGCATGGCCGCAAGTGTTGTCTTGGGCATATTTTTATGTTGTTGGTGCTATTTTGATGGGAGGGTCGGGGGAAGAGGCAAGGGAGCTACCTTGCTGGTTTGCATTTGTGTTCTGTGTTGCTGGAAATGGTGACCAATCGAATGATGTAAATGTGCTAAATTTGTTGTGGGGTGGGGTGGAGTGTTTTTTAGTTATAATTATGATTTCACACAAATGGTTGGATTAAGCATTCTTACCTCGACTTGCCCGACACCACCTGCCTTCGGAGACTGCGCTTCCACAAAGAGGTTATCACTGATGTATGTCAGCTGATAAGGGCAGATCTGCAGCCTGCCAGCACCATCATTACTGCACTGTCCGTCGAGGTCAAAGTCACCGCGGCACTGTCATTCTACGCCTCGGGTTCTTTTCAGGCCACAGCTGGCGACATTTGCGGACTTGCTCAGCATGCCACACATCGCTGCATTAGACAGGTAACTGAAGCCCTGTATGCATGCAGGAGGGACTTGATCAGCTTCCCTATGACCAGGGAGGTACAGAGTGAGAGGGCTCTAGGATTCTCCAGAATTGCAAACTTCCCCAAGGTGCAGGGAGCAATAGACTGTACGCACATAACAATGCGGGCACCTTTTCAGGATGCTGAGGTTTTCAGGAACCACAAGGGATTCCACTCCCTGAATGTCCAGCTGGCTGTCAACCACCAACAAATTATACTGGCATTGAATGCTCAATTTCTGGGCAGCATCCATGATGCGCATATCCTGCATGAGAGCACTGCATCTGACTTGTTTAACAATGAGCCACAAGGTCAATGCTGGATGCTTGGTGACAAAGGATATGGCCTCGCCACCTGGCTGATGACCCCTCTGCGTGACACCCACACCGAGGACGAGAGGCGATATAACGAGAGCCACAGAGCAACTCGCAATATCGTGCAGAAAACCATTGGCGTGCTGAAGCAGCACTTCAGATGCCTGGACCACTCAGGAGGCGAGCTCCAATATCACCCTGAGCAGGTAGCTCAATTCATGGTGGTCTGCTCCATGCTACACAACTTGGCTATCAGGAGGGGACATGAATTGCCTGATGAGTTTGACAGTCCACCTCACCAGAGAGAGAAAGAGGAGGACAAGGAGGCGGACGCTGACATCGGGCCAGACAATCAGGCTGACGCTGAAGTCATGCCCCTGCTCCCCTGCAGACCGCATGAATGGGCCCATGGTGGCATGATAGCTGCAAGAGCCTTACATCAGGAGCTCATCAATGATCGCTTTGCCTGAGTTATTTACAAGGCTGACACACTGCTGGGTCTGCAGGTCATACATCAATGGTGGACATCACCTTGGTAACAGTTAAATTTTAAGTTGATTGAAGTTAAATGTGATTATACCCTTTGATGTTAAGGAATCACCAGCGTGTAAAGGTGTAGCTATCTTAGCCAATGTGCTGCAAGATTTGGTTAAATAAAAAACATTTAAACCGAACATTAGTCTGAAATCATTAGTATTTCTGTACAAACCAATCCTCCCCCCCCCCCCCCCACAGCTTCTCCTCCCCACCTCTACCCCTTCTCCTTCTGACTCCAAGTCGCCTGGCCGAGGAGATCCTCAGGCGATGCTTCATTGGGAGGGGGGCGGCAGGGTGGATTGCCAAAGCGCTGCTTGGATGGATATGGGAGAGGATGGTCCCGAGGTGGGAGTGTGCTCCGAGCCATAAGGAAGATGTTGCTGCTGGCTCTCACATGTGGTTGGCAATGGGGGTGCGTCACCTTTGGGTGCAGTGCGGCGCTCCGAACCAATGGGAACCCTCTGCCAACAGTGTTCCTGGCTAACAGCTCCAGGGCCTCCTCCATCCCTTCTGTTGAAGAGCGTTTCTATAGAGCAAAGGCACCTGTGGTATAATGTTAGAATTAAATATATGTGTGTGTAAAATGGTGGCAGGATATATATAAAGATGGCTGCCAGTGATTCAGCAAAGCACTAAGGGAGTGTAGCTAGCAGAATTGACCACATTCCTAGTTACTGATAACTGTCGTTCCTCACACAGGAATACACACAAAAGACAAACTCAGCAGATGTCTTTAATCAACAGACCTCCAGGCTCCAGATAAGATGTCCCGGTAGAATGATAGAACAATAGTACTCCTGTAACAGGATTAAAATAATAAAACTACACAGACAGCACTCAAGGACAGTAAGATAAGGGGGGCCTGGACAATGTCACAAGACCATGAGTAACCCTTAGTAACACACGAAGCGATCACGCGGCCACCTGATGTTTAGAGACCAATTCTATTGGCCTAATTGAATCTATATGTAATCTATAATCAATGTGATTGGATATGTCCAGCCGAAATGGGCTGAAGTAGCTGTAGTAAACTGTTGTAAAACATATAAATATCCATGAAATCTCCTGTTCGGTGGAGAGAAGTGCTTGGATGAACCAGTGGCTTCATCTCCCCGCCGGCGTAATAAACCATTTTGATGTATGGAACCGATCCAGAGTGACGAGTGATTCTTCCAGAAAACATTCGCGCTAACAAATGGCGTAGTCGGCGGGATATTGCAGAGGCCGTTGGGGACACCCCTGGAGAGACCGGGTGAATATAAGTCTGTGTAAAAATAGCAGGGTGCTGGAGGTGAACGCACAGGTTGATCGACACAGGTGGATGGTCCAGTATCTCACACACCTAGCCTGAGCCTGAATTAAGAGGACTTAGTCCCACGTGACGGCCAGGATCAAGTAGGCGTAGAGAACCCCCCTGAGACCATAGGATCGTGAGACCAAGCAACACCTCCTGGAAGGGAATTGGCAGTTGATCCCAGGGGGAAGGGACCAGGTGGTGTCGGGAGGCCGATGCAATATCCAACCTGCGAGAAGGGTCGGACCATCAGGCAAAACGGTGGTAGGTAGTCGTTAAGGAGACGTAGGGCACTGCGGAAATTGCTTAAAGATGCTTTAAGAATTGACTAAGTTTGTGTAATAACAGACTTGTGACCTGACAGTAGCTAGAGACAGTCTACTACAAGTTGCGCTGGGCAAAAGCGGACCTCTGAGAGTAAGATTCCTAACGAGCTAATCATACCAAATATGGGCAATGTAACAACAAAACTCAAGTGGGGGCCAGAAGGGTCCCTTACCCACCACTTGGCGGAGAAACAGAAAAAGATGATCGCCCGAATGATTACATCAGGCTGGAGACCCCACGACTCGCTGGAAGAACAGTGAGTGGTGGAAACAGGAGAAGAAAGATAAAGACGAAAAAGCCTTGATCCTGATCCTCCGGGCCCATATAATACTGACAGGAAAAGTAAACCAATATATAAAAAATAAAAGGGAGCAGGTAAATGTCATGTCTGGACGGACTGTCTTGCCTACCCTAACAAAGGGGGTGGAGCACCACCTAGTGAGGAAGACATTGACTGGGGACTCCCAGACGAAGGGATGGATGGGTATGATCGGGACGAAGGTGGTGCCCTGCCCCCTCCATATGCCCCGACGTACCCAGCCAAAGCAGCCCCAAAAAAACTAGAGTACATACCAGGGACCCCAGCGCGACGCCCTGGACAAGGAAGACTGGGACGAGCCGCTCGACCCCCGCAAGTAAAAATGACATACATATCCCTATCTCCCGAGGATACAAAGCAGCTGCTGGACAAATTACCCGTCCTGGTACCCCGGAGTAGCAATGCAGTTTTCTGGCAAAAAATCAAAGAAATGCGCATTTGCCACCAACTCCACAGCCGGGACATAGTGGGATTAGTTAGGACCAAGATGCCTGAAAACTACTGGGCGGGTTACCCGCAGCTTATAGGGACGGGGTTTGGTGTGAGGACCTGTCCACTGACCAGCAACAGCAGGAAATAGCAGCATTTAAAGTAGAAGTTACAACAGCCTTAGGGCAGGTCCCCATGAATTGGAATTCGATAGTAGGAGTAACACAAAAGGAAGGCGAGGGAGCATAGGAATATGGAACTAGGAAATTTGAAGCCTTCTTAGTACATAGTGGAGTGCCAAATGTAGATAGGCAGAACCCAGCCTTTGTACAGCTGTATAAAGACAGGCTAAGCCCCGCACATCAAATTATACTGAAAACAGGGCTAGTGGCATTTAACAATTATGACGATCTAGAAAACTGGGCCACCACGGTAAATAATCAGCAGAAATCTAAAGTGGCAGCCAACACCACAGAAACCTGTGTAGCAGCTGCCACAAAGGCACGGGAAGTGTGTTTTAATTGCCACAAACCGGAACACCGCCGTGTGGAGTGCCGTGTAGAGTACAAAGCCCCACAGCGAGAGATTCGCAAAAAGTGCCGGAACATTATACAGCAGCTAACCCAGCAACAGGCGTGGCCCCAGTGAATCGCATCGGCCCCCAACCAGGGACACGACCCTCGTATGTGGGTCAACGCATCGTTAGGGGGCCGGCGGTGCGACATGTTAATAGATACGGCTGCATCGGTGTCCCTGACCAACCTTGACCTGCCCACAACCCAACGATTGATTATTATACAGGGAGTGGAAGGAAGCCAAGCCGTTGCATATCAGAGTGAATACCAATTACTAGAAGTAGGCGGGATTATGTTACCGGTACAGTTCTGGGTATGTCCAAACCCGGAGGGTACCATATTAGGAATAGATTTGTCAAATGAGTTAGGCACGATAGTAGACGTCCGAAATAGACAAGTAATTTGGACGGCAAAAAAGGGACAGAAAGACAAAATCACCGGAAAATGGGTCCCCGTGAGGAATGTAGCCACCGTAGGTAGTGCGGCTAGGTTAACTAGGGACTGGACTAAAGATGGGATGTTAAGCTCTGCCTGATAATTGGGTGAAAGACAAACAGGACTGCGGACTTATTAATATATTACCAGAGAAGATTATAGGGCCAACTCACCCTCCCCACAAGCAGTACCGGATTAAACCTGAAGCCATAAGGGCCACTGAGATCATCATAAAAGACCTGGCAGACAAGGTATATTAAGACAAACAGTATCAGTCACGAACTCCCCAATGTGGCCGGTGAAAAAGCCCGATGATAGCTACCGATTAACCATAGACTATACAGCCCTGAATAAGTGACCCCCAAAGAACACCCAATCATAGCCAGTCTGGCCACGATCTTTAACGGTCTGAGTCCGGAACACAAGGTCTTTACCGTTCTAGACATTGCTAATGGATTCTGATCGATCCCATTGGATCCCAAGTCCCAGGAAAAGCTCGCTTTCACTTCCCAGGGCAAGCAGTACCCATGGACCCGACTCCCTCAAGGATTCCACGATAGCCCAAACATTTTCCATCGAGTCATGAGTAGGGCCCTGGAAGAATGCGATCTAACACCGTACAACAGTACGATCCTACAATACGTGGACGACATTCTCATAGCCTCATCAAATGACTGAGAGCATCTGGACGCCCTAACATTATTGAGAACATTAGGGAAGGCAGGATTTAAGATAAATCCGAGGAAAGCACAAATTGGACAGGCTAGAGTACAATACTTGGGGCACGACATTAGTCAAGAAACTAAGACTCTCCCGGCAGATCGAAAAATGCCGATTGCCGACACGTCTCGACCCACCACGGTGCGGGGCGTACGGCGGGTGATGGGGCTGTTCAACTATTGTAGGAGTTTCATTCCCCAGTTCGCAACAATTGCAGAACCCATTCAGCGTTTAGTCAAGGGCGGAAAACCCGGAACAGATCAGGTGGAATGGGGAGTGGAACAGGAAGAAGCCTATGAGCAATTAAAGGCTGAGCTGCTGTCAGCCCCTGCTCTAAAATTACCAGACATGTCCAAACCATTCCACGTGTATTACAACCTGGAGGGGGGCTTTTACAGTGCAGTAGTGACCCAAGAAAAGGGGGTGCAATGAGACCTGTAGCATATTACTCCACACAAGAGTCCCCGATAGTAAAGGGACTCCATCGATGCGTAGCTGCTCTCAATTGTGCAGCATGGGCTGCGAGAGTATGTGAGCCCGTGACCATGTTCAGCAGTTGGTTATACACACTAAGCATACTATAGTGGAATTGCTGAAGACTGGAAGGTTAAAAACGGTGTCAGATGCCTGATGGGCTACTTGGGAAGCAGTATTGATACCCAAAGATCAATCAGTACAGATAATAAGGGACGTAGGATTTAACCCAGCCGAAGGAATAGTGACTGAAGGCGAGCCCCACTAGTGTCAGATAGAGATAGATCAGGGAGAGGAGGGAGAAATAGCCGATGAACCCCTGACCGACCCCGACCTGACCCTTTGCGTCGATGGATCACAGTATCAGCTCAGGTAGCCGAACTTGTGGCGCTAACAGAAGCCCTAAAACTAGCGGAGGGAAAGCGCGTGAACATCTTCACGGACAGTCGATGCGCGTTTGGGGTGGTTCACGACTATATGACAGCCTGGAATAGACGGGTATATATAACATCGGGAGGGGGACATATTAGACACGAGAATGTAGTCCGAGAACTAGTAAAAGCCGTCAAACTGCCTCTTACAGCGGCTGTAATAAAAATCAAGGCTCACCAGAAGATCGAAAGCAAAGAGCAACGGGGAAACATGCTAGCAGATCAGGCAGCCCGAAGCGCTGCGGTAAAGGCTGAGCCTCAAACTATCTCAGTAGCCATGATAGGGCCAGAGGAACTGAATATTCAGAAAGTACAGGAGGAAAGTAGCCCAGAAGAACAGTTCAAGTGGGAACAACAAGGGCCGGTAAAGGGGGGAGACGGTGTATGGAGAAAGGGAAGACAGGTAGTGGCCCCACCATCTATTCAGACCGAGCTACTCAAACTACACCATGAACCGGACCATACAAGGCGGGATGGGACATTAAGTCGTTTAACAAAGGACTAGTGGTGGGCCGGAATAGGACGAGACATAGCGAAGCATTGCCAGCACTGCTTGATATGCGCGCAACATAATCCCGGGAAACCTAGAAAGGTTAAATTGGGACATCAGCCGCGTCCTAAAGGCCCGTGGGAAAACATTACAGATTGATTTCACCGGACCGTTACCCAACAGCAGGGGGAAGAAATATTGTTTGGTAATCATCGATCAGTTCACCAGATGGGTGGAGGCATACCCCACTCGGGATTGTGGGGCCACCACCGTGGCCCGTATTCTTGCCTTCGACATAATCCCACACTGGGGGGCTACCCCTCCAAATTAATTCTGACCAAGGCACACACTTTACAGGACAGGTCATGAAATAGGCGTGCGGACTATTAGGGATTCGGCAACGGTTCCATATCCCCTATCACCCCCAAAGTTCAGGAATGGTGGAACGCACGAATCGTACTCTTAAGACGACAATCACTAAGGCAGTAGCTGAGACAAGAAAGGGATGGGTGGACGTTCTACCCTGTATATTAATGAGGCTTAGGGCCACCCCAAATTGAACAACGGGTCTGACCCCTTTCGAACTAATGACCAGTAGAGCCACGAAATTCCCTGAGAATGTAATAGTGGGAGGTGAAGATATGGGACCCTTACGAGATCGCATTAAACAATATTTTAAACAATTAGATTCACAGTTAAAAGAATTGCGACAGGACGTGAGGGACCAGCAGACCATACGTGACCTCGAGACCCAAGACCAGGGCACGACCGAACCTCACCTGCCACAGGTAGGGGACAAAGTCTTGGTACAAGTCACCCCTGAACGCACGGGATTTGCCCCAAGGTGGACTGGGCCCTATATCATAATCTTAACTAGTGACACCTGTGCATGTATTGATATGAAAGGAAAGGGCCGGTGGAAGCATTGGTCCCAGTTGAAGAGATATAACTAAAACCAAGTCGGACCCCGAAATAGTAACCCTCAGGGAGACCGCCTGGTATGCTGCTAAATATCAGGAGCGGCAAAACACATTAAAGGATGGAATGTTTGCAGGCATAATGGTGGCCTTAATATCGGTAGGAGTATGGATGGTATTTAGATGGGTTACTGAGCAAGCTCGAGTTCGACCTGCATTAGTACAGGACCGACGACCACACTGACGAGGACAGGTAGCGATAGAGATGGTACGGCTATAAAAAGTATGGATAACCTCATCTTCACCTCTAATTCCTCTAATTTTATAGAGCAACCTCGGCGCGAACAAATCAGTACCTAATACCTGGTGATGACCAGGCTGTCTGTTTAAAGTTTTCAGATAAACCACTCACCGAGATGGAATTGCAGCGGCCACTTCAGCTCTGTAGCATGATACTAGGGATCTCGACACTCATACAAGCATCAGATAACTCGGATGGACTACGAGGGATGCAGCAAACGCAGGAAAGACATACTTACCCGAACTATGGGATGTTTTTTAACTTAACTGCCGGAATAAGCATCCTAGCAGCCAAAGACTCGAGCAAGGACAGAACTTATTTTAATGCTTGGCTGCAGGTACACTCGAGCAAGGACACAGTATGCGTGCACTGCTCCACTAATACCAGGGTCAACTGTATCAGAAGAGAGGAGGCCTGGGGACCCGATAAGTGTACTTTCGGGATAATTTGCACGCCCCGTCAAGCCCAACCGGCAGGCACTTACAGAAAGGGGGTGGGGGTGTGTGGCTATTATGAGGAGGTAGGGGCAGCCGTTGTATCTTTGTACGTATGCTTTTCACCTCCTCCGATGTTGCGCCCCATAACGACCCCCACCTCACCCGAAATCTTAACATGCCCCCCAACCACAACGGGACCGCAGAACGGGATTGTATTACTTAACGAAGGTGAACTATTATATGATAATGTCAAGCATGAAATTGTGCCGGTTCTGATCAATATCTCAGGCATACAAATGCCGGAATATTGTATGGAACAGGCAAGGAATATGTATAGTTTATTAAGTAAGGTTGTAATGCAGCAGGCTGCCGATGCCATGGGCGCCAGTATGTTCCGAGGACAAGAGCAGGTGCGTAGGAATAAGAGAGGAATAGTTAATGATGCTGCTACCAGTTTTAATACCGGAACCTCCATAGTAAACTCACTGGATATACAAGGGCTGAATGAAAAAGTGGAACACTTAAAGGGGTGATGAAATTACTAGAGCGGGCAGAGCAGAATCAGAAAGACCAAGCCGACCTAGGAAGGGAAGGCATGGAGATACAGCTAGATGGAATTTCAATAATCGAGACACATGCCAAAACAATTAATCGCCTAATTGACAGAGAAAAGGAAGATGCCGGAAAGCTCTGGCAGGGGCAACTCTGTCACGTTATGGTTTATGGGTGGTGGGACAGATACGACACAACCTCGATCAGATCCAAAGGGGGGAGGTACCAGACTGGATAGACAGCTCACATCTGGCTCAGCTAGCCAAGCTGATGGGGACACTGGACAACTGCACTCTAAAGGGACTAACCAGAGTATACCCAGTGATCCCAAACTGCCAAATGGGCAAAGTTGCCAGAGTGGGGATTGTCTTGATGATCCCTATAGTCACACAAGACTCAGGTCCATTTCCCCTTTATCAACTGGAGAATATCGGGGTCGTTCGTGACAATGCCTCCCTCCGTTACTACTTAACTGCAGTCTCCGCTATCCGTAGAGATAGCACGCTATGCGGCGTCTCCCTGACAGGGTGCAAACAAAAGGGCGAGATCACAGTGTGTCCCCACCCAGTGGGACAGGGAGAACTAGATGAGTGTGGTTTTAATCGAACCGATGGATGCGTTCTGGAAATAGTACCTACCCCTACACATTTTGCCCGGGCCGGGTACGGAGGCAAAGGGAGACACTGTGTCTCCACCACGGAACGTTCATATCGGTATAACGGCTTGCAATGCCAGATCCCGCAACCAAACTTCTGCTTTACACCCCTACGACCCATTACTATAGGGCAAGCCCATATTATCCAAGTTAGACGGTGAGGTATCGAAATCATTAACGTTACCGATCAGCTCCATGATCACCTGCAGGACAACGACGAGCCAGAGCAGGCTCCTATTCCACATTTAGCTGAAGTGTTAAGGAAACTAAGACTCAGAGTAGGCCAGTCTGTCAAACTCTACCACCAACGACAGACAAAGATTGAAATACTGGAGAAAGACACCGACACAGAGTTTCAGGATGAGAGTTGGTGGAGGAGGGTTTGGAACTGGGGGATGAATGTCAACATCCACCCCTGGATTCGAATAATATCACAAATACTGGTCGCCAGCTAGTCCTAGCATTAACATGGGGTGTCATGGCTTGCCGGTCCTGCAGATACTATGCACAACAACGGAGGTTTAACACCAGAGCTCAGATAAGCAAGGAAGACTGTGTAACAGATGCAAAGGGCAATTCGAACTATATCAATTTGATCTAAGCAACTGGGACTCCTGAAATCACATGACTGGCCAGCACGTTGAGGCAGGTGATACAAAACATAAATAATATAAATTAGTGTCGGTTTAAGGGGCTAAGATTAGCCCCTTTACCGAAAGGGGGGATTGTTGAAGGGCGTTTCCATAGAGCAAAGGCACCTGTGGTATAATGTTAGAATTACATTTTTGTGTGTGTAAAATGGTGGCAGGATATATATAAAGATAGCTGCCAGTGATTCAGCAAAGCACTAAGGGAGTGTAGCTAGCAGAATTGACCACATTCCTAGTTACTGATAACTGTCGTTCCTCCCACAGGAATACACACAAAAGACAAACTCAGCAGATGTCTTTAATCAACAGATCTCCAGGCCGCAGACAAGATGTCCTGGTAGAATGATAGAACAATAGTACTCCTGTAACAGGATTAAGATAAGGAAACTACACAGAGACAGCATCCAAGGACAGTAAGATAAGGGGAGCCTGGACAATGTCACAAGACCATGAGTAACCCTTGGTGACACACAAAGCGATCACGCGGCCACCTGATGTTTAGAGACCAATTCTATTGGCCTAATTGAATCTATATATAATCTATAATCAAGGTGATTGGATATGTCCAGCCGAAATGGGCTGAAGTAGCTGTAGTAAACTGTTGTAAAACATATAAATATCCATGAAATCTCCTGTTCGGTGGAGAGAAGTGCCTGGAAGAACCAGTGGCTTCATCTCCCCGCCGGCGTAATAAACCATTTTGATGTATGGAACCGACCCAGAGTGACGAGTGATTCTTCCAGAAAACACTTGCGCTAACACCTTCCATGTTATATCTTATTTGTTGGACAAAAACTTGGTGCCAACTATGTTCTTGGTGCTTAGTGGGCTTTTTGCTGCTGGTGAATCTCCGTTGTTCCTCCCACAACAGCCGATACAAGCACACACCACAGCCACACACTTGCTTTCAGCGTCTCTGAGCTCCTTCTAACTCTGTTTCCTCTTCTGCGCATGTCATGATGACCCCTGACCTCCTGAATTGCAGGAATCAAGCGTTGCCATGTCGTTGCTTAAGACGGCCACACTTTACGCGGAGCAGGCTCGAGGGGCTAGATGGCCTACTCCTGTTCCTAATTCTTATGTTTACGGCAGAAGGTCAGAAAAATTTTACGTTACTGCCCATTTGATATCGCTTGTGGTAACGCCCATTTTCAAAAATGTAAACTAGGTCTTTTGAGAATGGCCAAGAAGCCGGCGATCTAAAAACCCTTTTTTACCGCCCACGCCGTTAATAACGCCCATTTTTGGGCGATAAGCTCAAAAGTAGAGGTTCTAGCCCATAGATTTAAACACAGTGGTAGGGGATTGAGAGAGGATTTGAGGAGAAATGTTTCACCCAGAAGTTGGTGGGGGTCTGGAAGTCACTGCCTGAAAGGGTGGTAGAGGCAGAAACCCTCATAGCATTTAAAAAGTACTTGGATATGCACTTGAAGTGCTGTAACCTACAGGGCTTCGGACCAAGAGCTGGAAAGTGGGATTAGGCTGGATAGCTCTTTGTTGGCCGGCACAGATACAGTGGGCCGAATGGACTCCTTCTGTGCTGTAAATTTCTATGATTCACCCTGTCTACTTCTGGTTTTAACGGAGGCGGGATAAGTGGCAGGCAACCTGCTTCAAATGAGGCGGTCATCTAGTTAAATATTATAATGAGGCTGGAAGCCTCTGCTTTAACCTCCAATTTGAATTTAACTTTAGCTGGTCGGGCCTTGCAGGTGTTGTGAAACCCGCCAGCTAATGCAAGGCGAGGAGCACTTGTAAATTATGGTTTTAGAGCTCAAAATAAACCACAAAAAAAACTACAAAAATAAAACAAAAAAAAACACAAAAAAAAGGGCCTTGGGAAATGTTTGTCGTGTCCCCCAGATCGGGGGAGGGGGGGCACTTGACCTGATGTTTGTTTTGTTTACTCAAAAAGAGTTGCAAGGCAAGGATTGCTGGATCCAGGAGGTGTTCCCGCCCCGCACCTCTCTGGCCCCCGGATCCTCATCCAACACCCCTCCGCCCCACACTCCTCCATTCCCCGGTCCTCACCAACTCCCCCCCCCCTCCCCTCCCCAGTGCTGGTCCCAGTCCCCGATCATTCTCCAAACCCTCCCCTCTCCCCCTTGCTGGTTCGCCCGGGTTTCCCGACCACTTTGGAGCCCCCGACTCCCACCAATAAAATTCAGCCCAGCAACTCTGTTTCTCTCAGATGCTGGCTGACCTGCTGAGTGTTTCATGCATTTTCAGTTTTTATTTCAGATTTCCAGCAACCCCAGTATTTAGCTTTTGTTTTAGTGGGGCTGATCGGCTCTGAGCAGCCACTGATCATACCTGCAGCATAACACTGGTATGACAATTTTATACCATGTTTTGACAAAGGATCCTTACCCCAAATGTCAATTCCTCCCTAATAAATGCTGCCATTACTGCCGAGTATTTCCAGTATTTTCCCTTTTATTATATATTTATGTAATTTTATAAACCTGAAAAACAATCCTGTAATTACAGTGCTTGCAAGCGTCACCCCCACGTGTCGCCGTGACTCGTCATTTCATGCCACTGATGGCCAATTTAACTACAATAATGAGTATATGTAACTTAATAGATTACTGTTTATTTTATTTTTTTACTTCAGGTGTCTCCCTCCAACGATAAAGTTCTCGGCTCTGCTAGATGGGTATCTGAGTTCATTCAAATATAATTTGCAAATAGTTCCGTGACTCAGCGCTGCCAAGCTGTCCATCACCGTGGAACTACGAAGAGTTATTTGAGAAACCAAGAAGCAAGATGTTGTCTGGAAAGAGTTTGGTTCTTTTCCACCGTGGGGTCAGTATGATCAGCAGAAGATTTAATCAAAAGGTCGGGATCCTTGGAGTACCTTTATCGAGGGGGCAGGTACATTACACGGATGCTACAGTTAGAAATCGAAGTGTTTATTGTTATTTTTAAGAGGCGCGTTTACCTTCTGATTTACCAAAAGCTTCTTCTGCATGTCTGTAGGGAAAGGAGGGTGTAAAAATGGGACCAGACAGTTTGAGGAAGTCAGGGCTGCTGACAGCGCTTCAGGCTGGAGGTAATACACATGGTCATTAGAATGTTAAATATTGACATTACCCCCCAAACGGGGCAAATTAATAATATCATAGGAAGCTTTTCAATTCTCAGCTTGTGCTAGAAATAAAATGCATGCTTTGTGGGCTGTTTATGAATTAAAGTCACTTTTTTTTAAAATCCGCGTGCCTATTACCATAATACCACAATCTGCTAACACAGTTCATTTTACTTGGGGTCGACTGCACCTGCGAACAAGGCGAAAGAATGGGGTTCTTGCCCTCGAAAATTAAAATAATCAATAATTTGGGAGTCATAAATGTAAAGACCGAACGCGCTTTTATTAACTTTTAACTCGCCGTTTCTCGAGCAATCAGTGGTAACACTAAACTGTTCAACATGAACAGCAAGAGTAAATGACACTTCCAAACCGGCCGTGGCTGGATATCACAGAGGACTCCCGAGAGTTCAAGAAATAGAAAATGTTGGAAATACTCAGCAAGGTCAGGCAGCATCTGTAGAGAGAGAGAGAGAGGGAGGCAGAGTTCACGACCTTTCCTCAGAACTGGAAAAAGTTAGAGATGTAACAGGTTTTAAGCGAGTGCAGGGGTCGGGAAAGCGGGGAGGAAAGAACAAAAGGTCTGCAATAAGGTGGAAGGCAGGAGAGATTAAATGACAAAAGGGATGGTGGTGCAAGGCAAAAGGGACTAGTAAAGAAACAAAAGATGGGTCTAGAGGAGGCATACATGGCAACAGCAGAATCATTACCAACAGCTGCTGTCTGAAAAAAATGGGAGCAGTGGTTATGATCAGAAATTGTTGAATTCAATGTTGAGGTCAGAAGGCTGCAAAACCTAATCGGGGGAGGAAAGAGGAAGGAGGAGGGAGGGGGAGGGCGGGCTGAACGGGGGGGGGGGGCTGAATGGGAGGGAGGGCGGGCTGAACGGGGGGGCTGAATGGGAGGGAGGGCGGGCTGAACGGGCCCCGCCGCCGCCGCCGACAACAACAACGACGACAACGACTGCCACAGAGAACTTCGGGCGGAGCCCGCCCCCAGCGAGATGCCGGTCGGGTGGGCCCCGCCGCCACCGAGGAAAGATGTGTCAGGCCACTCGGTCTGGGATAGGGTCGTCGCCCGGAGACAGGACGCGCTGGGAGGGCCAGGAACTACTGCGCACGCGCGCAGCAGCCGGCGCTGTTTTTGGCGCAGGGCTGTAGCTCCCAGCAGCTCCTGCTGCGCCGCACCGAGCTGGAAATGGGCCTACAGATATCGGAGAATCACAAGGTAAGTATTTGGCGCAATTTTTGTTCTACAAATTAGGCGGGCCTCTCCGATGTGCGCTGTTCTAGCAGGGGTCCAAAACCTGAGCCCAATATGTGGGCCTGGATGATACAGATCAGAAGGCTTTAATTACAGCCAATTCAGTTCCTCACCCAATAGTCGCACGCAAGCAGAGATCGCAGCCTAGTGATCAGGAATGGGAACCCTGCTGGTGTTTTTTCGTTCTGTAGCCCAGAAATACTGAAGTCAGTTGTAGCACCCCTCGCACTCTGGATTAGATTAGCCAACTCATCACAGAATGGCAATCAACCTGGCACCTTCTTAGTCTGTATGAGCTCACTGCACAATGAGGGGTGTGTTTACCAAGTGAACCAGAGGAGGTCCTTAAAGATTATTTACTGATTCATGAATTTATATTTAATTGAGTCAGTTTGAATTTGCCTCTCTCCACACACTTTTTCCCCTCAATGTTTCTTTTTGAGGTTATAACCTGAAAGACTATGGCGATTTGAAATTTGAAGATGAGCGGAAAGACGAGCTATTCAGAACAGTCAAAATGCCACGAACTGTGGGAAAATCAACTGAAAAGCTATCTCAAGCTGTAAGCAAAGTGAAAGCAGATGGCCGGGTCTGTGTCATTCTTGGGGGAGATCACAGGTATTTCTTCTCCTTTTGTTCAAATTAAAGACTTTAAAGACATGTACAAGAAAATAATCCAAATGCAACTGCTGAAAATGTAGGAAATTTATTAAAATAGAAAGTGTATTTCCTATTCATGGATGACTTGTAGAAAAATTGTTTGAACAGTAAGACCTAGGACATGTACACAACTATCATCAGAGAATATAGTTACCTACTCCATGTGCTAGCTTGATTGAAGGGGAAGAAGGTCAGATTGAAATATCGAAGGTGGCAATGGACATGAGATGGATGTTACCTATGTAAAGAAATGTTTTGGGGGTGCTGCTGGAGTAATTGCTGAGCTCTCGTGCATGAATACATAGAGATAGTGCTGACAAAGTTTTAAGGAACTGTTCAGTAGACTGCAGCAAGCCTATGCCATTAGTTATTTACTAAGATGTAGAGCATGAGGCTGAGGATATCGCCATAATACAATTCACAATGGCACAGCATTCTAACACTTCACCGTACGGCTATTCTCTGAGCACACTGGGGGTGAAATTTAACTACGGCATGGGCACAAAACGTACAATTCCACCCATTGTACATTCAGGCCATATAATTGGGTATATTGGAAGAGTTTCTTGGTCTGCACCCAAGCACACTGGATTGTTTGAACGTAGTGAATATTGGAAGATCAGGGAGGTCAGATAGCATGCTTGTAAAGCAGTGGTGGGAAAAATACCCAACCAGACAAATCATTTTATCTGGCACACTGGACGAGGCAGAAATAGAGCGCGAGCCAAAGCTCGAGCTGCACATTAGTCTATCCACTTTCACTTCTCGTGGGTCAGAGACAGACCCGAACTGCAGCCAGGGAACATACAGTAACACTTAAATCAATTTATCAATTCGCAAAAGAGATTCTCGTCAGCCCGATCTTAAAAGGATTCGTTCCATGATTCTGGGCCCCAATGGTGGCTATCTGCACCCAGTATCCAAAATGCATCATCATCGGCAGTCCCTCGAAATCAAGGATGCTTCCACTCTAAAAATGAGTTCTTAAGTGACCGAACAGTCCAATATGGGAATTACAGTCTCTATCACAGTTTGAAGGAAAGGGTGGATGGGATTGGTTTGCTGCACGCTCCTTCCGCTGCCTGCGCTTGCTTTCTGCATGCTCTCGGCGATGAAACTCGAGGTGCTCAGCACCCTCCCGGATGCACTTCCTCCACTTAGGGCGGTCTTTGGCCAGGGACTCCCAGGTGTCGGTGGGGATGTTGCATTTTATCAAGGAGGCTTTGAGGATGTCCTTGAAACACTTTCTCTGCCCACCTTGAGCTCGCTTGCTGTATAGGAGTTACGAGTAGAGCGCTTGCTTTGGGAGTCTTGTGTCTGGCATGCGAACAATGTGGCCCGCCCAGCAGAGCTGGTCAAGTGTGGTCAGTGCTTCGATGCTGGGGATGTTGGCCTGGTTGAGGACGCTAACGTTGGTGCATCTGTCTTCCCAGGGAATTTGCAGGATCTTGCAGAGACATCGTTGGTGGTATTTCTCTAGCGATTTGAGGTGTCTACTGTATATGGTCCACCTCTCTGAGCCATACAGGACGGCGGGTATCACTACAGCCCTTTAGACCATGAGCTTGGTGGCAGATTTGAGGGCCTGATCTTCGAACACTCTTTTCCTCAGGTGGCCAAAAGCTGCGCTGGCGCACTGGAGACGGTGTTGAATCTCGTCGTTGATGTCTGCCCTCGTTGATAAGAGGCTCCCGAGTTATGGAAAGGGGTCTACGTTGTCCAGGGCTGCACCGTAGATCTTGATGACTGGGGGGGGTAGTGCTGTGTGGCGGGGTCAGGTTGGTGGAGGACCTTTGTCTTACGGATGTTTAGTTTAAGGTCCATGCTTTCGTACATCTCAGTGAAGTTGTTGACTATGACTTGGAGTTCAGTCTCTGAATGTGCATCGTCTGCGTACTGTAGTTCGACGATAGATGTTGGGACGGTCTTGGATCTGGCCTGGAGACGACAAAGGTTGAACAGGTTCTCACTGCATATGCAGATATGCCCTATCCAGTTTAGAGTCGCGTCATGGCTGCTCATCTCGATGACTTTTTTACTGACGAAAGAGGCCGCCGTTGCAACTTTCCTCTCCTGAGTACAATGGCAGGGAGATTTCTCATTGCCAGCTTTGACACAGGAGCGGACCCCAGAGCACAAGGACTCCAGGTAATGGTATGCCATTGTAATTCAGGCTCTGCGTAGCCTCGGGCTCGCATACTCAGCACATTAAAAAGAGAGCATCACCCGCATCGGATGCCTCCCAGACTCGAGCTGCTCTGCCAAACAGCCACGTGGACTTTCAATACAACATTTAATCGATTGATCAGTTTAATTAATTTAGTAATGGAAGATTTTACTATTTACACTAAATTTGTGTACTTAAGATAGTATCTGACTACAATCTGAATTTATGTTTGTAAAATATTGAGCGGGTAGAAATAGGAGTGATGATTAACACTATGGGCCCAAGTTTCCACATGATTCGCGCCTGATTTTTAGGAGCAACTGGTGGAGAACGGACTATTTTAGAAATCGCAATTCTCCACATTTTTTTTTCTGCAGTTCTAGTCAGGTAGAACAGTTCTAGTTTAGAACAGAATTTTTTCTTCAAAAGGGGGTGTGTCCGGCCACTGACGCCTGATTTGAAAGTTTCCATAGTGAAAATGTACTCCAAACTAAAGTAGAATGGAGCCAGTGAAGATTTTTGTAGAACTGAATAAACCTGTTCTACACATTAAAAAATCAGGCGTAGGTTACAAATTAGGCGTCCAGAACGAGGTGGGGGGGGGGGGGAACTCATTAAATTCGACAATAAATCCTTATTTATACTTCTACAAATAAATCCAACCTGAATAAACATTTATAAGCCAAGAAAAGATTAAATAAACCATCTTCCTACCTGTGTCAAAGTGCTTCAGCCAGGGAGAATTCTGCAGCCGTTCGTGCCGCTGAGCGGGAGCGGGAGGGCGAGAGCGAGAGAGAGAGAGAGAGAGAGAGGGAGAAGGAGAAGGAGAAGGGAGGGAGAGAGAGGGGGGGGGAGGGAGGGAGGGAGAGAGAGGGGGGGGGAGGGAGGGAGAGAGAGGGGGTGGGGAGGGGGGGGGAGGGAGGGAGAGAGAGAGGGGGGGGAGGGAGGGAGAGAGAGAGGGGGGGGAGGGAGGGAGAGAGAGAGGGGGGGGAGGGAGGGAGAGAGAGGGGGGGGAGGGAGGGAGAGAGAGGGTGGGGAGGGAGGGAGAGAGAGAGAGAGGGAGGGAGGGAGAGAGAGAGGGGGGGGAGGGAGGGAGAGAGAGAGGGGGGGAGGGAGGGAGAGAGAGAGGGGGGGGAGGGAGGGAGAGAGAGGGGGGGGAGGGAGGGAGAGAGAGGGTGGGGAGGGAGGGAGAGAGAGAGAGAGGGAGGGAGGGAGAGAGAGAGGGGGGAGGGAGATAGGGGGAGGGAGAGAGAGAGGGGGGAGGGAGAGAGAGAGGGGGGAGGGAGAGAGAGAGGAGGGAGGGAGAGAGAGAGCGGGGGGGGGCGAGCGGGTGTCGGGTCTGGTCTGGTCGGCGGGGGGGGGAGCGGGTGTCGGGTCGGGTCTGGTCGGTGGGGGGGGGGGGTAGCGAGTGTCGGGTCTGGTCGGGGGAGGAGCCTTATTCACACAGCCCCAGTGAGGCCATTCAGCCAGGGCTAGGAGCTGCGTGCTTCGGGCCCCTCCCACACAGTTCGGCGCCTGGAGCTACTGCACTTGCGTGCCGACTGTAGCGCGCAAAAAACAGTGCCGGGACCTGGCTCCGGCCCCCCCACAGCTCGTTCTGGCTGCGCCGAGGGCCAGAGGACCTGTAAGTAGGTGGAGAATACCGAGGATTTTTTTAGGCGCCGTTTTAGGCGCGAAAAACGGGCGCCCAGCTCGGAGGGGCGCCCGTTTCTTTTCTTGTGGAAACTTGGGCCCTATGAGTTGGCCTTTTTCAAATTTACCAATTTAACACTTTGCCCTCAACAATGACTGTTAGTGGGGTTATTAATTCTTGCAAAATTATTCACTTGTTTTAATATTTTCCCACTTCATTAGCATAGGGGAGGCATAACTAAATGGACCCGGTACATTGGACATTGCATTCACTGGTTTTAATTTTAATAGTAGGTGTTAACACAATTCATTTTATGTGTGCAGCAACGTTCTCTCTCTTCCATGCGTGATCCATTTAAATTTGCTGCGCCGCCATGCATGCGTGGTATCTCTTCTAGCGGCAGGAGCTGGTGTGCGGCCTACACGGGACCTCGCAATTGGTTCACGATCATGCGGCCACGCACCTTAAGCGGGCCTCCAGCCAACCCACCCCTGCTGTAAAGGAAGCTTCCTGATTTCCCTCCATTCATTTAAAATAGTAGGAATACTTCCTTGATTTCCTTTAAAGGCATGTACTCTGACCTGCCTGATGTTCCAATATTCACTGTTCCAGTGCACCCACATAAAGATTGAATGCACCTCTTAAAGTGGAGTGTCATTCAACTCTGTGTAAATCTGCCACGGGGAGATTTTTGGAGAGCAATATGTTGCAGGCAAGATCATCTTGTTTCTCTGACATAGTGGAGAAGGTGCTTCTGGAGCAGGTAAGAAGAAATAGGCTGGTCATGTTCTCCTTGATGGAAGAAGTGTAGAGCTGCCAATGCTCCCGGATTGTCTGGGAGTCTCGGAATGGAAGGTGAATCTCTTGCGTATTGCTGCTAGAAAACCAGAAGTCGTCATTATAGGCAGTCCCTCGGAGTCGAGGATGACTTGCTTCCACTCTAAAACTGAGTTCTCAGGTGACTGAGGTATCCAATGCGGGACCTACAGTGTGGGGCAGACAGTGGTTGAAGGAAAGGGTTGTTGGGGAACCTGGGTTGCCGCACACTCCTTCCGCTGTTTACGTTTGTTTTCTGCTTGTTCTCAGCGATGGGACTCGAGGTGCTCAGCGCCCTCCCGAATGCTCTTCCTCCAATTTGGGCGGTCTTGGGCCAGGGAGTCCCAGAAGTCGGTGGGGATGTTGCACTTTGTCAAGGAGGCTTTGAGGGTGTCCTTGAAGCGTTTTCACTGCCCACCTGAGGCTCGCTTGCCGTGTCAAAGTTCCGCATAGAGCGCTTGCTTTGGGAGTCTTGTGTCGGGAATGCGGGCGATGTGGCCCGTCCAATGGAGTAGGTGACATAGCCAGCTAAGTAAGTGACCTTTGTTTCAGATTTGAAAGTGTTTAATTGCCTGAGTTGTAGCTGGTTGAGTAGCGGGCAGAGACCCCACTATGTCTAGGGGGCAGGTGATCTGGAGCCAGGTTGAGCTCCACTTCTACTGTGCACTCTACTTTGTTTATGCCGGTGGATTGAGTGACCTTCAGGCAGTCGCCTTGGAGCGGAACCAAGAAGCACATGTGAGGCTCAGGTTTCAATTTTCACTGAAGCTTTCTCTGATAACTGGCTTAGAAAATCATTACAGACCCAGCACCCAGGAGGAGGGACCTCCTGAACAGCAATGATTTATTTATCCCATCCTGGGCAGCAAGGTTATTCATTTGCATGATTTCTGTTTGTTTTTTTGTGGGAGTGATTTGTGCTGAAGTTCGGAATGCTCTGGGTTCAGTTGTGTGGTTTTTAGATTTGGATTCTTGGTGTTTTCTAAAGTACCTTATTGAAGCGCTGTGTAACAAATCATAAACTGCTCTATCTGTACTGGCTTTCACTTGTTTTTCCTGTGTTTCGTGTGCTTAAGATAGGGACCACAGTACCTCTAATGATCTTTTCCTATCTGTTGCCAGATTCAGCTAAGGTACAATGCAGAAAAAGTTCACCACCCTCAAAGCTTAGCCCTACAATTTTCTTTAAATGAGATCACTTAGTAGCAAAGGAATGGCAGTTTGTGTAGAATCAATGAATATTGTAAGAGTAGAGATTGTCTAAATTTCAATCAGGACCCTTGAAGCAGAGACACTCATATCTTTGAACTATATCTGACTTGTGGAAGATGAATCTCCCGAGCACTCCTGCTAGCAACCCAGAAGAAAAATAGAGCTATGTGGATGTGGTTTGCAACTGCATACTTCCTCCCCGCTAAGCATACACAATATAGGTGCAGAGGAGATCAAGAAAGAACTTGCAATTATATAGCACCTTTCACGACTTTAGGACGTCTCAAAATGCTTCACAGCGAATGAAATACTTTTGAAGTATAGTGAACTCTTGTAATATGGGGAAACGCGGCAGAAGATTTATGCAGAGCAAGGTCCCACAAACACCAATGAAATAATGAGCAGATATTCTTTTTTTAAAAATTCATTCATGGAATGTGGGCGTCGCTGGCAAGGCCAGCATTTATTGGCCATCCCTAATTGCCCTTGAGAAGGTGGTGGTGAGCCGCCGGCTTGAATCGGTGCATCCGTGTGGTGAAGGTACTCCCACAGTGCTGTTAAGGAGGGAGTTCCAGGATTTTGACCCAGCGACTATGAAGCAACGGTGATATATTTCCAAGTCAGGATGGTGTGTGACTTGGAGGGGAACTTGCAGGTGAACTTGGAGGTGGTGGTTTTCCCATGCGCCTGCTGCCCTTGTCCTTCTAGGTGGTAGAGGCCGCGGGTTTGGGAGATGCTGCCGAAGAAGCCTGGGCGAGTTGGTACGCTGGTGGTGAAGGATTGAGTGTTTAAGGTGGTGGATGGGGTGCCAATCAAGCGGGCTGCTTTGTCCTGGATGGTGTTGAGCTTCATGAGTGTTGTTGGAGTTGCACTCATCCAGGCAAGTAGAGAGTATTCCATCATACTCCTGACTTGTGCCTTGTAGATGGTGGAAAGGCTTTGGGGAGTCAGAAGATGAGACACTCTCCACTGAATACCCAGCCTCTGACCTGCTCTTGTTGCCACAGTATTTATGTGGCTGGTCCAGTTAAGTTTCTGGTCAATGGTGACCACCAGGATGTTAATGGTATGGGATTCGGCGATGGTGATGTTGTTGAATGTCCAGGGGCGATGGTAGGACTCTCACTTGTTGGAGATAGTCATTGCCTGGCACTTGTGTGGTGCGAATGTTACTTGACACAAATCAGCCCAAGCCTGAATGTTGTTCAGGTCTTGCTGCATTCGGGCATGGACTGCTTCATTATCTAAGGAGTTGCGAATGGCACTGAACACTGTGCAGCGAATATCTCCACTTCTAACCTTATGATGGAGGGAAGGCCATTGATGAAGCAGTTAAAAATGGTTGGGCCTAGGACACTGCCCTGAGAAACTCCTGCAGCGATGTCCTGAGGCTGTGATGATGACCTCCAACCACCACAACCATCTTCCTTTGTGCTAGGTATGACTCCAGCCAATGGAGAGTTCCCCCCTGATTCCCATTGACATCAGTTTTACTAGGATTCCTTGATGCCACACTCGGTCGAATGCTGCCTTGATGTCAAATGCAGTCACTTTCACCTCACTCCTGGAATTCAACTCTTTTGTCCATGCTTGGGCCAAGGCTGGGGTGGTCTTTGACCTGGCCTGGAGACGACGAAGGTTGAACAGGTTCCCACTGGTTCTGTAGTTTAGTTTCACTCCAGCAGGGAGCTTGTTGACTGTGAGATGGAGCATGGCAGTGAGGAAAATTGAGAAGAGGGTTGAGGCGATGATGCAGCCCCGTTTGACCCCGGTCCAGACATGGATTTGGTGTGTGATGGATCCATTGGTAAGGATCATGGCCTGCATGTCGTCGTGGAGCAGGTGGAGGATGGTGACGAACTTTTGGGGGCATCCGAAACGGAGGAGGACGCTCCATAAACCCTCGCGGTTGACAGTGTCAAAGGCCTTTGTAAGGTCGAAGAAGGCCATGTATAAGGGCTGGTGCTGTTCACTGCATTTTTCCTGCAGCTGTCGCGCTGTAAAAATCATGTCCGTTGTGCTCCATAGGGGACGAAATTCGCACTGTGACTCTAGGAGGAGCTCCTCAGCCACAGGGAAAAGACGGTTGAGGAGAATTCTAGCGACGACTTTCCCAGTGGCTGACAGCAGGGAGATTCCTCTGTAGTTGCCGCAGTCGGACTTGTCCCCTTTTTTAAAGATGGTCACGATCACTGCATCTCTGAGATCTCCCGGCATGCTCTCCTCCCTCCAGATGAGAAAGATGAGGTCATGCATTCGTGCCAACAGCGCCTCACCGCCATACTTCAGTGTCTCAGCGGGGAATCCATCCGCTCCCGTAACCTTGTTGTTCTTAAGTTGTCTTATAGGTTTTTCTACTTCGTGCAGTGCTGGGATTTTACTGAGGTGGTAAGCATGCTGCGGAATGGAGTCGAGGACACTTGAGTCAAAGGCAGAGTCTCGATTGAGGAGATCTTCGAAGTGCTCCTCATGGGCCAGACTGCCCTGGCAGTAGCCAAGATGCTGCAGTCTGAAGCCAGGCCCTCCTAAAGGTCACCACCGAGAAGCATCACCCAGATTCTCATCAGAGCATCAGCAGTCTTCCACTATTCATGCTGAAGCCATTGTGGGTAGGACCTTAGAAGTAGTAGAATAGGCAAGAAGTCACTTAAGAAAAACACTATGGGTTAACACATGGGTGAAAATATTATAATTGGGTTCTTCTGTCAACCAGTAAAAAAAATCAGAGCTTTTGACTTTGTGATTTTGTCTGCAGTGTGCTTTGACAGTAGTTGCTGAGCATACAATGTGAAGTATTATGTATATCAATGTTGGTCAGAGATTGGACGTTCTTTATTACAGGACTGATAGAGATGGCGTTGGGGACTGTTAATGCCGGAGTGGGGAGAAGGAGTAGATCAGCTGAAGGGTTCACAAATCAACTGCTGGTGAAGAGCTCTGACTGCAGGCTAGTGCTGTTGCCCTCCTGTTTCTGCTCCACCATTGCTCCCATTAGGGTCTTTCTCATCAGATTATGGAAGGCCTTCTTGATGTGCAGACTCAATATGCTGTCCCCGTTGCACAGCAAAGTTGTGCAGAATGCATCAGATGACTACAATCCAGGAGACTGTGGGCTGTGTGGTTCTGCGATTACTTGCTTTACATGTATCTCTGTATCCATCTCTGTCACTCTTTCTCTCTTTCATACATTCTCTCTCTCTCTGGAAAACCTCCAGACCTGCGCAGGCAGCAAACACATTGTTTGAGCAGTCTAGTGGTGTGGTCAGTGATGGGCGCAGTGGCAGGACTGGATTATCGGGTCCTTCATTGAAACAGCTGTGTACTCTTGTGGAAACACGTCATCCTCATTCGAGGAACCACCTATGATAATGATGATGATGGTTCCAAGGCTATGGTTGTATCTCTGTTCAGTAGGTGAGCATTGGTGGTGATCACTCACCAGCGGAAGACTTTTCTGTTCATGAAGGTAGCTGGCTCATTGGGAGGTGTCTGATGGTCACATGGGTGCAGTCAACCACCGCCTATAAATTGATGCCTGCTGATTTCTAGAAGTGCACATTGGACTTATCAGAACAGTAATCAGTAGCTATGCACCAGAAGCAGTTCTGATAGGTTGGTGGGGGATGAATGTAAGTTTTGGTTCACTGGTAGATTCCTGGTGTTTGTCCGCAATGAGGGGGGGGAGAGGGCATGCACCTGACAGTATTGGTTGGCTGAGATTCTATGTCTGGCAAAACCAGGTTGTGACATTCTAAGACATCTATGTAAACATTGAAATTGGCGTTTTGTGATTGCTTCCTTTACGTGTATCTCTGTATCCATCTCTGTCACTCTTTCTTTCATATACTCTCTCTTTCACATATTTAAAAGAAAATATAAACATTCTAAATACTATCAACAAAACACAAATGAGAATTAGAGCTTTCAAAATTAACATGTGTGCTTTTTATTTTATAAATCCCCTGGACCTGATGACCTATACCTTCGGGTTTTGAAAGAGGTGGCTATAGAGTTAATGGATGCATTGGTTGTCATCTTCCAAAATTCTATAGATTCTAGAAAGGTTCCTGCAGATTGGAAGGTAGCTAATGTAACCCCACTATTTAAGAAAGGAGGGAGAGAGAAAACGGGGAACTACAGACTAGTAGGCTGACATCAGTAGTAGGGAAAATGCTAGAATCTATTAAGGACGTGGAGCTGAGGTAGAATATCATCCATGATCTTAATGAATGGCGGAACAGGCTCGAGGGGCCGAATGGCCTACTCCTGCTCCGAATTCTTATGTTCTTGTGTTCTTAATTGAAAAAAGCAAATGAAATGAAGAAAGACATTAGATTTGTCTCTGTCTCTGATGGCTGTTAGCAATTAGAAAGATTACATTTTCTAATGGTCAACTTAACAGGTGATAATCACATGAATTGTAGGATGTTTGCTTTAAAATCCAACTAATTTTTTCCAAAGATGAACTCAATTACACTAAGGAAAATAATTTGGCCTCAAATTTCCTCTTGGGTTTTGCCACACTCCTGCCATAACTACAAGAGTTGCCAGTCAGTTTTATAAGGGGTGGAACCTCCCCTATTCCTTAAAACTCCAATGGTGCTGAGGAGGTGGAGCCAGAGATAGAAATTCCCTGTGCCGGGATTAGCTGCTCCCCCAGTTCAGAAGGGAACTGCCTAGAGGTTGGTCACCAAGAGAGATGAGGAATGGTCCCTTCACATTGAGGGCTGAGGGGGGGCATAAATAGAGCTGGAGCGCCGGGCCCTGGAACATCGTGGGTGGAGGTGCGGCGAATGAGGGTTCGGGGCCCAGAAGAGCCGGGGGCCCAGGGGCAGCACGGGCCAGCCCACACTGCGATATGTGTGCGCACTAGGTCCGTGAGGCAGAGCAGGTCTCCAGTCGTCCTGGTTAGCCCTTGCCACTGGATAAAGGCTTAGCTCTGTCGAGCCCGTGTGGTGGCTGATGTGCAACGGTCACCACACATGAAAAAAATCCATGTACAGGCATCTTCCACCCCCTCAACAGGAGTTCAGGACTGGAACATCGGGTCCTTCGTTGAAACATCTGTGAACTCTCGTGGAAGCAAGTCATCCTCGTTCGAGGGACCGCCTATGATGATGATGAGGGGGGCAGATCAGATGTTCGGGGGGAGGGGAGGGGGGCTGCATACTTCTCTAATGGTGGGCAGGCACTAGATTTTCCAGCCCCATAGTGTAGGCAGGAACTGAAGATTTGCCCATAGGTGTCTGAAGGACGCATGTAAATCAGGTGCAAACTCTAATGGGGTCAGTGCAGGAGAGCACCAATCGGCACAGTCCCAGAGTAGCCACTGGAATACAACATATTTAATCTATTATTCATTAAAATTAGTTTCATTACAATCTCAGTTTAATTTCTCCCTCCGTTTACATTACATTCATTTATTTGTAATCAATATTACTCTTATTCCCACGTAAAACTTTCCATTGCAATAATATATTCTCCATCATCATCCTCTTCACCTCAAATATGTACACAGCCATGGAATTCGAGCATGAAAAGACTGCTAGCATTCCCACAATATAATAAAATGCAATTTCACTTCTTTGATCACCATAAATCAATGGCCCATATAAAATATTTTGTACTTTACATGGGATATTACAGCATATCAACTGACTCATTTTGAGATGATAATAGTGGGTGGCGGTGACTACACTGAGAACAATCTCATCTCCGGATTCAGGTGCCTGTTCTCTTGCTATTTTTGATGTAATCTAACTCTTTAGGGCCGAAATTGCCCTGTATTGTGCCTCCCGTTAGCGCCTCTAATGGGGCGTGAAACAATTTTCGCCTGGGGGTTGGCGGGGGGGGAGGTTCCAGCTCCCACAAAATTGCGCGGGAGTTAACGGAGGCTCTGCCACAGTAGCGCCACGCCCTGCCAGTTGCGCCCCGGGCCGTCGTGCAAGCGCCGATGACGTCATTGTCGTGCGCAGCGACCCCTTTACACCCCATGGCGGAAATTGGCCAGCACCCTGCGAGACTGCCATGAGTGGTGTAAGCACCAGCTTTGCTGGTCGTGAACCGGGCCAACATCTGCTCACCGGGCTGAAGTTAAAGGGGAGGTGGGGAGCAGCTCACGCTGATTACTGCCCCCAATCGGGGCACTGGGGAATTTTGCTCCCTTTGTCTCCTTATAATGACTCCCATTTATCTGTTGCCAACAGAACAGATTGGTGGTAGAAATGTCTTCTGTAGTGCTTTATTAAAGTAAGACAACCAGTGACCAGTGGTGTATGTGTATGTTTATGAGAGATAAAAAGCCATTATTTTTTAATATTCATATTATAGATACTATGCTTGACAGTCTCTCCATGGATTAGAGCTGTGCCACTTGTCAGTTGCATTGTACAAACAGATTTGTTCAATTTACCATATCACAGACTGTTCTGTAGCAAATCCTTTCATGCCGCCAATCTCACAGAGACGAGCAAAAACATACAATAGAGAAGCAACATGTAGACCTCCTGTTACAGTAGAAACAATTTGAAATGTACTTAAGCTGAGATAAAATCCTGATGTAATATTAATTCACTTTCTCATTACAGTTTGGCAATCGGATCAATTTCTGGGCATGCAGCATTTCACTCAAACCTCTGTGTGGTGTGGGTAGATGCCCATGCTGACATTAACACTCCTGACACAACACCATCTGGCAATTTGCATGGACAACCAGTGTCATTTCTCATCAAGGAACTCAAGACTGAGGTAAATGTGAAGTAGGTGCAAGAATTAAATACATCATTGTGTGAAGACAAATTGAGGTGGATTTTCAACTTCACAGTCTGGGTAGCAATCTGGCAGAGTGGATTGCCCACCCTTTATAGAAGTCCAATAGAGATCACAGACTAGCCACGTGTGGCTATGATGACACCATTTTAGCCACATGCACTAATTTTAGAAAATGCCTTATACACTGTTATGTATGTAAACTTTACTAGTGTGTAAGACTTGCCACCAGGGGGTGCACCTGTTGGAGACCCAAGGATCACTTGCACACCATGGGCAAGCAGCTATAAAAGACAGTCTGCCATGCTGCTTCCTCTGGAGTTACATTAAAGAGACCACGGTCACAACAGTTTGAGCTTATAGTATACAGTCTTGTGGAGTTATTCTGAACGTAACAATTGGCGACGAGTAACAGATCACGAACTTTCACGCGGTTATGGCTGCCGTTGGTATTCTTGAGAGATTTATTGAGGGTGATGATTGGGAAGCCTTCGTTGAACGTCTTGACCAGTACTTCGTGTCCAACGAGCTGGATAGGAAGATACCGCGGTCAAGCGCAGGGCGGATCTCCTCACCGTTTGCGGGTCCACAATATATGGCCTTGTCAAAAATCTGCTAGCACCGACGAAACCAACAGACAAGACATATGCAGAGTTGTGCACACCGGTTCGGGAACACCTCAAGCCAAAGGAGAGCATCTTAATGGCCAGGTATCGCTTTTACACACACCATCGCTCCGAGGACAAGAACTGACCTAAGACGCCTTGCGGGACCGTGCGTATTTGCTGGATTTTTGGGGGGAAATTTTGCGGGACTTTCTTCGTGCTTGAAATCGTCCACGAGGTCATTCTTCGCAAACTGCTGTCTGTCGAATCCCTAGATCTGAGCAAGGCCATCATGATAGCCCAGGCTTTCATGTCCACGAACAATAACACTAAACAGATATCTTTGCAGCATCGAAGCTCACCGGCAAGTATTGTGCATAAAATGACGCCTTCAGCAGGCAGAACGGTACGTGGCAGGGCCTACACGCAGAGGCCAGACCTAGGATGATTCCGAGTCCGCTGTGGGACGTGAATGCGAATCCATTAACACCATGTTGGCGCTGTGGGGGTAATCATCGGGCTCATCAATGTCGATTCAAGCATTACATGTGCAAGGGCTGTGGAACAATGGGGCACCTCCAGCGAATATGCAAATATACTGCGACTCACCACGTGGCAGAGTCGGCAGAAGATGACCGATCCAGCGCAGATCACGCTGAACGAGTAAGAGAGGCAACTCAACCCGAAGCTGAAGAGGAAGTGTATGGGGTACACACCTTCACCATCAAAAGCCCTCCGATAATGTTGAAAGTCAAATTAAATGGCATTCCAGTTTCCATGGATTTGGACACGGGGGCCAGTCAGTCAATTATGAGCCAGAAGGCTTTTGAGAAACTGTGGGGCAACCAGGCAAAAAGGCCAAAACTAAGCCCAATTCACTCAAAGCTGCGCACTTACAACAAAGAGCTCATACCAGTCATTGGCAGTGCGGCAGTGAAGGTATCGTACGATGGAACTGTGCATGATTTATCATTATGGATTGTACCAGGCGATGGCCCAATGCTGTTCGGCAGAAGCTGGCTAGGAAAGATCATATGGAACTGGGACGACATCAAAGCACTGTCTTCGGTGGATGACGCCTCGTGCGCCCAAGTGCGAAACAAATTCCCGTCGTTATTTGAGCCAGGCATCGACAACTTCACAGGCGCCAAAGTGCAGATCCACCTAGTCCCTGATGCACAGCCCGTTCATCACAAGGCCCGAGCGGTTCCATATATGATGCGAGAGAAAGTCAAGGTCGAGCTGGACAGACTGCAACGAGAGGGGATCATATCGCCTGTCGAGTTCAAGGAATGGGCCAGTCCAATTGTTCCGGTGTTGAAAAGCGATGAGACGGTCAGAATCTGCAGGGACTACAAGGTAACGATCAACCAAGTCTCGTTACAGGACCAGTACCCACTACCCAAAGCGGATGACCTGTTCGCAACACTAGCAGCGGGGAAGTCGTTCACCAAGCTGGATCTAAGCTCGGCTTACATGACACAGGGGGTGGCTGAACCTTCGAAAAAATTGACATGAATCAACACGCACTAAGGACTGTTAATATACCACAGCTGCCCCTTTGGGATTCGCTCGGCTGCGGCCATCTTCCAGGGGAACATGGTGAGTCTGCTGAAATTGGTTCCGCGCACCGTGGTGTTTCAAGACGACATCCTGATCACCTGTCGTGACACCACCGAACACCTGCACAACCTGGAAGAGGTTCTAAAGCGACTGGACAGAGTGGGACTCAGGCTGAAACGCTTCAAGTGTGATTTCCTGGCGCCAGAGGTCAAATGTTTGGGGAGAAAGATTGCAACGGACGGCATCAGACCCATGGACTCCAAGACGGAAGCCATCAAGAATGCATCCAGACCACAGAATGTGACGGAGCTGCTTTCGTTCCTGGGACTCCTCAACTATTTTACTAACTTTCTACCGGGGTTGAGCTCTTTGCTGAAACCTTTGCATTTATTGCTATGCAAGGGTGACGACTGGGTTTGGGATAAATATCAAGAGACAGCCTTTAATACGGCCAGAAACCTGCTATGTTCTAACAAGTTACTTGTATTGTATGACCCGTGTAAACGTTTAGTACTAGCTTGTGATGCATCTTTGTACGGGGTCAGTTGTGTGTTACAGCAAGCAAATGTGTCAGGCAAACTGCAACCGGTTGCATATGTGTCCAGAAGTTTATCTAAGGCTGAAAGAGCCTACAGTATGCTTGAGAAAGAAGCATTGGCATGCATATACAGGGTTAAGAAAATGCACCAATACCTATTTGGACTCCGGTTCGAGCTCGAAACCGACCACAAACCGCTCATTTAGCTGTTCTCAGATAGCAAAGGTATTAACTCCAATGCTTCATCCCGCATCCAAAGATGGGCACTAACATTATCTACGTATGACTATGTAATCCGCCACAGACCAGGCACTGAGAACTGTGCTGATGCCCTCAGTCGGCTACCATTGCCCACCACCGGGGTGGAAATGGCGCAACCAGCAGACTTGCTTCTTGTAATGGATGTTTTTGAGAGTGAGGGGTCACCCGTCACGGCTCGCCAGATCAGGACCTGGCCTAGCTAGGACCCTGTGCTATCACTAGTAAAAAGCTGCGTCCTTAATGGGAGCTGTTCGGGTGTTCCCGGGGAAATGCAAGACGAAATTAAGCCGTTTTACCGACGCGAGGATAAAATGTCCATCCATTCAGATCATCTCCTATGGGGGAATCGCGTGGTTTTGCCAAAAAAAGGCAGAGAAAAGTTTATACGCGACCCACACAGTACCCATCCAGGCATTATCATGATGAAGGCAATTGCCAGGCCGCATGTTTGGTGGCCAGGCATTGACTCAGACTTTTGGAGTCATGCGTGCATCAGTGCAACACTTGCTCGCAACTGAGCAATGCACCAAGGGTAGCCCCTCTGAGTCTGTAATCATGGCCCTCCAAACCGTGGTCCAGGGACCACATAGATTTCGCTGGCCCCTTTCTAGGAAAGATGTTCCTAGTAGCAGTGGACGCTTACTCTAAATGGATTGAATGTATAATAATGTCACCATGTACGTCCACAGCCACCATTGAAAGCCTCCGGGCCATGTTCACCACCCATGGTTTGCCCGACGTCCTTGTTAGTGACAATGGACCATATTACACCAGCTCGGAATTCAACGAGTTCATGACCCGCAATGGCATCAAGCATGTCAGATCTGCCCCGTTTAAGCCCACATCCAATGGTCAAGCAGAACGGGCAGTCCAAACTATCAAGCAGAGCATGAAAGGTGTGATGGACGGTTCCGTGCAGACCCGGTTATCTCGGGTTCTGCTCAGCTACTGGGCGCGACCCCACTCGCTTACTGGTGTTCCCCCTGCAGAATTGTTATTGAAGAGAGCACTCAAAACCAGGCTCTCCTTCGTCCACCCGGATATCAGTGATCATGTAGAAACCCGGCGTCACTGGCATAACGTGTACCACGATCACACGGCTGTATCTCATGACATTGAGGTTAATGACCCTGTGTTTGTTCTTAATTGCGGTCATGGTCCCAAATGGGTTGCTGGCACTGTTTTAGCCAAGGAAGGGAATAGAGTGTTTGTTGTCAAACTTTTGAATGGACAAACGTGCAGAAAGCACTTGGATCAGACCAAACTGCGATTCACTGACAACGAAGAACAGTTTGAAGAGGACATTACCATCACTGATCCACCAACACACATCCAACCAGCAATTGACCTCGCGGTCAACCATGAGGATGAACCCACCATGCCCAATAGTCCGACCAGACCAGCCACGCTGCAGTGCAGCAATGATCCGACCAACTTGCCATGCCAGGACTTCAACTCAGGCGATCAACCCGGGAACGTAGAGCCCTGGATCGCCTCAACTTGTAAATAACTCATATCTAAGACTTTGGGGGTGGGGGGAGTGATGTTATGTATGTAAACTTTACTAGTGTGTAAAACTTGCCAACAGGGGGCGCACCTGTTGAAGACCCAAGGGTCACCTGCACACCCCGGGCAAGGAGGTAAAAAAGGCAGTCTACCGTGCTGCTTCCTCACTCTGGAGTTAGATTAAAGAGACCAAAGTCACAACAGTTTGAGCTTACAGTATACAGTCTTGTGGAGTTATTCTGAACATAACACACACAATGCAAGTAAATGTACTTTTTAATTTAGCTTGAAATGTAAATTTACTTAACAAACATCTAATACAGGACATCTTAGTGCAGCTTCTAGGTTTTTGTCCAGCATTTACGAGCAGTACTTTGACTTCACCAGAGTGATTGCTGAGCATGTTGACTCCAACAAGGAGACACATGAGACCCACTCCTGATCTCCAATCAGAATGCAGTTGGATTCCTCTTTGCCATGATATGCCCTACTCGAGCTGTTCATTATTGGTTGGGCTTGTTTTCTTCTGCTGGCCTGGAGCGGTTATTCCCATGGTCGAGCTGACCACTATGACAGTTCTGCTCTCCATAAAAAGTTGCTAGTGTCTCCATGGCGCTGAAGTATGGCATTTTCACCAGTTTTACAGGTATTCCTTCAATCCACTGTTGCTATGTCATTGAATTCTAACATACTCCTACTATTCTGTGCTTATTTGCTAATACTATTGCTGGAAATGACCCCAAACCAGTGATCACTTAACTGCAACTACTGCAATCTAAAATAGAATTAATTTTCATCACTAGTTACTAAAATTCATAGGCCTAGAAATTCGCTACCAGTAAAAACCTGCCAGTGCCACCGCAGGCTGGTGTTAACAGCTGTCGAAAATGGTGGCGCTGGTAGGACCAGTAAATTGGAGCTGGTGGCTAATTAACATTAGCCAAACGCTAAACTTACTGTGCAAGGCTGTTCTGGTGGCATTTGTCCCAGCAGGAGGCCCCAATGAACATGGCCATAGCATCATTGCAGCAAGAACAGCCTTCTCTTAAAGCAAGGCTGTCATTTCAAAAAGCAATTCGGTTCCTTAAAGGGAACTGCCTTTCAAAATGAAAAAAAATTAAAATCATGTAAAAATAGGCATTTTTTAGCCCTTAAAGCTCAACTTCCTTATGAAAAAAAAATTACATTAAAAAGAATTGCCAAATGGGAGTCTTCAGCTCCTAAAGCTGAATTGCCTTTAGCACCTAAAAAAAAATGCTAAAAGTGCTTCAGCACCAACAGAAATGGCTCAGCAAGCCAGGGAAGGGATACCCAGGGTCTCGTACATAGTACTCCAGCTTCACAACTCCCTCTTCCCACCCACACCCCCACCTCAAATCACTCACCCAAGAACAATCTGTAACAAACACCTCCCTTCCTAGCTTTACCTCATCCACTTGGAGGAGACGGTGCTGGCTATTCATGGCAGAGGCATGGGCTGAGCCCTTGGCCAGTGGAGGGACTGAAAGGATAAAAGATGCTGGTATCCTCATACATTATCCTCCTTCTCGCATGCACCTCGTGCTGCCCCCGCCCAACCTCCCTCACAACTCCACCCTTGTGCCTTCCTCATTTCATACACCCAAGAAATGCAGCCTGCCCAGACAATGGTTGACCAAGAAGAGGGAGAGGAGAGAGGAGGAGGAGAAAGGGAAGGCGGAGGAGCAGAAGAAAAAGACAATCATTTGGTTTGACACTCCCAGCCACCAGCTCCTCAAGGGCGACCAGCAAGGCCATTTGCAGTGTCTCGCACTGAAATTCAGCAGCCTTCCACCAGACATGCGGCAATCTCTGGGGTAGCACTGCGTGACACCAGTAGGATAGACAAAGGCTCACACAAGACAGTCACTAAGTGAATGCATAAGGGTGATGAGTTGATTTCTTGATGTCATATTAGATGGATAGAAAAGTTTGCTTTGTGGTGGCTTTTATTTCAGCATTGTGGCCAAGAGGTTGCCGTGACAGTCAGTAACAGAAACAAGGTAAGGTGTGGGAAACTGGTACCGCAGGTAGATGATTCCATCCCGGATATTCCGGCTGGAAAGGGGCTGTTGAGGTTGCATGCTTCCTGCTGCACCAAGCCAAAATCAAGGAGTTTAGAGGGTAGCTTGGAGGTGGGATCTGCACATGGTGAATGAGTGGGCTACAGCCAGGGCAGGGGGAAAGAAAAGCGCAGGTGCCAGCTCCCTGCAAGGTGAGGTCAGACACATATTCTGCTGCAGCGGACACAGATGAGGACTTTGATGGGCCGGCCTACAGAAGATCGCTGATGGTGATGTTTGGTGTATTGGCAGGCCTGCCAGAAAGACTGACTGAAAGACTGTTGAGGAGCATGGAGGAATCCTGCACTAACCTTGCACAGGACTTTGCACAGAGCCTGCAGCCCATGATTTCCAGCATGGAAAGGGTGAGTAGATCCATTAACGCACTTGTTGACCCAACCATCATGCAATTTCTAATGGCTGATGTCTCAGCTTCCATTGCAGCACAAGCACAAGCCATCCTGCATCTGAGTGCTACAGTGGAAGCTCAGACTCAAGTAATGCAAGCTCAGCTTGCTGCCATGGTGGCTGGGTTTACCAGAGTGGAACGGGGCTTGCAGGCTGTCACAGCATTCCTGCAGTCTGTCCTCCAATAGATGGCTTGGAATGCTGAGGCATCACCTCGGGAGTGGCAGTGGCTCCGTGGAGGACAAACCCGCTGTCTTCTCTCAGGCTGACAGCATTCGTCCTCGTCCTTTTACCTCCCACCACTGCCATTCCACCAATCAGCTCAGACTGCTGCCGCCAATGCCGAGATGGTGCATTCTGCAGCCGGGCTTTCTAGGCACAGAGCTACTTGAGGTCATCCTGAAAGGCCATCTGCAGTCTCCCCCACAGAAAGTCAGCAGCATTCTACCAGCCATGCTGCAGACACTGAGGTAGCATTTCATAGGAGCACCAGGACAGAGAAAGGCACTGAAGACAGGCACTAAGGGAATGCACAGGGGTGCTTAATTGACCTTGTTAGGTTATATTGGATTGATAAAGTTGGATTGGAATGTTTCTTTTCTGATGGCTTGCATTTCAACATAGTGGCCAAGACGGTCAGTAGCAGAGGGAAGGTGTAAGACTATTGTGGATTGGGGAATTGGGGTTGCGTTCACTCTAACCACAGTTGGGTGAGTCAATCACGGACAGCCCGGGGAAAAAAAGGGCTACCTGGGTGTCTCCTCCCTTCCGCCTCCTACTCCTCCTCTCCCATTTCCTCCTGCTTAATCCTCCCCTATCAGATTCCGTGTAGCAGCATGGCTGTCATTATACACATGCTGCCCATGTGTGGTTGGGTTGTGGAGCGGAGTCATGAGGCAGCTGGTCAGCAGATAGCCCTTGTCGCCCAGTAGCCAGCCTGAGGTTTGTCTTGGTTGCTCAAAGGCTGAGGGAACAGCAGACAGGTGCAGAATAAAAACATCATGACTGCTGCCAGGATACTGGGCATTCACCATCATGATGTGCTGAGCATGGTTGCATAGCAACTGTGAGTGGTAACCTTTGCGGTAGTGGTACATCTCAGCATTTAGGCCTGTAAAGCCACGTGCATGCGGTCGATGATGCCCTGCACCATGGGGAAGCCCACTATCCTGGCAAAGGGAGAAGACAATAAAGTTCCCTCTCCTGGCATGAAGAGCTTCTGTCACCTCTCTTATGAAGCAGTGGACAGTGAACTGTGAGATGTTAAAGATATAGCCTGCTCCAGCCTGGAAGGATCCCAACACAAAGATATTCAGAGTCATGGTCACCTTCACAACCACTGGCAGCACTGTCTTTTCCCTGGTGTGAGGCTGCAGGTCTGGTTGCAAGAGGTGGCAGAGTTCTGTGAGCACCTCCTTCGTAATATGCAGACGCCTCACACACTGCTCCTGGCTCAGGCTGAGGTAAGAGAATTTCTCTTGGAAGATCCAAGGTGGGTAAGGCCTCCTGCTGAGATCCCTCCTCCCCATCCTTCTGCAAGCAGCTTGTTCTCTTTTACACTGCCTCTGCTCCATCTCCCTGTCATGCTGCAGGCCAAGGGGGATGACAACTGGAGCACCTATGACTGGGAGCAAGTGGTCTGACCAGGACCAAGGCCTTCCCCACTTGTAGCATCACTCCCCGTCACCTCACCAACTTCAAACAGCTCTAGAAAGCTGCAAGCACTTCCACAAACTTACATAGAACCAGTGGAAAGTAATCAACAACTGACCCGAGAGTGGTTGATGATCCCATTAAATATCACTGATAGGGTGTCCTTGCAGCTGCTGAACGCTTGTTCAGCTGCGTGAGGTTAACACAGCGTTGAGGACGAAATGGCAGATATAGAGTCAAATCAGCCTTGCACACTGATTAATGTCACGATCTGCCTACTCTACATACATCTGGCGCATGCCCCCAGCGCCGACGCTACCACCCTACCATGATGCCGTCTGGAATGGCACATACCAGAATTGTGAACGCACTGCTCGGACCCCACTTTCTAACTAAAATAGCGCCCAAAACAACGGGCAATAAGCAATCAAATTTCGAGGGCAAAAGCTTTGCAATTGTAGTGAATAAAGGCCCCAAACAGCGTAGGTATATTTTGCATGCTACACAGTAAACTATCTTTCTCAGCCTGGTGCTCCTAATCTAGCTGGTACCATCTCTCGACACTTCCTGGCTATCCCTTAGCCGCTGCATTTATCACAAAATACTGAATGGAGTGCACTCTAATTCAGTTGCCAAAGCAAACATGACGCACCATCAACACATAGGAGTCAAAATTCGGTTTATAACGCATGCTGATAACGCCGGTGTTAGGTATCTGGGAGTTAGGTATCTGGGAGTGGCGCTCGGTGTTGCTGACTCGTCAGATTGACTACTAGTATCTGGGATACATTGGCTGCCATCTCAGCTAACTTTGAAATCTCTATCTCGCTGTGACCTGTGCCAAGTGATGGGGGCAGTGATGGCACACCACATCGTCCTGCGGCGCTGACTTGAAAGGCGCCAGCTGCAGTGACAGCTTAGGGCCAGTGTGGATCCTCCCCAGAGGAGAGGCCCCAGACGGCGGGGCAGGAGGCCATACACACGTAGGGTTTACCATGCACATTACTCTTATCTTGAGATGTCCGAGGGGCAATGCTTAAGAAGGCTGAGATTCCACAAGGAGGTAGTCACGGAGCTTTGCCACCTTCTGCGGACTTTCCTGGCAGCTGACATCGGCACTAGAACCTCGCTGTCAGTGGCAGTGAAAGTGACAGCAACACTAAACTTCTATGCTACCGGCACCTTCCAATCTCCTGTAGGCGCTATATGCAATATCTCGCAGTTTGCAGTGCATTGCTGCATTCACCTGGTGATCGACGCTCTCTACGGCGAAAGTTTGGACTACATCAAGTTCAGCATGTCAAGGGAAGACTAGGATGAGCGCAAGTTAAGTCGCCGTTCAACTGATGGGGCCCCAGACCGGATGGCAGCAGTCAGTACGTCCGTTGAATCGATTTGCTTCTGCATCAAGAGTGTCTGCGACTGCAGTATACCAGAGAGCTGACTCAGGACACCACGTACTGATAATATTTGAGTATAGAGGTCTACAATAGCATCGGCCTGGTGCTCAATGACACCTGCAACCTCAGCCATAGTCCGTGCCCCCATGTCTGGGACCCTATGGTCACTGTTTGCATCCAGCATCCGTTGGTATCTACCAAGGATGGGCTCGATGGGCTCCTGAGAGGCATGAGCAACAGTTGAGGTGGACTCATCCATCCTCACAGCTAGTGCATCAAGACTCTGTGGCACCCAACTGATCATTGTGCAATTGCAGGGATGGTCTTGCGACAACCTCTAGGTCGGGCTCATCGTCAGAATGCTGCTGAGCCATTGAATATATTTAAGGTGGAGATAAACAGATTTTTGAGCGATAAGGGAATGAAGGGTAATGGGGAATGGGCAGGGAAGTGGAGCTAAGCCCAAGATCAGATCAGCCATGATCTTATTAAGTGGTGGAGCAGGCCGAGAGGCCGAATGGCCTACTCCTGCTCCTATATCTTGTGTTCTTATGTTCTTATATAGGCCCTTGCAGTCGGAGAGGCTGCAAATGGGAACCTTGACTGTGGCCTCACCCACTTCGAGTATGGATTCCGAAACGCTACATTGAGCAGAGTGCACATTGAGGTGAGAGCATAGCATGTTGAAGTTTGAAATGAAAGATACTCACCATCTGTCAGATCGTTGCACTTTTTCTGACATTGCATCGCTGTCCTTGGCGCCGTGTCACTGCTATCTCCCTCCAAAGCCTTCGATATGTTTGGGTTTGGTGTCTCCTCCCAGCCTCTGTCCTCAACACCTGCTGACGCCTCTCCAGGGCATCAAGGAGTGCATCCACTGCGGTGTCTGTGAACCGGTGGGCACGCTGACGAGCTGCTGCTGTAAAGTTTGCCATCCTCACTCTCTGAGCGAGTGCGGAGGAAGCGAATATAGCCACGAGGCGTTGAGGCGGTCAATCAATGTCTCAATTCAATCCAGGTGGTGCCACTATGTCTGACGCAGCTCCAAATGATGCCTAAATCCTGGATGTTGAGTCCATGCTTAACGGCCCATTTAACACAGCATAGTGCATCCAGGTAAGTGTGCAATGCCATGATTTAACGCTGCTATCAATTCTTTAGGCGTCAACACTAAATTTTGAATTTGGTGAGTGCACCTGAATTGAGGCGTTAAAAATTTCAAAAATGACGGTACCAAATTTCGACCCATAGTTACTTTACTGTAGCCTTTATTCTTGACAGAATAGACTAGCAATAGTAAAAGTATTGCTACAGGAAAAATACATGCTAATAACCAGAGTAACCTTTGAATCTAGCTAGGTGCATTTATTTCTGAACCTTGTTGATGATTAATCTGACTTAACAGACTCCCTTTATTATTTATTTAAAATTAACTTAATTACATTTCCTGTACAAATGTATCATTGATACTAGTCGATCTTCTTAGCATTGCACATGGGAATTCAAGACCAAATGGAGTCTACAGGTGAAGCGGGGTAAGAGGACAGGGAATAAATGGAACAAGAAAGATTTTTAGCAAAATATTGTGCCCTTATTTTTATATAATATTTTGATTTGATACTATTCATGATTACAAGGCAAAAAATATGGCAATTTGGGAAGCAGAGAAGTAGAGTTGGTTTGAGGATAGGAGTTTCTCTGCAGTATAGGCTGAGAAACTGGGAAATGCAAAACTGATGTGCTACAATGCCACTACTGGCGGGAGGGTATACTTACAACATGACAAGTTTACATAAGAAATTTCCATTATAAATTTGGAAATAGAAATTTATATTTGGAAAAGTTGACATAAAGGTTTGACAAAAACATGACAACAGAAAGTAGTTTTATTGTCAAAAAGTGTACATAGATGCAAGATTTTTAGTACTCACCCCTTTTTTTTCTGTTGAAAATATGGTTAAAAATGTCTCCACGCATTTTTCCTGCCAGGCAAGTAGGGTTAAAATCGGGACTTAAATGCAGTAAAATGCATGAAAACAATAGAATGTTTACACATTACATTAATAATAAAGCAAATCATGTCACAATATATTATGCTTAATTGAAACTGATCTAGTGGTAGTTTGCTGTTTTACTGTGTTATGGTGAGTTTTACCAGGAGCCCCATATTTGACTCGGACCTCTGGCCACAGGCCCCATAGGCCCATATATTAATCTGCCCCTGGGTGTGAGCTAGGAAAACAAAGCTGAACAAGATGAATTAATGAACATCATGTACAATATATATGAATTGTTTCAAACATAAATTTGTCTGTGGCCTTTGTTCACCACATTCCAAGAAGTAGGAGGAAGTGGCAATTAAGTGATCAATCTTTACCATTAAAATAATTGTAATATGTAAAAAGTTGGATTCCTGACAGCAAATTATGGTTTATTGTACAAGATCAAGTCCATATACAAACAATAATCTTTAAATAGTAAACATACAGAGAAATAAACGATACTACCGCGTGTTCTTTCCCCAGGTAAAGACGTAAGAACAGAAGAAATAGGAGCAGGAGTAGGCCACACAGCACCTCGAGCCTGCTCCACCATTTAATAAGATAATGCCTCATCGTCAACCTCAACTCCACTCCCACCCGATCTCCATATCCCTTGATTCCCCGAGACTCAAAAAAATCTATCTATCTCAGCCTTCAATATATTCAGAGACTCAGCATTCACAGCCCTCTGGGATAGAGAATTCCAAAGATTCACACCCTCTGACTGAAGAAATTCCACCGCATCATGTCTTAAATGGTCTACCCCAATCATCAAGATTCATGGCACTGCCCTCGACAACGTGGACCATTTCCCATATCTCGGGAGCCGCTTATCAACAAAGGCAGACGTTGATGTGGAGATTCAACATCGCCTCCAGTGCGCTAGTGCAGCCTTCAGCCATCTGAGGAAAAGAGTGTTTGAAGACCAGGCCCTCAAATCTACCACCAAGCTCACGGTCTACAGGGCTGTAGTAATACCAGTCCTCCTGTATGGATCTGAGGCATGGACGATGTATAGAAGGCACCTCAAGTCGCTGGAAATATATCAACAACAATGTCGTCTCAAGATCCTGCAAATCCCCTGTGAGGACAGGCGCACCAACATCATTGTCCTCGTCCAGGCTAAGATCCCCAGTATTGAAGCACTGACCACACTCGATCAGCTTCGCTTGGCAGGCCACATAGTTCACATGCCAGATACTTTATGCGGAGCTCCTTCATGGTAAATGAGCCAAAGGTGGACAGTGGAAGCGTTACAAGGACACCCTCACAGCCTCCCTGGTAAAGTGCGACATCACCACTGACACCTGGGAGACCCTGGTCGAAGACCACCCGAGGTTGACAAAGTGCATCCGGGAGGGCGTTGAGTTCTTAGAGTCTCAAAGCAAAGAGCGTGAAGAGGTCAGGTGCAGACAGCGGAAGGAGTGCGCGGCAAACCAGCCCCACCCACCCCTTCCCTCAACGAATGTCTGTCCCACCTGTGACAGAGTCTGTGGCTCTCGTATTGGACTGTTCGGCCACCAGAGAACTCACTTTGGGAGTGAAAGCAAGTCTTCCTTGATTCTGAGGGACTGCCAATGAACCCCTTATCCTGAGACTGTGCCCCCTAGTTCTAGACATCCCAGCCAGGGGAAACAACCTCTCCGCATCTACCCTGTCAATCCCCTTCAGAATCTTGTATATTTCAATGAGATTACCTCTCATTCTTCTAAACTCCAGAGAGTATAGGCCCATTCTACACAATCTCTCATCATAAGATAGCCCTCTCAGTCCAGGAATAGACCTAGTCAACCTTTGTTGCACCACCTCCAAGGCAAGTGTATCCTTCCTTAGATACGAAGACCAAAACTGTGCACAGTACTAGAGGACTGTCCATCCTAGGCTGGGTGATGTGTAATGAGAAAGGACTAATTAGCAATCTTGTTGTGCGAGGCCTCTTGGGGAAGAGTGACCATAATATGGTAGAATTCTTTATTAAGATGAAGAGTGACAGAGTTAATTTAGAGACTTGGTCCTGAACTTAAGGAAAGGTAACTTTGATGGTATGAGGCGTGAATTGGCTAGAATAAACTGGCGAATGATACTGAAAGGGTTGACGGTGGATAGGCAATTGCAAACATTTAAAGATCACATGGATGAACTTCAACAATTGTACATCCCTGTCTGGAGTAAAAATGAAACAAGGAAGGTGGCTCAACCGTGGCTAACAAGGGAAATTAAGGATTGTGTTAAATCCAAGGAAGAGGCATATAAATTGGCCAGAAAAAGCAACAAACCTGAGGACTGGGTGAATTTTATAATTCAGCAGAGGAGGACAAATTAGGAGGGTAAAATAGAGTATGAGAGGAAGCTTGCTGGGAACATAAAAACTGACTGCAAAAGCTTCTATAGATATGTGAAGAGAAAAAGTTGAACAAATACTTTGGTCCTTCATGAAGAAAGACACAAATAACCTTCCGGAAATACTAGTGGACCGAGGGTCTAGTGAGAGGGAGGAACCGAAGGAAATCCTTATTAGGTGGGCAATTGTGTTAGGGAAATTGATGGGATTGAAGGCCGATAAATCTCTAGAGCCTGATAGTCTGCATCCCAGAGTACTTAAGGAAGTGGCCCTAGAAATAATGGAAGCATTGGTGATCATTTTCCAACAGTCTATCAACTCTGGATCAGTTCCTATGGACTGGAAGGTAGCTAATGTAACATCACTTTATAAGAAAGAAGGGGTAGAGAAAATGGGTAATTATAGACCGGTTAGCCTGACATCAGTAGTGGGGAAAATGTTGGAATCAATTATTAAAGATGAAATAGCAGCGCATTTGGAAAGCAGTGACAGGATCGGTCCAAGTCAGCATGGATTTATGAAAGGGAAATCATGCTTGACAAATCTTCTAGAATTTTTTGAGGATGTAACTGGTAGAGTGGACAAGGGAGAACCAGTGGATGTGGTGTATTTGGACTTTCAAAAGGCTTTTGACAAGGTCCCACACAAGTGATTGATGTGCAAAATCAAAGCACATGGTATTGGGGGTAATGTACTGACATGGATAGAGAACTGGTTGGCAGACAGGAAACAGAGAGTCGGGATAAACGGGTCCTTTTCAGAATGGCAGGCAGTGACTAGTGGGGTGTCGCAGGGCTCAGCGCTGGGACCCAAACTATTTACAATATACATTAATGATTTAGATGAAGGAATTGAGAGTAATATCTCCAAGTTTGCAGTAATATCTCCAAGCTGGGTGGCGTTGTGAGCTGTGAGGAGGGCGCTAAAAGGCTGAAGGGTGACTTGGACAGGTTAGGTGAGTGGGCAAATGCATGGCAGATGCAGTATAATGTGGATAAATGTGAGGTTATCCACTTTGGTGGCAAAAACACAAAGGCAGAATATTATCTGAATAGCGGCAGATTAGGAAAAGGGGAGGTGCAACGAGATCTGGGTGTCATGGTACATCAGTCATTGAAAGTTGACATGCAGGTACAGCAGGCGGTGAAGGCGGCAAATGGTATGTTGGCCTTCATAGCAAGGGGATTTGAGTATAGGAGCAGAGAGGTCTTACTGCAGTTGTACAGGGCCTTGGTGAGGCCTCACCTGGAATATTGTGTTCAGTTTTGGTCTCCTAATCTGAGGAAGGACTTTCTTACTATTGAGGGAATGCAGCGAAGGTTCACCAGACTGATTTCTGGGATGGCAGGGCTGACGTATGAGGAGAGACTGGATCGACTGGGCCTGTATTCACCGGAGTTTAGAAGGATGAGAGGGGATCTCATAGAAACATAAAATTCTGACGGGACTGGACAGGTTAGATGCAGGAAGAATGTTCCCGATGTTGGGGAAGTCCAGAACCAGGGGACATAATCTAAGGATAAGGGGTAAGCCATTTAGGACTGAGATGAGGAGAAACTCTTTCACTCAGAGAGTTGTTAACCTGTGGAATTCCCTACCTCCGAGTTGTGGATGCCAGTTCATTGGATATATTCAAGGGAGAGTTAGATAAGGCCCTTACGGCTAAAGGGATCAAGGAGTATGGAGAGAAAGCAGGAAAGGGGTACTGAGGTGAATGATCAGCCATGATCTTATAGAATGGTGGTGCAATGCTCGAAACCCGAATGGCCTACTCCTGCACCTATTTTCTATGTTTCTATGTTTCCAGAAGTGGTCTCATCAAGGCCCTGTACAATTGTAGCAAGACTTCCTTACTCCAACCCTCTTGCAATAAAGAACAACATGCCATTTGCCTTCCTTATTGCTTGCTGTACCTGCATGCTAGCTTTTTGTGTTTCTTGCACAAGGACAACCAAATGTTTCTAACACCAACATTTAAAAGTTTTTCACCATTTAAAAAATATTCTGTTTTTCTATTCTTCCTACCACATTTCCCTACATTATACTCTATCTGGCACCTTACTACCCACTCACTTAGTCTATCAACAAATGGATGAACTTCAACAATTGTACATCCCTGTCTGGAGTAAAAATAAAACAGGGAAGGTGGCTCAACCGTGGCTAACAAGGGAAATTAAGGATAGTGTTAAATCCAAGGAAGAGGCATGTAAATTGGCCAGAAAAAGCAGCAAACCTGAGGACTGGGAGAATTTTGTAATACAGCAGAGGAGGACAAAGGGTTTAATTAGGAGGGAGAAAATAGAGTATGAGAGGAAGCTTGCTGGGAACATAAAAACTGACTCCAAAAACTTCTATAGATATGTGAAGAGAAAAAGATTGGTGAAAACAAACGTAGGTCCGTTGCAGTCAGATTCAGGTGAATTTATAATGGGGAACAAAGAGATGGCGGACCAGTTAAACAAATACTTTGGTTCTGTTTTCATGAAGGAAGACACAAATAACCTTCCGGAAATACTAGGGGACCGAGGGCCTAGTGAGAAGGAGGAACTGAAGGATATCCTTATAAAGCGAGAAATTGTGTTAGGGAAATTGATGGGACTGAAGGCCGATAAATCCCCGGGGCACGATAGTCTGCATCCCAGAGTATTTAAGGAAGTGGCCAAAGAAATAGTGGATGCATTGTTAATCATTTTCCAACAGTCTATCGACTCTGGATCAGTTCCTATGGACTGGAAGGTAGCTAATGTAATACCACTGTTTAAAAAAGTAGGGAGAGAGAAAACGGGTAATTATAGACCGGTTAGCCTGACATTAGTAGTGGGGAAAATGTTGGAATCAATTATTAAAGATGAAATAACAGCGCATTTGGAAAGCAGTGACAGGATCGGTCCAAGTCAGCATGCATTTATAAAAGGGAAATCATGCTTGACAATTCTTCTAGAATTTTTTGAGGATGTAACTGGTAGAGTGGACAAGGGACAACCAGTGGATGTGGTGTATTTGGACTTTCAAAAGGCTTTTGACAAGGTCCCACACAAGAGATTGGTGTGCAAAATTAAAGCACATGGTACTGGGGGTAATGTACTGATGTGGATAGAGAACTGGTTGGCAGACAGGAAACAGAGAGTCGGGATAAACGGATCCTTTTCAGAATGGCAGGCAGTGACTAGTGGAGTGCCACAGGGCTTAGTGCTGGGACCCCAGCTCTTTACAATATAAATTAATGATTTAGATGAAGGAAATGAGTGTAATATCTCCAAGTTTGCAGATGACACTAAACTGGGTGACGGTGTGAGCTGTGAGGAGGACGATAAAAGGCTGCAAGGTGACTTGGATGGGTTAGGTGAGTGGGCAAATGCATGGCAGATGCAGTATAATGTGGATAAATGTGAAGTTATCCACTTTAGGGGCAAAAACACGAAGGAAGAATATTATCTGAATGGCGGCAGATTAGGAAAGGGGGAGATGCAACGAGACCTGGGTGTCATGGTTCATCAGTCATTGAAAGTTGGCATGCAGGTACAGCAGGCGGTGAAGAAGGCAAATGATATGTTGACCTTCATAGCTAGGGGATTTGAGTATAGGAGCAGAGAGGTCTTACTGCAGTTGTACAGGATCTTGGTGAGGCGTCATCTGGAATATTGTGTTCAGTTTTGGTCTCCTAATCTGAGGAATTATGTTCTTGCTATTGAGGGAGTGCAGCGAAGGTTCACCAGACTGATTCCCGGCATGGCGGGACTGACTTATGAGGAGAGACTAGATCAACTCGGCCTTTATTCACTGGAGTTTAGAAGGATGAAAGGGGATCTTATAGAAACATATAAGATTCTGACGGAACTGGACAGGTTAGATGCGGGAAGAATGTTCCCGATGATGGGGAAGTCCAGAACCAGGGGACATTGTCTTAGGATAAGGTGTAGGCCATTTAGGACTAAGATGAGGAGAAACTTCTTCACTCAAAGAGTTGTTAACCTATGTGATTCCCTACTGCAGAGAGTTGTTGATGCCAGTTCATTGGATATATTCAAGAGGGAGTTAGATATGACCCTTAAGGCTAAAGGGATCAAGGGGTATGGAGAGAAAGCAGGAAGCGGGTACTGAGGGAATGATCAGCCATGATCTTATTGAATGGTGGTGCAGGTTCGAAGGGTCGAATGGCCTACTCCTGCACCTATTTTCTATGTTTCTATCCCCTTGCTGATGCATTGTGTTCTCCTCGCAGCTTACTGTCCCACCTAGCTTTGCATCAGCAAACTTGGATACATTACAATTGGTCCCTTTATCTAGGTCATTAATATAGATTGTAAATAGTTGAGGTCCCTGCACTGATCCCAGCGATACCCCACTAATTACAGCTTGCCAACCTGAAAAAAACACACTTATTCCCTACTGTCTATTTTCTGTCCATTAACCAATCCTCTATCCATGCTAATACATTACCTCCAATCTCATGATCCCTTATTTGTGTAATAACCTTTTATATGGCACCTTATCAAATGTCTTTTAGAAATCCAAATATACTACGTCCACTGGTTCCTCTTTATGTACCCTGCTAGTTACATCCTCAAAAAACTAATACATTTGTCAAACATAATTTGCCTTTCCTAAAACCATGTTGACTCTGCCTAATCATGTTATGATTTTCTAAGTGCCCTGATACCACTTCCTTAATAATGGATTCCAGCATTTTCCCGATGACTGATGTCAGGCTAACTGGCCTGTAGCTCCCTGTTTTCTCTCTCCCTCCTTTCTTGAACAGCAGAATTACATTTGCACTGGGACCATTCTAGATTTGAAGGAATTTTGAAAGATCAAAACCAATGTATCCACTGTCTCTGCAGCCACCTCTTTTCGAACCCTAGGGATGTAGGCCGTCAGGTCCAGGGGATTTGTTGACTTTTAATCCCATTAGTTTCACAAGTACTCTACTTATATTAGTTATATTAAGTTCCTTACCCTCATTATACTTTTGGTATGATTTTTATGTCTTCTACTGTGTAGTAGATACAAAATATTTGTTTAATGTTTCTGCCATTTCCTTATTCCCCATAATAAATTCTCCTGCCTCAGCCTCTAAGGGACCAACATTAATTTTTGCTACTCTTCCTTTTTAAATATTTGTAGAAGCTCTTACAATCTGTTTTTATATTACTTGCTAGTTTTTTCTCATAGTCTATTTTTTCCCTTTTTATCAATATTTTGGTTACCACTTGCTGGTTTCTGAAACTCTCCCAATCCTCAGGCTTACTGCTATTCTTCATAACATTATAAACTTCCTCTTTCAATCTAATGCTATCCTTAACTTCTTTAGTTAGCCACGGATGGATCACTTTTCCTGTGGAGTTTTTGTTTCTCAATGGAATGTATTTTTGTTGCAAATTATGAAATATTTCTTTAAATGCTAGCCACTGCTTATCTACTGACATACCTTTTAATGTATTTTTCCAATCTACCAGCCAAATCACCCTTAATACCGATATAATTGACTTTATTTAAGTTTAACACTCTAGTTTCAGACTTAGGCAAGTCACTCTCAAACGTAATGTGAAATTCTATCATATTATGATCACTCTGCCCCAGAAGATACTTTACTATGAGATTGCTAATTAACCCTGTCTCATTACACAATAAAAAATCAAAAATAGCCTGTTCCCTGGTTGGTTCCATGACTTATTGTTCTCGGAAACTGTCCCAAATGCATTCCATGAACTCGTCCTCCAGACTACCTTTGCCAATTTGTTTTGTCCAGTCTATATGAAGATTATTGTCTCCCATGATTATTGCATTACCTTTGTTACAAGCTCCTACTATTTCTTGTTTAATATTCTGTCCAATGATATAGTTACTGTTAGGGGGGCTATATACTACTCCCACCAGTGTTTTCTGTCTCTTGCTATTCCTTATCTCCACCCATACTGATTCTACTTCCTGATCTTCCAAGCCAAGATCCTTTCTCTACTTTCCTTATGTCATCTTTTATTATCAGGGCTACCTATAGGGCTACCCCCCCCCCTCCCCCCTCCCCACCACCTTTACCATTCTGCCTGTCTTTTCGAAACGTCAAATACCCTGGAACATTTAGTTCCCAATCTTGATCACCTTGCAACCTCTCCGTAATGGCTATTAGATCAAACCCATTTATCTCTGTTTGTGCCACTAGTTCATCTATCTTATTACGAATGCTTCGTGCATTCAGATAAAGAGTCTATAATTTAATTTGTTTTACCATTGTTCCCTGCTTTGACCTTATTCTCTGCTGCACTGCTACCATTAAACTCTCTGTCCCTTCCTGTCACACTCTGCATATTTTTAACCAAATCGTTACACTGCTCTATTGCATTGACCTTTCTCTTTAGTTATCTAAGTTTCCCCTCGCCTGACCCCTCCCCCCCATTTTTCAATTTAAAGCCCTTATTTAAAGCCCTAGTTATTTGATTCACCAGGACGCTGGTCCCAACCCAGTTTAAGTGGAGCCCGTCCTGACGAACAGCTCCCTCTTGCTTGTGCCCCATGAATTGAAACCCCTTCCTCCCACACTACTCTTTGAGTCGCGCATTTAACTCACGGATGTTGTTCCTTTCCAATTCTGATCTTCTCTACAAACTGTTAAAGAAAAACTTCAGATCTTATAGTCTGCTTCTCACAAAACACCGTCATTGCTGACTGATTACGGATTGTGAACAAGACCCCTAGAAAGGATTTATTTCCTACACAACAACCAATAGCAACATGTTTTTAATCCTGTTCATCCATTGTTCATCTCTTATCTCAAAACTGCCGTAACAGTTTCCCACTGTCGCCATGAAAACAAGTCACGAATCTTGCATCCTGTTTCAACAAGCAATTAAAACAAAGTGTCAGCTAAATTGTTCCCTGACACATCAAACCCTAAAGCATCCTGGGAATGAACAAAATTTAACAATTTCATTAAGTAAAAAGAAACCAAAAACTTTTGTCTATATGAGATTAAACCAAATCCCAATCCTATGTATGTATAGGGGGTATCTTACAAATGTACTCATCTTACACTGTTTCATTACACAATATAAGACCTAAAATAGCATGTTCCCTGGTTGGTTCCATGATGTATTCTAGGAAACTGTCCCAAATGCATTCCATGAACTCGTCCTCCAAACTACCTTTGCCAATTTGATTTGTCCAGTCTATATGAAGATTAAAGTCTCCCATGATTACTGCATTACCTTTGTTACAAGCTCCTACAATTTCTTGTTTAATGCAAAAACAATTTGCTATATGTTAGCTAGTCGGTTCAAGCTTCTTTAAACTCTGAGTCATTTTTTATATTTTCTATCTTAGATTCCAGCAGTCCCAGGATTCAGTTGGCTGGAACCATGTTTATCTGCGAAAGATATTGTTTATATTGGTCTTAGAGACGTGGACCCTGGTGAGAAGTACGTTTCTTAATTGAAGATATACTGAGAATCTATAATTAGTCTAATACATATTTAACATATATTTCGAATTATTGTCAAACATTAGAAGCATTTGTCATTTCTTTAGTACCCAGCGAGGCCTTGCAAAAGTCGGTTTTTGGGGTGTGATGCGCATGCACCAAAAAACGGCTTTTCCGATCTTGTCAGATCCTTCACAACCTTGGGAGAAAGACATCTGCGCGGGAGAGATTGGGCAATTTTGCCCAACTCATCCCCAACGAATGTCTTTCAAACTTTTACACTTGGTAAAAGCAGGCATATAGCTTACTTTTACCAGCGTAACAATTTAAAACCTATAAAAATTAAATTTAAACATTCATTTTTATATTAAAAACCCTGTCCATTAGACATAAGAACATAAGAAATAGGAGCAGCATTAGGCCACCTGGCCTCTCAAGCCTGCTCCGCCATTTAATAAGATCATAGCTGATCTGATCATGGACTCGGCTCCACTTCCCTGCCTGCTCCCCATCATCATCATAGGCAGTCCCTCGAAACTTGCTTCCACTCCAAAAGTGAGTTCTTAGGTAACTGAACAGTCCAATACGGGAATTACAATCTCTGTCTCAGGTGGGACAGACAGTCGTTGAAGAAAAGGGTGGGTTGGAAGACTGATTTGCCGCACGCTCCTTCCGTTGCCTGCGCTTGGTTTCTGCATGTTCTCGGCGACGAGACTCAAGGTGCTCAGCGCCCTCCCGGATGCTCTTCCTCCACTTAGGGCAGTCTTTGGCCAGGGACTCCCAGGTGTCGGTGGAGATGTTGCATTTTATCAAGGAGGCTTTGAGGGTGTCCTTGAAACGTTTCCTCTGCCCACCTGGGGCTCGGTGCCATGTAGGAGTTCCGAGTAGAGCGCTTGCTTTGGGAGTCTTGTGTCAGGCATGCGAACAGTGTGGCCCGCCCAATGGAGCTGGTTGAGTGTGTGCTTCGATGCTGGGGATGTTGGCCTGATCGAGGACGCCAGCATTGGTGTGTTTGTCCTTCCAGGGGGTTTTCAGGATCTTGTGGCGACATCGTTGGTGGTATTTCTCCAGCGATTTGAGGTGTCTACTGTATATGGTCCATGTCTCTGAGCCATACAGGAGGGTGGGTATCACTACAGCCCTGTAGACCATGAGCTTGATGCCAGATTTGAGGGCCTGATCTTCGAACACTCTCTCAGGCAGCCGAAGGCTGCGCTGGCACACTGGAAGCGGTGTTGAGCCTCGTCGTCGATGTCTGCCCTTGCTGATAATAGGCTCCTGAGGTATGGAAAGTGGTCCATATTGTTCAGGACCACGCCATGGATCTTGATAACTGGGAGGCAGTGCTGTGTGGCGGGGTCAGGTTGGTGGAGGACCTTTGTCTATGGATGTTTAGTGTAAGGCCCATGCTTTCATATGCCTCAGTGAAGATGTTGACTATGACTTGGAGTTCAGTCTCTGAATGTGCACAGACGCAAGCGTTGACCGCGTACTGTAGCTTGACGACAGAGGATGGGACGGTCTTGGATCTGGTCTGGAGACGACGAAGGTCGAACAGGTTCCCACTGGTTCTGTAGTTTAGTCCCACTCCAGCGGGGAGCTTGTTGAGTGTGAGGTGGAGCATTGCAGCGAGGAAGATCAAGAAGAGGGTTGGCGCGATGACTCAGCCCTGCTTGACTCCGGTCCGGACGTGAATTGGGTCTGTGATGGATCCGTTGGTCAGGATCACGGCCTGCATGTCGTCATGCAGCAGGCGGAGGACGGCAACAAATTTTTGGGCACAGCCGAAACGGAGGAGGACCTTCCATAGTCCCTCATGGTTGACAGTGTCAAAGACCTTTGTAAGGTCAAAGAAGGCCATGTACAAGGGTTGGTCGTGTTCCCTGCATTTCTCTTGCAGTTGTCGCGTCGTAAAGATCATGTTCGTTGTACCTCGTAGTGGACAAAATCCGCACTGAGACTCCGGAAGGAGCTCCTCAGCCACAGTGAGAAAACGGTTGAAGAGGATTCTAGCAATGACTTTCTCAGTGGCTGATAACAGGGAGATTCCTCTGTAATTGCCGCAGTCAAACTTGTCCCCTTTTTTAAAGATGGTCACGTTTGCTGCATCTCTGAGATCTCCCTGCATGCTCTCTTCCTTCCAGATGAGAGAGATGAGGTCATGCATTCATGCCAATAGTGCCTCACCGGGGATTCCATCCGCTCCCGTAGCCTTGTTGTTCTTAAGCTGTCTTATGGCTTTTTCTACCTCGTGCAGGCCTGGGGTTTTGCTGGGATGGTGGTGGGTAGCATGCTGCGGGATGGAGTCACGGACACTCAAGTCAAAGGCAGAGTCTCGGTTCAAGAGATCTTCAAAGGGCTCTTTCCAGCGGGTCCGGACTGCCTTGTTGTCCTTGATGAGTGTCTCCCCGTTCTTGGCCAGCATTGGGGTGGGGCATTGGGTGCTTGGGCCGTAGGTGGTCTTGACTGCGGTGAAGAACTCTTATCGCTGAAAAATCTGTCTATCTCCACCTTAAATATATTCAACGACACAGCCTCCACAGCTCGCTGGGGCAGAGAATTCCTCCACAGCTCTCTGAGGCAGAGAATTCCATAGATTTACAAACCTCTGAGAGAAGAAATTTCTCCTCATCTCAGTTTCAAAGGGGCAGCCCTTATTCTGAGACTATACCTCCTAGTTTTAGTTTCCACTATGAGTGGAAATATCCTCTCTGCATCCACCTTGTCGAGCCCCCTCATTATCTTACATGTTTCGATAAGATCACCTCTCATTCTTCTGAACTCCAATGTGTAAAGGCTCAAACTACTCAACCTATCTTCATAAGTCAACCCCCTCATCTCAAGAATCAACCCAGTGAACCTTCTCTGAACAGCCTCCAATGCAAATACATCCTTCCTTAAATAAGGAGACCAAAACTGTACGCAGTATTCTAGGTGTGGCCTCACCAATACCCTGTACAGTTATAGCAGGACTTCTATGCTTTTATACTCTATCCCCCTTGCAATAAAGGCCAACATTCCATTTGCCTTCCTGATTACTTGCTGTACCTGCATACTAACTTTTTGTGTTTCATGCACAAGGACCCCCAGCTCCCTCTGCACTGCAGCACTTTGCAATTTTTCTCCATTTAAATTATAATTTGCTTTTCTATTATTTCTGCCAAAGTGGATAACCTCACATTTTCCCACCTTATACTCCATCTGCCAAATTTTTGCCCATTCACTTAATCTGTCTATATCCCTTTGCAGATTTTTTGTGTCCTCCTCACAATTTGCTTTCCCACCGATCTTTGTATCATCTGCAAACTTAGCTATATTACACTCGGTATCTTCATCCAAATCATTAATATAGTTTGTAAATAGTTGAGGACCCAGCACTGATCCCTGCGGCACCCCACTAGTTACTGTTTGCCAACCGGAAAATGATCCATTTATCCCGACTCTCTGTTTTCTGTTAGTTAGCCAATCCTCTATCCATGCTAATATATTATCCCCAACCCGGTGAACTTTTATTTAGTGCTTTAACCTTTGATGTGGCACCTTAGCAAATGCCTTCTGGAAATCCAAATACACCACATCCACTGGTTCCCCCCTTATCTACCCTGCTCGTTACATCCTCAAACATGATTTCCCTTTCATAAAACCATAAGTTTATTTTTAACACTATTAAAACACATTTAAAAAATATAGATTTTTTTTCTAAAACATTTAATTACATTTAATTTCAATTAATTTTAAATATGTGAGGTGTTTTATTTATTTATTGTGCTGTGTTTCAGTGTTTTATTGGGTTATTCTCATTGATAGTAATGGGAACTCGTACAAACGGAGCTTCCATTTTTATCAATGACAATACTGCATAGTGATTGGTGGTCCAGGCCCACATGACTCCAGCATGTACATACGTACCTGAAAGACATCTTCCCATGCACTGCGCAGCGAATCTAGGCCTCCGACCGGAATCCTACGTTCCTCCGGGACCACCAGGTACTTTCGTAGATTTTTTTCGGGTTGGAAGCATTCATATGAAGGAAGCCTTCCACCACAATTTCCCCCCACCCCCCCGTTCCCCCCTTATATCTGTTTGAGTATAATTTTCCATTAATATATAAAAAGCTTCGCTTTTCACGATCTCAGGATGTCCCAAAGTGCATTACCATCAATAAGTATTTTTGAAGCGCAGTCACTGTTGTAAGGTAGATCAACTTCTCGTAATTGTGCAGTAATTGCCACAAATCTATTATAGAAGCTCCCATGACAGTGTAATGCCTGGGCGATTTCAACTTCCAAGCCTCATTTCAATATAATTGACAAGTTGCCCCCCCCCCCCAATCTCTCCCCAAAATGAGCATCGTGACCACTTTATGCAAGAATTTTCAAGCGGGCCTCCCAAGTCCTATCTTCAAGCAAGGTGACATTCCCTGAAGACAAATTGCATTTCAAGACTGCACACTATTCTGCTGGGACTAAAGAGTTAGAAGGCTGCCCTCAGGTTTTCCGATGCTTTCCTGGAGGTCCTTGTGGAGGAGATCGGGGGAGGTACTGGTCCCCAGCACCTACAGGTGCATCCCTAGGGCCACTGTTCAGCAAACCTGGAGAGGTGTGGCTGACAAGATGAGCGCCGGCAATATCATGCCCAGGATCTGGCTTCAGCATAGGTAGAAATTCAATGACCTCACACAAACAGCAAGGGGTGAGTACAGCTCTTCTCTCATTCACTTTCCACAGCACCTGACAACACTCCTTTCACCCCCTCCTTTACCACTCTGAACAATTCCCTCCCCTCCATCTATCTTTCAGCATACAATCACAAAGCCACACTGCAACACCTCTTTTTCTGATTCAAAACACATACACCTCTTCCTTTACTCTCTTCAACCATACACTAACATAAATTTTTTCTTGCATCTTAGCACTTTCATAACCACCAACTAACTCCTCCCAGCACTCCTTCCTCATCTTCCATTGCACACATTTGCCTTTACATTCATCACCACCCATCCTAATTCCATCTTGCATCTTCTCCACCTCTCAACACATGCACTATATGAACATGACCTACACATCGCTACTTACTATATATCAACAGCCACTCACTAACTTATGCCCTCTCTTTCTGCAGGATAAAGCAGCACATAACGCGAGGTAGAGACCCAGGGAGATGTGTCCGATATCATAATGCTCACTCAAGCAGAGCACAAAGCCCTGGAGATTAGTGGCCAAGGCAGAGTCAGAGTAATGGGGAAGACACAACTGGCGGCTTATTTGAGTGGTTGGACCAAACGGCCCCAACAGCAGCCACGGTGCAGCAGTCTGCAGCCGTACCCTCACAGGCTCAAGCACCCAGAACTCATTGGCCATGAGCATCTCAAGCGTCCCCACATGAGTAATAGCAGCCTTCCACCAGCTTTGCTGAGGTCGTTGGGGAACACCTCGTAGAAATAGTAGAGTTAGTAAGCATGCTTGACACTCGGGTGAGAAATGAACAGAAGACAATTGGTGTTGGGAATTAAATTCATCACCTTTATCACATTTGACACATTGGTAGGCACTGTGATTTCATAGCAGCTTCTAAGTCTGCATCGTCATTATGTCATTGATATAGACTTGAGCCAGATGGCTTCAGTGTTCTTTAATGCAGATTAAGGGAGTGATGAAGATGTAACAAGGACTGTTAATGCACAGGAGGTTTCTGTACGTTTTTAGGACAGAAGAGTGAGCAGGTCCCCAGAATTGCTTCACAATTAACTCATCCCTCACATCTCCTTCTCCTACTTCCTAGTCTTCCCCCTAGTATTCCTCATCTGACAAGGATAGTTGCTGCTGTTGTACCTCCTCCAAATGCAGGTCTCTCTGTATGGCTAACTTGTGCAGTATGCAGCACGCCACTATGATGCAGGAAAATCTTTCTGGTTGCATACTGTAGGGAGATCTAAGACCTGGCCAGATACCTGAACCTCATCTTCAGCAGCCCTATAGTGTGCTCAGTAATCATCCTGGTGATCCCGTGGCGTTGATTATACCTGTGTTGCTCAGGTGTGGTGGGCCTGGGGAGAGGTGCCATGAGCCACGTCTGTCGGCGGTATCCCTTATCCCCCAGCAGCCAATCTGCCACATTCCTAGAAGAGGTGAATACAGGTTGAGCATCCAAAATCCAGAGTTCCGGAATACGGACACCGGGCCGATCCGTGGCGGGGTCTTCCGGAAACCGGAAATGTTCCGAAATCCGGACTCGCCCCAGCCCTCGGCGGCCCGACCTTGCCCCCTTACCTCGGCGGCCCAACCTCACCCTGGCCCTCGCCAGCCCGACCTCGCCCCCTTACCTCGGCGGCCTGACCTCACCTCGGCCCGATCTCGCCCCCTTACCTCGGCGGCCTGACCTCGCCCCCTTATCATGGCGGCCTGACCTCGCCCCCTTACCTCGGCGGCCCGACCTCGCCCCCTTACCTCGGTGGCCCGACCTCGCCCCCTTACCTTGGTGCCCGACCTCGCCCCCTTACCTCGGTGGCCCGACCTCGCCCCCTTACCTTGGTGCCCGACCTCGCCCCCTTACCTCGGTGGCCCGACCTCGCCCCCTTACCTTGGTGCCCGACCTCGCCCCCTTACCTCGGTGGCCCGACCTCGCCCCCTTACCTCGGTGCCCGACCTCGCCCCCTTACCTTGGTGCCCGACCTCGCCCCCTTACCTCGGTGGCCCGACCTCGCCCCCTTACCTTGGCGGCCCGACCTCGCCCCCTTACCTCGGCGGCCCGACCTCGCCCCCTTACCTCGGCGGCCCGACTTCGCCTCCTTACCTCGGCGGCCTTACCTCGGCGGCCCGACCTCGCCCCCTTACCTTGGCGGCCCAACCTCACCCCGGCCCGACTTCGCCCCTGCCCGACCACGCCCTGGCCCTCGCCGGCCTGACCTCGCCTTCCCATGCCCCCCCCCCCACCTCCACCTTACCTCGGTGACTCGACCTCGCCCCCTTACCTTGGCTGCCCGACCTTACCTACCTCGGCCCAGGCAAAGACGTTCCAAAATCCGGAAATGCCAGGAATCTGGAACGGCCTCAGTCCCGAGGTTTCCAGATTTCAGACGCTCAACTTGTATTGGGGGATGGTAGACTGTTGCGGGATAAATGCATTGTGACAGCTGCTTGGTATCTTGCATAAACTTGCATGATTCTGTTTCCATGATTGGACACTACCTGGACACTAATGGACTGGTAGCCTTTTCTATTCATGAATGCTGCTGGCTGATGTTCTGGTGCCCTGATGACAGCCTGTGTGCAGTCAATGAGACCCTGGACATGAGGGATGCCAGCCACCCTTGCAAGTCTCCAAGCCGTTTCCTGCTGACTGTTGAGGTCAATGGAGAAGGTTAAGTACTGGTTAGCCCTGGTGAACAGGGCATCGGTGGCCTGCTTAATGCAACTTTAACAGCCACTGACAAAACATGACCATTTAGTAAAACAGGCAGCAGATTTCAGGAGACTACAGAGGCCTGCTTGGAGAAGTGCAGCCTCCTGATGCACTGCTCCTTGGATAAATCGAAGAAAATGACTCCACCTGTACAGCCTGTGTGCTGGGTTTGGCCAGTGAGCAGCCCATGCCCCACCTGATGCTGAGCAACTCAGTGCTGGTTGCCGAGGCTGCTGGCTGCTGCTTCTCTTGCTCCAACTATTCCTGCATCCAAATAAAACTGCCTATAATAACACCCATGAAAAGTAGATTAAGCTTACAACGGTAAATAAAGCAAACAATATCAGAAAGAAGTGACCTTGAAGCTGCAATAATTCTTCTGGTAATCCAAATTGACAAAGATCCTCTGATCCATTTACCTGCAGCTGAGTGCCCCTTTAAATACTGCTTCACTGGCTCCAAGAGACCAATCCCGCGAGGCTTTACTGGCAGGTTAGGCACTGTGAAGGATCTGTGATTTTGTGTACAGTTGGCATCGGAGTGCTAATTACATCATAGAACCCCAATTTATATGTACTCACAAGGCCCCTGCTTGTCTCTGGTGGTGCCTCGGCCAACTCAGAAAACTGGGTGGTTAAATTGTGGTGGTAGGAAGCTTTTTGAGAACAGTGATAAGTACTCTACCACTAATTGAGTCGGCACAGACATGATGAGCCAAATGGCCTCCTTCTGTGCTGTGTCAACCATGGCACCCTTGCCTCTGAGCACAAAAATTCTAGGCTAACACTCCAGTGCAGTACTCGGAGCACTGCACTGTCGGAGGTGTCATCTTTCGGATGAGACGTAAAACTGAGGCCCCCTCTGCTCTCTCTGGTGGACGTAAAAGATCCCATGGCACAATTTCAAAGAAGAGCAGGGGAGTTATTCTTGGTGTCTTAGACAATATTTATCCCTCAATCAACATCACTAAAAAAAAAACAGATTATTCGGTCATTATCACATTGCTGTTTGTGGGGGCTTGCTGTGTGTAAAAAATGGCTGCCGTGTTTCCTACATTACAACAGTGACTACACTTTAAAATTATTTCATTGGCTGTAAAGCACTTTGGGATGTCCTGAGGTTGTGAAAGGCGCTATATAAATTCAAGTATTTCTTTCTGTAAACTTCTATGGTCTTAATTATTCATAGTCATACTTGTGCGTTCGTTTTACAAATGAGGGACACGATTTATATCTTCCAGTTTAAGATACAAATGAAGAATGATCACTCAAACAAAAGATCCAACATCTTCATAAAATTGGTGAAGGAAATAGGGGCATATATGTCTGGACTTTCCTTCATAATTTTGCCAAAAATCAGACAGGATCATGGAGAAAACGGCATGAAAATAGGGTGATCAGGGCTATTACTGTTTCATCACCCCAAACTTGATTTCCCTCACCCTGCCCCTGCCGAGACCCTTCTCTGCCCACCGCATGCAACTTCTGGTGGGGGCATGCGGACTGGCCTTCCCTCTCATCTGCCCCAGTTACTGCCGCTCCCCAGGAGGAAGGTAGAGATAGACATAGAGTAGCGGCAGGAAGGTCCTAAAATTGTTCAAATGGAGGAAGAGGGCCTCCTATCTCTCTATTTCTACCCAAAGCTCCACCTGCTCTGGCCTTGTCCTCTCCCATTTCGGGTCAATGCTGCTCCTTTATAGTTCCTCACTGCCTCTTGTGGTGCTGGACCAGTATCACTGTTGCAGCATTGCTGGGATTTCCCTCCTTTCCACTGTGGACTCCATCTTGGCAGCAAGAATCCTGCCTGGAGCCTGCCATGACCCAAACCCAGGGAAATAGGTCTGCGAATTCCACCTCAAAGAGTAGAATCCAACCCAGTATGCAGTGGGCACTTACAAAATATACATGCAAACAAGGCAAAAATTATATTTTGCATTGCAAACTATATATTTTATAGTCAGCCAGGTATGTGTCATTGCCAGAAACCCATTACCATGTATAAGAGATTACAAATCAAGATACTGAGAAATCTACATAGGTATGAAGTTCATTTTCTCTCCTGACACTAACCCACTTCACGGCCATGATTTCGCCACCCGTGACAGGTTGGGTGTGACCAGCATTGGTGGTGTGTGGGAAAGCCGTTCCCGACTCCATCCCGCCCTTTGTACCCAATCTTCCGTTGATGGGGCTTGTTAAGCCCGCCTTGCAGGGTTCCCGGCCAATTAACAGGAAGCTGATCTGATTATATAATTTGATGACGCGTCATCAGCCAGTTTCTTTAAAGGGATCATGCGCACATTGCTTTTGACAGTTCTTCTCTCAGTGTTCTGCAGCATTGAACTGCTGCAAACACTGACAAGCACTGCACAGAGGTGCACGGCTGCACCCAGGCTCTGCCATACAGCATGCAGGGAGGTCCTCTTCCCTTCCAATGGACGGAAGAGACCTCCCCAGGACACCAATGCAGCCTGGGGATGTCGTCAGGAGGACTAGACGCAAACCTTTCAATGATCTCAGTAGATCACGAAATGTTACTGCAAAGCCAGACTCAACCTCATCCTGCTGTGCCATTCATCACATCCCCATCACTGCCTTCTCGACCCTACTCCTGCACATCCTCACTCCCACCAACTAACCTTGCACCTCCACCCATCCCTCTCTATCTACATTATCACTTCCCCATCTCACTAGCCACCCCTCACACTCGTCCTCATCCTTGTCCAATCATACCAACTAATAACAATCAAGGATAGGCACTTAGGTCCTTTATCCAATGTTCATGTAAAGTCTCTGTTGATGTGTTGTCAAACATTGAAATCTTTATTTTCAGCACTTTGCATTCTTGGACAGATTTGGTGGGCACCTTTGCAAGTGACTTAGTGAGTTGTAGTGAATAGTGAGACATAAGGTTACCCCCCCCCCCCCCCGCAACACACACACACACACACACACACACACACAGACAATGGTGATGAGTGTGAAAGGAATGGCTTGGGTATTGCAGGGATGCTTTATGGAGCTGGTGTGGGGTGGTGCCAACCTGGCACATTATGTGGCAGCCAAGATGTACAGCATCAAGTAAAGTAAATGTGGTCATGGTGAGGTCATCCTTGGCCCCTTGGGCAGCAGTGGGATCAGGTGCTGATGCCCTGTGTCCTGTACAGTATCAAGTGATTACGGAGAAGGTTGGTGGTGTTGTTGGTGATGCTGGTGAGTTTAGTGATGTTGGGGCTGATAGTGGCTGTGGTGGGATTCAAGGACCAAGGTGAGATTTTTCAAAGGCACTGGTGCTGCTGGAATAGATGTCAGGTGAGGTTGAAATGACAGAAGCGATCTGTCAATGGTGAGAGAGGTTGTTTCAAGGAGGTGACAGTGAATAGAGAGCTCACTGCAAACACTTCCAAACTGCATACAGGTCAAAAGTTTCTTCCAAATCATGAAGCCTTCAGCTTCTGACATTGGAAAGTGAACAGCTATGAAATAGTAGCTGTTATACCACTTCAGCAGCTGTCAACTAGCCAAAGTAATGGAGAGTAAGTGAGGACCCAACTCCACTTACTTGGCGTGTTCCCCGAGGGACAGCAAACCCGTTAAAAGGTTAGTAAAATTGCAAGTGCCTGCTTTTAATACTATTAAGTAGCATTCAACAACTCCCTAACTATCTTAATTAACTGGCCCGCCGCTTGCTTTCGGGTCTGGCATGGAGGCGGATTTAGAGCGTGATTCCGCCCCGCTGTCAATCTCGGCCATTTTGACAGTGGGCTCGCCTCCAAACCTGCACTCACAGGGCTGGGAAGATTCCAGCCCACCTATCTAAGTCCAGAAAGTTTAGGTGCAGGTCAACAGACAAAAACGCTAAGCATACTACTGGAGTTACACAGCCAAAATTGCACAGGTTACCAACACAGAACATTGGTAAGTATCCCACCACTTGTACAGCTAGGAACACTCTACCTATTACATTTGGTTTGCAAGACTGGGGCCAATTGAAAAGAATTCCTAGTACCCAATGATGGGTCTACCCCTCCAAACTATAAATGCCTAGATTTGAGACCCTTGATGCAGCCTTGGATATACCTAGGAGTGTCCATAACAGTTAATCTGCTTTAATTGGCACCAACGTTGCTAAAATAACATGTCCACTTTTTACATACTGGTCAAGACCATGGAGAGGTACAGAAGAGATTCAATAAGATTATATCAGGGATGAAAAGCTTTAGTTTTGAGGAAGGACAGAGAAATTGGGGTAGTTTTCATTAGAATATAGAGAAGTTTAAGAGTAGATCCGATAGATATGTTCACAAATATGAGGGGTTTTGATGAGGTAAATAGGGAAAAACAGCTATCCTAATCAGTAGTCCGACATTTAAGATCAACATTAATAGAACGAAGGGCATGGTTAGGAGAATTTTTTATGCAGAGGCATTTAGGATACGGAATACCCAATCAGGAAAAATGATCGATGCAGAATCCATAATCGCTTTTAAAAGGAAAATGGATATATTTCTGTAAAAAGTTACAGGGAAATGGTAGAGGAATGGGATGAGCTAGGGACAGGCATGATCCCCCGGGTGAACTCCTTCTGTACTATAACATTCTTTGCTTATTTCATTCTCACCAAACTGTAGTTTTAATGTAGGGCAGAGTATAAATCAGGAAATTAGAGGCGCATGTAACAAGGGTAATACGGTAATCATAGGGGACTCTAATCTACAAACCAAATTTGCAGTAATAATGTGGATGATGACTTCGTGGAATGTATACAAGATAGATTTCTAGATCAGTATGTTGAGGAACCAACTAGGGAGCAGGCTATTTTTGATCTAGTATTGTGCAATGAGAAAAGGTTAATTAATAACCCTATAGTAAAGGGGGTCATTAGGGAAGAGTGACCATAATATAATAGAATTTTACATTAAGTTTGAAAGTAATTTAGTTAAATCCGAAACTTGGGTCTTAAATCTAAACAAAGCAAACTAGGTATGAGGGGCGAGTTGGCTAAGATAGATTGGGCAACTACATTAAAAGTTATAGAAACATAGAAACATAGAAAATAGGTGCAGGAGTAGGCCATTCGGCCCTTCTAGCCTGCACCGCCATTCAATGAGTTCATGGCTGAACATTCAACTTCAGTACCCCATTCCTGCTTTCTCGCCATACCCCTTGATCCCCCTAGCAGTAAGGACCTCATCTAACTCCTTTTTGAATATATTTAGTGAATTGGCCTCAACAACTTTCTGTGGTAGAGAATTCCACAGGTTCACCACTCTCTGGGTGAAGAAGTTCCTCCGCATCTCGGTCCTAAATGGCTTACCCCTTATCCTTAGACTGTGACCCCTGGTTCTGGACTTCCCCAACATTGGGAACATTCTTCCTGCATCTAACCTGTCTAACCCCGTCAGAATTTTATATGTTTCTATGAGGTCCCCTCTCATTCTTCTGAACTCCAGTGAATACAAGCCCAGTTGATCCAGTCTTTCTTGATAGGTCAGTCCCGCCATCCCGGGAATCAGTCTGGTGAACCTTCGCTGCACTCCCTCAATAGCAAGAATGTCCTTCCTCAGGTTAGGAGACCAAAACTGTACACAATACTCCAGGTGTGGCCTCACCAATGCCCTGTACAACTGTAGCAACACCTCCCTGCCCCTGTACTCAAATCCTCTTGCTATGAAGGCCAACATGCCATTTGCTTTCTTAACCGCCTGCTGCACCTGCATGCCAACCTTCAATGACTGATGTACCATGACACCCAGGTCTCTTTGCACCTCCCCTTTTCCTAATCTGTCACCATTCAGATAATAGTCTGTCTCTCTGTTTTTACCACCAAAGTGGATAACCTCACATTTATCCACATTATACTTCATCTGCCATGCATTTGCCCACTCACCTAACCTATCCAAGTCGCTCTGCAGCCTCACAGCATCCTCCTCGCAGCTCACACTGCCACCCAACTTAGTGTCATCCGCAAATTTGGAGATACTACATTTAATCCCCTCATCTAAATCATTAATGTACAGTGTAAACAGCTGGGGCCCCAGCACAGAACCTTGCGGTACCCCACTAGTCACTGCCTGCCATTCTGAAAAGTACCCATTTACTCCTACTCTTTGCTTCCTGTCTGACAACCAGTTCTCAATCCATGTCAGTACACTACCCCCAATCCCATGTGCTCTAACTTTGCACATCAATCTCTTGTGTGGGACCTTGTCGAACGCCTTCTGAAAGTCCAAATATACCACATCAACTGGTTCTCCCTTATCCACTCTACTGGAAACATCCTCAAAAAATTCCAGAAGATTTGTCAAGCATGATTTCCCTTTCACAAATCCATGCTGACTTGGACCTATCATGTCACCTCTTTCCAAATGCACTGCTATGACATCCTTAATAATTGATTCCATCATTTTACCCACTACCGATGTCAGGCTGACCGGTCTATAATTCCCTGTTTTCTCTCTCCCTCCTTTTTTAAAAAGTGGGGTTACATTGGCTACCCTCCACTCCATAGGAACTGATCCAGAGTCAATGGAATGTTGGAAAATGACTGTCAACGCATCCACTATTTCCAAGGCCACCTCCTTAAGTACTCTGGGATGCAGTCCATCAGGCCCTGGGGATTTATCGGCCTTCAATCCCATCAATTTCCCCAACACAATTTCCCGGCTAATAAGGATTTCCCTCAGTTCCTCCTCCTTACTAGACCCCCCGACCCCTTTTATAACCGGAAGGTTGTTCGTGTCCTCCTTCGTGAATACCGAACCAAAGTACTTGTTCAATTGGTCCGCCATTTCTTTGTTCCCCGTTATGACTTCCCCTGATTCTGACTGCAGGGGACCTACGTTTGTCTTTACTAACCTTTTTCTCTTTACATATCTATAGAAACTTTTGCAATCCGTCTTAATGTTCCCTGCAAGCTTCTTCTCATACTCCATTTTCCCTGCCCTAATCAAACCCTTTGTCCTCCTCTGCTGAGTTCTAAATTTTTCCCAGTCCCCAGGTTCGCTGCTATTTCTGGCCAATTTGTATGCCACTTCCTTGGCTTTAATACTATCCCTGATTTCCCTTGATAGCCACGGTTGAGCCACCTTCCCTTTTTTATTTCTATGCCAGACAGGAATGTACAATTGTTGTAGTTCATCCATGCGGTCTCTAAATGTCTGCCATTGCCCATCCACAGTCAACCCCTTAAGTATCATTCGCCAATCCATCTCAGCCAATTCACGCCTCATACCTTCAAAGTTAGCCTTCTTTAAGTTCTGGACCATGGTCTCTGAATTAACTGTTTCATTCTCCATCCTAATGCAGAATTCCACCATATTATGTAGATGAGCAATGGCTAGCATTTAAATTAATACATAGTTTACAACAAATATAAATTCTTTTAAGGCACAAAAACTCCCTAGGAAAAATAGTCCAACCGTGGCTAACAAGAGAAGTTAAAGATAGTATTAGATCAAAGGAAGAGGCTTATAATGTTGCCAAAAAGAGCAGTAAGCCTGAGGGTTAGGAGGTTTTTAGAATTTGGCAAAGGAGGACCAAGAAATTGATAAAGAAAGGGAAAATAGAATGAGAATAAATTAGCGAGAGACATAAAAAAAGATTCTAAAAGCTTCTATAGATATGTAAGAAAGAAAAGAAAGACTTGCATTTACATAGCGCCTTTCACAACCACCAGATGTCTCAAAGCTCTTTACAGCCAATGAAGTACTTTTTTGAAATGTAGTCACTGTGGTAATGTGTGAAACTCGGCAGCCAATTTGCACAAGCAAGCTCCCACAAACAGCAATGTGATAATGACCAGATAATTTTTGTTATGTTGACTGAGGGATAAATATTGGCCAGGATACCGAGGATAACTCTCCTGCTCTTCTTCAAAATAGTACCATGGGATCTTTTATGTCCACCTGGGAGAATAGACAGGGGCAGGGTTTAATGTCTCATCTGAAAGACGACACCTCCAACAGTGCAGCACTCCCTCAGTACTGCACTGGAGTATCAGTGTAAATTTATGTGCTCAACCGACAATCTTGACTCAGAGGCGAGTGTGCTATGCATTGAGCCACAGATGAGACTCTAGTAAAACTATGTAAAAAGACACACTATGTAAAAAGGAAAAGATTAGCAAAAGTAAATGTGGCCTTATAGGCTGAGACAGTAGAAATTATAATGGGGAATAGGAAATGCCAGAGAAATTAAACAAATACTTTGTGTGTGTCTTCACAGAAGAAGAAGTAAAACACCTCCCAGAAATAGTGCAGAACCAAGGGGCGAGCGAGAAAGAGCAACAGAAAGAAATTAGTATAAAAATGGTACTGGAGGAATTAATGGGATTGAAATCCGATAAATCCCCTGGACCTGATGGCCTACATCCTAGGGTTTTGAAAGAGGTGGCTATAGAATAGTGGATGCATTGGTTGTCTTCTTCCAAGATTCTATAGAATCTAGAAAGGTTCCCGTGGATTGAAGGTAGCAAATATAACGCCGCTATTTAAGAAAGGAGGGAGAGAGAAACTCCAGACCAGTTAGCATGACATCAGTAGTAGGGAAAATGCTAGAATCTATTATTAAGGAATTGGTAACAGTGCACTTTGAAAATAATAATAGGATTGGGCAAAGTCAACAGGGATTTATGAAAGGGAAATCATGTTTGACAAATCTGTTGAGTTTTTTGAGGTTGTAACTAGCAGAGTAGATAAGGGGGAACCAGTGTATGAGCAGGGAAGCTGTGCAGCAAACCTGCAGAAAGTTGGGTAAAGAGTCGCAAAAACAGAAAGACAGGTTTCATTTTTTTTAAACTGAAAATGGGCTTCTATAGTACAGGTTGTACCCCTCCAGTCCGGCACCCTTGGGACCTGATCGGTGCCATACCAGAGAATTTTCTGGACCACAGGAGGTCATGCCGACCATAGACTTACCGGGTCCTGATGACAGCACTTGGGCTCCAGAACGCCTCCGGCTGCAAAACTCAGGCCTCGCTCCCTCTCTGCGCCGATCCAACTTAGGAGGGAACATCGAAGGCAGCAGGGATAAGAGGAGCAGCCAGCCCCAGGACACAATGTGCCGACCCGACCTAGGAGGGAACACCGGAGGCAGTGGGGATAAAAGGAGCAGCCTTACACCATGCTGAAATTTCGGGCCCCCCTCTCTTGCAGTGCTGGTTTGGCACTCTTTTTTTGGAGGCAGAAGCCTACTGTGCAGCATTCGTTGCTCAGAATCTCCATTTCTTTACTCAGAGCATGGTGAATCTTTGGAATTCTCTACCCCAGCAGGCTGTGCATGCTCAGTCGTTGATTATATTCAAGACAGAGATCGATAGATTTTTGGATATTAAGAGAATCAAGGGATATGGGGATAGTGCAGGAAAGTGGAGTTGAAGTAGATCAGCCATGATCTTATTGAATGGCGGAGCAGGCTCGAGGGGTCGAATGGCCTACTCCTGCTCTTAATTCTTATGTTCTTATGTATTACGTTAACGATACTTTATTTTTTTCAGGGATATTATAAAAAAATTAGGAATTAAAATCTTCTCAATGACAGACGTGAATCAGATGGGAATACAGAAAGTCATGGAAGTGACCAGCGATTATTTGTTTTCAAGGTATGGATTTTACCAACCCTGAGTTCATTTGTTGCCTCGAAAATTATCCTCAACAATAACAATCTGCATTTATCCAGACCTTTAATATATAAAAATGCTTCACGGAGGCAGAATCAGAAATAAATGGATGCCGAGCCGAAGGGGGAGATATTAGGAAGGGTACTCAAAAGCTTGGTCAAAGAGGTAGGGAGAAAATTCCAAAGTGTGGAGTGGACCTATGTAGCAGAACACACAACCACCAATGGTGGGGCTAAAGGATGGGGGGAGCTGTGCACAAGAGATCTAAGTCAGAAGGACGGAGAGTTCAGGATGTGTTGTAGGGCTGGGGAGGATCGGGAGGGGAGGAGCGAGGCCATGAAGAGATTTAACCACAAAGATGATCATTTTAAAATTGAGGCATTGGCAATGTTCAGAGGTAAAATTAAAAAGGATATTAGGAATGCTAACAGAGAGCATGAAAAATTCTTGGCAAGTAAAAGTAAGGAAAACCCAAAGATGTTCTATAAATATATGGCCCTTACGGCCAAAAGGATCAAGGGGTATGGAGAGAAAGCAGGAAAGGGGTACTGAGGTTGAATGATCAGCCATGATCTTATTGAATGGCGGTGCAAGCTCCAAGGGCCGAATGGCCTACTCCTGCACCTAATTTCTATGTTTCTATATTAAGAGCAAGAGGATAACTAAAAAAAGGGTAGGGCCTATTAGAGACCATGAGGGTAATCTTTGTGTGGAGGCAGAAGATGTTGGTATGGTTCTCAATTAATACTTTGCGTCTGTTTACACAAAGGAAAGGGGCAATGCAGTTACTGCTATAGAGGAGGAGTGTGAAATTCTGGATGAAATGAACAAAGTGAGAGAGGAGGCAATAAGGGGTTTAGCAGCTTTGAAAGTAGGTAAGTCCCCAGGCCCAGATGAAATGCATCCCAGGCTGTTGAGCGAAGCAAAAGAGGAAATAGCAGAGGCCTTGACTATCATTTTCCAGTCCTCTTTGGATTTGGGTGTGGTGCCGGAGGACTGGGGAACTGCTAAAGTGGTACCCTTGTTTAAGAAGGCCAAGTAATTACAGGCCTGTCAGCCTAACCTCAGTGGTTGTAAAATTATTGGAAAAAATCCTGAAAGACAGGATAAATCTACATTTAGAAAGGCAAGGATTAATTAGGGACAGTCAGCACGGGTTTGTTAAGAAAGATCACGTTTGACTAACCTGATTTAATTTTTTTAGGAGGTAACTGTTGTGTATGGAGAAAGAGTCAGTATGGAAGAATGAGCTCCAAGTAAAGTGTGACCTTAGTCTTTTATTGCAGGTCTCCAGAGTGCCTCTCCAACCTGCGAAGCCTCCTTAAATACCTGTGCTCCCATTATGGGATTATGGGATGCTTTGGGTCTCCCGGTTATGAGCCCTCTGGTGGCTGTACAGAGTAAATACAAGTTTACATATATAACAACACTCCCCCGCGCCCCCCCACCCCGCCCCCAAAGTCAATAGTGTAACTATTTACAATGTGAGTCGATTTGGGGTCCTCTTTGCCCTGGTTGATCGTCTCGGTGTGAAAGCTGGTGTTGTTGAATCATTTGTTGGGCCCTCGTTGGGCTGCTGTGCAGCTGGCCTTGCTGGGCTGCCTGGTGTGTTGGGTCCTGCTGGGCTGCTGTGGATGATGGGTTCTGCTTCGTGGTCAACGTGGCACTGGTATGTATGTTGTGGGATCAAAAAAGGTAGGGTCCAAGGTGGGTTGCACAGGATAGTCCGTGAATCTGAGTTTGATTTGGTCCAACTGTTTCCGGTGAAAGAGTCCATTTGAAAGTTTGACCCGGAACACCCTGCTCCCCTCTTTGGCCACGACAGTGCCGGGAAGCCACTTGGGACCTTGTCCGTAATTTAACACAAATACTGGATCATTGATTTCAATCTCGCGTAACACATTTGCGCTATCATGGTATGCACTTTGTTGAAGCCGCCTGCTCTCTACCTGTTCATGTAGATCAGGGTGAACTAACGAGAGCCTTGTCTTAATTGATGGGATTGAAGGCCGATAAATCCCCAGGGCCTGATAGTCTGCATCCCAGAGTACTTAAGGAAGTGGCCCTAGAAATAGTGGATGCATTGGTGATCATTTTCCAACAGTCTATCGACTCTGGATCAGTTCCTATGGACTGGAGGATAGCTAATGTAACACCACTTTTTAAAAAGCGAGGAAGAAAAGAGAGAAAATGGGTAATTATAGACTGGTTAGCCTGACATCAGTAGTGGGGAAAATGTTGGAATCAATCATTCAGGATGAAATAGCAGCGCATTTGGAAAGCAGTGACAGGATCGGTCCAAGTCAGCATGGATTTATGAAAGGGAAATCATGCTTGACGAATCTTCTGGAATTTTTTGAGGATGTAACTAGCAGAGTGGACAAGGGAGAACCAGTGAATTTGGTGTATTTGGACTTTCAAAAGGCTTTTGACAAGGTCCCGCACAAGAGATTGGTGTGCAAAATCAAAGCGCATGGTATTGGGGGTAATGTACTGACGTGGATAGAGAACTGGTTGGCAGACAGGAAGCAGAGAGTCGGGATAAACAGGTCCTTTTCAGAATGGCAGGCAGTGACTAGTGGAGTGCCGCAGGGCTCAATGCTGGGACCCCAGCTCTTTACAATATACATTAACGATTTAGATGAAGGAATTGAGTGTAATAACTCCAAGTTTGCAGATGACACTAAACTGGGTGGCGGTGTGAGCTGTGAGGAGGACGCTAAGAGGCTGCAGGGTGACTTGGACAGGTTAGGTGAGTGGGCAAATGCATGGCAGATGCAGTATAATGTGGATAAATGTGAGGTTATCCATTTTTGGGGCAAAAACACGAAGGCAGAATATTATCTGAATGGCGGCAGATTAGGAAAAGGGGAGGGTTCAACGAGACCTGGGTGTCATGGTTCATCTGTCATTGAAAGTTAGCATGCAGGTACAGCAGGTGATGAAGAAGGCAAATGGTATGTTGGCCTTCATAGCTAGGGGATTTGAGTATAGGAGCAGGGAGGTCTGACTGCAGTTGTAGTGAGGCCTCACCTGGAATATTGTGTTCAGTTTTGGTCTCCTAATCTGAGGAAGGACTTTCTTGCTATTGAGGGAGTGCATTGAAGGTTCATCTGACTGCAAGGGATCTATGTTTGGCTTCACTAATCGTTTTCTCTTCACATATCTATAGAAGCTTTTGCAGTCACTTTTCATGTTCCCAGCAAGCTTCCTTTCATATTCTATTTTCCCCTTCCTAATTAAACCCTTTGTCCTTCTCTGCTGAATTCTAAATTTCTCCCAGTCCTCAGGTTTGCTGCTTTTTCTGGCCAATTTATATGGCTCTTCCTTGGATTTAACACTATCCCTAATTTTTGTTGAAGTTCATCCATGTGATCTTTAAATGTCTGCCATTGCCTATCCACCGTCAACCCATTTTTACTCCAGACAGGGATGTACAATTGTTGAAGTTCATCCATGTGATCTTTAAATGTTTGCCATTGCCTATCCACCGTCCACCCTTTTAGTATCATTCGCCAATCTATTCTAGCCATCGAAGTTACCTTTCCTTAAGTTCAGGACCCTAGTCTCTGAATTAACTGTGTCACTCTCCATCTTAATAAAGAATTCTACCATATTATGGTCACTCTTCCCCAAGGGACCTCGCACAACAAGATTGCTAATTAGTCCCTTCTCATTACACATCACCCAGTCTAGGATGGCCAGCCCTCTAGTTGGTTCCTCGACACTTTGGGAGTGGAAGCAAGTCTTCCTCGATTCAGAGGGACTGCCTATGATGATGATGATGATGATGACTGAGGGCCGTGTGCCTCTTTGTTGGCGGGCACGAACACGATGGGCCAAAATGGCCTCCTTCTGCGCTGTAGATTTCTATGTTTCAATGTAGGTCAGCGAGGACAGGAACAATATGTGAGACGAACCTGGTGTGTGATAGGATACTGACAAAAGAGTTTTGAATGGCCTGAACTTTACAGTGTGTGAAGGATGGGAGGCCAGCCAGGAGAGCATTGGAATTGTTGCGTGTGGAGGTGATAAATGCATGAATGAGGGTTGAAGCAGCAGGTAGTCTGAGGTAGGGGTGGAGGCAGACGATGTGACAGAGGTGGAAGTCGACAGTCTTTGAGAGGAACAGAATATTTGGTTAGAAGCTCATCTCCAGGTTGAATAGGACACCTGGCTGTAAAGAGTCTGGTCAAGCCTGAAACAGTGGCCTGGGGGAGGGATGGAATTGGTGGCAATGCCACAGCTTGGATGGCATGAGCCGAAGCAATGGTTATTTTACCTAGGTTTCTTTTCACTTACTTCTTGAACAAACCACAATTACCCCAGTTTTGGTGTACTGGTACCAAACAAACTGGTTTGGTACCGCTAAATGGAAGTGACCAGAATAAATTATATTTAATACCCAAAAACAACTGTTATTTCAAGGCTAGAACTTACCATTGATGTTAGTAGACAAATGCTTAACAGTTTCTATTACATTCTTTTGTCCATTATTTTTACTGGGGTGTAAACTGATTTGTAATAAACTCTAACTCTAATGTTATATCTAACTTTCTCATAGAGTAAAGAAACCGATCCATCTTAGTTTTGACATTGATGGATTTGATCCCACTCTGGCACCTGCTACAGGAACGCCCGTAGATGGAGGTTTCACATATGAACAGGGTATCTTCGTGGCAAATGAAATCCATAAAACAGGTATGGGAAAGAGGAACAAAATAGAAGATGTTTATATTGTGAATGGCCCCATTGGATAATTATGCAAATTGGGAAGCCCGGTGAGACAGAGACATTTAGAGATCCCAAACCAGTTTGTCGGGTTTCTGTATACCAAAGCTGGGGTAGTTGTGGATTGTTCAAGAAGGTGTAAGATTTGGATCACGGGTCACACACAGATTACCCAAAAGGGTCTTAGGAGTCATAGGCCATTACCTAAAAAGGGTCTTAGAAGTCATAGGCCATTTTATTAAGGAGCAGTAGTTCAAATATAGTCAAATGCAACACATAATCAGGATAGACATAGTAGACATACGACTGTGACAAGCAGCTGGTATCGGTCCTGATCGAACAGACAGCTGGCATGCGCGAACAGCTCTTCGCTCCATCGTCTGTGCTAAAAAGCCCTTTAGATATCTCTTTTATTCTCTTTTTAGGGGTGGGCCTGGGGTAGAAGATGGACAGGACTATCTAACCTGTAAGGGCTCTTCCCAAACCAAGGTGCCCAATGGTATGTCGAGTTCTTTGTCTCAACTCTCAGATGAAACCCTCCCCCGTCCCATGAGATCATACCTTGCTTTTGTTGTTTGGGCCTCAGGTTACCTTCTCTTGGACAGTTTGTTTATCTCAAGGCTCCTTGCTCGACCTCTTTATGTTTCTGCATTACAGCCTTATAACTCAGCTCTCTGTACAACTCCTTATCTGATATGACTGGAATCCTTCTGTGTCATCAACTTGGGCAAACTGCAGAGCTAGGGACCCCATATTCGCAATTTCTTTCAATGCATGATTTCTTACAAAAGAACTTTTAAAAAACCTAGGTAAGATAACCATTGTCTTTAACTCATGATATACAGTCTGTGGCAATGCCATTGGCGGTAGCTTGGTGCAGAGGGAGCTGGTATTGAAATAATCACCTCACTTTAAATTTTCTAGGGATATAGTGGCCTTGATTTTGCAGTCAGCGGCGAAGTGGTGACGCGCGCCGCTGACCTCGAAGAAGCTGCCCACAAAATTCTAGTGATCTCCCAGTTTGAATCTAATGCCGAGTCTGGGGGATCTCCAGTGACTAGTGGGGTGCCGCAGGGCTCAGTGCTGGAACCTCAGCTATTTACAATATACATTAATGATTTAGATGAAGGAATTGAGTGTAATAACTCCAAGTTTGCAGATGACACTAAGCTGGGTGGCGGTGTGAGCTGTGAGGAGAACTCTTAAGAGGCTGCAGGGTGACTTGGACAGGTTAGGTGAGTGGGCAAACACATGGCAGATGCTGTATAATGTGGATAAATGTGAGGTTATCCACTTTGGTGGCAAAAACACAAAGGCAGAATATTATCTGAATGGCAGCAGATTAGGAAAAGGGGAGACCTGGGTGTCATGGTACATCAGTCATTGAAAGTTGGCATGCAGGTACAGCAGGCAGTGAAGAAGGCAAATGGTATGTTGGCCTTCATAGCTAGGGGATTTGAGTATAGGTTTAGTGAGGTCTTACTGCAGTTGTACAGGGCCTTAGTGAGACCTCACCTGGAATATTGTGTTCAGTTTTGGTCTTCTAATCTGAGGGAGGACATTCTTGCTATTGAGGGAGTGCAGCGAAGGTTCATCAGACTGATTCCTGGGATGGCAGGACTGACATATGAGGAGAGACTGGATCGACTGGGCCTGTATTCACCGGAGTTTAGAAGGATGCCAGGGGATCTCATAGAAACATATAAAATTCTGACAGGACTGGAAAGGTTAGATGCAAGAAGAATGTTCCCGATGTTGGGGAAGTCCAGAACCACAGGACATAGTCTAAGGATAAGAGGTAAACCATTTAGGACTGAGGTGAGGAGAAACTTCTTCATTCAGAGAGTTGTTAACCTGTGGAATTCCCTACCGCAGAGAGTTGTGGATGCCAGTTCATTGGATATATTCAAGAGGGATTTAGATATGACCGTTACGGTTAAGAGATCAAGGAGAGAAAGCAGGAAAGGGGTACTGAGGTGAATGATCAGCCATGATCTTATTGAATGGTGGTTCAGGCTTGAAGGGCCGAATGGCCTACTCCTGCACTTATTTTCTATGTTTCTATGTCCAGCAATAGTGATGTCATCAAGCAGGCTAAGCAGAATTCTCACAGACAGCAAACCAGATTGCTCTGGAACTGCTCAGTGACATCACTCCAGAGAGTGAAATAGAGATTAGGACATACACATGAGATGAAGGTCGAAGCTGAAATATCATAAACAAACTTTTGTAAAAAAAATTATATTAAAAACCATGCGATTTTTATCATAATGGAAACATTTGACATTCCACAAAGATAAAACTAGATTTTCAGGGCCTGAATGGTTGTTCAGCAGTAGTTATGACTCAGTACCAATGTTACCCCTAAGGTGTGCAGGCGCAAGGCTGCGCATCATTCGGGAGGTCCCGCACAGGCGGCTCACAAGTGGTTGCCGCTGGAGGATACCACGCATGCACAGCCGGTTTAAAAGAACCTCTCTCAAATTTTTTTTTAGAGGGAACATTGTTCAATACGCTATTGAAAACCCAATTACACCTGAGTGAACAAGGCTGAACTTTTTCAGGGGTTTGTAACTGTTATGTATGTAAACCTGTAACTACCATGTCTATCCACCAGAGGGCATATCCCCTGGAGTCCCAAGGGATCCCACAATCCCTTGGAAGCACCTGTATATAAGGAGGCCTCACAGGCTGGAGAGGCACTCTGAGATCTGTAATAAAGGACTACGGTCACACTTACTTTGAGCTTGCAGTATCTGGTCTGACTCTTTATTCAAGACATAACAACTGGCGACGAGATACAGATGATGAACCCCACCGCAACAATGCAGAGAACTGTGGGCATCCTAGAGAAATTTTCAGAGGGAGATGATTGGGAAACCTTCGTGGAGCGACTTGACCAACACTTTGTGGCCAACGAGCTGGAAGGAGAAGGGAACGCTGCCAAACGAAGGGTGATCCTCTTCACCGTTTGCGGGGCATCTACGTATGGCCTCATGAAAGACCTGCTCGCTCCAGCAAAACCCACAGACAAGTCGTACGATGAGTTGTGCACACTGGTCCGGGAGCATCTAAACCCGAAGGAAAGCATTCTGATAGTGAGGTACCGGTTCTACACGTACAAGAGGTCTGAAGGCCAGGAAGTGGCGAGCTACGTCGCCGAGTTAAGGCGCCTTGCAGGACATTGCGAATTTGAAGGACACTTGGAGCACATGCTCAGGGACTTCTTTGTACTTGGCATTGGTCATGAGGTAATACTTCGCAAACTTTTGACTGTAGAGACCCCAACCTTGATTGAGTAAAGCCATTGCGAGAGCCCAGGCGTTTATCGCCACCAGTGACAATACCAAACAAATTTCCCAGCACACTAGTACTGCTGCAAGTATTGTGAATAAAGTAATGTTGTTTTCGAATCGAAATGTACATGTCAGGACTTACACGTCCGCAGATGACTCAGAGTCCGCCATCAAGGGTGGTGAATACAAGGCAATTAACACCCCTTGTTGGCGCTGCCATTCATGCTGCTTCAAAGGATACGTTTGCAAGGCTGTGGAACAATGGGACACCTCCAATGTATGTGCAGGCGAACTGCAAACCCTACTAATCCTGCAAACCACCATGTTGCAGAGGAGGTCAGATCCACGCTGGATCATGACGAACTAGAGCCTCAGACCAAGGAGGCAGAGGTATATGGGGTGCACACATTTACCACAAAGTGTCCCCTGATAATGCTGAAGGTTGAATTAAATGGACTCCCAGTGTCCATGGAGCTGGACATGGGCGCAAGCCAGTCCATAATGAGTAAAAAGACTTTCGATAAGTTGTGGTACAACAAGGCTTCAAGGCCAGTCCTGACTCCCACTCGTACCAAACTCAGAACGTACACAAAGGAACTGATTCCCATAATTGGCAATGCTACCGTAAAGGTCTCCTACGATGGAGCCATGCACGATTTACCACTCTGGGTGGTACCGGGCGATGTCCCCACGCTGTTGGGCAGGAGCTGGCTGGGAAAGATACACTGGAACTGGGGCGACATCCGAGCGCTCTTGTCCATCGACGACACCTCATGTGCCTAGGTCCTAAGCAAGTTCCCCTCACTGTTCAAATCAGGCATCGGGAAGTTCCAAGGAGCAAAAGTGCAGATCCATTTGATTCCGGGGGCACGACCCATCCATCACAAGGCGAGAGCAGTACCTTACATGATGAGAGAGGGTGGAGATCGAGCTGGACAGGCTGCAACGAGAGGGCATCATTTCGCCGATCGAATTCAATGAGTGGGCCAGTCCGATCGTTCCAGTCCTCAAGGGAGAAGGCACCGTCAGAATCTGTGGTGATTACAAAGTAATTATCAATCATTTCTCGCTGCAGGATCAATACCCGCTACCAAAGGCAGAAGACCTATTTGTGACGCTGGCAATGGGAAAACGTTCACGAAGCTGGACTTCACCTCGACCTACATGACACAGGAGCTGGAAGAATCTTCGAGAGGCCTCACCTGCATCAATACGCACAAAGGTCTTTTCGTTTACAACAGATGCCCATTTGGGATTCGACAGGTGCGGCGATATTCTAGAGGAACATGGAAAGCTTGCTGAAGTCGGTCCCGCGCACTATGGTCTTCCAGGATGACATCTTGGTTACAGGTCGGGACACAGTCGAGCACCTGCAGAACCTGGAGGAGGTTCTTAGTTGGCTTAATCGTGTGGGGCTCAGGCTAAAACACTCGGTGTGTTTTCCTGGCGCCTGAAATGGAGTTCCTGGTGAGAAGAATTGCGGCGGATGGCATCAGGCCCACCGATTCAAAGACCGAGGCAATCAAGTACGCAGCAAGACCACAGAACCTGATGGAGCTGCGGTCGTTTCTAGGACTCCTGAACTATTTTGATAACTTCTTACCGGATCTTAGCACATTGTTAGAACCCCTGCACTCTTTACTGCATAAGGGAGATTAATGGGTATGGGGTAAAAGCCAAGACAATGCCTTTGAGAAAGCTAGGAAGCTGTTATGTTCAAACAAATTGCTTGTGTTGTACGATCCATGTAAACGTTTGGTACTGGCATATGATGCGTCATCGTACGGGGTCGGGTGTGTATTGCAACAAGCTAATGATTTTGGGAAATTGCAACTGGTTGCTTATGCATCCAGAAGTCTGTCTAAGGCCGAGAGGGCCTACAGTATGATCAAAAAAGAAGTGTTAGCATGTGTTTACTAGGTAAAGAAAATGCATCAATATCTGTTCGTGCTCAAATTCGAATTGGAAACCGACCATAAGCCGCTTATATCCCTCTTTTCTGAAAATAAGGGAATAAATATGAATGCATCGGCCCGCATCCAAAGATGGGCGCTCACGTTGTCACGTTGTCTGCCACAGGCCAGGCACAGAAAACTGTGCCGATGCTCTCAGTAGGCTACCATTGCCCATCACTGGGGTGGAGATGGCACAGCCTGCAGATTTAGTTAATGTAATCCTTCTTAGACAGGAAATTGTGTTAGGGAAATTGATGGATTGAAGGCCGATAAATCCCCAGGGCCTGATCGTATGCATCCCAGAGTACTTAAATAAGTGGCCCTAGAAATAGTGGATGCATTGGTGATCATTTTCCAACAGTCTATTGACTCTGGATCAGTCCCTATGGACTGGAGGGTAGCTAATGGAACACCACTTCTTAAGAAAGGAGGGAGAGAGAAAACGGGGAATTATAGACCTGTTAGCCTGACATCAGTAGTGGGGAAAATGTTGGAATCAATTATTAAAGATGAAATAGCAACGCATTTGGAAAGCAGTGACAGGATCGGTCCAAGTCAGCATGGATTTATGAAAGGGAAATCATGCTTGACAAATCTTCTAGAATTTTTTGAGGATGTAACTAGTAGAGTGGACAGGGGAGAACCAGTGGATGTGGTGTATTTGGACTTTCAAAAGGCTTTTGACGAGGTCCCACACAAGAGATTGGTGTGCAAAATTAAAGCACATGGTATTGGGGGTAATATATTGACGTGGATAGAGAACTGGTTGGCAGATAGGAAGCAGAGAGTCGGGATAAACGGGTCCTTTTCAGAATGGCAGATAGTGACTAGTGAGGTGCCGCAGGGCTCAATGCTGGGACTCCAGCTATTTACAATATACATCAATGATTTAGATGAAGGAATTGAGTGTAATATCTCCAAGTTTGCAGATGTCACTAAGCTGGGTGGCGGTGTGAGCTGTAAGGAGGATGCTAAGAGGCTGCAGGGTGACTTGGACAGGTTAGGTGAGTGGGCAAATGCATGGCAGATGCAGTATAATGTGGATAAATGTGAGGTTATCCACTTTGGTGGCAAAAACACGAAGGCAGAATATTATCTGAATGGCGGCAGATTAGGAAAAGGGGAGGTGCAACGAGACCTGGGTGTCATGGTACATCAGTCATTGAAAGTTGGCATGCAGGTACAGCAGGCAGTGAAGAAAGCAAATGGCATGTTGGCCTTCATAGCTAGGGAATTTGAGTATAGGAACAGGGAGGTCTTACTGCAGTTGTACAGGGCCTTGGTGAGGCCTCATCTGGAATATTGTGTTCAGTTTTGGTCTCCTAATCTGAGGAAGGACGTTCTTGCTATTGAGGGAGTGCAGCAAAGGTTCACCAGACTGATTCCGGGGATGGCAGGACTGACATATGAGGAGAGACTGGATCGACTGGGCCTGTATTCACTGGAGTTTAGAAGGATGAGAGGGGATCTCACAGAAACATATAAAATTCTGACGGGACTGGACAGGTTAGATGCAGGGAGAATGTTCCTGATGTTGGGGAAGTCCAGAACCAGGGGACCCAGTCTAAGGACAAGGGGTAAGCCATTTAGGACCGAAATTAGGAGAAACTTCTTCACTCAGAGAGTTGTTAAACTGTGGAATTCTGAGGTGATGATCAGTCATGATCTTATTGAATGGTGGTGCAGGCTCAAAGGGCCAAATGGCCTACTCCTGCACCTATTTTCTATGTTCCTAATGGAAGCATTCAAGAGTGAGCAAGAGAGTTGTGGATGCTAGTTCGTTGGATATATTCAAGACGGAGTTGGATATGGCCCTTACAGCTAAAGAGATCAAGGGATAGGAGAGAAAGAAGGAATGGGGTACTGAGGTGATGATCAGTCATGATCTTATTGAATGGTGGTGCAGGCTCAAAGGGCCAAATGGCCTACTCCTGCAGCTATTTTCTATGTTCCTGATGGAAGCATTCAAGAGTGAGCAATCACCTGTTACCGCCCAACAGATTAGAACCTGGACGAGCCAGGACCCCTTACTGTCCTTAGTAAAAAACTGTGTGCTCCACGGGAGTTGGTCTAGTGTCCCGTTAGAGATGCAGGAAGAAATAAAGCCGTACCAGCAGCGCAAAGTTGAAATATCTATACAGGCAGACTGCCTCCTATGGGGCAGTCGGGTCGTTGTGCCAAAAAAGGGCAGGGACACTTTCATTAGTGATCTCCACAGTACCCACCCAGGCATTGTAATGATGAAAGTGATAGCCAGATCCCACGTGTGGTGGCCCGGTATCGATGCAGTCTTAGAGTCCTGTGTGCACAAATGTAATAAATGTTCCCAGTTAAGCAATGCACCCAGGGAGGCGCCATTAAGTTTATGGTCTTGGCCCTCCAAACCGTGGTCTAGGGTTCAAATGTCAACTATGCAGGCCCATTCTTAGGAAAAATGTTTTAGTGGTTGTAGATGCGTACTCCAAATGGATTGAATGTGTGATAATGTCGGCAAGCACGTCCGCTGCCACCATTGAAAGCCTACTGGCCATGTTTGCTACGCACGACCTGCCCGATGTCCTTGTAAGTGACAATGAGCCGTGCTTTACCAGTGCCAAATTCAAGGAATTCATGACCCGCAATGGGGTCAAACATGTCACGTCTGCCCCGTTTAAACCAGCGTCCAACGGTCAGGCAGAATGAACAGTTCAAACAATCAAGCAGAGCTTGAAAAGGGTAACTGAAGGCTCACTGCAGACTCGCTTATCCCGAGTCCTGCTTAGTTACCGCACAAGACCTCACTCGCTCACCGGGGTCCCTCCCGCTGAACTGGGCACTTAAGACAATGCTCTACACGAACAGGTAGCGAGCAGGCGGCTTCAACAGAACACATAGCATGATCGTGCAAATGTGTCACGGGAAATTGAAGTAAATGATCCTGTATTTGTGTTGAACTATGGACAAGGTCCCAAGTGGATTGCTGGCACTGTTTTGGCCAAAGAGGGGAGTAGGGTGTTTGTGGTCAAACTCGCAAATGGACTCACCTGCAGAAAACATTTGGATTCACGGACTATCTAGAACAACCCATAATAGACTCTACCTTGTTCGACCCTCCAACACACACACACTCAACCGACCCAGCGGTTGACCACGGAGCAGAACCCATCACCCGCAGCAGCCCAGCAAGGCTCACCATCCCCAGCAGTCCAGCAAGGCCAGCTGCGCAGCAGCCCAGCGAAGGCCCAACAAATGACTCGCCAACACCAGCATTTGCACCGAGATGATCAACCAGGGAAAGGAGGGCCCCAGATCGACTCACATTGTAAATAGTTACACTATTGACTTTGGAGGGAGGGGCGGGAGAGTTGTTATGTATGTAAACCTGTAATTACAATGTCTAACCACCAGAGGGCTTATCCCCTGGCGTCCCAAAGGATCCCACAATCCCTTGCGAGCACCTGTATATAAGGAGGCCTCACAGGCTGGAAAGGAACTCTGAGATCTGTAATAAAGGACTATGGTCACACCTACTTTGAGCTTGCAGTATCTAGTCTGACTCTTTATTCAAGACATGACAGTAACAGTGATATTACAGCGTAAAAAGGGACATTTTCGTCAGTTAAGTCATTTCAATTGATTGCCAGCTGCAGAGAGTTCAGCAGCGCAGTCTGTGGAGGAGCATGACTGACAGCAACTTCTGGATATTCACATTTAATTGCACATATGTGGACACCAGACGTTGTTGTCAGTTTCACAGTTGTAATGACAGCGAGGACTGACAGTTTCGTCATCATTACAACCGCAATATATGTTCCATAAACTCTGTCAGAACTGATAGACACAGTAAATGCAAGTTACCAATAAATGTAAGTTCTTTTTTTCTTTCCACTGGGAGCACAGAATTAATGAATTCATCACATAAAGAACCAGGGCAAGAGAACTATAGACCATGAATAGAAACCAAAGAAGGCACAAGCTAAATTTAACTTGAGGGAAATCTTTCTTCAAATATAGAGTCAGTGGGAGAGATGCTTTTCTACAATCCCGACCAAAATCGTGTGCGAATGCGGCAAACCATGAGGGGAAATCTGGACAGTGAGCCTTAGCGTTGCCTCACCACCTGACCTGCATTCCTTACCCTGACTGAGAATGCTGCTGGCCACTCTTGCCTCTTACTGCTTGTTAATGGCAAAAAGGGTGAGGCCTAGATCCTTGTGGATTTCCATCCACCTGTTGCCACAGCTTCCAAAGACAGCCATGGGAAAGCTAATGGTAGGCAATGGGAATGGCCCTTTGATACCGTCATAAGAACATAAGAAATAGGAGCAGGAGTAGGCCATTTGGCCCCTCCAGCCTGCTCCGCCATTCAATATCATGGCTGATCTGATCATGGGTTCAGCTCCACTTCCCTCCCCGCTCCCATAACCCTTTATTCCCTTATCGCTCAACAATCTGTCTATCCACCTTAAATATATTCAATGAGCAGCCTCCACAGCCCTCTGGGGCAGAGAATTCCACAGATTTACAACCCTCTGAGAGAAGAAATTCCTCCTGATCTGAGTTTCAAATAGGCTACCCCTTATTCTGAAATTATACCCCCTAGTTCTAGATTCCCCCATGAGTGGAATATCCTCTCTGCATCCACCTTGTCGAGCCCCCTTATTATCTTATATGTTTCAGAAAGATCATCTCTCATTCTTCTGAACTCCAATGAGTATAGGCCCAACCTACTCAACCTTTCTTCATAATTCAATCCCCTCATCTCTGGAATCAACCTCATGAACCTTCTCTGAACTGCCTCCAATGCAAGTATATCCTTCCTTAAATAAGGAGACCAAAACTGTACGCAGTACTCTAGGTGTGGCCTCACCAATACCCTGTACAGTTGTAGCAGAACTTCTCTGCTTTTATACTCTATCCCCCTTGCAATAAAGGCCTAACATTCCATTTGCCTTCCTGATTACTTGCTGTACCTGCATACTAACTTTTTGTGTTTCCTGCACAAGGACCTCCAGGTCACTCTGTACTGCAGCATTTTGTAATTTTTCTCCATTTAATTAATTAACTTTTTTATTTTTTCTGCCAAAGTGGACAACCTCACACTTTCCAACATTATACTCCATCTGCCAAATTGTTGCCCACTCACTTAGCCTGTCTATATCCCTTTGCAGATTTTTTATGCCCTCCTCACAACTTGCTTTCTCACTCATCTTTGTATCATCAGCAAACTTGGCTACATTACACTCGACCCCTTCATCCAAGTCATTAATGTAGATTGTAAATAGTTGAGGCCCCAGCAACGAACCCTGTGGCACCCCACTAGTTACTGTTTGGCAACCGGAAAGTGACCCACTCTCTGTTTTCTGTTAGCCAATCCTCTATCCATGCTAATATAGTACCCCCAACCCCGTGACCTTTTATCTTGTGCAGTAACCTTTTATGTGGCACCTTATCGAATGCCTTCTGGAAATCCAAATATACCACATCCACTGGTCCCCCCCCCTATCCATCCTGCTCATTACATCCTCAAAGAACGCCAGCAAATTTGTCAAACATGATTTCCCTTTCATAAAACCATGCTAACTCTGCTTGACTGAATTATGCTTTTCCAAATGTCCTGCTACTGCTTCCTTAATACTGGACTTCAGCATTTTCCCAATGACAGATGTTAGGCTAACTGGTCTATAGTTTCCTGCTTTCCGTCTGCCTCCTTTTTTAAATAGGGGCGTTACATTGTGGTTTTCCAATCCGCTGGGACCTCCCCAGAATCCAGGGAATTTTGGTGGATTACAACCAATGCATCCACTATCTCTGCAGCGACTTCTTATACCCTAGGATGTAAGCCGTCAGGTTCAGGGGACTTGTCCACATTTATTCACATTATTTTACCAAGTACTTCTTCTTTAGTGATGGTGATTGTTTTAAGTTCCTCCCTCCCTATAGCCCCTTGATTATCCATTATTGGGATTTTTTTAGTGTCTTCTACCGTGAAGACCGATACAAAATATTTGTTCAAAATCTCTGCCTTTTCCTTGTTTCCCATTATTAATTCCTCAGTCTTATCTTCTAAGGGACCAACATTTACTTCAGCCACACTTTTTTCCTTTTTATATACCTGTAGAAACTCTTACTATCTGTTTTTATATTTCTTGCTAGTTTACTTTCATAATCTATCTTCCCATTCTTTATTTTTTTTAGTTGTTCTTTGCTGGTTTTTAAAAGTTTCCCAATCCTCTGGTCTCCCACTAATCTTGGCCACTTTGTATGCCATTGTTTTCAATTTGATACCATCCTTAGTTAGAACATTAGTAAGAATTAGGAACAGGAGTAGGCCATCTAGCCCCTCAAGCCTGCTCCACCATTCAACAAGATCATGGCTGATCTGGCCGTGGACTCAGCTCCACTTACCCGCCCGCTCCCCGTAACCCTTAATTCCCTTTTTGGTTAAAAATCTATCTATATGTGATTTGAATACATTCAATGAGCTAGCTTCAACTGCTTCCTTGGGCAGAGAATTCCACAGATTCACAACCCTCTAGGAGAAGAAATTCCTTCTCAACTCGGTTTTAAATTGGCTCCCCCGTATTTTGAGGCTGTGCCCTCTAGTTCTAGTCTCCCCGACCAGTGGAAACAACCTCTCCGCCTCTATCTTGTCTATCCCTTTCATTATTTTAAATGTTTCTATAAGATCACCCCTCATCCTTCTGAACTCCAACGAGTAAAGACCCAGTCTACTCAATCTATCATCATAAGGTAACCCCCTCATCTCCGGAATCGGCCTAGTGAATCGTCTCCGTACCCCCTCCAAAGCTAGTATATCCTTCCTTAAGTAAGGTGACCAAAACTGCACGCAGTACTCCAGGTGCACGGATGGTTATCCCTTCTCTTAAAGTCTTTCCTTCTCATTGGAATATATTTTTGTTGAGAGTTATGAAATATCTCCTTAAATGTCCGCCACTGCTCATCAACCGTCCCACACTTTAGTCTATTTTCCCAGTCCACTTTAGCCAACTCTGCCTTCATACCTTTAAGCTTAGGACACTGGTTTGAGATCCAACTTTCTCACCCTCCAACTGAATTTGAAATTCAACCATGCTATGATCACTCTTTCCTAGAGGATCTTTTACAATGAGATCATTTATTAATCCTGTCTCATTACACAGCACCAGATCTAAGATAACCTGCTCCCTGGTTGGTTCCGCAAAGTACTGTTCAAGAAAACTATCCCGGCTACACTCTATGAACTTTTCCTCAAGGCTATCTTGGTCAATTTGATTTGTCCAATCAATATGAAGATGAAAGTCGCCCATGATTATAGAAACATAGAAACATAGAAAATAGGTGCAGGAGTAGGCCATTCGGCCCTTCTAGCCTGCACCGTCATTCAATGAGTTCATGGCTGAACATGCAACTTCAGTACCCCATTCCTGCTTTCTCGCCATACCCCTTGATTGCCCTAGTAGTAAGGACTACATCTAACTCCTTTTTGAATATATATATATATAATTGCCATTCCTTTTTTACAAGCCTCCATTATTTCTTGATTTATACTCCATCCAACAATGTAGCTACTACTAGAGGGCCTATAGACTAGGCCCACCAATGACTTCTTCCGCTTATTATTCCTTATCTCCACCCAGACTGATTCTGCATCTTGATCTTCTGAGCCATGGAAGGAGAGGACCTTGTATTGGACTACTCTCCCTCCATTCCACCTGTCAAAGGCCCTGGTCCTAGACAAGGCCTTCAGTGGGACGAGTCTGATCGTTGCCTCTTTAATAGTACTCCCAACTCTTCTGCTGTTGCAGTGGCAATCCAGCTACAGAAATGCTGTAACTTTATGGCCAGCCAATGACAGGCTCCCACTTGGCTGCGGTAATCCCAACAGGAGCCCATCATGTATATCTGATGAAGGCTGACTTAGAGAGATAGGTCGGTATCCCAGTATTGTTGGAAGGCCAGATGGAAGTTTCGCCCTGTTAGAACACCACCACTAGAAGGAGTATTCCAGTCATTGGCTTGTGTTATCTGTCAATGCATGTTGTAAATGCTGACTCAGCTGGATCATTCAAAAATATGTTGGAAAAAATCGTGATTCAGTTCAGAGGAGTTAATAAAAAAAAATGTCCGATCAGAAACTGAAGTCAAACTTAGATAATGGAACACATTGATGAATGGCTTTATCTCGATTCCATATTGCTATGGTCTCAATTACTTGCATTGCATCTTCTCTAGACATTCCCCTTTGTCCATGTCACTTGGTATAAACTCTCCCTGGCTTAATCAAGGGCGTTCAAGGAAGATTCAGTCTTAAATCGAAGCACCATTCCAATTTTTCACCGAATAGTTTAGTATTCTCCTATAATCTTAGTACTCGCCACTAATTAGCTGCCACTGCTCATGCCTCTTGTGCTGACCAATGCTATATTAAATGTTAAATTTGTTTCTAACTATATAATTGTACTGTACATGAGTATTTTATATTTTCTTCTACAGGATTGCTGTCAGCAATTGATCTAGTGGAAGTTAATCCATCTTTAGGAAAAACAGAGGAAGAAGTTGCATCTACTGTGAATACTGGTCGAGATGTTATCTTGAAAGCACTTGGCTGTACCCAAAAATGATCCCACCAATCATTCTTTACTGTAATTCTAACAGCTTTAAACATTTGTGTCTCATTGTATCATAACTATGTACAATCGTGAATCATTTGTGTGTCCAAACAGCAAAATTGAGAATATGTAATACTTTTTAAACTTTGTCTAAAATAGTACAGGTAATACAATTTGGTAAAAGTTAGTTTGACTAACATCAAGCCCTGGATGAATTAATGTCAATAAATGAAACCATCCTTTTCAGCTCCCACCAGCAGCAACATGCTCCGGCTCCAACACCATCATTCTCCCTAGTTACTCTCTCAGGTCGAATCTGTTACATAGGGGCCAAAATTGCCCACCACTGGAAACGGGCTGCACCCACCCTGTTTCTCGTGTTTTTACCGGCGCAGTGGATGCGGTGGCCTTTTGAGTGAAATTCTGCTCTTTGGCTTTTTTTTCTGGCGGACTGGAAGCCGGTCATAATGGGAGCGCAAGTGTGGCCGTGAGCACATTGGAGGGGTGGAAGTTGGGGGCGGACGGAATGGCCGCCGCTGTCAGTCATCAGCGTAGTGCTAATAACGTCATCACTGTGCCGCGTCACCGCAGTTCTCCCTTTCACTTAAAGGGGAGAGCCTACACGATTGTTTAAGTTCGGCTCACCAGGGAGGATTTCAGCCAGGCCAGCGGTCCCCAAGAGGGGTTGCAAGCTGGCCTGTTGGCGACCCAGCCGGACCCGGGGGCATGTTTGTCGGCCCGACATGACAATCTGCCGACAAAAAAAAAACACAGCGGCAACGGAAGTAGGTCCTCCCCTTTAATAGGAACCACACTGCCATTTTGCAAGGACTACAGCCTCACTGCAACGGCAGAAAAAAGCAGCGCAGCGGCAGCAAGATTTTTTTGGCGGTATTTCGCCATCGGGGGCGAATATCGGCGGTGCACGCTCTTATGGCGCACTTAGGACGGATCGGCAGCCGCGGAGCAGGTCAGCCGGGATACCGCAGGAGTGGAATTTTTAAAATGGCGGCCATTACACGATAAACCGGCGGCCATTGCACTCCGCAGCGTGGCCGCCGATTTCGGCGATAACGGGCCTTAAGGTGAAGTGCAATTTCGGCCCCATAGAGTCTACAGCACAGAAACAGGCCATTTGGCTCAACTGGTCCATGCCGGTGTTTATGCTCCACACAAGCTTCCTCCCACCCCTCTTCATCTAACCCTATCAGCATATCCTTCTATTCCTTTCTCCCTCCTGTGCTTATCTAGAACAACAGTTGTCCTAGCACCAATCTCTTTGGAACACCACTTCCCACCTTTTGCCACTGAGTAGCTACCTTGACCCCTACTCTCTGTTTTCTGTTTCGTAGCCAATTTGCTATCCATTCTGCGAGCGGTGCGTAACTTCAGCTGAAGATATTTAGAACTTCATGAAAATATTATTAGGCTTACTTCCATTTGTGATAGATAGTTATTCAATATACCGGGGGAATTTAATCCCCTCCATGGACCATTTTTAGTATATGTTAATTCCTATCTGAGAATTTAAGAACATAAGAAATAGGAGCAGGAGTAGGCCATACGGCCCCTTGAGCCTGCTCCGCCATTCAATAAGATCATGGCTGATCTGATCATGCAATCAGCTCCACTTCCCTGCCCACTCCCCATAACCCCCTATCCCCTGTCTATTTCGGTCTTAAATTTATTCAATGTCCCAGCTTCCACAGCTCTCTGAGGCAACGAATTCCACAGATTTACAACCCTCTGAGAGAAGACATTTCTCCTCATCTCAGTTTTAAATGGGCGGCCCCTTATTCTAAGATCATGCCCTCTAGTTCTAGTCTCCCCCATCAGTGGAAACATCCTCTCTGCATTCACCTTGTCAAGCCCCCTCATACTATTAAACGTTTCGATAAGGTCATCTCTCATTCTTTTGAATTCCAATGAGTAAAGGCCCAACCTACTCAACCTTTCATAAGTCAACCCCCTCATCTCCGGAATCAACCTAGTGAACCTTCTCTGAACTGCCTCCAATGCAAGTATATCCTTCCTTAAATAAGGAGACCAAAACTGTACGCAGTACTCTAGGTGTGGCCTCACCAATACCCTGTACAGTTGTAGCAGAACTTCTCTGTTTTTATACTCCATCCCCTTTGCAATAAATGCCAAGATTCCATTTGCCTTCCTAATTCTAACCCTTTTATTTTTTAAGAAATAACTTAAAATAGTGCAAAATTTATGTGAATGCATAAACAAGTCCCTAAAATTGGCACCCATTAGAAATTAAACCCACAGGAATTAATGAGTAACCATTTATTCAAAAAAGATTAAATGAGGAAATTTTCTGTTGCCTGTTTCTAGTAAAACCCCTGATACACACATTGCAATTAGATGAAACAATTCAAGTTCAAGGAACTTTGGTTAAGCTCTGGTACTTATTCTCTCCCTTCTCTGATTATGGATGGACATCAATTAAGCTGGAGGGGTGCTGCCCCCTACTGCTGGTTCACTTGTGTTTTACCAGTTAAACATGCTTGACAAAATTAAAGAAACAGTGTGACTCCTACCAGGCTGTCTTGAAGGACACACCGACTTTTAAAAATATACTCACAGTTTGAATTTTATTTAAAATTAACAGTTCTAATAGGACAAATGACAACTTTTACAAATAAACTCACAATTCGAATTTTATTTCAAATGAATGTCGAACAGAATTCTCTAAATTCGCTCCTTAATTATCAATTTGGGAAGTTCGGCGATAACAAACATACAAAAACTATTGCAACTACTTCCGGTTCGTTGGCAGCAGTCGTATCCAATAGTTATTAGTACATAAGAACATAAGAATTAGGAGCAGGAGTTGGCCATTCGGCCCCTCGAGACTGCTCTGCCATTCCATAAGATCATGGCTGATCTTCTACCTCAACTCCACTTGCCTGCACTATCCCCATGTCCCTTGATTCCCTTAATATTCAAAAATCTATTGATCTCTGCCTTGAATATACTCAACGCCTGAGCAACCACAGTCCTCTGGGATAGAGAATTCTAAAGATTCTCCACCCTCTGAAGAAATTTCTCCTCATCTCAATCCTAAATGGTCGACCCCTTATTCTGAGACTGTAAGAAGAGAGTATGAAGACAGTTATTGTTCTGTGACATTTATAAAATTTAAAATGGGTCTTTTTGTAGTTTTATGGTAAACTTACCCCAATATCTTAACTGTTAATCACAAGAGATTAATGTTGCTGATGAAGGGTTAAAGGTGCTTTAATGAAGCCTATTTTCCACTGTTCCTTGATTAGTAAGAATTACCTTAATGCACCTCTTTTTTTTACTATTTATGCTTTGAATTACACATCTGGGCTCTGCTGAGTGCAGAGACCCAGTTATTTGAATGTAAAAATGAGGACCCATTCTTCACATATACTTCACATTTTATGGTGAAACAGAAACATAGAAAATAGGTGCAGGAGTAGGCCATTCGGCCCTTCGAGCCTGCACCGCTATTCAATAAGATCATGGCTGATCATTCCCTCAGTACCCCTTTCCTGCTTTCTCTCCATACTCCTTGATCTCTTTAGCCATAAGGGCCATATTTAACTCCCTCTTCAATATATCCAATGAACTGGCATCAACAACTCTCTGCGGCAGGGAATTCCACAGGTTAACAACTCTCTGAGTGAAGAAGTTTCTACTCATCTCAGTCCTAAATGGCCTACCCCTTATCCTAAGACTATGTCCCCGGTTCTGGACTTCCCCAACATTGGGAACATTCTTCCCGCATCTAACCTTTCCAGTCCTGTCAGAATCTTACACGTTTCTATGAGATCCTCTCTCATCCTTCTAAACTCCAGTGAATAAAGGCCCACCAGTTGATCCAGTCTCTCCTCATATGACAGTCCAGCCATCCCTGGAATCAGTCTGGAGTATTCAGAATAAGGTGGATGAATTAACTGCGCAGATAGCAGTTAACGGATACGATGTGATTGGCATCACGGAGACATGGCTCCAGGGGGACCAAGGCTGGGAACTCAACATCCAAGGGTATTCACCATTTAGGAAGGATAGACAGTAAGGAAAAGGAGGCGGGGTGGCGTTGCTGGTTAAAGATGAAATCAATGCAATTGTAAGGAAGGACATTAGCCTGGATGATGTGGAATTGGTATGGGTGTAGCTGCAGAATACCAAAGGGCTGAAAACGCTAGTGGGTGTTGTGTATAGACCACCAAATAGTAGTAGTGAGGTTGGGGACAGCATCAAGCAAGAAATAAGGGATGTGTGCAATAAAGGTACAGCAGTAATCATGGGTGACTTTAATCTACACATTGACTGGGCTAACCTAACTGGTAGCAATGCAGTGGAGGAGGATTTCCTGGAGTGTATTAGGGATGGTTTTCCAGACCAATATGTCGAGGAACCAACCAGGGAGCTGGCCATCCTCGACTGGGTATTGTGTAATGAGAAGGGACTAATTAGCAATCTTGTTGTGCGAGGCCCCTTGGGGAAAAGTGACCATAATATGGTAGAATTCCTATTAAGATGGAGAGTGACAAAGTTAATTCAGAAACTAGGGTCCTGAACTTAAGAAAAGGTAACTTCGACGGTATGAGACGTGAATTGGCTAGAATAGACTGGCAAACGATACTAAAAGGGTTGACGGTGGATAAGCAATGGCAAACATTTAAAGATTACATGGATGAACTTCAGCAAATGTACATCCCTGTCTGGAGTAAAACATAAAACGGGGAAGGTGGCTCAACCATGGCTAACAAAGGAAATTAAGGATAGTGTTAAAGCCAAGGAAGAAGCATATAAATTGGCTAGAAAAAACAACAAACCTGAGGACTGGGAGAAATTTAGAATTCAACAGAGGAGGACTAAGGGTTTAATTAAGAGGGGGAAAATAGAGTACGAGCGGAAGCTTGCAGTGAATATAAAAACTGACTGCAAAAGCTTCTATAAATATGTGAAGAGAAAAAGATTTTAAAAAGACAAACGTAGGTCCCTTGCAGTCGGATTCAGGTGAAATTATAATGGGGAACAAAGAAATGGCAGACCAATTGAACCAATACTTTGGTTCTGTCTTCACGAAGGAAGATACAAATAACCTTCCGAAAGTACTAGGGGACCGAGGGTCTAGTGAGAAGGAGGAGCTGAAGGATATCCTTATTAGGCGGGAAATTGTGTAAGGGAAATTGATGGGATTGAAGGCCGATAAAACCCTGGGGCCTGATAGTCTGCATCCCAGAGTGCTCAAGGAAGTGGCCCTAGAAATAGTGGATGCATTGGTTATCATTTGCCAACACTCTATCAACTCCGGATCAGTTCCCATGGACTGGAGCGTAGCTAATGTAACACCACTTTTTTAAAAAGGAGGGAGAGAGAAAATGGGTAATTATAAACTGGTTAGCTTGACATCAGTAGTGGGGAAAATGTTGGAATCGATCATGAAGGACGAAATAGCAGTGCATTTGGAAAGCGGTGACAGGATCAGATCAAGTCAGCATGGACTTATGAAAGGGAAATCATGCTTGACGAATCTTCTGGAATTTTTTGAGGATGTAACTAGCAGAGTGGACAAGGGAGAACCAGTGGATGTGGTGTATTTGGACTTTCAGAAGGCTTTTGACAAGGTACTGCACAAGAGATTGGTGTGCAAAGTCAAAGCACATGGTATTGGGGGTAATATACTGACGTGGATAGGGAACTGGTTGGCAGACAGGAAGCAGAGAGTCGGGATAAACGGGTCCTTTTCAGAATAGCAGACAGTGACTAGTGGAGTGCCGCAGGGCTCAGTGCTGGGACCCCAGCTCTTTACAATATACATAAACGATTTAGATGAAGGAATAGAGTGTAATATCTCCAAATTTGGAGATGACACTAAACTGGGTGGCAGTGTGAGCTGTGAGGAGGCCGCTAAGAGGCTGCAGGATGACTTGGACAGGTTAGGTGAGTGGGCAAATGCATGGCAGATGTAGTATAATGTGGATAAATGTGAGATCCATTTTGGGGGCAAAAACACGAAGGCAGAATATTATTTGAATGGCGGCAGACTAGGAAAAGGGGAGGTGCAACAAGATCTGGGTGACATGGTTCATCAGTCACTGAAAGTGGGCACACAGGTACAGCATGCGATGAAGAAGGCAAATGGTATGTTGGCCTTCATAGGTAGGGGATTTGAATATAGAAGCAGGGTGGTCTTACTGCAGTCGTACAGGGCCTTAGTGAGGCCTCACCTGGAATATTGTGTTCAGTTTTGGTCTCCTAGTCTGAGGAAGGACGTTCTTGCTATTGAGGGAGTGCAGCGAAGGTTCACCAGACTGATTCCAGGGATGGCTGGGCTGTCATATGAGGAGAGACTGGATCAACTGGGCCTTTATTCACTGGAGTTTAGAAAGATGAGAGGGGATCTCATAGAAACATATAAGATTCTGACTGGACTGGAAAGGTTAGATGCGGGAAGAATGTTCCCGATATTGGGGAAGTCCAGAACCAGGGGACACAGTCTTAGGATAAGGGGTATGCCATTTAGGACTGAGATGAGGAGAAACTTCTTCACTCAGAGAGCTGTTAACTGTGGAATTCCCTGCCGCAGAGAGTTGTTGATGCCAGTTCACTGGATATATTCAAGAGGGAGTTAGATATGGCTCTTACAGTTAAGGGGATCAAGGGGTATGGAGAGAAAGCAGGAAAGGGGTACTGAAGAAATGATCAGCCATGATCTTATTGAATGGCGGTGCAGGCTCGAAGGGCCGAATGGCCTACTCCTGCACCTTTTTTTCTATGTTTCTATGCCTTCGTGTTTTTGCCACCAAAGTGGATAACCACACATTTATCCACATTATACTGCATCTGCCATGCATTTGCCCACTCACCTAACCTGTCCAAGTCACCCTGCAGCCTCTTAGCGTCCTCCTCACAGCTCACACCACCACCCAGTTTAGTGTCATCTCCAAACTTGGAGATATTACACTCAATTCCTTCATCTAAATCGCTAATGTACACTGTAAAGAGCTGGGGTCCCAGCACTGAGCCCTGCGGCACTCCACTAGTCACTGCTTTGCCATTCTGAAAAGGACCCGTTTATCCCGACTCTCTGCTTCCTGTCTGCCAACCAGTTCTCTATCCACGTCAGTACATTATCCCCAATACCATGAGATTGATTTTGCACACCAATCTCTTGTGCGGGACCTTGTCAAAAGCCTTTTGAAAGTCCAAATACACCACATCCATTGGTTCTCCCTTGTCCACTCTGCTAGTTACATCCTCAAAAAATTCCAGAAGATTCATCAAGCATGATTTCCCCTTCATAAATCCATACTGACCTTGACAGATTCTGTCACTGCTTTCCAAATGCGCTGCTATTTCATCCTTAATGATTGATTCCAACATTTTCCCCATCACCGATGTCAAGCTAACCGGTCTATAATTACCCATTTTCTCTCTCCCTCCTTTTTTAAAAAGTGGTGTTACATTAGCAACCCTCCAGTCCATAGGAACTGATCCAGAGTCGGTAGACTGTTGAAAAATGATCACCAATGCATCCACTATTTCTAGGGCCACTTCCTTAAGTACTTTGGATGCAGACTATCAGGCCCCGGGGATTTATCCGCCTTCAATCCCATCAATTTCCCTAACACAATTTCCCGCCTAATAAGGATATCCTTCAGTTCCTCCTTCTCACTAGACCCACTGTCCCCTAGTACATTCGGAAGGTTATTTGTGTCTTCCTTTGTGAAGACAGAACCGAAGTATTTGTTCAATTGGTCTGCCATTTCCTTGTTCCCCGTTATAAATTCACCTGAATCCGACTGCAAGGGACCTACGTTTGTCTTCACTAATCTTTTTCTCTTCACGTATTTATAGCTTTTGCAGTCAGTTTTTATGTTCCCTGCAAGCTTCCTCTCGTACTCTATTTTCCCCCTCTTAATTAAACCCTTAGTTCTCCTCTGTTGAATTCTAAATTTCTCCCAGTCCTCAGGTTTGTTGCTTTTTCTAGCCAATTTATATGCCTCTTCCTTGGTTTTAACACTATCCTTAATTTTCCTTGTTAACCACGGTTGAGCCACCTTCCCCATTTTATGTTTTACTCCAGAGAGGGATGTACAATTGCTGAAGTTCATCCATGTGATCTTTAAATATTTGCCATTGCTTATCCACCATCAATCCTTTAAGTATCCTTTGCCAGTCTATTCTAGCCAATTCACGCCTCATACCGTCGAAGTTACCTTTCCTTAAGTTCAAGACCCTAGTTTCCAAATTAACTGTGTCACTCTCCATCTTAATAAAGAATTCTACCATATTATGGTCACTCTTCCCCAAGGGGCCTCGCACAACAAGATTGCTAATTAGTCCCTTCTCATTATACATCACCCAGTCTAAGATGGCCAGCTCTCTAGTTGGTTCCTCGACATATTGTTCTCGAAAACCATACACTCCAGGAAATCCTCCTCCACCGCATTGCTACCAGTTTGGTTAGCCCAATAAGTATGTAGATTAAAGTCGCCCATGATTACTGCTGTACCTTTATTGCACACATATCTTATTTCTTGTTTGATGCTGTCCCCAACCTCACTAGTCATGTCGCTCACCATGCTCTCACAAAAACTTCTGCTACCAGGTGTTCACATATTGAATCTCCACTCATCAGTTATCTAACAAGTATCCAGTAACTATACATGGGGGGGCAGGGGTTACGTAAGGCCTCTTTGGGATCAAGTTGTCTCCATGATGACATATCTGGCAATAGCAATTTGGAGCTAATGAAACCCTCCCACTCTGACCTCTCTGTCCTTGGCCTCCTACACTGTTCCAATGAAGCGCAATGCAAAATTGAGGAACAGCATTTCATCTTTTGATTAGGCACTTTACAACCTTCCAGCCTCAAAACTGAATTCAACAACTTCAGATCAAAACCACTGCTCCCATTTTCTCAGATACCAGTTGCTGGTCATGGTTCTGCTGACACATTTACACCTTCTTTGGACCTGTCTTTTGGTTCTTCATTGTTCCATTACCACTCCCGTTTGCCTTCCACCATCAACCCTTTTGACATTTAATCACTCCTGTCCTCCACATTATCACAGTAGGTTACCATTTCTAGTTGGATGTATTCCTGGAGGTTTCATTGCATGACCTCCCACCTCCAACTGCCCTATCCAGTCAAATAGCTTTTTTTTTCAATATCTTCAATATTTTTATAACTAATAAGAGTGTTCAAAGAACATTAAAAATATTTTTTTTTCAATGCCCCTATCATTTTTCTCCTGGGTTGCTCCAGGAGATTAATATTTAATTTCTGGAGACTCCAAAACAACCCTGGAGAGTTTGCAACCCTATATTACAGACTTTTCCCTGCTGTTCTTTCCAGCAGCCAGGTTCATGGCACCATGGGTGGCTCTGCTGCACAGAAGGACGGGAAAAAGAGTGGGAGAGCTATAGTGATAGGGGACTCTATTGTAAGGGCAACCGAGACTTCAGGATGGTATGTTGCCTCCCTGGTGCAAGGGTCAAGGATGTCTCGGAGCGGCTGCAGAGCATTCTGGAGAGGAAGTGTAAACAGCCAGTTGTCGTGGTACATGTAGGTACCAACGATATAGGTAAGAAGCGGGAAGAGGTCCTACAAGCTGAATTTAGGGAGCTAGGAGTTAAATTAAAAAGTAGGATCTCAAAGGTAATAATCTCTGGATTGCTACCAGTGCCACATGCTAATCAGAGTAGAGGGAGCAGGATAGTTAGAATAAATACGTGGCTTGAGCAGTGGTGCAAGAGGGAGGGATTCAAAGTCCTGGGACCCTGGAACCAGTTCTGGGGGAAGTGGGACCTGTACAAAAGGGACGGTCTGCACTTGGGCAGGACTGGAACTGATGTCCTGGGGGTAACATTTGCTAATGCAATTCGGGAGTGTTTAAACTAATATGACAGTGGGATGGGAACCTATGCAGTGAGACAGCGCAAAGTAATATGGAGTCAGAAACAGATGGTAGAAAGGTAAAAAGCAATAGTGGAAGGCCGAGTAAACAAAGACAAGAAACAAAAAGGGCCACACTACATCATAATTCTAAAAGGACAAAGGGTGTTAAAAAAACAAGCCTGAAGGCTTTGTGTCTTAATGCAAGGAGTATCCGCAATAAGGTGGATGAATTAATTGTGCAAATAGATGTTAACAGATATGATGTGATTGGGATTACAGAGACGTGGCTCCAGGATGATCAGGGCTGGGAACTCAACATCCAGGGGTATTCAACATTCAGGAAGGATAGAATAAAAGGAAAAGGAGGTGGGGTAGCATTGCTGGTTAAAGAGGAGATTAATGGAATAGTTAGGAAGGACATTAGCTTGGATGATGTGGAATCTATATGGGTAGAGCTGCAGAACACCAAAGGGCAAAAAACGTTAATGAGAGTTGTGTACAGACCTCCAAACAGTAGTAGTGATGTTGGGGAGGGCATCAAACAGGAAATTAGGGGTGCATGCAATAAAGGTGCAGCAGTTATCATGGGTGACTTTAATATGCATATAAATTGGGCTAACCAAACTGGAAGCAATACAGTGGAGGAGGATTTCCTGGAGTGCATAAGGGATGGTTTTCTAGACCAATAGGTCGAGGAACCAACTAGGGGCGAGGCCATCTTAGACTGGGTGTTGTGTAATGAGTGAGGATTAATTAGCAATCTCGTTGTGCGAGGCCCCTTGAGAAGAGTGACCATAATATGGTGGAATTCTACATTAGGATAGAGAATGAAACAGTTAATTCAGAGACCATGGTCCAGAACTTAAAGAAGGGTAACTTTGAAGGTATGAGGCGTGAATTGGCTAGGATAGATTTGCGAATGATACTGAAGGGGTTGACTGTGGATGGGCAGTGGCAGACATTTAGAGACCGCATGGATGAACGACAACAATTGTACATTCCTGTCTGGCGTAAAAATAAAAAAGGGCATGTGGCTCAACCGTGGCTATCAAGGGAAATCAGGGATAGCATTAAAGCCAAGGAAGTGGCATACAAATTGGCCAGAAATAGCAGCAAACCCAGGGACCAGGAGAAATTTAGAACTCAGCACAGGAGGACAAAGGGTTTGATTAGGGCAGGGAAAATAGAGTACGAGAGGAAGCTTGCAGGGAACATTAAGACGGACTGCAAAAGCTTCCATAGATATGTAAAGAGAAAAAGGTTAGTAAAGACAAACGTAGGTCCCCTGCAGTCAGAATCAGGGGAAGTCATAACGGGGAAAAAAGAAATGGCAGACCAATTGAACAAGTACTTTGGTTCAGTATTTACTAAGGAGAACACAAACAACCTTCCGGATATAAAAGGGGTCAGAGGGTCTAGTAAGAAGGAGGAACTGAGGAAAATCCTTATTAGTCGGGAAATTGTGTTGGGGAAATTGATGGGATTGAAGGCCGATAAATCCCCAGGGCCTGATGGACTGCATCCCATAGTACTTAAGGAGGTGGCCTTGGAAATAGTGGATGCATTGACAGTCATTTTCCAACATTCCATAGATTCTGGACCAGTTCCTATGGACTGGAGGGTAGTCAATGTAACCCCACTTTTAAAAAAAGGAGGGAGAGAAAACAGGGAACTATAGACCAGTCAGCCTGACATTGGTAGTGGGTAAAATGATGGAATCAATTATTAAGGATGTCACAGCAGCGCATTTGAAAAGAGGTGACATGATAGGTCCAAGTCAGCATGGATTTGTGAAAGGGAAACCATGCTTGACAAATTTTCTGGAATTTTTTGAGGATGCTTCCAGTAGAGTGGACAAGGGAGAACCAGTTGATGTGGTGTATTTGGACTTTCAGAAGGCTTTCGACAAGGTCCCACACAAGAGATTAATGTGCAAAGTTAAAGCACTTTGGATTGGGGGTAGTGTGCTGACGTGGATTGAGAACTGGTTGTCAGACAAGAAGCAAAGAGTAGGAGTAAATGGGTACTTTTCAGAATGGCAGGCAGTGACTAGTGGGGTACCGCAAGGTTCTGTGCTGGGGCCCCAGTTGTTTACATTGTACATTATGATTTAGACGAGGGGATTAAATGTAGTATCTTCAAATTTGCGGATGACACTAAGTTGGGTGGCAGTGTGAGCTGTGAGGAGGATGCTATGAGGCTGCAGAGTGACTTGGATAGGTTAGGTGAGTGGGCAAATGCATGGCAGATGAAGTACAATGTGGATAAATGTGAGGTTATCCACTTTGGTGGTTAAAACAGAGAGACAGACTATTATCTGAATGGTGACAGATTAGGAAAAGGGGAGGTGCAATGAGACCTGGGTGTCATGGTACATCAGTCACTGAAGGTTGGCATGCAGGTATAGCAGGCGGTTAAGAAAGCAAATGGCATGTTGGCCTTCATAGCGAGGGGATTTGAATACAGGGGCAGGGAGGTGTTACTACAGTTGTACAGGGCCTTGGTGAGGCCACACTGGAGTATTGTGTACAGTTTTGGTCTCCTAACTTGAGGAAGGACATTCTTGCTATTGAGGGAGTGCAGCGAAGGTTCACCAGACTGATTCCCGGGATGGCGGGACTGACATATCAAGAAAGACTGGATCAACTGGGCTTGTATTCACTGGAGTTCAGAAGAATGAGAGGGGACCTCATAGAAACGTTTAAAATTCTGACGGGTTTAGACAGGTTAGATGCAGGAAGAATGTTCCAATGTTGGGGAAGAACCAGGGGTCACAATCTAAGGATAAGGGGTCAGCCATTTAGGACCGAGATGAGGAGAAACTTCTTCACTCAGAGAATTGTGAACCTGTGGAATTCTCGACCACAGAAAATTGTTGAGGCCAATTCACTAAATATATTCAAAAAGGAGTTAGATGTAGTCCTTACTACTAGGGCAATCAAGGGGTATGGCGAGAAAGCAGGAATGGGGTACTGAAGTTGCATGTTCAGCCATGAATTCATTGAATGGCGGTGCAGGCTCGAAGGGCCGAATGGCCTACTCCTGCACCTATTTTCTATGTTTCTCTCCTTCACCTCTTCCTTTTTTCTTCCTGGCTCTGTACTTGATTATAAACTGTTAAATCTCTAACCTCTTCCAGTCCTGATCAAAGGTCATCTGAAACATTAACACATAGATTCATAAATAGATTCATAGATACTTACAGACAGAAGACCATTCGACCCATTGTGCCTGTGCTGGCTCTTTGAAAGAGCAGTCGTGCTTAATCACACATCCCTGCTTTTTGTCCACAACCAGTAAATTGCTCATCCTCAAATAGCTGTCCAACTCTGTTAATTCTGTTTCTCTCGCTCCACAGATGCTATCCTGACCTGCTGAGCATTTTCTATTTTTATTGCAATACAAATGTAATGTCTTTACTTCATTCTGATACATTTTACACAATATTAATGACCGTGTCAGCTGTGGCTCAGCGAGCAGCACTCTGGCTACTGAGTCAGAAGGTTGTGGGTTCAAGTTTCACAAAAATCTAGGCTGAGGGAGTGCCACACTGTTCGAGGTGCCATTTTTTAGATGAGACATTACAACATTGACTGCATTTCAAAAGTACTTTATTGGCTGTAAAGTGCTTTGGGGCGACTGGTGGTCATGAAAGGTGCTATATAAATGCAAGTCTTTCTTTTTTTAAACTGAGGCCCCATCTGTCTTCTCAGGTGGATGAAAGAGATCTCAGGGCACTAAAAGAACAGCAGGGGAGTTATCCCGAGTGTACTGGCCAATATTTATCCCTCAATCAATATCACTAAAAAACAGATGATTTGGTCATTATCACATTGCTGTTTGTGAGAGCTTGCTGTGCGCAAATTGACTGCTGTGTTTCCTACATTACAGCAGTGACTACACTTCAAAAATACTTAAATGGCTGCAAAGCACTTTCATCATCATAAGCAGTCCCTCGGAATCGAGGAAGACTTGCTTCCACTCCCAATGTGAGTTCTTTGATGGCTGAACAGTCCGATACAAGAGCCAGAGACCCTGTTACAGGTGGGACAGACATTCGTCGAGGGAAGGGATGGGTGGAGCTGGTTTGCCGCGCGCTCCTTCCGCTGCCTGCGCTTGATCTCTTCATGCTCTTTGCGCTGAGACTCGAAGAGCTCCATGCCCTCCCGGATGCACTTTCTCCACCTTGGGCGGTCTTCGGCCAGGGTCTCCCAGGTGTCAGTGGGGATGTCGCACTTTATCAGGGAGGCTTTGAGGGTGTCCTTGTAACGTTTCCGCTGCCCACCTTTGGCTCCTTTACCATGAAGGAGCTCTGCATAAAGCATTTGATTAGGGAGTCTCGAATCTGGCATGCGAACTATGTGGCCTGCCCAGCGAAGCTGATCGAGTGTGGTCAGTGCTTCACTTTGGGGACGTCCTGGTGGTCGTGAAAGAACATAAGAACATAAGAATTAGGAACAGGAGTAGGCCATCTAGCTCCTCGAGCCTGCTCCGCCATTCAACAAGATCATGGCTGATCTGGCCGTGGACTCAGCTCCACTTACCCGCCTGCTCCCCATAACCCTTAATTCCCTTATTGGTTAAAAATCTATCTATCTGTGATTTGAATACATTCAATGAGCTAGCCTCAACTGCTTCCTTGGGCAGAGAATTCCACAGATTCACAACCCTCTGGGAGAAGAAATTCCTTCTCAACTCGGTTTTAAATTGGCTCCCCCGTATTTTGAGGCTGTGCCCCCTAGTTCTAGTCTCCCCGACCAGTGGAAACAACCTCTCTGCCTCTATCTTGTCTATCCCTTTCATTATTTTAAATGTTTCTATAAGATCACCCCTCATCTTTCTAAACTCCAACGAGTAAAGACCCAGTCTACTCAATCTATCATCATAAGGTAACCCCCTCATCTCCAGAATCAGCCTAGTGAATCGTCTCTGTACCCCCTCCAAGGCTAGTATATCCTTCCTTAAGTAAGATGACCAAAACTGCATGCAGTACTCCAGGTGCGGCCTCACCAATACCCTGCACAGTTGCAGCAGGACCTCCCTGCTTTTGTACTCCATCCCTGTCACAATGAAGACCAACATTCCATTCGCCTTCCTGATTACCTGCTGCATCTGCATACTAACTTTTTGGGATTCATGCACAAGGACGCCCAGGTTCCTCTGCAACGCAGCATGTTGTAATTTCTCCCCATTCAAATAATATTCCCTTTTATTGTTTTTTTTTCCAAGGTGGATGACCTCACATTTTCCAACATTGTATTCCATCTGCCAAACCTTAGCCCATTCGCTTAACCTATCTAAATCTCTTTGCAGCCTCTCTGTGTCCTCGACACAACCCGCTTTCCCAATAATCTTTGTGTCATCTGCAAATTTTGTTACACTACACTCTGTCCCTCTTCCAGGTCATCTATGTATATTGTAAACAGTTGTGGTCCCAGCACCAATCTCTGTGGCGCACCACTAACCACCGATTTCCAACTCGAAAAGGACCCATTTATCCCGACTCTCTGCTTTCTGTTAGCCAGCCAATTCTCGATCCATGCTAATACATTTCCTCTGATTCCACGTACCTTTATCTTCTGCAGTAACCTCTTGTATGGCACCTTATCGAATGCCTTTTGGAAATCTAAATACACCACATCCATCGGTACACCTCTATCCACCATGCTCGTTATATCCTCAAAGAATTCCAATAAATTAGTTAAACATGATTTCCCCTTCATGAATCCATGTTGCGTCTGCTTGATTGCACTATTCCTATCTAGATGTCCCGCTATTTCTTCCTTAATGATAGCTTCAAGCATTTCCCCACTACAGATGTTAAACTAACCAGCCTATAGTTACCTGCCTTTTGTCTGCCCCCTTTTTTAAACAGAGGTGTTACATTAGCTGCTTTCCAATCCGCTGGTACCTCCCCAGAGTCCAGAGAATTTTGGTAGATTATAACAAATGCATCTGCTATAACATCCGCCATCTCTTTTAATACCCTGGGATGCATTTCATCAGGATCGTGGGGACTTGTCTACCTTGAGTCCCATTAGCCTGTCCAGCACTACCTCCCTAGTGATAGTGATTGTCTCAAGGTCCTCCCTTCCCACATTCCCGTGGCCAGCAAGTTTTGGCATGGTTTTTGTGTCTTCCACTGTGAAGACCGAAGCAAAATAATTGTTTAAGGTCTCAGCCATTTCCACATTTCCCATTATTAAATCCCCCTTCTCATCTTCTAAGGGACCAACATTTACTTTAGTCACTCTTTTCCGTTTTATATATCTGTAAAAGCTTTTACTATCTGTTTTTATGTTTTGCGCAAGTTTACTTTCGTAATCTATCTTTCCTTTCTTTATTGCTTTCTTAGTCATTCTTTGCTGTCGTTTAAAATTTTCCCAATCTTCTAGTTTCCCACTAACTTTGGCCACCTTATACGCATTGGTTTTTAATTTGATACTCTCCTTTATTTCCTTGGTTATCCACGGCTGGTTATCCCTTCTCTAATCCGCCCTTCTTTTTCACTGGAATATATTTTTGTTGAGCACTATGAAAGAGCTCCTTAAAAGTCCTCCACTGTTCCTCAATTGTGCCACCGTTTAGTCTGTGTTCCCAGTCTATTTTAATCAACTCGGCCCTCATCCCCCTGTAATCCCCTTTGTTTAAGTATAGTATGCTCGTTTGAGACACTACTTCCTCACCCTCAATCTGTATTACAAATTCAACTATACTATGATCACTCATTCCGAGAGGATCTTTTACTAGGAGATCATTTATTATTCCTGTCTCATTACACAGGACCAGATCTAAGATCACTTGCTCCCTTGTAGGTTCTGTAACATACTGTTCTAAGAAACAATCCCGTATGCATTCTATGAATTCCTCCTCCAGGCTACCCCGTGCGATTTGATTTGACCAATCGATATGTAGGTTAAAATCCCCCATGATTACTGCCGTTCCTTTTTCACATGCCTCCATTATTCCCTTGATTATTGTCCACCCCACCGTGAAGTTATTATTTGGGGGCCTATAAACTATGCCCACCAGTGACTTTTTCCCTTTACTATCTCTAATCTCCACCCACAGTGATTCAACATTTTGTTCATTAGAGCCAATATCATCTTTCACAACTGCCCTGATATCATCCTTTATTAACAGAGCTACCCCACCTCCTTTCCCTTCTTGTCTATCTTTCCGAATTGTCAGATACCCCTGTATGTTTAATTCCCAGTCTTGGCCACCCTGCAACCACGTTTCTGTAATGGCCACCAAATCATACCCATTTGTAATGATTTGTGCCGTCAACTCATTTAATTTATTTTGAATGCTGCGTGCGTTTAGGTAGAGTGTTTTAATACTAGTTTTTAACCCATGATTTTTAGTTTTGACCCCTCCTGCAGCCCCTTTATATTCATACATAATGTCCCTTCCTATCACCTTGTGGTTTACACTTACCCAAGTGCTACTCTGCTCTGTTGCCTCCTGCCTTTTGTATTCATTCTTGGGGTCCTGTTCATCTGCGCTCTCACCCACTCTAACTAGCTCAGAGCCCTCTCCTGGGTTCCGAATATTCCTCGCATTGAGGCACAGAGCTTTCAGGCTTGCCTTTTTATTACACTTTGACCCTTTAGAATTTTGCTGTACAGTGGCTTTTTGTTTTTTGCCTTGGGTTTCTCTGCCCTCCACTTTTACTCATCTCCTTTCTGTCTTTTGTTTCTGTCTCCATTTTGTTTCCCTCTGTCTCCCTGCATTCGTTCCCATCCCCCTGCCATATTAGTTTAACTTCTCCCCAACAGCACTAGCAAACACTCCCCCTAGGACATTGGTTCCGGTCCTGCCTAGGTGCAGACCGTCCGGTTTGTACTGGTCCCACCTCCCCCAGAACCGGTTCCAATGCCCCAGGAATTTGAATCCCTCCTTGCTGCACCACTGCTCAAGCCACGTATTCATCCGCGCTATCCTGCAATTCCTACTCCGACTAGCACGTGGCACTCGTAGCAATCCTGAGATTACTACTTTTGAGGTCCTACTTTTTAATTTAGCTCCTAGCTCCTTAAATTCGTCTCGTATTGACGTCATGGCGCACGAGCGAGCGCGACGGTTATGCGGCAGCGCGCCGCCCACAGGCCATCAGTTGCACATCAGTCACCACACGGGCGAGGGTCCAGGGGCAGCACAGGCCAGCCCACACTGCGATATGTGTGCGCGGCACTAGGATCCGTGCAGCAGAGCAGGTCTCTAGTCGTCCTGGTTAGCCCTTGCCACTGGGTAAAGGCCGAGCTCTGTCAAGCCCGGGCGGTGACTGATGTGCAACAGTCACCACACTTTAAAAACAAATCCAAGCACAGGCATTTTGCACCCCTTAAATTGGAGTTCAGGACTAGAAAATCGGGTCCTTCATTGAAACATCTGTGAACTCATGTGGAAGCAAGTCATCCTCCTTCGAAGGGCCGCCTATGATGGATGATGATGATAAATGCAAGTCTTTCTGTCTGATCGCAGCAGCAATCCTCGCTCGGCCTTTGGGCGGCGCGCTGCCGCATAACCGTCGCGCTCGCTCGTGCGCCATGACGTCAACATTTGAACCACTACTAAGATGGCGGCGGCGGCTTCTTCACCGCGGAGAGTTTGGCGTCAATGTGCCAGCACGGGATTTCACGCCGCCGATCTCGCGATGAGTTTGGCGCCCTCTGTGTGTCCCGGATCTTTGCCTCGGTGTGGGAAGTGGCGATTGCCATGGGCAAACATTAAGCGGTCGGTGTGTGATCCTCGGACGTGACAGGATGTTGATCGCCCGGGTCACGCGCATTGCTCGCGCGACGTGTTGCAGGGATTTTGGGACAAGGGTAAGGATCGTTAAAAGGTCGGCGGCTCCCGGTGGGCGGGAGCGAGCCTGATCCCAGCGTGGCTGAAGCGTCTTAAAGGGGCACAGCCGCAGAGCGTCCAACTAATGGTTGTAAAAATAAATTACATTCTATGCAATTACCTTACTCAGTTTGCTGGTGTATTTTTCACCAATTAGAATGAATAATCCGCCTAAAGCTTCCAGTAGCTCCCCAATCCCGTCTCCAGCTTTTGGCAGAGGGTTAAACCTTCACGCTCACAGGTTGGATGATCTGCAAATGTGTACTCTTGAATTACCAGACACACACGCATAGGAACAGAAGTAGACCATTCAGCCCCTCGAGCCTGTCCCGCCATTCAGTTAGATCATGGCTAATCTGCGATCTAACTCCACATACCCCCGCCTTTGGCCCATAGCCCTTAATAAGAACACAAGAAATAGGAGCAGGAGTAGGCCTTACGGCCCCTCTAGCCTGCTCCGCCATTTAATACAATCATGGCTGATCTGATCATGGACTCTGGTCCACTTCCCTGCCCTCTCCCCATAACCCCTTATCGTTTAAGAAACTCTATTTCTGTCTTAAATTTATTCAATGTCCCACTTTCCACAGCTCTCTGAGGCAACGAATTCCACAGATTAACAACCCTCAGAGAAGAAATGTCTCCTCATCTCTGTTTTAAATGAGTGGCCCTTTATTCTAAGATCATGCCCTCTAGTTCTAGTCTCCCCCATCAGTGGAAACATCCTCTCTGCATCCAACCTGTCAAGCCCCCTCATAATATTAAACGTTTCGATAAGATTACCTCTCATTCTTCTGAATTCCAATAAGTGGAGGCCCAACCTACTCAACCTTTCCTCATAAGTCAACCCCCTCATCCCCAGAATCAACCTAGTAAACCTTCTCTGAACTGCCTCCAAAGCAAGTATATCCTTTTGTAAATATGGAAACCAAAACTGCATGTAGTATTCCAGGTGTGGCCTCACCAGTACCTTATATAGCTGTAGCAAGACTTCCCTGCTTTTATAATATCTTTGGTTAACAAAAAGCTATCAATTGATCTGCCATCAATTGCTGTTTGCGGAAGAGAATTCCAAACTTCTACCACCCTTTGCGTTTAGAAGTGTTTGCACACGCACAACTGTTGTAAGGGAGAATATCAGTGCATCTGTTATTTATTGGTCCAGAAATCGGAGTGATTAGCTGCACCAACAGTTTTGTGTCCTGCGCATGCACACCATGGACTCCGCCCCTTTATGTACATACGTGATCGATCCGGTTGTGTATGCGCCATACGATAAACGAGGAAGCCGGAAGTTGGGTCGAACCATGTTGCTGAGCCTGGAGCTGCTACTGGGGCTTTTGGGTTACCTATCGAAAATCAATGGCTATGCTAAAGGAGCCTCCAGGACTTTTGCCTAGAATATCGCTGTGATTATCCACATGAACATTTTTGCGGCCTTCTGAGAGAGAAGAAATTGGAGGTGGGAGATAGATTAGAGAGAGAGAGAGAGAGAGACTGGGGATAGTCAGTGAGAGAGAGTGGGGGACAGAAAAAGAGAGAGACTGGGGCAGAGAGAGAGCGGGAACTCGGAGAGGAGATCAGGAACCGTGGCGGTGGGGAGGGGGGAAGAACGTGATTCACTTCTAAACGGGAGATGGCTCACGTTCTTCCAACTCCACCCCCTTTACACCCACATCATGTTCTCCCTCTCCTCCCCCTACACCTGGTTGATTTCTTGGAAAGCTCGATGCGTGTGTGGCAAGTGACATCATTGGAGTGGACGAAATCCAGAAGTCTCGACGCTCTCTATTCACTTCATACCCAATAAATCTGTTAGCAATCCATGACCCACACAATGCCCCTTCTATGGCAGAGACGCCAGGAACTTGTTGGGGGGAGAAGGTCATGAGTCCTGGGGGGGGGGACTTGGGCAGGGGGAGAAGGTCAACAACCGGGGGGGGGGGGCGAGAGGGGGAGAAGGTCAGGGACTCGGGTGGGGGGGGACAAGGTCAGGCACTTAGGTGGGGGGAAATATAGAAACATAGAAAATAGGTGCAGGAGTAGGCCATTCGGCCCTTCGAGCCTGCACCGCTATTCAATAAGATCATGGCTGATCATTCCCTCTGTACCCCTTTCCTGCTTTCTCTCCATACCCCTTGATCCCCTTAGCCATAAGGGCCATATCTAACTCCCAATGGAGAATGTCAGAAACTTGGGGGGGGGGCATGGAAGAGAAGGTCAAAAACTTGGATTGGGGCGGGGGGGGTGGGGGCAGGAACCAGTTTGCGGGTGGGAGATGGTCTGAACCCGCGAGAGTGAGCCCTGTCTGTTCCAAGTGAGCTCTGTTCTGTCGGGAGTCAGGATGGCTCGAATTCCACTTTGCGAAGTCACTGCTGGGTGTGTTTTATCCTCCAAGAGGACTAATCAACAATCAGACCTTGTGATCAAGGGGACCCAATCAGAGCTTTAGATGTTACCAAAAAACGTGTACCCCAGAAATTGCATTCAGTGGCATAGCTATGGAGTACACCACGGAGCAGCGACAAGAGTACGAACCTACCTGACGACGGCCCTCCTTCGTGAACTTGCTCTCTGACGCTGCGTACTCGAGAGCAGCACAATGGCCCACGGATCCCAGGGGCACAGCCTGTGTGGAAGTTTACCTGGGATCACGTGGGTCTGGTGCTCCAATCAGTGGAAACGCCGAGTTTCCTCTTGACAGATATGTGGGAACCAGCATCAGGCTTTTATAGTTAATTGTTCAATAGGATACTGGTACACACAGGAATAAAGTTACAGTTTAGAGGTAAAATTCTGTTGCTAAAAGTCTGTCACTTCATTAATTGCAGTTACGTTCAGAGTGTCTGCTCAGGTTGTTGCCGGTTGTGACTGTGATGCTAGACTTGATTCTCTTGTCATGAATCACTTGGTATGACCTTTCAGCAACCAAGTCTTTTTTGGTTAGATTTACCCAGGCTGGGACTTAGTCTTTCCTGCCGAATTGGGACGTCCCTGGCCTGAACTCGGGTCCACCAGCTAACTTTGGAACTCATTTCAGGGCTTAAACAGGTAGAACACGGTCCTTTATGCAAGAGAGCCAAAGCCCCTGCCTCTGCCAGGCGTCAAGCTGTTGTTTGTTGTACTAAGGTGACAGGAGAAAGGAAGGTGCTTTTACACATAACGGGGAGGGAGACATACAAATTGATATTAGATTTTTTTCTTCACATTAATTAAATTGTAGTGTATTTATTCAAGATATCAAATTATATTACAGCCTGTCTAAAATGAAAAACACTTTTGACAAATTAAATTTTTTTTAAAAAAGCATTTTGGCTATTGCTGAACCAGCCTGGTTAAATGCAAACTCTTATTTATTTTCACCATTAACGTGGCTTAACCTGCTAAAGAACAGAAAGGTGGTTCCTTCCCCAGTGAAACAGACTCCTGCGCCTGCTTTCACTAACTGTAACATTTTCATCCGTAATTACTGGGCGGTTGGTGGGCAATTAGCCCAACTCTGCGCCAGCAATTGAATATTTCCCCGTTGGGGCTTGTCCATTCCAGTATAAGTAAATTTTTAACGATGTGATAGGCCTTAATTACTGCCAGACAACCACTATGGCACTGAAAATTAATTTTTACAATTCCTTCAGATTTTAATTATTGTTGGAGATTTAAAAAAAATGTAATTACATTTTTTAAATCTTTTTCTTTCTGTCTCTATTATATCTCAATCCAGTCTTTCTTTTCCTCTCTTCACTTTGTGTACGTGATTTGGCATTGAACTCTAACTTACACTTCCTGCTTCAGACTCTGCATTCCTCATTAAGAATTCTTCAATCTGATTGATTGAGGAGATACACAGTTACTTGCCTTGTTCACTCAGGTCCAAGATCCCCTGTAGAGGGCACTGCGCTGAAATGGATTTCTCAACACTGCAAAAGCTCATAGAAAGTCTGGGCGAGTGTAAGTGCAATGAACGGCTGGAGCCGTTCGTTTGCCGCTGACTGCAAAATCCGGACCAATATCTCCATATGTGCCTTGGTGTTAATTTTTGTTTGATAACGCTCCTCTGAAGCGCGTCGGGATGTTTTACTACACTAAAGGTGATATATAAATGTAAGTTATTGTATGCATTGCAGATTACAGGGGAAGAAAATGTCATGCATTAACTACAATTTGGAAATAGCTTTAGTCCACTATACTGTTTCTTCCACTACAACAGTTGCTGTACAGATTTGAAAAGTTTTTGGGAGATGGGTCAAGGGCATCTATATTTCAACATTATTTCTTATTATTCCTAATTGAAAACTAGTTGATATCTGGTTGTTATCCATGGACAGATTTTATAAATAAGTTTGTATCTCACACTACTTTGTATCCCACTCTCATTTTGTTCTGTTTGTCTTCCACTCTGTCTTCCCTCTTTTCTCACACAAACTATCTCTCATTGCCTCTATCTTTTTTGACATTCTCTCATTATTTTTCTTCCTCTAATTAAAACAGGTAATGCTCTTTTATCAATAAATCTGTATGACTTCACTGTGATCCAGTTACAATATTTATGCGAACAATTGTTAGTATTGAATTAAATACTTTTTGGCAGGAAGACTTGCATTTATAAGAACATAAAAATTAGGAGCAGGAGTAGGCCATATGGCCCCTCGAGCCTGCTCCGCCATTCAATAAGATCATGGCAGATCTTCGCCCTCAACTCCACTTTCCCACCTGATCCTTTGATTCCCTTAGAGTCTAAAAATCTATCTATCTCAGCCTTGAATATACTCAGCAACTCAGCATCCACAGCTCTCTGGGGTAAAGAATTCCAAAGATTCACAACCTGCTGAGTGAAGAAATTCCTCCTCATCTCAGTCTTAAATGGCCGACTTATTCTGAGACCATGCCCCCTAGTTCTAGACTCTCCAGCCAGGGGAAACAACTTCTCAGCATCTACACTGTCAGTCACCTTCTGAATCATGTATGATTCAATGAGATCATCTAAACTCCAGAGAGTATAGGCCCAATTTACTCAAGCTCTCCTCATAGGACAATCCTCTCATTCCAGGAATCAGTCTAGTGAACCTTTTTTGCACTGCCTTTAAGGCCAACTCAGCCACCACAGACACAATCCACGTCCGGGCTGGGGTCAAGCAGGGCTGCGTCATTGCGCCAATCCTCTTCTCAATCTTCCTCGCTGCAATGCTCCATCTCACACTAAACAAGCTCCCCGTTGGAGTGGAACCAGTGGGAACCTGTTCAATCTTCGTCGCCCCAGGCTAGATCCAAGACCGTTCCCAACCACTGTCGTCAAACTACAGTATGCGGACGACGCTAGCGTGTGCGCACGTTCAGAGACTGAACTCCAAGCCATCATCAACATCTTCACTGAGGCGTACGAAAGCATAGGCCTTACACTAAACATCCGTAAGACAAAGGTCCTCCACCAACCTAACCCCGCCACACAGCACTGTCCCCCCGGTCATCAAAATCCACTGCTGACCTTGGACAACGTGAACCACTTTCCATACCTCGGGAGCCTACTATCAGCAAGGGCAAACATCGACAACGAGGTCCAACAGCGTCTCCTGTGCACCAGCGCCGCCTTCAATCGCCTGAGGAAAAGATTGTTCGAAGATCAAGCCCTCAAATCTGGCATCAAGCTTATGATCTACAGGGCTGTAGTGATACCCGCCCTCCTGTATGGCTCAGAGATGTGGACCATATACAGTAGACATCTCAAATTGCTGGAGAAATAACACCAACGATATCTCCGCAAGATCCTGCAAATTCCCTGGGAGGATAGATGCACCAATGTCAGTGTTCTTGATCAGGCCAACATCCCTAGCATCGAAGTACTGACCACACTCGACCAGCTCCGTTGTTTGCATGCCCAACACAAGACTCCCAAAGCAAGCGCTCTACTTGGAACTCCTACACGGCAGGTGATCCCCAGGTGGGCAGAGGAAATGTTTCAAGGACACCCTCAAAGCCTCCTTGATAAAGTGCAACATCCCCAACGACACCTGGGAGTCCCTGGCCAAAGACCGCCCTAAGTGGAGGAAGAGCATCCGGGAGGGCACTGAGCACCCCGAGTCTCGTCGTCGAGAGCATGCAGAAAACAAGCGCAGGCAGTGGAAGGAGTGTGCGGCAAACCAGACCCACTTCCCACCCTTTCCTTCAGCGACTGTCTGTCCCACCTGTGACAAAGACTGTAATTCCCGTATTGGACTGTAATTCCCGTATTGGACTGTACAGTCACCTGAGAACTCATTTTTAGAGTGGAAGCAAGTCTTCCTCGATTTCAAGGGACTGCCTATGATGATGAAGGCAAGTATATCCTTCCTCAGATAAGACCAAAACTGCACAGTAATCCAGGTTTGGTCTCACCAAAGCCCTGTACAATTGAGCAAGACTTTCTTACTCTTGTACTCGAACCACCATGCAGTAAAGGCAAACATGCCATACAGCGCCTTTCACAACCTCTGGGCGTCCCAAAACACTTTACAGCCAAATAAGTACTTTTGAAATGCGGTCACTGTTGTAATGTAGGAAACACGGCAGCCAATTTGCACGCACAATGCCACAAACAACAATGTGATAATGACCAGATAATTTGTTTTACTGATGTTGGTTAAGGGATAAATATTATCTGGACACTGGGAAGAGCTCCCCTGCTGTTCTTCAAAATAGTGTCATGGGATCTTTTACGTTCACCTGAGAGAGCAGACAGGACCTCAATTTAACGTCTCATCCGAAAGACAGCACCTCCGACAGTACAGCACTCCCTCAGTACTGCATTGGAGTGTCAGCCTAGATTTTGTGCTCAAGTCTCTGGAGTGGGACATGAACCCACAACCTTCTGACTGAGGTGAGTATGCTACCAGTGAGCCACAACTAACAGATATCCTCACACATGCATTAATATTACTTTACCAGATTCCTTTCCTGGATATTTAACCTGTCATGTTGGGAGGAAAAAGTCCTGAGGCGCCGGATAAGATCTGTGCTTGCCCAAGCACAATTGACTGTCTAGACCACTGAGATCTTGCATATCACTTGTCACCTGTCAGACCTACTGACTGTTCTCCATAGACTATACAACTTATAATTAATATAAATATATTCTGAATTGTGCTTTTCATTTGACATTTTAAATGATCACAACCATTAATCAGTCTCTCTCTCCCTCTAATCAAACACCCTTATCAAGTTGTTACTGTATCTCAGATGCCCCATGCTTGATGTAATATGCTGCCGTTGTGCCATAAATGAAAGGACATTGGACAGTGAGAAAAATAATTCCCAACCAGTTATATCTAATAATACTGCTTTCAGAGATCTAAAAATTGATTGGAGATAGGGTTCTTTCCAGACTTTCTGATAAATATGATACTCTAGTGTTAGTTGTATACATATCTTAACAAAATGCAACTGTTGAAAACTTGCTTTAGAAAAATGAATGAAATCAGACCTCTTTCAGGTCGATCATTGTTTATCTCATGTCCTATAAGCCAATCAACTCACTCAATAGCAACACAACTTTTTTTCATCAAATAGATAAATACAGAGTTATGTAGAATGGGCTTAAACTCTCTGGTGTTTAGAAGAATGAGAGATGATCTCATTGAAACATACAAGATTCTGAAGGGGATTGACAGGGTAAATGTTGAGAGGTTGTTTCCCCTGGCTGCAGTGTCTAGAACTAGGGGGCACTGTCTCAGGATAAGGAGTAGGCCATTTAAGACAGAGATGAGGAGGAATTTCTTCACTCAGAGGGTTGGAATTCTCTACACCAGAGGGCTGGGGATGTGGAATTTCTGAATATATTGAAGGCTGAGATAGATTTTTAGAGTCATGGGAAATAAAGGGATCTGGAGATCGGGCAGGAAAGTGGAGTTGAGGTCCATGATCGGTCTCCAACTCTGAGGAAGGACGTTCTTGCTATTGAGGGAGTGCAGCAAAGGTTTACCAGACTGATTCCCGGGATGGCAGGACTGACATATGAGGAGAGACTGGATCGACTGGGTCTGTATTCACTGGAGTTTAGAAGGATGAGAGGGGATCTCATCGAAACATAAAATTCTGTCGGGACTGGACAGGTTAGATGCAGGAAGAATGTTCCCGATGTTGGGGAAGTCCAGAACCGGGGGACACAGTCTAAGGATAAGGGGTAAGCCATTTAGGACCGAGATGAGGAAAAACTTCTTCACTCCGAGAATTGTTAACCTGTGGAATTCCCTACCGCAGAGAGTTGTTGATGCCAGTTCATTGGATATATTCAAGAGGGAGTTAGATATGGCCCTTACGGCTAAAGGGGTATGGAGAGAAAGCAGGAAAGGGGTACTAAGGTGAATGATCAGCCATGATCTTATTGAATGGTGGTGCAGGCTCGAAGGGCCGAATGGCCTACTCCTGCACCTATTTTCTATGTTTCTATGATCTTGTTGAATAGCGGAGCTGGCTCAAGAGGCCGTATGGCCTACTCCTGCTCCTATTATGTTCTCAGTGGGACAATATTTTAGTGTGCTGCCATTGCTTTAATTAAAGGTGTGTTTTGTTCCTCTTGAAATAGTTTGTGTCAACTCTATCTGGAGGAAGTGAGTTGCCAACCAATCTCCATCTCGAAGCAAACTTAATTGAAATTAAAAAAAAAGGTATGCTATTCAGTATTGTTTTGGTTAATGAAGCACTTTATCAAAGGCCAGGGTGACTCTCCCTACCTCCCTCCCCTCAGTTTGTCGGCATAGTCTAACTTCGGTTCTGTGCTTTTATTCAGTTGGCAAGAAGATTGGAAATGGGTGGGTTGGACGTGCATCCATCTATCCTATCAGTTTGGTACAATGAATTATCTCATTGCTTCCTTTGTGGTAATCCTCTGCTAAAGAAACTAGATTCTATTCTGCCGCAAGTTAATAACAGCCTGTAGTTTTGAACAGATTATCATCGGGCGATTATCATTACTTGCTGGTACTAATGGCCTCAGCATCTAAAAATTACTTTTTGCTGTCTACAATTTAAATTGTAGCAGTTGTTTTAGACTAAGCAATAAGGCTGTGAATACAGTTATCACCAATAGCTTACAGTTTATGTAGAAAAAAATCAGGCTTATTGAAAGCAAAAGGTGATGGACAAGTTATTTTACATTCTAATACTAAGAGACCAATAAAGTTGACTACTTGAAGAGGAAAACTAACCAAAACCAGCACCCTGCCTATAGTTCTAGGTGATTCTGATTTCAGTAACTCAATGGTCGATCATTTGCTGCAGCCAAAATTGGAAGGGCCATAGTAGGCTTTATTTACTTGAATGCATTGCATTCAGTCTGAGATAGTGTGTTTTTTATAGACTCTTAGCAACATAATCTTCTCACGACAGTTTTAATTGCTAACATTGATCTCACTTGTCTTGAATACAATGTGTGTGTTTTATTACGTCAGCATTCATACTCTGGTTAATATATTTCAGGACCATCCCCAATTGAATCTGGGCTGCCTGTTTTGAGAAAGTGTGAGATAGCAGTTCCTTCACATCTGAAGCCGAAACAGGCCTGGCTAGAGTCTCTGCAGGGGTATGATGATGACAAGCTAGGCATCGTTGATTTGCATCCTGATGTCTTTGCAGTACCTCCAAGGTAATATGTTCACTACATTTCAAGATTGCAACAAAACTGAAATATCATCTAATTTGTTTATTTAAGATTGTCTTCATGTTGTTCCACCATCTTTCCTGACTACCTTAAAGGAAAACACTAAATGTCATTGTATTAGTTTGGCACTATAAATGTAGTGTGTTCTTGGAGTTCAGAAGCTGCATTTTATAACCAGTGTGTTTCCCTATGGTATTCGATTATGTGCATAGTTATACAAATAAATGTAAGAACAAGTGGAGACCAAGTTTACTGAATATAGGACTCCCAAAACAATTAGAACATTGAAAATGTATTTTTTCTAATGTAACACTGTTGATTAGTCCCTGTCCACAGATATAACAATAATCTAACCAGTGGGTCTCCTGTAACATTGCTCATGGTGAATTTAGAGGATCTACTGTTTTATGCTATTTAAGGTACAATATATTATCGGGATCAATGATTTATGGCAATTAAATAATTGAAATTGTATTCTTATTACAAGTATTAAGCACTTTTGCTTTGATACTCCCAAGACCATGGATTTTTCAATGTGGGGCCAGATGGAAGGGGTCGAGCAGTAGGGTTGAGTCATGGGGTAAGCGACTGCAGGGTGGTAAACAGCCACCTTGGGAAGGGGAAAAGGGGCTCAGTAGTGAGCGAAGTAGCAAGGGACCATTGGGCAACAGGCTTGATTTTAATAGATCGAAGGTGGTGGCACTGTGGCGCGCAGTGTCACAGCCTGAAGAGGGAGGCAGGATTCATTAGTAGCTAAGTATAATACATGGTAAGTTTAAGTATGATGGTTAAATATGACAGAAATCTGTGGCGGGAAGTAAGTGCACCCTACACACAAGAATTTTTATGTATCATCTGCTGATCTCTCATGGCATTGCTCATGGTGAGTTGAAGGATATGCTGTTTCTTCATCCCCTTAGTAGATTTTGTAGCATTCAAAGGCAAATTCAAAGGCTGCTTAAAATTACTGAGGTTAAAAATAAACAGGTTTGCTAAGACGCTTCAAGTTAATACCTTCTATTTGTTTAATATAATCACTTAATGCATACGGTTCCCTGTGATAGAACTCATTACAGGGTTTAGCTGGTCAGAGGGAATCTGATAAGGAAGAAGAGATTTTTTTCCCCATTTTTTCTCGGGATGTTGGTGGCGATGGCAAGGCATTTATTGCCCATCCCTAGTTGCCCTTGAGAAGGTGGTGGTGGACCTTCTTGAACTACCGCAGTTCGTGTGGTGAATGTGATGCTGTTAGGTACGGAGTTTCAGGATTCTGACCCAACGACAATGAAGAAATGGCGATATATGTCCCACTTAGGATGATGTGTGTCTTGGGGAACTTGCAAAAGTGCTGCTGCTCCCATGCACCTGCTATCCCTGTCCCTTCTTGGTGGTCGCAGGTTTGGAACGTGCTGCCAAAAAAGCTGTACATCTTGTAGATAGAATACATTTGTAGGCACGGTATGTTGGGGTGAATGTTTAGGCTAGTTGATGAGGTACTGATCAAGTAGCCTGCTTTGTCCTTGGGTGCCAAAAAATGGACCAAGCTTTTGTTGTAATTGTCAGCTGTATGAAAAGTAGCGCCTACGCATGTAATTCTTAGAGCAATTGTTGCACTTCTTATTTACGGTAACATACTTTATTATTTGAACTAATGTTGACCAATATGATGTGCTTATGGTTGTTGCTACTTAAGAAAACAAATGCCAAGGATTCACTTTGTTCATTTTTAAACAGAATTGATATACTACATGAAGTTGCAATATGGCAGAAAAACTTTAAAAGAATAGTAAGTATTTTTTCTTCTGCTTGTTTAGAATGCAGTCTGTTCAGGTCACAACTAATCTCATTTTCAAGGTCATACAGATCTAGGAACAGGAGTAGGCTATTTAGCCCCTTGAGCCTGTCCATTATTTAATTAGATCATGGTTGATCAGTACCTTTAACGCCATTTACTACTTTTGCACTGCATCCCTTGATACTCTTGCCTAAAAAAAAATCTATTGCTCTGTCTTGAAAATTTCAATTGATCCAGCATCCACAACCTTTTGAGGGAAGAGTGTTCCAGATTTCCACTACTCTGGAGGAAATAAGTTTCTTTAAAGGACTAGAATTTCCACTCTTTATTTCCACCGATTTTCTCGGCAGTACTGCTCATTTTTGGCGGAAAACCACCCGGCGAAAATTTCCACTCCATTTCAGAGTTCCGTCACTGGTTTCGAAATACCGCTAGGGAGCGGACCGCGGTGTGCACCGTTTAAAAAAAACACGTTACTGCCCAATTTTGGACTCAGTGGTGACCTGTAGCTAAGATTGAAAAAAAATGCCCTAGAAAATCAGCTGGAGCTGGGCGATAGGTAAGTAGCCCTGCAAAAAAACGAAAGTTAGTGTTTTTTTATAATTATTTTAAAATTATTTTACAGCGATTAAGTTTAAAAAGGGTCCCGAGAATGTTTTTTGGAAAAAATATTTTGTGTGTTTCCCCCCTCCCCCCCACCCCCCACCCCCCACCCCCCCCCCCCCCAGGCCCAACCCACAGCCTCGGTCTAAATTTGAGTAATTACTGCCCAATTTGATTAAGAATCGGCCAATTTGCCCAGGATCACGTTTTCTGCTGGGAATCTGCGTATAAGACCCATTTTTTTCTTGCCGGGCGGTATTTTTTCCTTTCTTTGTGCAATTTTTCGACGCCGTTAATTTAAGGATCTTGCCGATCATTTGGGCGGCAATCCGGTGTTTTAAACACTTTGATTCTAAACTCAGGGAATGTAAGCTAAGTTTAAACAAACCGTTCTCATAATTTAACACTAATGTAGATCAGTACTGAAAAAATACTCGGGGTGGGAGGGGGGGAAAAATCAGGTTTAATTCAGTTTTTTTGTGAAATTTGTAGAGCCATGCTAAGGTAAAGACTCGAGCTGAAGTGCGTGGTGGAGGTAGGAAGCCATGGCGACAGAAAGGAAGTGGCAGGGCACGCCATGGCAGCATCCGGTCACCAATATGGAGAGGAGGTAATCATCTATTGTTTAAAATATGCATAATCGTTTCAATAATTCTGTTAATTTAATTTTTTATTCACAGTGACTTTTGGGGAAGATTTTTGCTGTTTCTCAATACAAATTTGCAATTGTTATAAAGTAAGCACTTAGTCACTAACAGTCGAATTTCCTCTTTCACTCCCCCTCCCAATTGTTCTTCCACACAAAGCACACATTTTAATCTGCAGGTGTTTTATTTGCATTGTTTGTTTTCACGGCGTGGCCTTGGACAACGTAGACCATTTCCCATACCTCAGGAGACTCTTAGCAATAAGAACAGACATTGACGACGAGATTCAACACAGCCTCCAGTACACCAGTGCAGCCTTCGGCCGCCTGAGGAAAAGTGTTTTCCCAGGCCCTCAAAACTGCCACCAAGCTCTGGCTATAGGGCTGTAGTAATACCCAACCTCGTGTTTGGCTCAGATACATGGATCATGTACAGTAGTCACCTCAAGTCACTGGAGAAATACCACCAACGATGTCTCCGCAAGATCCTACAAATCCTCTGGGAGGACAGGCTCACCAACATTAGCGTCCTCGACCAGGCCAACATCCCCAGCATTGAAGCACTGATCACACTTGATCAGCTCTGCTGAGCAGGCCACATTATCTGCATGCCAGATACGAGACTCTCAAAACAAGCGGTCTACTCGGACCTCCTTCACGGCAAACGAGCCCAAGGTGGGCAGAGGAAACGTTACAAGGACACCCTCAAAGCCTCCCTGATAAATTGCAACATCCCCACTGGGAGTCCCTAGCCAAAGACCACCCTAAGTGGAAGTGCATCCGGGAGGGCGTCGAGTACCTCGAGTCTCATCGCCGAGAGTATGCAGAAATCAAGCACAAGCAGCGGAAAGAGCGTGCGGCAAACCTGTCCCACCCACCCTTTCCCTCAACAACTATCTGTCCCACCTGTGACAGGGACTGTGGTTCTTATATTGAACTGTTCAGCCACGTAAGGACTCATTTTAAGAGTGGAAGCAAGTCTTCCTCGATTCCGAGGGATGCCTATGATGATTGTTTTCACAGATCTCAATTTTTTTGTATTCCAGAAGCCAGGACAATATTGTCCCTAGACTATTGCCCTGACTGACCACATTCCTAGCAATAGCTGCATTCCTTTTAGTCTTCTCCAATAATATGTATCAACTATCTAATAAATTGTTAGAGGAACTATTATTTTTATGGATTAGACAAAGCCTAGCTTGAAATTTTAAATAACTCTAAGTTAAAGCAGAATCATAGACATTTAAAACATAGGTGGTGGCATTTGGCTTTTTGCAGAGCAATCCAGTACAAATCCCACTGCTCTGCTCTCCTCATTCCCATGTATCTTCCTCTGCTTTAAATGTTTATTCACTCTTTTCTTAAAAAGCTACAATAGTCTTTTTTGAAATCTTTGGAAATGTAAACAGTGCTCACAGAAAATATATATAGGTGCAGCGTTGAAAATCCGGAGTCCAGACTCCGGGACGATCGGTGGCGGGGTCGTCCGGAATCCATAAAATGTTCCGGAATTCGGACCCGCTGCCGGCCCGCACACCTCCTTGGCGGGGTCCGCCCGTCCGAACACCACCTTGACGGTCCGAGTATTTCCGGATTCGTGATGTCAGCAAGACGTTCCGAAGTCCAGAAATACCCGGAATGGCCTCGGTCCCGAGAGTTCCAAATTCTCTGCTGTATCTGTACATTAAAATGAGTGCTTCTTGCAACATTATACAATAAGGCCATGTGCAGAAAATGTAAACAATTATTGTAGTACGGAACAGTGGATCAGTTCCTATGGAACTCTGGATCAGTTCCAATGGACTGGAGGGTAGCTAATTTAACACCACTTTTTAAAAAGGGAGGGAGAGAGAAAGCGGGTAATTATAGACCAGTTAGCCTGACATTAGTAGTGGGGAAAATGTTGGAATCAATTATTAAGGATGAAATAGCAGCGCATTTGGAAAGCAGTGACAGGACCTGTCCAAGTTGGCATAGATTTATGAAGAGGAAATCATGCTTGACAAATCTTCTGGAATTTTTTGAGGATGTAACTAGTAGAGTGGACAAGGGAGAAGCAGTGGATGTGGTGTATTTGGACTTTCAAAAGGCTTTTGACAAGGTCCCACACAAGAGATTGGTGTGCAAAATCAAAGCACATTGTATTGGGGGTAATATACTGATGTGAATAGAGAACTGGTTGGCAGACAGGAAGCAGAGAGTCAGGATAAACAGGTCCTTTTCAGAATGGCAGGCAGTGACTGGTGGAGTGCCGCAGGGCTCAGTGCTGGGACCCCAGCTCTTTACAATATACATCAATGATTTGGATGAAGGAATGGAGTGTAATATCTTCAAGTTTGCAGATGACACTAAACTGGGTGGCGGTGTGAGCTGTGAGGGGGATGCTAGGAGTCTGGACAGGTTAGGTGAGTGGGCAAATGCATGGCAGATGCAGTATAATGTTGATAAATGTGAGGTTATCCACTTTGGGAGCAAAAACGCGAAGACAGAATATTATCTGAATGGCGGCAGATTAGGAAAAGGGGAGATGCAACGAGACCTGGGTGTCACGGTTCATCAGTCATTGAAAGTTGGCATACAGGTACAGCAGGCAGTGAAGAAGGCAAATGGTATGTTGGCCTTCATAGCTAGGGGATTTGAGTATAGGAGCAGGGAAGTCTTACTGCAGTTGTACAGGGCCTTGGTAAGGCCTCACCTGGAATATTGTGTTCAGTTTTGGTCTCCTAATCTGAGGAAGGACATTCTTGCTGTTGAGGGAGTGCAGCGAAGGTTCACCAGACTGATTCCCGGGATGGCAGGACTGACATATGAGGAGAGACTGGATCAACTGGGCCTTTATACATTGGAGTTTAGAAGGATGAGAGGGGATCTCATAGAAACATAAAAGATTCTGACAGGACTGGACAGGTTAGATGCGGGTGGAATGTTCCCGATGTTGGGGAAATCCAGAACCAGGGGACACAGTCTTAGGATAAGAAGAAACTTCTTCACTCAGAGAATTGTTAACCTGTGGAATTCCCTGCTCCAGAGAGTTGTTGATGCCAGTTCATTGGATATATTCAAGAGGGAGTTAGATATGGCCCTCATGGCTAAGGGGATCAAGGGGTCTGGAGAGAAAGCAGGAAGGGAGGTACTGAGGGAATGATCAGCCATGATCTTATTGAATGGTGGTGCAGGCTCGAAGGGCCAAATGGCCTACTCCTGCACCTATTTTCTATGTTTCTATGAGGAAAGGTTTCCACTGTTTGCTATTTATCGTAAAATAATTGGTGCAAGCCAGTTTGAAGAGAACACCAAAATATGAGCTGGGCAAAGATCTGGACGAAAAAAAGTTATCAAGCATTAAAGAAATTGTTTTGTTTCATAGGTGGTGTTGCCCATGGTCCTCGAGGGCCAACTAGTTATTATTATATGTTGCCCATGAAAGTTCGTGTAATGGGTCTGAAAGTGGCTCTCACTATGAAGTTTGCTCAGGTAAGGACTAGTGGTTGCTCTTTGTAACCCTGATTGATGTAAATTTTATAAGTTTTATTCCCCTATTTGGTGTCTCCAAACCTCAATTTTCTTTTAAGTTGTGACCACTAGGTAGCATATCTAGCCATGGCAATTTTATTCATAATTACCAGCTGTACAGCACCTAACAAACCTCTTCTGTCACTGCTAAGGTTTCTGGGTTAATCAAGGCAGCAGCATAATCCAAAGGTAGCTGAACATAAATTACAGCTATGCATCTATTTCTTTAGTTTTTAAACCAGTGACTTTCTGCAGTTATGCATTAAGAAAAATTGAGACTATTTCTAATGCAAAACTAATCCCTGCCCACACACTGTTATGTCATGTCCGCTGAGGAAAGCAGCCCACTATGCTCGCGATTAGAATGAACAAAGATTTACGGTGTGAATCACCTTTATTCTAACCACATACAACATTTTATTCATTTAATTATCATATGGGAGCTACTAAGTAAAGTGACTTTCAATAGTGAAGCTTTGTCAGTTCTTAACTCCACCACCACAGGTGGGTTGAAGTGACATCTGTCACTATCTGCCTAGTCTCAGTGTAAATATATCTCTCGTTGACTGAGTTATGCTGATGGTTGTAGTGGAGAAATCTGCAAATTAGGTTGTTCTCCAGTTTTTCTCCAAACCATGCCAGATAGTTGAATTATAAAAATGAAGGCAATTATTTGCCAGCGAAACTACACCTTTTAATACAAAGCAAAATTTGTCAGAATATTTAATCACTTTACTCACCTACTACTGATTTTTTTTATTCCACACCCTAACTGGCACTTACTGGCAGTAACTTCTGATGGCTGTATTTTTAGGATTACCTTCACATTATCGATTCCCTGGAGATGCCCAGCCCAGATCCTCAATACCTTCTTGACTTGGCACAGTATAGACACTGGGGAGATTCTGTCCTTATTGTAGATGTGTAAGTATTTGTTCTTTTGTACTACTATGATGTAATATGTGAACTTCCTATAAGCATAGGGTTAACTGAATATAACTTGAGAGAAAATTAGTGCAAGTTCTTTAATTTCCACTATTGAAGAAAGATAATGTAGATGCAATATTGCCTTTACTGGCTATACATTAATAAATGTGCCATTTAATGATTGATTCTTTCATTGTACAGTTGTCACTAGCATTTGATCATGTTTTACCCTTATTCTGGGGAATTGAGTTCAACTGCTGGTCAATTAGTCATCACAGGAAAATTTGAATTTGAATACTATTGAATAAAAATCAAAACTTAGTCTACCAAAGGAAAGTCAGTTGAAATGCATTTTATTTGAATCACTCGGTTCAGAGTATAGAGGGTATCGTAGTGTAAAAGTTTTGGTAGTGTAGTAGGTACTGGATGAGCTACCATAAGATCATCAGTTCAAATCTTACCATGGCAAGTTGTGAAATTGAATTAAATAAATCTGCTCATAAGTGGTTGAAAAAGACCATGAAAGTTGATAGATTGTCATAAGAACCCAAATGGTGCACTAATCTTTCAGGAAGGAGTACCGTCCACCTGTGCACAACCCTCTGAAGAGATTTGGCATGACATTCAGTTGTCCAACGCTATCAGGGCAGCTAGCGATCGGCAATAAATGCGGTCTTGCAATTAGTGTCCACATCCAGAGAATAAATACAAACAAACGTGTTTTCTATTAAATTCGTTTTTACTTTAAGGCATGGCACTATGACAATTCATACGCAATCTTTACTGTGGCCATCTCTTTCTGTTTGAAATTCCTTAAATGGGAATGTTCAACCTGGCAGGAGCTACCCAAACACATTATCTACCCTACTACACAAGACACCCATTTAAAAGGAAACTAGCCATGGTAAACCAAAAAGTAGAAAAGGAACTCAAACATTTCCAGGGATTCTGCAAAATGTGGACTTATTCAGAATTGAATGAATTATTCAAAAAGTGTCATAAGCAGTGTTTTTCCATTACTTTTTAATTGGAGTAAATTTGGCTTTCAGTGGAGCTTAAAATGTTCCTGCAATACCCTAACATTAATATCTTGCATTGCAGTTCAACTAAAACATGCAACCAGCAAAATTTGCAATATGCTGCATGTAACTTTTTTTTGGGGGGTGTGGTGGCTCTGGATCAGCTCTTGGGTAGATTCAGAGTTGCAGCTGCAGTAAGAATGAATGGTGCTGCTCTGAGATGTTGACAGCTTTCCCCCTCAGTGACATCAACAAAGTAAGGAAAGGAAGCAGATTTATTATTTTAAAATAATTATTTTCATGATTAAAAAAAAGTGGGCATTGGGCCAGTACTTTCAACAAAAAAATGTTACCTTATAGACTTTCCCTTTTGAGTTCAACAGTTGGGTAACATGAAAAGAATGCTTGTTTTTTGGTGCAATTAATGACCTAAAAATCTCTGAAATCCTAAGTTTTAGTAGTTTATTCCAGTAGTTTTATAAGCAAGCTGTTGAGGAGAAAAACAGGTTATTTTTCCAAGAAATATCAACTGAAATTTGTTTTACTGTGGCAAGATACTTTAAATTAGATGGAACAATTACTTTAAAAGTTTCTGTATGTATTATGAAATTGATTCACTTACTGTTCATTCCTTTAGTAATGAAGACATGCCAGAAAATATTTTAGAGGCAACAAAATATTCTAAAACTGTAACGGTGATGCCTGTTATAGGTAAGATTTTGTTTCTTTTGCTTAACTTATTGCTTGGTCCAAAATAAATCTAAGGAACATTTCAAAATATCTAACAATTCATATCAAATAGCCCATATCCATTTGTCATTGTGGTGTAACCTTTAACATGCAATATACATTCGCCCAGTGGCTCAGCAGGTAAATCCATGCCTTGACATGATTCGAAGCTTTACAGAACAGGAAGGTTCTCTAGGTTCAATGGGCTAGATTTTCTCCCAAAAGTTTTGTCGGCGCACTGACCTCAAGCACGCCGACTTTGCGCACTGGAAATGGCACCGGCAAAAACCCACCCCATCCTGGCCGCTGCATGCAGTCCCCTGAGTCCTGGCGTGGCGTCGATGTTGAAGTGGAGGGAGGAGCCAAACGCCCGCGCCGAAAACACTGCCAGCACCTTCGCGCATGCGCAGTGGTGCCGGCCCCGTCGTGCGCGCATGCGCAATAGACAGAGATAGAAAGAAAACTTGGCTCCAGCAGCTGCAACTTCTCTCCCCTATCCCAGGCCCGCTGCCTTTCCCAGGCCGACCTTCTCTGGTGACTCGGCGGGCTCTCTTCTTTTCTTTCCCCCCCCTCCCCCCACCGCGCTTAAACGCGCTGCAGCTCCAGCAGCTGCAACTTCTCCGGTGTGTTTTCCCTGCCCTATCCCAGGCCGAATGGCCTCACACACAGGCTGACCGGCTGCCTTTCCTGGCAGACTTTAAAGATAAGGTAGGATTTACTTTTTTTTTTTTAAATTGTATTTGGTTTGAGCTTTTCCTTAATGTTTGCTGCTTGTATGTTGAGGTCCTCCAGTTCCTTTCCCTCCCCTATCCCTGCTCTAATGTCTGTTGAATGTGCGCTGCTTTTTCTTAACTACCCGCAAGGTTTTTCAGAGCTGGCCACATACGCTGACCTAAGTGCATCTGGAGTACGTTTTTGCTGGCCAAAGTGGCATAAATGGCCAAAACTGACCTAAGTGTGTGGGAACGCCCCCTTTTGGAAAAAAAAAATCATATCTAACTGACTTACTCTGGAGCAACTTTTTGGGGGAAAATGGCATTTTCTAACTTACGCCAGAAAAAACAACTTGCTCCAAAAAAATTGATGCAAGTCATAGCCAAAATTGGGCCCATCTCAATATCTCTGCTGCAGAAGCGCAATTGGCTTCTGTGTCTCTGGGCTAGGGAGAGGGAAAACAAAATCAGCCAGGGATTCTGATTCTTAATCATTAACCTCTAATGGAAAGTGTCTGTAGATTTTGGATGAGGACAGGATAAAGTTGGACTGTGATGTCTTTTTCCAGGTTAACTAATGACGAATGGTCATCTGGGTGAGATATTAGTGCTGCCAATGCCCATGGCACTCTACAAGAAGAATCAATGCTTTCAGAATAGGGTGGGGCGAGCAAAATAACACAAAACATCAGCAACTGTTTTCTTCTCTCACAGTATAATATCGAAACCCCCTTTATATTCCTTCATTAAGTGGATTGCAACTGTTGTACATTGTTTCCAGAGAGTAGCACTTAGGTCAATATGTTAGAATAGGGAATTTATTTTCATGTTTCAGTAACCGTACCAATTCAAAAATGAATAGTGTTTCTACATTACAACAGTGACTACACTTGGAAAAAGTACTTAATTGGTTGTAAAGCGCTTTGCGACATCAACTGGGCGTGAAAGGTGCTATATAAATGCAAGAATGCCGAGTCATATAGACCAGGTCGGAATCCCTGAATTACAATTGGCTCCAGCAATCCTGCTGCTATTGCATGAGAACAGGATTGGGTTAAGCTGTGATGCCCCTGCTATTAGGTATCCTGCCTATACTGACTGTGAATAACGATCATGGGAGAGGTTCATGGAGGGTGACTACTGCCCAAGGAAGTGTAATCTGGCAAGTAGTCAGTGCCTTGAGGTGAGAAAATAAAGTTAAGAAAAGCACTCATCTTATCTGTAAAAACTTGTTGGCTATCAAGCCTGCAGGTAATCTAGTAATGCTATTCTACTTCTAATTATTGACTTAGCAGCTGTTAGCTGGTTTGCTGAGCTGCAATTGAATTGCTTTTTGAAGCAATTAAGAGGAATACTTTAAGGAAATGTCTATTTTTCACTAATCTTGTCAATGGTTTTCATTTTATCAGTAAAATCCATGGTCTCTGCTGAACACTACACTGGCCCCCTCACCCAAGACTGGTTGGGCCGAATGGCCTGTTTCTGTGCTATACATCCTGTGTAACATTGGGTGAGGAAAAGAGGGGTAAAAAGTCCTCATGTTAGGGAAAGTGAGAATCTTGGTGATGATTTTCTTGTCTCTGCTGAACCTATAGAACATTCTTTAACATTCCTTACATTAAACATCCATAAGACAAAGGTCCTCCACTAACCTGACCCCGCCACACAGCACTGCCCCCCGGTCATCAAAATCCATGGTATGGCCTTGGACAACATGGACCACTTTCCATATCTTGGGAAGCTACCATCAGCAAGGGCAGACAGGCAACTAGGTCCAACACCGCCTGCAGTGTGCCAGCGCAGCCTTCAGTCGCCCGAGGAAGAGAGTGGTCGGAGACCAGCCCCTCAAATCTGGCACCAAGCTTATGGTCTACTGGGCTGTAGTGATACCCACCCTCCTGTATGGCTCAGACATGGACCATGTACAGTAGACACCTCAAATCGCTGGAGAAATACCACCAACGATGTCTCCGTAAGATCCTGCAAATCCCCTGGGAGAATAAATGCACCAATGGCAGTTTTCTCCTTCAGACCAACATCCCCAGCATCGAAGCACTGACCACACTCGACCAGCTCCGTTGGGCAGGCCACATTGTCCGCATGCCCGACACAAGACTCCCAAAGCAAGCACTCTACTTGGAACTCCTACACGGCAAGCGATCCCCAGGTGGGCAGAAGAAACTTTTCAAGGACACCCTCATAGCCTCCTTGATAAACATAAGAATTAGGAGCAGGTGTAGGCCATACAGCCCCTCGAGCCTGTTCAGCCATTTAATACGATCGTGGCTGATCCGATCATGGACTCAAGTCCACTTCCCTGCCGAGTCCCCATAACCACTTATCGGTTAACAAACCGTTTATCTCTGTCTTAAATTTATACAATGAGGCAGTGAATTTCACAGATTTACAACCCTCCGAGAAGAAATTCCTCCTCATCTCAGTTTTAAATGGGCGGTCCCTTATCCTCAGTTTATGCCCCCTAGTTCTAGTCTCCCCTATCAGTGGAAACATCCTCTCTGCATCCACCTTGTCAAGCCCCCTTCAATAAGATCACCTCTCATTACTCATTAGAATTCAGGAGAGGCTCAACTTACTCAACCAGTTATCATGGGTGACTTTAATCTACACATCGATTGGGCTAACCAAACTGGTAGCAATACTGTGGAAGAGGATTTCCTGCCATGTATAAGGGATGGTTTTCTAGACCAATATGTCGAGGAACCAACTAGAGAGCAGGCCATCCTAGACGGGGTCTTGTGTAACGAGAGAGGATTAATTAGCAATCTGGTCGTGCGGGGCCCCTTGGGAAAGAGTGACCATAATATAGTAGAATTCTTCATTTAAGATGGAGAGTGAGTTAATTCAGAGACTAGGATCCTTAACTTAAAGAAAGGAAACTTCGACGGTATGAGATGTGAATTGGCTAGGATAGACAGGAGAATGATACTTAAAGGGTTGACAGTAGGTAGGCAATGGCAGACATTTAAATATCACGTGGATGAACTACAACAATTATACATCCCTGTCTGGTGTAAGAATAAAAAAGGGAAGGTGGCTCAACCGTGGCTAACAAGGGAAATTAAGGATAGTGTTAAATCCAAGGAAGAGGCATATAAATTGGCCAGAAAAAACAGCAAACCTGAGGACTGGGAGAAATTTAGAATTCAGCAGAGGAGGACAAAGGGTTTAATTAGGAGGGGGAAAATAGGAGTATGAGAGTAAGCTTGCAGGGAACATTAAAAACTGACTGCAAAAGCGTCTATAGATATGTGAGGAGAAAAAGATTAGTGAACGCTAATGTAGGTCCCTTGCAGTCAGAATCAGGGGAATTCATAATGGGAACAAAGAAATGACAGACCAATTGAACAAATACTTCGGTTCTGGCTTCATTAAGGAAAACACGAATAACCTCCCGAAAATACTAGAGGACCGAGGGTCTAGCGAGAAGGGGGGAACTGAGGGAAATCCTTATTAGTCAGGAAATGGTGTTAGGGAAGTTGAAAGGTCTGAAGGCTGATCGTCTGCATCCCATAGTATTCAGGAAGTGGCTCTAGAAATAGTAGATGCATTGGTGGTCATTTTCCAACATTCCATGGACTCTGGTTCAGTTCCTGTGGATTGGAGGGTAGCTAATGTAACCACTTTTTAAAAAAGGGAGAAAACAAAGAATTATAGACTGGTTAGCCTGACATCAGTGGTGGGGAAAGTGCTGGAATCAATTATTAAGTATGTAATAGCAGCATATTTGGAAAGCAGTGACAGGATCGGTCCAAGTCAGCATGGATTTATGAAAGGGAATTCATGCTTGACAAATCTTCGAGTTTTTTGAGGATGTAACTGGTAGAGTGGATAAGGAAGAACCAGTGGATGTGGTGTATTTGGACTTTCAAAAGGCTTTTGACAAGGTCCCACACAAGAGAATTAAAGCACATGGTATTGGGGGTAATGTATTGATGTGGATAGAGAACTGGTTAGCAGACAGGAAGCAAAGAGTGGGAATAAATTGGTCCTTTTCAGAATGGCAGGCAGTGACTAGTGGGGTGCCGCAGGGTTCAGTGCTGGGACCCCAGCTATTTACAATATACATTCATGATTTAGACAAAGGAATTGAATGTAATATCTCCAAGTTTGCAGATGACACTAAGCTGGGTGGCAGTGCGAGATGCTAGGAGGCTGCAGGGGGACTTGGACAGGTTAGGTGAATGGGCAAATGCATGGCAGATGCAGTATAATGTGGATAAGTGTGAGGTTATCCACTTTGGTGGCAAAAACAGGAAGGCAGATTATTATCTGAATGGTGACAGATTAATAAAAGGGGAGGTACAACGAGACCTGGGTGTCATGGTACATCAGTCATTGAAGGTAGGCATGCAGGTACAGCAAGTAGTAAAGAAAGCAAATGGCATGCTGGCCTTCATAGCAAGGGGATTTCAGTATAGGAGCAGGGAGGTCTTACTGCAGTTGTACAGGGCCTTGGTGAGACCACACCTTGAGTATTGTGTGCAGTTTTGGTCACCTAATCTGAGGAAGAACATTCTTGCTATTGAGGAAGTGCAGCGAAGGTTCACCAGACTGATTCCTGGGGTGGCAGGACTGACATATGAAGAAAGACTGGATCGACTAGGCTTATATTCACTGGAATTTAGATGAATGAGAGGGGATCTCAGAAACATATAACATTCTGACTGGATTGGACAGGTTAGATGCAGGAAGAATATTCCCGATGTTGGGGAATTCCAGAACCAGGGGTCACAGTCTAAGGATAAGGGGTAAGCCATTTAGGACCGAGTTGAGGAGAAACTTCTTCACTCAGAGAATTGTGAACCTGTGGAATTCTCTACCACAAAGTTGTTGAGGCCAGTTCGTTAGATATATTCAAAAGGGAATTAGATGTGGCCCTTACGGCTAAAGGGATCAAGGGGTATGGAGAGAAAGCAGGAATGGAGTACTGAAGTTGCATGATCAGCCATGATCTTATTGAATAGTGGTGCAGGCTCGAAGGGCTGAATGACCTACTCCTGCACCTATTTTCTATGTTTCTAACATTTCCTCATAAGTCAACACCTTCATCTCCGGATTCAACCTAGTGAACCTTCTCTGAATTGCCTCCAAAGCAAGTATATCCTTTCTTAAATATGGAAACCAAAACTGTGCACAGTATTCCAGGTGTGGCATCACCAACACCCAGTATAACTGCAGCAAGACTTTCCTGCTTTTATACTCTATTCCCTTTGCAATAAAGGCCAAGATTCCATTGGCCTTCCTGGTCACTTGCTGTACCTTCATACTAACCTTTTGTTTCATGCACCAGGACCCCCAGGTCTTGCTGTACTACAGCACATTGCAATTTTTCTCCAATTAAATAATAACTTGCTCTTGATTTTTTTTCTGCCAAAGTGCATAATCTCTCACTTTCCAACATTATACTCCTTCTGCCAAATTTTGCCCAATCACTTAGCCTAACTGTCTGTCCTTTTGCAGCTTTATTGTGACCTCCTCACACATTGCTTTTCCTCCCATCTGTGTATCGTCAGCAAACTTGTCTACGTTATACTCGGTCCCTTCTTCCAAGTCGTTAATATAGATTGTAAATAGTTGGGGTCCCAGCACTGATCCCTGTGGCACCCTACTAGTTACTGATTGTCAACCCGAGCATGAACCATTTATACCGACTCTCTGTTTTCTGTTAGTTAGCCAATCCTCTAACCATGCTAATATATTACCCCCAACTCCGTGAACTTTTATCTTGTGCAGTAACCTTTTATGTGGCACCTTGTCAAATGCCTTCTGGAAGTCTAAATACACTGATTCCCCTTTATCCACCCTGTTCGTTACATCCTCAAAGAATTCCAGCAAATTTGTCAAACATGATTGCCCCTTCATAAATCCATGCTGACTCTGCCTGAATTAATTATGTTTTTCCAAATGTCCTGCTACTGCTTCTTTAAAATGGACTCCAACATTTTCACAACCACAGATGTTAGGCTAACTGGTCTATAGTTTCCTGCTTTTTGTCTGCCTCCTTTTTTTTTAAATAGGGGCATTACATTTGCAGTTTTCCAACCTGCTTTCCAATAAAGTGCAACATCCCCACCGACACCTGGGAATACCTGGCTAAAGACCGCTCTAAGTGGAGGAAGAGCATCTGGGAGGGCCCCGAGCACCTAGAGTCTAGTCGCCAAGAGCATGCAGAAAACAAGCGCAGGCAGTGGAAGGAACATGCGGCAAACCAGACTCCCCACCCACCCTTTTCTTCACCTGTGACAGAGACTGTAATTCCCATACTGTACAGTCACCTGAGAAATCACTTTTAAAGTGGAAGTCTTCCTTGATTTTGAGGGACTGTCTATGATGATGATCTATTGCTACCCTACCATGCTTCTTGTCATTACTGCCAGTGTTCACAGGGAAAAAAGATGCAATATATTAGGAACGAACAGGTCATTCAGTAAAGATTGTAATTTAAGGAGGCTGCTTTAATCTGAATTTGTTTTAGATCCTTCACCAGACCCACTGTTCCTAGAGTATGAACTGTATGACTATAGTATAATTTGTTAAATTCTGAAGGGGGAGGGAGAAAAGATTATATTTTTTATTTAGGAACCTGTTGAGATGAATGACAACTTTAAGAAGTCCATGCTTCTACAGTTGGTTGAGTCCTCAATCACAAACCTACTCAATTCAATATTAATTAGCTGTCATAAGCATAATTGGAGCTATGTTGAGGATTTATCCTACATCTAATTTTCACTTTATGCTGACCTTAAAAACTTGTGCTATCATGAGATGTAAAAAAAACATTGTAATTTAATCACAAAGGAAAGCTGCTTCCAAATGGTCTGGGTTTTACTGGCTTTTGAAATGTTGCTCTATTTTCTTTCAGGGCTGAATGTTCACAGTATGCTGAAACATGAGACCTTGGTTCTAACATTGGATGCGGTCTGTTTTCTAGAGAAGAAGCTGCTGTGGCATGATACCAGATTCTCCCCCCTCTATCCATTCAAACTACCTTACAGAGACTTTCCTTAAGAATTGATTGGAAAAACAAATTTAGACAAAATAATTTTTATTTTGTATGATTTCAATAAAATCATTTGACTTCAATTACAAAAGGTCATTATTTATATTAAAAGTGTCCCAAGTTAATTCAGCTATAAAGGGAAGAAAAACTTCTGTGGAATCGTTCCACTTGCTAGTTCGTGTCTAATTTGCCATCGCAATGCAGACCTTTTCTTCTCTGTTGGTACAACATAGTCATTTGGCACATAAATACGTTGAGGTTTCTATAGAGGGGTGGAGGGAATTCAAAGATCATTAATCTATTGATAAACCAAAAGCTACTTCTAAACTTACGAAGCAATTTAACAGCCAGATTAACATTTACAACAACAAAAAAATGGAGATCTACTCAGTTACATAACTCAGAAGTGCACAGCAAACATATCAACTTAGTCCAATAAACAGTGAAAATATTGTAGATATAAACTGCAGCAGATATTTATTTACAATATTGCAAGTGCAAAGTATAAAAATACTAATCAGCAGCAAGGTATATAATCTTTTAATTTGGATTTACACCAGCTATATTAAAGTTAATATGACCACCCTGATTCAAGAGAACTTAGCTTACATTAGTGGTTGTGAGAGATAGTGGGAGTCAGTAGATAGAGAGAAGAAAATAGACTCACCAGAGCTGGTTGGCTCTTATAAAGCATTTGTTCCTGAGGAAGAACAAGTTATACTTGAGATATTTATCCAAGAGTGCTAACATCACTATTTTAAAATTGCAGCTGTCCTGGTAAAGGAAGAGATACATACCCTTATTCCCCATCGCAGTTCTTTCCTATCTTTTTCTCCAGGAGTTTTGAATGTTTCCCAGTTTCGCTTGTATTCAAAATACCTGAAAGAGACAATTGCATATATGTAGTAAAATCTCTGCTCAACAGACACCCAAGATGTGTAGCTCATCACTTGGCTTAACAGGCTAGATAAGAAACACTGCAATACTTTTACATAAGAATTGGTGCACAAGAGACTCAACTGCAGCTGGTGAGACTCGAGAGAATTTGGGTCTATGGTATCTGATAAATTAAAGTAAGATGGTCCTTTTGGGCAAGGGAACTCCAATTAGGTAAAAACAGCTCTAGACGAATAAAAGTCTCAACTATCTTCACTAAGGATTCAAAAGTAATGGGTTTCTGTAGTAATCATATTTATAGTGAGTGGCTTCACAAGCAAAATTTTGATCATAATCGGCATAAACACTCCAAGATGGCTGGAGAACCAGAAAAACTTACATTAATGCAGTAGTGGACACTCTTGAAGGTAAGAAGGTACATTTTTATGGCAAATAGTAAAGGGGATCTTTTTGGAAGCACGATAATAAAAACTGGAAGTATTCAACTGATGACAAAACTTAAGTAAATATGAGAGATGGGAGAATGACGATTAACCCTCAGTTTTGAGAAATACTTTGGGTCGTGACCCCTGTTTAAATAGCACTGGAACTTAACAAGAATGAACTGCACTGCTGAAAATGTGTGTCAGGTATGTCAGCATCTAAAAAGAGGAAGTATGCATTAATAGCACAGAGCAAAATAATTGAAATATTGGGCCCAAGTTTCCACATGATTTGTGCCTGATTTTTTAGGAGCAACTGGTGGAGAACGGACTATCTTAGAAATCGCAATTCTCCACATTTTTTTTTCTGCAGTTCTAGTCAGGTAGAACAGTTCTACTTTGGAACAGAATTTTTTCTTCAAAAAGGGGGAGTGTCCGGCCACTGACGCCTGATTTCAAAGTTTCCACAGTGAAAACGTACTCCAAACTAACTTAGAATGGAGCAAGTGAAGATTTTTGTAGAACTGAAAAAACCTGTTCTACACATTAAAAAATCAGGCGCAGGTTACAAATTAGGCGTAGGGAACGAGGGGGGGGGGGGGGGGAGGGAAGTCATTAAATTCTACAATAAATCCTTATTTATACTTATACAAATATTATACAAATAAATCCAACCTGAATAAACATTTATAAGCAAAGAAAAGATTAAATAAACCATGTTCCTACCTGTGTGAAAGTTCTTCAGGCAGGTCTTTAGGAAGCGGTTTGCCGTCAGGAAGGGATTTCGGGCAGGGCCCGTCCCCAGCACCAGAGGTAGGTGGCGTCGGGTCGGGGAGAGGGAGGTCGGGTCGGATCTAGTCCGGGGGCGAGAGTCGGGGGGGGGGGGGGGGGGGGGGAAAAGCGGGAGTCGGCAGGAAGCAGAAGCTGGCCGTGGGAGGAGCCTTATTCACGCAGCCCCAGTGAGGCCATTCGGCCAGGGCTGCGTGCTTCAGGCCCCTCCCACACAGTTTCGGGCACCTGGAGCTACTGCACTTGCGTGCCCACTGTAGCGCGCATGTGCAGAGCTCCCGGCACTGTTTTCGGCGCAGGGTCCTAGCTCCGCCCCCTACAGCTCCTGCTGCGCCGAGGGCCAGAGGACCTGCAGGGAGGTGGAGAATACGGAGTGTTTTTTTAGGCGCACTTTGTGGCACGAAAAACGGCGCCCAGCTCGGAGAATCTTACATTCCAATCCTGTTACTGATTTAAAAAAATGGAAATGACTAACAAATCCAGCACTTACTTTGCTACAGGATCAGTTTTCTTTATGTTTCTTGTATGAGGATGATCCATTACTGGTCTAATAACTGCAATGGCATTGATTTTAAAAAGTTAAACGCATATTCCGTGCCATTTCAATGAGAGAATAAACTTAAATTTATACAGTGCCTCATCACATACCAAGTGCATCCCAAAGCACTTTATAGTCAATTAAATACTTTTGAATGTTCAGTCTTATGCAGGGAAGCAATTTGTATAGCAAGGTCCCATAAACAAGCGAGATGAATGATCAGTTGTTGGTAGAAGAGGAATTTTGACCAGGAATTGGAGAACTCTCTTCCCTTTGAATAGTGTCATTGAATATTTTATGCTAGTCTCCTGGAATCCTAACTAAGAAAGCAGTGTATAAAACTGAATTTAATAAAGTCTCTGATAGCCTCTTGATTTTAATCATGCTTCAGCTTAGAATATAGATTAGAATAGTTTCATTGAACATTAGTTTCTTTGGACAAAAGATTTACAAAAAGTTCTTAAATTGTGAGAAGCTAACATAGAGGAAAGATGAAAATGTAATACTCACATGATTTTGGTGCATTTGAAATACAACTGTAGCCTACAGGCCTATGGCTCCACTGCAGAGGAGAGGAAAATATTTCTCAATCAGCCTGATGCCTCGTTTGTACTATCCCAACAAACCTTCAGGGAAGAAAAACTGCCTAATCTAGCCGACACATGATTCCTGTACCGCAATATGTAGTTTGACTCTTATTACCAGAGGGCAATTGAGGCTGGTCAATACCCTTGCCAGTGTCACTCACATCCCAAGAACAAATAATTTTTATGAAAAGCAGTTACGTATATTTTTAATTCCATGCAATTTATTTATTTTTTATTTTTAAGTGTCCTCATTAGAACATGAATTGATCATATTTTATTTGAATATATTTTATAATTCTGCAATTTATATCCTACATCAATCAGAATTAAATGTACTCGAGAAAGAAATGTCCCTGACCACAAAACAAGCAAAGTTCAGATTAGTTACCAGATCTCTTGTGAAGAATGGTTGGGCAGAATTTGGTCGTCTTCCAGCTATGCTTCCAGCATCAGTTGTGCTGCTCAATTCTTCGCTTTCAGTGTCAGACTCTGCTTCACTGCGGAGAGTCTGAAATCTGCTGATCCTCTGTCCCAATTCACTGACTGCATCTTTTAAAAAATGTAACCAAAGATAAGGAAGCTGTTGTGATGTGCAATAAATAATGCAAAAGTCCACCAGTACTTTTCAGTTCAGGATTATAATCAATTACTGTGACCAAGAGTGAAGAATTCGATAAATTCCTCAAAGTGTGAGCAAAAGCAGCAGATAGGCTTCCCACTCTTCCCTCTCCTCCCACAGAACCTCATCGGTTCTTTGCTGCATCAAAAGAGGATCAGGAAAAGTTGCAGCACGTCTTCTTTGAGAAACCTCAAAAGTTTGTCACCATCTACTACGATGTACGAAGAAACATATTGGCAGTCCTGAACTGCTATTATATCCAAGCTCTCGCTTCTGAATACGGTTGGTACTAAAAAAACACATCTGTCCCTGGAGAATTCTGTATTTGAAAACAGATTATATTTTAAAATATTTCTCAAGTCCTGACTTGTGTACTGTAAAAGAGGTTTCTCCAGTTTACAGCTTCACCAAAGCTGGTGCCACTGTTTACATCATCTGTTACCCAGAATTTAGAATATTGTCCAAAAAAGATCAACATAAACCTATCGAATGATGCGATAAACTTTCAGGTCCTACATATTAATTTGCTTTATTGCCCTTTTGTTTCTTATCACAGCACAACCATAGGTACTCAAGACAAGAATAATTAAAAGCAAGGTGTTATCATAGGCAGTCCCTCGAAACGAGGATGACTTGCTTCCACACCAAAAAAGGAGTTCACAGGTGTTTTAATGAAGGACTTAATATTCCAGGTCCTGAACTACATGTTGAAGGGTGGAAGATGCCTGTGTGTGGATTTTTTTTTTTTTTTTTTAAAAACGTGTGGTGGCCATTGCACACCAACCACCACACGGGCTTGACAGAGCTAGGTCTTGGTCCAGTGGTAAGGATTAACCAAGACGACTAGGCCCATGCAGCAGAACAAGGTGTTATACATGCAGACTAAATAGCAAGTTTATAGTATCACCCATCACCACTTGTACCTCAGCTTATCTGCTGCTGAAACATCCATGCCTTTGTTACATAGGACATACGGCACAGAAACAGGCCATTTGGCCAAACTAATCTGTGCTGGTGACTTGGATAGGTTAGGTGAGTGGGCAAATGCATGGCAGATGAAGTATAATGTGGATAAATGTGAGGTTATCCACTTTGGTGGCAAAAACAGAGACAGACTATTATCTGAATGGTGACAGATTAGGAAAAGGGAAGGTGCAACGAGACCTGGGTGTCATGGTACATCAGTCATTGAAGGTTAGCATGCAGGTACAGCAGGCGGTTAAGAAAGCAAATGGCATGTTGGCCTTCATAGCGAGGGGATTTGAATACAGGGGCAGGGAGGTGTTGCTACAGTTGTACAGGGCCTTGGTGAGGCCACACCTGGAGTATTGTGTACAGTTTTGGTCTCCTCATTTGAGGAAGGACATTCTTGCTATTGAGGTAGTGCAGCGAAGGTTCACCAGACTGATTCCCGGGATGGCGGGACTGACCTATCAAGAAAGACTGGATCAACTGGGCTTGTATTCACTGGAGTTCAGAAGAATGAGAGGGGACCTCATGGAAACGTTTAAAATTGACGGATTTAGACAGGTTAGATGCAGGAAGAATGTTCCCAATGTTGGGGAAGTCCAGAACGAGGGGTCACAGTCTGAGGATAAGGGGTAAGCCATTTAGGACCGAGATGAGGAGAAACTTCTTCACCCAGAGAGTGGTGAACCTGTGGAATTCTCTACCACAGAAAGTAGTTGAGGCCAATTCACTAAATATATTCAAAAAGGAGTTAGATGAAGTCCTTACTACTCGGGGGATCAAGGGTTATGGCGAGAAATCAGGAAGGGGGTACTGAAGTTTCATGTTCAGCCATGAACTCATTGAATGGCGGTGCAGGCTAGAAGGGCTGAATGGCCTGCTCCTGCACCTATTTTCTATGTTTCTATTCTCCACAGGAGTCTCCTCCATTCCATCTACCTCATCTCAGCCTTTCAGCATATCTTTCTATTCCCTTTTCTCATGTACTCATCTTGTTTCCTTTTTAAAAAGCATCTAAGCAATTTGCCTCAACTACTCATCACTCTCCGAGTAAAAGACATTTCTCATTTCCATATTGGATTTAAGAGTAACTATCTTGTATTGATGGCCCTATTTTTGGATTCGCTCCACATTTACCTTGTCCAGCCCATTCATAATTTTAAAGACCTCTATGCCTTCACTTTTCTAAAAGAGAAATGCCACAACCTGTATAATCTTTCCCGATAGCTGTAATCTCTTAGTTCTGGTAGCATCCTTGTAAAACATTTTTGCACTGTTTCCAGTGCTTCTATGCCCTTTTTATAGTATGGAGACCAGAGCTGTGCACAGATTCAAGTATCTTTATCATCACTGAAGTTAAGCTGACTAGTCTACAGTTCTAAGTGCAGCCTGACCAAGATCCTACACACAAGTTTAACATAACTTCACTACTTCCGAATTCTAACCCCTAGAAATAAATCCCAGTGCTTTGTTAACATTTTTCATTGCTTTGCAGACCTGCTATGCTGCTTTTAATGATTTGTTCACCTGTATCCCTAGATCTCTGCTTTCTTCTTTTCTAAGGTGTCGGTGATGTTTCTGTTTTTCCTACATTTATCTATGTTAAAGTTAATTTGCCACTTAACTGCCCAGTCTTCAAGTTTATGAATGTCTTCTTGTGTTATGTTGCATTCTTCCTCAGTGTTAGCTATACCCCCCACTTTGGTATCATCTGCAAATTTTTTATATTGAATTACTTATTCCCAAGTCCAGATCATTAATGTAAATTATGCACAGTCGTCCGAGCACTGATCCTTGTGGAACCAGAAGACATGGCCTGAACTTGAAGGGCGGTAAATTCAAAACGAATCTGAAGAAAGATCATTTCAGTGAGCAAGTGGAAAATCCATAGAACAAGCACTTTAGGGAGATGGTGGAAGCAGACAGTGTTGATTCATTCAAATATAAATTAGATAGCTTTCTTTCAGAAAATATTATCGAATATAGCACGAGTAATTTGAGACATGACATATTGCAAGTGTAGCATGCTTGGGGAGAACAGAGAACATTGGACCTACAGTTCCCAAAGCTTTCCACTGCTGAGGATTTTCCTCATCTCACGTTTGGGTCTGTTGTAGATAAATTGAGAGAGACTGATTGTGACAATTAATCAGCAACTTGATTATTGAGTTATGCAACTACCAGTCTAGAAAGTCTTTGTATTGGGGGCTTGGATTTATTGCATATGGGGAACTGCATTTTTGTATAATCACATGCAACCCACTCATTACTTGTATCACATGGATCCTGTACCCCCGCTCCGAAAGGTTGCGCATTTCTGCACTGGGGAATTTTTTTCTGGAAGTTGGAGCAGAGACAGAGGGTGCTTTACTCTGCATCTAAACATTTCATTCTTGACCTGGGAGTGCATGATTCTAATTCCGGGTAGCCAAAATGGAAATATTCCATTCCCTAGCTCATCCCTCATTTTGATGAGCACAAAATTAACAAAAAAAAAAATGTAATTAGCCACACAGGCTAGGAAGGTTCCCTGTTTAATCCCCAAGTTACATGATCTCAGCCAAGGCAGGAGCAGGAATGCAGTAGGGGTTCAAACCTGTGACCATGTGATTTTTAAAACCACAAAGGTCTATTTAAAAAAAACACAAAGCAAGCACATATCATTCTAAAGCTGATCAAAGAGCTCTGAACATATAGGGGTCAAGTTTCGGCTGGCCCCTAGAATGGTGCACATCGGAGAGGCCCGCCTAATTTATAGAACAAAAATTGCGGCGAATACTTACCTCGCGATTCTCCAATAGCTGTGGGCCCAATTCCACCTCGGCGCGGCGCAGCAGGAGCTGCTGGGGGCGAAGCTACAGCCCTGCGCCGAAAACAGTGCCGGCAGCTGCGCGCGTGCGCAGTGGAGGCTGCGCGCATGCTCAGTAGCTGCCGGCGTCCTGTCTCTGGGGCGACGGCCCTATCCCAGGCCGAAAGGACGTCGCCCCTATCCCCGGCCGAGTGGCCTGCACATCTTACCTCAGTGGCGGGGCTCACCCACCCGGTCTCTCGCTGGGGCGTGCCCCGCCCGAAGAGTCGGCGGCCCGGCATCATCATCTTTCCCTCCCCCCCCCACCTCTTCTTCTTCCCCCCCCCCTCTTCTTCTCTCCTCCTCCTCCTCCTCCCTCCCCCCCTCCATCATCATCTTCTCTTCCCCTCTTCTCCCTGGTGCTGGTGAGTAGAAATAATTTTTTATTTGTGATTTTTAATTTTATTTTTTAATTTTAATTTTTTAATTTATTTGGATTGATTTATTGGTTTATTTATCATTTATTATTGATGATGGCTCTTTATTTGTAAAAGTGAAGTGTTTAGTGTTTGTTAACCCCCTCCCCCCCCCCACCCCTTCGTTCCCTACGCCTGATTTGTAACCTACGCCTGATTTTCTAAGTGTAGGCAAGGTTTTTCTGAGCGTACAAAAATCTACACGTACTCCATTCTAAGTTAGTTTGGAGTAAGTTTTCACTGCCTAAACTTTCAAAACAGGCGTAAGTGGCTGGACACGCCCCCTTTTGAAAAACAAATCTGTTCTAAACTGAAACTGTTCTAACAGACTAGAACTGGAGCAAACTAAATGCCGAGAATTGCAATTTCTAAAATACTCCATTCTAAACCAGTTACTCCAAAAAAATAGGAGCAACTCAGGCCGAAACTTGACCCCATAATTTCCTGTATACTCAAAACAAAATTTAAGAATACACAGGCAAGAAGCAGATAAACCTTCAAGCACCCCCATCCTCTAAATATGCGCTCTTACCGAACACTTCCTCTTGTGGTTTGTCAAGATCATCTATTACTGAAATGCAGTTAGAAGATCCATTTCTACTGCTATGCTGGCTGACTGTATCTGTATTATTAGACGACCCATCACTTTTTATGCTATCCAGTGTAAGCAGAGGCCGCTGGTTGAAAGAATTGGGTAAATCACTGTTGGTCTGATCCTGTGAATTGTCCTTGCTTTGACTCAAAATATCAGTCCCAGTCAGGTGGTCTGAGAAGCTATTTTCTTCAACGTCTCCCAAGGCCTGAGACTTTTTAACATTTACTGTGGATTGATCAGAGTCCTCTTGACTCGATTGTTCAGAACAAAACAAGGATGATGATTTTTCTTCTTCATCATCATTGTCACTCTTCAGTGAGTGATCATGCATTTTTAGACATGATTACTCAATTAACTACTACACAGTCTAGTTTTCTACGTCCTCTTTGACAACTAACAATTCACCGGCAATACATTTCAGCAGATGGAGAGGCTTAATAACTCTTTCATGAAGAGAGTAGTAAGGTAAGAGGCTTAGGGCACAATTACATGAAGCAGCATTTAATTACTGCAGAGCCAATACCTGAGCAGACAACCAAATCTCATTTTGGGCAATCTGCCTAATGGAATAAGCTGTCCTTCAATAATTAGAAATGGCTTACATGCATGAAGTACGCCCCAAGAAGTAACAAATAACTAACCCATTATATTTACCAGAGTCAGTCTCACTGATTGTTGATTCATCATAAATGTGCAATTGTCCATTCTTCTTCCTGCAAAATATAGATCAATTAATTTTCTAAATACAAAAGTCTGTGTCGAACCCATGCAACATGCAAACTGTGGCAGTACTGGATACTGGGTGCAAAAAGTGAGAAATTGATCAATTTTCAAGCATCAACACTGCTTCCTTTATGGTCACAAAATTCACTCTATATTAACAGATTTGGTTGCTACTTTTTTTTTTTTAAAAAAGAATATTTCTCTTACGTTCCAGATTAAAAAATGTCCTTTACAGTTAACCAAATGTAGCTGTGACTGGGACAAACGAGGTCGATTCCCTGTTACACAATGTATTAATGCACCAGTCAGAAATCCAATGTGGATCCTATAAATCGTTAACAGTAGTCATTTAAACCCTTTAAAACATTCTGCATATGGTATTTAGAACTTTTGTTTCTATTTACAAACATCAAAAGCTGGGAAGAGAAACAGGCAGGCAGTCACCCCACCACTTGTGAGCACTGCAAGCCATTGCAGAATAGGCCATCTTCCTATCCCATAATGATTGAAGGTGCATGGCTTAGCAATAATTTGTGGGGGAGATCAAAGAGTAGAAAATCACTGGCCATTAAATAAAAGTAATGCTGCAGTCAAACTCTGATAAATACATAGCTGTGTTAAGAAAACTTATTTGGCCATTTCATCTGCCACTTATAAAAACAAAAGCCTGACAATTTCCACATTTGTATCACAGCTATTTAATTCTGAGAATTCCAAGAATATTCCAGCTATGAAAATGAAATGCAACAAGTTTCTGATGTTGTCCCTAGAGTACTGTGAACAGAAAAATGTACTGTGGTTCCATATATTTCATGGTTCTACTTTACATTGTTCAGCACTCAAACTTTACAGGTGAAATTAGTCTGCTTAAGATATTTTGAATGTTACCATGGAAATTAAGAACTCAAAATATTACTTCAACATTTCAACAAAGCTGAGAAGGGTGATAATTGTATTACAGTCTATTCCTGACCATGCAACATCATTTTTGCTCTCAAACAAATCAATAATTCAAATTAAGCAATTTAAATAATACAGCAAATTGTGAATTTAGTGCTACACAAATTTTTAATCATCAAGTTAATTTAAATTCAGCAAACTGATGTATAGATCTGTAGTACATTCTTCTAACCTGACCAAAAAGCGAATTTTCATTTTACATACCGCAATACTTTTCTCCGGATAATCGGTTTTCTGTTGCTTTCAGATGGTGCTTCAGGACTGCATGTGTTGCTGTTCTCAGGCTCCACTTGACTGCAATTACTCTCCTGATCTGGGCTGGTCTGAAGAATTAGCCTAGATGGTGCTGATGTACATCGAAAACGATTTGGGGCTACTGAGTATCTGCTATATGTGTCACACTGATGAAATTCTGTAGGATGACCATAAAAAGTCTCTACCCCCCTCCAATATGAAGACTATAAAATAGGAGAGAAGAATGCACCAATTAAAAAGGTAGTTTTTAAACTCAACAATTTCATTAGAAAGTCACTGAACTCATGTTCTCTGGATTATTAGTCCAGGCCTCAGGAGATAACCTCAACAAGCTGACTCAGGTAGACAGTCTTACTAGGTTCATACCTATGCTTCCAATACTTAACTTTTCCTATATATTTATATCCATAATTATTGATGAGGAAAATAAGTTTAAGATTTTGAACTTCTTTTTAATAATTAAGACAGTAAGCAATTGACCCGAGTGTGCCAGGCACTCCACAGTTAAGAATAGGCTATTCTGTGCATTGATGTTCATAGTTTCAGTCCCTAAATCTCCCATTGCAGTCCCAATATTCTTGCCTTTACTCCTCTGCCTGGTAGATTATTCCAAACATTTATCAACCCGAGTGGACAAGTACTTCCCGATATCGGTTATAAAATTTACTTTTCACGAATTCTCGTTGCTTTCTAGTCACTTTGAAGCACTAATCTGAGTTTACCTTATCTGCACTATGTAATATTTTAAATTCATCACTGAGATCCTCCTTCAAGTGCCTTCTTTATAGAGTATAAAGTTTAAATGCTTTCCTCATAAGTCATCCCCTTTACATTTGAGATCAGCTGCGTTGTTATTCCCAGTACCCTTTATGTGCATACATATTATTTGTGGAAAAGCTGAACACAATATTCATTGGCCTGGAATTTGCGGTGGGTAATAACAGTGAACGAACAGCGTTTGCTGTAATTACCCTTCTGAACCTGACTGCAACTTCAGGATTTGGTGCATGCACATCCTAACGTGGAAATCCTGAAGTTGCGATCAGTCATTCACTGCTCCAACATTGGCTTCACCGGCCGGCAATCAGTGTAATCAGGAAAATCAGTGAAACTGACAAAAGCTTCGGCTCTTAGCCGAAGATAAAGGTACACGGAGTCAGAGGAAATGTATTAGTATGGATCGAGAATTGGCTGGCTAACAGAAAGCAGAGAGTCGGGATAAATGGGTCCTCTTCGGGTTGGAAATCGGTGGTTAGTGGTGTGCCACAGGGATCGGTGCTGGGACCACAACTGTTTACAATATACATAGATGACCTGGAAGAGGGGACAGAGTGTAGTGTAACAAAATTTGCAGATGACACAAAGATTAGTGGGAAAGCGGGTTGTGTAGAGGACACAGAGCGGCTGCAAAGAGATTTAGATAGGTTAAGCGAATGGGCTAAGGTTTGGCAAATGGAATACAATGTCGGAAAATGTGAGGTCATCCACCTTGGGAAAAAAAAAAGTAAAAGGGAATATTATTTGAATGGGGAGAAATTAGAATGTTATTTGAATGGGGTGCAGAGGGACCTGGGGGTCCTTGTGCATGAAACTCTTTTTGGAGTTTATCTGCAAAACAAAGAAACATTAAACCGTGCCACCCGACCTGGGTGACACACCAGACATTTACAAGGCCCCTTTTTTTTTCCCCCTTTTTTTTTTTGTGTTTTTCTTTTTTTTGGTTTTTTTGGGTTTTTTTTGGGCACTAAAATCACAATTTTTCCCCAGTGCCCCCTATAAAAGGGAAGGGGGACACTAAAAGCACCGGCAATTAAAACAAATTAAACTTTAAAACGTAAAATCAAATTAAAATTTGGTTATCCCAAAAAGTTAGTTTGCAGGTGCAGCAGGTAATCAGGAAGGCGAATGGAATGTTGGCCTTCATTGCGAGAGGGATGGAGTACAAAAGCAGGGAGGTCCTGCTGCAACTGTACAGGGTATTGGTGAGGCCGCACCTGGAGTACTGCGTGCAGTTTTGGTCACCTTACTTAAGGAAGAATATACTAGCCTTGGAGGGGGTACAGAGACGATTCACTAGGCTGATTCCGGAGATGAGGGGGTTACCTTATGATGATAGATTGAGTAGACTGGGTCTTTACTCGTTGGAGTTCAGAAGGATGAGGGGTGATCTTATAGAAACATTTAAAATAATGAAAGGGATAGACAAGATAGAGGCAGAGAGGTTGTTTCCACTGGTCGGGGAGACTAGAACTAGGGGGCACAGCCTCAAAATACGGGGGAGCTAATTTAAAACCGAGTTGAGAAGGAATTTCTTCTCCCAGAGGGTTGTGAATCTGTGGAATTCTCTGCCCAAGGAAGCAGTTGAGGCTAGCTCATTGAATGTATTCAAATCACAGATAGATAGATTTTTAACCAATAAGGGAATTAAGGGTTATGGGGAGCGGGTGGGTAAGTGGAGCTGAGTCCACGGCCAGATCAGCCATGATCTTGTTGAATGGCAGAGCAGGCTCGAGGGGCTAGATGGCCTACTCCTGTTCCTAATTCTTATGTTCCGCAGTAATATCGCCGCTAAATACCCCATTAAAAGTTAGACCTTTCTGGATTAGGTGTAACTGGGGTTTTAACAGTGCATTGACTCCTAAACAAACATTATGGTCCTGAAAAAATTTATTTTTAATTTTATGGAGTGTCAAATTTATCCATTTTAATAAAATTTACAATTAAGAAACCTTTAAAAAAAATTGTTTTAAAAAGTTTGTTTAACTTTATTTCATGTTTACCATTTCTCCATGTGACAGCCCCAATCTTTGATTTACTCGCTCCAACATTTTTATAAAGTCACTTCCTGATTCCCACTGAGAAATTCTGCATTATGATTAGCTGCATTGACAGCTTGTTGATGTCACAGCAGCTCGCACTAGGGGATCCCAATTAACTTACACTGATCTCAACTGAACGTGAGAAAAGCCAACCTTCCCGTTGTGAGATTGGCACAGCTTTTCTTTGCCACTGACCGCAAATTACGGGCCTAAATGTTGTTTGATCAGTGCATTGTAAAGTCTTAATATAACTTCTGGAGAATTTCATTCATTCGCCATATTGTCGGGAAAATGAAAATGATATGTCTGCTATTACTCAAGAGGTCTCACGGGACTAAGTTTATTCCATTCATTATACATTTGTAATCTGTATTTATTGACTTATACTTGTAAATTTAATATTCAATTTGTCTGACCAATGACATAATCAACCTAAATCCTTTTGTAAACTTTTAGCTGCATCCTCTGTCTCCACTGTTTTCTCTATTGTGTTACTAGCAAACAAAAATCAACTAACCAGATTTTCTTTTTCTGAGTTGAACGCTCGTTGAGTTGTAGTTTGGGTTGCTGAAAGAGGATGATGTATGGAACGATTTCTCATCTGTGAAACTTAATAGGAAACCAGAGTTTAAAAAAATGTTCTAAAAATAGCATCCTGCTCTCTACAAATATTTTCTACTTATTGCATTTGAACAGTCTAATCTATCAAAAGTATTGCAAATGAATTCAGCAGTCACAAGAGCTAAACTTTTCACATAGAGGGATAGGTTTGTGGAATTTTTAAAATTCTGTAAGTGACCAGCCATTTAACATATGAGCAAAGTCATATAAGAAACATTAAGTTTTTCATGTAAACAATTTAGATAATGAATTGCATCTGTCTTCCACTTTGCTTCAAGGTTACTTTCTCAGTAACCTTTTTCCTTCTATCTTAGCATGGCTGCTGTATTGATTTGACAGTACCGTGTGTTGGTGTCACGTATCAATCAATAATTCCATAATAGCGGTCATTTTTACATTTCATTTATGTGAGCTAATATTCTATTGGTTAATTCAAACCAGCATATTCATTGATATATGATGCAGAATTGGCTGAGGGACAGAAAGCAAGAGTAGTGGTGCACAATTGTTTATCAGACTGAAGATTTTTTTTTAGCAGCTAGTTGTGATCTGGAATACACTGCCTAAAAGGGTGGTAGAATGGAAGCAAATTCAATAGTAACTTTCAAAATAGAATTGGATAAATACTTGAAGGGGGAAAAAATGCAGGGCTATGGGGAAAGTGCAAGGGTGTGGGAATAATAGGATAGCTCTTTCAAAGACACGCTGGGCCGTATGGCTTCCTTCTGTGCTGTATGATTCTATGATCCTTTGTCCAGTATCTCTCGCTCTCTGAAAACATGCATGCAACAAGACCAGCTGACTAACAGAATGGCCCTTCATGTCATTTTCTGAATGCAGTTTAGTGCAACTTCCAACAGTTTGGGGCAGCTATCACTTTAATTATCACAATTAAAGGTAATCAATATTATAAATTATTAAAGCAAAGTTTCAAAGGAAACCTTTCACATTTGTTTCATGGATCTAAATAGTTATCATCTCATCTGCAGCATTCGTTTGCTTGACAGCAGCACTCAATCCTGATACTGGTAACATCAAACAACCAAATAAGCCAAGAATAGGCAGAGAGAAACATGAAACAAGAGTTCGACCATTTGCCAGTTTGGCCTATGCATGTACGGACTAATGAGATTGAAGGAGTATAGCTAAGGAAAAGGCTGGCAGTCAATGGAAAGTAAAATTGAGCGGGGTGTAAAACAGGCAGCCAATCCGATCCGTTTACCGATGGGTGGGTTAGGTTAAAATTAACCCCCATAATTTTGAGCCTGATTACTGGAAGTTGCAATTACATTGTGCATTCAGAAAGTCCCCCCTTCTGCAAAATGAATGGATTAATGTTATACAGTACTATGACCTTCAAAAATCTAAACTCCTATTTTCTCTTCAAATGCTCCAATACTAAGCTTAATGTTTGTAATAATCTTATAGAAACATAGAAAATAGGTGCAGGAGTAGGCCTTTCGGCCCTTCGAGCCTGCACCGCCATTCAATGAGTTCATGGCTGAACATGCAACCTCAGTACCCCATTCCTGCTTTCTCACCATACCCCCCGATCCCCCCAGTAGCAAGGACCACATCTAACTCCCCCCCAAGAACACATCCAGTGAATTGGCCTCAACAACTTTCTGCGGCAGAGAATTCCACAGGTTCACCACTCTCTGGGTGAAGAAGCTTCTCCTCATCTCGGTCCCAAATGGCCCACCCCCCATCCCCAGACTGTGACCCCTGGTTCTGGACCTCCCCAACATTAATAAGAACAGAAGAACAGAAGAACACAAGAATTAGGAACAGGAGCAGGCCATCCAGCACCCCCAAGCCCGCTCCACCACCCAACAAGACCACAGCTGATACGGCCGCGGACCCAGCTCCACCCACCCTTAATTCCCTCACTGGTTAAAAATCCATCCACCTGCGACCCGAACACACCCAATGAGCCAGCCCCAACCGCCTCCCTGGGCAGAGAATTCCACAGACTCACAACCCTCTGGGAGAAGAAATTCCCCCTCAACTCGGCTACAAACCGGCTCCCCCGCATCCCGAGGCCGCGCCCCCCAGCTCCAGCCCCCCCGACCAGCGGAAACAAGCTCCCCGCCTCCATCCCGTCCACCATCTTCCCATAGATTCCATACACTCCTATCACCAGAAACTTTGACAACTCAAAGAATTGCTCCCAACTTTTGACAGTCCCACACAAAATTTCAGTCCAGGTTTAATAAACCAACATTGTAAGGGACAGTATTTTATTTCCTCTTTTATCCTTCATTGATTACATTTCACTTGCTTGATTGCCCAAACACAAGACAAGCTATTTTAATCACAAATGCCCAGAATAAGCATAACTTGTCATACCATAGTTTGATGACTTTATACTGCCTCGTGACTCCATTGTATCACTGGTTTTACTGGAGCTTTGACTCTTTGAACGCTCATGCTTGATCAGCTCCTCCAGATCTGAAAGAACAGAAAGTGTAATTGCATTTAGTCCTAGCACAGATTCTGTTTGGAAGAGTTACAGCAATGCATCCTTAATCAAGGTTTTGAACTGATCTGTAACTTCATTTTTTTTCATGAAGATTTATGATTTCCAGTTAGAGTGGGAACACTAACCAAATTAAATTGTTAATACTAAAAAGGGATGCAGTCTGCACCCACATAGTGTTAACTATTACAGCCCTGACTTACTAGCCAGATGATGTAGGCTTTAGTTTAGAGCAAGCCAGGCTACTAAATGTATGTCTCAGCAACAGATGATGTTCCCGAGTTTGATTGTTCTTTGGTTCCTTGGTTCCCCCCCCAATCAATCATAGTTTGTGCATCAATTCATGCAGCTTTTTATTAAATCGGATAGGTGTTAAGAGCTGCACAATTCCACTCTCACAAGATGAACTGCACGGTGCTTGATCTTAGGATCAGGGAACGAGATGAGTATCTTCTTCCTTTCCTCCACTTGCCCCACTTTCTTCACACAGGTTTGAACAGGAATGGTCACAGCTCAAAATAGTCCAACTACACTTGGGGGCGGCCACTTGATCAAAGTCACACGATTGTAAAAGTTACAATATCCCATCATATATCTCCATCTTCAGGAAAGGATTAAAATTAAAAACCCATCTATCCTATCAGTGTCGAATTTATGTGTAGGACTTAAATAGCCCCCTCGTGGAAATAAACAGCTATTTTCTACAACCACTGCTTGGCGTGACGCAGTTCCTTACCTCTTCTAAACTCTCGAAGTTGATGTTGTGGAACATTGTGGTAGCCCAACAGATGCAACTGCTCTATAACATCTTGATCTGTAAAGTCCAGTCCAGCCATTGCTGAAGAACAAAAAATATGGCTTTCTTTTAGTATTTACAGCATTTAATTGAGGTTCTTTCATAATGGCTGTGCCATACTCAAAATATATAGATTACAAGTTTTTTTTAAATCGTATAAATTTCTTGTTCTCGTTTAGAAGACCTTTCCAGCAGCCAGGGCTCCACAAGAAGCTGGCAGCCCGGGGTGGGGGAAGGCGGACTCGCCCATTGCCTCGCCCTCCTGCCTTCCTTCCTTTAAATAATTAAACCCTGTTTAAATGACAACAGCTCTCACGGGGGACTTTAATGCCCACTGACCGTGCGGTGCTGCCTCTTTCTCTTTCTCTTTCTCTTCCTCTTCCCGTATGTGTGCCGCTCTGCTCTTCTTTCCCTGCGGGTTCTTTCTTTTTATTATTTTTAAACGGCTTCCTCGCGCGGTACAGCTCGCGGGAACGTTCCAACTGTTCAAACAGCGACCGTTAAAAACGAAAGTCAACAGACGCACCAACGTGACTCGGCGGCTCCACCGACATCGCCATCTGCAGGGAAGTGTCAGCTGAAGGCAACATTGTCAATATGTACAACTTTGTACCATCTTGCCTTCCGGAGGAGGCGGGGGGGGGGGTTCCCGATGGAGGGCACTCTACGCGGGAGTCCTCCCACTATTCATCGGGGACTTGGCCTGGAGGGTGATGCACGGAGCAGTCCCGTGCAACAAATTTTTAAGCCGGTTCAAGGACTCCCAGGCCGCCTGCAATTTCTGCGGTCTGGAGGAGTCCGTGTTCCATGTTTTTTATTGAGTGCACGAGGTTGCGGCCCCTGTTTTATTATTTAAAGGGGCTGTTCCTGAAATTCTGGCTGCACTTCAGTCCCACTCTCCTGATCTTTGGGCACCCTGTGCGGAGGGGAGCGGGTAGGTCCGAGGGCCTCCTCGTAGGACTGCTCCTGGGCACGGCCAAGGGTGCCATCAGCCGGTCCAGGCAGCAGGGCAGTCGAGGGGGTCGTTCAACCTGACTGCCTGCCTCTCTTCCGCTCTTACATCCGGTCCAGGGTGTCCTTGGAGATGGAGCACGCGGTGTCCACCGGTACGCTCGCGGCCTTCCGCGAGAGGTGGGCACCGGAGGGACTGGAGTGCATCATCACGCCCGGCAACCAAATTTTAATTTGATTTTACGTTTTAAAGTTTAATTTGTTTTAATTGCCGGTGCTTTTAGTGTCCCCCTCCCCTTTTATAGGGGGCACTGGAGGAAAAAAAAAATGTGTACAACTTTGTACCATCTTGCCGTCCGGAGGAGGCGGGGGTCCCCGATGGAGGGCACTCTACGCGGGAGTCCTCCCACTATTTATCGGGGACTTGGCCTGGAGGGTGGTGCACGGAGCAGTCCCGTGCAACAAATTTTTAAGCCGGTTCACGGGCTCCCAGGCCGCCTGCAATTTCTGCGGTCTGGAAGAGTCCGTGTTCCATGTTTTTATTGAATGCACGAGGTTGCAGCCCCTGTTTTATTATTTAAAGGGGCTGCTCCTGAAATTCTGGCTGCACTTCAGTCCCACACTCCTGATCTTTGGGCACCCTGTGCGGAGGGGAGCGGGTAGGTCCGAGGGCCTCCTCGTAGGACTGCTCCTGGGCACGGCCAAGGGTGCCATCAGCCGGTCCAGGCAGCGGGCGGTCGAGGGGGTCGTTCAGCCTGACTGCCTGCCTCTCTTCCGCGCGTACATCCACGCCAGGGTGTCCTTGGAGATGGAGCACGCGGTGTCCACCGGTACGCTCGTGGCCTTCCGCGAGAGGTGGGTGCCGGAGGGACTGGAGTGCATCATCAACCCCGGCAACCAAATTTTAATTTGATTTTATGTTTTAAAGTTTAATTTGTTTTAATTGCCGGTGTTTTTAGTGTCCCCCTCCCCTTTTATAGGGGGCACTTGGGAAAAAAAAATATGATTTTAGTGCCCAAAAAAAAAACACAAAAAAAGGGCCTTGAAAATGTTTGGTGTGTCCCCCAGATCAGGGGGCACAATTTAATGTTTAGTTTCCTCCCAAAAGAGTTGTACAACTTTTTATAAAAGAGTTTCTATATACCATGGTTGAAAAAAAGAGATGAAATGCTGATTAGATGACGCCAAATGAATTGCTTTTGAAGCATAGTGAAGGCAAACACGGCAGCCAATGCAAGGTGATACAGACAGCAAGCAAGCGAGTTGCTTCAGTGTTGCTGGTTGAGGGATAAATGTTGGCCAGTGCGTCAGAAGAACTCCCTGCTCTTCTTCAAATAGTGCTGTGCAATCTTTCATTTTATCATCAGGAAGGTGAGGGCCTCTCATTCAAAAAAATGGCACTTTCAACAATGCAACACTCCTTTACTTCTAGCAGTTTACAGGTTGTTTATACATAGAATTACATTGAATATATGGCACAGAAACAGGTCATTCGGCCCAACTAGTCTGTGCTGGCGTTTATACTCCACACGAGTCTCCCTCCCATTCCATCTGCCTCATCTCAGCCTTTCAGAATATTTTTCTATTCCCTTTTTTCTCATGTACACGTCTAGTTTCCTTTTGAAAGCATCTAAGTTATTTTCCTCAACTACTTTCTGTGGTGAGTTCAACATTCTAACCACTCTGACTAAAGAAGTTTCTCCTTACTTCCCTATTGGATTTATTAGTAACTATCTTGTATTGATGGCTCCTAGTTTTGTATTTCCCACAAGTGAAAACATTCTCTCCAAATTGGTCTTGTCTCGGTTGAGTCTGCATATGCAGTCTAGCTAGCTGTACTCCACCAAGTCAGTGCAGCAGAGCAGGTCTCCAGTCGTCCTGGTTCAACATCTTGCCACTGGATAAAGGCTTAGCTCTGTCGAGCCCATGTGGTGGCTGATGTGCAACAGTCACCACACGTTAAAAAAATCCACACACAGGCATCTTCCACCCCCTCAATTGGAATTCAGGATTGAAACATCGAGTCCTTCATTGAAACAGCTGTGAACACTTGTGGAAGCAATTCATCCTCGTTCGAGGGACCGCCTATGATGATATGATGACTCCACTAACTTTGTAAGGGGTAAGGTCACTGAGCAAGCGCAACAGTGAAATTACTAATTCAGATTCTTCAACTTATGTTTAAATACGTCTAATGACATTGCAGTTATTATTTTATTATTTAACTGGTTCCAGGCGACAACTATTTGTGGGAAAAAGCTGAACCTGTGTATGTCTTTCTTGACCAATCATCTCATTAGTTTCTGGTTATTCCGTGTCCAACCCATTCATAATTTTAAAGTCCTTTATCAGGTATCCTCTAAGTCTTCTATTTTCTAATACATGATACATGGCCAGATAATCTGTTTTGGTGATGTTGGCTCAGGGATAAATATTGACTATGACACCAAAAGGCTTCAAAGAAAAGTATAGAGGAGGATAAGAAAATTGTTTAATACTTTAGTTGCCCAGATAGGCTTAAAGAATTGGGTCTGTAAACTTTAGAGAAGCGGAGACTCGGGGCAATTTGATTGACGTTTATAAAATAATGAAGGGACATGTGTGTTGTGTATCTGTAAAGCATGCATTCCCATGTTCTGCCACCAGGGAGTGCATCCCCTGAAGTCCCAAGGGATCCCAGCATCCCTTGGGAGCACTATAGATAAGCCAGGCCCCAAGGCCTGTTCTTGACTCTGGAGTGTCTTAATAAAGACTGAGGTCACTGTTACTTTAACCTGTGTGCAGTCTCATCTGTGTTAGGAACACAATAACTGGCGACGAGTATACGAATCCATGCAAAGATGCAGCAAACTATGGGCATCCTGGAGAAGTTCTCGGAGGGTGCGGACTGGAAAGCCTATGTCGAATGGCTAGACCAGTACTTTGTAGCCAACGAGCTGGACGGAGAAGGAAGCGTTGCAGCGATCTGAAGGTCAGGAAGTGGCGAGCTACGTCGCCGAGCTAAGGCGACTTGCAGGACAATGTGAGTTTGATGGCTACCTGGAGCAGATGCTCAGGGACTTTTTTGTACTGGGCATTGGCCATGAGACCATCCTACGGAAACTTTTGACTGTAGAGACACCGACCCTCAGTAAGGCCATTGCGATAGCACAGGCGTTTATGTCCACCAGTGATAATACCAAACAAATCTCTCAGCACACAAGTGCTAGCAATGTTCATAAATTAACTGGAACTGTGTTTGCAAGCAGAAATGTACAGGGCAGAACCCACGAGTCTGCAACTGCCAGCAGGCCTCAGGTGACCCAGATGACTCAGAATCCGCAACAAAGGCTGAATGCAAAGCAATTCACACCTTGTTGATGTTGTGGAGGCTTCCATTCAGGCTATTCATGCCGCTTCAAAGGGTATGTTTGCAAGAGCTGTGGAACAATGGGGCACCTCCGACAAGCTGCAAGCTCTGCAAAACCTGCTAACCACCACGTGGCAGAGGAAGATCAGTCTATGGTGAATCAAAGCAATTTTGAACCTCAGAGAGAGTAGGCAGATGCTGGAGTACACAGAGTGTACACATTTTCGATGAAATGTCCATCTATAATGCTAAATGTAAAATTGAATGGCTTACCCGTAGCCATGGAACTGGACACTGGCATTAGCCAATCCATCATGAGTAAAAAGATGTTTGAGAGACTGTGGTGCAACAAGGCATTCAGACCAGCCCTGAGCCCCATCCACACGAAACTGAGAATGTACACCAAAGAGCTCATCACTGTCCTGGGCAGCGCCATGGTCAAGGTCACCTATGAAAGCATGGTGCACGAACTGCCACTCTGGATTGTCTCGGGCGATGGCCCCACACTGCTTGGAAGGAGCTGGCTGGGCAAAATCCGCTGGAACTGGGATGACATCCGAGTGCTATCACAGGTCGATGAGGCCTCATGTAACCAGGTTCTTAACAAATTTCCTTCCCTTTTTAAGCCAGGCATTGGAAACTTTTCCAGGACGAAGGTACGGATCTACTTGGTCCCAGAGGCACGACCCATTTACCACAAGGCGCGAGCACTACCTCACATGATGAGGGAGAGAGTGGAAATCGAGCTGGACAGGCTGCAACATGAGGGCATCATCTCCCCAGTGGAATTCAGCGAGTGGGCCAGCCCGATTGTTCCAGTATTCAAAAGTGATGGCAGAGTCAGGATTTGCGGCGATTATAAAGTAACTATTAATCGTTTCTCGCTACAGAACCAATACCCGCTACGTAAGGCAGACTACCTATTTGCGACGCTGGCAGGAGGCAAAACGTTCACCAAGCTCGACTTGACTTCAGCCTACATGACGCAGGAGCTGGCGGAGTCTTTGAAGGGCCTCATCTGATCAACACACACAAGGGACTGTTCACCTACAACAGATGCCCGTTTGGAATTCGGTCAGCTGCAGCGATCTTCCAGAGAAACATGGAGAGCTTACTCAAGTTGGTACCACGCACGGTGGTTTTTCAGCACGACATATTGGTCACGGGTCGAGACACCGTCGAGCACCTACAAAACCTGGAGGAGTCCTCCAGCGACTGGATCGCGTAGGGCTGCGGCTGAAGAGGTCGAAATGCGTCTTCATGTCAACAGAAGTGGAGTTTTTGGGGGGAAAGATCGCGATAGACGGCATTCGGCCCACAGATGCCAAGACAGAGGCTATCAGGAACGTGCCCAGGCCACAGAATGTCACGGAGCTGCGGTCGGTTCCTGGGACTCCAACTATTTTGGTAACTTCCTACCGGGGTTAAGCACCCTCTTAGAGCCTCTACATGTGTTATTGCGTAAAGGTGAGAACTGGGTATGGGGAAAAAAACAAGTCATTGCTTTTGAGAAAGCCAGAAACATTTTATGCTCCAACAAGCTGCTTGTATTGTATAACCCGTGTAAAAGACTTGAGCTGGCATGTGATGCGTCGTCGTACGGAGTCGGGTGTGTATTACAACAAGCTAACGTTGCGGGGAAGTTGCAACCTGTCGCCCATACCTCCAGGAGCTTGTCTAAGACTGAGAGGGGCTACAGCATGATTGAGAAAGAAGCATTAGCGTGTGTGTTCGGGGTAAAGAAAATGCATCAGTACCTGTTTGGCCTCAAATTTGAGCTGGAAACCGATCACAAGCCCCTCATATCCCTGTTCGCTGAAAACAAGGGGATAAATACTAATGCCTCAGCCCGCATACAAAGGTGGGCACTCGCGCTATCAGCGTATGACTATACCATCCGCCACAGGCCAGGCACCGAGAACTGTGTGGATGCTCTCAGTCAGCTACCGTTGCCCACCACGGGGGTGGAAATTCCGCAGCCTGCAAACTTGTTGATGGTGGCGCAGCCCGCAGACTTGTTGATGGTCATGGAAGCATTTGAAAATGATAAATCACCTGTCACAGCCCGCCAGATTAGGACTTGGACCAGCCAAGATCCTCTGCTGTCCCTAGTAAAAAAAAACTGCATACTGCATGGGAGCTGGGCCAGCATCCCCGTTGAAATGCAAGAGCTAATCAAGCCATTCCAGCGGCGAAAGGACGAGCTGTCCATTCAGGTAGACTGCCTGTTGTGGGACAACCACGTAGTGCTACCCAAAAAGGCAGGGAGACGTTCATCTCGGATCTCCACAGCACACACCCGGGTATAGTAATGATGAAAGCGATAGCCAGATCCCACGTGTGGTGGCCCGGTATCGACTCTGACTTAGAGTCTTGTGTACGGCAATGCAGCGTGTGTGCTCTGTTGAGCAACGCGCCCAGAGAGGCATCACTAAGTTTGTGGTCATGGCCCTCCAGACCATGGTCGAGGATCCATGTCGACTATGCAGGCCCGTTTCTCGGTACAATGTTCTTGGTGGTGGTGGATGCTTTTTCAAAATGGATTGAATGTGAAATAATGTCGGGAAGCACCGTCACCACCACCATTGAAAGCCTGAGGGCCATGTTTGCCACCCACGGCCTGCCTGACATGCTGGTCAGTGACAAAGGGCCTTGTTTCACCAGTGCTGAATTTAAAGAATTCATGACCCGCAATGGGATCAAACATGTCACCTCAGCCCCATTTAAACCAGCCTCCAATGGGCAGGCAGAGCGGGCAGCACAAACAATCAAACCGAGCCTTAAATGAGTCACAGAAGGCTCATTCCAAACCCACCTATCCCGAGTACTGTTCAGCTACCGCACAAGACCCCACTCACTCACAGGGGTGCCCCCGGCTGAGCTACTCATGAAAAGGACACTGAAAACCAGACTCTCGCTGGTTCACCCCAACCTGCATGATCACTTCCCTTCCCTCTCCCCATAACCCTCGACTCCCTTATCTCAAAAATCCGTCTAGCTCCACCTGAAATATGTTCAATAACCCAGCCTCTACAGCTCTTTGGAGTAGAGAATTCCAAAGACTCACAACCCTCAGAGAAGAAATTCCTCATTTCCGTTTTAAATGGCTGACCCCTTATTCTGAGACTATGCCCCCTCGTTCTAGATTCCTCCACGAGAGGAAACATCCTCTCTGCATCTACCCGGTGAAGCCCCCTCAGAATCTTATACGCTTCAATAAGATCACCTCTGTCTTCTGAACTCCAATGAGTATAGGCCCAACCTGCTCAACCTTTCTCCATATGACAACCCCTTCATCTCAGGAATCAACCTCGTGAACCTTTTCTGAACTGCCTCCAATGCAAGTATATCCCTCCTTAAATAAGGAGACCAATACTGTATTCCAGGTGTGGTCTCACCATAGCCCTGTATAAGATAACTTCCTATAGTTATCACTTATAGTTGTACGGCTGTCTTGCTCTTTTCGTTTTGTTGCTTTAAACGTCGAATTACGCACACACTCAGTTGTAGTAAAGGCAAGATCAGGTCTTTTATTTCGACATTCATACTAAACAAACTCTCTGCTTGCAAAGGCAACTCTCCAAGCTGTGACACACCTTTTGAGATTCCAGTCTTACGGGTGTGCGTGTGTGACAAAAGCCAGTTCCATCCCTTTATACCTAAAAAACCTTTGTCTAAATGCAAAGAAATAAGAGTTCAATCACGGCTTACTGCTTTCTGAATTACTTTACACAAAACAGATTATTTAACATACAGATGTCATCAAATAGTAACAAGGTACTCAAATATATCATGAATTACTTTTATAGTAACAAGATACACTCAAATACAAACATGTCACGAATTACTATTATTCACATAGTAACAAGGTACTCAAATACCTAACATACAGACAATGTCATGAATTCGCTTAGTAACAAGTTACACCTAAATGCCTAACATAGAGATGATGCCATCAAATAGTAACAAGGTACTCAAATATTTACCAGCTACTCATTTCAATGGCTTAAAGGCACCATATCGTCTAGCAGCCTGTTTTAATCCAATCTTGAATCTTCCATCTTTTAACCCTTTCGATCTCCAGACCATGCTGAAGCAAAGAGTTCAGAAATGCGGGCCTGTGCTCCCACAGCTACAGCAACGTGTATTTATATAGCGCCTTTAACATAGGAAAAACTCCCATGTCTCTTCACAGAAACATAATCTGATAAAAAAAAATTTAAAAGACAGAAATGATGACAAAAATTGAATCATGGCAACAGAAAAGGGAGAAGCAAGCAACCTTTGCCCTCTTTGTTAGATCATGTAGCAAACAGGCTATCCTTTTTACATTAGATAAAGTTCCCTGAAGTGGTCTAGTGGAACAAGTGCCGTGTTTTTTGTAACAGTACACAAACTTATAGGTAGATAGAGATATCAAAACACAAAAGAAACAAGGATAAATCATTACTGCCTTCAGAGCAGGAACAAAATTCATTCACCTAGAACCGGTGGGAATGTTAAACCTGAGGATTACAATTGCTTTCAAGTTGGAACTGAATGTGGGGGTGAATCTGGGTTGACTACTTTAATGAATAAGTAAAGTCCTGATTGTTACAGAAATCTTCTAGAACATAAGAAATAGATGAAGGAGTAGGCCATAGGGTCCTTCGAGCCTGCTCCGTCATTCAATATTATAGCAACTCCACCTTCCCGCACTGTCCCCATATCCATTGATTCCCTTAGTATCCAAAAATCTATCGAACTCCATCTTGAATATACTCAACAATTGAGTATCCACAGCACTCTGGGGCAGAGAATTCCAAAGATTCACAACCCTTTGAGTGAAGACATTTCTCATCTCAGCCCTAAATATTCACAACCCAAGTGTCATATTTGACCCTGAAATTAGCTTCCGGCCACAGATCCACAGCATAACTAAAACTGCCTATTTCCACCTACATAACATTGCCCATCTCTGCCCCTACCTCAGCTCATCCACTGCTGAATCCCCTCATCCATGCCTTTGTTACCTCTAGACCTGACTACTCCAACGCGCTCCTGGCTGGCCTCCCATATTCTACTCTACATAAATTTGAGATCATCCAAAACTCGGCAGCCCGTGTCCTAACTCACACCAAGTCTCGCTCACCCATTCACCCTGTGCTCGCTGACCTACATTGGCTCCTGGTTAAGCAATGCCTCAATTTCAAAATTCTCATCCTTGTTTAAAATCCCTCCATGGCCTCGCCCCTCCCTATCTCTCTAATCTCCCTCAGCCTCACAATCCCCTCGAGATGGCTGCGCTCCTCAAATTCTGCCCTCTTGAGCATCCCTGATTCTAACTGCTCAACCATTGGTGGCCGTGCCTTCAGCTGCCTGGGCCCCAAGCTCTGCAACTCCCTCCCTAACCCTCTCCGCCTCTCTACCTCCCTTTCCTCCTTTAAGACACTCCTTAAAACCTACCTCTTTGACCAAGCTATTGGTCATCTGCCGTAATTTCTTATGTGGCTCAGTGTCAAATTTATTTGTTTTGTCTTATAACACTTCTGTGAAGCGCCTTGGGACGTTTTCCTCCATTAAAAGTGCTATATAAATACAAGTTGTTGTTGTAGTAAATGGTCGACCCCTTATTCTGAGACTCTCCAGCTAGAAACTTCCTCCCAGCATCTACCCTGTCAAGCCCCTTCTGGTTTAGTATGTAGCAAGATAATACCTTTCAAAATAAATATGAGGCCAAGAATAAACTACGTATTTTTCATTATGCTCAAGAATAGTTTAGAATAATTAACATGATGTTTAGATTTTGTGGGAGAGCAAACCACCCAGGATCAGTGTTATTAAATTGAAATGTCATAAATGGATAGGAAATTGGCTTAACTGATCTTTACAACTTGTCATTCAAAGTGAAATACCATCAGTTGATTGAGCTACTGGATAAGACACCTACATGATTATTAATTTAAGAAGTGAAATTCCTTAAGAATTTTTCTTAGTTTTACTTAAGACGTTAAGATGTGGTAATATGAAATCATATAATTAAATCAATGAGAATTCTGACTGAGCTTTTCCAAGTCGACTAGGCTAAATCTAGGAAGGCACCACTATGTCGGATCCCTTTACTGAAGGTAAGAGCAATCATCTTGCCTTGCGTGGGACAAAAATATGTAGCATTAAAAGTTATAGCAAGAGAAGACAAAAATCTTAAGGAAGAATGTGGATTAGAGAAAAACTTTCACAAATACCTTCAGATTCAACACTGAATAGAAAGCATTAGAGTAAAACATGCTATTCAGGAGGTTTTTCTATTGGAAAATACACAAACTATGTGTCCAGTCTATGGCTGTCTTAAATACTTCAACAAAATACAGCTACAGCAAACCAAAACACATCAGATCACAACTGGAGGTGAAAAAAGAAAGCAATTAAACCTAATTCTGCAGTGCATGAGATTGACACATTCAACTCAGTCAGTGTAAAGAGCACATTTTATAGATCCTAGACTGTGGGAGGATCGGTAACCAGATGACACAGATTTAACATAATTGGCAAAAGAACCAAAGGGGAAATGAGCAGAATGTTTTTTTTCTATGAACAGAGCAGGTTGTTATGATCAAGTGAAACATGGGCAAGGAAATCCCCTACTACTTACCACCCGTCCTCACTAATGCTCAGTTTAGATTCTGCCAGGACCACTCGGCTGCAGACCTCATTCCAGCCTTGGTCCAAACAGGGACAAAAGAAATAAATTTCATGACTTTACCATTGCGAAATATCCTGTCATGTATCTTACATTATTATATATAACTGTATCCTAACATGCTATACATGACTGTAATAAGATATGACCTGTAACCACCAGCATACCTTACCACCAGGGGTGCACTTGCAAGAGACAGGTATATAAGGACAGGTCTCAGGCAAGTGCAGCATTCCAGAGCTGTGAAATAAAGGTGCAGGTCCAGAGTGACCTTGACTTCACTACATGCCTCGTGTGAATCTGTACTGAGTGGACAGGACTTTACAATGGCGACGAGTTATGGGATTACAGAATCCACAGAATGGCGAACAACGGATCAGATGAAAAGTACAATGTGGGAGACAATTGGGAGGACTTTATAGAAAGGCTCCAGAAAAGCTTTGTAACCAAAGACTGGTTAGGCGATGATAAAGCAGACAAGAGAAGAGCCCATCTCTTGACCAGCTGTGGCTCGAAAACATACGCTTTAATGAAGGATCTGTTAGCACCCGAGAAACCAGCAAGCAAGTCGTTTGAAGAATTGAGCGCACTGGTAAGAGACCACCTGAAGCCAGCGAGCAGCCTACACATGGCCAGACACAGGTTCTACAACTACAGACGCTGTGTGGGCCAGAGCATACCCGACTTCGTGGCGGAACTTCGGAGGTTGGCTAGTTTATGTGAGTTCTTCGATGAACTGAGGAGAGAAATGCTGAGAGACTTTTTCATTGAAGGAATAGGCCACGCAGGCATATTCCGAAAGCTCATAGAGACCAAGAACCTGACCTTAGAGGCAGCAGCACTGGTTGCACAGACATTCTTGGTCGGGGAAGAAGAAACGAGGTTGATTTACAATGCAGGTACGACAACTGATGAAATATCGGAACAAGAAGTTCACAGCACTAAACAAGCTGCTACCCCCACACACAGACAAAACCGGGAGAACAGGCTCTCGACAGCAGGCAGAAGCCATCAAGGGCCACAGGAACGGCCGTTCACACCTCATCAACCCACAATGCGAGCAATCAACTACAAACTGAGAGAAGCTCAAGAGAGATCAGCCAGACGCAGCTCATTCTTTGGGTTCACTTTGAACAATGGAACAGGTCTGTGCTGGAGGTGTGGGGGTGGGCACTTGTCAAGGGGATGTCGATTTCAGCAGGCTGTATGCAGAAATTGTGCATATACAGGGCATTTGGCCCGCATGTGCAAATAAATGGCAGCTCGGCTGGTATACGAATCGGATGGGTCGGAAAGCGGATCAGAAGATGGTGGGGACAGTACCCGGGACACCGATGTACAGCGGGTCAACACGATCAATGGCCGCTGCTCCTACAACAGGACGCCTCGTATAATGATGAGGGTCCTACTTAACGGGATATCTGTCAACATGGAGCTGGATACGGGAGCAAGTCAATCTCTTATGGGCGCTCAACAATTTGAACAACTGTGGCCGCATAAAAGAGACAGACCAAAACTCACAAGGATCGACACCAAACTAAGGACCTATACCAAAGAAATCGTACCAGTCCTCAGCAGCACCATGCTCTTTGTCACACACAAAGGGACAGTGAACCGACTTCCCCTGTGGACTGTCCCCGGAGAACCCCCTGCACTGCTGGGGAGAAGCTGGCTGGCAAAACTAAACTGGAAATGGGATGATGTCCATGCCATGTCATTAGAGGAACGGACCTCCTGTTCAACAGTTATAAAGTGATTTGAACATCTCTTTCAGCCAGGTGTGGGCACTTTCAAAGGGGCCAAAGTCAAAATCTACATCACACAGGATGCTAGACCGGTCCATCACAAGGCCAGAGCTGTATCCTATGTGATGAGGGAAAAGATTGAACACGAACTAGACAGGCTTCTGCGGGAAGGCAATATATCACCTGTGGAATTTAGCGACTGGGCAAGTCCCATCGTCCCAGTCATGAAGCCTGATGGATCCATACGAATCTGTGAGGACTACAAATCTACCATAAACAGAGTCTCCCTACAGGACCAGTACCCGCTGCCCAGAGCGGAGGACTTATTTGCCACATTGGTTGGAGGTAAACTTCTCTCAAAATTAGACCTCACATCTGCGTATATGACGCAAGAATTGACCGAGGAATCCAAGCTACTCACCACCATCAACACACATCGAGGCCTTTTCATGTATAATCGATGTCCATTCGGCATCAGGTCGGCAGCTGCCATATTCCAGCGCAACATGGAGAGTCTGCTCAAGTCCATCCCGGGGACGGTTGTATTTCAAGACGACATACTTATCACGGGCAGGGACACCGACTCCCATCTCCGTAATTTGGAGGAAGTACTAAAGCGGTTGGATCGGTAGGCCTACAAGTCAAGAAATCCAAGTGCCTGTTTCTCGCACCCGAGGTTGAATTTTTGGGCAGAAGGATTGCCGCTGATGGAATCCGTCCAACAGAGTCCAAAACAGAAGCAATTCGCCTGGCACCCAGGCCCCGGAATGTCTCAGAACTGCGCGCCTTTCTTGGGCTACTCAATTACTTTGGGAACTTTATGCAGAACTTAAGCACGCTGCTGGAGTCTCTCCATGTGCTACTCAGGAAGAGGTGCGATTGGTTTTGGGGGGATGCCCAAGAACGTGCCTTCAACAAGGCACGCAATCTTCTGTGTTCCAACAGTGTTTTGACTTTCTTTGACCCAGGTAAAAAGCTAGTTCTCACATGCGATGCGTTAGCGTATGGGGTCAGGTGCGTTTTGCAACATGTCAATAGTGCGGGCAAATTACAACCCATAGCTTATGCCTCCAGGTCACTTTCGCGGGCAGAGCGCGGGTATGGAATGGTTGAGAAGGAGGCGCTCGCATGCGTGTACGGTGTCAAAAAGATGCACCAATACCTTTTCGGGGCCAAGTTCACGTTAGAAACCGACCACAAGCCCCTCACGTCCCTCCTATCCGAGAGCAAAGCAATAAATGCCAACGCCTCGGCGTGAATTCAACGGTGGGCACTCATGCTGGCGTCCTACGACTATACCATAAGACACAGACCAGGCACAGACAACTGTGCCGACGTGCTCAGCAGGCTACCCCTGGCGACCACGGAAGGGTCTGACGAACAGGACTGTGAGATAGTCATGGAAATCAATGCCTTTGAGTCCACAGGTTCGCCCATGACGGCTTGCCAAATCAGAGCCTGGACGGCCAGTGACCCCACGTTATCCTTAGTAAAAAGATGTGTCCTAACCTGTGACTGGGCAGAGGTTTGCGATGCCTGCCCCGAGGAATTAAAACCCTTTCACAGGCACATGCATGAGCTATCACTATAAGCAGACTGCCTGATGTGGGGCAGCCGAGTAGTCATGCCTCTGTGAGGCAGAGAGGCATTTGTCCAGGAGCTCCACCGCGAGCACCTGGGGATCGTTCTCATGAAGGCCATAGCCAGATCCCACGTCTGGTAGCCTGGTATTGACGCGGACTTGGAGCTCTGCGTCCAAAGGTGCACCATTTGTGCCCAACTCAGCAATGCTCCCAGGGAGGCTCCACTGAGCCCCTGGCCCTGGCCTACCAAACCGTGGTCGCGGGTGCATGTATACTATGCGGGCCCATTCATGGGCAAAAATGTTCCTTGTAGTTGTAGATGCATTTTCAAAGTGGATCGAATGCACCATTTTAAACTCGAGCTCAACCTCCACCACTGTGGAGAGCCTCGCAACCATGTTTGCAATGCACGGAATCCCTGACATATTGGTCAGTGACAATGGTCCAAGCTTCACCAGCGCAGAATTCCAAGACTTTATAATTGACCACGGCATAAATCACGTCAAGACGGCACCGTTCAAGCCAGCCTCAACGGCCAAGCGGAGAGAGCAGTGCAAATCATTAAACAAGGCATGCTTAAAATCCAAGGTCCCACGCTGCAGGGTCGCCTGTCGCGACTGCTGCTGCCATACAGATCTCGTCCGCACTCACTGACTGGGATCCCCCCCGCGCAACTGTTGTTGAAAAGGACTTTAAAAACAAGGCTCTCATTAATCCTCCCAGACATGCACGAAATCGTTGGGGCAAAGCGCCGTAAGCTGACTGAGTACCAAGACAGAAATTCGAGGCGGAGATGGAATGAGATAGGGGACAAAGTGTTTGTACTAAACTATGGCAGGGGTCCCAAATGGCTTGCAGGGACAGTAATGGGCAAGGAAGGAAACAGGTAGTACAAATGGACAATGGCAAAACCTGCCGGAGGCATGTGGACCAAGTCAAAAGCAGATTTACCAACAACACTGCGGAACCAGAGGCAGACTACAATGTGGAACTCACACCACACCTGGTAGACAGACAGAGGGAACAACCTGAGGAAAGGGCAATCCAAACAGACAGCCCAGGCGAGTCAACATCAATCACACCAATCGAAACAGACAGCCCAGGCAAGATACCAGCAACAACACCCAAAGAAAAACAGACACCAAGGCAAACAACTGAACCACAACTCAGACGCTCCATGCGAGAGCGTAGACCACCTGAGAGACTGAACCTATAAAGACAATAAGACCTTGGGGGAGGGTGATGTCATGTATCTTACATTATTATATATAACTGTATCCTAACATGCTATACATGACTGTAATAAGATATGACCTGTCACCATCAGCATACCTTACCACCAGGGGTGCACTTGCAAGAGACAGGTATATAAGGACAGGTCTCAGGCAAGTGCAGCATTCCAGAGCTATGAAATAAAGGTGCAGGTCCAGAGTGACCTTGACTTCACTATATGCCTCGTGTGAATCTGTACTGAGGGGACAGGACTTTACATATACCACTATAAACATTCTGGGAGGTGGGGGAGGGGCTGCTCACTGTTGACCAGAAACTCAACTGGACCAGCATAGACAGCTAGCTTGCTCAGAAATCATACTGCATCAGAATACTGTTATCTGACTTTGCTGCCTTGTTAAAATCTCCTCCATTTGTTCCATGGCTGTTTACACAAAAAAATAACCCATCCATTAGCCTCTTAATGATGTTATTTTGACTGGCTTATTACACTTGTAGCTCCAAGTCAATTAAACATTTGTTACCTGCCAGTGTGTGTGAGCCCCTTTCCCTCAATTTTCATGAAGACTTTGCTCTCCTAGAATGTCAATATTAACATTTTGGGTTTTCCCAGATTTCAAGAAAGCTATTTCCTACAGGGTTTTCTCTTTCTAAATGTTGGCATACAAATCATTGTCCAAACATTGTGACACAGGTTGCAAGGGTAATGTGTCCAGGGAATACATGCTGTCTGCAAAACTTTTAACGTATTATTACAAAGCGTTTTACAGCCAATGAAGGAATTTTGGCGTATAGTCATTGTTGTAATGTCTGAAATGCGGCAGCCAATTTGTGCACAGCAAGCTCCCACAAACAGCAATGTGATAATAACCAAGTAACCTGTTTTTGTTATGTTGATTGAGGGATAAATGTTGGCCAGGACACCGGGGATAACTCCCCTACTCTTCTTTGAAATAATGCCATGGATCTTTTACATCCACCTGAGAGAGCAGATAGGGCCTTGGTTTAATGTGTTATCCGAAAGACGGCACCTCCGACAGTGCAGCCCTCCGTCAGCACTACACTGGAGTGTCAGCCTAAGTTTATGTGCTTAAGCCCCTGGAGTGGGACTTGAACCCACAAACTTCTGACTCAGAGGAGAGGAGGTCAACCAGCAATTTGAGAAATGTCAAGAGAGTTGGAAGCATGGCAGAGCTATGGGGCGAACAGCAAGGTGGAAGAGTGTACAAAGAGAGATAGCGCAGTTATCTCTCTTCGAAGGGCATTCAGCTGCAGCTATGTGGATCACGGGATATTTTCGCTGTCTGGTTTGCAAGCTTCCAAATAACTTGTTTTACACTTTTGTTGCCTTATCTCTGCTTTAAATAGGCCTCAAGAGGCATGAGTGAGTTATGTGGTGGGCTGCCTAATTTGTAATGTGATCGAGAGGACAGCCCATCAAATAGAAATGAGGCACGGGAGCTCAAAGAGTCTGGGCCTTACGCCGACGTCATGAGAACTTCCCATCCATCCCACCCTAGTGTTCAAATCCTGGACAATATGTGTAACAACAGCACCAAATGGTGCAAAGGCTGCGAATACAGTGCAACAGGCAAATGTTGACATTGACTTCTTACATTGTCAAATGTTGACATAGGATTATCTCATTATAATTGGTAACATAAAAAGCATGCGCCTACATCGTGACACAGGAAGTAAGACTAATGTGGACAGGCAATGCGTGCCAGGCACAAGCTTTTTAATACACAAGTACAGATGCTTCCCAAATTTTATTTTGCTGAGGCCCACCTTAGGAAATCCATGTTCTAAGAAACAGTATTATTTCATAGAATATATGTTCCCAAACTTTTTTTGCTGACTCTCCCTGTCTTGCTTTCTCTCTCCCACTCTTCTCTCTTATTGTCTTGGTAGACCAGGCTAAAAAAGTGCATTCCTACATAGTGGCTTGTATCTTATGTGGATCTAATAATTGACAAAAGATATAGTAAAATAAATGTAATTACTCAGCACCATCATACAATTGTGGTTGGAAGACTCGCGAAATGGAATAATATAGACCATAAGCAGTATTCATTCTCTTATTTTTAAAACGAAAGGAAGTTAAAAACTTGTGAACACAGTTTTCTCCTAAATGCAGCATCATATGTCAAGGTACAGCCTCAGTGGCATTGGCAGCCCTCTAGTATCTCACTCAAGCATCCATTAATCATATGCTTGCCTAGACCAGTACATTTTATCTAGAGGCTCCACCACATTTTTTTTTAAACCTAGAAGACCACTTAAACACAGGGAACATCGCAGATGATCCAATCTTTCCCCCATTTATGTCTACATTGTCAAATATTACGATGGGAATCACGGCATAATATCTTGAGGCATGGACCATGGCCCATTTTCTCTTCCTTGCTCTGGAGCACAGAGACCAAGTGCAACCTCCCCATCTTCATCTGAAAGAAAACCATTCAAGAAAACTAATTATTAAACTGATGGTATAACAATGAGCATTACCTAAAACGGTGCTAAGGAGGATTTGAACGTGGGGTTGATTTGAAGCGCGTTAGAAATATAGAAACATAAAAAATAGGTGCAGGAGTAGGCCAACAAAAGGGAGGGAGAACAGCCAGTTGTCGTGGTGCACATTGGTACCAACGACATAGGTAAAAAAAAAAAGGGATGAGGTCCTAGGAAACGAATTTAAGGAGCTAGGAGCTAAATTAAAAAGTAGGACCTCAAAAGTAGTAATCTCGGGATTGCTACCAGTGTCACGTGCTAGTCAGAGTAGGAGTCGCAGGATAGCGCAGATGAATACGTGGCTTGAGCAGTGGTGCAGCAGGGAGGGATTCAAATTCCTGGGGCATTGGAACCGGTTCTGGGGGAGGTGGGACCAGTACAAACCGGACGGTCTGCACCTGGGCAGGACCGGAACCAATGTCCTAAGGGGAGTGTTTGCTAGTGCTGTTGGGGAGGAGTTAAACTAATATGGCAGGGGGATGGGAACCAATGCAGGGAGACAGAGGAAAACAAAAAGGAGACAAAAGCAAAAGACAGAAAGGAGATGAGGAAAAGTGGAGGGCAGAGAAACCCAAGGCAAAGAATAAAAAGGGCCACTGTACAGCAAAATTCTAAAAGGACAAAGGGTGTTAAAAAAATAAGCCTGAAGGCTTTGTGTCTTAATGCAAGGAGTATCCGTAATAAGGTGGATGAATTAACTGTGCAAATAGATGTTAACAAATATGATGCGATTGGGATTACAGAGACGTGGCTCCAGGATGATCAGGGCTGGGAACTCAACATCCAGGGGTATTCAACATTCAGGAAGGATAGAATAAAAGGAAAAGGAGGTGGGGTAGCATTGCTGGTTAAGGAAGAGATTAATGCAATAGTTAAGAAGGACATTAGCTTGGATGATGTGGAATCTATATGGGTAGAGCTGCAGAACACCAAAGGGCAAAAAACGTTAGTGGGAATTGTGTACAGACCTCCAAACAGTAGTAGTGATGTTGGGGAGGGCATCAAACAGGAAATTAGGGGTGCATGCAATAAAGGTGCAGCAGTTATAATGGGTGACTTTAATATGCACATAGATTGGGCTAACCAAACTGGAAGCAATACGGTGGAGGAGGATTTCCTGGAGTGCATAAGGGATGGTTTTCTAGACCAATAGGTCGAGGAACCAACTAGGGGGGGGAGGCCATCTTAGACTGGGTGTTGTGTAATGAGAGAGGATTAATTAGCAATCTCGTTGTGCGAGGCCCCTTGGGGAAGAGTGGCCATAATATGGTGGAATTCTGCATTAGGATGGAGAATGAAAAAGTTAATTCAGAGACCATGGTCCAGAACTTAAAGAAGGGTAACTTTGAAGGTATGAGGCGTGAAGTGGCTAGGATAGATTGGCGATTGATACTTAAGGGGTTGACTGTGGATGGGCAGTGGCAGACATTTAGAGACCGCATGGATGAACTACAATAATTGTACATTCCTGTCTGGCGTAAAAATAAAAAAGGGAAGGTGGCTCAACCGTGGCTCTCAAGGGAAATCAGGGATAGTATTAAAGCCAAGGAAGTGGCATACAAATTGGCTAGAAATAGCAGCGAACCCAGGGACTGGAAGAAATTTAGAACTCAGCAGAGGATGACAAAGGGTTTGATTAGGGCAGGGAAAATGGAGTACGAGAAGAAACATGCAGGGAACATTAAGACGGATTGCAAAAGTTTCGATAGTTTTGTAAAGAGAAAAAGATTAGTAAAGACAAACGTAGGTCCCCTGCAGTCAGAATCAGGGGAAGTCATAACAGGGAACAAAGAAATGGCGAACCAATTGAACAAGTACTTTGGTTCGGTATTCACTGAGGAGGACACAAACAACCTTCCGGATATAAAAGGGGTCAGAGGGTCTAGTAAGGAGGAGGAACTGAGGGAAATCTTTATTAGTCAGGAAATTGTGTTGGGAAAATTGATGGGATTGAAGGCCGATAAATCCCCAGGGCCTGATGGACTGCATCCCAGAGTACTTAAGGAGTTGGCCTTGGAAATAGCGGATGCATTGACAGTCATTTTCCAACATTCCATTGACTCTGGATCAGTTCCTATCGAGTGGAGGGTAGCCAATGTAACCCCACTTTTTAAAAAAAGGAAGAAAGAGAGAAAACAGGGAATTATAGACCGGTCAGCCTGACATCGGTAGTGGGTAAAATGATGGAATCAATTATTAAGGATGTCATAGCAGCGCATTTGGAAAGAGGTGACATGATAGGTCCAAGTCAGCATGGATTTGTGAAAGGGAAATCATGCTTGACAAATCTTCTGGAATTTTTTGAGGATGTTTCCAGTAGAGTGGACAAGGGAGAATCAGTTGATGTGGTATATTTGGACTTTCAGAAGGCTTTCGACAAGGTCCCACACAAGAGATTAATGTGCAAAGTTAAAGCACATGGGATTGGGGGTAGTGTGCTGACATGGATTGAGAACTGGTTGTCAGACAGGAAGCAAAGAGTAGGAGTAAATGGGGACTTTTCAGAATGGCAGGCAGTGACTAGTGGGGTACCGCAAGGTTCTGTGCTGGGGCCCCAGCTGTTTACATTGTACATTAATGATTTAGACGAGGGGATTAAATGTAGTATCTCCAAATTTGCGGATGACACTAAGTTGGGTGGCAGTGTGAGCTGCGAGGAGGATGCTATGAGGCTGCAGAGCGACTTGGATAGGTTAGGTGAGTGGGCAAATGCATGGCAGATGAAGTATAATGTGGATAAATGTGAGGTTATCCACTTTGGTGGTAAAAACAGAGAGACAGACTATTATCTGAATGGTGACAGATTAGGAAAAGGGGAGGTGCAACGAGACCTGGGTGTCATGGTACATCAGTCATTGAAGGTTGGCATGCAGGTGCAGCAGGCGGTTAAGAAAGCAAATGGCATGTTGGCCTTCATAGCAAGGGGATTTGAGTACAGGGGCAGGGAGGTGTTGCTACAGTTGTACAGGGCATTGGTGAGGCCACACCTGGAGTATTGTGTACAGTTTTGGTCTCCTAACCTGAGGAAGGACATTCTTGCTATTGAGGGAGTGCAGCGAAGGTTCACTAGACTGATTCCCAGGATGGCGGGACTGACCTATCAAGAAAGACTGGATCAACTGGGCTTGTATTCACTGGAGTTCAGAAGAATGAGAGGGGACCTCATAGAAACATATAAAATTCTGACGGGGTTAGACAGGTTAGATGCAGGAAGAATGTTCCCAATGTTGGGGAAGTCCAGAACCAGGGGTCACAGTCTAAGGATAAGGGGTAAGCCATTTAGGACCGAGATGCGGAGGAACTTCTTCACCCAGAGAGTGGTGAACCTGTGGAATTCTCTACCACAGAAAGTTGTTGAGGCCAATTCACTAAATATATTCAAAAAGGAGTTAGATGAGGTCTTTACTGCTAGGGGGATCAAGGGGTATGGCGAGAAAGCAGGAATGGGGTACTGAAGTTGAATGTTCAGCCATGAACTCATTGAATGGCGGTGCAGGCTAGAAGGGCCGAATGGCCTACTCCTGCACCTATTTTCTATGTTTCTATGTTTCTATGACCTCATAGAAACGTTTAAAATTCTGACGGGTTTAGACAGGTTAGATGCAGGAAGAATGTTCCCAATGTTGGGGAAGTCCAGAACCAGGGGTCACAGTCTAAGGATAAGGGGTAAGCCATTTAGGACCGAGATGAGGAGAAACTTCTTCACCCAGAGAGTGGTGAACCTGTGGAATTCTCTACCACAGAAAGTTGTTGAGGCCAATTCACTAAATATATTCAAAAAGGAGTTAGATGAAGTCCTTATTACTCGGGGGATCAAGGGGTATGGCGAGAAAGCAGGAATGGGGTACTGAAGTTGCATATTCAGCCATGAACTCATTGAATGGTGGTGCAGGCTAGAAGGGCCGAATGGCCTACTCCTGCACCTATTTTCTATGTTTCTATGTTTCTATTCGGCCCTTTGAGCCTGCACCACCATTCAGTGAGATCATGGCTGATCAGTCACCTCAGTACCCCTTTCCTGCTTTCTCTCTATACTCCTTGATCCCTTTAGCCGTAAGGGCCATATCCAACTCCCTCTTGAAAATATCTAATGAACTGGCATCAACAACTCTCTGCGGAAGAGAATTCCAGAGGTTAACAATTCTCTGAGTGAAGAAGTTTTTCCTCATCTCGGTCCTAAATGGCTTACCCCTTATTCTAAGACTATGTCCCCTGGTTCTGGAGTTCCCCAACATCGGGAACATTCTTCCTGCATCTAACCTGTCCAGTCCCGTCAGAATTTTATATGTTTCTATGAGATCCCCTCTCATTCTTCTAAACTCCAGTGAATACAGACCCGGTCGATCCAGTCTCTGCTCATATGTCAGTTCTGCCATCCCGGGAATCTGTCTGGTGAACCTTCGCTGCACTCCCTCAATAGCAAGAACGTTCTTCCTCAGATTAGGAGACCAAAACTGAACACAATATTCCAGGTGAGGCCTCACCAAGGCCCTGTACAACTGCAGCAAGACCTCCCTGTTCCTATACTCAAATCCCCTAGCTATGAAGGCCAACATGCCATTTGCCTTCTTCACCGCCTGCTGTACCTGCATGCCAACCTTCAATGACTGATATACCATGACACCCAGGTCTCGTTGCATCTCCCCTTTTCCTAATCTGCCGCCATTCAGATAATATTCTGGCTTCATATTTTTGCCACCAAAGTGGTAAACCTCACATTTATCCACATTTTACTGCATCTGCCATGCATTTGCCCACTCACCTAACCTGTCCAAGTCACCCTGCAGCCTCTTAGCATCCTCCTCATAGCTCACACCACCACCCAGCTTAGTGTCATCTGCAAACTTGGAGATATTACTCTCAATTCCTTCATCTAAATCATTGATGTATATTGTAAATAGCTGGGGTCCCAGCACTGAGCCCTGCGGCACCCCACGAGTCACTGCCTGTCATTCTGAAATGGACCCGTTTATCCCGACTCTCTGCTTCCTGTCTGCCAACCAGTTCTCTATCCATGTCAGTACATTACCCCCAATACCATGTGCTTTAATTTTGCATACCAATCTCCTGTGTGGGACCTTGTCAAAAGCCTTTTGAAAGTCCAAATACACCACATCCACTGGTTCTCCCTTGTCCACTCTACTAGCTACAGCCTCAAAAAATTCTAGAAGATTCCATTCTATTAATAGCTAGAAGTAACTCTATTAATGGTTGCTTAGAATTTAATTTGGATTTTCTAGTGTCTCCATTGCCCTCACCCCAAACAATAGTAAAAGTACGCTTTTGTAAAATCTTCAGTTCTTAACAGAAACAGGTACTGGCATGTTCTTTATCAGAATTGCTGACGCTACATTCTGGAGGAATAAACACTGCTAGATAAATTGAGCAGACACATTAGTTCTGAACTTTCATCATGGTACTTTATTGTTGGTTCTGTGCTGTTGGTTTTGGAAAGATTTCAGTCAAGTGCAAAGATTATAAATACTAGATCTGCCAACTCTCACTTGTTTCTTGACATGTTTTCACCATTTTAAATGATACATTAAGTCAAATACATGCCATTTGCTTTGATATACTACTGTGTGTTATAACTTACTGTTTACGTATGAAAGTGACTAAAGTGCAGCAATTCAACTAAAAATTCTACTTACAATATATAAACAATGATTTTTGACTGGAACAGCTCCAATTAATAAAACGTTATTTATAGGGTGAGGGTAAGGAATGCATGCGAGTAATCTCTGATTGGTGCTCTGTTGAAAGCTTTGCAAGTCTAGTAATATTTAGCAACTATATAAACATTATAAATACATTTTTTTATAAATAACATTTTTAACTATTTAATTAAGAAAATGTGTTAAGCTTTATACCATTTAATAAACATGTGATGTTTAAAACTATGTTTGTGATTCCATAACTAATCTATAAAAAGGTGTTTAAAAAAATACTTTGTCCAGAGAAGATAACTTTAAAAAAAGCAGCAGATAACTTATTGCAGAATCCTGCATGTTTAACATGGACAAATTTGAGCTAAAATAAGGATTATCCAAGCTTTTACAACAGTCAGCCAGATCTATATGAGAAATTGCAAATGGCCACATATAGACGATGGACTGAATTGGCCTCCTCCATGCTGTAAATTTCTATGATTCTATGATAGGTGTATGGTAGTGCAGTGGCTGTTACTGAATTAAAACAGTAGCCTAGACTAATGAACCAGCAAATGTGAGTTCAAATCCCAACATAGCAGTTTGAGAATTTGAATACAGTTTAAAAAAAAAAAGTAAATATAAACTGGTATAGAAACATAGAAAATAGGTACAGGAGTAGGCCATTCGGCCCTTCTAGCCTGCACCGCCATTCAATGAGTTCATGGCTGAACATGCAACTTCAGTACCCCCTTCCTGCTTTCTCGCCATACCCCTTGATCCCCCTAGTAGTAAGGACCTCATCTAACTCCCTTTTGAATATATTTAGTATCATAAAAAGTGACCATTACCATTGTTCTAAAGAAAACAACTGGTTCACTAATGTCTTTTAATACGTCCTTACTATACAGTATAAATGCACACGAGGCCCATGCTTGAGAGAAGGTCAGTCTGTGACCGGTCCTTTATTTCATAGCACTCAAGTGCAGCAAGTGGGTGGAGCTTCCCCTTTTATATCTGAAGGTCTAGGTTAGGAGTGTCTCCCACAAGATCACCACCTAGTGGTCAGTGTTCTCAGTGTACAACTGAGGTCGGATTATACATGGGTTACAATGCTGGTTGAATACATGACATCACCTCCCCCGCCAAAGTCTTATTGGGATCACAAGTTGAGTCTCTCTGGTGGTTTACGCTCCCTTGTAGAACGCCTGAGTTGGGGCTCCGGTTGTTGGGCGCTGGCCTGAGTGTCTGCTGTTTGCGGTGCCTCAGGCCTGTCCGGACTGCCCACAGTGACTGGGCTCTCCTCCCTTTGGTTCCTGTGTTCAGTCACCTGTGGTGGAGTGAACTCTACATCGTGTTCTTCCTCTGCTTCTTCTATGGGGTTGCTGAACCTCCTTTTTGTTTGATCCACATGTTTGCGGCAGATTTGTCCATTGGTAAGTTTAACTACCAGAATCCTATTTCCCTCTTTGGCAACCACAGTGCCTGCGAGCCATTTGGGCCCTGCAGCGTAGTTGAGGACAAAAACAGGGTCATTTACATCAATACATCGCGCCCTCGCATTCCTGTCATGGTAGTGATATTGTGACTGGCGCCTGCTCTCGACAATTTCTTTCATGGTGGGGTGTATAAGGGATAACTGGGTTTTGAAGGACTTTTCATTAGCAGCTCTGCGGGTGGAACCCCTGTGAGCGAGTGTGGTCGGGATCTGTAGGCCAACAGGAGGCGTGATAAGCGTCTTTGTAGGGAACCCCCTTGGGTTCTGAGCATCCCCTATTTGATTATCTGCACTGCTCGTTCTGCCTGGCCGGCTTGAACGGTGCCATTCTAACATGGTTAATTCCATTGCCTGCCATGAAGTCCTGGAATTCAGTGCTTGTGAAGCACGGGCCATTGTCGCTGACCAAGATGTCCGGTCGACCGTGGACGGCGAACATTGCCAGTAGGCTTTCTACCGTGCCAGAGGATGTGCTTGAATTTTAAATGTCACACTCGATCCATTTGGAGTAGGCGTCTACTACAACCAAAAACATTTTTCCCATGAAAGGACCTGCGTAGTCCACATGGATGCGTGACCAAGGCTTGGCGGGCCATGGCAAGGGGCGAAGGGGGGATTCCCTGGGCGCATTGCCCAGCTGGGCACACGTGTTGCACCTGCGAACACAAAGTTCCAGATCTGCGTCTATCCCTGGCCACCAAACGTGTGACCTGGCAATTGCCTTCATCGTGAATGCCCGGGTGCCCATTGTGGAGTTCTCTGATGAACACCTCTCTGCCCATCTGGGGCATGACTACGCGGTTTCCCCACAGTAGGCAATCGGCCTGAATCGAGAGTTCATCCTTGCGCCTGTGAAATGGTTTAAATTTCTCAGGGCATGCCCTGTAGATGGCTGCCCAGTCTCCATTCAGGACACATTTCTTGACTACAGACAATAACGGGTCTCTATTTGTCCAGACTTTAATCTGACGGGCTGTCACGGGTGAGCCTTCGCTTCCGAAAGCTTCAACAGCCATGACCATCTCAGCAGCATGCTCGGTAGCCCCCTCAGTGGTGGCTAGTGGGAGCCTGCTGAGTGCATCGGTACAGTTTTCGATGCCCGGTCTGTGCCGAATTGTGTAGTCATAGGCGGCTAACGTGAGTGTCCACCCCTGTATGCGGGCCATTGCATTTGCATTTATGGCCTTGTTGTCGGCCAAAAGGGACGTTAGGGGTTTGTGATCTGTCTCCAGCTCAAATTTCCTGCCAAACAGGTACTGGTGCATTTTCTTTACCGCATATACACATGCGAGCGCCTCCTTTTCTACCATCCCCTAGCTCCTTTCTGCCTGGGACAGACTTCTGGAGGCATAAGCTACCGGCTGTAACTGACCCTTGGCATTGACATGCTGCAACACACGCCCGACACCATAGGACGACGCATCGCACGTTAACACAAGTTTCTTACATGGGTCATATAGCATTAACAGATTGTTGGAACATAACAATTTGCGTGCTCTATTAAAAGCCCTTTCCTGGCTGTCCCCCCCAGACCCATTCGTGACCTTTGCGTAGGAGCACATGTAGCGGCTCTAGTAGCGTGCTCAATTTGGGAAGAAAGTTACCAAAATAGTTCAGGAGCCCCAGGAATGAACGCAGCTCCGTCGTGTTACGGGGTCTGGGTGCTCTCTGGATCGCTTCCGTCTTGGACGCAGTAGGGCTGATCCCTTCTGCTGTTACCTTCATCCCCAGGAATTCTACCTCTGGAGCTAGAAAGACGCACTTCGCCTTTTTCAGTCGCAGCCCTACCCGGTCCAGTCTGCGTAGCACCTCCTCCAGGTTGTGGAGGTGTTCTTCAGTATCGTAACCCGTAATGAGGATGTCGTCCTGAAAAACCACCGTCCCAGGAATCGACTTGAGGAGGCTTTCCATATTTCGTTGGAAGATCGCGGCGGCCGAGCGAACCCCGAACGGACATTTGTTGTACTCAAACAACCACTTGTGTGTCGTGATGGTGGTCAGCTTCTTCGACTCACTTGCCAGCTCCTGGGTCATGTAAGCTGAGGTCAAGTCCAAACTTTTTGAAAAAAGTTTGCCACCGGATAGCGTCGCAAAGAGGTCCTCCGCTTTCGGTAGCGGGTACTGGTCTTGGAGTGACACCCGATTGATGGTGGCCTTGTAATCGCCACATATCCTGACCGACCCATCCGCCTTGAGCACCGGCACAATCGGGCTCGCCCAGTCACTGAATTCGACTGGCGAGATGATGCCTTCCCTCAGCAGGCGGTCCAATTCGCCTTCTATCTTTTCCCGCATCACGTACGGCACCGCTCTGGCCTTGTGGTGTACTGGCCTGGCGTCCGGCTTTATATGAATCACTACCTTGGTCCCCATGAAAGTGCCAATGCCGGGTTGAAATAATGAGTCAAATTTGTCCAGGATCTGTGAGCATGATACTCACTCCACAGAGGAAATTGCATTGACATCGCTCCATTTCCAATTCATGCGGGACCGTCCCCTGGGACAATCCAGAGTGGCAGTCTGTTCTCCGAATCTTTGTGGGTCACGACTACCGTGGCGCTGCCTAGCACCGGAATGATCTGCTTTGTGCAAGTCCGTAGCTGTGCGTCAATCGGCGATAATTTTGGCCTCCTGGCCTTGGACGCCCACAACTTTTCGAACTGTTTGATACCCATCAGGGATTGGCTGGCCCCCATGTCTAGCTCCATTGATACTGGGATGCCATTGAGGAACACTTTCATCATTATCGGTGGCGTCCTGGTATATGAACTGTATACGTGCTCCACATGAACTCGCTGAACTTCAGCTTCCAGCGATTTTCCCTAGTGTTCATTTCTGCAATTTCTGCATGTATTTTGCTCACCTCTGCAAACTCCGTCTGAATGTATGCCTCCATGCCTCCAGCATGAGCTGCGGTTTGAAACAAAAGGTCCCTTGCCAGTCGATCGTCCCTGACTGCCCCTGTTATTGCTAGTGGCCATGCTCACGTGGTTTAAATCCCAGTTTCTTGTCGCCATTAATACGTCCTTACTATACAGTATAAATGCACACGAGGCCCATGCTTGAGAGAAGGTCAGTCTGTGACCTGTCCTTTATTTCATAGCACTCAAGTGCAGCAAGTGGGTGGAGCTTCCCCTTTTATATCTGAAGGTCTAGGTTAGGAGTGTCTCCCACAAGTTCACCACCTAGTGGTCAGTGTTCTCAGTGTACAACTTAGGTCGGATTATACATGGGTTACAATGCTGGTTGAATACATGACATCTTTTTTCTTCCTTCCTTTAAAGACAAAAACCTGCCATCCACTCTGACCTATGTGGGACAGACCAGTACCAAACCAACACCAAACCAACATGGTTCACTCTTAACTCCCCTCTGAAGTGGCCAAGCCCATCATTTGTATCAAATCATTATTTGGGGAACTGGGAACGGACAGTGTATATTACAGAGTCAATAGGCAAAGCCATTGAAGCAGTGCTGCATAGTTGGATGAGACATTCAATGATCTGCCAGCATTGTTATGGAACTATTTTGAAGAAGGGCAGGGAATACACAGATGTCCTGGTCAACAATCCTCCCTCAACCAATACTATCAAAAATAGATTATGCAATCATTAGTATGGATAGAGGATTGGCTAACTAACAGAAAACAGAGTATCGGGATAAATGGGTCATTTTCAGATTGGCAAACTGTAACTAGTGGGGTGCCAAAGGGATCAGTGCTGGGGCCTGAACTATTTACAATCTATATTAGAAACATAGAAACATAGAAAATAGGTGCAGGAGTAGGCCATTCGGCCCTTCGAACCTGCACCACCATTCAATAAGATCATGGCTGATCATTCACTTCAGTACCCCTTTCCTGCTTTCTCTCCATACCCCTTGATCCCTTTAGCCATAAGGGCCATATCTAACTCCCTCTTGAATATATCCAATGAACTGGCATCAACAACTCTCTGCGGTAAGGAATTCCACAGGTTAACAACTCTCTGAGTGAAGAAGTTTCTCCTCATTTCAGTCTTAAATGTTTACCCCTTATCCTTAGACTGTATCCCCGAGTTCTAGACTTCCCCAACATCAGGAACATTTTTCCAGCATCGAACCTGTCCAGTCCTGTCAGAATTTTATGAGTTTCTATGAGATCCCCTCTCATTCTTCTAAACTCCAGTTAATACAGGCCCAGTCGATCCAATCTCTCCTCATATGTCAGTCCTGCCATCCCGGGAATCAGTCCGGTGAACCTTTGCTGCACTCCCTCAAGAGCAAGAATGTCCTTCCTCAGATTAGGAGACCAAAACTGAACACAATATTCCAGGTGAGGCCTCACCAATGCCCTGTACAACTGCAATAAGACCTCCCTGTTCCTATACTCAAATCCCCTATGAAGGCCAACATACCATTTGCCTTCTTCACCGCCTGTTGCACCTACATGCCAACTTTCAATGACTGATGTACCATGATATCCAGGTCTCGTTGCCCCTCCCCTTTTCCTAATCTGCCGCCATTCAGATAATATTCTGCCTTCCTGTTTTTGCCACCAAAGTGGACAACCTCACATTTATCCACATTATACTGCATCTGCCATGCATTTGCCCACTCACCTAACCTGTCCAAGTCACCCTGCAGCCTCTTAGCATCCTCCTCACACTGCTACCCAGCTTAGTGTCATTCACAAACTTGGAGATATTTCAATCAATTCCTTCATCTCAATCATTAATATATATTGTAAATAGCTGGGGTCACAGCACTAAGCCCTGCGGCACCCCACTAGTCACTGCCTGCCATTCTGAAAAGGACCCGTTTATCCCGACTCTCTGCTTCCTGTCTGCCAACCAGTTCTCTATCCACATCAGTACATTACCCCCAATACCATGTGCTTTAATTTTTCACACAAATCTCTTCTGTGGGACCTTGTCAAAAGCCTTTTGAAAGTCCAAATACACCACATCCATTGGTTCTCCCTGGTTCACCCTGCTAGTTACATCCTCAAAAAATTATAGAAGATTTGTGAAGCATGATTTCCCTTTCATAAACCATGCTGACTTGGACCGATTCTGTCACTGCTTTCCAAATGCGCTGCTATTTCATCTTTAATAATTGATTTCAACTGTTGGAAAATGATCACCAATGCATCCACTATTTCTAGGGCCACTTCCTTAAGTACGTTGGGATGTCGACTATCAGGCCCTGGGGATTTATCGGCCTTCAATCCCAGCAATTTCCCAAACACAATTTCCCACCTAATAAGGATATCCTTCAGTTCCTCCTTCTCACTAGACCCTCGGTGCCCTCGTATTTCCGGAAGGTTATTTGTGTCTTCCTTCGTGAAGACAGAACCAAAGTATTTCTTCAACTGGTCTGCCATTTCTTTGTTCCCCATTATAAATTCACCTGAATCTGACTGCAAGAGACCTACGTTTGTCTTCACTAATCTTTTTCTCTTCACGTATCTATAGAAGCTTTTGCAGTCAGTTTTCATGTTCCCTGCAAGCTTACTCTCATACTCTATTTCCCCCCTCCTAATTAAACCCTTTGTACTCCTCTGCTGAATTCTAAATTTCTCCCAGTCCTCAGGTTTCCTGCTTTTTCTAGCCAATTTATATGCCTCTTCCTTGGATCTAACACGATCCTTAATTTCCCTTGTTAGCCACGGTTGAGCCACCTTTCCCATTTTATTTTTACTCCAGACAGGAATGTACAATTGTTGAAGTTCATCCATGTGATCTTTAAGTGTTTGCCATTTCCTATCCGCCATTAACACTTTAAGTATAATTTGCCAATCTATTCTAGCCAATTCACGTCTCATACCATCGAAGTTACCTTTCCTTAAGTCCAGGACCCTAGTCTCTGAATTAACTGTGTCACTCTCCATCTTAATAAAGAATTCTACCATATTATGGTCACTCTTCCCCAAGGGGCCTCACACAAGATTGCTAATTAACCCTTTCTCATTACACATCACCCAGTCTAGGATTGCCAGCCCTCTAGCTGGTTCCTCGACATATTTGTCTAGAAAATCATCCCTAATACACTCCAGGAAATCCTCCTCCAATGTATTGCCACCAGTTTGGTTAGCCCAATCTATATGTAGATTAAAGTCGCCCATGATAACTGCTATACCTTTATTGCACGCATCCCTAATTTCTTGTTTGATGCTGTCCCGAACCTCAGTACTATCGCTTGGTGGTCTGTACACAACTCTCACTAGCGTTTTCTGCCCTTTGGTATTCCACAGCTCCACCCATACAGATTTCACATCATCCAAGTTAATGTCCTTCCTTACTATTGCGTTAATTTCCTCTTAAACCAGCAATGCTACCCCACCCCCTTTTCCTTTCTGTCTATCCTTCCTGAATGTTGAATACCCCTGGATGTTAGAAACATAGAAAATAGGTGCAGGAGTAGGCCATTCGGCCCCTCGAGCCTGCACCGCCATTCAATGAGTTCATGGCTGAACATGCAACTTCAGTACCCCATTCCTGCTTTCTCACCATACCCCTTGATCCCCCTAGTAGTAAGGAATACATCTAACTCCTTTTTGAATATATTTAGTGAATTGGCCTCAACAACTTTCTGTGGTAGAGAATTCCACAGGTTCACCACTCTCTGGGTGAAGAAGTTTCTCCTCATCTCGGTCCTAAATGGCTTACCCCTTATCCTTAGACTGTGACCCCTGGTTCTAGACTTTCCCAACATTGGGAACATTCTTCCTGAATCTAACCTGTCTAAACCCGTCAGAATTTTAAACGTTTCTATGAGATCCCCTCTCATTCTTCTGAACTCCAGTGAATACAAGCCCAGTTGATCCAGTCTTTCTTGATAGGTCAGTCTCGCCATCCCAGGAATCAGTCTGGTGAACCTTCGCTGCACTCCCTCAATAGCAAGAATGTCCGTCCTCAAGTTAGGAGACCAAAACTGTACACAATACTCCAGGTGTGGCCTCACCAAGGCCCTGTACAACTGTAGTAACACCTCGCTGCCCCTGTACTCAAATCCCCTCACTATGAAGGCCAACATGCCATTTGCTTTCTTAACCGCCTGCTGTACCTGCATGCCAACCTTCAATGACTGATGTACCATGACACCCAGGTCTCGTTGCACCTCCCCTTTTCCTAATCTGTCAACATTCAGATAATAGTCTGTCTCTCTGTTTTTACCACCAAAGTGGATAACCTCACATTTATCCACATTATACTTCATCTGCCATGCATTTGCCCACTCACCTAACCTATCCAAGTCACTCTGCAGCCTCATAGCATCCTCCTCGCAGCTCACACTGCCACCCAACTTAGTGTCATCCGCAAATTTGGTGATACTACATTTAATCTCCTCGTCTAAATCATTAATGTACAATGTAAACAGCTGGGGCCCCAGCACAGAACCTTGCGGTACCCCACTAGTCACTGCCTGCCATTCTGAAAAGTACCCATTTACTCCTACTCTTTGCTTCCTGTCTGCCAACCAGTTCTCAATCTACGTCAGCACACTACCCCCAATCCCATGTGCTTTAACTTTGCACATTAATCTCTTGTGTGGGACATTGTCGAAAGCCTTCTGTAAATCCAAATACACCACATCAACTGGTTCTCCCTTGTCCACTCTACTGGAAACATCCTCAAAAAATTCCAGATTTGTCAAGCATGATTTCTCTTTCACAAATCCATGCTGACTTGGACCTATCATGTCACCTCTTTCCAAATGTGCTGCTATGACATCCTTAGTAATTGATTCCATCATTTTACTCACTACCGATGTCAGGCTGACCAGTTGAGTTCCCAGCCTTGGTCACCCTGGAGCCATGTCTCCGTGATGCCAATTATATCATATTCCTTAATTGCTGCCTGCGTAGTTAATTTGTCCACCTTATTATGAATACTCCTCGCATTGAGGCACAGAGCCTTCAGACTTGTCTTTTTAAACACACCTGGCCCCTTTAGAATTTTTCTGTAATGTGGCTCTTTTTGATTTTTGCCTTGGGTTTCTCTGCCCTCCACTTTTACTTTTCTTCTTTCTATCTTTTGCTTCTGCCCCCATTCTACTTCCCTCTGTCTCCCTGCATAGGTTCCCATCCCCCTGCCAGATTAGGTTAACCCCTCCCCAACAGCACTAGCAAACACTTCCCCATGGACATTGGTTCCGATCCTGCCCAGGTGCAGACCGTCCAGTTTGTACTGGTTCCACCTCCCCCAGAACCGGTTCCAATGTCCCAGGAATTTGAATCCCTCCCTTCTGCACCATTCTTCAAGCCACATATTCATCTGAGCTATCCTGCGATTCCTGCTCTGACTAGCACATGGCATTGGTAGCAATCCTGAGATTATTATCTTTGAGGTCGTACTTTTTAATTTAATTCCTAGCTCCCTAAATTCAGTTTGTAGGACCTCATCCCGTTTTTTACCTATATCGTTGGCACCACGACAACTGGCTGTTCACCCTCCCCCTCCAAAATGTCCTGCAGCCGCTCCGAGACATCCTTGACCCTTGCAATCCTGGAGTCTCGATTGCGGCCGCAGAAACGTCTATTTATTCCCCTTATAATAGAATCCCCTACTACTATAGCTCTCCCACTCTTTTTCCTGCCCTCCTGTGCAGCATAGTCACCCATGGTGCCATGAACTTGGCTGCTGCTGCCTTCTTCTGATGAGTCATCCCCCCTTACAGTACCCAAAGTGGTGTATCTGTTTTGGAGGGGGATGACTGCAGGGGACCCCTGCACTACCTTCCTTCCACTGATCTTCCTGTTGGTCACCCATCCCCTATCTGTCTGTATAACCTTTACCTGCGGTATGACCAATTCACTAAATGTGCTATTCACGGCATCCTCAGCATCATGGATGCTCTAGAGTGAATCCACGTGCATCTCCGGTGCCGCAATACGGTCTGTCAGGAGCTGCAGCAGGATACACTTCCCGCACATGTAGTCGTCAGGGACACAGGAAGCATTCGAGTTCCCACATAGCACAGGAGGAGCATGACACGTCTCCGAGCTCTCCTGCCATGACTTAACCCCTAGATTAACTTAATTTGGAAACAACAATGATAAAGGTTACCCACTGATAAAGAAAAAGAAAAAGTATTAACCAATCACTTAGCCCCTTGGCTGTGACGTCCCCCTTCGATTTCTTTCTACTTTTTTGCCTTCTCACCCTGCAGTTGCACCAGCTAGCCTTTTATAGGCCTCCCTACACTGTCGCTCCGCCTCCTCGATGTACCGCTGACCTCCCCGACAACGTTGGACCTTTTATAGGCCTCCTGACGCTGCTGCTCTGCCTCCTCGATGTCCCGCTGCCTCCCCGACAATGTTGGGCCATTTATAGGCCTCACAACGCTGCCGCTCCGCCTCCTCGATAACGTTGGGCCTTTTATAGGCCTCCCGACGCTGCTGCTCCCCCTCCTTAATGACTTAGATGAAGGAACCAACTGTACTGTAGACAAATTTGCTGATGATACAGAGATAGGTGGGAAAGCAAATTGTGAGGACTCAGAATCTGCAAAGGGATATAGATAGGTTAAGTGAGTGGGCAAAAATTTGGCAGATGGAGTATAATGTGGGAAAAAGTGAGGTTATCCACTTTGGTAGGAAGAATAAAAAAGAAAAATATTATTTAAATGGAGGCTACAGATGCTGCGTACAGAGGGATCTGGATGCCCTCGTACATGAAACAAAAAGTTAGCATGCAGGTACAGCAAGTAATTAGGAAGGCAAATGGAATGTTGACCTTTATTACAAGGGGGATGGAGTATAAAAATAGGGAAGTCTTGCTATAACTGTTGGTGAGACCACACCTAGGAGTACTGCGTACAGTTTTGGTCTCCTTATTTAAGGAGGGATAATCTTGCATTGGATGCAGTTCAGAGAAGATTCACGAGGTTGATTCCTGAGATGAAGGAGTTGTCTTATGAGGAAAGGTTGAGCAGGTTGGACCTATATTCATTGGAGTTTAGAAGAATGAGAGGTGATCTTATTGAAACAGATAAGATTCTGAGGGGGTTCGACAGGGTAGATGCTGAGAGAATGTTTCCCCTAGTGTGGGAATCTAGAACTTGGGGCATAGTTTCAGAATAAGGGTTGCCCATTTAAAATGGAAATGAGGAGGAATTTCTTCTCTCAGAGGGTCGTGAATCTTTGGAATTCTTTACCCCAGAGAGCTGTGGAGGCTGAGTCATTGAATATATTCAAGGTGGAGATAGATGTATTTTTGAACTACAGGGGAGTCAGGATTAAGGGGAGCCGGCAGGAAAGTGGAGTTGAGGCCAAGATCAGATCAGCCACGATCTTATTGAATGGCAGAGCAGGCTTGAGGGGCCGTATGGCCTACTCCTGCTCCTATTTCTTATGTTAATTTTGCCATTTGTGGGACCTTGCTATGCATATATTATCTGCTGTGTTACATTACATAATATTGACTGCACTTCAACAGTAATCCATTGGATGTAGATTATTTTGGGATACTCTGAGGATATGGCATGAAATAAATGCAAGGTTTTCTTTCTCTTTTGTTACCAGATCACAAGTAATCCTGGCATTCCTTTTAATAAACAAACATCACATAGATCATAGGAACATGAATAGAAGACTCACCCCTTCGAATCTTTTCCACCATTTAGTTATCCTTTTTATACCACTTTCCTTTACTTTCTCAATATTCCTTAACACTTATAGTTCCCAAGTATCTATTACCTTTTTAAACAAAGCAATTAAATCTGCATCAATGCCTTCTGGGGCAGTGCATACATGAGCCTCTCTGTAATCCTCCTATTTCTCATCTACATGTTACCCCTTGGCGACATCATCTGGAAACACAGCATCAGTTTCCACATGTACGCTGATGACACCAAGCTCTACCTCACTACCACTTCTCTCGACCCCTTCATGTCTCTAAATTGTCGGACTGCTTGTCTGACATCCAGTTCTGGATGAGCAGAAATTTTCTCCAATTGACTGAAGCCATTCTTTTTGGTCCCCGCCACAAACTCCATTCCTTAGCCACTGACTTCATCCCTCTCTCCAACTTCTGTCTGAGGCTGAAGCAGACTGTTCGCAACCTTGGTGTCATATTTGACCTTGAAATGAGCTTTCAACCACATATCTGCAGCATAACTAAGACCGCCTATTTCCACCTCTGTAACATCACCCGTCTCCGCCCTTGCCTCAGCTCATCTGCTGCTGAAGCCCTCACCCATGCCTTTGTTACCTCTAGATTTTATTTTATTATTCCAATCTCTTGGCTGGTCTCCCACATTCTACCCTACGTAAACTAGAGGTGATCCAAAACTCAGTTGCCTGTGTCCTAACTCGCACCAAGTCCCGCTCACCCATCACCCCTGTTCACGCGGACCTACATTGGCTTCCGGTTAAGCAACGCCTCGATTTCAAAATTCTCATTCTTATTTTCAAATCGCTCCATGGCCTCGCCCCTCCCTAGCTCTGTAATCTCCTCCAGCCCAACAAACCACCCCCTCCTGGCATCACAAGATGTCTGCGCTCCTCTAATTCTGCCCTCTTGAACATTCCGGATTATCATCATAGGCAGTTCCTCGAAAACAAGGAAGATCTGCTTCCACTCTAAAAATGAGTTCTCAGGTGACTGTACAGTCCAATATGGGAATTACAGTCTCTGTCACAGGTGGGACAGACAGTCGTTGAAGGAAAGGGTGGGTAGGGAGTCATTATGTTAAACACTGTAATTAGATTGCCTTAAAGCTCTAAAGGAATATAACCTAACTTTACCTAGTCTCTCATCAATCCAAACAGCAGTCAGAGCACCATCACAATTGGACTAAAGTGGTTCAAGCAGATGGCCCACCCCTACCCTTCAGGTCAACTAGGGATGGACAATAAATGTTGCCTTGCAAGTGTCACCCAGATCTCATGAACAAATTTTTAAAAATCCTCAGTTACAGGTAGCAACTTGGTGAATTGTTACTGGACTTTCTTCAAGGCCAGTGTATTCTTTCCAAGGTACAGCCCTCAAAACTAAATATGGTACTCCAAATGAGATCTGAGCAGTTTTGTGTGTAAAACTACAGTAATAGAAACATAGAAAATAGGTGCAGGAGCAGGCCATTCAGCCCTTCTAGCCTGCACCGCCATTCAATGAGTTCATGGCTGAACATGCTCTTGCTCTTATATTCTCTCTCTTGTGATGAAGCCCAATGTGCCTAACCATTTTGATCACTTTTCACACCTGTGGGCTAGGATTTAGTAACTTTTGTGCAAGGTCCTCGAAATCCTTTTACCTTCTGCCCATCTAGACTATATTCACACCTGACATTTTTACCCCATTGTATCGGTCACTGTTCCATCTACTTGCATGATCTGCCTAACTGCTCCCTTCAGTTCCTACATTTGTGTCATTTAGATCCCTACATTTTACAAGCTGAAGGTTGTTGAAAGAAAAAAATATTTTCCTCCCTTTCAAGTTTTTGCCCGAGGATACCTCAGAATTATCTCGCCAAACATAGCAACAGCATTTAGCAATTGATATTTTCACTTATTACATTTGTATGTGTTATTTTTAAGACTACCTAAACAATGCAATTATTAACATACAAGGTTAAAGGCATTTTTACACTATTCTCAGTCAGAATATTTCACTGTAAGGTACATAGAGATTGATGGAGTTCAGTACAAATAGCCAATTACTTCTGGAAGAGTTTGCCGGCTTTGAGTTCTCACTGAGGGATTCAATTCAGGTCAGTAGAGAAGGCTCTGGGTTCCTCTGCTGGCTTTAAAAAAAAATGAATTCATGAGCTATGGGTGGCACTGGCAAAGCCCATCCCTAATTGCCCGTGAGAAGTTGGTGGTGAGCTGCCTTCTTGAACTGCTGCAGTCGTTGGGGTGAAGGTACTCCCACAGTGCTGTTCTGGATGGAGTTCCAGGATTTTGACCCAGTGACGATGAACAAAAGACGATATATTTCCAAGTCGGGATGGTGTGGACCTCGGAGAGGAACTTGCAGGCGATGATGTTCCCATGCGCCTGCTGCTCTTGTCCTTATAGGTGGTAGACGTCACGGGTTTGAGAGGTGCTGCTGAAGAAGCATTGGCGAGTTATTGCAGTGCATCTTGAAGATACTGCATTGCTACTAAGGATTTTGGACTTTAGGGGGAAAGTACGGAGAAGAAAAAATAGAAGTCTGCCATACTAGTACTTCGCCAAAACGACTTCACACACACATCCAGAACCGTTCTGAATGTTTTCAGTCAAATGAAGCCCATGGAACTCAAGCTTGGGTTTTTCACATAACTTTTGGTCCAAAACGATTCGAGAGATTTTCACCTCAAGGGAGAGAGGAGGGAGGAAAGAAACGATTACAATAACCCACCCCCCAATCGGACGCGCGATGGAAATCCTTTACATGAAAACGATGACTTTGCGCGGTTTCCTGTCGGTACGAGCAGCAGCGTGAGCTGGTGGCTTTCCCGACTCACTCCACCCACCACTCCCCCGGAGTGACACCTGCAGGGAGCGCCCGTGTACCAGATTCCCGCTCCCTGCCAAGACCGTGCGCTCACCCCGCAGCATCAAGCGCCAGGAAGTGGAGCCCCGCTCCCGTGCGTACTGCCTTCCACCCCGACCTTGTTACATTCGCGTCTTTCCACTTACAGCAACGCTCCCAGCCGGCCTTAATCCGAGTCCGCTCGCATGGCGACCCTTCCACTACAGGACGGGCGAGTGCCTGAAGGTACTGTGAATTTGCGCTGCTCAGCTCTTGGCATCTGTTTGCTGGTGTCCTATTTCCTCAGAGCAGCAAAGAGGCAACGACAATGCGCCCAAGCAGCGCTATATTTTGATGCTCTAGTTTTAGTCAGTCTGACATTTGGAGCAGTCCCATCGCTTTATAATGCGTTTATTGGGGGTTATTTTGATTCATGTATGCGTGTTAAATGAAATTTGGAGAAATGATCCAGCATCCGGTATGATCAGTTTTAACTCTGGGGAATTGTACAAGGGGCATCACGTCAGTAGTACTTTAAACAACTTAAGTCGGGTGTTCGTGACCTCTACAGAATTAATTTGTATTTGAGGCGATACTGTACGTTTTTATAATCCAATAGTTCGTTTTAAAAAAAATAACTACAACGTTGTATTTCTTTTTATTCTTCCTTGTTTTCTTTAACTTCGTGTTGATTTCTCCGTTAGAAATGTTAAGCTACTTTAACCTATTTTGCTTCACATTCATTTCTTGATTTCTCGGTTGAGGGTATTTATTACACAGAGTAATCAACAGAAATTGCCTAGAATGTCCTTGCTGGCTAGCATTTATTCTGTTAGAACAATAACGGCGTATTAAGATAAAAATAAATTGCATTTTAGCGCAATCCGCAACATAGGTACTGAATGCACGTTTCCTTACTCTTTTTAGTAACTCTTTTCCAGCATGTGCTCGACGGGCCAAATGCCTCCTTCTGTGCTGTAACCAACCATTCTATGATTCGATAGCTTTTACTATCTGCCTGGCCGAGTCACCTGGTGGCGCTGTGGATGAGAATTTCCTGCTTTTAAACTATTGCACCAATATAAAGCAGGTGCGGCTGTTCCACCAGTCACACACTTCAGGTGGAAGCGAGGAGTTTGAGAGCATTGTAGAGTTCCCAAACTTTGCTTGTGGATTTCAGGCTTCACAGAACTTTCTTTCAAACTATATTTTGAGGGAGTGTTCACTGAGACTTTCACTTTACCTTGCTCTCCACCCCCTCCGCCCAATAGTGTTACAGTCTTATCCTGCCCCTACATTTTTGGACCCCACCCCCAGATTTAGAATGTCTCAAGAGAATATGGCAGCATAGCTGAAGAGATCTTACCCCCCCCCCCCCCCCGTCCAGGTTATTCTCCACAGCATGTTTATAAGCTTCACAGCTCCGCCAGAGAAGCTTTGTGTTAGAAGGGTGTGATTCTCTAAAGCTGCTATTAGAACATATTAGGAGCAGGAGTAGGCCATTTGGCCCCTTGAGCCTGCTCTGCCATTTAATAAGATCATGGCTGATCTGATCTTGGGCTCAGCTCCACTTCCCTGCCCGCTCCCCATGACCCTTCACCCACTTATCGTTCAAATGTGCAACCTTCTACGTGATGATCAGCAGCCCTGCTCCACTGCCAGAGCTGTTCCGACTGTGGCTATGAAAATGACCACTGCCATGGAATGTTTTACTATGTTAAAGGTGCTATATAAATAGAAGACATAGTTATCTTTGTTCTGAATTTTCTTGGCTCAGAATCCTTCCAAGCTGCTATAATCCGTGTATCAGCCAGGGTGCAGTCATGGCAGCTATGCAACAGATAACAGACATTTTATTCAACAGAGCAGCAGAGTTTATCAAATTTGCCATCTTGTCCATGGAGCAGAGGGAAAGAGCCAGTGAGCTCTACCAACTATCTGGATTCCCCAGGATGCAGGATGCCATAAATGGCACACACGTGACACTGAAGATGCCAGAGAACAGCCTTTGACATACATGAACATAAAGGGGTTCCATTCGCTCAATATATAGATTGCGGTGCCAACCAGAAGATCTTGTATGTCAATGCCCAGCATGCAGTTAATTGCAATGATGCATTTATTTTTCAACACAGCACTCCCTGACCTTTTCCATGAGGATGACCATGTAAATGAATGGATCTTGGAAGACAAAGCCTTGGCTCATGACTCCACTGAGACCCCAGGACAGATCCAACTAGGTCAACCCAGCAAGAAAACTTATGATGGGGAGAACCATAAGAAACTTAAAGAGCAGATTTCACTGGCTGGACAGATCTGGCAGAATCCTGCAGCACATGCCCCAAAGGGTAGCAAGGATCCTGATTGCATGCATGATTGCATGGAACCAAGGCGGGTAAATGGAGTTTAGATACAGATCAGCCATTGTCTAATTGTATTAACAGGCTTTAGGGGCTGAATGGCTTACTCCTGCTCCTATCTTCTTATGCTGCGCCCTACACAATTTTGCACTCCAGAAAGGCCTACAGTACAACATGGATGACGATGAGTCAGTGGCACCGAGGAAAGGGAAATGCAAGCTGTAGCACATCAGGACGACCACTTGGAGAAATTGTTTCTCACAGCTGCAAAGGCCTTCCGAGGTTGGATACTACAGGAGGTGTTTATGCAGTGATTAGCTACTACACCCTTACCTCCTTCTATGCCAGAAGTAAGAAAGTGATCTTCCTTGAAACCACTACTAACTATAGCACGTGAAAGCTGAGCAGGCATTGTCATCTCAACAGGATATTATCAATATTCATCAGCTGAGTATAGAAGTCCACACCAAATGTTTATTGCTCCCTTTTTTACTAGTTTACTGGAATTCTTTGAAGATATAGCGAGCATGGTGGATAGAGATGTACCGATGGATGTGGTGTATTTAGATTTCCAAAAGGCATTCGATAAGGTGCCACACAAAAGGTTACTGCAGAAGATAAAGGTACGCGGAGTCAGCAGAAATGTATTAGCATGGATAGAGAATTGGCTGGCTAACAGAAAGCAGAGAGTTGGGATAAATGGGTCCTTTTCAGGTTGGAAATCGGTGGTTAGTGGTGTGCCACAGGGATCGGTGCTGGGACCACAACTGTTTACAATATACATAGATGACCTGGAGGAGGGGACAGAGTGTAGTGTACCAAAATTTGCAGATGACACAAAGATTAGTGGGGAAGCGGGCTGTGTAGAGGACACAGAGAGGCTGCAAAGAGATTTAGATAGGTTAAGCAAATGGGCTAAGGTTTGGCAGATGGAATACAATGTCGGAAAATGTGAGGTCATCCACCTTGGAAAAAAAAAACAGTAAAAGGGAATATTATTTGAATGGGGAGAAATTACAACATGCTGCGGTGCAGAGGGACCTGGGGGTCCTTGTGCATGAAACTCTTTTAGGGAGTTAACGGAAAAACATTAAACTGTGCCCCCCGATCTGGGGGAAACACCAACATTTACAATGCTTTTTTTTTGGGCACAGAATTGAATTTTTCTCTAAGTGCCCCCTATAAAAGGGGAGGGGGACACTAAAAGCACCGGCAATTAAAACAAATTAAACTTTAAAACGTAAAATCAAATTAAAATTTGGTTGCCGGGCGTGATGATGCACTCCAGTCCCTCTCTCGCGGAAGGCCGCGAGCGTACCGGTGGACACCGCGTGCTCCATCTCCAAGGACACCCTGGACCGGATGTCCTTGTGCATGAAACTCTTTTGAGTTTACCTGAAAAAAAAACATAAACATTAAACTGTGCCACCCGCCTGGGTGACACAGCAGACATTTTCAAGGCCCCTTTTTTTTCCTTTTTTTTTCTTTCTTTTTTTGTTTTTTTTTTGGGCGCTAAAATCACATTTTTCCAAGTGCCCCCTATAAAAGGGGAGGGGGACACTAAAAGCACCGGCAATTAAAACAAATTAAACTTTAAAACGTAAAATCAAATTAAAATTTGGTTGCCGGGCGTGATGATGCACTCCAGTCCCTCCGGTGCCCACCTCTCGCGGAAGGCCGCGAGCGTACCGGTGGACACCGCGTGCTCCATCTCCAAGGACACCCTGGACCGGATGTAAGAGCGGAAGAGAGGCAGGCAGTCAGGTTGAACGACCCCCTCGACCGCCCGCTGCCTGGACCGGCTGATGGCACCCTTGGCCGTGCCCAGGAGCAGTCCTACGAGGAGGCCTTCGGACCTACCCGCTCCCCTCCACACAGGGTGCCCAAAGATCAGGAGAGTGGGACTGAAGTGCAGCCAGAATTTCAGGAGCAGCCCCTTCATATAATGGAACAGGGGCTGCAACCTCGTGCATTCAATAAAAACATGGAACACGGACTCCTCCAGACCGCAGAAATTACATACGGCCTGGCAGTCCGTGAACCGGCTTAAAAATTTATTGCACGGCACTGCTCCGTGCACCACCCTCCAGGCCAAGTCCCCGATGAATAGTGGGAGGACCCCTGCGTAGAGTGCCCTCCATCGGGGACCCCCGCCTCCTCCGGACGGCAGGATGGTACGCCATGGCGTGTCCGGACGGCAGGCGAGGATGGCAAAGTTGAGAGTATCCTTGTGCATGAAACTCTTTTTGGAGTTCATCTGCAAAACAAAAAAACATTAAACGGTGCCACCCAACCTGGGTGACACTCCAGACATTTACAAGGCCCTTTTTTTCCCCCCCCCCCCCCCTTTTTTTTTGTGTGTTTTTCTTTTTTTGGTTTTTTTTTTTGGGCACTAAAATCACAATTTTCCCCAGTGCCCCCTATAAAAGGGAAGGGGGACACTAAAAGCACCGGCAATTAAAACAAATTAAACTTTAAAACGTAAAATCAAATTAAAATTTGGTTGCCGGGCGTGATGATGCACTCCAGTCCCTCCGGTGCCCACCTCTCGCGGAAGGCCGCGAGCGTACCGGTGGACACCGCGTGCTCCATCTCCAAGGACACCCTGGACCGGATGTAAGAGCGGAAGAGAGGCAGGCAGTCAGGTTGAACGACCCCCTCGACCGCCCGCTGCCTGGACCGGCTGATGGCACCCTTGGCCGTGCCCAGGAGCAGTCCTACGAGGAGGCCTTCGGACCTACCCGCTCCCCTCCACACAGGGTGCCCAAAGATCAGGAGAGTGGGACTGAAGTGCAGCCAGAATTTCAGGAGCAGCCCCTTCATATAATGGAACAGGGGCTGCAACCTCGTGCATTCAATAAAAACATGGAACACGGACTCCTCCAGACCGCAGAAATTACATACGGCCTGGCAGTCCGTGAACCGGCTTAAAAATTTATTGCACGGCACTGCTCCGTGCACCACCCTCCAGGCCAAGTCCCCGATGAATAGTGGGAGGACCCCTGCGTAGAGTGCCCTCCATCGGGGACCCCCGCCTCCTCCGGACGGCAGGATGGTACGCCATGGCGTGTCCGGACGGCAGGCGAGGATGGCAAAGTTGAGAGTATCCTTGTGCATGAAACTCTTTTTGGAGTTCATCTGCAAAACAAAAAAACATTAAACGGTGCCACCCAACCTGGGTGACACTCCAGACATTTACAAGGCCCTTTTTTTTCCCCCCCCCCCCTTTTTTTTTGTGTGTTTTTCTTTTATTGGTTTTTTTTTTTGGGCACTAAAATCACAATTTTCCCCAGTGCCCCCTATAAAAGGGAAGGGGGACACTAAAAGCACCGGCAATTAAAACAAATTAAACTTTAAAACGTAAAATCAAATTAAAATTTGGTTGCCGGGCGTGATGATGCACTCCAGTCCCTCCGGTGCCCACCTCTCGCGGAGGGCCGCGAGCGTACAGGTGGACACTGTGTGCTCCATCTCCAAGGACACCCTGGACCGGATGTAAGAGCGGAAGAGAGGCAGGCAGTCAGGTTGAACGACCCCCTCGACCGCACGCTGCCTGGACCGGCTGATGGCACCCTTGGCCGTGCCCAGGAGCAGTCCTACGAGGAGGCCTTCGGACCTACCTGCTCCCCTCCGCACAGGGTGCCCAAAGATCAGGAGAGTGGGACTGAAGTGCAGCCAGAATTTCAGGAGCAGCCCCTTCATATAATGGAACAGGGGCTGCAACCTCGTGCATTCAATAAAAACATGGAACACGGACTCCTCCAGACCGCAGAAATTGCAGGCGGCCTGGGAGTCCGTGAACCGGCTTAAAAATTTATTGCACGGCACTGCTCCGTGCACCACTCTCCAGGCCAAGTCCCCGATGAATAGTGGGAGGACCCCTGCGTAGAGTGCCCTCCATCGGGGACCCCCGCCTCCTCCGGACGGCAGGATGGTACGCCATGGCGTGTCCGGACGGCAGGCGAGGATGGCAAAGTTGAGAGTGTCCTTGTGCATGAAACTCTTTTTGGAGTTCATCTGCAAAACAAAAAAACATTAAACGGTGCCACCCAACCTGGGTGACACTCCAGACATTTACAAGGCCCTTGTTTGCAGGTGCAGCAGGTAATCAGGAAGGCGAATGGAATGTTGGCCTTCATTGCGAGAGGGATGGAGTACAAAAGCAGGGAGGTCCTGCTGCAACTGTACAGGGTATTGGTGAGGCCGCACCTGGAGTACTGCGTGCAGTTTTGGTCACCTTACTTAAGGAAGGATATACTAGCTTTGGAGTGGGTACAGAGACGATTCACTAGGCCGATTCCGGAGATGAGGGGGTTACCTTATGATGATAGATTGAGTAGACTGGGTCTTTACTCAATGGAGTTCAGAAGGATGAGGGGTGATCTTATAGAAACATTTAAAATAATGAAAGGGATAGACAAGATAGAGGCAGAGAGGTTGTTTCCACTGGTTGGGGAGACTAGAACTAGGGGGCACAGCCTCAAAATACGGGGGAGCCAATTTAAAACCGAGTTGAGAAGGAATTTCTTCTCCCAGAGGGTTGTGAATCTGTGGAATTCTCTGCCCAGGGAAGCAGTTGAGGCTAGCTCATTGAATGTATTCAAATCACAGATAGATAAATTTTTAACCAATAAGGGAATTAAGGGTTATGGGGAGCGGGCGGGTAAGTGGAGCTGAGTCCACGGCCAGATCAGCCATGATCTTTTTGAATGGCGGAGCAGGCTGGAGGGGCTAGATGGCCTACTCCTGTTCCTAATTCTTATGTTCTTATGTTCTTTTTTGAATAATTTTAGTGACCATGCCCATGGATTTTATCATGGTTCTTTACTACAATATTCAACCACATTTCTCTCCTCAGTGTTTGTTTCTGAAATATCTGTACTTTTATCTTGATGTCTTTTATTGGCTCAACTGAAATTTGGCATAGAGAGCTGTAGCAATCTTTAGCTCAGCCTTGACTTGACTCAATCTTTAAGCAGTCTGGCTCACTTCCATCTGCTGATTAGAGAATAAAGGCCGTCACAAAAGACACTCGAGTAAAATCAGTGGGGAGGGAATTTTTTAACTCATTAGTAACGACGGCCATGATTTTATAAAGGGGTCAGGAACGGTGTGCGTGTGACCCAAAGTGGGCGCGCACCTGGAGAATCCAGGGATGTGGGGACCCTGCAGATCCTAACGGCTGGGGTTCTTTAAAATAGTAGTTCCTAAAGTACCGCCCGACACCCGGCCAGATTTACTATCTGTCCGGTGGGTAGGAGATGAAATTTGGCGCCAGCAAGCCGCAACTGGTCACTCAGGGGAATGGTTCCCAACAGTTAGTGGAAGCAGAGGCTAGTCGCGATGTGGGGGGGTGGGGGCGGTTGCATAGTTCCATGGTGATTGAAGGAGGCCTAGGTAGGCCTAGGTACCATTTGCAGGGCCTCTCCTGCCCACAAGGAGTTCTGAGAAAAGCAATTTTTAAAGACTTACCTTAACCAGTCGGCACCTCCTGCTGTGCTTCTGTGGTCGGGCTGCAGACCATGCAACACCCCCCCAACTTGAAATAAAGACTATGTTGTGGTGATGATGTCATTGGGTGTGACTTTTGAATATTAAGTAGGCCCGCACCTGTCTTTATTGGAAGCCTTGTCGATGGCATGAGTCACCATCATAAAAATTACGGCAACCAAGAGCGTGGCCTGTTGGAGCTGGGAGCTAGAATTTTAACCCCTCCCATGCACCATTCTTGCTGGACGAGGGGGGTTAAAATTTTGGCTCACATCCCCGGACCAGATTCTGTTTCAAATAGCAATGTGTTTCTCTGCAACTGGAGTTGAGTGAAAATAGAGAGTTGAAACTCCGACTGCCAATTTGTTGAATTGATCAGCAACCAGCTATGTCCATTTTCTGAGGAAGGGCTCAATACTGAAACTTGAACTTGTGTTGTCGCGACATATGCTGTGTTTTCAGTGTTTTCTGTTCTTGGTTTGGCTGTCACACTGCTGTCTATTAAAATGCTTGATTAATTTGCTAATGGAGTGCATTTACTGGAATGCCATCCTAATTCACCCAAAAAAAAGAGCTATTGTGAATTAAAGAAATTTGTAATTTAGATAGGGTGAAGCAAGCAGATTGTCTGTGTTGTGTCCTAAGATGCTCTAGTAATGACTCCACGAGGCAATGTGCTGTACTTGAACTGTAGTGACCTTAGTCCTTTATTAGTTAACTCCAGAGTGAGGATCACACCTGGTAGCCTGCCTTTTATACTAGGCTCGGCACACCTGTACAGATAACCTACAAGTCTCCCACTGCTGTGCCCTCTGGTGGCACACCTTGTGATAGACCAACAGTGGCCATGTAGGATACATGACATCACTCGCCTCTGAGCCTTTAGTGCAAATCGCCTCTGCATTGATTGTGGCTCTATCTGGTTGACCCTTGGCAAGTCGTTTCAATCTTGGGTGAGTGGTTGGTGCAGTAGAGTGCTGGCGGTTGCTGTTTGTGTGTGTCCCTGACGACCCCATTCCCCCCCCCACATATAGATTATGCCGGAGGCTCACTGCGTTCATATACATTCAAGTTCAGGAAAACAGGTTTGCATTACATTTGTGGTTCCGTTGTGATTCAATGACCGGTGCCCAAGGACAAACTAGTTCCGGAGCTGCTGGATTGTGTCCCTGTAGTCTGGTGGTGGCGCAGTGCCCAGTGCTGGCAGTGGGAACCCGGTTGACTCGAGTTGCCTGCTCTTGGGGCTGTTGCCGTGGTTCCTAGTGTCGGGCAGGTTCACAGATGTCTGTGACCTCCCTGTCCTTTCTTTGCACCCTGGGTCGTTGCTGCTCCCTGAGGAGCTGTCCCCTAGCAGGGGACTGCTGACTCGCTGGCCTGAGCGTTGTTTGGTTTGGGATCCTGGCTGGTCCCGGTCCCCTTTGGGGGAACTGTGGCGAGTGACCCTTCGTTTATGGGTATGGCCTTGGTGGCGATGGGGTCTGGGGAATCCGCCTTAGCACAGTCTGCTCTTTCAGACCTGTGGCAGTTGGTGCTATCAGCTGCCTGGGAGGTGGAGCCGGTCAGGGGCAGGGTATCGATACCAGTGCCGTTGCGCTGCTGAGGTCACTTGCTCTGCAGCTCGTGTGTGTTGACTGCTTGTGGCCACACTCCATGGTGCATGACTCTGGTCCCCGGGATGCAGGCTACAGCATTGGGTAGCTCGCTGGATCTTTGTGCTCACGATGGATGTCTGCCCGCTGCATTGGCTGTGTGCAGTTGAAATCCTACATCGCACAACTTTTCATTACTTATGATGGACACTCTGGGGGTCCGATCGCGATTGCGTGACTTTTCCTCGCCGGTTGCATGTGCGCAATTCAAATCATCAATTACACACTTTACATAATCACGCGATTTTTCCTTGCTCATTGCATGTACACAACTCTGATTATCATTTACACATTTTAAATGATCAATTACACATTGTCTCTGACTTACAGTTACTATTACATTGCTTTAGTGTGTGGAACTGTCCCTTTAATTGTAGTGGGTTGCAAGCCTCCTTTAAAGAGAGCCTTGCTTTCTTTACCCCAATCCGCCCCTCCGTTTGGTGCCACGTGTTGCTCCATCAGCGCTGCACCTTGTGGTCTGGCCATGGCCATCTTTTTCTTCAGCGCCTCACCTCGTGGTTTGGGCGCCATCTTTCCTCCATCCACGATGTCAACTGCGGTGATCCTCTTCTCCCCGGGTTCTGCCACCGATGCTGAGAGGTCGCCTTTGGATCCAATTTTCTTCCTCTGGAGTCCTGCCACTGGAGCCTGGAAGGTGCGTTCGGGTCGTCTCAGCTGGATCATCTCCACGCAGTCGTGCTGAGCGGTCTATGTCTCGGGTGCTGTGCTGGTCTGCTCTCTGGTGCTGTATCCACCCTCAGGTGAGGGCTTGCTTTGCCTCTGAGCGCGGGGGATGTCGATCGCTGGAGGGGTGAAGTCTTCCCACTTCCAATGGATCTTCTTCATTCACCTTCTGCCGAGCAGCGTTGATCCATCACCTGCAACAATCCACAGAGGTAACTTGTGCACCGCGCCATCATGGAATACCTTTAGATTCCGCTACCAACGACTGGGATAATTTCATCGGTGTAGGTACGCAGCATTGCCTGAACTGCGACCAACTTGGGTCGTTCAGCTTGATTGTCCCATAGCCTCTCAAAGGCTTCTTGCTTCATCACTAACTGGCTCGCCCCCGTGTCCACTTCCATGAAGACTGGAACGCCATCTATTTCAACTTCCATCTTCAGCGGGGAACACTCGGTGATGCAGGTAAACATGCTATGTACCTCATCGTGGGGCTGGGCTGCCTCGCTGCCTATCGTTTCATAATCCGCGCTGGATTCATGGCCATCTGCAGACTCTTCATCGACACAGTGAGTCATATGTCTCCTACACATTCGCTGGAGGTGGCCCTTTGTGCTGCAACCTTTGCATACATAGTCTTTAAAGCGGCACTGGTGAGCCCTGTGATTCCCTCCACAATGCCAGTACAGAGCTACTCGAGTAGCCCCCCCTCGGCGGACTCTGAGTTAAGGGACTCCTGGGCCTGTTCTCTCTTCCCTAAGAGGGTTCACGCTCTACAGTCCAGCCTCTAAACTGTGCCACTCTGTGTACAGTACCTGCCGGGTTTGAGTCCTGAGGCTGAGTCATCTGCCTAGAGCCGCAGGTCGAGATCTCAAATGCCTGGCTCACAGAGATGGCCTTCTGCAGTGTGACTGTGGTATCCGCCTACAGTAGCTTATGAAGAAGGCCCTCATGGCCAATTCCAATGACAAAAATGCCCCGCAACACTTCGTTGAGGTGGTCCCCGAACTCGCACGGTGCCGCCAGCCTCCTGAGGTCTGCGGCGTATTTCGCGATTTCCTGGCCTTCGGGCCGTCAGTGGGTATAGAACCGGTATCTGGCTGTGAGGATGCTCTCCTTAGGCTTCAGTTGCTCATGGATCAGGGTTACAAGCTCCTTGTACGTCTTGGTCGTTGTCTTCGCTGGTGCCAGCAAGTCCCTGGCGAGGCCAAAGACGGTGAGCCCACAACTGGTTAGCAGGATAGCTCGGCACTTATCAGCCAGTGTGGCCGGGTCGTCTCCTGCCAGGTCGTTTGCTGTGAAGAAATGGTCGAGCCTCTCCACAAAGGCTTCCCAATCATCACCATCGGCGAACTGCTGCAATGTACCAAGGTTAGCCATTTTCGTGTGAAAGTTCGTAATCTCATCGCCAATTGTTGTGTCCTTAGATGCTCTAGTAATGACTCCACGAGGTAATGTGTTGTACTTGAACTGTAGTGACCTTAGTCCTTTATTTGTTAACTCCAGAGTGAGGATCACACCTGATGGCCTGCCTTTTATACTAGGCCAGACACCTGTACAGGTAACCTACAAGTCTCCCACTGCTGTGCCCTCTGGTGACACACCTGTGATAGTACCAACAGTAGCCATGTAGGACATAATAGTCTGTTCTTTGCAGTTATTAAAAATAAACGAATATATGTTGAAGTTACTTCCTGTAATTTATAATGCTGGAAGTTCTAGAACAAGGTGTACAAATTATGGCCCATGAGCCATGTCCGCAAGTGCTAGCAATCTGGTGCACAAAGCCCAGGCAGCTCAGTTCTATTTGCCTTTATTGTCAAGCTTGAATTTTGTGGGCCTGTAAGTTTGGAAAGGACCATTGTTTTTGCTGTTGCCTTACTGGTGAATAAATCCTAAATTGGAACACCAAGATCTGATATTACTTGCAGCTTGAAATATATTTGTAATGGGAACATTTTCTGTTCTGAACTCTATGTTGGCAGCTACTAGTTATTGGGGTTGAAGTTGAATTTCCAAGGGGATTCTCCCAGTTGTCCACTGTAACTTTAGCAGAACACCAACAGGAACTTTGGTGTAAACAGTGTTTCTCCAGGGTTTCCACAGATCTTCTGTCAAAGTTACCGTCGACGATTTGGAAAATCTCTGCAGAAATTAATGGCAATTTTCTCTTCATCCAGATATTTAGTAATTTCATCTTTAAGTAGAAATCCCCAAATTTTCCCTAACCGTAGATGTTAAACTAACTGGCCTGTAATTACTTGGGTCAGCCCTGTCTCCCTTTTTAAAAATGAGTACAGGTGCAACGTAGAAAATCCGGAGTTCCTGAATCAGGAATGTTCCGGAATCCGGACCCGCTGACACTGCCGACCTCGGGGTCCCACCGCTGCACAACCTCGGGCCTCACCTCACCACTCTCGCCACCGCTACCCTTACCTTGGGGCCTCCTCACCGGCCCGCCCGAACAGCCCCTCCGCGACGGGGCCTGCCCGAACAGCCCCTCCGCGACGGGGCCCGCCTGAACACCTCGGCAGGAACTCCCTCCCCCACACACACCCCAGCCCTCTTTCTACATTCCGAAATCTGGAAATACCCGAACCTGGGCTCAGGAAGACGATCGAAAGTCCGGAATCTGGAACAGCCTTGGTCCCGAGGGTTCCGGATTCTTGATACTGCACTGTATTACATTGGCCACTCATCAGTCTTCTGGCACACATCCACTCGCAATAAAACTCTGAAATAATTTCTTGCTCCTTCCCCCATTTCCCTTAGGATCCTTGGTGTATCCCGCCAGGTCCCCGCAATCCATTATCTTTGGCTGAGCTAATTCCTCTAATACATTCCTTTTTTATATTATATCTCTCATCTCATTTTTAACCAGTTTAGGATTTATCTCTTACACAGTATCCTTCTCTTCTATAAAATTGAAGCAATTTCTTATTAAATATCTCCACAAATTTTCCATTTATCCTCTACTAATTCAATATCTTCTCCTCTCAGAGGGTCATCTCACATTCTACACTTGTCCTTTTACTAATGTATTTGTAGAATTCTTTTGTGTTTTTATTTTTTCAGATTCTCGCCATCAACTTTTCTTATTTTTTCATTCTCTTATTTTCTATCATTTTTAATCATAGCTATAGGACCCATATGCTCTCTTTTTCAATTTCTGTTTGTTTTTAACCACTTTATTGAAATTAACCACTCATGAAATTGAAATAGTCTCCTTTTTTAATTATATATATTACTTAACAAATATCGCATTATTGATCTACAGTCCTGTCTGACAATTTTTCTTTCCACCAGCCCCAGCTAGCTCACTCCTTATCTTTCTGAGATCTTACCTATTCCAATCTGATGCCCTTGTTTTTAGATTAACAATGTTTCCCCTTCAATCTGGTCTTAAACATTATAATATTATGGTTACTACTCCCGGGGCACTCACCCACATTTAACAACAAATTGTATTTATATAAGCGTCTTTAACGTATTAAAACGTCCCAAGGAGTGTTATAAGGCAAAAAAAATTAATTTGGCACCGAGCCCGATAAGGAGAAATTACGGCAGATGATCAAAAGCTTGGTCAAAGAGGTAGGTTTTAAGGAGTGTCAAACTGATTTATTTTGTTACTCAACTAGATCTAGCAATGTCTCTACCCTTGCAGATTGTCCTCCTTTAGCTGAGCTAATTCCTCTAATATATTCCTTTGCTTGACTGCTTAAGTAATGTTCTGAACACATTTTAGTAATTCCATTTCCTTTTCTCTGTCTTTTGAGAAAGGGGGAAGATGACAGTAGTTTTGAATAGGAGGGGAAAGTGCCTAAGGAGAGGCAACTATTACATTTACAGCTAGCATAGAGAAGAGGATGAGAAGTTGGATGGTCAGCATTTTAGTGGAAATGGATCAAAGGAGCAGGAGCTGTGTCTTATGGATGTGATGAACCTGGAGAGGGCGTGGTGAGAAATGGGCGAGAAACCAAGGAAAGTTAGGGGTTCAGGACTAGGGTGGGAGGGGTGCTTGGGGGGAGGTTTGGCTTGGTGGGCAAGGTGAAGGCGGGGGGGTGGAGAGGCAGCTGAACAGATGGTCTCAGCCTTAGTGACGAAGAACTCCATGAGTTGTTAGGCATAAGGGTGGAAAGGGAAGGGGAGAGGGGGTTAAGGAAATGGTTGGTGTGATATATTCACAGAGCACAGCACACACAGCTTCCTACATGGCAGGCAGCTCTCTCGGAAGCCTCCGGAAATCTGCCTGGTTCTGTTTAATTATTAACTGTGCAATTGCAGTACACAATATGTCCACATCCATAGTGTGGAGCTACAAACATTACAAGCTTACAGACATAACTTCTTCATTAAGGAGGGAGAAGTGTAATTATGACAAACATCATACATAACTTTTATGTTTATACATAACACAGGGTATAAACTTTTTTCCGATATTTACAAATTTAACTTTACTACTTGTTTTCTGTTTCGAAGAGGATACCTTCACTCTCAAACAGAACCTTCCAAACATGGTGTTGAATCTAAACTCATTCGTGGCTCATCCTGAGGAACGTTTTCCTCCACGGAATTTCTTTGATTTTCATTTGAACTCACTAACTTCAGGCTCTTTGTTTTCCTGACTCGAACTCAGACTTTCATTCTGATTCTCTCCTGGATTTGTTTCCAGTACATTGGATTTAGGATTTGCTACTGGTGTATCAAAACTATCAGAAATAATTGAATCATTCCCACCTTCAACTCCTTCCATGTCTGTAGGTAAAATATCAATATGAACAAACCTATCCTGTCCATTACCAAACATCTTTACCAAATATGTGCGAGGACCACATATCTTCACCACTCTTCCTGGTAACCACTTTAACTATTTATGGTGATGGTTCTTCACTCTCACCTTCTGGTTTAATTTCACACTTCTCTCTTTTACTCTACCTCTATCATGATTCTCTTTGAGTGCATATGGTACGGAACGTGGCTTGTAGTAAACCGATCCAGCGTCCTTCTGTACCCTGACACTTTCCTTGAAGCCTTGGATCGGACCAGACCGTTTCGCAGAACACCTTCGAATACTTCTTGATAACCGGATCTGTTGATGAAAATCTCGCTTGCACACAGAAAATCTTACTCCAATCCAGCTTCAGTGAGCTCAACCAATTTCTTCCTAGTAAAGCAGGCTTGTCTCCTTTCACTATTATTAGATGCAAGTTCTGAAATTGATCTTTATATTTTACCGGTACGGTGATACGACCTACCACAGGAATTTTCTCTCCCGAGTAGCCTCGCAGCTCTATCTTGGATTTCTCCAGTTGGAAATCACGCAATTTGTCGAGGTACAGCGACTCCGGTACTACACTCATGGATGCACCCGTGTCAATTTCCATTGGTATCTTGAATCCCGCAACATCTATGTGGATTTTGATGCTTTCCGAATCGCTGTCCGTTAACCTCGTGCTCCTGATGACGTGTAACTCTAACATCTCCTCGTCCTATTGTTGTTCTTCAATGCTATGTAATCTCTTGGGATTTCTACTCATAGCTTTGAACGCTGGACTCATAGCTTTAAAAACTGGTTTACCCTTCAGTCGGCATGCCTTCGCAAGATGCCCAGTCTTTCTGCAGAAGAAACACACTGCCTTCACGTATGGACAACTTTGAGCAATGTGTTGTCCCAGGCACCTATAGCACAACTTCGACACTCTGTTAGAATTTCCAGTTTCTGAGACTTTGGGCCCCCACCATCTTTTACTTTGAACCTGCAGGTGATTTACCTCGGTTGACTGACGACCGTAATTATTATTTAATTCTCGGGAATATTGTTCGGCTATGCCCATCGACCTCGCTGTCTGACAAGCAATCTCAAAAGTCAAATCATCCGTCGTCAATAACTTTCTTCTGATCGCATCATTTTTCACCCCACAAACAAAACGATCCCGTAATGCTCGGTTTTGAAAGTTTCCAAAATTACAGTGCATCGATAGCTTTTTTAATGCAACGATGTAATCACTGATACTTTCATCGGCCTTTCGATTCCGAATCCCGAAATGATAGCTTTCAGCAATTCCTAACGGTTTGGGGTTATAGTGCTGCTCCAGCTTCGTTAAAATCTCTTTAAGCGTTGTGTCCTTTGGCTCGTCAGGCACAAGCAGATTTACAAGGGTCTCGTACAATGCCGGACCCGCCACCGATAAGAAGATCACTTTCTTACGTTCCAACAGAACCCGGTTCTGGACTGCACTATCTGGAACTTTGATTATATTATTTGCAGTGAAATACATTTCTAGCCAATCCACATACGCTTTAAAACGTTCCCGGTCATGTCTATATTCCCCCAAATGTCTGATTACACCTGCCATTTTAATCTCTAGCTGTTCACAATGTGTGCTGTATTTTACCTCAGATTTTGTAGCTTTTTTCCAAAGTCAGAAACTTCCAAAGACTTTGTCGACTGGCTGAATCCTTCACCAACAAAATTTAAGCTTTGAATCATCCAAAAAATCCCATCTCAATTACCAACTGTGATATCTTCACAGAGCACAAGCACACACAGCTTCCTACATGGCAGGCAGCTCTCTCGGAAGCCTCCGGAAATCTGCCTGATTCTGTTTAATTATTAACTGTGCAATTGCAGTACACAATACGTCCACATCCATAGTGTGGAGCTACAAACATTACAAGCTTACAGACATTACAGTTGGCAATGGTAGCCAGAAATGTTGGTAAAAGGATGGATGTTTTCTTTTTACTTGAGTAGTGCCAAAAATAGTTGATGCTGAGGGCTTCAATACCTTTATTTCTTCCTTCAGCAGATAAAGCAATTTACAAGTGGAGCAGGGTTAACAGAGTACACTGGTTATCTTTTACAGGAATGGACATTTTTGGCAGAGGAGAGTGAGGCCTGGTATATACTTTTGTGATCCAACCATATTTGGCTAAACCAGTTGTGCACCAGATTCACCCAAGTCTGCTCCCTTCAGACTTGAGGAAGCAAATATGGAAGGCACAAGGAACAATTGGTTTGGGAAACAGTGTAAGTTTTACTGGGGACAAAGGCATCAGAGGTGGAGGTGAGTGAGTGGTTGAGCAAATTGACGGCTAAAGAGTCGCTCAGTACAGTGGCTGAAGGAGGAAAGGAGAGAGCATATCTCAGGAAGCGTTAGGTATAAGAAGCTTTATTTCATAGAACCATAGAATTTGTTTGAAAACTAAATACATGTGTTAACTAAGTTCATTTGAATTTACTAAGAGGTTTCTTTCATATGTGTACAGTGATTTCTTGTTTGGTAAAGATTGTTGAGATACATGTACATTTGAAATAATGAATTACCGATGACAAATGGTTGCAGAGCTGCATAACTCACAGACAACATAGACATGTGTTGATAGAGTAATGAGTAGCTTCTTTTCTATAACTCACTACCCTGTAATTAGTTTTTTGTAAGATGGTTTATACAGTATTTTGGTGTTTCCAGCGGACTATTTATGCTTGGGAATGGAACACGTTCCTTTTTTTCTCATCCAGTGTCAACGGAAAGTAGCACAGACCAGATAAATGGCAATATCAATTTGTGTTGTTATTCTGGCAACATGATCCAGTTTTTTATGCTGTGAATGGATTTGGCAACACAAGTACAACTACAAATGATCAGGATACGCACGTGCACATTTACTATAAAGTCGCATTCCTCTTTGGCATTCTGCCTGCAGTCTTTCCACAGTGTTGGGGAAGGATTTTTGTGTCCAGCAATCTGGAAGTCACATTGTTGGCTTATATGTGTGGACTGAGAGCTCAGCTTGCCTGCTACGGAAATAAAAGCGTAGGCCTAACAGCAAGCAGCAGCAGCGTGCTTTACCTTCAGGGGCAGTGAATTAAAAACATCTTGCAAGGCAGTGTTCCTTGCCATTGGGACATGCTGAGCACCTCAATTAGATCGCAACACTGCCTCATTTATACTCCATTTAGCACTTGCTCAACTCTTTCTCCAATTCTGCGCTTTCAACCCAATGTTAGAAGAGTAGTCTATTCTATACCTGTGCACATTTTTCCATTGTGTAATTGTGAATCACTGTCAATTTTTTGGCAGATTAGTGCCGTAGATTCACTCCCACTTGGAGCTAGATTGAAACTGCCCAGTTTTTATATAATGTCATTTTAAAGCATTTGTAGCACAATAGCATATGTTGTGCAGAGGTGAGAAGGTTTTCACTGTGATCTGGCAGTCAGTGTGATTAAGGGTTCACAAAAATTGTGGAATGCTGGGCAATAGGGAATGAGGGCAACTGAGAAAGATAAAGGGATACGAATATGAAAAGAACAGGTCGGAAGACAGATGCATGAGCGAAACAAGCTAGGGAAAATTCAGAATAGTTAGGGAAAATGAAAAAAGAAACATTTTCACCCGTTGACTAATTTAATATCTCGAGTGTCACATCTCATCAGAAAATACCAGTTTCTGAACAGCTTGTATTCTCCTATCTCCCCATATTGTATTTAGCTTAGATCAAATACCTATTTGTGAAATAAAACAGATTATCTTTGTGTTTGATATTTCCTATTTATGGAACTCAATGCAATAATTACTTTTTAGGTGTAGAAAATGGAACTTACATTTTTCCAAGTTATGGCAAGTCATGTCTGTGCAAATCTGTGTCTCGTCCAGCATTGTAATGTGTTACATGTAACCAATTTGTCAGACCACAACCCACTCAGAACTTTGTCATTTGAAAGTGGAATTTGTGATAAATTTATCTAATGCTCATTGTGGGTTTTTGGTGGGAATGGGGGATATATTTGCTATAAGCTGAAACTGCTTTGTTCTGTCCTATCAGGGTAAATAAGATTATGGCCTGGAGTTTACGCTCAGTTGTACTGGTTTTGTCAGCGCCATTCACCCGAAATCAGCGTAACCAGTTCAGAAGATTGTGGAATTTTAAGCGCAAATTACGTTCAGTGCATCTTGAGTTTCTGCAATCTTGTTCACTAGTTTTAAACAACATCGCGCTCCAAGCAGACCACCCCCCCCCACTAAATTGACCATGCCCCCAGGATGAATTAATCATTATTGGGAGTCTCTGCTAATTGTGCTCATTTGCGGGCCTTTGAGGAGGCTCCAAAATTAAGCTGGTTCTTTTGGGCACAAAGACAATAATAGCTCTTAAAAGCTTTTGAATATATAATTTTTTTAATTTACTAAGAAATGGATTGCTGTATCCTAATATAATTAGGAAATGGTTCTGTATATTTTTTTTTAAGTCACTTTCAGTAATTTAAGATCGGGCTTCTCAGATGGTGAGTTGACACTGTGATTAAAAATCCTTATTTATTTGTGATAAACCCATTTACAGTGGTATTAATCAAACTGCATCAAGTAACCACTCTTAAATATATCTCAAAATATTTTTATACCAAAATGTTTTAAACATAATTACATTTTAAAACACTGCCTGATTGTGCTGGTTCATGGCAAATTAAGTGTTTTATGATATGCAAATGAGTTTGAGCAGAAGCTTGAGGGAGAGAAAAAAAAACACTTTTGAAAACAGCCGCCGCTTTCACCCAGAGCAGAAACTCTACCCCTATTATTTCCTCAGACTGTCAGTAAAGTGTCCTACATTCTGAATATTTAGTATCCTGGTAATCTGCACTGGAATAGAAAATGCTATGAGGTAGAAATGTAAGTAGTGTCATGTGAGGGCAGCTGATCCCTAGTGTTAGAGGGAAAAGTTACGAGGAATTACGTTATCAGCTAGGGCTCTTCAGCCTCAAAAAATTTGTCTATTTAGAAAAAATAAACCTGAAACAAGATTTTCAATTACCTTTTGAGCAGCTCGAGAAGGCACAGGTTCAGTTATGAGAGGAAAATTTATGTAAAGTATTTATTTTCAATAACTAGGAATAGTGACTGATGCAGGAGCAATGGACTCATTTAAATAACAGCTAGAGTAATGGGAAGACAATGCATTTTTATCCTGTAAGGATGAGATCAAAGGGATTGAAGGGTCTTCTTCATCCAAACATATTTTATGATGCCATATACCATCAGCTCCCATTTCCCCGTCATCTTTATGACATTGTGATCTTCATCACATTGCCTCCATTCTGTTCAGTGTGTGCAGTACTGACGCATTTGGACCAAAGGTTTTCAAACTGGGCTCCAATGATCCTTGGAGATTTGTGAGGGTTCACCTGGCTCTTCAAACCATGGGAAATGCACCCTGAGAGTGATGTGGCAGCTGCCATTGCAGCACAGGTGCAAGGGAACGAGCGTGTCCGTGCTGGTTTGGAGAGGATGGCTGTGGCTCTGCAAGAATCGATGCAGCGTCTAAGTGCTAGCATATCTAGTGGCTTTCAGACTGTGGCTGCTCGCATGCAGTCTCAACTGGATGCCCCCCAAGACCTCAGTATTGCTTTCACGGCTGGATCCACCATGAGCCACGGGGGACCTTCTGGTGTGGCACCACAGCTCCAACCTGAGCTCTCTCAGATTGGTGGTGGTGGTATTGTGCCACCTCTGCTAAGTTATTAAGGCTCCTCGGGCCAGGATACGAATGATGCGCTCCCTCCGGCTCGCAGCATTCCTGGCCCCAGACCGGTCACTCCTGTGTGCCTCCACGCATGGCCTCGCCCGAGCTAAGTCAGACTGAACCCTCCCAGGAGGGTGTTGACCAGTCTCCAGCCGGCCCTTCCAGGCCCAAAGTTGCTCGATGGCGTCCTAGCAAGACATCTGCAGCTTCCACACAGGGAACACAGCAGCCTTCCGAGACCCATGAGGCAGCCACAGGGGAGTCACCGAGGCGAAGTCGCAGGTTAGGCACGCATGAGATCATAGGCAGTCCCTCAAAGTCGAAGATGACTTAATTCACTTTTAGAGTGGAAGCATCAGGTGGTTGAACAGTCCAATGCGGGACCTACAGTCTCTGTCACAGGTGGTTGAAGGAAAGGGTGGGTGGGGAGCCTGGTTTGCCGCACGCTCCTTCCGCTGTCTGTGCTTGGTTTCTGCATGCTCTCAGCGACGAGACTCGAGGTGCTCAGCGCCCTCCCAGATGCTCTTCCTCCACTTTGGGCAGTCTTGGGCCAGGGATTCCCAGGTGTCAGGGGGGATGTTGCACTTTATCAAGGAGGCTTTGAGGGTGTCCTTGAAGTGGTTCTTCTGCCCTCCTGCGGCTTGCTTGTCATGTCGAGGCTCCGAGATGAGCGCTTGTTTTGGGAGTCTCGTGTCAGGCATGCGAAAGATGTGGCCCGCTCAGCAGAGCTGATCGATCTTGGTCAATGCTTCAATACTGGGGATGTTGGTCTGAGCGGGAACACCGACGTTGGTGAGTCTGTCCTCCCAATGGATTTGCAGGATTTTGCGGAGGCAGCGTTAGTGGTACTTCTCCAGTGCTTTGAGGGGTCTGCTGGAAATAGTCCACGTCTCTGAGCCAGATAGGAGGGCAAGTATAATTGCTGCCCTGTAGACCATAAGCTTGGTGCCAGATTTAAGGTCCTGGTCTTCAAAAACACTCTTCCTCAGGCAACGGAAGGCTGCACTGGCACAATGAAGGTGGTGTTGGACATCATATATGTCTACCCTTGCCGACAGAAGGCTCCCGAGGTATGGAAAATGGTCCACATTGTTCAAGGCCTCACCGTGGATTTCGATAACCAGGGTGCAATACTCTGGTGGGGTCGGGTTGGTGGAGGACCTTTGTCTTACTGATGTTTAGTGTAAGACCCATGCTTTCATACGCATTGGTGAAGGTATTGACGCAAGGGTCGTCTGCGTACTGTAGTTCGATGACAGAGGATGGGACGACCTTGGATCTGGTGGAGGTGGAACAGATTCCCATTTATTACCGCTTGGAATGCTGAGCTGGGGCGATGTTTCTAATCTGAGCCCCTGGATTGAGATTTCAGCTTTCTCTCTGTGAATCTCGGGATCTCTATTTCTCTCTCCCCCGTTCCCCTCCCCCCCCCCTTCTCTCTCCCCCAATCAAATTTTCTCATTCTGTTTCTCATTCCCTTTCCTCACCTATCCCTTTCTCTTTTGCTCCCTACCCCCTCCCCGAGTGCAGATTCTGTGCTGAATTCCTCCGGCCCATTGAAGAGGCTGAGCAATACGGAGCTGGCTCTGGGATCTCACCCCGTCCGGAGCTCGCTGATTTCCCCCCCCCCCCCCGGATGATCTACCGAACTTCTCTGCAAGACCAACTCAGCTGCTATTACTTCAAGGACTCGGGCGGTTCCGACCCATCCTCTGGTTTGGATCTTACCTTCTTGTCTCTCTCCGCTCCCACGGCTCTGAGATCTCTACCACTCTGCACCGGCCCTAAAAGCTGGCAGGGGCACCGTCAACTGAAGAGCCTGCTTTTTCACGCTAAAAATGGGTCCGGGGGCGGAGCGGCAGCAGTGCGCACTTTTACCGCGCCTCTGCTGCCGCAAGCCCCACACTGCCACGCATGGCCCACGATGCTGCAAAACCTCCCGGGCCGAATCTATGGGCGGCCAATTGAGCCTAAACTGGAATGGCCGCCACAAACGGGCAGTAACGGTCGTTTCTGGGACCGTGAATTTCGGGGCCTATGTTTCTATCTCCAGAATTAATTTACGATGTTCATTTAAAAGCTGGAGGACTGAGGTTGGCACCTCTTTCCTATATTGGGGTGTGATTCCCAGCTTAATTTGGGCCAAAAGATCATGGGCTATATTTCACCACATTCAGTGTCAACAGGGAAAATAATTTATGTTTCAGTAAGTTATCCAATAGCTATTTTTATTGGTAAGCTATTTTCTTTTTTCCCTCCCTAAGTCAGAAAATAACTCAGCAAACTGTTGGATAAATTATTAAAATATAAGATGCATGTATGGTACACATGTATCCTCACTGAGAAGATGTGCTGGGCACCCAAGTCTCTAAACAATGTTACTGTGTAGCTGGCCACTGGGAAGTATATAAGGGTAGCCTGTCTTGAAATCTAGTGCTCCAATTTATTTCCCTTCCTTCCTTTCTGTGCCTGGCATGTAACCTTAAAATTAGAGCTATGCCTCTCAGGAGAGATGTTGGGAAGTGTTTCTTCACATGAAGGGTAGTGGAAATCTGGAACTCTCTTCCCTCAAAAGATGTTGAGGTTAGGTCGAAAGATATGCACTTTCCAACAGGTGTCAAATACAACTTTCAAATCACTGACTTGTCCCTTAGAAACTGAACACAGATTCTACTTGATTAACCTATTTAGAATAATTGCCTTCCAGTCATGTATAACTAATTATGTACCTAGTCCTAGGCAACTATTAATTTCTTATAGAAATAAAACCTTGGGTAAACCAGATTCCACCTGCGCCTAACTGAACAGCTCTTGGAATGTGCTTTATTGGGATGTATCTCAGTCTGAGATCAATTTGTGCATTGAGAATCAATGCCTAAGAATGTTGGTTCATTTAATGTTCTTAAAAACAGACTCCTGTGGTGATATCATCCTTAATCCCTTACTGTTTTTATTTGTATCTATAGTCCTGTTCATACTTTAGAAACATCTTAAAATTGCATTGAGGTTGAAATACAATGATCCCAGTGGCTTAGAGTAGGCGTTGCTTTAAGTCATATTGTGCTCAACTAGATAATATACAAGTTACGACCGAAGTCACAGGTAATAGAGCTCATCCAGGTCCTGCTTCATGACCCATTTTTTAATATTTTTCTTCACTCCACAGACCCACTTTGCTGAACCAGGAATTAAATTTTCTTTTGAATACTTTAATTGAACTAGGAAAGAACAAGCTCCATTTATATTGCAGCTTTAACACAGTGGTGCATCCTAAGGTGTTTCACAAGAGAGGGGGAAAATCGGACACCAAGCAGGAATAGGGAAAAGATTTATGAGAGGTGACTAAAGGCAAGGTTAAAAAGGTAGGTTTGAGGATGCTTTTGAAGGTAAGGAGAGATGATATAAGATGGAGCAGTTTAGGAAAAGAGTTCAAGAGTGCAGGGTATTGATGGCTTAAAGCTGTGCCATCAATGGTGGAGCAGGGGGAAAGGGGGACATACTGTAGTCCAGATATGAAGTGTGGAGAGTATGAACTAGGTTGTGGGCTTGGATGACCTTAAAGAGGTAGGCTGGAGGGATGCCATGGGTGGGGAGACTAGTAGACAAGGATGGAATTTTAAAATCAATGTATTAGGGGATGGGGAGTCACTGAAGGTCAGCAAGGAAAGAAGAGATGGTTGAGTGCTTGGCAGATATCTGGATAAGTTGGAGATTGTGTAGGAAGGATCTCGAGGCTGATGAGGAGAGGATGGGAGAAATTAAGTCTGAAGGTGTGGGTCAGGGTTTCAGCAGTGGTGGGAAAAGAGCTGGACGATATTGCAGAGGTGGAAATAGGTAGCCTTGATTATGGAGCAAATGTGAGGTTTGAAGCTTAGCTAAGGGTCAAACAGCTGCCAGGAAGGATAAAGGAATCAGGCGAGTAAGAACCAAATAGGCTGACTTTGGTCTTACAGTTGTAGAACGTTTTAGCTCATCTACAATTTGATGTGATGAGAGACAGGGTACAGTAGCTTAGTGGTTATGGTACTGGATTGGCAATGATTTCAAATTCTACTATGTCAAGTTGTAAAATAGAAGTCAAAAAATGGTAATGATCATGAAAACTCCAGGATTGCTGAAAAAACCAAACTGGTTCAAAGCAAGGAACCTGCCTTCCCTGTCTGGCCTAGATTACATGTGACTGACCCTATGCTTATGAATAATGGCCCCGATATGAATAGGGAGGTGGGGAGTTTGCAGGGGAGCGCGATAGCACATCGAAAATCCGGCAAGGCTGGGGACAGGGAGGCCTGAGCAATCCTAACGACAGGGCCTCATTTAAATAACATGCTGCAGTCTGCCGCCTGGCAGTCAGTTAAATTGACAGCCTGGCTGTGCGCGGGAGCACAAGCAAGTGGCAGAAGGCCGCAGCTGGGGACCTATGGGGACAGAAGTTAGTGAGAGGGGAGAACTCAGAGCTGCGATCGGGAGGTAGGAGGGGAGGCTGAAAGGTCAGGGCTGCGATCAGGGTGGGGTGGGGAGGGGGAAGAGTGGGGACTACGAGATTGGGGTCTCGATTGTGGGGGGAGGTAACCTGGCATAAGGGAGTCCCAAGGCCTCCTTGTGAAGCCCAGTGGAGCACTCCTGCTGCTCCTGGGCCACAAGAAAACCTTCTGGCCCAGGATCCTGCTCCTGGCAGCTTTTGTTGGATGCTGCCACACACACCCCGCAGGCCTCAGGCTGATATTGCAGATTGGGACCTAATGACATCATTGTACCTGATTTGCATATTTGAAACATGACCCCGATTCCTTCCTGCAGGTTATTATGGGCACCTGATGGAAAGGAGGCGGGATCGGTGGGGGTAAGTGTCTCTGTTATTTTAACTGTCGCCCCCCCCCCCCCGCCTTGTTTTCCCCAGGTGGTAACAGTTAAAATTGGGGCCAAAGACAGTTACAGGAAGAGAGAAAAGGACAATTAAAAAAAAAAATTGACATTATCGCAGATCATCAAATATAATTCTTTTAAATACTATAAAATATCTGTTAACAAGTCGGGTGTCTTCCGCGTTGCTAGGCCACAGAGTGATATCAGCAATGAGGAGCAGCTTGAAGCAGCCCCATTGAAAATAATTGAGGCTAGGATTTGGATCAGCGAAGAAGTCGGTCAGGAGCTGTTCAACCTCACAAACATGGATATTTATGTACAGAATGACTGAAATGTGCTCTATACTTGTGCTATGAAATAAAATGGCTAAAGAGTTATCACCCACCATGAACTTTTTTGGCTCAGTTCGCAAAAGTCAATTTTGCTGATCAAGGCAGTTTGGGTTTTGAGTGAATCTTGTTGAAACATTTGACTTGCTCCTACAGGAATTTGTCTGTGGGGCTTGCAATAAAGGAGAATCTGACAGCTAATTGTTCTCTCCATAAATACATTTCATAAAGAACTAGGAGCAATTGCCATTTAAATTAAATGTTGAAAATACGAAGAAGAATCCATCTAACACTGTTGGAATTTTAAAAATAATAATCTTAATCACTCCACTCCCCAAAAGTGTACTCAAAACTACCTAATTATTTTTCGTGATCTGAACTGCCATAATATTGTGATACGGCTCTAATTTTGGCTGCTTTTCTTTTATCCTCTGCGGTATAGTTCTCTTGTTGTGTTTAGATTTCATCCCTCTTTTTCCTTTTTTTTCTTGATTTAAGGTCAGATTTCTACATTTCTGCATGCTGGTTTAAAAAAAATTCTCAGATGTCAGGATGTCTCTACTCACGCTGTTTGTGTTTAGCCTTGCTTTTTGTGATCTTTTCCTTCAGTTTCCTGAAATATTCATTTTGTCAGGTTTTTTTCTTGGTTGTCCACACTCCCTCAGCTATACTGAATTGAAAAGACTGTTGCTGTCAACAGTAGTGCATCAATCTGTTCCTGTAGCTCCTCCTGCATATCATATGACTTTAATGAGATTTTGGTGACAATTTTACCTCCATCTCTCTCTTTACCACTTCAATCATGAATTCTCCTCACTTCCTGCTTGGTGTCCAGCAGTCTTTCTGTAAAATACCTTGGGCATTTTGTTATGTGAAAAGCACTATATAGATATATAAGCTTCTATTTTAACCTGGACAATCTGATGCTATCCAGTAAGCTATTTCAACATCTTAACTGAAAACTACGGGGAAATGAGTGATGCTGGGATAAGAAACTGTATTTTCACTTCTAGGATCTGAATTTGAAACCACCACAAAATAATGGGATAAAAGTCTTCTCAGCGAGCTACAAGCATTCTTTGTGAAGTATGATTGGGTAGTCCTAACATAAGAGCAACAAAAACAACTTGTATTTATGTAGCACCTTTAACATAGTGAATTGTCCCAAGGCGCTTCATAGGAGTATTGTGAGATAAGAAACATAAGAAACAGGAGCAGAGTAGGCCATTCAGCCCCTCGAGCCTGCTCCACCATTCGATAAGAACATGGCTGATCTTCGACCTCACTTTCCTACACTTTCCCCATAGCCCTTGATTCCCTTAATATCCACAAATCTATTGACCCCTGTCTTGAATATACTTAACGACTGAGCCTCCACAGCCCTCTGGGGTAGAGAATTCCAAAGATTCACCACCCTCTGAGTGAAGAAATTTCTCCTCATCTCAGTCCTAAATAGCCGACCCCTTATTCTGAGACTATTTCTAATGCAAATTAACCCACAGCACAAAACTTTCCTACATTTGACAGTAATTGTAGCAGGAAATTTGAAGCTGAGGCATTATTGGGGCTTTAGTCTACTGCTGGTTATGTTATATCTCCAGTTGTCCTGGTTAACCCTTGCCATTGGATAAAGGCCTAGCTCTGTCAAGCCCGTGTGGTGGCTGATGTGCAACAGTCATCACACATTTAAAAAAAACCCTTGCATAGACATCTTCCACCCCTTCAATTGGAGTTCAGGACTGAAATATCATTGAAACATCTGTGAACTCGTGTGGAAGCAAGTCATCCTCATTCGAGGGACCGCCTATGATGATGATCTGGTCTAAGAATGGTTGATTCTAACATTGAATGCCTAGAACTAACAAGAGTTCCATTTCCCAGTTACGGCATCTCTCCCCTTGAGTGTAAATATTAATTTAAAACACACACAAAGCATTTTTCATGCCCAGCCTCCTATGTTACCCACTATTTTTTGTAAATAATGAAAATGACAGTTTTGGATGGTCTTTAAAGATGATTCAACTATCTACCGCTGCCTTGCCTGAAGAATCCCGGGACACACATATAGCTTGCTTTAAGACCTTTCCAAAATCACAACTTGAGCTAATCTACTGTTACTATGGATAAAAGTCTAGTAGATATTTTTTGAACATTATCATATCATTTATATCTTGGTTTCTTAAATCTACTGAACATAGTTTTCTGTAGGCTTATGGCTCAGAAAAGTATGTTTTACACTTTGATATTGCAAAGGTAATTCAGTACTCAAAGAGTTAACCAGTTGTTTGCCATCGACAGATAATTCAAAAAGTCAGGCAAATACATTTCTTCACATTTAGAGTTTCTCACTTCAAAGATCTTGACATGTGGAAACCTGTAATGAGAAAGCTTTCAACTGTAGCATGTTAATCCACAGAGTGCAGTTAGGACATGAATAAAGGCATAAGTATCTTTTTCTTTTCCCTTTATAAACCACATTTATGCAATACATTTTAATTAATGGTGAGGAATACGTTTCATGATCTGAGATTGTGTAATTAGTTATTCCTTTCTCATCTCCAGCTTTCCTCCCTACCCCAACCCCACAAGTGCTGATTGCACAGATACTGTAGAATTAACTAACCTTGCGCTACAATTTTTGGGGCAATTTTCTTCCCTGCTACTTTCCTGAAAGTGTTGATTCTTGGTGTACAGTTTCATGAGCAGTGGGCACACTCATCTGTTGGGAAAACATTCAGCTGGGTGTTGGTTGAAGGCAGGATGTAGAAAAGCATTCATGTAGATATTGGATGTTTGGCCTTCAGAAATGATCCACTGACAAGGCTTAGACATTACTAATGGATACTTGGGCTAGGTACTGAAGGGTAACTCATCATAGAACCCATACCCCAGCAAGGACTTAATACCTACAGGAGGGAAAAGAATAAGATTGGTAAGAAAAAAATGCATCAGTACAATGGAAGTGACTTAACAGCACTAATGTCTTGCAATCTCTTGTAATCTTCCTAACAACTACAGCAATAACAAAAAAAAAAAATTATCTAATGCCTTAGCATAAAAATCATCCCAGGGGCTTCAAAGAGGATGACAGAAATGGGCACTGAACTATTTTAGGAGAATTAATGAAAAGAAAAGAGAGAAAGTGTGAACACAGCACTACTATTGGACAGAATGCAGATGTCAAAGTTACATTGAAATCCAAGAAAGTGTAAATTTAGAAATAGCCATCATTTACAGCAGCAGCCATTCCAAAGTAAATGTTGTTGACCAAATGTCCTCCAACAGATTAAAGTTAGAGGCAACAATAGTTCTTGTGCTAGAAGCATTCATCAGAATCCAGATCGGATGCTTGAGCATCATATGGATTTCAACTTGATTCTGAAACAGGTAGCCTTATTTCTATCATTCAAAGTCCCAATTATCCATTTCGTTGGATCCCAGCAGCTTTATGACTCCTGTTTTGTTTCTTAAACCTCATTAATATCCAAGCTGCTTAGATTTGTCCTTTGAGCATAATTCAGTTGGAGAAGTTGGCCATACTGTTCTTCATGCCCATAAGGAATGAACCACCATCCTCTTCTCTCTGACAACAAATAATAGAATAAGCAACAAAGAAACTCCGTCCTGAATTTCCCAATATATCTTCCCACAGAACTCGGATAAGACCTACATACAAAACGAAGGAAGAACTTGTATTTATATACCAAATTATTGCATCACTCAGCATATCCCAAAGCACTTCACATACAATGAATTTCAGGCAAGTACAGCAACCATTTTGCACACATCAAAGTACCATAAATAACAATGAGATAACTGACCAGTTAACTTGTTTTTGGCAGTTGAGGGAGGATTTTTGCTCAGGGCACTGGTCAACTCTCTACTCTTTGCATAGTACCATGAAATCTTTAATGTCCACCTGACCCACAGGAACAATTTAAAATCTCACCCAACGAATGGATAGAGTGTATAGAAATCCCCCCCCAGCCCTTTCCTAGATGTTGCCCACAAGGGTGAGCTAATATCACTGAGCTTCTTGTACCTAAGTATTGGTTTATTTAAGCTACCTCTGGGTGAAAAGGGGAAGTGTGCTATGGACTGGCAAGGTATTGTTATTATCCACATGTCACAGTCATAGCCTCTGCTTATCCTCAGATTTGTGCCTTGAGATTAATCCTTACTTTCTTGATAGCCCTAGTTTACGTACTTGTAGGGGAGATGGCAAGACATGTAAAGGAGGAGGAGAAGAAGAGGCAATAAGTACAAATGTGTGAGGTATATACAGCCAAAGCTATATTGCACTGACATATGTACATTCTGCATGTGAATTACAGGTTGGTACAATTTTCCCTCCCTTACTCCTTCATCCACTAGATTCATAATATGAACTAAACTTAATCTGTTTTGTGGCAGTTGGCTAGCCAAGCCCTTAGCACTTGTTTGGTTTCCATTTTAAAGCATCTCGATAGATATGAACTCTTTTCTAAAAGGTATTTATGTTTTGTTTAAGACTGCAAACTATGAAATAGATAGGAAATGACTGTTAAGAAATTAATTTTATCAGCCATGATCTTATTGAATGGCGGAGCAGGCTCGAAGGGCCAAATGGCCTACTCCTGCTCCTATTTCTTATGCATTGCGAGGAAACAACAAGTTGGATTCACATAATGCTTTCAATGTAGAAAATGTCAAATGGCGCGCATAAAATGAGAGTCAGGAAAAGAGAGATAGAGGGGCAAGGGGTGATCAAAATCTCTGTCAAAGAAAGATTGTGAGCAGATTTTTAAAGGAGGGAAAGGGATGGCAGCGTTTAGAGATGGAATTCCAGAGAGTCGGACCCAGGAGGCTGAAGAATATGCCAACCAAGGCCCATTATAACAGACACCACCAAAATGTGAAAAAACTCTCCAGTGGAGGACTGCATGCTAACCTGAGGGTGAGGTCAAGGCTCATTGTTTGGGAAGAATAGAGGGAGCTTTGACCTATATTTTCTTAATGCTGCACATAAGTACTCTTATTCTCGATCTGTGCTAAGTTAGTAGATCCTTCAGAGATCTTTGCTCTTTACTTTATTAATGACATAGATGTAGGTGTTGGGGGGTGGGGGGAAATGATCTCCAAGTTTTCAGATAATACAAATGTATGTGCAAGTGTTAGGATTTTAGAGGTTTTAGAGGATGCTAAACTATTGCAAGAAGATCTCAATGTGTTGGGGAAATGGGCATGTGTTTGGAAAATAATGTTTAATGTAGAAAAGTTTAGTGTTATGTATGTAGGTATGTCTAATGCTAAGATAGGATGATAATAGGTTCATATAGGATTAACTCCCAAAGATATACAAGCCATTTAGTGTTGATTAAGATGGTTCTTGGTATGAAATATCACAGTATTGCAATCATAAACATTCGTTTTTTAAAATGTTCTTGTGTTACATTAGCTTTGTGACAATGAGCTAATGTCTGGTCCTGTTTATTTCTTGTCATTATGATATAAGTCAATATGCCTTGCAAGGGGTTCAACTGGACAGACAAAGACAATGCTGCAAGCTTTCATACCAAGGGGGCAGCTTTTCATTCAATGTGGTAACTTGGCAAATCCATCCTTAACACACACAATTGTGGAAGGGATCAGAGAAAAGTCTTTGTTTCACTCTTCTTCTGAGAGTCAATGGCAGTGAGAGTCTGAGATGTTTAGAAACATGCAACAAGCTCCAGAATGCCAGAGTAAGTCCATTTTGCTTATACAGGGGTACCTTAAAGTCATTATCACCTAGCTTAGGAACGGTTAGTTTATAAGAGCATATGGCCTAGAGTAGTGGCAGAGTTGTGTATTTTTATTATTTTACGATAGAAGGAACAGTAGGAAATAGATATCTTCTTGGAAAACTATATTGTTTATTCATATATTTCATGAAAAATAAACCAGTTTATTGGTTCATAATCGTGCTGTCCACTAGAGGGCTTTTAGTCCACCTTCCTCATAAACAGGAAATCGCAAAGTTAAATCATATATCCAGTACATGCAACAAGGAGTCTATGCCATAGGTTAGGCCCATTTTGGTGCCATCATCTAATCAAAAATCATATCTAAATCTGGCATGTGAAGAATCCAATGCACCTTATTGTATGTGCAGTGCCATCTTCTTAAATGGCTACATACAATGGCCCGCAATGTCCTCAATTTTCATTTACACCAAAATGTCAGTAGCTGCTAGGACTAACCCCTGGATTGTCAGCTGCTTACAATTAATAGGATTAATCTGACAAAAGCTTATCAAGCTGAAACGTTAACTCTGTTTCTCTCTCCACAGATGCTGCCTGATAGTACTACTGAGTGTTTCCAGCATTTTCTGTGTTTATTTCAGATTTCCACCATCTGCAATATTTTGCTTTTGTCCAATTAACAGGTGTTTGATATAAATCTATTTGTCACCTTTGTAAAAGCCAGTTAGAAACAATTGACTCTTTTCCTGAATAAAGCAAGCCTGTAGACAAGATTACATTTAAAATATTAATATATTGACACCTTTCTGACTCATAGAATCACAGACATTTACAGCATGGAAGGAGGCCATTTTGGCCCATCGTGTCCACGCCGGCCAACAAAGAGCTATCCAGCCTAATCCCACTTTCCAGCTCTTGGTCCGTAGCTTTGTAGATTACGGCACTTCTAGTGCATTTCCAAGTTGTTTTTAAATATGGTGAGGGTTTCTGCCTCTACCACCCTTTCAGGCAGTGAGTTCCAGACCCCCACCACCCTCTGGGTAAAAAAAATTCCCCTCAAATCCCCTCTAAACCTCCTACCAAATACTTTAAATCTATGCCCCCTGGTTTGTGACCCCTCTGCCAAGGGGAATAGATCCTTCCTATCTACTCTATCTAGGCCCCTCATAATTTTATACACCTCAGCAAGTTCATCTATTAGACTAAAGTTAGACTCTGAGTTATTCTGTCTGTCATGTATTAGCCAGACTGTCTACTTGCAGTAAATGTAAAGGAAATGACATGCATAGAAGTTTTACATAATGGCTTTCCTATAATATGAAATGTGATCAGGCTCTCTATCCATAATAACAACTTTGTCCTGGCCTCACCTTGCCTCCCATCTCCTTTATCCTCAATTTGCTGACTCATTTTTAGGGACAGTTCCTCAGACACTGGGCACCCTACCGTACCTCAGTGGCCATTACTGATCTGTGAACTCTGGCACTGAGTGTCTAATTGAATATAGATGACTTTACAGGACATTCGAGAAATTGAGTCCAGAGGTGACAAAAGCATACATGGATTTCAGTGGCAGTGGGGCATCCACACGTGGACAGGAGTGGAAAGCCTGGATGATTTTACTTCCTAAACCAAAAGTACTTACTCTACCACTACTCCAGCTGAAATAATCGCACATTATGGGATATAGGATTCAGCTACTCCTAAGATAAACAAACTGAATTTGTGTTAGAGAAACTGCACATAATTGTAACCAAATTATTTTGATAATTTCAGCAACACAAGAGGAGACTGTCTGTACTGCCTTCACGTGGGATTTATGCTCGCAAATAACAATTTTGTTGAAAATTGGGCCCCTGAGATCTGGGTCATGGGCTCCTCAGCCAAGGCCAGTCATTTCTGTCCCTCCTTCCCCCTCCCCTCCTCACTCACCCCAGAAAGAGAAAGCTACTTCCTCATCATCCCCCACAGCTCCTCCTATTAAATGTTGGTGTTCAGAGAGATTTATGTGTCCTTGAACAGGTACAACAAGCAATTAGAAAGGCAAATGGCATGTTGGCCTTTATTGCAAGGGGTTTGGTGTACTAGAGTAAGGACGTCTTGCTTCAGTTGTATAGGGCTTTTGGTAAGACAACTGTGCAGTTTGGTTTCCTTATCTGAGGAAGGATAAGAACATAAGAAATAGGAGCAGGAGTAGACCATATGGCCCCTTGAGCCTGCTCCGCCATTTAATACGATCATGGCTGATCCAATCATGGAGTCAAGTCCACTTCCCTGCCCGCTCTCCATAACCCCTTATTCCCTTATCGGTTAAGAAACTGTCTATCTCTGTCTTAAATTTATTCAATGACCCAGCTTCCACAGCTCTCTGAGGCAGCGAATTCCACAGATTTACAACCCTCTGAGAGAAGAAATTCCTCTTCATCAGAGTTTTAAATGGGCGGCCCCTTATCCTAAGATTATGCCCCCTAGTTCTAGTCTCCCTTATCAGTGGAAACATTCTCTCTGCATCCACCTTGTCAAGCCCCCCTCATAATTTTATACATTTTGATTAGATCACCTAAATTCCAACGAGTAGAGGCCCAACTTACTCAACCTTTCCTCATAAGTCAACTTAGTGAACCTTCTCTGAACTGCCTCCAAAGCAAGTATATCCTTTCTTAAATATGGAAACCAAAACTGTTGTGCCTGTATAATGTATGTACTGTAACATTAGACCACTGAATGTACCTTCACACTGTATACACTATACCTATACCTGTACCACCAGAGGGTGCTACTGGTGGAGATCTAAGGGTCACCTGCGCACTGCAGGTAACCAAGTATAAAAGGGAGCTCACCTCACTGTCTCCTCACTCACTACAATAAATGGACTAAGGTCACAACAGTTCAGGTACAATACCTTACCTCATGGAGTCATTACTAGAGTTCTTGCATATATAACAACTGGCGATAAGATTACGAATTTCCACGCGCAACATGGCTAACTTAAGCAACTTTCAACAATTTGCTGATGGGGAAGATTGGGATGCCTTTGTGGAAAGGCTCGAACACTTTTTCATCGCGAACGACCTGGCGGGAGAGACACCGACCTTGCTGGCTGATAAGTACAGAGCTATCCTGCTCAGCAGTTGTGGGCCCACTGTCCATGGCCTGAGGACCTGCTAGCCCCAGCGAAGACAACAACCAAAATGTATGCGGAGCTCGTAACAATAATACAGGAACAACTCAAACCTAAAGAGAGCATCCTCACAGCCAGACACCGATTCTACACCCACCGGCGGCCCGAAGGCCAAGAAAAATATGCTGCAGACCTGAGACGATTGGCTGCACCATGTGATTTTGGTGACCACCTCACCGCAGCACTGAGGGACATCTTTGTTATTAGAATCGGCCACAAGGGCCTCCTCCACAAGCTGCTCTCTGCAGTCACCCTGCAGAAGGCAATTAAAGTGAGCCAGGCCTTCATGATTTCGGTCTGCGATTCCAAGAGGATGATGACTCACCCCCAGGACTCTAACCCGACAAGTACAGTGAACCGAATGGCGCCTTTCAGAGGCAAGGCTGCTACCCCGAGTCCCGCAACCCTGAGTCCGCCACATGGGGCCAACCGGCTAGCCCCGTTCTGCCGCTGTGGAGGAAATCACAGGGCCCACCAGTGCCGATACAGAGACTATACTTGCAAAGGCTGTAACACTAAAGGTCATCACCAGCAAATGTGTAGAAGAAATTTTACTCACTGAGTTGCTGAAGAGTTGGCTGATCATCCGGGCTCCAGCACTGATGAAGACGAAGAAAAGGTCTATGAAGCAGCTCAGTCCCTGGAAGAGGTGTACGGAGTGTATACTTGCTCCACCGAGAGTTCCCCATGGAAAATGGAAGTAGAAATCAATGGTATTCCAGTCTCAATGGAGATCGACACAGGGGCGAGCCAATCGCTGATGAATCAGATGACCATCGAGAAACTCTGGGACAATCCTGCCGAATGACCTAAAATGCTCCCAATCCAGGTGAAGCTGCTCACTTACACAAAAAACACCATCTCAGTCGTTGGCAGCGTGGATGTCCAGGTGTCCCATGGCGGTGCGCTGCACAAGCTATTTTTGTGGATCGTTGCTGGTGATGGTCCAATGCAGCTGGGAAGAAGATGGATGAAACAAATCCAAATCTGTTGGAGCTGGGAAAGCCTCCAGGCCCTGGTGATCAACGTCCTGTGCAGCCCCAAATTTGGATCCATCACAGCACCTGAAAATCCTACCGCCCAACTCGACTGCGTGGCAACGACACAGATCGCACAACTCAACGGCGAGACGATCCAACTCAAGCGACCAGACCTCACCTTCCAGACTCAAGTGGCAAGATTCCGAAGGAAGAAGATCAGCGCAGAAGGTAAATTCCCAGCTTCAGTGGCAGAACCTGGGGAGAAAAGGATCACCGCAGCCAACCTCGTGGAGAGAAAGAAGATGGCGCCCGCACCACGAGGTGAAGCACCTGAAATCAAGATGGCCGCGACCAGACCACGAGGGGCAGCGTTGAGGGAGCAACACATGATGCCGAGCAGTGAACCGGATTGGGGTAAAGATTGCAAAGCCCTTTTAAAAGAGACCGCCAACCCAGCACAATTAAAGGGACAATTCCACTCTTTGAACAGCGATGCCGGTGACACTAATGTAAAAGATGTAATCAACAATGCAAGTATATAAATATACTGTTGAACAGCGATGCTAGTTATACTAATGAAAAAGATGTAATTAACAAAAATGCAGGTATCTAAATGTAACCTTGCACAGAGATGCTGGTAGTACACAGGAAAGTGGTGTAATTGACAAATGCGAATTTGTAACGACAATGTCGAGTCGGCTGATTTCAGTCGGAGCCAATGTATCATGAATGCTAATGATGAAATGAGATGTGATGCTGGGTTTTACATGCATGCCGACAAAGCCAAGGGCAACCTCCCGTGGGAAGCACCGAGCTCCAGCGGGCTACCCGATCATATAGCCTGCGCCTCCGGGACCAATGTGATGCCCCAGGGAGTGTGGCCACACACTCAGTGGGAGCATACCCACTGCAGGGCCAGCGATCAATGGACAGCACAAGCACCACCACTGGCACCCTGCCCCAGATCGGCCCTAGCCACCAGGGCCAGCACCGGGAGCAAGAGACCAGCACCCTCCAGCCCTCCCAATGGGACCTGGGATGACCAGACTCCCACCACCACTGAAGGGCAGCAGGGAGAGCCTGAAGCCCTCAAATGAGGACAGGGAGGCCACACATTCCTGTGGCTCTGCCCACCACTAAACAACGGCAAAGGCCCTGAGACACAGCCAGGTGAGCAATCCAGCTGGCAGGGGCCACAGTCTGGTTGACCGGAACAAGTGTCCTCACCCACCTGCACTCAACCCGAGGGGCAAGACTATAATACAAGTACGTACCTTACCTATAATATGTACTTGTTCCACTACTGCTAAACCCAAAAACAGTGATATAACCAATCCTACTCCTTATTATAAATTGGCCAGAAAAAGCAGCAAACCTGAGGACTGGGAGAAATTTAGAATTCAGCAGAGGAGGACAAAGGGTGTAATTAAGAGGGGGGAAATAGAGTATGAGAGGAAGCTTGCTGGGAACATAAAAACTGACTGCAAAAGCTTCTACAGATATGTGAAGAGAAAAAGATTAGTGAAGACAAACGTAGGTCCCTTGCAGTCAGATTCAGGTGAATTTATAATGGGGAACTAAGAAATGGCAGACCAGTTGAACAAATATTTTGGTTCTGTCTTCACGAAGGAAGACACAAATAACCTTCTGGAAGTACTAGGGGACCAGGGGTCTAGTGAGAAGGAGGAACTGAAGGATATCCTTATTAGGCAGGAAATTGTGTTAGGGAAATTGATGGGATTGAAGGCCGATAAATCCCCAGGGCCTGATAGTCTACATCCCAGAGTACTTACGGAAGTGGCCATAGAAATACTGGATGCATTGGTGGTCATTTTCCAACAGTCTATCGACTCTGGATCAGTTCCTATGGACTGGAGGGTAGCTAATATAACACCACTTTTTTAAAAAGGAAGGAGAGCAAAAATGGGTAACTATAGACCGGTTAGCCTGACATCAGTAGTGGGAAAAATGTTGGAATCAATTATCAAAGATGAAATTACAGCGCATTTGGAAAGCAGTGACAGGATCGGTCCAAGTCAACATGGATTTATGAAAGGGAAATCATGCTTGACAAATCTTCTGGAATTTTTTGAGGATGTAACTAGTAGAGTGGATGTAGTGTATTTGTATTGTCAAAAGGCTTTTGACAAGGTCCCACACAAGAGATTGGTGTGCAAAATTAAAGCACATGGTATTGGGGGTAATGTACTGACGTGGATAGAGAACTGGTTGGCAGACAGGAAGCAGAGAGTCGGGATAAACGGGTCCTTTTCAGAATGGCAGGCAGTGACTAGCGGGGTGCCGCAGGGCTCAGTGCTGGGACCCCAGCTCTTTACAATATACATTAATGATTTGGATGAAGGAATTGAGTGTAATATCTTCAAGTTTGCAGATGACACTAAACTGGGTGGCGGTGTGAGCTGTGAGGAGGACGCTAAGAGGCTGCAGGGTGACTTGGACAGGGTAGGTGAATGGGTAAATGCATGGCAGATGCAGTATAATGTGGATAAATGTGAGGTTATCCACTTTGGGGGCAAAAACACGAAGGCAGAATATTATCTGAATGGCAGCAGATTAGAAAAAGAGGAGGTGCAACGAGACCTGAGTGTCATGGTACATCAGTCATTAAAAGTTGGCATGTAGGTACAGCAGGCGGTGAAGAAGGCAAATGGTATGTTGGCCTTCATAGCTAGGGGTTTTGAGTATAAGAGCAGGGAAGTCTTACTGCAGTTGTACAGGGCCTTGGTGAAGCCTCACCTGGAATATTGTGTTCAATTTTGGTCTCCTAATCTGAGGAAGGGCATTCTTGCTATTGAGGGAGTGCAGCGAAGGTTCACCTGACTGATTCCCAGAATGGCTGGACTGACATATGAGGAGAGACTGGATCGACTGGGCCTTTATTCACTGGAGTTTAGAAGAATGAGAGCGGATCTCATAGAAACATATAAAATTCTGACGGGATGGACAGGTTAGATGCAAGAAGAATGTTCCCGATGTTGGGTAAGTCCAGAACCAGGGGACACAGTCGAAGGATAAGGCGTAAGCCATTTAGGACTGAGATGAGGAGAAACTTCTTCACTCAGAGAGTTGTTAACCTGTGGAATTCCCTCCCGCAGAGAGTTGTTGATGCCAGTTCATTGGATATATTCAAGAGGGAGTTGGATATGGCCTTTACGGCTAAAGTGATCAAGGGGTATGGAGAGAAAGCAGGAAAGGGGTACTGAGGTGAATGATCAGCCATGATCTTATTGAATGGTGGTGCAGGCTCGAGGGGCCGAATGACCTACTGCACCTATTTTCTATGTTTCTATGTTTCTCTGTACATGTACGCAAATGCAGATGTCGAGCCACACACATGGTCTATCTATGGTGGGGTGATCATGGATGTATGTAGCCGTGGACACAGATGGATCACACCCAGAACCCACGAAACCCTCACTACAACCTTCAACTGTCCACTGCTGACCATTTCCCAATGTCGTGGCAATAAGGACTTGGGGGTCTACAGGGAGAGAGCCATTCCCAAGCACAGTCAAAATGCAAGGGCTTTGGGCACTCAAGTCGAGGGCCAGAGCACACAGTGCAAAAGCCAGTGGCACCAGACTTAGTGGGGGGGAGTGATGTTGTGTATGTATAATGTATGTACTGTAACATTAGACTACTGAATGTATCTTCACACTGTATACACTATACCTGTACCACCAGAGGGTGCTACTGGTGGAGACTTAAGGGTCACCTGCACACTGCAGGTAACCAAGTATAAAAGGGAGCTCACCTCACTGTGTCCTCACTCAGGGACCTACAATAAATGGACTAAGGTCACAACAGTTCAATACCTTACCTCGTGGAATCATTACTAGAGTGCTTGTATATATAACAAAAACCGTACGCAGTATTGTAGGTGTGGCCTCACCAATACCCTGTATAACTGTAGCAAGACTTCCCTGCTTTTATACTCCATCCCCTTTGCAATAAAGGCCAAGATTCCATTGGCCTTCCTGATCACTTGCTGTACCTGCATACTAACCCCCAGGTCCTGCTGTACTGCAGCACTTTGCAAAGTTTCTCCATTTAAATAATAACTTGCTCTTTGTTTTTTTTCTGCCAAAGTGCATAACCTCACACTTTTCAACATTATACTCCATCTGCCAAATTTTTGCCCACTCACTTAGCCTTAACAGGCTATACTGTACATGCCTTAGAGGCAGCGCAACAAATGTTCACTAGATTGATTTCTGGGATGAGAGGGTTGTCCTATCAGGAGAGGTTGAGTAGATTGGGTATATACTCCCTGGAGTGTAGAAGAATGAGAGGTGATTTCATTGAAAGATATAGGGTGTGAAATTCGGTTTCGCCGCATTTGGGGGTGGCAACCAAGGAGAGGTGGGACGCCGCAAAAGGAGTGGTGAATGGCCCGACCAGAAGGGGGTGGGAAATAAAGGTCATGGCACAGTGCACCTCCCCTTTAAGGTTCACCCCATGATGGGTGACCGGCCTGACATGGGGCGCTGGACTATTTCCCCCGCGGGGTGGAAAGGGGCCGCTGCGGGGCAAAAAGGGGTCGCTACACACGCCGATGATGTCATCACCGAAGGTGCAGCGGCTCAGGGCGCTACCCATGGGGGTGTGCCGCTACCATTTTTGCACCTCTGCTAACTCCCGTGCAATTTCCGCCACCCCCTCCACCCCCGGCGAAAATAACGTCGCGCCCCGTTAACACACCCTTTGAGGTGCTAACAGGAGAATTTTGGCCCCGTAAAATTTTGAGGGGGATTGACAGGGTAGATGCTGAGAGGCTGTTCCCCTGAAAAAAATAGCAGGGCTATGGTGAAAAAGCAGGGAAGTGTGATTAATTGATTAATTACCAAAGAACCAGCAGAATGGCCTCCTTCTGTGCTATATCATTCTATGATTCTATAAGGTAGAAATGGGTAGTGAAGGGTTGGGGGAATGATCCAGATACATAATCCAAATCAGTGGCTTTCTGGGAGATGGTGGTTTGTTGTTCTTCACTATAACCCCACAGTAGAAGATACGAGGAGTTGATTCCCAGTTAGAGGACTGTTCTGACACACCAGTGTTAGCAAGTTTTCTGACCATGTCCAGATCAAAATTAAGACAACAGAGAGCTAGAAGTTCAGAGGAAGATAGTTTACAATGCATAAGACAATTGTATCATTACAAAAATAACACCTAACAGACACAATATTAGAGGGGATTCAGACACGTGTGTGCAAAATATGAGCACAAGTATGCATCCTGTAAAAGTGACTGAATTATTGGTTGATCACTATTATGGCTGGAGCTCTTATTGAAAAGATGAAGAAAGGCCAGAGCCAAAAGGAGGGATCCAAGAGGAGTATGAAGGCTGTTCTGAAGAAACAGTTCTGTTGCATCCCATCTAAAATATCTTTAGTTTTGGTCACTGACCTGTTGGACACTGACCGACCCTATATATATTTGCAGCATGTCCTGTTCCTACTTCCAGCCTTTATGTTTTTTACTTTTATTTAAACTGCTTATTGGTTCAGAGATGGCTGACAGCCGCACATCTCAAGAAGCCAAAACTTTCTGATAATTGAAACACTTGTACAGAATGGATTCAGATGCTGAATCCCATGTAACATTGTGACTGGTGCGTGCACTTTTTGTAATGTTGTAAGCACAGTATTCACTGCGTTCTCAAATGACTTGCCCTGAAGGTTTAAATCTTAACTCTAACAGACAGCATAGCACTACATCAATCATGAAGATTTGTCAAATAATTCTGTGGAACAGTTCCACACATTTTATCAACCTTCTATTTTCAGAGAAATGTAAACGTCAAACCATCAGTAGCGCCCTGAGGCAAGAATTAATCACCCTTCTCTTGAATATGATGAACTGCAAAAACATTATGTAAAAATGGAGCAACACACAGACCTTCAGGTCGAGGAGCGAAAAGATATTTGCATTTGTTACACGGACATTGACTAAGTTCCACCTAAAAGGGGATTTATGCAACTTTTCTTTAAACTAGTGGAAAAAGCCTTAAACCCTGGTTTGGCAAAGGCCACACCTGATGGGAATGATCCTGTGGTGGAAGCAGGAAGTGCCGATCCCTCTAATGTTTGAGGCTAATCCCTCTTCCTCATTTTAGTACAATCCTTGTGTGTGGAAAATCTGGCACAGTAAGCGGGAAATCTGCAAGGTAGCTGATCTTAAATGGATGCTGCTTCCTTGAAGGCAGAAGGAGTATTTGGTGTGGCTAAAGTTCTACTTCCAGTTGAAGAACACTCGCTAGCTGCAGGAAAAAGATGCTAGAGCTACAAAATGTCTGGATATAAGAATGTGGGGAAAACACTTCCATTTTGAGAATGCCTCAGAATCTCTCCTTCATGCTTATATGCTTACTCCTCTTTCTATTGCAAAGTCAAAGCAAACCCATCTTCATCAGACAGCGTTTATAGATGTGATTCAGACAAGAGATGATGTTGAATGGACAGTTGACCTTTGGATGAATGACCAAAATGTTAATTTTAAGCTAGACATGGGAGTTCAATGTAATGTCATGTCATAGTCAGTTTACAAGAAGCTAAGCACCAAACAAACCAAGTCTAATACAAAGTTGGTGATGTACTCTGGCTAAAACATCAAGTTGAGAGAAAAATATACCATGGTGTGTAAATATAAAGACAAATACCCAAGTCTAGAATTTCAAATTCTGGAACAGCAAGTAGAGCCAAATCCTTCAATGTTAGGTATGCCAATAGTTAGGATTTATCAAATGAATGAATGCAGTTTTCCAAATGATAAATGTACAAAACTAACTAAGAAGTATGCTGATTTATTTAAAGACTCAGGATGAATAGCAGGAAAGCAAACCATATGATTAATGGCAATCATACATTCATCGAAGAAAACTCAAACCACACTTCATAATAAAATTTATGTTGAGCTAGGTACAATGAGGAAACATGATGTAATAAAATCTAAGAAGAAAGCCATGAGTTAGCAGTATGGTGACAGTAGTCAAGCCAAACAGTGAAAGAGTGAGAATATGCAACATATTATAAAGATTTGCATAAACCCATAGGAGGAGAACAAATGTATAGAGTAATAGCTTTGTGGTTTTCAAATGCCAAAATCTTTAGCACACTTGATGTAAATTGTGGCTCGTCAAAGGGACTGAATGCCTATTTCAGGCTTGGGCTCTGGACTCCTTTTTTTCTGCCTTTACCAATATGGCAGGCCGCACATTTACACCACGTAATGTCAATGGGCTTGTGTTGTGATGCAAAGTGGCACACTGATTCACAGGACAAGCTCACTACCAGCTTCCCTGGTCCACTCCCCTACTTGCAATTTCTTCATGGCATGGAACTCCCAGGCCTGTCTCCTGAACTGCTCTCTGATGTATGTGCACAAAGGCCAGAACAAGGCAGGAAAATAAACTCTGAAGAGAGGCATGCATGGGCATCACCTTCCCTGTATCCAATATCCCTGAACTGTAGAACTGTAGACACTCCTATACTTGAACATGGATGACTATATAGTCTATGACTATAGAGCTAGCTCCAGAACTAGCCAAGCCTTTAGCCAAGCTGTTGCAGTACTGCTACAACACTGGCATCTATCCGACAATGTAGAAAACTGCCCAAGTATGTCCTGTCTACAAAAAGCAGGACAAATCCAATCCGGCCAATTATCACCCCATCAGTCTACTCTCAATTATCAGCAAAAGTGATGGAAGGTATCATCAACAGTGCTATCAAGCGGCACTTACTCACCAATAACCTGCTCACCGATGCCCAGTTTGGGTTCCACCAGGACCACTCGGCCCCAGACCTCATTACAACCTTAGTCCAAACATGGACAAAAGAACTGAATTCCAGAGGTGAGGTGAGAGTGACTGCCCTTGACATCAAGACAGCATTTGGCCGAGTGTGTCATCAAGGAGCCCTAGTAAAACTGAAGTCAATGGGAATCAGGGGGAAAACTCTCCACTGGCTGGAGTCATACCTAGCACAAAGGAAGATAGCTGTGTTGGTTGGAGATCAGTCATCAAAGCCCCAGGACATCACTGCAGGAGTTCCTCAGGGCAGTGTCCTAGGCCCAACCATCTTCAGCTGCTTCATCAATGACCTTTCCTCCATCATAACGTCAGAAGTGGGGATGTTCGCTGATGACGGTTCAGTGCCATTCGCAACTCCTCAGATGATGGAGCAGTCCATGCCTGTATGCAGCAAGACCATGATGACATTCAGGCTTGGGATGATTAGTGGCATGTAGCATTCATGCCACACAAGTGCCGGCAATGACTATCTCCAACAAGCGACAGTCTAACCACAGCCCCATGACATTCAACAGCATCACCATCGCCGAATCCCCCACCATCAACATTCTGGGGGTCACCATTGACCAGAAACTTAACTGGACTAGCCGCATAAACACTGTGGTAACAAGAGCAGGCCAGAAGCTGGGTATTCTGTGGCAGGGTCTCACCTCCTGACTCCCCAAAGTCTTTCCACCATCTACAAGGCACAAGTCAGGAGTGTGATGGAATACTCTTCACTTGCCTGGATGAGTGCAGCTCCAACAACACTCAAGAAGCTCGATACCATCCAGGACAAAGCAGCTTGCTTGATTGGCAGCCGAGCCGCCATCTTAAACATTCATTCCTTTCATCACTGACGTACCGTGGCTGCAGTGTGTACCATCTACAAGATGCACTACAGCAACTCACCAAGGCATCTTCAACAGCACCTCCCAAACCCACGACCTATACCACCTAGAAGGACAAGGGCAGCAGGTGCATGGGAACACCACCACCTCCAAGTTCCCCTCCAAGTCACACACCATCCTCACTTGGAAATATATCGCCGTTCCTTCATCGTCGCTGGGTCAAAATCCTGGAACACCCTCCCTAATAGCAGTGTGGGAGTACCTTCACCATAAGGACTGCAACGGTTCAAGAAGGCAGCTCACCACCACCTTCTCAAGGGCAATTAGGGATGAGCAATAAATGCTGGCCTTGCCAGCGATGTGTAAGTGGTTTGGCCCCTGGTGGTTTCGAATCACCCCTCTTACAATAGTTCTAGATCCGGGAATTATAGTAATGAACAGAATACTCAGTTATAGACAGATCTTTCGGTCTCAACCATTACAATGCTTTTATTCAAGTTAAAGCACACACCTGCTTCCAGTAAAACACACCCTGGTGGCGTAAAACAAACACAGTACAACACACAACACTGGCCCATCTGAACAGGCCCCTATCGCGAAGTACTCATGATAAAAACATCCATGCTTGGATCAGTAGTGCACCACCAAATCTGTCCAACAGTCTATGCGTACGCCTATGATCTGCGCAGAACCTCCCCACTAAACCCTTAAGGCTTGGTTGGGACACACGACACCCCTTCACACTATGTGGTGATCTAAAGGATGTGTGGGCTGGGATAATGCTCACCAGTTACCCCTTTGACTTACTCGTTGCTTCTCCCGATGAGGCGTATCTTCTGGTTCCGTACCAATTTGTGGTTTCCAAGCCCTAGTCTCAAGGTCAGTTTCCCAGTCGAAATAGTGAGGCTCTCTTTGCTCGTAGATGATGGTTTCTTCTCTCCGTCACAGATGGAGTGTTCGGTCCTTGAATGCGTTGAATGAAGCAAGCAAGCATAGAAGAGGAGAGAGAGAGAAATGGCAGCATACTCCTTCTCTTATAACTGAAAAATGCTTGCTGAATCCTAGCGCCAAAAACCAGTCCTTTGCCTGAGGCAGTCCAACTAAAGAGCATGAATCACATCTCCGGCCTGTGCCTTTGTTTCCTGGCTCTTCCTGGGGATAAAGGCTCCAACGAGTCTGGGTGGCCAATAGCTTCCTTTGTCCTGAGATTCCCGTGCTCCGGGGCTATCTCATTCCAGGATGATGGCTTGAGCACTGACCAGTTTACCTGATCTCTCACTGATGGGTTCCCATTACATGACAAAAGGGTCTTCCATCAGCCATCTACCTGCGATGAGGTTCCTGCTTTCAGCCATTGACCCATCCCAGACTATCCCCGTCCACCTGATCTGTATTCCTGTGGAACATGCCTGGGTCTGTGCAGTCATGCCATCAGCTCTTCTGTAATAAATGAAATATGGAAAAGCAATGTCCAAAACTTAAAATCCAAAATCCTGAAGTCTGTGTCGATGTTTACACTGTTGCTTACAGACGACCACTTCCCAGGAACAATTTTTTTTTAATTTAAAAAATGTGTTTATGGGGTTCTGAAGCAGTTTCGTTTCTGACCTCTGATCATCTTTAAAAGTTATTAACTTGGAATTTTGCCAAGTCACAAAGCTTAAGCTTGACATAAGTAGCTTTGAAGATTGGGAACTGAATTGATTTCTCTTTCCCACTCCGAGGTCAAAGCAATTTGCCATGTGAATGTAAAGTTTAGGTAAGGAACATAGGAACAGAAGTAGGTCATTCAGCTCCTCACGCCAGTTCCACCATTCATTTAGATCATGGCTGATCTGTGTCTTAACTCCTTCTACCCTCCTCGGTTCTGTAACCTTTGAATAGCAAAAATCTGTCAATCTCAATTTTGAAATTTTCAATTTGTAGTGTCCTTAAATGCTCTAGTAATGACTCCACGAGGTAATGTGTTGTACTTGAACTGTAGTGACCTTAGTCCTTTAATTGTTAACTCCAGAGTGAGGATCACACCTGGTGGCCTACCTTTTATACTAGGCCAGGCACACCTGTACAGGTAACCTACGAGTCTCCCAATGCTGTGCCCTCTGCTGGCACATCTTGTAATAGTATCAACAGTAGCCATGTAGGATACATGACATCACTCTCCCCTGAGCCTTCAGTGCAAATCGCCTCTGCATTGACTGTGCTCTGGGCTTAGCTCTATGTGGGCTCTGTCTGGTTGATCCTTGGCAGTTCACTTCAACCTTGGGTGAGTAATTGGTGCAGTAGCGTGCTGGTGGTTGCTGTTTGTGTGTGTGTGTCCCTGACCACTCCATTCTCCCCCCGCCCCCGCACATCGATTATGGCCGGGGCTCCTGGCATTCATGTACATTCAAGTTCAGGAAAGTGGGTTTTGCACTTTGTTTTGTGGTTCCGTGCTGCAACAAGTACGTTAGATGCCTTATCGATGCAGTGACCAGTGCGTGAGGACAAGCTAGTTCCGGAGCTGCTGGGTTGTGTCCCTGCAGTCTGATGGCGGCTCAGTGCCCGGTGCTGGCAGTGGGAACCCGGTTGGCTCGCGTAGCCTGCTCTCTGGGCCATTGCCGTGGTCCCAAGCATCGGGACGGTTCACAGATGCCTGTGACCTCCCTGTCCATTCTTTGCGCCCCGGGTAGCTACTGCTCCCTGAGGAGCTGTTGTCGAGCAGTGCACAGGGGACTGCTGACTCGCTGGCCTGAGCGTCGTTTGGTTTGGGATCCTGGCTGGTGCCTGTTTCCGTTTGGGGAACAGTGGCGGGTGACCCTACATCTACGGGTATGGCTTTGGTGGCGATGGGGTCTGGGGACTGCGCCTTAGTACAGTCTGCTCCTTCAGGCTCGTGGCAGTTGGTGCCATCAGCTGCCTGAGAGGTGGAGCTGACCAGGGGCATGGTATCGATACCGGTGCCGTTGCGCTGCTGAGGCCGCTTGCTTTGCAGCTCGTGTGTGTTGGCTGCTTGTGGCCACACTCCATGGTGCATGACTCTGGTCCCCGGGACACAGACTACAGCATTGGGCAGCTTGCTTCACCTGTGTGCTCCCGATGGGTGTCTGCCCGCAGCATTGGCTGCGTGCAGTTGAAATTCTGCATCGCACAACTTTTCCTTACTTATGATGGACACTCTGTGGGTCCGATCGTGATCGTGCGACCTTTCCTCGCTGGTTGCATGTGCACAGTTCAGATCATCATTTACACGTTTTACATAATCGCGTGACTTTTCCTCGCTGGTTGCATGTACACAATTCAGATTATCAGTTACACATTTTACATGATCAATTACACGTTTTGTCTCTGACTTACAGTTACTATTACATTGCTTGAGTGTGTGGAACTGTCCCTTTTAATTGTAGTGGGTTGCAAGCCTCCTTTAAGAGAGCCTTGCTTTCTTTGCCCCAATCCGCTTCTCCATTTGGTGCCACGTGTTGCTCCATCAGCGCTGCACCTCGTGGTCTGGCCGCGGCCATCTTTTTCTTCAGCGCCTCACCTTGTGGTTTGGGCGCCATCTTTCCTCCATCCACGATGTCGACTGCGGTGATCCTCTCCTCTCTGGGTTCTGCCTTCGAAGCTGGGAAGTCACCTCTGGATCCAATTTTCTTCCTCCGGAGTCCTGCCACTGGAGTCCGGAAGGAGCGTTTGGGTCGTCTCAGCTGGATCATCTTCACACAGTCGTGCTGAGCGATCTGTGCCTTGGGTGCCAAACTGATCTGCTCTCCGGTGCCAGGTCCACCCTCAGGTGAGGGCTTGCTTTGCCTCTGAGCGCGGGGGACGTCGATCGCTGGAGGGGTGAAGTCTTCCCACTTCCAGTGGATCTTCTCCATCCACCTTCTGCCGAGCAGCGTTGGTCCATCACCTGCAACAATCCACAGAGGTAACTTATGCACCGTCCCATCATGGAGTACCTTTACATTCACACTACCAACGATTGGGATAATTTCATCGGTGTAGGTGCGCAGCTTTGCCTGAACCGGGACCAACTCAGGTCGTTCAGCCTGATTGTCCCATAGCCTCTCAAAAGCTCCTTGATTCATCACTGACTGGCTCACCCCCGTGTCCACTTCCACGAAGACTGGAACTCCCTCTATCTCAACTTCCATCATCAGCGGGGAACACTTGGTGGTGCAGGTAAACATGCTATGTACCTCCCCGCGGGATTGGGCTGCCTCTCTGCCTACCGATTCATAATCCGTGCCGGATTCCTGGCCATCTGCAGACTCTTCATCGACACAGTGAGTCATATTTCTCTTACACATTCGCTGGAGGTGGCCATTTGTGCTGCAGCCTTTGCATACATGGTCTTTAAAACGGCACTGGTAAGCCCTGTGATTCCCTCTGCAACGCCAGCATGATGCTACTCGATTACTCGATTAGCCCCTCTCGGCAGACTCTGAGTTAAGGGACTCGGGGCCTGTTCTCTCTTCCCCGAGAGGGTTCGCGCTCTACAGTCCAGCCTCTAAACGGCGCCACTCTGTGCACAGTACCTGCCGGGTTTGAGTCCTGAGGGTGAGTCATCTGCCTAGAGCCGCAGGTCGAGGTCATGAACAACTGCCGACAGTAGCTTGTGAAGAAGGCCCTCATGGCCAATTCCAATGACAAAAATGTCCCGCAGCGCTTCGTTGAGGTGGTCGCCGAACTCACACAGCGCCTCCTGCCTCCTGAGGTCTGCAGCGTACTTCGCGATTTCCTGGCCTTCGGGCCGTCGGTGGGTGTAGAACCGGTGTCTGGCTGTGAGGATGCTCTCCTTGGGCTTGAGTTGCTCCTGGATCAGGATTAAGAGCTCCTGTACAACTTGGTCGTTGTCTTCGCTGGTGCCAGCAAGTCCCTGACGAGACCATAGATGGTGGACACACAACTGATTAGCAAGATAGCTCGGTGCTCATCAGCCAGTGTGGCCGGGTCGTCTCCTGCCAGGTCGTTTGCTGTGAAGAAATGTTCTAGCCTCTCCACAAAGGCATCCCAATCATCACCATCAGCGAACTGCTGCAACGTACCAAGGGTAGCCATTTTTGCGTGAAAGTTCATAATCTTGTTGCCAATTGTAGTGTCCTTACATGCTCTAGTAATGACTCCACGAGGCAGTGTGTTGTGCTTGAACTTTAGTGACCTTAATCCTTTATTAGTTAACTCCAGAGTGAGGATCACACCTGGTGGCCTGCCTTTTATACGAGGCCAGGCACATCTGTACAGGTAACCTACGAGTCTGCCAATGCTGTGCCCTCTGGTGGCACACCTTGCGATAGTACCAACAGTAGCCATGTAGCATACATGACACAATTGACCTAGCCTCAGCAGCTTATTGGGGGAGAGAGAGTTCCAGATTTCCACTACCCTTTGTGTGAAAAAATATGCAAGCGGATATGGACGGACTGGGTGAGTAGGCAAGGATTTGGCAGATGGAGTATAATGTAGGAAAATGTGAAGTTATCCACTTTGGCAGAAATAATAGAAAAGCAAATTATAAGTTAAATGGAGAAAAATTGCGAAGTGCTGCAGTACAGATACCTGGAATCCTTGTGCCTGAAACACAAAAAGTTAGTATGCAGGTACAGCAAGTAATTAGGAAGGCAAATGGAATGTTGACCTTAATTGCAAGGGGGTTAGAGTATAAAAGCAGGAACGACCTACTGCAACTGTACAAGGTATTGGTGAGGCCACACTTGGAGTACTGCGACAGTTTTAGTCTCCGTATTTAAGGAAGGATATACTTGCATTGGATGCTATTCAGAGAAGGTTCACTCGATTGATTCCAGAGATGAGGGGGTTGACTTATGAAGATAGATTGAGTAGGTTGGGAGTTGAGAAGAATGAGAGGTGATCTTATTGAAACATAAGATAATGAGGGGGTTCGACAAGGTGGATGCAGAGAGGATATTTCCACTCATAGGGGAAACTAAAACTAGGGGACAAAGTCTTAGAATAAGAGGCTTCCCATTTAAAACTGAGATGAGGAGAAATTTTTTCTCTGAGGGTTGTGAATCTATGGAATTCTCTGCCCCAGAGAGCTGTGGAGGCTGGGTCATTGAATATATTTAAGGCGGAGAGAGATAGATTTTTGAGCGATAAGGGAGTAAAGGGTTATGGGGAGCAGGCAGGGAAGTGGAGCTGAGTCCATGGTCAGATCAGCCATGATCTTATTGAATGGCGGAGCAGGCTCAAGGGGCCAAATGGCCTACTCCTGCTCCTATTTCTTATGTTCTTATGTTGTGCTTCCTGACATCACCCCTGAATGGCCTAGCTCTAAATTTGGGTTATGCTCCCTTGCTGTGGACTCTCCACCAGAGAAAATAGTTTATCTCTATCTCTGGGACAGGCTCGATGGACCAGATGGTCTTTACCTGTCTGTCATTGTTCGTATGTACCCTGTCAACTCCTTTAATCATCTTAAACATCTCAATTTGATCAATCCTTAATCTAAACTCAAGGGAATGCAACCTGACATCATAATTTAACCTTTTTAGCTCTAATATCATTCTGGTGAATCTAATCTGCCATCTTCCAAGGCCACTATACCCTTCCTGAGGTGAGGAGCCCAGAACTGAATGCAGTACTCCAGATGGGGATCTAACCAAAGCACTGTACAGCTGTAACATAACTTCCATTCCTTTGTATTCCAGCCCCCTTAAGATAAAGACCAACATTCCATTGTCCACTCGCTTTTACTAATTTCTGTAGTTGGACCCCTAAATATCTCTCCTCCTCCATAGCTCCTAGCTTCTCACCATTTAGAAAATACTCTGATCTATCTTTCTTGGATCCAAAGTGGATGACTTCACATTTCCCCATGAAAATTTAGTTTTGTTTATTTTTAATTTCTATCCTTTTCCAGTTCTTCCTTCATCTGGGCCAGCCCCTGGTCAGCTGGATGGCCTGCTTTCATACCTCCACCAAAGTTCCTGTAACAGTAGTCAGTGGAATTTGTGCAAGACAATTTGAGGGGACCATTTCTCTTGGACCTTCCTTGCCTAGTTGTGTTGCAGATCCTTGGCTCCGCTCACCCCCTCCTGTGACTGTGTGGCTGAGATTAGTAACGCACTCAAGCTCAATTCCAATGCATTGCAGTGAAGAAGTATGTGCTTTTTTCATTACACGTTTTACAGTAATGGTATCCCATTTTCGTGTAAAATTGTGAAAATTATTCTTTTTTTTTTATGTACCATTTGTTTTGTTTTTGTCTTTAACAGAAGAAGTTGCCAGAGTCCCAGTTGAGGATACAGATCCTAGTGTTCCTTCAGAAACGGTATGGCTAACATGCACCTTGTAAACCTTTTCAAAGACTTGCATGACTATAATGTATGAACCATGATGGTTCTGCTTATTTCATCTACTTGCTCTGCTGTTGAATCCTCAGCTTTCTTAATTTTTGTAAACATGACATGCCACTTTGATATGAATAAAATTTGCATCTAAGATATTGTGGCAGTGATAACTTCTTTCAGAAGTGCTTTTACAAGTGTGAAGCAATAGTATGAACAATGACCTTTTTGCACCAGTGAAAATGCTCATTAGCTAACATCAATGATGCAACATTCTGTTTATTAAAATACATCTTGAATGCTTGATGTATTACAAACCATGAGGTGATAACAAACACATTTTTTTTCCATTTCACAAAGTTTGGAATCCCTCCTACTTTTTCCTCATGCAGGTATCACTGGGCCTAGCTTTTGCCAAAAGTACTTTCAGCTGACTCTGAGGAGTTGTGCATTAATAGCCATGTTACTATCGCCCACAATTTATCTCCTCCAGTCCCATTGGGGACATGTATGGCAAGTTTCTGTCTCACAGCGACACAGATTAATACAGGAATGAAGGAGTGTGATTGGAGGGGTTGAACCTGAGTTGGATGCGACTTTGCTGTGTGCAATTTGGCTGCCACATTTGCTACAAAACAACAGTGACTGCACTTCAAAATTTACATTTTGTACATTTAAGGAGATATTTCATAACTCTCAAGAAAAATATATTCCAGTGAGGAGGAAAGGGTGTAAAAGAAAATATAGCCATCCATGGTTAACTAAAGAAATATAGGATGGTATCCAATTTAAAAACAAGGGCATGCAAAGTGGTCAAAAATAGTGGGAGCATAGAAGATTGGGAAGCTTTTAAAAGCCAGCAAAGAATGACTAAAAAAATGATTAAGAAAGGGAAGATAGACTATGAAAGTAAACTAGCACAAAATATAAAAACAGATAGTAAGAGGTATATAAAAAGGAAAAGAGTGGCTAAAATAAATGTTGGTCCCTTAGAGGATGAGACTGGGGAATTAGTAATGGGGAACATGAAAATGACAGAAACTCTGAACAAATATTTATTATCAGTCTTTAAGGTAGAGGACACTAAAGATATCCCAACAGTGGATAGTCAAGGGGCTATAGGATGGGGGAGGAACTGAACACAATCATAATCACTAAGGAATGGGACTAAAGGCAGATAAATCCCCTGGACCTGATGGCTTGCATCCTAGGGTCTTGAGAGAAGTAGCGGCAGGGATTGTGGATGCATTGGTTGTAATTTACCAAAATTCCCTGGATTCTGGGACGGTCCCAGCAGATTGGAAAACGGCAAATATAAAGTCCTTATTTAAAAAAGGAGGCAGACAAAAAACAGGAAACTATAGACCAGTTAGTCTAACCTCTATGGTTGGGAAAATGTTGGAGTCCATTATTAAAGAAGCAGTAGCAGGACATTTGGAAAAGCATAATTCAGTCAGGCAGAGCCAACATGGATTTATGAAGGGGAAGTCATGTTTGACAAATTTGCTGGAATTCTTTGAGGATGTAACAAACAGAGTGGATAAAGGGTAACCAGTGGATGTGGTGTATTTGGACTTCCAGAAGGCATTTGACAAAGTGCCACAAAAAAGGTTACTGCACAAGATAAAAGTTCATCCATCATCATCATCATAGGCAGTCCCGTGGAATCGAGGAAGACTTTTTTCCACTCTTAGCATGAGTTCATAGGTGGCTGTACAGTTCAATATGAGAACCACAGTCTCTGTCACAGGTGGGACAGATAGTCGTTGAGGGAAAGGGTGGGCAGGGAGCCTGGTTTGCCGCATGCTCCTTCCGCTGCCTGCGCTTGATTTCTGCGTGCTCTCGGCAATGATACTCGAGGAGCTCAGCGCTCTCCCAAATGCAATTCCTCCACTTAGGGCGGTCTATGGCCAAGGACTCCCAGGTGTCAATGGGGATGTCAGGGCGGCTTTGAGGGGGATTGGCTAACTAACAGAAAACAGAGAGTCGGGATAAATGGTTCATTCTCGGGTTGGCAATCAGTAACTAGTGGGGTGTCGCAGGAATCAGTGCTGGGACCCCAACTATTTACAATCTATATTAACGACTTGGAAGAAGGGACTGAGTGTAACCTAGCTAAGTTTGCTGACAATACAAAGATGGGAGGAAAAGTAATGTGTGAGGAGCACACAAAAAATCTGAAAAAGGACATAGACTGGCTAAGTGAGTGGGCAAAAATTTGGCAGATGGAGTATAATGTTGGAAAGTGTGAGGCTATGCACTTTGGCAGAAAAAATTGAAGAGCGAGTTATTATTTAAATGGAGAAAAATTGCGAAGTGCTGCAGTACAGCGGGACCTGGGGGGTCTTGGTGCATGAAACACAAAAGGTTAGTATGCAGGTACAGCAAGTGATCAGGAAAGCCAATGGAATCTTGGCCTTTATTGCAAAGGGGATAGAGTATAAAAGCAAGGAAGTCTTACTGCAGTTTCTTCAGGGTATTGGCGAGGCCACACCTGGAATACTGCGTACAGTTTTGGCTTCCATATTTACGAAAGGATATACTTGCTTTGGAGGCAGTTCAGAGAAGGTTCACTAGATTGATTCTGGAGATGAGGGGGTTGACTTATGAGGAAAGGTTGAGTAGGTTGGGTCTCTACTCATTAGAATTCAGAAGAATGAGAGGTGATCTTATCGAAATGTATAAGATTATGAGGGGGCTTGACAAGGTGGATGCAGAGAGGATGTTTCCACTGATAGGGGAAACTAGAACTAGGGGGCATAATCTTAGTTTTAAGTGGGTGGCACCTTATTCTGAGATGAGGAGGAATTTCTTCTCTGAGGATTGTAAATCTGTGGAATTTGCTGCCTCAGAGCTGTGAAAGCTGGGTCATTGAATAAATTTAAGACAGAGATAGACAGTTTCTTAACCGATAAGTGAATAAGGGGTTATGGGCAGCAGGTAGGGAAGTGGACCTGAGTCCATGATTGGATCAGCCATGATCGTATTAAATGGTAGAGCGGGCTTGAGGGGCTGTATAGCCTACTCCTGCTCCTATTTCTTATGTTCTTATGTAAAAGTAATCTATTGATTGTGGAATGTTTTGGGACAACTTGAGGATGTGAAAGACGCTATATAAATGCAAGTTCTTCATTACTACACAAACAATTTAAGATCAGTACTCCTTACTCCCTATATTGAGGCAATTTCCAGATTGGCTATATTCTTAAAAGGCTATACAGGTACTGCAGACTTGTTGTTTGGACCACTGTATCAAGCTCATGTTGCAGTAGAGGATTGTAGTTTTCCAAATATGGGCAATGCAAGAAGCGAGTACTTTTGAAATTGAAATGCTAAAACCTATCGCTGCTAACTTTTTTCTCCATATAGAATACAATCGTGTGGTAAATATACATGGCAAATTGCATAGAGTCAGAATTCAGTTAACTTTAAATCATAGTTCTCCTCCCTCAAAATAAAAAAACAATCTATCAGCAGCATCTAATGATTTATCACACTGCTGCTGGGGAGAAGATGAAATTGGGAAAATTTACATTTTGCTCATATCCACTGCCACCACTGTCCTCAACGTAGGAAATTTTGCCCTGTATCCTAAACTCAACCGTGGCTATCAAGGGAAATCAGGGATAGTATTAAAGCCAAGGAAGTGGCATACAAATTGGCCAGAAATAGCAGCGAACCCGGGGACTGGGAGAAATTTAGAACTCAGCAGAGGAGGTCAAAGGGTTTGATTAGGGCAGGGAAAATGGAGTACGAGAAGAAGCTTGCAGGGAACATTAAGACAGATTGCAAAAGTTTCGATAGATATGTAAAGAGAAAAAGGTTAGTAAAGACAAACGTAGGTCCCCTGCAGTCAGAATCAGGGGAAGTCATAACGGGGAACAAAGAAATGGCAGACCAATTGAACAAGTACTTTGGTTCGGTATTCATTAAGGAGGACACAAACAACCTTCCGGATATAAAAGGGGTCAGAGTGTCTAGTAAGGAGGAGGAACTGAGGGAAATCCTTATTAGTCGGGAAATTGTGTTGGGGAAATTGATGGGATTGAAGGCCGATAAATCCCCAAGGCCTGATGGACTGCATCCCAGAGTACTTAAGGAGGTGGTCTTGGAAATAGCGGATGCATTGACAGTCATTTTCCAACGTTCCATTGACTCTGGATCAGTTCCTATCGAGTGGAGGGTAGCCAATGTAACCCCACTTTTTAAAAAAGGAGGGAGAGAGATAACAGGGAATTATAGACCGGTCAGCCTGACATCGGTAGTGGGTAAGATGATGGAATCAATTATTAAGGATGTCATAGCAGCGCATTTGGAAAGAGGTGACATGATAGGTCCAAGTCAGCATGGATTTGTGAAAGGGAAATCATGCTTGACAAATCTTCTGGAATTTTTTGAGGATGTTTCCAGTAGAGTGGACAAGGGAGAACCAGTTGATGTGGACTTTCAGAAGGCTTTCGACAAGGTCCCACACAAGAGATTAATGTGCAAAGTTAAAGCACATGGGATTGGGGGTAGTGTGCTGACATGGATTGAGAACTGGTTGGCAGACAGGAAGCAAAGAGTAGGAGTAAATGGGTACTTTTCAGAATGGCAGGCGGTGACTAGTGGGGTACCGCAAGGTTCTGTGCTGGGGCCCCAGCTGGTTACACTGTACATTAATGATTTAGATGAGGGGATTAAATGTAGTATCTCCAAATTTGCGGGTGGCAGTGTGAGCTGCGAGGAGGATGCTATGAGGCTGCAGAGCGACTTGGATAGGTTAGGTGAGTGGGCAAATGCATGGCAGATGAAGTATAATGTGGATAAATGTGAGGTTATCCACTTTGGTGGTAAAAACAGAGAGACAGACTATTAATTGAATGGTGACAGATTAGGAAAAGGGGAGGTGCAACGAGACCTGGGTGTCATGGTACATCAGTCATTGAAGGTTGGCATGCAGGTACAGCAGGCGGTTAAGAAAGCAAATGGCATGTTGGCCTTCATAGCGAGGGGATTTGAGTACAGGGGCAGGGAGGTGTTGCTACAGTTGTACAGGGCCTTGGTGAGGCCACACCTGGAGTATTGTGTACAGTTTTGGTCTCCTAACCTGAGGAAGGACATTCTTGCTATTGAGGGAGTGCAGCGAAGGTTCACCAGACTGATTCCCGGGATGGCGGGACTGACCTATCAAGAAAGACTGGATCAACTGGGCTTGTATTCACTGGAGTTCAGAAGAATGAGAGGGGACCTCATAGAAACGTTTAAAATTCTGATGGGTTTAGACAGATTAGATGCAGGAAGAATGTTCCCAATGTTGGGGAAGTCCAGAACCAGGGGTCACAGTCTAAGGATAAGGGGTAAGCCATTTAGGATCGAGATGAGGAGAAACTTCTTCACCCAGAAAGTGGTGAACCTGTGGAATTCTCTACCACAGAAAGTTGTTGAGGCCAATTCACTAAATATATTCAAAAAGGAGTTAGATGTAGTCCTTACTACTAGGGGGAATCAAGGGGTATGGTGAGAAAGCAGGAATGGGGTACTGAAGTTGCATGTTCAGCCATGAACTCATTGAATGGCGGTGCAGGTTAGAAGGGCCTACTCCTGCACCTATTTATATGTTTGTATGTTTCTATGCCTTGCCACTTCAACACTGTTTAATGCAGTGTGATGGCAAGAGTACAGCTATCATTTTTATGGTGGCACACTTAACCACCGTTGCATAATTTTTATTGCTTCTGCTGCATATAAAATCTGACAATCCCAACTGTTTCTTTTTCCTCCCAGATTTTTGTACATAAGACTTTCAGTATTACTGTAAATGTGTCTATATGTGTGAATGAATACTTTTATCTTTCTGTTTCCACAGATTGACAAATACCCTATTCAAGCTACAGATCACAGTGTTTCCACTAAAGGTATCAATCTTTTTGTCCTCAGGCACATACTGGACAGAATTTTCACTTAAAATTGAGACAACGGCAATGCACCATGCATTGAGTTTTTACTTGGAATGAAAGCTGCCATTTTTTGTATGATGGTCAACATGTGCAATACTGTTATTTTGCATCAGCAGCCATGTTGGACTTGATGCCAGTAGAAAATTGGGTACCAAGGATGAAGCAGATTACGCACTTTTACACCATTAATCTTGAGTAATAAACGCATTAATGTGTTGGTATGAGATTCCGTTAACTACTGTTTCCCAATTGAATATTGGGAAGACCGAAACCATTGTTTTCGATCCCTGCCACAAACTCCATTCTCTAGCCACTGACTCCACCCCTCTCCCCAACTTCCGTCTGAGGCTGAACCAGACTGTTCGTAACGTTGGTGCCATATTTTACCCTGAAAAGAGCTTTAAACCACAAAGCAGCATAACTAAGACCACCTATTTCCATCTCGGTAACATTGCCCGTCTCCGCCCTTGCCTCAGCTCATCTGCTGCTGAAGCCCTCATCCATGCCTTTGTTACCTCGAGACTTGACTATTCCAATGCACTCCTCGCTGGCCTCCCACATTCTACCCTACGTAAACTCGAGGTGATCCAAAACTCAGCTGGTTATGTCCTAACTCGCACCTAGTCCCGCTCACCCATCACCCGTGTGCTCGCTGACCTACATTGGCTCCCGGTTAAGCAACGCCTTGATTTCAAAATTCTCATCCTTGTTTTCAAATACCTCCATGGCCTCACCCCTCCCTATCTCTGGAATCTTCTCCAGCCGCACAACAACCCCCTCCCCCCCCCGCTTCACCACAAGATGTCTGCGCTCCTCTAATTCTGCCCTCTTGAGCATCCCTGATTATAATCGCTCAACCATTGATGGCCATGTCTTCTGTTGCCAAGGCCCCAAGCTCTGAAACTCCCTGACTAAACCTCTCCACCTCTCTACCTCTTTTTCCTCCTTCAAGACACTCCTTAAAACCTACGTCTTTGACCAAGCTTTCGGTCACCTGCCCTAATTTCCCCTTATACTGCTCGGTGTCAAATCTTTTATCTCATAATACTCCTGTGAAGTGCCTTGGGACGTTTCAGTACGTTAAAGACGCTATATAAATACAAGGTGTTGTTGTTTTAATAAGGGCATTAACCTATTTAACATAAATTGGCAATCTCATATTCAAAATAAATGGGTCAGTGCCTTTGTTAAGATAGGGGACAAAGGAATTTCATACAAATGCAGTAATGAGCTTATTAGTAATAGTGCGCAGATCGCAACTTCAGTGTTTCCAGGCTTTCTATTATTATGGCGCAGTTGATGGAGTGAGCTTTTTTCATGATTGGGCCAACTAATAATAAAAGTACAAGAATGGCCCAGGGTGACTTCTTCTAAAGTTTTTTTTCCCCTCCCTTCCTGTGAGTAGATCTGCAATCTCTGTTCCCTGCTTCCTCCTGATAACATGGGGCAGAGGTGAGGAACTGAGGGAAAGGATCTAAATGTACAGCATGCTAGAGCATCAATAGAATTTAACGTGATTTTAATTTCATTTAAAAAAAAAAAAAGAGCCAGCCTGGACACTTTTCCCACAGACTTAGAAGTGCATGCATTGTTGTGCTTTGTTTTGTTAAATAAATTAACACCTTGGTGTTGGAGGTAAAAGCTATACCTTGAGCTTAACGAAAGAAGTTCCAGAGGACTCATTTGAAAGAAAGTCCCAAAGCGCTTTATAGCCAATGAAGTGCTTTTGAAGTGTAGTCACTGTTGTAATGTAGGAAACGTGGCAGCCAATTTGTACACAGCAAGCTCCCACAAACAGCAAAGTGATAATGGCCAGATAATTTGTTTTAGTTATGTTGATTGAGGGATAAACATTGGCCAGGACACCATGGATAACTCCCCTGCTCTTCTTTGAAATCGTGCCATGGGTTCTTTTACATCGAGCACATGTGAGAGAGCAAATGGGACCTCAGTTTAACGTCACATCCAAGGCGACTGTCAGCCTAGATTTTTGTACTCGAGTCTCTGGAGTGGGCCTTGAACGGACAACCTTCTGACTCAGGCGAGAGTGCTACCACCTGAGCCACGGCTGGCATTTGTTCTAGCACAGGACCCATGACAGGTTATTTTGTTATTCGGGTTCTAGTATGTAATGAATGTAATGACTCAAAAGACTTGTTACTGTAAACTGCCTCAGGTGTAAACCTGATCCAACTTTATTTGCGCCCAAAGTAACCCGTGTGACATGGTACTCGCGCTTATATACCAGTGACTGCGCACGCAGCCCGATGACCTCCGACAGTGGCGCCCCCTGGTGTCTGGTGACCCCAAGTATAAATACATAACCTTTTACCTCTGAGACCAAGATTGGAACCTCAGACCAGGATAATGGCATGAATGTTTATGCACTTTGCTGGCTGTAAGGGACCCATGAGAAATGTGATTGTGACAGTTTCGATCGGTATGGCTCTTTTTTTAAAATTCATTCTCGGGATGTGGGTGTCACTGGCAAGGCCAGCATTTCTTTATTGCCAATCCTGAATTGCCTTTGAGAAGGTGGTGGTCAGCCACCTTCTTGAACAGTTGCAGTCCATGTGGTGAAGGTACTCCCATAATACAGTTGGGTATCGAGTTCCAGGATTTTGCCCCAATGACGATGAAGAAACCGCGATACTTGTCCAAGCCTGGATGGCATGTGACTTGGAAGGGAACCTGGAGGTGATGGTTATCCAATGCACTTGCTATCCTTGTCTTTCTAGATGGTAAAGGTCACGGGTTTGGGAAGTGTTGTCGAAGAAGCCTTGGTGAGTCGCTACAGTGTATCCTATAGGTAGGACACACTGAACCCACGATGCACCATTGGTGGAGAAAGTGGATATTTGAAGTGATGAATGGGCTGCAGATCACATGGGCTGCTTTGTTCTGGATGGTGTTGAGCTTTTCAGAAAGAGAGGCCAGAATGGTGGCTAATGTAAGAAATAGAAATGTCATGCTGGCATTGTAGGTGGGGGGGTGGAGGGGGTGGGGGGTGGGGTGACAGTGATCCTCTAACAGGGTAGAAGCACATTGCTGGGATTGTTTAGCCCTTGCAGAAGCTGATCTGGAGTAGCTGATGCTGAAGCAGGGTGCAAAAAGTAGAAATGTTCCATTCCCTGGATCGTTCTCATAATGAACTATTTTAATTTTCTGCCCTGTTGCTTTCCTTTAGGTCTCCCCCATCCCGCCCCCCCCCCCCCCCCATCACCCCACCCCTTCATCCAGCTGTGCACCTTCCCGAATTGAGAAGACTGGCTGTAGATTTTCTCCCCGATATCCACTAACACGAACATAGAGCCTTTGGACAAGGGACATGTGAGAGCTGTCAAAGAATGCTGACCTTCTGATTTCACTTCCTATCTTTGAGGAGATACTTGACCTCATTCATCCTCTCTCAATGATGCTACTGCCGGGATCAGGATCTCTCACTGAGCAGAACTGCACGTATTAACCTGCACGCCGCCACACTGTAGTCCAGTGCATTAGAGCCTGAAAAGTGCTATGCCACTGTACTGCCTGCATTGACCCAATGCAAAAATGTAGCTCACAAACATCATTTATCACTTTGTGGTGTGATTTTGATGCTTCTGTATTTTAATCTGGAGAACATTATCACTTCTGAGGAATTGTTCATTCACTGTGTAGTATAACTGAAGTGGGGGGTGCTTTCTGCTGAAGTTCTTTCAGTTATTGAGCACTGTCATCTATCAGTATCTACTAAAGCGCAATTAATATTGCTGACAGGTGCTTCAGATCTCCCAGTACAGGATACGGCAACTGTTAACCTGGAACCTTTAACTGTAAAGCCTCAAACGACAAGACGGGTAGGGACAAGTTTATCTCTCCTTTATTCCCTTCCTTGGTTATGAGCTTTTACAGAGATTAAGTTTCAAAGTATTCTGTCCTTAGTTTAGCAAGCATGTTGAAAAGATGTTTTAATTTCTCTCCCTCTTCCCGTAATCTCCCCTAGGGTCTCATGACCATACCACCCCCTTTCAGCCTCTAAAGTGAGGTATTAAGAATGGGATGGTTTTAAAATAATGACAGCTTTCTGATGAGAATGTTAAAATAGGTTATTCAGCACTCGAGAGAGGCTCTTTCCGCACTTTGGTGTGCTGTGACATAGCAAGAGAGAAGGTAAAATTGAATGGTAAACACCTTGAGTTGCTTTTGTGAGTCTCCTAATTTCTTGATTGAGTGGGATTTGGGAATCCTGTCCCCTCTCTTGGATGAGAAATAATTTAAATAAGGATATGGAACCTGATCTTTAAGAGGATTGAATAAAGGAAATGTCCTGTTTGAGGCACTTTGCAATTTGTACCTGCCTGAAGCTGGAGCATTGGCATGAGGCCTTCCTGCTGTTGTGATGTACATGACAGTCACACCCAAAATGCAGCTGCCCCAAATGGGTATTCCTGTCAGTTTCTCCGATTTTCTTTTCTGATTCTTTTTCTCCATGTTCAAAATTCTTCAGTACCACCTGCCGTTTATTTAAAAACACCTTTTTTTGGGCATATTTTCCATTTATTTTCAGTGCAGACCATCCACTGCAGGCCTGGGGCCAAGCTGAACTTCAGATATTGCACAAAAAACTCTCAAGCATTTAGGGCATTATGAGTGCATCTGGGTTCTGCTGGCCTAGCATGACACCAACAGATCAGGAAGGATATAAAAGCAAGAAAATAATCTACATTCTGTAGGATGTTGCCATGGGTGAGGAGTTACAGTTAAGAGAGACTTTTCCACTAGAACTAAGGGATAACCTGATAGAGGACTTCAGGATTGTGAATGGTTTTGAAAACATGAATAGAATGTTACAGCACAGAAACACACCACTTGGCCAATCAAGTCTGGTTATTGGTTGGTAAGACAAGAGAGCACAGCTTTAAAATAATGACCCTGAATTTGCAGTTGGAGGCTTCCCGCGGGCGGATACCTCCGACCAGCAAAAAATCTATGCACTTACCTGATAGTCCCGGAGATTTGGACACTTGCGCTCCTGGGCCTCTATGCATAGGCCTGCGTAGAGGCCCATATATCCCAGGGGCACAGGCAGTTCGCAAGCGCCCCTGGGATCACGTGGGCCAGAACAACCAGTGAAAGAAGGGGATCCCCATTCATACTTATGAGGATTTTGTATGTGTGGAACTCCCATAAGTATGAATGGAGATCACATAAAAAAAATACATGTACACGTCAAATAAATTTAAAAACATCAAAATGACATTTAATTAAATATTTAAAACAAATTTAATTTTTTTTTTTTAATTACTTTACATATTTTAAAGGTGCTACAAATAAACGTATCTTATTTCACGGGTTATTAAATGTATAAATTATTGAAAATATTTATTTTTCCATTCTTTAAAACTGTTACATTGGTAAAAGCAGGCCTTACCAGGCATAAGATTTTCATGGGCATTCGCTGGGCAGAAGTTGGGCAAATAGCCCAACTCTCCGCCCGCGGAGGCCCTTTTCCCCCGGATGTGTGCCAGGGGATTCTTGACAGATCGCAAGTTCCGTGTTTAGACGCATGCACTTCGCATACCTAAACCCAGAACTTGTGCGGCCCCTATGAGTGCATGCGCACCTCATATGCATCATAGGGGCTGCAGGTTATGGCCCAATAACAAAAAGAATTAGAGAGGAGGCTAGAAAAAAGTATCTTAATACAGAGGGCGGTTAGAATGTGGAATTTTCTGCCACAATCTATTGTTGAAGCAGAGTCCATGAATTATTTTATACAATTGCTTGAAAAAGATGAATAGTAATGAGTATGGGGAGGGAGCAGGAAGGCTGTTAGAAATAATAAATGTATGGCTATCTCTGGTCACTTTAAATAATCAGCATCGGCTGTAAAACAATATGATGGATATGTTGTGTTTAATCAGAGTTTAAGATGGAATATAAAACACTAGTTATACAGCAAAAACAGATGACCGTGACAAGTAGCTGGTACCTATCTGATCAGACAAATGGCTGGCGCACGTGAGCAGTTCTCTGGCTTACGGCCTCTTTCGGTCAGCATGGGATCACTCTCAAAAGATTGTTCGACCAGCCCAACTTCTGTACAGCTCTCCCCTCCACAGTCTGTGGGGACAAGCCTTCAGGAGGTTATATTTATTCTCTTTTTAGGGGTGGGCCTGAAATGGGACATTGACAAGACCTTTTGGTCTATAGAGGTTCCCCTAAAACTCAGTACCCAATGGGGTGTCAGGTTCTTTGTCTCAATTCTTGAAACAACGCCATCCCTAAAGATGTCTCATGATCTTGTTCACATGTCTTTTCCTGTTTTTACTTTCTGAAGGTTCTTCCTTTAAAATTTGTGTCTTATCTCCCTGGTTCCTATTCTCTCTCTCAGGTACAATTAGTACAAGGCCTAGCCCTGTACCTTCTCAATCATGAGGGCCAAACAAAGCTGTCTCACTTCAACCTGGCTGCTATCTCCTTTACGACCTAGCAAACTGCTCCATTCTATGATTGTGTTTACCTTAACCTCCCCAAATTCCTTCCATTCGAATTAACTTTTACTTATCTTCGCAAGCAGTTCTGTTAAGCTAACTTCAATTCCTACCATAGCATTACACATAAGAAACATAAACAAGGTTCATGTCTTAACTTAAAAACATGTAATCGCGCTGCAACAAGAAGATGTATATAGTACAGAATGTCATACCATTCGCAGGAAACCAAAACATACTAGCCTGAGGAGAGTTCTTGTCTCCAGCTCTAACACAATCATATAAACACAGCATTATTTGTGTCAGTTTTGTTCGCATGACCATATACATTTTGGACACCCCTGATTTCTAACAAAGCGGGATTAAACTAGGTGGCTCACACTGAGAAAGACACTGGCGCAGGTGGTCTGTTTCTGTCATGTATCATTCTATGATATTATTTCAAATTTTCCTTTAGTTTTCCACCCACACATGTCAGGACCATCTACAGCATGACCAGGTAAAGAAAAAAATTAATAGAATCATGATACAGACAGATGTACATTTTAGAGCTTATTGATTTGATGAACAGCATTTAATCAGAAAGTAAATCAGAACTTCTGTCTTGTGACACATTACATAAGATCAGTTGTTAGCACAGGGCAATGTTTGAAAGCCAACAGAGGAAAAGATCATAACTTCTTGTGGCTGAAGTGAAGATTCATGAAATTCCTCCATTTCAATGCAGACCACCTATGGAATAGGTTGATGTCGGCATAAAGAGCAAGTCATAAGGAATCATTGCATTAAACTGCAATTGCTTGTATGCATTTTATTTACCTGAGCTGCCTTGAAGGTCTCCCCTAGTAGTCCAATGAGCTAATGGAGAAGGGTGCCTTGCATTTTTAAGGTGTGATTTAATCACGGGTGACAGTTGCAACTCAAGTTTGTTTGCAATGACTTGAGTGCTATACATCCTTGAAGTCAGAAAAATGCAGTTACTCTGATCTTGTTGCAAGCCTGTTGATAATAAGACTTCTGTTAAAAACTCCCAGCTTTGTATTTTTGTTCAAAAGTATTCTTCCCTAAACTTCAAGCCAAGTTTGTGTGTTCTTACTGTAATACTAACCTCACTGAAATTTATTGTAATTGCCATGCAGCCTGAAGAGAATGACAGTCAGCACACTGAAGGAGAATGTTTATCAGAAGGTAAAATGAGCCATTTCTATGGTTACTTATCATAACTACAAATGTCGTTGTTACTTGGGCTGAAATAAAGGTCAGCCTTATCAAATGTAATTTGACAAACCAGAAAGCTTTTGTGGTTATTTAAGCTGTAGTTTCATCTTAATCTTTTATTTGGGGTATTCTCTTGCGCTAATTCAGGGTGCTGATTTTCCTAACCATTCCCCGGATCCAAAGGTCAGGAGAAATGGAACAGAGCCAAATGCAAAGTCTCTGCCTCTTTTATATTGCCTCATGATTTCTGGGTATTTCTGGGGTGGAGACCCAGCGATGGCATAAAAAACAGTGGGGAGGGGGCATCATAAATCTGCCGCTCCACTGTCTCGGACTTGCAGCTGTGAGGTGCCCAGATGCAGGAGCACCCCAGAATGCTGGCATTGGACCTGCACTGAGATCCCCCTCAGACCAGAGGATCTCAGAGCCCAGCAATATTACGAAGCGAGGCTTCCAGGTGGGATTTTAAATATTTCTTCATTAAATCCAGATCCATGGGCGTGGGGACCTGCTGTTCCCCAGAAGGCCCTGAGGCTAGCACCGAGGAACTCAAAGGCATGCAGCTGTGTAGTAACTTCCTCCATCTACCACTAGCTAGAGAGGCAGGCTGCATCAGGGGTGCCCCCAACCATGGTAATAGTCAAGGACAGTAAATATTGACGCTCCTGGGCCTGAGCACGTGTGACACACTTTGGGTTTGGGGGGTTGCGTGGGGGTTAGGAAAAATCGATCCTATACTCTACAGATTAATTTGGTTGCTATTGTTCCTCCCCTCCCTGTCCAATCCGCCACATGTGTTCACAGACCAAGAAACCTGTAAATCACTTGTCAGTTTCATTCTTAAACCAGTTACTAAAAGGTGGTTGATAATCGAGAAGGTTGAATTTTATTTATTTTAATTTCAATGTAATTAATTTCCTCCTTTGCTTTTCTCACAGCTGCTAGCTGTGTCCTCAGCAGAAATAGCAGAGTGTTCAGTCTAAATTGAGTGGAATGGTGATTGCCTAATTATCATTTTTGATGTCGGTGTTTTAAGAAAATTTCAGGGTGGCAAAATTGCCCCGTGTCCCATTTGGAGGCGGTAACCTTCCAGGGCCAGGACATTTATCGCCTGGCCTGGAAGTTCTGCATCCGGCGCGGAATTCGGCCCTTTTGCCCCTCAATCGAGGCGGAGCACTATCGGAGGCGATCCACGTCCGTGGAGGGGCACTCCCGGAGCGGTAAAGTGTTGCTGAGTACAGTGCCGTGCTCCGGAGCCCAGCACCCCGCCGGCAATGTCAGCGCAATGCGGATGATCCATGCAGCGGTGACGCGGCAGAACACCTCTCCATTTCAGTTAAAGGGGAGAGTCGCAGCGAGCTCTGCTGTCCCTTTGGCGGCTACCACTGGGACGCCCTCAACCGGGCCAACAGCCCGGCACCCATAGTGGATAGATTTTCTTGGTGAGTTTTTACAAAGAATATAATCTGAATAACAATTTTAAATATTATTGAAACATTTGAACTATTGGCCTGAAATTCAGGGGGCTGGGGAGAGTGGGTTTGAGGCAGGGGGGCAAGGAGGTGGAAATTAGAGCAAAATCCAGATTCTGCAGGGCCTCTTTCTAGCCCTGTTGCTAACTCAAGCACTTTTGGGAGTAGGCCTATAAAATGCCCGGCTATGAATTTGCAGGCATATTATAATCCATTGTAAACGAGGAAATACGTATTATTTCCCTTATTTACATCCTTGCCATCACTGCACGGCAGGGATACCTGTGAGACCCTGGTGTCAAACATTGCTATGGTTGTAGAAGGGATGAGGAAAAATGTCTGCATTGAAAGGCTGATTACCGGAATGCAATCGCTAAGTGAGTGATTGATTGATTGTTTTACTAAAACCAGCAGAGGGCACCAGGAAGTTTTAGAAACACCGCACCAGAACACTGGGGTTGCTGATGCTATGGCAAGCTTCAAAATACCTCCCTCCCACCCCACACCCATAGGTTAGGCAGGTGCCCCAAGTGACTATTCTTCATGTGTGAACCTAGACAGTGAGTGCCTGTTAGTTATTCAAATTTGAGGAACATTACAACCAATCCCTTGATTTTGTTCTCATCTGAGGACAACATGTACACACTGATCAGGAGCAGAAATGCATTGATTTTTGTTCCTTCTGTAGTGCATCTAGTGATCAATATAAAGACTATCTCTAGAGGTACTGGTGGAAAACATTTATTTCGATGGGTCTGAGTGCTTCCAGAGCATTTACTTTACAGGGCTGCTGCTGGCATTGGGGCTGCTATTAACTTGAATACAGTAATATAAAGAGGAAAACAGACAGGATCTCACTTCAGAAATAGGCAAATGCCAAGCTAATCCCCACTTCTTGCTTGCAGATATGAAAGACAGTAAATCGTGCACAGATTGTTCAGAAACTACATACAAAAATTCATCGTTGTCTTCAACGGGCATCTCTCCTCCTCCTTTTATCGCTGACTTGATGAATGATGAAGATTTGCTGTACACACTGAGGTTAAAGCTGGATCCATACCACCCAACCATCAAAAACTGGAGGAACTTTGCCAGCAAATGGGGCATGACCTATGATGAACTGTGCTTTTTAGAGCAGAAACAGCAAAGTCCCACCTTAGAGTTCTTGCTGAGGAACAGTGATCGAACTGTAGCACAATTGATTGACCTATGCAAGTTTTACAAGAGGGTGGATGTACTGAAAGTGCTGGAGATGTGGGTGGAGGAAGAGTGGCCTAAACAGTGGCATACAAAATAAAATAAAGCTTAAAAGAAATTCGGAATTAATAGTACAATTTCCAGTTGGAATCATTTCACTTACTGTGGACAGTTCAGTTTTTTTTCTGTCAACTAATGTCAAATGCGTGCTATAGATGGACAGGGTTCCTGGAAGCTCTGAAGTTTTGACCCTTGCATTTTACTGCTCCATGCTAAAGTTTTGGAGGAAATATATATACAGAGTGATGGAAAGAATTAAGCGAGCACTAGAAAGATTGAAAGGATTGTGTGTGTGTCTGTCTCTCTATGGCTCAGACGGTTTCCTGGTACTTCATTGTACGTGTAGCTCATGTTAAGTTGAAACAACAGGACAATCCATACACAAAATATTTGATAGGGAGAATGTTTTTTTTGTTCGGGAGAATGTGACTTTGGAAAGAAAATTAGGTCTTATTGGATTCATGTTACATTTCTCGTCAGTACCCCGTTTTGTAGCTTTTTTTAACCATAATCTCAAGGTTTGAGAGTATATTTATACTACCACTAAGTTATATATAACCTAGGAGACCACCAGAGAGTCATATTGGGAGATTTCCCAAATACTCCATAAATGATTCCACCGCGCTGTATTATCGACCGCTCTTTTTCCATGAGAATCCTGTGCCTTTTGGGGGGAGATAATTCACCCCTGAAGCCTACCTTGCATAGTAAAACCTTCAGGGATTGGTCATTTAAGACTGAGTTGGGAGACATTTCTTCAATCAGAGAGTTGTGAATCTTTGGAATTCTCTATCTCAAAGGAGTGTGGGTGCTGAATCATTGAGTATATTCAAGGCAGAGATTAGACAGATTTTTGGATTCTAGGGGAATCAAAGGATATGGAGATCGGGCAGGAAAGTGGAGTTGAGGTCGAAGATCAGCCATGATCTTCTTGAATGGCCAGACAGGCTCGAGTGATTATATGGCCTTAGAATATATATATTCTTTCATATTTTCTTTTAGGTGGCTTCACCTCCACTAAAAAGAGTAAGAGTAAGGAGTACCACCATTTGGATTTACACCTTGCTTAGCAAGGGTGAAACCTATTTATGACCACAGCATCACATAGGATTAAGAGCAGGAATAAGAGCTACCTCTGTTTTCATTTGCACATACAATGGATTAAGCTGGAGTACATCTATGCCTGTGCTATACAGAATGCTGGGCTGGACAATACTGATCTGAAGCAATATTATGAGAAATATTGGGCCTGTTTGGGCTGTGAAGATATAACTTACAAATACCTTGTGTTCACACCTGTTCACTAATGCATTTCTTGATCGATATACATTTATGTCCAGTGGGTGATTTTACATTGCTGCAAGAGAAGATGGCATATGCAATGTACTGCAGTGTGGAGAAACATAGAAAATAGGTGCAGGAGTAGGCCATTCGGCCCTTCTAGCCTGCACCGCCATTCAATGAGTTCATGGCTGAACATGCAGCTTCAGTACCACATTCCTGCTTTCTCGCCATACGCCTTGATCCCTAGTAGTAAGGACTACATCTAACTCCTTTTTGAATATATTTAGTGAATTGGCCTCAACAACTTTCTGTGGTATAGAATTCCACAGGTTCACCACTCTCTGGGTGAAGAAGTTTCTCCTTATCTCGGTCCTAAACGGCTTACCCCTTATCCTTAGACTGTGACTCCTGGTTCGAGACTTCACCAACATTGGGAACATTCTTCCTGCATCTAACCTGTCTAAACCCGTCAGAATTTTAAACGTTTCTATGAGATCCCCTCTCATTCTTCTGAACTCCAGTGAATGCAAGCCCAGTTGATCCAGTCTTTCTTGATAGGTCAGTCCCGCCATCCCGGGAATCAGTCTGGTGAACCTTCGCTGCACTCCCTCAATAGCAAGAATGTCCTTCCTCAAGTTAGGAGACCAAACTGTACACAATACTCCAGGTGTGGCCTCACCAAGGCCCTGTACAACTGTAGTAACACCTCCCTGCTCCTGTACTCAAATCCCCTCGCTATGAAGGCCAACATGCCATTTGCTTTCTTAACTGCCTGCTGTACCTGCATGCCAACCTTCAATGACTGATGTACCATGACACTCAGGTCTCGTTGCACCTCCCCTTTTCCTAATCTGTCACCATTCAGATAATAGTCTGTCTCTCTGTTTTTAACCACCAAAGTGGATAACCTCACATTTATCCACATTATACTTTATCTGCTATGCATTTGCCCACTCACCTAAGCTATCCAAGTCACTCTGCAGCCTCATAGCATCCTCCTCGCAGCTCACACTGCCACCCAACTTAGTGTCATCCACAAATTTGGAGATACTACATTTAATCCCCTCGTCTAAATCATTAATGTACAATGTAAACAGCTGGGGCCCCAGCACAGAACCTTGCGGTACCCCACTAGTCACTGCCTGCCATTCTGAAAAGTACCCATTTACTCCTACTCTTTGCTTCCTGTCTGCCAACCAGTTCTCAATCCACGTCAGCACACTACCCCCAATCCCATGTGCTTTAACTTTGCACATTAATCTCTTGTGTGGGCCCTTATCGAAAACCTTCTGAAAGTCCAAATACACCACATCAACTGGTTCTCCCTTGTCCACTCTACTGGAAACATCCTCAAAAAATTCCAGAAGATTTGTCAAGCATGATTTCCCTTTCACAAATCCATTCTGACTTGGACCTATCATGTCACCTCTTTCCAAATGCGCTGCTATGACATCCTTAATAATTGATTCCATCATTTTACCCACTACCATTGTCAGGCTGACCAGTCTATAATTCCCTGTTTTCTCTCTCCCTCCTTTTTTAAAAAGTGGGGTTACATTGGCTACCCTCCACTCCATAGGAACTAATCCAGAGTTTATGGAATGTTGGAAAAAGACTGTCAATGCATCCGCTATTTTCAAGCCCACCTCCTTAAGTACTCTGGGATGCAGACCATCAGGCCTTGGGGATTTATCGGCCTTCAATCCCATCAATTTCCCCAACACAATTTCCCGACTAAAGGATTTCCCTCAGTTCCTCCTCCTTACTAGACCCTCTGACCCCTTTTATATCCGGAAGGTTGTTTGTGTCCTCCTTAGTGAATACCGAACCAAAGTACTTGTTCAATTGGTCTGCCTTTTCTTTGTTCCCAGTTATGACTTCCCCTGCAGGGGACTTACGTTTGTCTTTACTAACCTTTTTCTCTTTACATATCTATAGAAACTTTTGCAATCCGCCTTAATGTTCCCTGCAAGCTTCTTCTCGTACTCCATTTTCCCTGCCCTAATCAAACCCTTTGTCCTCCTCTGCTGAGTTCTAAATTTCTCCCAGTCCCCGGGTTCGCTGCTATTTCTGGCCAATTCGTATGCCACTTCCTTAGCTTTAATACTATCCCTGATTTCCCTTGATAGCCACGGTTGAGCCACCTTCCCTTTTTTATTTTTACGCCAGACAGGGAGGTACAATTGTTGTAATTCATCCATGTGGTCTCTAAATGTCTGCCATTGCCCATCCACTGTCAACCCCTTAAGTATCATTCGCCAATCTATCCTAGCCAATTCATGCCTCATACCTTCAAAGTTACCCTTCTTTAAGTTCTGGACCATGGTCTCTGAATTAACTGTTTCATTCTCCATCCTAATGTAGAATTCCACCATATTATGGTCACTCTTCCCCAAGGAGCCTCACACAACGAGATTGCTAATTAATCCTCTCTCATTACACAACACCCAGTTTAAGATGGCCTCCCCCCTAGTTGATTCCTCGACATATTGGTCTAGAAAACCATCCCTTGTGCACTCCAGGAAATCCTCCTCCACCATATTGCTTAGAGTTTGGTTAGTCCAATCTATATGCATATTAAAGTCACCCATGATAACTGCTGCACCTTTATTGCATGCACCCCTAATTTCCTGTTTGATGCCCTCCCCAACATCACTACGATTATTTGGAGGTCTGTACACAACTTCCACTGACGTTTTTTGCCCTTTGGTGTTCTACAGCTCTACCCATATAGATTCCACATCATCCAAGCTAATGTCCTTCCTAACTATTGCATTAATCTCTTTAACCAGCAATGCTACCCCACCTCCTTTTCCTTTTATTATATCCTTCCTGAATGTTGAATACCCTTGAATGTTGAGTTCCCAGCCCTGATCATCCTGGAGCCACGTCTCTGTAATCCCAATCACATCATATCTGTTAACATCTATTTGCACAGTTAATTCATCCACCTTATTACAGATACTCCTTGCATTAAGACACAAAGCTTTCAGGCTTGTATTTTTAATATCCTTTGTCCTTTTAGAATTTTGCTGTACAGTGGCCCTTTTTGTTTCTTGCCTTTGTATACTCAGCCTTCCACTATTGCTTTTTACCTTTCTACCATCTGTTTCTGACTCCATATTACTTCGCCCTGTCTCGCTGCACAAGTTCCCATCCCCCTGCCATATTAGTTTAAACACTCCCAAACTGCATTAGCAAATGTTACCCCCAGGACATCAGTTCCAGTCCTGCCCAAGTGCAGACCGTCCCTTTTGTACAGGTCCCACTTCCCCCAGAACTGGTTCCAATGTCCCAGGAATTTGAATCCCTCCCTCTTGCACCACTGCTCAAGCCACGTATTTATTCTAACTATCCTGCTCCCTCAACTCTGATTAGCATGTGACACTGGTAGCAATCTAGAGATTACTACCTTTGAGGTCCTACTTTTTATTTTAACTCCTAGCTCCCTAAATTCAGCTTGTAGAACCTCTTCCCACTTCTTACCTATATCGTTGGTACCTACATGTACCACGACAACTGGCTGTTCGTTCACCCTCCCTCTCCAGAATGCTCTGCAGCCGCTCCGAGACATCCTTGACCCTTGCACCAGGGAGGCAACATACCATCCTGGAGTCTCGGTTGCGGCCACAGAAACTCCTATCTATTCCCCTTACAATAGAGTCCCCTATCACTATAGCTCTCCCACTCTTTTTCCCGCCCTTAGAAACATAGAAACATAGAAAATAGGTGCAGGAGCAGGCCATTCAGCCCTTCTAGCCTGCACCGCCATTCAATGAGTTCATGGCTGAACATGAAACTTCAGTACCCCCTTCCTGCTTTCTCGCCATAACCCTTGATCCCCCGAGTAGTAAGGACTTCATCTAACTCCCTTTTGAATATATTTAGTGAATTGGCCTCAACTACTTTCTGTGGTAGAGAATTCCACAGGTTCACCACTCTCTGGGTGAAGAAGTTTCTCCTCATCTCGGTCCTAAATGGCTTACCCCTTATCCTCAGACTGTGACCCCTGGTTATGGACTTCCCCAACATTGGGAACATTCTTTCTGCATCTAACCTGTCTAAACCCGTCAGAATTTTAAACGTTTCTATGAGGTCCCCTCTCATTCTTCTGAACTCCAGTGAATACAAGCCCAATTGATCCAATCTTTCTTGATAGGTCAGTCCCGCCATCCCGGGAATCAGTCTGGTGAACCTTCGCTGCACTCCCTCAATAGCAAGAATGTCCTTCCTCAAGCAGAGCCACCCATGGTGCCATGAACCTGGCTGCTGGTGCCTTCCCCTGGTAAGTCATCTCCCCCAACAGTATCCAAAACGGTATATCTGTTTTGGAGGGAGATGACCGCAGGGGACTCCTGCACTACCTTCCAGCTCTTGCCTAGTCTCTTGGTCACCCATTCACTATCTGTCCTAACCCTTACCTGCGGTGCAACCAATTCACTAAATGTGCTATCTACAACATTCTCAGCATCACGCATGCTCCAGAATGAGTCCATCTGCAGCTCCAGTGCCGTTATGCAGTCTATCAGGAGTTGCAGCTGGACACACTTCCCGCACACAGTGTCCCTGATTTCCTACATCGCACAGGAGGAGCATGACACGGGTCTGAGCTCTCCTGCCATGACTTAACCCTTAAATTAATTTACTTAAACACCAAACAGCTACTTAGTAGTTCGATGCTAATTAAAACCAATCTAAAAGTCAGTCTAAGAGAGTTATACTTACCAGTCGAACAGCCAGCCACTTACCAGTTTGGCTGTGACGTCACCTCTCGATTTCGCACCCCTCTATCTTTGTCTGCAGCAGGTTGGGCTGGTCTCTGGGCCTCCGTCTCCTACTCTCGCACTCCTTATCAGCTGCTCTAGTGTCAGCACTGGTAGGAAAAACAAGACAAAACAGCACCTGCCACCCCCACTTCCCTTAAAACTCACCTACTTACCAAACTCACAAATGCCATTCTATGCTGCTGCACTCCGTGCTCCAAGTCGAGCTGCCTCTTTTTAAACTGTATCTAGGTCAGATGACTCACTACTGGTCGGTTGTTTACAGAACTGGTTTTAACTAGCTGCTAATTGCCTCCTACTGGAGAGTTACCTTGTTTTTCTCTGCCTAAACCTGAAAGATTCCCAACTATTTAACTTTTCCCCTTTAAATTAAACTGCTGCTTACTTAGAAGCTACTGGCAATTGCCACTAACAATTTACTCCAGCCTCCAAATGGTTTAAAGAGAATAACCCTTAAAACTCACCCCTTTTATATCTGGAAGGTTGTTTGTGTTCCTCAGGTGAATACCGAACCAAAGTACTTGTTCAATTGGTCTGCCATTTCATTGTTCCCCATTATGACTTCCCCTGATTCTGACTGCAGGGGACCTACGTTTGTCTTTACTAACCTTATCCTAGCATTCTCCTATTTCCCAAGAATCAATACGAGGTAGAAACTAGTTTATTTTTCTTGTTGATTCTGATGGTAGTTAGGTTGCAGAAGGTTCCTTCTCCCACCACCCCACCCTGCCCCTCCCCAGCCCATTCAGGGATGCTCTTAATTCCTCCAACCTGTGCTACTGAAATATATTCCAGTACTCTAAACAATGTTTCTGTTCTTCCCTCTTTCACTTCTTTTTAGTTGTGGCACAAATGGTTTGAAAGGGTTTTGTCTTGTATTCCAAACCTTACTAATAAATCTGAATGGTGTTGAGCTGAACGGAGTTAGTCCAGTCATGTGCTCTATCATCTTTTGATTTTCAATCGACATTTAGAATAGAAGAATTTTCCTGCACCATATGCACACTGGTTCTTCGAAGCTAAAGTTTTCACCAGCAAGCACCAGTTGCGAGGCGGTGGTGATGAAGCCAAGACACTAGACGCATGTTAGCAGCAGCTAGACGTTGTAATGAAGATGATGGATTTATAATTCTGGCAGGGTGAGATCAAATGGGATTCATTCTAATCTGTGGTTTTGTATGCTAATCTGGATGACCATTGTGCCTTCATCTGACCGCCTGTAATTGGAACGCCAGTAAATAATATTTAGCTTCTCAACAAATTGCCTTGTGTGCCTAGAAATAGACTTTGTTGCTAACAGATCAGCCGATTACAATATTAAAGAGTATTAAGTTCACAAAGAGATCTGACAAGACCTTTTTACACACACACACACACACACACACACATGGTCCGTTCTTGCAAAATTAAAGAAATGTTATCATTTCCAGAAGAAAAAAACCCCATAAAACTCCAAAGAATGAACTAACCCACTAATTAGAGTATAAAGTCTTTTATTTTACCAAGCAAGGACAATTATAATTACAAGTGCAGAATATGAACAGAGGATCTTCACAAAGCTATCTACGCTTCCATGTTCTGTAGTCTGTACTACACATTCCAGAGGGGCCAATCAGAAATCTGCTGTTGCGAATAAACAGGTACTACCTTTTTCTACTGAGGGAAGAGATGGTCGGAAGAGAGCCAGGTGTCATTTTTATCACTATCAACATATATATATGTGACACTAATATATTTCAATGAAATTATCATTGCATTGTGACACACCAACAATAAAAAGATTTACTAAACACCTTTTTGTGAAGGAGGTGCCCTTTTAAGTTACTATTAATTGGCTGTCAAACTCAATTGCTTTTGTCTACAAAAGCGTTCTACGTTGTGGATGAATAATGAAACACAAACTGTATTTTCACAGGATTCACCCTTGGTTTTGTCCAGTATGGTCCATGTCAAATGATGCAAAGGAAGTTCAATGTGTGATGGAAACCATGATGTTGCGACTTTATAAAGAATATTTTTAAAGATTTTTTTTTTGGTTTGGATCCCAAGGTTCTATAAAAATTACAAGTAGTGTAATGTCTCTGATAGACATTCTAAAATGTAATTTATATATAGTGAAAAGTAACATTAAATATTTTTAATCTGTTCCCTTTGTAATGTGATCATTCTATTGTACCAAATAAGTGAACCTGAATCTTAGGCAGACCAAATAGATGATGTCTGCAAATGTAGACCAAGAAATACAAATCTTCCATTTGTGTTATGCAAGGTTAATGTTTAAGATGAGGTTTCGTTCCATTGCCGTGAACTATATGTTTCCTGATAAGAAAGATTTCACCTTTTCCAAACCCAAAACTGGATCGCATATCGGTGATGGTGCATGAATTTCTCCCCATCTCTCCTAAATGTTCTGGCTCATGCTGTGGTATGGTTCTGCAGGCCATCTACCCTCTGGCAAGCGGGTAGATGGCCTCCAGAAGCCTAGACAGTCAACATTAGGAAGCTATACAACTATGGGAGTATCATGGTTTAAGTCTGGTACAATCTCCTCCTGACATCCATACATGTGACAGATGCAGCCAGGAGATACTTGAGCTGGTCAATAGTGAGAACCCAGCTGATTTCCCCCCCCTCCTCGCCCCAGATTTGTTGAGGCCAATTGCAGCATCTATAAAGCCCTAGCTGAGATCAGCACAGATCAGGGATTGTACTCAGGAACTTCCTGGTCTGCATGACAACTGGGAAGCATCTTTACCATAACTGGGTGCTTTATTTTGATCATTTACTTTCAGATGTGTTGAAATCCAATGTAAAAGATGAATTAAGTTTAAACTCCTGTCACATCTAAAGACCTGACACTTGAATCCCGCAAAAGTAGGATGCTGTGCTAGTTGTGAAGAGCGTGGCAGAAAGCCTTGCAAAACTGTCTCATTTTCAGCTTAACATTATACCCTTGCATGCTATAGAAGACCTGCCTGATGGCATACCACAACTCTCATTCTCAAAAACATTTCTACAAAACCGTAAATCAGTGAATTCAGAACACAACTTGAAGGGAAACAAACTTTATATTATCCACTTAAGAATGTACAGATAAAGTACAAAAAGCACGTATTAGAACTTTGAGTCACTAAAGTTAGTAATCAAAGAGACCTACTATAACCTAATTAACCCAACACTTGCATTTACTATCATATTTCTATAAATATATTAATTACATGGTTACTTCAATAAAAATGGAATCTTTCATATTGGAATGAAACAATAGCATTTAACACATAGAAGAATAACAGAGGTTGGCCACTTGAGGATTATACAACAACCATTTAAAATATTTCAGTGAAGCCTCTTCACAAAGTATTACATTCTCAAAGTTAAACTGTCTATTTTATACACTTAATTTGGCATTGAAGAATTACGAAAACCCTGTACAATTTTGATTTATACATAGACTTTTCTAATAAGTAAATATCTTTAGCATATCCCAATATGTTAACAACTGAGTTCTGGTATAGTCATTCCTGTTCTATGTAAGTTTGATGAAGCAAAGTTTTGGTCTAACCTGACAACTGAATATTTAGCAAACATATGTTAAAATCTTAAGTAGAGTTAATAAGACAATTTATAAGATTTCAGGGGATGCTCAAAGTCAAAATGTGTTTTCAAGTAGATTCCTTAAAAGCATTATCCTTATTTTGTCTTGCAAGGACTCAGACTAGCTGAATTATAATTAATGTTTGCCCATTATATTTTTTTATTCTAAACATATTTTTGTGGTTAAAGATATGCAGCACCCCCTGAAAAGTCCCAATTCCCATATGTAATATATACTTATATGTATTGGATAGGAATAGACAATCATTGAAAAGAACTGATTCCAGGAGCAACTTACATAAAGCTTTTCTTCATAGTGTTACCTATACATTAAGGTACATTAAATAAGCAGCATCCTTTCATGCAAGCCCCACACTAAAAACACTTCAAAAAGCTAACATTGTGCTAATGTTGTGTGTTTTGGATGAGTTTCTGCAACAAAGTTAGTATTCCAGAGTGATCCAATTTACTGTTCTGTATTTGTAATTGAGTTTTGTAATGTTTTTATTTTTCCTCAACATGAATGAGGAAATACATATTAGAGTTACATTCTTGCAAAAATATGTCAAAGATTCTTTCTATGTACTTGGAATGATTTGAAGGAATTGTGTATGTGTCACTGAAACAAAGCATGCATTATGCTTTAATAACAGCTAATGCAAATTATCTTCAGTCGTTAGACAGAGCGAGCTCAATTTCTGGGAACTTCGATGTAAATGTTCCAGAAGAAGCTGCTGCCTGGGCCTTTGTGAAATCAACTGATCCCCTTGATTTGTGATTAAAGGTAAATAACTTTGGGAACTTGAACTTACTTTTTTTACTCATAGCAGAATCAGAGACATTTAGAGTACTGGAAGTTCTTGCTTGTAAATTTAAGTCATTTTTTGGCACTGACATTGCATCATCAAGATCAGATGCAGAGGATGATCTTACTTTAAACGTTTCTCTTGAAAATGTATTCTGCATGTTAACATTCTGATCACTACTTGCATTTAGTTTAGGAGCATTAAGTTGAGCATAAGGGTTTGGTGTACTCACATCAACACCAACTTCTCGAAAACCACCATTCAAATTTGGAGAATTAACATCAAACTTTGCACCTTTCATACCTATGTTTGGGCCTTTCAAATTTATTTCCTGAAATACTGCATCTGGCATATTAATACCTGCATCTCCTCTTATATTTGCTTCTGGTAGATTGAGGTCCACATCAGGAATGGAAACATTTCCTGGAGACATGTTAAGTGCAGGTTTCTTTAAACCTGGGCCTTTGACTTTTACATCAGGAACTTCAAGGTTCATGTCAGGCATATCAGAACCGGCACCAAACATGGGGTTTTTAAGGTTTATATCAGCAGATCCTATCCCTGCTTTAATTTCTGGAGCTGATATATCAGCCTTAGGAATTTTGACATTACCGCCTAAATTCACATTAGGTCCTTCGATTCCTGACATTTCTAAATTGGGCTTCTTGAACTTTGGAAGCTTCAATTTTGCATCTACATCACTCGTCACAGTTGGTGCTTTCAAATTAAGGTTAGTGTCTGGAGTTGATAATTTTGCACTTGGTAAGTTAAGTGATGGCACACTGAATTTTTGATTATTAAATTTTGCCTCTGGAATGTTTGCATCTATATCTCCTTTTGAAAGTTTGATGCCAAAATCTGGAGTTTCAAAATTTCCCTTAACATTTGGAACGGACACATCAACACCAGGCTTTCTTACTGAACCATCAAAGTCCACATCTGGTGCTTTTGGCCCAGATAGTCCAAAGGAAGGCATATGTAAGCTTGGCATTTTAAATTTTGCTTTTGTTTCAGGAACATCAACATTTGGAGCACTGACGTCAATACTTGGGGCTTTCATATCTAGGCTTGGGCTGCGGATATCCCCCTCAAGATCAGGGGCAGAAAGATCTAGCTGACCTTTTGGCATATTCAGTCCTTTATCAGGACCTGACAATGACAATTTACCGCTTGGCAAGTTAATTCCTGGTAATCTGATTTTTCCACCTCTAAGTTCTGCATCTGGAATGTTTTCATCTATATCTCCTTTTGGAAGTTTTATGTCAACTTTTGGAGTATCATAATTTCCCTTAACATTCGGAACGGACAAATCGACACCTGGTGCTTTTACTGAACCATCAAAGTCCACATCCGGTGCTTTTGGCCCAGATAGTCCAAAGGAAGGCATATGTAAGCTTGGCATTTTAAATTTTGCTTTTGTTTCAGGAACATCAACTCCTCCTTTAATGCCTTCAATGTCAACATCTGGAGCTGTTATGCCCGTCTTCAACTCTGGTACAGACACATCCAGGTCAGGCACTTTTGGTTTGTGTCCAGAGATTGAAAATGTTGGCTTTTTAAATTTCGGGAACTTAAATTTTTTTTCTGCCCCAAAGCCATCCATGTTTGGAGCATTTATATCAAGGCTTGGTGTTTGTAGTGCCAGGTTTGGACTTTTGACATCAGCTTGTATTTTTGGAGCAGCAAGATCTATATTGGGTGTTGGTAGATTGAGGTCCACATCAGGAATGGAAACATTTCCTGGAGACATGTTGAGTGAAGGCTTCTTCAGCCCTGGGCCTTTTAGTTTTACATCAGGAACTTCAAGGTTCATGTCAGGCATATCATAATCGGCACCAAACATGGGGTTTTTAAGGTTCATATCAGCGGATCCTATCCCTGCCTTAATTTCTGGAGCTGATATATCAGCCTTAGGAATTTTGACATTACCACCTAAATTCACATTAGGTCCTTCGATTCCTGAAATTTCTAAATTGGGCTTTTTGAACTTTGGAAGCTTCAATTTTGCATCTACATCACTCGTCACAGTTGGTGCTTTCAAATTAAGGTCTGGAGTTGACAATTTTGCACTCGGCAAATTAAACGACGGCATTGTGAATTTTGGTTTATTCAATTCTGCATCTGGGATGTTTGCATCTATATCTCCTTTTGGAAGTTTGATGCCAAAATCTGGAGTTTCATAATTTCCCTTAACATTTGGAACAGACACATCAACACCAGGCTTTCTTACTGAACCATCAAAGTCCACATCTGGCCGTTTCGGCCCAGATAGTCCAAAGGAAGGCAATTCCAATTTTGGCATTTTCCATTTTGCTTTTGTTTCAGGAACATCAACATTTGGAGCACTGACGTCAATACTTGGGGCTTTCATATCTAGGCTTGGGCCTCGGATATCCCCCTCAAGGTCAGGGGCAGAAAGATCTAGCTGACCTTTTGGCATATTCAGTCCTTTATCAGGACCTGACAATGACAATTTACCGCTTGGCAAGTTAATTCCTGGTAATCTGAATTTTCCACCTCTAAGTTCTGCATCTGGAATGTTTGCATCTATATCTCCTTTTGGAAGTTTTATATCAACTTTTGGAGTTTCATAATTTCCCGTAACATTCGGAATGGACACATCAACACCAGGTGCTTTTACTGAACCATCAAAGTCCACATCCGGTGCTTTTGGCCCAGATAGTCCAAAGGAAGGCATTTGTAAGCTTGGCATTTTAAATTTTGCTTTTGTTTTAGGAACATCAACATTTGGAGCACTGACGTCAATACTTGGGGCTTTCATATCTAGGCTGGGACCTCCGATATCCCCTTGAAGATGGGGAGCAGAAAGATCTAGCTGACCTTTTGGCATACTCAGTCCTTTATCAGGACCTGACAATGACAATTTACCACTTGGCAAGTTAAATCCTGGTAATTTGATTTTTCCACCTCTAAGTACTGTATCTTGAATGTTTGCATCTACATCTCCTTTTGGAAGTTTGATGCCAACATTTGAAGTATGAAAATTTCCCTTAACATTCGGAACGGACACATCAACACCAGGTGCTTTTACTGAACCATCAAAGTCCACATCCGGTCCTTTTGGTCCAGATAGTCCAAAGGAAGGCATTTGTAAGCTTGGCATTTTAAATTTTGCTTTTGTTTCAGGAACATCAACATTTGGAGCATTGATATCAATACTTGGGGCTTTCATATCTAGGCTGGGACCTCCGATATGCCCTTGAAGATCAGGGGCAGAAAGATCCATCTGACCTTTTGGCATATTCAGTCCTTTATCAGGACCTGACAATGACAATTTACCGCTTGGCAAGTTAAATCCTGGTAATCTGAATTTTCCACCTCTAAGTTCTGCATCTGGAATCTTTGCATCTATATCTCCTTTTGGAAGTTTGATGCCAACATTTGGAGTTTCATAATTTCCCTTAACATTTGGAACGGACACATCAACACCAGGCTTTCTTACTGAACCATCAAAGTCCACATCCGGTACTTTTGGCCCAGATAGTCCAAAGGAAGGCATATGTAAGCTTGGCATTTTCCATTTTGCTTTTGTTTCAGGAACATCAATTCCTCCTTTTAGGCCTTCAATGTCAACATCTGGAGCCGTTATACCCGTCTTCAACTCTGGTACAGACACATCCAGGTCAGGCACTTTGGGTTTGTTTCCAGAGATTGAAAAGGTTGGTTTTTTAAATTTTGGGATCTTAAATTTTCCTTCTGCACTGAAGTCACCAATGTTCGGGGCATTTATATCAAGGTTTGGACTTTTGACATCAGCTTGTATTTTTGGAGCAGCAAGATCTATATTGGGTGTTGGTAGATTGAGGTCCACATCAGGAATGGAAACATTTCCTGGAGACATGTTGAGTGAAGGCTTCTTCAGTCCTGGGCCTTTTAGTTTTACATCAGGAACTTCAAGGTTCATGTCAGGCATATCATAATCGGCACCAAACATGGGGTTTTTAAGGTTTATATCAGCGGATCCTATCCCTGCTTTAATTTCTGGAGCTGATATATCAGCCTTAGGAATTTTGACATTCCCACCTAAATTCACATTAGGTCCTTTGATTCCTGAAATTTCTAAATTGGGCTTCTTGAACTTTGGAAGCTTCAATTTTGCATCTACATCACTAGTCACAGTTGGTGCTTTCAAATTAAGGTTAGTGTCTGGAGTTGTCAAATTTGCACTTGGCAAGTTAAATTTTGGCATTGTAAATTTCCGTTTATTAAGTTCTGCACCTGGGATATTTGCATCTATATCCCCTTTTGGAAGTTTGATATCAAAATCTGGAGTATCATAATTTCCTGTAACATTTGGAACAGACACATCAACACCAGGTGCTTTTACTGAACCATCAAAATCCACATCTGGTCCTTTTGGTCCAGATAGCCCAAAGGAAGGCATTTGTAAGTTTGGCATTTTCCATTTTGCTTTGGTTTCTGGAGCATCAACTCCTCCTCTTAAGCCTTCAATGTTAATATCGGGAGCTTTTATATCTGTCTTCATGTCGGGTACAGACACATCCATTTCAGGCACTTTTGGCTTGTGCCCCAAAATTGAAAATGTTGGTTTTTTAAATTTTGGGAACCTTAATTTTCCTTCCACACCAGGCACATTCGGAGCATCTATATCAAGGCTTGGACTTTTGACATCAGCTTGTATTTTTGGAGCAGCGAGATCTATATTTGGTGTAGCTATATTGAGGTCGACATCTGAAATGGAAATATTTGATAATTAAATACATTTTTAACCTTAATCCTTTTACTTTTGCAATTGAAACTTCAAAGTCCATATCATACATATCATAATTTTCACCAATTCATCGGTGGATCCTTTCCCTTCTATTTTTTTTGGAGCGGATATATTAGCCATAGGAAAATTTGCACTGTTGTCTAAATCCACATTAGTTCCTTTTTGTTCCTGAAATTCCAAAGTATGGTTTCCTAAAATTTGTAGCCTACAATTTTGCCTCTGTCCCATGAACATCAAGATTTGGAGCATTGATATTAATGTCAGGACATTTAATACTAGGGACAGAAAAATCTACATCCGCGTTACGTTTCATATTAAGGCAAATATTTGGACATGGTAATTTTGTTTTTGACCAGTTGAAATTTGGCATTTTGATCTTTCATTCATTAAGTTCTGCATCTGGAATATTAATCTCTGGATTTCATTTTGGGCCCTGAACATCAATCCTAGTTGCATTTATGTCTTTCTTCACTCAAACTTTGGAATACACACACACACACACACATCAGCTTCTGGCATTTGTACTGTACTATCAAAATTCACACTAGGTTCTTTTGATCCAAAATTCCAAAAGGGAGGCCTGCGCAAGTTTGACATTTTTATCTGATGAATGAACAGCAACATGTGGACACCCAATGTCAAGTTTAATCACTTCATGTCAATGGCAAGACCGTTACTGCCACCTTGAATTTCAGAGCTAAGCTCAACATCTGGCATTGAAGGTTTGTTTCTTGGTAATATGAATGAAGACATTTTTAACTTTTAATTTCTTGATTTGGAATCAGGACCTCAATGTCTAATAAATCAGCCCTGTATCTTTCTTTTAGTCTTTTTTTAAATAACAAAAGATGGGATTTTAATATTTTCTTTCATTTATTTAAAAGATTCATTAATATTAGGTTTCGAAAGATTAGTACCCAAATCCTCATGAGATCTTTTAATGCTGAATGGATACCTGATGAAGCTTGTATATGAAAATCATTTGTAAAATGTTATTTCCCCCTTATTCCTTCAATAGCTGCATTTAGCCCAAGATCAAGATTGTTGATCACCAAGTCCCTATATCAATGTTAGAACATGTGATGTAACTTTCAGATATAGGAGAAAAATCATTGTTACCTTTGACATTTGGTGCTTTAAGGTCAAGGTCACGATCAGATACAGAGATATTCGGTCCATGGAAATTGGTTGAGGGCACTGCAAACTTTGGAGCGTTTAGATCTGCATTTACCATATTGACATCAAATCCCCCTTTTGGAGATTTAACCTCAATCACAGGTGCATTCATGTCTTTCTTCATCTTTAAAGTTGGCATTCCAAAGCTTGGACCTTTAAACTCTGTATCTGGCTTCTTAATATCGACAACTCCTTTTGGTGATTTAATGTCAATATCCGAGGTCATCATTCCTCCTGCGATCTTTGGAACTGATGCTTTAACATCTAGATCCACTCCAGGTCCTTTCACTGTTGGGTTTGTATTGTGAAAGGAAGGTGTTGTGAACTCTGGCTTCATCAGTTTGGCATTTAACCCAGGTGGACCATTGACATCAAAGCTAGCGGTCTTCAGGTTTGTATCAATATCAGGAGAAGATATCCTGGGTCCATTAACGGCAATTGAAGGCATTTTATTTTTTCCATTGACATCTACATCTAGGCCATCAACACTCATATTTGGTTTTGCTAGCTTAAGATGTGGCTTAATCTTGCTGTTGTATAGCTTTAAGTAATTTTGGTCGCCGAGTCCCTACAAAGAATAAAGCAATTTATAATGTAAGTATACAAACTGATTTTGATTTGTTAATGTACACTGAATAAACTAAGTATAAATCAAAAGCATATTTTTACCATGTCAGGACCTCTGTATCTGAAACCTGGACTTTTGAGTTCCTCTTTTGCATTCAGTTTTAGACTCATTTTGTACGGTTCAGAATATTTCAGTATTTTGCTAACCTCTTTGCTGTTTAGATTGTCAAAATGTATTGTTACTGCATTCAGTTGGTCACCTACAAGATAATGAACATAAGTTTTGTTTAAATATGTTTGTACTGTATTAATATGTACCACATGTCTCTAGATAATAAAATCTACAAATATATTTGCTCAAACAATGAATACAGAAATAAACATCAGCAATTATATCATATTTATGAGACATATTTTCAACATTTTACAGAAAAAGGCTAGCCTATTGAATTGCCACATAATCTGAGGGCTATCCAACAGAAAGAATTTACTTTGATTTTCAGAAGACATTGGAAAAAAGTTCTACATGTGAGGCTTTTAGGAAATATTAAAGCTCATGGAAAATTAGTTAGTTAGGTTGATTGAAAATTGACGACAATGGAAAGCACAAAGTGAAAATAAATTGAAAAAAGCATTGCCTTGGAAGAGTAATTAAATACATAGAAACATAGAAAATAGGTGCAGGAGTAGGCCATTCAGCCCTTCGAGCCTGCACCGCCATTCAATGAGTTCATGGCTGAACATGCAACTTCAGTACCCCATTCCTGCTTTCTCGCCATACCCCTTGATCCCCCTGGTAGTAAGGACTACATCTAACTCCTTTTTGAATATATTTAGTGAATTGGCCTCAACAACTTTCTGTGGTAGAGCATTCCACAGGTTCACCACTCTCTGGGTGAAGAAGTTTCTCCTCATCTCGGTCCTAAATGGCTTACCCCTTATCCTTAGACTGTGACCCCTGGTTCTGGACTTCCCCAACATTGGGAACATTCTTCCTGCATCTAACCTGTCTAAACGCATCAGAATTTTAAACGTTTCTATGAGATCCCCTCTCATTCTTCTGAACCCCAGTGAATACAAGCCCAGTTGATCCAGTCTTTCTTGATATGTCAGTCCCGCCATCCCGGGAATCAGTCTGGTGAACCTTCGCTGCATTCCCTCAATAGCAAGAATGTCCTTCCTCAGGTTAGGAGACCAAAACTGTACACAATACTCCAGGTGTGGCCTCACCAAGGCCCTGTACAACTGTAGCAACACCTTCCTGCCCCTGTACTCAAATCCCCTCACGATGAAGGCCAACATGACATTTGCTTTCTTAACCGCTTGCTGTACCTGCATGCCAACCTTCAATGACTGATGTACCATGATACCCAGGTCTCGTTGCACCTCCCCTTTTCCTAATCTGTCACCATTCAGATAATAGTCTGTCTCTCTGTTTTTAACCACCAAAGTGGATAACCTCACATTTATTCACATTATACTTCATTTGCCCACTCACCTAACCTATCCAAGTCACTCTGCAGCCTCATATCATCCTCCTCGCAGTTCACACTGACACCCAACTTAGTGTCATCAGCAAATTTGGAGATACTACATTTAATCCCCTCGTCTAAATCATTAATGTACAATGTAAACAGCTGGGGCCCCAGCACAGAACCTTGCGGTACCCCACTAGTCACTGCCTACCATTCTGAAAAGTACCCATTTTACTCCTACTCTTTGCTTCCTGTCTGCCAACCAGTTCTCAATCCACGTCAGCACACTACCCCCAATCCCATGTGCTTTAACTTTGCACATTAATCTCTTGTGTGGGACCTTGTTGAAAGCCTTCTGAAAGTCCAAATACACCACATCAACTGGTTCTCCCTTGTCCACTCTACTGGAAATATCCTCAAAAAATTCCAGAAGATTTGTCAAGCATGATTTCCCTTTCACAAATCCATGCTGACTTGGACCTATCATGTCACCTCTTTCCAAATGCGCTGCTATGACATCCTTAATAATTGATTCCATCATTTTACCCACTACTGAGGTCAGGCTGACCGGTCTGTAATTCCCTGCTTTCTCTCTCCCTCCTTTTTTAAAAAGTGGAGTTACATTGGCTACCCTCCACTCGATAGGAACTGATCCAGAGTCTATGGAATGTTGGAAAATGACTGTCAATGCATCTGCTATTTCCAAGGCCACCTCCTTAAGTACTCTGGGATGCAGTCCATCAAGCCCTGGGGATTTATCGGCCTTCAATCCCATCAATTTCCCCAACACAATTTCCTGACTAATAAGGATTTCCCTCAGTTCCCCTCCTTACTAGACCCTCTGACCCCTTTTATATCCGGAAGGTTGTTTGTGTCCTCCTTAGTGAATACCGAACCAAAGTACTTGTTCAATTGGTCTGCCATTTCTTTGTTCCCCGTTATGACTTCCCCCGATTCTAACTATACATTGAGATATAGGATATTGCTAGATTTTCTGATATCTATGTTCGAGCTGAAGCTAAGAGAAAGTAATAAGATTTAGAAACTGTTACAGCTAATTGACACTATGCATTCTTCCTGCAGGAGAAGACACCATATAATACTAATGTCTACAGGGAAACGCCACCAAGAGGAAAAGGTTCTGGCAATCCTTCACACAAATTTTTCCGTGATAGAAGTGGGAGGCCACAGTTTGTGGTGGCAATCTGTATATCTGCAAAATCCTCAAAAATCAAGCACATGTTCTATTTACAACACTGAATACGCTGATAAGCAGCGGTGGGAGACCGAGAGTGACCTTTGTGACCGTTTTTGTCTTTCCAGAAATTGCAAGCCAGGAAGCAGCATTTACGAAGAGAGTGAACAGCAACCCGCAACCTCTGGTAATGCTGGTGGCCACTCAGTCACTCTTCATTCATTTTTTTTCTCTCTTTCACTCACTGTCCCCGAGAAAGACACTTGGGGGAGGGAGCAAGCTAGTACAGATGAGAAATTGACTCTGGGTGAGGCATGGAATGCAAGGAAGCAGTTGTGGAAATGAAGCTTGGCATTGCTGAGCAGAGGCTTAGCAGATGTCAGCTCCTTTCTAATAGAGCCTGCAAACTTGGATCTCAGGCATCCTGTCATGAAAAGAAGGATGCTGGAGGCACGCTGCAGACACTCAGATGTGTAGCTGTTGGCTGGGATTGATTTCAATATCATACTGTGCAGCACCATCAGAGAATGATTCACATCCATTCAGTACATCTTGGAGCAAGTGGCAGCTCCAGGAGCATCTGCAAACATCCCACAGTATGTTGAGGTCTCCAGGCATGTCATTAATTCCAATGTGGCGATGCTAACGGCAGGTCAGTAGGTCTTGGGGGATGGTTTGGAGAGATTGATGCCTACTCAATTCTGAAACACGCACTTGTTCCATTGGTTCCAATGTTCCCTGTAATCTCTTTTGGTGCGCTGGCCCTTTAATTGCCTACGTGGCCCATTCAAATTTTTGCACATATGTGGTTATTCCCATTGAAAAGCCGATGAGCGGCCTGCGCGGGACTTCCAAACCGCTGCGCAGCTATGCAGCTCAACAGGAACGTTGGTCCCAGGCACGTTACATTTGCGCTGGGACCTCATTAAAATTATACAGGTCAGCGTTGACAGCGCTATTCATTGGCTGCATGCCTGGTTGGTGGGGGGGGGTGGGGGTGGGGCAAAGAATCAGGGATCTGGCTGCAGACAGCAGTGAAACTTCCCACATTGATGATGATGGCTGGGAGGTCCAGACGGGGTACAGAGTCTCCTCTTTCCCACCCCGCCACGCCTCCAGGGGGCAGAAACTTCTCCAGGCAACACCTCCACTGCAATCTATATCACAGAGGTTGTAGATAAGGTCAATGCCAGGAGCTTAGCTCCCAGGACATGGCTGCAATCCAGAAAGAAGTTCGATGACCTCACCAGAGTTACTCTCAGCTCACACCTCCAGCCTCACTACTCTCAATACTCCCTTCCCCGCTTCTCTTCAGTGTTACAATCACTGCACCACACTTCTCCTCACACTCACATACATCACTATTGCAACCCTCACTTCCCCATACCGCACAAGTTACACATTGGTGAGTGGCAATGCTGGATGTTTTCTTCATATTCTCTTATTCCCTCTATCTCACCATTCACACTCTGCATGACAAACGGCAACTGCATTCAACAACCACTTTTCCCTCTGCTCTGCCTTCACACTAAAAGTTAACCTTTGTCCCTAGCTTTCATTTCAGATGCTGAAAATGTGGAGATACCTCTGCCACTTCAGGAAGAGGTGACCAGCCTTCCTGAAGCCTTGGGACATTTTACTATGTTAAAGGCGCTATATAAATACAAGTTGTTGTTGAAGATGCGGCATCTTGATTTTTTAAAAAATTCTATATGGATGTGGGCATTGCAGGCAAGGCCAGCACTTATTGCCCTTTCCTAATTGCCCTTGAGAAGGTGGTGGTGAGCCGCCATCTTGAACCGCTGCAGTCTGTTTGGTGAAGGTACTCCCACAGTGCTGACTTGTTCGCAGCGGTTTGGTACAACCGAGTGGCTTGCGCAGCCATTTCAGAGGGCAGTTAAGAAGCAACCAGAGTGTTGTGGGTCTGGAGTCAAGTATAGGCCAGACCGGGTAAAGAGGGCAGGTCTCCTTCCCCAAAGAACATTAGTGAACCAGTTGGGTTTTTACGACAGTCCGGTAGTTTCATGGTCACCATTACTGATACTAGCTTTTTATTCCAGATTTATTTAATATACTGCATTTAACTTCCCCAGCTGCCGTGATGGGATTTGAATTCATGTCCCCTGGGTTACTAGTCCAGTGACATAACTATTACATTACCGTACCCCTAGCAAGCACCAGCTCAGAGACTGGCACCACACATAGTTTAAAGGCTAGAGGAATGCTCTTCACATAATGAATCATCGGCCACAAGTGGGCAGGAGCAAGGGGAAAGGTGCTAGCTCACCAGAGGGCGAGATTGCATATTAACGCTGCTGCAGAGGACTCAGTTGCTGACTTTGAGGGCCCAGGCTACCGAATAAGGCTGATGAGCACACATCAAAAAATGTAAGGTGCACTCGGCCACCTTTTAGCGAGCTTGCACACAATGGCTCGGAGCATAGAATCATAGAATGGTTACAGCACAGAAGGAGGCCAATTGGCCCGTCAAGCCCGTGCTTGCTCTCTGCAAGGAGCATGTAGGAGTACAGCTTCAACTGGTGTCAAGGCTTCGCACAGAGCATGGAGACCATTCTGCCCAACATAGATGGAGTGGTCTGCTCCATGAACACAAAAATCAGCTGGACGTTGAGGGAGTGGAAGCCCTTTTGATTCATAAAGATTCCAGGGTTGTGATGGGGAGCATGCAAGGCAATGTGGGTGCAGTCTATGGCACCATTCATGCCACGAATTATGTGGCCGAGAGATAGGCACGGTGCCAACAAATTTCTAAGCCAATGGGTTTTACCAAAATGTTTTGCGTATAGTAATGAAATAGTATTGATTCTCGGTCTGCATCTCCTCTAGCATTTCATATTCATCATCACATTTAAAAGGCAACAGTTACCTTTTTTCAAAGTACCAATTCTCCCAACTGGGGAGTCTTTCTGAATGTCCTTAATAACAACACCTCCACCATCTGCATCGGTGAGGGTAAGTTCATCAGAGAGAGCCCCACGGTTACTCCCTGGGAGAAGGACCGCCATGCTGTTGTCCATGCTGAAGTTCTAGTTTAAAAAGAAAGAAGAAAGATCACATCTAAGTGCTTGAAATGTTATTTTCAAAGCTGGATAGTTCTTCCACAGATTTTCAGTAAAATTAACAGTTTTGTTTCTACATGTTTCACAATGTTGTGTGAAGGGGGAAGTACTTTTTCCCCATTCATGAGGTCAGGGGGTGCAAGGTCAGGATGTTGCAGGAGGGAAAAACGTCTAAGCAAAATGTCTGCTCCCATTCCCATTCTACCCAGGTTCTGGGCAGAATGGGAATGGGAGCAGACCTTTTGTGCTACAGCAATAGAAAGTGCAATCCTGGTTAACTAGTGTTCACGTTTGGGCTGGATATGTTAATGCTTTGATTGCCTCCTGGTGGATTTGGACCCAACGACAATGAAGGAACGACAATAGATGTCCAAGGCAGGATGGTGTGTGACTTGCAGGGGAACTTGGAGGAGGTGGCGGTGTTCCCATACACCCTCTGCCCTTTTCTTTCCAGTGGTGGAGGTCACAGGTTTGGGAGGTGCTGTCAAAGAAGCCTTGGAGAGTTGCTGCAGTACATCCTGTAGATAGAACACACTTCAGCCACACTATGCTGGAGATGGAGGGATCCCATTATAGTGACATACACTTGGGAGGAAATATTTTTCTAACATTAATAGATGGGTAAATATATAAACCAGAGGGATTTTTCCTCAAAATGCAGTGGGAGAGGGGATGGAACATAGAAAATATCAGAAATTCCAGCCAAATAACAAGCTCACAACATCAAAAATACAACGGTGGTTGTTTTGTGAAAGACAATGACATACCATTTTGTCTCCTCAGTCACTGCTCTTCGAACGTAAATCTCTGAAGACAGAAAAAACAGAATGAAAATCTTGTATGTTTTCAGTATCTTTAACACCACACATCATTTTATTCTGCCTTCAAATTTCTCCCTCTTTCCCTGAAGCCACTGATTCATTCTACAAGCACCAGTTGTCTTCTGTATTATAGTGTATTTGCTCCATGAGTTCTTTGCTTAAGAATTCATAGCTACACATTTGCTGTGAAGAACTGGCTGGTTTATTAGTAAAGCTTTAACAATCAAACGGAACACTACCAGTTCATCCACCAGGCTCACAACTGCACACCTCATTGGGGGGGAGAACCTGAACTCAATTAACTGGGGTTTTATTGAGTCTTGTGAACATCACATGACTGGCTAAGCCACTCACAATGCAACAGCTTAACAACTCTTTTTTGCTGAAACAAAATAAACAGTAAATCAAAGTGCCCCCTTATTAAAGGGGGAGTGGGGGGGTGACACTCCAAACACTTTTCAAGTGCCTTTTTTTGTTTTATTGATGGGGGGGGGGTCCTGTGAGCATGCTTACAGGTGCATACATTACAGGTACGTAGTGGCATTTCTTCACCGGTGAAGCTAGACACTAACTAGCAGCAAGCTACTCAACTGTTGGGATATCATGTGAGCCCAAATCACCATGCAAGAATTTAATCAACACAGCACAGATTGTTTTTGCCAGAAGTTTGTCTCTGTTGGATAAAGTATTATTCCAATCTCTGACTTTGCTGGAAGCTGGTTAATTTAAAACCTGCTTTCTTTAGTTCTGCATCCACTGTTCAAGTCAAGTTACCTGCTTTCATTTATATCATCTGTGACTCTCAGTTTCTTAAGAGCATGCCTTCAATCCTCTTTTCCCCAATGAATATTAATTGAGGTCGTGACTCTCTCCTCAATATTGAGGGTCTTAAATTCTGGGAACTAGAAACAATAGGGGGGGGGGGTTAATCACTAGCGTGTTTCCTGCAAAAATCACTGGTTTCAATTAGTTTCCTGCCCGCTCACGACAGTACAAGGCCATGCCGATTTTAATAACCGGTTCACTTCCCACCAGAACAGGTGTCTGCTGGCCTCTGGAAAATCTCCAACGAAGAGAGAGAAAAAATGTACAGATACAAGCAGATAATAGTTACCCTGAGATCAAAGAAGGAGAGATTTAAGCCAACTAGTCTGGATATAGCTACCAGAATGGGAAGGTGAATTTATCCAGGAGCAGAGTATCCAGGAGGAATGGACAGCACTGTGGATATCTGTTCCTCAGGGAAGCATTGCAATATTTCATGGTCCACTGGGAGGCATCACTACATTGTCCATACTCTCAGTGGTTTGCTGTCAATTAACACAAAAGCACAACTCCTCTCAATAGTTCACCTTATTAAGGCAATTTTAGAGATGAGAAGTATTTGCTTTAGTAACATTTCTCACTTGAAAGTGCAAATGTAAACATATCAGTTTTAGATGATTTCATTGCCCAAACAGTAACAACTTGCATTAAATGTAATGCCCATCACCTAGAACATTTTAGCAAGGGAGAGAGGAGGATGTTAAACAGCAGATGGCATTCATAAAAAAAAAATTTTTTTATAAAGAGTGAATCAAAAGAGATAAGTTTCTAAGAGACTTTTGCAGGACGGGAGAGAAGTAGCAAGGTGAAGTGATTTTGGCAGAGAATGCCAAAGGGCAGGGTCTGAGTGACTGGCAGGTCAGCGAGAGTTGGAGAAGTGGAGGTGCAGAGTGTGACATGAATAGATTGCTCAGTTAAAGTGGAGCGGGAGCATGGTGAGATTTGAAAATTAAGACGAGGATCTGGAATTCAATGTGCTAGGAATAGGGATCCATGATAGAGCTTAGAAAGCTACTTTTCTGTTAGTGTCATTTTTCTGTGCTTGCTTAAAAGACGCAGTGAACCAATGTTCAGTTCTATTTATTTAATGAGGCCGAAGGATTTAATACTAAAGTTTCTCGTCCTCTTGTTTGTCATTGTGTTCATTATTTTATCAAATGACTTGAATATTGAGTAAAACCTTAACGCTTACCACAGCATCCACAAAACAATATAAAAATCTGGAAATTTGACTCCCCCGATGACTAAGTGAGTTTATTCAGTTAATAGCTGAGCTACACTGACCAGGGAAGCCCCTCGGTTTGATCCGGAGGTGCGTTAACTGACGTCAGCTGAGGTGGTGCTAGGGGCATAACAATTGATCCCCGCTTCTGTGGGTTAAACATAGAAACATAGAAAATAGGTGCGGGAGTAGGCCCTTCGAGCCTGCACCACAATTCAATAAGATCATGGCTGATCATTCCCTCAGTATCCCTTTCCTGCTTTCTGCCCTTGATCCCTTTAGCCGTAAGGGCCATATCTAACTCCTTCTTGAATATATCCAATGAACTGGCATCAACAACTCTCTGCATTAGGGAATTACACAGCCTGTCACCGCCGCACAGCACTGCCCTCCAATCATCACTGGATGGCGTTGTGAGCTGTGAGGAGGACACTAAGAGGCTGCAGGGTGACTTGGACAGGCTAGGTGAGTGGGCAAATGCATGGCAGGTGCAGTACAATGTGGATATATGTGAAGTTATCCACTTTGGGGGCAAAAACACGAAGGCAGAATATTATCTGAATGGCGGCAGATTAGGAAAAGGAGAGGTGCAATGAGACCTGGGTGTCATGGTTCATCAGTCATTGAAAGTTGGCATGCAGGTACAGCAGGCGGTGAAGAAGGCAAATGGTATGTTGGCCTTCATAGCTAGGGGATTTGAGTATAGGAGCAGGGAGGTCTTACTGTAGTTGTACAGGGCCTTGGTAAGGCCTCACCTGGAATATTGTGTTCAGTTTTGGTCTCCTAATCTGAGGAAGGACATTCTTGCTCTTGAGGGAGCGCAGCGAAGGTTCACCAGACTGATTCCCGCGATGGCAGGGCTGACATATGAGGAGAGACTGGATCAACTGGGCCTTTATACATTGGAGTTTAGAAGGATGAGAGGGGATCTCATAGAAACATATAAGATTCTGACAGGACGGGACAGGTTAGATGCGGGTAGAATGTTCCCGATGTTGGGGAAGTCCAGAACCAGGGGATAAGGGGTAGGCCATTTAGAACTGAGATGAGGAAAAACTTCTTCACTCAGAGAGTTGTTAACCTATGGAATTCCCTGCCGCAGAGAGTTGTTGATGCCAGTTCATTGGATATATTCAAGAGGGAGTTAGATATAGCCCTTACGGCTAAGAGTATCAAGGGGTATGGAGAAAAAGCAGGAAAGGAGTACTGAGGGAATGATCAGCCATGATCTTATTGAATGGTGGTGCAGGCTCGAAGGGCCAAATGGCCTACTCCTGCACCTATTTTCTATGTTTCTACGTTTCAAGATCCACGGCGCGGCCCTGTACAACGTGGACCATTTCCCATATCTCGGGAGCCTCTATAAACAAAGGCAGACATTGATGCGGAGATTCAACATCTGAGGAAAAGAGTGTTTGAAGACCAGGCCCTCAAATCTACCATCAAGCTCATGGTCTACAGGGCTGTAGTAATACCCGCCCTCCTGTATGGATCTGAGGCATGGACGATGTATAGAAGGCACCTCAAGTCGCTGGAGATATATCACCAACGATATCTCCGCAAGATCCTGCAAATCTCCTGGGAGGACAGGCGCACCAACATCAGTGTCCTCTGCCAGGCTAACATCCCCAGTATTGAAGCACTGACCACACTCGATCAGCTTCACTGGGCAGGCAACATAGTTCGCATGCCAGATACGAGACTCCCTAAGCAACTGCTTTATGCGGAGCTCCTTCATGGTAAATGAGCCAAAGGAGGACAGCGGAAACGTTATAAGGACACCCTCAAAGCCTTGCTGGTAAAGTGCGACATCACCACTGACACCTGGGAGACCCTGGCTGAAGACCGCCTGAGATGGAGAAAGAACATCCGGGAGGGCGTTGAGCTCTTTGAGTCTTAACGCAAAGAGCATGAAGAGGTCAGGTGCAGGCAGCGGAAGGAGCGCGCGGCAAACCAGCCCCACCAACCCCTTCCCTCAACGAAGGTCTGTCCCACCTGTAACAGGGTCTGTGGCTCTCGTATCGGACTGTTCAGCCATCAAAGAACTCACTTTGGGAGTGGAAGCAAGTCCTCCTCGATTCCGAGGGACTGCCTATGATGATGATTCATACTGCTCTGCAGTGAGACAGACTAGAGTTTGCTTTTAACTACTCTCGGAGGCGGGAGAGTAAACCAAGAAGAGTTGCTGTCCTGTACTTCGCCTTGTAGGAGGAAAACCCGGTGCTGCACGGTGGGGAACCAACATTCTGCACGTGTGTAGGCTGTGACGCTTTGGTCAAAGGAGTAGTTGGCTTCATGACATTGTATCGCAGCATCACTGTAGAGATAATGGGTACTTCTCCAGCGCTTTGAGGTGTCTGCTGTACATAGTCCATGTCTTTGAAGCATATAGGAGGGCGGGTATCACTACTGCTCTTTAGACCATGAGCTTGGTGCCGGGTTTGAAACCTTGGTCTTTGAACGCTCTTTTCCTCAGGTGGCCGAAGGCTGCACTGATGCACTGAAGGCGGTGTTGGACTTTGTCATCGATGTCTGTCTTTGCTGATAGTAGGCTCCCAAGGTATGGGAAGTGGTCCACATTGTCCAAGATCTTGTCATGGATCTTGATAAACGGGGAGCAGTTCTGTGTGGTGGGGGCAGGTTGGTAAGAGAACCTCTGTCTTACGGATGTTTAATGTAAGGCTATGACTCTCGTACACTTCCGTGAAGGTGTCAACGATGGTTTGGAGTTCGGGCTCCGAGTGTGCACAAACACAAGCGTCATCTGCATATTGTAATTCAATTCTGCCTCCGCAAAATCCTGCAAATTCATTGGCAGGATAGGCACATAAATGTCAGCGTTCTCTCTCAGGCCAACATCCCCACCATTAAGGCACTGACCACTTCAGCTCCGATGAACGGGCCATATTGTCCGCATGCCCGATACTAGACTCCCGAAACAACACACTACTCCGAGCTACATCATGGCAGGCGAGTCCCAGGAGGGCAGAGAAAACGCTTCAAGGACACCTTGAAAAAATGTAACATTCCCACCAATTCTTAGGAATCCCTGGCCTAAGGCTGCTCAAAGTGGAGGAGAAGCATCCGAGAAGGCACGAACACTTCGAGTCTCTTCACTGGGACCACAACGGAAGCCAAGTACAAACAGCGGAAGGAGTGTACGACAAATTAAGCAGCCCACCCACCCGTCCTCCAACCACCATCTGCCCCACCTGTGATACAGACTGTAGATCCCGCATTGGTCTCATCCCTCACCTTAGAATTCATTTTAGTGTGGAAGCAAGTCATCCTCGACTCTGGAGGACTGCCTAAGATGAAGAAGGAAGAGAAAATGGGACACAATCCTACACGATGAGGTTAAGTCAAAACTTGATGATGTCACCGACAAACGTTATGTCACCACCCGCAGTGAGGCCGACAACAACCAGCAAGAGCCAATGAGAAACAACCATTCCTCACTGCCAATCTAAAAAAAAAGAGCAGCTTTACACGGACATGCCCTAGACCTTGGTGCGGTAAGAGAAGGGATAACCAGCCGTGGATAACCAAGGAAATAAAGGAGAGTATCAAATTAAAAACCGATGCTTATAAGGTGGCCAAGGTTAGTGGGAAACTAGAAGATTGGGAAAATTTTAAACGACAGCAAAGAATGACTAAGAAAGCAATAAAGAAAGGAAAGATAGATTACGAAAGTAAACTTGCGCAAAACATAAAAACTGATAGTAAAAGCTTTTACCGATATATAAAACGGAAAAGAGTGACTCAAGTAAATGTTGGTCCCTTAGGAGATGAGAAGGGGGATTTAATAATGGGAAATGTGGAAATGGCTGAGACCTTAAACAATTATTTTGCTTCGGTCTTCACAATGGAAGACACAAAAACCATGCCAAAAATTGCTGGTCACGGGAATGTGGGAAGGGAGGACCTTGAAACAATCACTATCACTAGTGGGGTAGTGCTGGACAGGCTAATGGGACTCAAGATAGACAAGTCCCCTGGTCCTGATGAAATGCATCCCAGGGTATTAAAAGAGATGGCGGAAGTTATAGCAGATGCATTCGTTATAATCTACCAAAATTCTCTGGACTCTGTCGAGGTACCATCGGATTGGAAAGCAGCTAATGTAACGCCTCTGTTTAAAAAAGGTGGTAGACAAAAGGCAGGTAACTATAGGCCGGTTAGTTTAACATCTGTAGTGGGGAAAATGCTTGAAGCTATCATTAAGGAAGAAATAGCGGGACATCTAGATAAGAATAGTGCAATCAAGCATGGATTCATGAAGGGGAAATCATGTTTAACTAATTTACTGGAATTCTTTGAGGATATAACGAACATGGTGGATAGGGGTGTACTAATAGATGTGGTGTATTTAGATTTCCAAAAGGCATTCGATAAGGTGCCACACCAAAGGTTACTGCAGAAGATAAACGTATGCGGAGTCAGAGGAAATGTATTAGCATGGATAGAGAATTGGCTAGCTAACAGAAAGCAGAGAGTCGGGATAAATGGGTCCTTTTCGGGTTGGAAATCGGTGGTTAGTGGTGTGCCACAAGGATCGGTGCTGGGACCACAACTGTTTACAATATACATAGATGACCTGGAAGAGGGGACGGAGTATAGTGTAACAAAATTTGCAGATCACACAAAGATTAGTGGGAAAGCGGGTTGTGTAGAGGACACAGAGAGGCTGCAAAGAGATTTAGATAGGTTAAGCGAATGGGCTAAGGTTTGGCAGATGGAATACAATGTCGGAAAATGTGAGGTCATCCACCTTGGAAAAAAAAAACAGTAAAAGGGATTATTACTTGAATGGGGAGAAATTACAACATGCTGCGGTGCAGAGGGACCTGGGGGTCCTTGTGCATGAATCCCAAAAAGTTAGTTTGCAGGTGCAGCAGGTAATCAGGAAGGCGAATGGAATGTTGGCCTTCATTGCGAGAGGGATGAAGTACAAAAGCAGGGAGGTCCTTCTGCAACTGTACAGAGTATTGGTGAGGCCGCACCTGGAGTACTGCGAGCAGTTTTGGTCACCTTACTTAAGGAAGGATATACTAGCTTTGGAGTGGGTACAGAGACGATTCACTAGGCTGATTTCGGAGATGAGGGGGTTACCTTATGATGATAGATTGAGTAGACTGGGTCTTTACTCGTTGGAGTTCAGAAGGATGGGGGGTGATCTTATAGAAACATTTAAAATAATGAAAGGGATAGACAAGATAGAGGCAGAGAGGTTGTTTCCACTGGTCGGGGAGACTAGAACTGGGGGCACAGCCCCAAAATACGGGGGAGCCAATTTAAAACCGAGTTGAGAAGGAATTTCTTCTCCCAGAGGGTTGTGAATCTGTGCAATTCTCTGCCGAGGGAAGCAGTTGAGGCTAGCTCATTGAATGTATTCAAATCACAGATAGATAGATTTTTAACCAATAAGGGAATTAAGGGTTACGGGGAGCGGGCGGGTAAGTGGAGCTGAGTCCACGGCCAGATCAGCCATGATCTTGTTGAGTGGCGGAGCAGGCTCGAGGGGCTAGATGGCCTACTCCTGTTCCTAATTCTTATATTCTTATGTAGACCTGAACGATGGGAACTGGTGGACAAAGTACAATTAAAAAGCCGTTTAAAAAATATATTAGCTATTCTTCTCGCTGTTTAGCTGACTTCAATCGAAAGGACAATCAGGCAAGGTGTATAATCAGCGGCCGATCCAATATCACCCGCTTTACATATCACCAATAATTAAAATTACCCCCAAGTATTATTATGTCGGGATGTATGTATTGATGCATTGCAAAATCTGGGTAGCATCAATACATAAATTGCAGTATAATTGGCCTATCAAATGGATGGTATCTATGTAACAAAATGCCATTGAAGTCACACGATGAAAAGAAATGAAAAAAGGAATTATAATCGCACTAGCCTAGATTTTTTTGATTGCTGCTGAAACCCTCAGCCATGCCTTTGTTGCCTCTAGACTTGATTATACCAATGTACTCCTGGCTAACCTCTCCCCCATTCTACCCTTTGTAAACTTGTGGTGATCCAAAACTCAGCTGCCCGTGTCCTAACTTGCACCAAGTCCCTCCCGTTCACCTATCACCCTGGTGATCACTGGCCTACATTGGCCCTCGGTTAAACAACGCCTCAATTTTAAAATTCTTATCCTCGTATTCGCCCCTCCCTATCTTTATAATCATCTCCAGCTCCACAACCTCCCCCCCCCCGCCCCGCCCGGAGGTGTCTGCATTCCTCTAATTCTCGCATCTTGCGCATTTCCGATTTTAATTGCTCCACCATTGGTAGCTGTGCCTTTAGCTGTCAAGGGCCTAAGCTCTGGAATTCCCTCATTAAACCTCCTCGCCTCTCTATCCTCCTTAAAACCTCTCTCTTTGATCAGGCTTTCGGTCATCTGCTCTAATATCTCTAAGTGGCTCGGTGTCACATTTTGTTTTATAATGCTCCTGTGAAGCGCCTTAGAACATTTTACTACGCTAAAGGCGATATATAAATATAAGCAGTTGTTGTTTTTTTACTGCTGATGTTCACCCATTTTGGCTAACACTGATGTTACAATAATGATGTTGGATAATTTAGCCTACTGACTTGTGAGAGAGTGTGAGAGCAGGTGTGCAAATGATAATCCTCTCTAATTTGGCTTGAGCCCAACTTGTTCCTAATATTCAGGAAATATCCAGCTCTGACTGTAATGTATTTGCTTCATAGCAACACATTGCTATTAAGAACTAGTTGGTTTATTAGCAAAGGTTTAACAATCACACTACCCCATTACCAGTTCATCAGTCAGATTCACAACCATCTGCCTCATCATGGATCCCCTGACTGGCTGGGGTTTTATTGAGTCTTGTGAACATCACGTGACTGGCTAAGCCACTCACAACTCAACAGCTCTGCAAACCTGTGAGCATACTCACAGGTGCATACATTATACTGACTTTAAACTATGGCAGACTTGCATGATATTCGTAACTAATGTGTTAGCACACTACATTGCCTTTCTTTCATCACAGTTTTCATTGCCACTGTAGCTCAGTTACATCGTCTCCATGGCAATAGCTTGTTGTTGCCAGAGAACATCACGTTGTGAGGTGTTGCCACCAAAATTACAATCAAACTGAAATCCTTCACCTGCACAAGGGTGGGGCCCCCGAGAGCCCCAACAAACAAGTGTCATTTCTCATAATACATGCCAAGAAAGAATTGTGGTGTCCTACCACTCTTTCTCTGTGCATACAAAATACATGTAAAACATATAATTAAGGAAGTAGTGACAGGGCTCCTAGAAAATCATAATATGATTAGGCCAAGAAAGGGAAATCGTATTTAACAAATTTATTAGAGTTCTTTGAGGATGTAACGAGCAGGGTAGATAAAGGGGAACCAGTGGATTTAGTATATTTAGGTTTCCAAAAGGTATTCAATAAGGTGCCCATAAAAGGTTACACAAAGAGCAAGTTATTATTTAAATGGAGAAAGATTGCAAAGTGCCGCAGTACAGCGGGACCTGGGGGTACTTGCGCATGAAACACAAAAGGATAGAATGCAGGTACAGCAAGTGATCAGGAAGGCCAATGGAATCTTGGCCTTTATTGCAAAAGGGATGGAGTATAAAAGCAGGGAAGTTTTGCTACAGCTCTGCAGGGTATTGGTGAGGCCACACCTGGAATACTGCGTGCAGTTTTGGTTTCCATATTTACAAAAGGATATACTTGCTGTGGAGGCAGTTCAGAGAAGGTTCACTAGGTTGATTCTAGAGATGAGGGGGTTGACTTATGAGGAAAGGTTGAGTAGGTTGGGCGTCTACTCATTATCGAAACATATAAGATTACGAGGGGGCTTGACAAGGTGGATGCAGAGAGGATGTTTCCACTGATGGGGAGACTAGAACTAGAGGGCATGATCTTAGAATAAGGGGCTGCCCATTTAAAATAGAGATGAGGAGAAATTTCTTCTCTCAGAGGGTTGTAAATCTGTGGAATTCGCTGCCTCAGAGAGCTGTGGAAGCTGGGACATTGAATAAACTTAAGACAGAAATAGACAGTTTCTTAAACGATAAGGAGATAAGGGGTTATGGGGAGCGGGCAGGAAAGTGGAGCTGAGTCCATGATCAGATCAGCCATGATCTTATTGAATGGCGGAGCAGGCCCGAGGGGCGTATGGCCTACTCCTGCTCCTATTTCTTATGTTATGTTCTTATGCGGGCTCATGGGGTTGGGGGTAATATATTAGCATGGATAGAAGATTGATTAACAGTCAGAAAATACCGAGTAGAGATAAACGGTTCATTTTCTGGTTGGCTGACTGTAACTAGTGGGATGCTGCGAGAATCAGTGCTTGGATCTCAGCTATTTACAATCTATATTAATGACCTAGATGAAGGGACTGAGTGTAATGTATCCAGGTTTTCAGACATACAAAGCTAGGTGAGAAAGTAAGTTGTGAGGAGGACACAAAGAGCCTGCAAAGGGATATAGACAGGTTAAGTGAGTGTGCAATAAATCATGGAATCATAGTGATTTGCAGAACCAGAAGGAGGCCGTTTCGGCCCATCATGTCAGCGCCGGCCAACCAAGAGCTATCCAGCTAATCCCACTTTCCAGCTCTTGGTCCATAGCCTTGTAGGTTATGGCACCTCGTGCACATCCAAGTGTTTTTTAATGCGGTGAGAGTTTCTGCCTCTACCACCCTTTCAGGCAGTGAGTTGCAGACCCCCACTCCCCTCTCGGTAAAGAAATTTCCCCTCAAATCCCATACCAATTACTTTAAATCTATGTCCCCTGGTTGTTGACCCCTCTGCCAAGGGAAACAGATCCTTCCTATCCATTCTATCCAGGCCCCTGATAATTTTATACACCTCAATCAGGTCTCCCCTCAGCTTCCTCTGTTCCAAAGCAAAAAGACCAAGCATCTCCAGTATTTCCTCATAGCCAAAATTCTCCAGTCCTGGCAACATTCTTGTAAATCTCCTCTGCACCCTTTCCAGTGCAATCACATCTTTTCTGTAAAGTCGTGACCAGAACTGCACACAGTACTCCAGCTGCGACCTAACCAGTGTTTTATACAGTTCAAGCATAACCTCCTTGCTCTTGTATTCCATGCATCGACTAATAAAGGCAAGTATTCCATATGACTTCTTAACCACCTTATCTACTTGGCCTGCTACCTTCAGGGATCTGTGGACCTACACTCCAAGGTCCCTTTGTTCCTCTGCACTTTTTAGTGTTGTACCATTTAATATGTATTCCCTTACCTTGTTAGATCTCCCCAAATTACCTCACACTTATCCGGATTGAATTCCATTTGGCATTGTTCTTCACACCTGACCAGCACATTGATATCTTCCTGCAGTCAGCAGCATTATCAACCACACAGCCTATTTTAGTGTCATCTGAAAACTTCTTAATCATACCCACAACATTCAAGTTCAAGTCATTGATATATATCACAAAAAGCAAGGGACCCAGCACTGAGCCCTGCAGAACCCCACAGGATACAGCCTTCCAGTCACAAAAACACCCATCAACCATTACCCTTTGCTTCCTGCCTCTGAGCCAATTTTGGATCCAACTTGCCACTTTGCCTTGGATCCAATCGGCTTTTACTTTCGTGATCAGTCTGCCATGTGGGACCTTATCAAAAATTTTGCTAAAATCCATATACACTACATGAAGGCTGCAGAGTGACTTGGATAGGTTAGGTGAGTGGGCAAATGCATGGCAGATGAAGTATAATGTGAATAAATGTGAGGTTATCCACTTTGGTGGTAAAAACAGAGAGACAGACTATTATCTGAATGGTGACAGATTAGGAAAAGGGGAGCTGCAACGAGACCTGGGTGTCATGGTACATCAGTCATTGAAGGTTGGCATGCAGGTACAGCAGGCGGTTAAGAAAGCAAATGGCATGTTGGCCTTCATAGCGAGGGGATTTGAGTACAGGGGCTAGGAGGTTGTACAGGGCCTTGGTGAGGCCACACCTGGAGTATTGTGTACAGTTTTGGTCTCCTAACTTGAGGAAGGACATTGTTGCTATTGAGGGAGTGCAGCGAAGGTTCACCAGACTGATTCCCGGGATGGCAGGACTGACATATCAAGAAAGACTGGATCAACTGGGATTGTATTCACGAGTTCAGAAGAATGAGAGGGGATCTCATAGAAACGTTTAAAATTCTGACGGGTTTCGACAGGTTAGATGCAGGAAGAATGTTCTCAATGTTGGGGAAGTCCAGAACCAGCGGTCATAGTCTAAGGATAAGGAGTAAGCCATTTAGGACCAAGATGAGGAGAAACTTCTTCACCCAGAGAGTGGTGAACCTGTGGAATTTTCTACCACAGGAAGTTGTTGAGGCCAATTTACTAAATATATTCAAAAAGGAGTTAGATGTAGTCCTTACTACTCGGGGGATCAAGGGGTATGGCGAGAAAGCAGGAATGGGGTACTGAAGTTGCATGTTCAGCCATGAACTCATTGAATGGCGGTGCAGGCTCGAAGGGCTGAATGGCCTACTCCTGCACCTCGTTTCTATGTTTCTATGAAACGCACTGCCCTCATCGACCCTCCTGGTTACCTCCTCGAAAAATTTAATCAAGTTAGTCAGACACGACCTTTCTCTAACAAATCCATGCTGACTGCCCTTGATTACTCCATGTCTTTCTAAATGAAGATTTATCCTATCCCTCGATTTTTTGCCAATAATTTTCCCACCATTGAGGTTAGGCTGACTGGCCTGTAATTACTCAGTCTATCCTTTTCTCCCTTTTTAAACAAAGATACAACATTAGCAATCCTCCAGTCCTCTAGCACCACACGTAGCCAGAGAGGACTGGAAAATGATGGTCAGAGTCTCTGCTATTTCCTCTTTTACTTCTCTTAACAGCCTGGGATACATTTCATCCTGGTCTGGGGATTTATCCACATTCAAAGCTGCTAAGTCCCTTAATACTTCCTTTCTCCCTATGTTTATCTCGTCTAATATTTCACATTCCCTCATAGCAAAGTCTGCATTGCCCGTCTTTTGTGAAAACAGATGCAAAGTATTCATTAATAATCATATCCATATCTTCTGCCTCTACACACAGATTTTCTTTTATGGTCTCTAATAGGCCCCACTCTCTCTAGTTATCCTATTGCTCTTAATGTATTTATAAAACATATTTGTTTTTTTTCTGATTTTACTTGTCAACATTCTTTCATGCTCTCTGCTTTCCTGACATTTTTTAATTGCACCCCTGCACTTCTTATACTCCTCTCGAGTTTCTGTAGTATTTAGTTCTCGGTATTTGTCATAAGCTTCCCTTTTTTTCTTTATCTTATCCTGTATGTCCCTTGACATCAGGGGGCTCTAGATTTGTTAGCACCATCCCTTTTTTTTAAGGGAACATACTTGTTCTGTACCCTCAGGATCTCCTCCTTGAATGCCTCCCACTGCTCTGACACCGATTTACCATCATCATCATAGGCAGTCCCTCGAAATTGAGGAAGACTTGCTTCCACTCTAAAAGAGAGTTCTTAGGTGACTGAACAGTCCAATACGGGAATTCCAGTCTCTGTCACAGGTGGGACAGACAGTCGTTGAAGGAAGGTTGGGTGGGACTGGTTTGCCGCACGCTCCTTCTGCTGCCTGCGCTTGCTTTCTGCATGCTCTCGGCAATGAGACTCGAGGTGCTCAGCGCCCTCCCGGATGTACTTCTTCCAGTTAGGCCAGGGACTCCCAGGTGTTGGTGGGGATGTTGCATTTTACCAAGGAGGCTTTGAGGGTGTCCATGAAACGTTTCCTCTGCCCACCTTGGGCTCGCTTGCCGTGCAGGAGTTCCGAGTAGAGCGCTTGCTTTGGGAATCTTGTATCAGGCATGCAAACAATGTGGTCCGCCCAGTGGAGCTGGTCGAGTGTGGTCAGTGCTTCGATGCAAGGCTCATGTAAAATCATAGCTTCTATCAATATTTGTAGCCCAATTACTTACTTTGTTTTATTTTTAATGGAGGTATTTGGGTAACTTTCCTTTTTGTCTTTGAACTCAGATGTGATTTTTTCATTTGCCTAGCCATTTGCAATTGATTTTGCAGCTCTTTTCTTGCACCTATGTGCACATACGTATGTGCATGTGCATATGTGTGTGTGCAAGGTTCCAAGCTATGTTGGTTTTAGAGAGAAATTAAAAAAGACCCTTCTACAACCCAGAAGTTTTGCCTTTTCTCTTTACAGATGCTGTTGTGTATTTCCACCAACTTCGGTTTTTACTTCTGGTTTCTAACATTTCATTTTTTATTTGGATTTAAAAGGTCCTATTATTCTCATCATTTAAATATACGAGACAAGTTTAACTCTGAGGGGGAGAAATTGGCCTGCTTTGCACCTCCCGTTAGCGCCTGCGGGGGGTGGGGGGGAGAGGCGGCAGTAACAGGGTGTTAAGGGGTTACCAACTGGGTACGACAAATTCAGAAACACCTGCAAACTTCCCTGGCAGTTTTATGCTGGCGCTAACACTTACCGCCTCGCTCTCTTGTGCCCCAGAGATCATGACGTCATCTGGCGCGCAGCACCTCGTTACCGCCCCGGATACAATATTCGCTCCCTCCCCTTGCAGCATTGCCGGGCGTCAACAACGGCAGCTTCAGGAGGTGTTGTCACCTCGGCTGTCCGCTTTTGGGGGTGGGGGGCCACTAATTACAGACAGGGCAAAATTTATTTATCTCCCCAGTGTGGTGCTTTTTGCTTTTTTTTGGACCCCACAGTTGCTCAGCGCTGCACTCCGAGTGCTTGGGGCTGCTAAGGACGTAGCGCAGGTGCCATGGCCCAACACGGAGCGAAGCAGACTTGAGGGGCCAAATGGCTTACTCCTGATCCTATAGACATAGACAGCAGGAAAATTCAGTCACCCCAGCATTGGCCCTTCCCTTTAAGCGAGGGACGGAGCCTGCATAGACAGCAGTGCTGCACAGAATATTGTGTAGCGCTCTGCCAATACCACCCCTCTCTCTTTCTTTAGCACTCTACGGGAAGTGATAGCTCTTGATTTAGTGCTCCACTTCCCTCTTGGAGCACTATAGCGGAAGTTCCCGTCAGCTTGAAATCTTTTCTGCCTGGCGATATTCTGCGCTCCCGCAATAGGTATTATCCCTAACAGGGCGCTATGCAATTTCTAGCTCCAAGTCTTACATGCTGACTTTTAGAAGATTAAATTTTAGTCTCTCATCAGTGGAAACAAGAAACTCAAACAGCCCAAAGCTATCTTAACAGATTACATTCCTACAGCAATGGCCCAGTAAGCAATCCATTCCTTAATAGAATTTATCTGTCTTACTTGATCAGCAAAGTGTTGACACAAAAACATCTGAGCCACAATTTACCATTGTTCATATATTACAATTTCCGATTTTTTTGTAGAAACGTTTCACACTCAACAGCTTAATAATTGGTTTCATACCTAGGCATTATCCCCTGTGATCCAGAACCTGCAGCGTTCTGATAATTTACCCTTAGTTGAGGTACATACCCTGAGGATTAACAATAACCTTACTTGCAATCTTAACAGTCTTGAGTTACAAATGCATGCCGATTTTACAGGCTAAACCAACTAAAATCTTTATTTATTTTTAGTTCAAAATTACAAAAGATTGTCAAATTCATCAGTCATAATATGTGAGCACATAAAAAAAAGTCTAAGTTGGGTTAATTACCCTTTATAAAAACTTCTTCAGAAGGGTAATAAACACTTCTTTAGCTTTGAAGGAGATAGTGTTGGCTACTAGCACAGCTAAATCAGTCAGCCCCCTCCTCATAAAACTTCCTGTGACAGTGTATCACTTTGGGCTGTGTGCCTCAACCAGGCAATTTATAGTCTCTGGATCATTCACCAGAATGGCACCAAATATATTACCAACTGTTGAAACCTTGGCATTTAACCGCTTACTTCTTCGGAGATTATCCGAATAAATATTTTCAGCATGGAGCATCTCCCGCCAGGAGCCCATATCAGGAAATTGCAGGTGCGCTCTGCATGATACACCAATATTCACTCTTGGTGGGATGGGTGTGGGTTGTAACAGAGGGCATATCTGGAAAATTGGCCTTAAAAAATTGTCGAACTTCATGTATAATAACTTAATGCTCTCACATTACATTCCTCTGTGTGCTATTTTTATGATGCAGGCATTAACCCATTTATTTTAAACAAGTTCACACCAGCATACAAATAGCAGGTGCAGGAATGTAGTATGAGTGTTGTAAGCTTTGGTAATTAAGTTCACCAATTGGAACCTGAAGTCAAGTTATCTTTAGGGACTGGAGAAGCTGGGATTATTCTCTTTAGAGCAGAGAAGGTTAAGGGGAGATTTAATAGAGTGATTCAAAACTATGAGGGGTTTTGAAAGATTAAATATATTTTTTTTTAATTTGTTCCGGGACGTGGGCATTGCTGGCAAGGCCCGTCCCTAATTTCCCTTGAGAAGATGGTGGTGAGCCGCTGCAGTCCTTTTGGTGAAGGAACTCCCACAGTGCTGCAAGGGAGCGAGTTCCAAGATTTTGACCCAGTGACGATGAAGGAATGGCGATATATTTCCAAGTCAGGATGGTGTGTGACTTGGAGGGGAACTTGCAGGTCATGGTGCTCCCATGTGCCTGCTGCCCTTGTCCTTGTCCTTCTAGGTGGTAGACATCGCGGGTTTTGGAGGTGCTGTCGAAGAAGCCTTGGCGAGTTGCTGCAGTGCATCTTTATAGGTGGTGGAGGGAATGAATGTTGAAGCTGGTGTACCAAGCAAGCGGGCTGCTTTGTCCTGGATGGTGTTGAGCTTCTTGAGTGTTGTTGGAGCTGCACTCATCCAGGCAAGTGGAGAGTATTCCATCACACTCCTGACTTGCGCTTTGTAGATGGTGGAAAGGCTTTGGGGAGTCAGGAGGTGAGACACTCGCCACAGAATACTCAGCCTCTGATCTGCTCTTGTTGCCACAGTATTTATGAGGTTGGTCCAGTTAAGTTTCTGGTCAATGGTGACCCCCAGGATGTTGATGGTGGGGGATTCGGCGATGGTAATGCGTTAAATATCAAGGGAAGGTGGTTAGACTCTCGCTTGTTGGAGATGGTCATTATCTGATACTTGTGTGGCGCGAATGTTACTTGCCACTTATCAGCCCAAGCCTGAATGTCATCTAGGTCTTGCTGCATGTGGGCATGGACTGCTCCATTTTCTGAGGAGTTGCGAATGGCACTGAATACTACAATCATCAGCGGACATCCCCACTTCTGACCTTATGATGGAGGGAAGGCCATTGATGAAGCAGCTGACAGGTTAGATGCAGTAAGAATGTTCCCAATGTTGGGGAAGTCCAGAACCAGGGGTCACAGTCTAAGGATAAGGGGTAAGCCATTTAGGACCGAGATGAGGAGAAACTTCTTCACCCAGAGAGTGGTGAACCTGTGGAATTCTCTACCACAGAAAGTTGTTGAGACCAATTCACTAAATATACTCAAAAAGGAGTTAGATGTAGTCCTTACTACTAGGGGGATCAAGGGGTATGGCGAGAAAGCAGGAATGGGGTACTGAAGTTGCATGTTCAGCCATGAACTCATTGAATGGCGGTGCAGGCTCGAAGGGCCAAATGGCCTACCCCTGCACCTATTTTCTATGTTTCTAAAATGGTTGGGCCTAGGACACTGCCCTGAGGAACTCCTGCAGCGATGTCCTGCGGCTGGGATGATTGACTTCCAACCACCACAACCATCTAACTTTGTGCTAGGTATGACTCCAGCCGGTGGAGAATTTTTCCCCCCGATTCCCATTGACTTCAATTTTACTAGGGCTCCTTGATGACACACTCGGTCAAATGCTGCCTTGATGTCAAGGACAGTCACTCTCATCTCACCTTTGGAATTCAGCTCTTTTGAGGTCTGGAGCCGAGCGGTCCTGGTGGAACCCAAACTGAGCATCTGTGAGCAGGTTATTGGTGAGTAAGTGCTGCTTGATAGCACTATCGACAACACCTTCCATCACTTTGCTGATGATTGAGAGTAAACTGATGGGACAGTAATTAGTCGATTGGATTTGTCCTGGCTTTTGTGAACAGGATATAACTGGGCAGTTTGCCACATTGTTGGGTACATGATGGTGTTTTGCTGTACTGGAACAACTTGGCTAGAGGCACGGCTAGTTCTAGGTCTTCAACATGACCGCCGGCCTGTTGTTGGGGCCCATAGCCTTTGCTGTATCCAGTGCGCTCAGCCGCTTCTTGATATCACGTGGAGCGAATCGAATTGGCTGAAGACTGGCTCCTGTGATGGTGGGGATCTCAGGAGGAGGAGGCCGGTATGGAGCATCCACTCGACACTTCTGGCTGAAGATGATTGCACTTGTCTTTTGCACTTGTGTCCTGGGCTCCGCTGTCATTGAGGATGGAGATATTCATGGAGCTTCCTCCTCCTGTTAGTTGTTTAATTGGCCATAACCATTCTACAACTGGATGTGGCAGAACCACAGAGCTTTAACCTGATCCGTTTATTGTGGGATCGCTTAGCTCTGTTTATAGCAGCTGCTTCTGCTATTTAGCATGCAAGTAGTTCTGTGTTGCAGCTTCCCCAGGTTGGTACCTCATTTTTAGGTATACTCTCCTGCACTCCTCATTGAAGCAGGGTTAATCCTCTGGCTGGATGGTAAAGGTAGACTGAGGTTACAGATTGTGGAGGAATACAATTCTGCTGCTGCTGACGGCCCACAGCGCCTCATGGATGCCCAGTTTTGAGCTGCTAGATCTGTTCTGAATCTATCCTATTTAGCATGCTGCAAGTGCTAAACACGATGGAGGGTGTCCTCAGTGTGAAGACAGGACTTCGTCTCCACAATGACAGTGCGGTGATCACTGCGACTAATGCTGTCATGGACAGATGCATCTGCGACAGGTAGATTGGTGAGGACGAGGTTAGGTAGGTTTTTCCCCTCGTGTTAGTTTTCTCACCACCTGCTGCAGGCCCAGTCTGGCAGATATGTCCGTCAGGACTCGGCCAGCTCCGTCAATAGTGGTGCTACCGAGCGACACTTGGTGATGGACATTTAAGTTCCCCACCCAGAGTACATTCTGTGCCCTTGCTACCCTCAGTGCTTCTTCCAAGTGATGTTCAACATGGAGGAGTACTGATTCATCAGCTGAGGGAGGGCAGCAGGTTTGCTTGCCCATGATTGACCTGAAGCCATGAAACTTCATGGGGTCTGGAGTCAATGTTGAGGACTTCCAGGGCCACTCCCCCCTGACCATATATCACTGTGCCACCATCTTGGGTGTGGCTGTCCTGCTGGTGGTACAGGACAATAAAAACAGGTTTCTTTTTTTTGTACAATGACTCAATAAATTACAGATGATCACTTTGGTGAGGTGCCAGGAGACTTGAACCCAAAGAGAAAATTGGAAAAAGTACTGAAATGACATTGACCTAGAGAATGAAGTGTCTCCTGTTCACGGTTCTTCCTAGAATTTTCACTTTCGCTGTTTGCTCCAATCAAAAAAAACTTCTATTCCAAAGTCTATTACTGTACACAGTATAACCAACACACTTGTATTAGCATACACTCCAAGGCCGCTGAAAGGAAGTCGAGATTGTTTGTTAAGGGAGAAGAATGTTGCCTGTGTAACGTGATTTACAGCATTCTTGCCCGCCCTACATGCAAAGAAAATCCTGTTTTGTTTCGAATTCATTGTTGTGAAACTTTTATCAGAAAGCAGAGTCTGAAAGACACAGTTGTACAGCTCCGCTGCCCAGCCCAGTGGCACCTTGCTACCTGACCAGAATTCTCCCAACAGTTCTAAAAAAGGAAGCAGCGTTTCAAGGATGAGAGAAGGTCATTCAGCCAAGGAAGCTCACCCATTTAGGACATTAATTTTCCGATCATGGATTCTAACTATTTTAAAATCAGCCAAACATTGTTGTAGGACTAATTAGCAATCTTGTTGTGCGAGGCCCCTTGGGGAAGAGTGACCATACGATGGTAGAATTGTTTATTAAGATGGAGAGTGACGCAGTTAATTCAGAGACTAGGGTCCTGAACTTAAGGAAAAGTAACTTCAATGGTATGAGACATGAATTGGCTAGAATGGACTGGCGAGTGATACTAAAAGGGTTGACGGTGGATAGGCAATGGCAAACATTTAAAGATCACATGGATGAACTTCGACAATTGTACATCCCTATCAGAAGTGAAAATAAAACAGGGAAGTTGGCTCAAATATGGCTAACAAGGGAAATTAACGACAGTGTTAAATCCAAGGAAGAGACATATAAATTGGCCAGAAAAAGCAGCAAACCTGAGGACTGGGAGAATTTTATAATACAGCATAGGAGGACAAAGGGTTTAATTAGGAGGGGGAAATAGAGTATGAGAGAAAGCTTGCTGGGAACATAAAAACTGACTGCAAAAGCTTCTATAGATATGTGAAGAGAAAAAGATTAGTGAAGACAAACAGAGTCCCTTGCAGTTAGATTCAGGTGAATTTATAATGGGGAACAAAGAAATGGCGGACCAGTTAAACAAATACTTTTGTTCTGTTTTCACGAAGGAAGACACAAATAATCTTCTGGAAATACCAGGGGAACGAGGGTCTAGCGAGGAGGAGGAGCTGAAGGAAATCCTTATTAGGCGGGAAATTGTGTTAGGGAAATTGATGGGATTGAAGGCCGATAAATCCCTGAGCCTGATAGTCTGTATCCCAGAGTAATTAAGGAAGTAGCCCTAGAAATAGTGGATGCATTGGTGATCATTTTCCAACAGTCTATTGACTCGATCAGTTCCTATGGACTGGAGGGTAGCTAATGTAACACCCCTTTTTAAGAAAGGAGGGAGAGAGAAAATGGGTAATTATAGACCAGTTAGCCTGACATCACTAGTGGGGAAAATGTTGGAATCAATTATTAAAGATGAAATAGCAGCGCATTTGGAAAGCAGTGACAGGATCGGTCCAAGTCAGCATGGATTTACGAAAGGCAAATTATGCTTAACAAATCTTCTAGAATTTTTTGAGGATGTAACTGGTAGAGTGGACAAGCGAGAACCAGTGGATGTGGTGTATTGGGATTTTCAAAAAGCTTTTGACAAGGTCCCACACAAGAGATTGGTGTGCAAAATTAAAGCACATGGTATAGCGGGAATTCGAGAGGTGGAGCAGCGTCGTCGGAGAGGCTGCCAAAAGGCCAGCGCCGAGTCGGGAAGGCAGCGGGAGTTCGAGGAGGCGGAGCAGCGTGGGAGAGGCCTACAAAAGGCCAGCGTCAAGTCGGGAAGGCAGCGGGAGTTCGAGGAGGCGGAGCAGCGTCGCAGAGGCCTACAAAAGGCCAGCGTCAAGTGGGGAAGGCAGCGGGAGTTCGAGGAGGCGGAGCAGCGTGGGAGAGGCCTACAAAAGGCCAGCGCGAGTCGGGGACGCAGCGGGATTTCAAGGAGGCCACCTAATGTAGCTGCAGCAGGGAGGCAAAAAAGTAGAAAGAAATCAAAAGGTGACGTCACAGCCAAAGGGGTGAGTGATTGGTAAGTAGCTTTTCTTTTTCTTTTCTTTATCAGTAAGTAACCTTTAGCATTGTTGTTGCCAAATTAAGTTAATCTAGGGGTTAAGTCATGGCAGGAGAACTCGGACATGTGTTATGCTCCTCCTGTACTATGTGGGAAGTCAGGGACGCTTCCAGTGTATCCGCATTGACGGACCGCATTGCGGCATTGGAGCTGCGGGTGGATTTACTCTGGAGCATCCACGATGCTGAGAATGACGTGAGTAGCACGTTTAGCGAGTTGGTCTTACCGCAGGTAAAGGGTACACAGCCAGTTAGGGAATGGGTGACCAACAGGAAGAGCAGTGCAAGGAAGGTAGTGCAGGGGTCCCCTGCGATCATCCCCCTGCAAAACAGATACACTGCTTTGAGTACTGTTGAGGGGGGATGACTCATCAGGGGAGAACAGCAGCAGCCAAGTTCATGGCACCGTGTGTGGCTCTGCTGCACAGGAGGTCAGGAAAAAGAGTGGGAGAGCTATAGTAATTGGGGATTCGATTGTAAGGGGAATAGATAGGCGTTTCTGCGGCCGCAATCGAGACTCCAGAATGGTATGTTGCCTCCCTGGTGCAAGGGTCAAGGATGTCTTGGAGCGGGTGCAGGACATTCTGAAAAGGGAGGGCGAACAGCCAGTTGTCGTGGTGCATATAGGTACCAACGATATAGGTAAAAAACGGGATGAGGTCCCATGAGACGGATTTAGGGAGCTAGGAGCTAAATTAAAAAGTAGGACCTCAAAAGTAATAATCTCAGGATTGCTACCAGTGCCACGTGCTAGTCAGAATAGGAATCGCAGGATAACTCAGATGAATACGTGACTTGAGGAGTGGTGCAGAAGGGAGGACTCAAATTCCTGGGACATTGGAACCGGTTCTGGGGGAGGTGGGACCAGTACAAACCGCTTGGTCTGCACCTGGGCAGCACCGGAACCAATGTCCTAGGGGGAGTGTTTGCGAGTGCTGTTGGGGAGGAGTTAAACTAATATGGCAGGGGGATGGGAACCGATGCAGGGAGGCAGAGGGAAATAAAATGGAGGCAGAAGCAAAAGATAGAAAGGAAAATAGTAAAAGTGGACGGCAGAGAAACTCAAGTTAGAGAAACCCAAGGCAAAAAACAAAAAGGGCCACATTATTGCAAAATTCTAAAGGGGCAAAGTATGCTAAAAAGGCAAGCCTGAAGGCTCTGTGCCTCAATGCGAGGAGTATTCGCAATAAGGTGGACGAATTAACTGCGCAGATAGCAGTTAATGGATATGATGTAATTGGCATCACGGAGACATGGCTCCAGGGTGACCAAGGCTAGGAACTCAACATCCAGGGGTATTCAACATTTACATAAGAACATAAGAATTAGGAACAGGAGTAGGCCATCTAGCCCCTCGAGCCTGCTCCGCCATTTAACAAGATCATGGCTGATCTGGCCGTGGACTCAGCTCCACTTACCTGCCCGCTGCCCATAATCCTTAATTCCCTTATTGGTTAAAAATCTACCTATCTGTGATTTGAATACATTCAATGAGCTAGCCTCAACTGCTTCCTTGGGCAGAGAATGCCACAGATTCACAACCCTCTGGAAGAAGAAATTCCTTCTCAACTCGGTTTTAAATTGGCTCTCCAGTATTTTGAGGCTGTGCCCCCTAGTTCTAGTCTCCCCGACCGGTGGAAACAACCTCTCTGCCTCTATCTTGTCTATCCCTTTCATTATTTTAAATGTTTCTATAAGATCACCCCTCATCCTTCTGAACTCCAACGAGTAAAGACCCAGTCTACTCAATCTATCATCATAAGGTAACCCCCTTATCTCCGGAATCAGCCTAGTGAATTGTCTCTGTACCCACTTCAAAGCTAGTATATCCTTCCTTAAGTAAGGTGACCAAAACTGCTCGCAGTACTCCAGGTGCGGCCTCACCAATACCCTGTACAGTTGCAGCAGGACCTCCCTGCTTTTGTACTCCAACCCTCTCGCAATGAAGGCCAACATTCCATTCGCCTTCCTGATTACCTGCTGCACCTGCAAACTAATTTTTTGGGATTCATGCACAAGGACCCCCAGGTCCCTCTGCACCGCAGCATGTTGTAATTTCTCCCCATTCAAGTAATATTCCCTTTTACTGTTTTTTTTTCCAAGGTGGATGACCTCACATTTTCCGACATTGTATTCCATCTGCCAAACCTTAGCCCATTCGCTTAACCTATCTAAATCTCTTTGCAGCCTCTCTGTGTCCTCTACACAACCCGCTTTCCCACTAATCTTTGTGTCATCTGCAAATTTTGTTACACTACACTTTGTTCTCTCTTCCAGGTCATCTATGTATATTGTACACAGTTGTGGTCCCAGCACCGATCCCTGTGGCACACCACTAACCACCGATTTCCAACCCGAAAAGGACCCATTTATCCTGACTCTCTGCTTTCTGTTAGCCAGCCAATTCTCGATCCATGCTAATACATTTCCTCTGACTCCGCGTACCTTTATCTTCTGCAGTAACCTTTTGTGTGGCACCTTATCGAATGCCTTTTGGAAATCTAAATATACCACATCCATCAGTACACCTCTATCCACCATGCTCGTTATATCCTCAAAGAATTCCAGTAAATTAGTTAAACATGATTTCCCCTTCATGAATCCATGTTGCGTCTGCTTGATTGCATTATTCCTATCTAGATGTCCCGCTATTTCTTCCTTAATGATAGCTTCAAGCATTTTTCCCACTACAGATGTTAAACTAGACGGCCTATAGTTACCTGCCTTTTGTCTGCCCCCTTTTTTTAAACAGAGGCATTACATTAGCAGCTACATTACCTCCCCAGGGTCCAGAGTATTTTGGTAGATTATAACAAATGCATCTGCTATAACTTCCGCCATCTCTTTTAATACCCTGGGATGCATTTCATCAGGACCAGGGGACTTGTCTACCTTAAGATCCATTAGCCTGTCCAGCACTACCCCCCTAGTGATAGTGATTGTCTCAAGGTCCTCCCTTCCCACATTCCCGTGACCAGCAATTTTTGGCATGGTTTTTGTGTCTTCCACTGTGAAGACCGAAGCAAAATAATTGTTTAAGGTCTCAGCCATTTCCACATTTCCCATTATTAAATCCCCCTTCTCATCTTCTAAGGGACCAACATTTACTTTAGTCACTCTTTTCCATTTTATTTATCGGTAAAAGCTTTTACTATCTGTTTTTATGTTTTGCGCAAGTTTACTTTCGTAATCTATCTTTCCTTTCTTTATTGTTTTCTTAGTCATTCTTTGCTATCGTTTAAAATTTTTCCAATCTTCTAGTTTCCCACTAACCTTGGCCACCTTATACGCATTGGTTTTTAATTTGATACGCTCCTTTATTTCCTTGGTTATCCATGGCTGGTTATCCCTTCTCTTACCGCCCTTCTTTTTCACTGGAATATATTTTTGTTGAGCACTATAAAAGAGCTCCTTAAAAGTCCTCCACTGTTCCTCAATTGTGCCACCATTTAATCTGTGTTCCTAGGAAGGATAGACAGAAAGGAAAAGGAGGCGAGGAGGCGTTGCTGGTTAAAGAGGAAATTAATGCAATAGTAAGGAGGGACATTAGCTTGGATGATGTGGAATCTGTATGGGTGGAGATACGGAATACCAAAGGGCAGAAAACACTAGTGGGAGTTGTGTACAGGCCACCAAACAGTAGTAGTGAGGTTGGGGACAGCATCAAACAAGAAATAAGGGATGTGTGCAATAAAGGTACAGCAGTTATCATGGGCGACTTTAATTTACATATTGATTGGGCTAACCAAACTGGTAGCAATGTGGTGGAGGAGGATTTCCTGGAGTGTATTAGGGGGGGTTTTCTAGATCAATATGTCGAGGAACCAACTAGGGAGCTGGTCATCCTAGATTGGGTGATGTGTAATGAGAAGGGACTAATTGGCAATGTTGTTGTGCGAGACCCCTTGGGGAAGAGTGACCATAATATGGTAGAATTCTTTATTAAAATGGAGAGTGACACAGTTAATTCAGAAACTAGGGTCCTGAACTTAAGGAAAGATAACTTCGACGGTATGAGGTGTGAATTGGCTAGAACAGACTGGCAAATGATACTTAAAAGGTTGACGGTGGGTAGGCAATGGCAAACATTTAAAGATCACATGGATGAACTTCAGCAATTATACATCCCTGTCTGGAGTAAAAATAAAATGGGGAAGGTGGGTCAACCGTGGCTAACAAGGAAAATTAAGGATAGTGTAAAATCCAAGGAAAAGGCATATAAATTGGTCAGAAAAAGCAGCAAACCTGAGGACTGGGAGAAATTTAGAATTCAGCAGAGGAGGACTAAGGGTTTAATTAAGCGGGGGAAAATAGAGTACGAGAGGAAGCTTGCCAGGAACATAAAAACTGAATGCAAAAGCTTCTATAGATATGTGAAGAGAAAAAGATTAGTGAAGACAAAAGTAGGTCTCTTGCAGTTGGATTCAGGTGAATTTATAATGGGGAACAAAGAAATGGCAGACCAATTGAACAAATTATTTGGTTCTTTCTTCACGAAGGAAGACACAAATAACCTTCCAGATGTACTAGGGGACCGAGGGTCTAGTGAGAAGGAGGAACTGAAGGATATCCTTATTAGGCAGGAAATTGTGTTAGGGAAATTGATGGGATTGAAGGCCAATAAATCCCCGGGGCTTGATAGTCTGCATCCCAGAGTACTTAAGGAAGTGGCCCTAGAAATAGTGGATGCATTGGTGATCATTTTCCAACAGTCTATCGACTCTGAATCTGTTCCCATGGACTGAAGGGGAGCTAATGTAACACCCCTTTTTAAAAAAAGGAGGGAGAGAGAAAACGGGTAATTATAGACCGGTTAGCCTGACATCAGTAGTGGGGAAAATGTTGGAATCAATCATTAAGGATGAAATAGCAGCGCATTTGGAAAGCAGTGACAGGATTTATGAAAGGGAAATCATGCTTGACGAATCTTCTGGAATTTTTTGAGGATGTAACTAGCAGAGTGGACCAGGGAGAACCAGTGTATGTGATGTATTTGGACTTTCAAAAGGCTTTTGACAAGGTCCCACACAAGAGATTGGTGTGCAAAATCAAAGCACATGGTATTGGGGGTAATGTACTGACGTGGATAGAGAACTGGTTGGCAGACAGGAGGCAGAGAGTCGGAATAAACGGGTTCTTTTCGGAATGGCAGATAGTGACTAGTGGGCTGCCGCAGGGCTCAATGCTGGGTCCCCAGCTCTTTACAGTGTACATTAATGATTTGGATGAAGGAATTGAGTGTAATATCTCCAAGTTTGCAGATGACACTAAACTGGGTGGATGTGTGAGCCGTGAGGAGGATGCGAAGAGGCTGCAGGGTGACTTGGACAGGTTAGGTGAGTGGGGAAATGCATGGCTGATGCAGTATAATGTGGATAAATGTGAGGTTATCCACTTTGGGGGCAAAAACACAAAGGCAGAATATTATCTGAATGGCAGCAGATTAGGAAAAGGGGAGGTGCAACGAGACCTGGGTGTCATGGTTCATCAGTCATTGAAAATTGGCATGCAGGTACAGCAGGCGGTGAAGGCGGCAAATGGTATGTTGGCCTTCATAGCTAGGGGATTTGAGTATAGGAACAGGGAGGTCTTACTGCAGTTGTACAGGGCCTTGGTGAGGCCCCACCTGGAATATTGTGTTCAGTTTTGGTCTCCTAATCTGAGGAAGGACGTTCTTGCTATTGAGTTAGTGCAGCGAAGGTTCACCAGACTGATTCCAGGAATGGCGGGACTGACATATGAGGAGAGACTGGAGCAACTGAGCCTTTATACACTGGAGTTTAGAAGGATGGGAGGGTATCTCATAGAAACATATAAGATTCTGACGGGACTGGAAAGGTTAGATGCGGTAAGAATGTTCCCGATGTTGGGAAAGTCCAGGAGCAGGGGACACAGTCTTAGGATAACGGGTAGGCCATTTAGGACTGAGATGAGGAGAAACTTCTTCACTCAGAGTTGTTAACCTATGGAATTCCCTGCCACAGAGAGTTGTTGATGTCAGTTCATTGGATATATTGAAGAGGGAGTTAGATATGGCCCTTATGGCTAAAGGGATCAAGGGGTAAGGAGGGAAAGCAGGAAAGGGGTACTGAGGGAATGATCAACCATGATCTTATTGAATGATGGTGCAGGCTTGAAGGGCCGAATGGCCTGCTCCTGCACCTATTTTCTATGTTTCTATGTCTCGTATTGGCAGGTTAATGTGCTCTTTTAGTAAAGAGCTTTTTCCCTGGTATCGGTTCCAAATTTATCACTCACTCATTTCCACATGTGTCCTCTGGTCCTACTTTCCTGGTTTACTTTGAAGTAATAATCTGGGTTTACCTTATTCAATTATATTATTTAATAATACTTTATATACTTCAATGAAGTTATCCCAAATCTCCTCTCTAGACTGTAGAGCTTATACTTCTCTAATCTTTCCTCATCATTCATCCCTTTTACACTTGAGATCAATCTTGTTATGCTTTGTGACTCCTTTCGAATGCAAGTTCCCCTGAAATTTCAAGGGTGGCAATCCTAGTGGTTTGCCAGTTTGTGGCCACTGGTGCCCTCCAACATTAACTCCTCTGAAGATATATGGGGAATTAATAACGGGGAACAGGGAAATGGCATAGATGTTGAATAAATATTTTGTATCAGTCTTCACGGTAGAAGACATTAAAAATATCTCAATAATAGATAATCAAAGAGTTATAGGGATGATGGAACTTAAAACAATCACTGAAGAAAAAGAACTTGGTAAAATAATAGGACTAAAGGTGGACGAGTCCAATGGACCTGATGGCCTGCATCCTAGGATCTTAAAAGAAGTGGCTGCAGAGATAGTGGATGCATTGGTTGCAATCTACCAAAATTCCCTGGATTCTAGAGAGGTCCCAGCAGATTGGAAAACAGCAAATGTAACACCCCTATTTAAAAAAAGAGGCAGACAGAAAGCAGGAAACTATAGACCACTTAGCCATACATCTGTCATTGGCAAATAGAATGTTGGCATTTATTGCAAGGTGAATGGAGTATAAAAGCAGGGAAATCCTGCTACAACTGTACAGGGCATAGGCGAGACCACACCGAGAGTACTGCGTACAGTTTTGGTCTCCTTATTTAAGGAGGCATATACTTGCATTGGAGGCAGTTCAGAGAAAGTTCACCAGGTTGATTCCTGAGATGAAGGGGTTGACTTGGGAAGAAAGGTTGGGCCTTTACTCACTGGAATTTAGAAGAATGAGAGGTGATCTTATTGAAATATATAAGATACTGCGGGGGCTCAACAAGATAGATGCAGGGAGGATGTTTCCCCTCGTGGAGGAATTTAGAACTAGGGGGCATAGTTTCAGAATAAGGTGTCGCCCATTGAGAACTGAGATGAGAAGGAATTTCTTCTCAGAGAGTCGTAAATCTGTGGAATTCTCTGCCCCAGAGAGCTGTGGAGGCTGGGTCATTGAATATATTTAAGGTGGAGATAGACAAGAGTTTTGAACGATAAGGGAGTGAAGGTATCATGTATCCTACATGATTATTGCTTGTACTATTACAAGGTGTGCCACCAGAGGGCACTGCAGTGGGAGACTCATAGGTTACCTGTACAGGTGTGCCAGGCCTAGTAAGAAAGACATGCCACCATGTGTGATCCTCACTCTGGAGTTATCAATAAAAGGACCAAGGTCACTACAGTTCAAGTACAACACATTGCCTCATGGAGTCATTATCAGAGCATCTAAAGACATGATGATAGATTGAGTAGACTGGGTCTTTACTTGTTGGAGTTCAGAAGGATGAGGGGTGATCTTATAGAAACATTAAAAATAATGAAAGGGATAGACAAGATAGAGGCAGCGAGGTTGTTTCCACTGGTCGGGGAGACTAGAACTAGGGGGCACAGCCTCAAAATACAGGGGAGCCAATTTAAAACCGAGTTGAGAAGGAATTTCTTCTCCCAGAGGGTTGTGAATCTGTGGAATTCTCTGCCCAAGGAAGCAGTTGAGGCTAGCTCATTGAATGTATTCAAATCACAGATAGATAGATTTTTAACCAATAAGGCAATTCAGGGTTATGGGGAGCGGGCGGGTAAGTGGAGCTGAGTCCACGGCCAGATGAGCCATGATCTTGTTGAATGGCGGAGCAGGCTCGAAGGGCTAGATGGCCTACTCCTGTTCCTAATTCTTATGTTCTTATGTATAACAATTGGTGACGGATTACGGACCTTCACGCGAAAATGGCTAACCTTGGTACATTGCAGCAGTTCGCCGATGGTGATGATTGGGAAGCCTTTGTGGAGAGGCTCGACCATTTCTTCACACCAAACGACCTGGCAGGCGACAATCCGGCCACACTGGCTGATAAGCGCAGAGCTATCCTGCTAACCAGTTGTGGGCCCACCGTATATGGCCTCATCAGGGACTTGCTGGCACCAGCGAAGACAACGACCGAGACATACGAGGAACTTGTAACGCTGATCCAAGAACAACTCAAGCCCAAAGAGAGCATCCTCACAGTCAGACACCGGTTTTATACACACTGATGGCCCGAAGGCCAGGAGATCGCGAAATATGCTGCAGACCTCAGTAGGCCGGCGGCACCGTGTGATTTTGGCACCCACCTCACCGAAGCGCTGCGGGATATATCTTTGTCCTAAGAATCGGCCATGAGGGCCTTCTTCATAAGCTACTATCTGCGGATATCACAGTCACACTGCAGAAGGCAATTTCCGCGAGCCAAGCATTCATGACTAGACCTGCGGCTCTAGGTGGATGACTCATCCTCAGGACTCAAACCCGGCAAGTACTGTGCACAGACTGGCGCCTTTTAGAGGCTGGACTGTAGAATGTGAATCTCCTCAGGGGAGAGAGAACAGGCCCCCTGAGTCCCTTAACTCAGAGTCCACCGAGGGGGGTTAATCGAGTAGCACCATGCTGGTGTTGCGGAGGGAATCACAGGGCTCGCCAGTGCCGCTTTAAAGACCGTGTACGTAAAGGCTGCAGCACAAAGGGCCACCTCCAGCGACTGTGTAAAACAAATATGACTCACTGTGTTAATGCAGAATCTGCAGATGGCCATGAATCCAGCGCGGATTATGAAGCGATAGTCAGAGAGGCAGCTCAGCCCCACGATGAGGTATATGGCATGTTTACCTGCACCACCGAATGTTCTCCGTTGAGGATGGAAGTCGAAATAAATGGCCTCTCCAGTCTTCATGGAAGTGGACACGGGGGTGAACCAGTCAGTAATGCATCAAGAAGCCTTTGAGAGGCTATGGGACAATCAAACTGAATGACCCAAGTTGGTCCCGGTTCAGGCAAAGCTGCGCACCTACACCAATGAACTTATCCCAGTCGTTGGTAGTGCGGATGTAAAGCTACTCCATGACGACGCGGTGCACAAGTTACCCCTGTGGATTGTTGCAGGTGATGGATCAAAGCTACTCGGCAGAAGGTGGATGGAGAAGATCCATTGGAAATTTCACCCCTCCAACGATCGACGTCCCTCGTGCTTAGAGGCAAAGCAAACCCCCACCTGAGGTTGGATCCAGCACCAGAGAGCAGGCCAGCACAGCACCCAAGCCACAGACCGCTCAGCACGACTGCGTGAAGATGATCCAGCTGAGACAACCTGAACGCACCTTCCAGACTCCAGTGGCAGGACTCCGGAGGAAGAAAATCGGACCCAGAGGCGACTTGCCAGCTTCGGTAGCGGAACCTGGGGAGAAGAGGATCACAGCAGTCGACATCGTGGATGGAAGAAAGGTGGCGCCCAAACCACGAGGTGAGGCGCTTAAGAAAAAGATGGCGGCGGCCAGACCACGAGGTGCAGCGCTGATGCAGCAACACGTGGCACCCAGCAAAGAGGAGGATTGGGGTAAAGATAGCAAGGCTCTCTTAAAGGAGGCCAGCAACCCACCACACTTAAAAGGGACAGTTCCACACTCTCAATCAATGTAACGGCAACTGTGTTAGATCTAAAAATGTGTAATTGATGATCAGAATTGTGTACATGCAATAAGCAAGGAAAAATTGCACGATTGCGATCGGAGCTACAGGTTATTTACAATAAGTAATGAAAAGTTGTGCGATGTAGGATTTCAACTGCATACAGTCAATGCAGCGGGCAAACACCCATCATGAGCACACAGGTCCAGCGAGCTAGCCTGCATCCCTGGGACCAGAGTGATGCACCACGGAGTGTGGCCACAAGCAGCTAACATATACAAGCTGCAGAGCAAGCGATCTCAGGAGGGCAATGGCAACAGTATCGATACCCTGCCCCTGATCGGCTCCATCTGCCACGAGCCTGAAAGAGCAAACTGCGCTAAGGCGCAGCCCCCAGTCCGTATCGCCACCAAGGCTACATCCGGGAACGAAGGGTCACCCGCAACGGCTCAAATGCAACTAGGACCAGCCAGGATCCCAAACCAAATAACGCTCAGGCAAGCGAGTCAACAGTTCCCTGTGCACTGCTAGACGACTGCTCCCCAGGGAGCAGCAGCGGCCCGGGGCGCAAGGAGAGGGCAGGGAGGTCACAGGCATCTATGAACCTGCCCAACGTTAGAAGCAACGACAAAAGCCCTGAGAGCAGGCAACTTGAGCCAACCGGGGTCCCACTGCCAGCACTGGGCACCGCGCCACCACCAGACTACATGGACACCATCCAGCAGTTCTGGCACTAGTTTGTCCTCATGCACCGGTGCTGACCCCAGCACTGATTCCAAGTACATTCCAAGTATGTACCTCACCACATTCAAATGTACTTACCTCACCACGGTACCACGAATGCAATACTGTAAATGCTATTTTTTGGGGACTTGAATGTATATGAAGGTAATGAGCCAACGGCACAATCTTTATGTGGGGGGGGGGGGGCGGGGACGGTTAAGAGAATGGAGTGGTCATGGACGCACAAACAGAAACCAAGAGCAAGGCTACTGCCAACAAAACACCACCTTCTTACCCAAGATGGAAACGACCTCCAAAGGTCAACCAGATTGTGCTCTGGGCTTAGCTCTGTCGATACAAAGGCAATTTGTTCTAAAGACTTGGGGGAGAGTGATGTGTATCCTACATGGTTACTGCTTGTACTATTACAAGGTGTGCCACCAGAGGGCACTGAAGTGAGAGGCTCGTAGGTTACCTGTACAGGTGTACCAGGCCTAGTATAAAAGGCAGGCCACCTGGAGTTATCAATAAAGGACTATGGTCACTATAGTTCAAGTACAACACATTGCCTCGTGGAGTCATTATCAGAGCATCTAAAGACATAACAGAAGTGTAATAGGGAGCGGGCGGGGAAGTAGAGCTGAGCCCAAGATCAGATCAGCCATGATCTTATTAAATGGCGGAGCAGGCTCAAGGGGCCAAATGGCCTACACCTGCTCCTATTTCTTATGTTCTTATGATACTGGATTCAGTGGGAGGGCACCTCCCTTGCATGGGACAGGCAGGTGCAGTTGCCACTTTGGGTGTTTCTTTCATGCCCATCTGCCCCAGGAAAGCGGAAATTGACCCAGCTGGCAATGTCCCAATAGGCTCTTGAGCAAGTGGACCAATCCAAGACTCATTTTCTATTTAATTGTTATCTTCGAGGGTCTAGACCACTTACTAGGCAGTTGTGCCCACATGCAACCTTGTGGAGGCTGCTAAGGGATGTGTCGACCGAGATTACTACAGTGGGTCTCAGCTGAAGCTTAGGAGTGGGATCTCCAGATTAGGGAGTCCTTGTCCTTCACGCTGCCCCTGGCCTGTCACTTGCCTGGGAAGGGCAGATGGATGTCCCACCCCTTGGAATGTATCCTGGCATTCTATCAGCTTTTTAAAAACTGATTCAATATGCCAGCCTTTAATACAGGCATCAAACAAAAGGATAAAAGCTAGCAAGCTGATTTAAAGCACAGTGCAGTAAAAGGTAAAAACATGCTATCTAATAATAATAGGCATTATAAAGTAAAACTGTGGTGTGCAGAATCTCTCTTAGCTTACACTGTGCTTGCGCTGTGCAAAAGATTTTGTTGCTGTTGTGGTCCAGTCACGGTTAATCAAGTTTTACTCAATCCTATTCTTTAGGTGCAGATAAGGTTTCTGGCCCATTGAAATAGTCATTCACTTCAAATGAACCATCATTTACTGAAACGTAATACATAGAATACATAGTATTCCCGTTTGCCAGTCAGTAAAATAATTCCTGATGCTATTTCTGAACTGATCACAAGCTACACATGCAAGAGTCAACTGTCCATCACTGTTAACTATGCCAACTCCCACTGATGATAAAATGAGAATAAAGAACTGAACCAGTAAAAAAAAAGTTTTTTTATAAATTGACCTATTTAGAATAACATACCTTGCATTGTGGCTTAATGCAGTCGCAGTCTTGGGCTGAAGAAGCTGTTGATGTATAGACTTATATATTATTAACTTTCATGTCTTCCCTTCCATGTGTTACACCTTGTATACAGACTGTGCACGATCCTCTATGTAACGCGCCACAACCTGTATGCCAAAGTGACAGATATGGAAGTGCTGCGCAGGTGCCGATACAGGGAGAACTAAACAGCGTGGGGTATATTTTCTGACCAGCACTGTTTTGGTAATGTGCTTGTAACAAGTTCCTGTCTGCTCTACTTTAAAGTAACAGGGCTAATGCCTGAATGGCAATACCTGTAGTACAGACAGAAATTTGGAGTGAGACGTTCAATTTTTGTATCAAAACAATGCCAATTGGAAAATATACTCCCAATATATATATGTGAGTAAGTACTGGATGAGCAGAAATTTTCTCCAATTAAATATTGGGAAGACCGAAGCCATGGTTTTCGGTTCTGCCACAAACTCAGTTCCCAATCCAGACTCCATCCCTCTCCCTAACATCTGTCTGAGGCTGAACCAGACTGTTCGAAACCTTGGTGTCATAACTAAGACCGTCTATTTCCACCTCTGTAACATTGCCCATCTCCAACCCTGCCTCAGTTCACCTGCTGCTAAAACCCTCATCCATGCCTTTGTTATCTCTAGACTTGACTATTCCAACGCACTCCAGGTTGGCCTCCCGCGCTCTACCCTACGTAAACTTGAGCTCATCCAAAACTCAGCTCTCCATGTGTTAACGCACACCAAGTCCCGCTCACCCATCACACCCTGTGCTCGCTGATCTACATTAGCTCCCAGTTAAGCAACGCCTCGATTTTAAAATTTTCATCCTTGTTTTCAAATCCCTTGCCCCTTCCCATCTCTGTAATCTCCTCCAACCCACCGATTTATCTGTGCTCCTCTAATTCTGGCCTCTTGAGCATCCCTGATTATAATCGCTCAATCATTGATGGCCGTGCTTTCTGTTGCCTAGGCCCCAAGCTCTGGAATTACCTCCCGAAACCTCTCCTCCTCTTTCCTCCTTTAAGACGCTCATTAAAACCTACCACTTTGACCAAGCTTTTGGTCATCTGCCCTAATTTCTCCTTATGTGATTCGGTGTCAAAGTTCTGTTTTATAATGTTCCTGTGAAGCGCCTTAGGATGTTTTACTATGTTAAAGACGCTATATAAATACAAGTTGTTGTTGTTGATTGCTTTTTATCTAATATTGGCAAACCTCCCATGGCATTGCTCATGGTAAATTGAGTGATACATTGTTTTATAATGACAGAGGTATTATACCATGGAACACATGATGTATTATTCTGTTGCTAGCTTGGAGATGGCTAGTTCTATTGAGGCCTCAAAGTCTAATTGCTGTAAATTCTGAGGTCTGTTCGAGATTGATTGTTTTCAGTAGAGAAGTTTACAGATTGGCAGGTGCTTATAAATTTCTGTCATCAGGTCAGAAGAAACCAGATTGTATTTCTATTTTTTTTACATTTGACATTTTGAATTGAGCCATCTGAAGTGAATGTTTGGCGTGACAGATACATGCGAGATGCAAGACTTTTATACATTTATTACTGAATCTCCACAGTATTAAGTGGATCCCCTGCTTGATAATGACAAGAATGTTATACAGGACACCATGTAAAATGAGTTCATATTGTTGTGTTGGTGGAGAGCCTGTCTGTACATTCCATCAGGTCGCTTGCGTTCCTTTGTATCAAATGCGATAGTGTGTGATGTCTGCAGTGTGAGAGACATTTGAAGTGTGACAACAATAAATTGCATTTATATAGTGCCTTTAACGTTGTAAAACATTCCAAGGCGCTTCACAGGAGGGTTATAAAACAAAATTTGACACTGAGCCACATCAGGAGATATTAGGACAGATGACCAAAAGCTTGGTCAAAGAAGTAGGTCTTTAAAGGAGCATCTTAAAAGGAGGAGAGAGAGGTAGAGAGCCAGATAGGTTTAGGGAGGGAATTCCATAACTTAGAGTTTAGGCAACTGAAGGCATGGGACACAACAGAAATCGGGGATGCACAAGAGGCCAGAATTGGAAGGGTGCAGAGATCGCGAAGGATTGTAGTGCTGGAAAAAGTTGCAGAGATAGGGAAAGGCCAGACCATGGAGGGATTGAACACAAGGATGAGAATTTTAAAATCTAGGCATTGGCAGACCTGGAGCCAATGTAGATTAGTGAGCCCAGGCGTGGTGGGTGAACAAGACTTGGTGTGAGTTAGGATAAGAGCAGCAGGGTTTTAGATGAACTCAAGTTAATGGAAGTCGGGTAGCCGGCCAGGAGAGCAGAGGTAATAAAGGCATGGATGAGGATTTCAGCAGCAGATGAGCTGAGGCAGGAGCAGAGTCAGGTGATGGTACAGAGGTGGGGAAATAGGCGGCCTTGGTAATGGAGAGGATATGGGGTCGGAAGCTCAGCTCAGTGTCAAAAGGATGGCACATAGAAACATAGAAAATAGGTGCAGAGTAGGCCATTCAGCCCTTCGAGCCTGCACCACCATTCAATAAGATCATGGCTGATCATTCCTTCAGTACCCCTTTCCTGCTTTCTCTCCATACTCCTTTAGCTGTAAGGGCCATATCTAACTCCCTCTTGAATATATCCAATGAACTGGCATCAACAACTCTCTGCGGCAGGGAATTCCACAGGTTAACAACTCTCTGAGTGATGAAGTTTCTGCTCGTCTCAGTCCTAAATGGTCTGCCCCTTATCCTAAGACTGTGTCCTCTGGTTCTGGACTTCCCCAACATCGGGAACATTCTTCCTGCATCTAACCTGTCCAGTCCCGTCAGAATCTTATGTTTCTATGAGATCCCCTCTCATCCTTCTAAACTCCAGTGTATAAAGGTCCAGTTGATCCAGTCTCTCCTCATATGTCAGTCCAGCCATCCCTGGAATCAATCTGATGAACCTTCGCTGCACTCCCTCAATAGCAAGAACGTCCTTCCTCAGATTAGGAGACCAAAACTGAACACAATATTCCAGGTGGGACCTCACCAAGGCCCTGTACAACTGCAGTAAGACTTCCCTGCTCTTATACTCAAATCCCCTTGCTATGAAGGCCAACATACCATTTGCCTTCTTCACCACCTGCTGTACCTGCATGCCAACTTTCAAGCACTGATGAACCATGACACCCAGGTCTCGCTGCACCTCCCCCTTTCCTAATCTGCCGCCATTCAGATAATATTCTGACTTCATGTTTTTGCCCCCAAAGTGGATAACCTCACATTTATCCACATTATACTGCATCTGCCATGTATTTGCCCACTCGCCTAACCTGTCCAAGTCACCCTGCAGCCTCTTAGCATCCTCCTCACAGCTCACACCACCACCCAGTTTAGTGTCATCTGCAAACTTGGAGATATTACCCTCAATTCCATCATCTAAATCATTAATATATATTGTAAAGAGCTGGGGTCCCAGCACTGAGCCCTGCGGCACTCCATTAGTCACTGCCTGCCATTCTGAAAAGGACCCGTTTATCCCGACTCTCTACTTCCTGTCTGCTAGCCAGTTCTCTATCCATGTCAGTACATTACCCCCAATACCATGTGCTTTGATTTTGCACACCAATCTCTTGTGTGGGACCTTGTCAAAAGCCTTTTGAAATTCCAAATACACCACATCCACTGGTTCTCCCTTGTCCACTCTACGAGTTACATCCTCAAAAAATTCCAGAAGATTTGTCAAGCATGATTTCCCTTTCATAAATCCTGTCACTGCTTTCCAAATGCGCTGCTATTTCATCCTTAATGATTGATTCCAACATTTTCCCCACCACTGATGTCAGGCTAACCAGTCTATAATTACCCGTTTTCTCTCTCCCTCCTTTTTTAAAAAGTGGTGTTACATTAGCAATCCCCCAGTCCACAGGAACTGATCTAGAGTCGATAGACTATTGGAAAATGATCACCAATGCATCCACTATTTCTAGGGCCACTTCCTTAAGTACGTTGGGATGTAGACTATCAGGCCCTGGGGATTTATCGGCCTTCAATCCCATCAATTTCCCTAACACAATTTCCCACCTAATAAGGATATCCTTCAGTTCCTCCTTCTCACTAGACCCTCGGACCCCTAGTACATCCAGAAGGCACGGTTTTGAATGGTATGGTGATGCATGCCTAAAGTTTTTACAATGTTGCCAGTGGACGGGAAGTCTGGGGAAAATACCTGCTTCATAACTGCATCCTCCCACCCTGACCCTGCATTATACTCTAAATACAGATTGGTTGACCGCTTTGCAGATCACCTCCGTTCAGTCCGTATGCATGGCCCCGAGCTTCCAGTCGCATGTCACTTTAATTTTCCACTCCACTCCCACTCTGATCTCTCCATCTTCGGCCTCTTAGACTGTTTCAACGAAACTCAACGCAAGCTCGAACAACAACACCTCATCTTTCGTTTAGGCACTTTACAGCCTTCTGGATTCAACATCGAGTTCCACTATTTCAAACCGTAACACCTGACCCTATTTTTTTCTCTCTCTATCCCTTGGCAATTTGTTCATGATTCTGCTATTTACGCTAGACTCATCTTTTGTTTCTTAACTTGTCCCATTGCCATCTCCTTTTGCCTTGCACCATCGTCCCTTTTGTCTCTTAATCTCTTCTGGTTACACCTTACCACTGACCTTTCCTTTTGTTGTTTCCTCCCCTCTCCCTTTCCCTGCCCCTACACTTACTTAAAATCTAATACATCTGCTAACCTTTTCCAGTTCTAATGGTTATTGACCTGAAACGTTAACTCTGTTTCTCTCTTCACAGGTGCTGAGTATTTCCAGCATTTTCTGTTTTTATTTCTGCATTATACTCGCCCACCCAAAACACTCAGTGCTAATTAATACAAATTTCAATCATGCTAAATGTTGCCTCCTGGCAAGTGGATTGAGACTGCCCAAAATCATTTTGCTCTGGATTCTTAACAACTATCAGGGAAAGCAGACTTTTGTGCCATCAACTGGGCCTTGATGCACTGCTCAGAGTTTGAACAGCCATGTCACTAATGTTCCCGCTAATATTTTTTCAGGTGCGCGGACCCTGTAATGGGCTGCGTGGCCGTGCAGATTAACGGGAACATTGCATGTACTCTGTACTTCTCACTTCCTAAAAAAAACTTTATAACAGTGACAGAAAACAACTGTTTTCATCATTTTCTAATTTGAAAACTGCATTCAGTTGTCATAGAGTTAAGTAGGGTGCATAAGAAAATAAATGGCTTTTGCTGGTTGATTACTTGATGCAAACAAGCTAGTTTGCATTCCAAAGTACCTGAGTAACATAGCACGGCATAGCTCTATTTTGTTTCTGTTGCTGTTGCTTATTTGAGAAGCATCTTAGGACATTTCTTTATATTAAGGGTGCTGTATAAATGCAAGATGTTGGTGTAAATGTTAATGGAAACGTAAAATAAGTATATTGAACTTTTCTTCCATTATTAGCACAAGATTCTGTTTTGCTCAAGTCAAACCTTCTGAGTCAGAGGTAAAAGTTCGACCACTGAGCTAAGCTTGGCTATCACTGCTGCACTGCAATATGGCCTGAAAATTGTGGTAGGAGACTTGCCACCTGCGTACACCTCCGAATAGAAAAAATTACGAACTTACCCGGTGTCTCCAGAGCTTCGTACTCTTGCAGTCCTGGGCCTACAGGGGTGCGCACCTGTATAAAGGCCCATGCACCCCAGGGGTGCATGCGGTTCGCAAGCATTCCTGGATCACGTGGACCAGGCCAACCAACCTAAAAAGGGAGATTCCTATGATGCTTATGGGGATTCCATTACGGATGGAATCCCAATAAGCATAATAGAAATCCCTAAATAAATAACATTTCACACCACTTAAATAAAAATAAATGATCACAGGTTAAAAATTAATCACAAGACCCTTTAGTTAAGCATTTAAAATAAAATTTTAATTTTTTGAAAAATATATTTAAATATTTTAAAACGGGCCAAAATTTATCCAAGCTAATTTTAAATGTATTTGTATGTTTAAATCATTTATTTTAACACTTAACGCTGGTAAAAGAAGGTCTGAAGCCTGAAAAGAAGGGTTTTGTGGACATTCACTGGGCAGTAGTTGCGCAAATAGCCCAACTCTGCGGCAGCGAAAGTGAATTTACAGCGGGTGCAATGGATCTGTCCAACAAAGCTTGATGCATCGGAAATTCTGGGTTTTCACACATGTGGGGCCTTTCTGAAGGCTTCCGACATGTGCCTACACTGTCGGAAGCACCGTAACATCTGGCCCAATGCATCGCAAGAAGCTAGCATCTTGCACTCAAGCTAGGTTCCAATTAACTTAACCATGCTGAGATTCAGCTTTGGCATGTTTAGTAAAACCACAAGAGAGATCATTAAGGCAAGAAGCACCACAGGGCCTGACACACTCAAATGCTTGGCTCCCAATCTGAAGGTCTCAGGTTTGTAAATTATTTGCAGCATTGCCTCTTGCTTAGATTCAGTTTAGTGGAGTTGGACCAGCATTCAACCAACCACTAGATGTTGAGGTCACTGAGAAGACATTCCATGTTGAGGTGGGGATAGAGGGTGGAGAGCAGGAAACATCATTTAATTGACTTGCAACTCCCAAATTATTATATCAACTACCTGTTGATATAGCAATTATCTTTCCAAAGTGTTTTCATAAGTTGCTCCAGCAACTAGCAATTATACTGTAAAATAAATAGAATAGTTCAGGGTATCACTCATGATTTGGAAAAACAAACAAGTTTTTAAAAAGTGTAATTAAAAAACCGTAACTATTTCACCAGCTTATGGAGTCTCTAAATAGAACACAAGAACATAAGAAATAACAGCAGGAATAGGCCATACGGCCCCTCGAGCCTGCTCCGCCATTTAATAAGATCATGGTTGATCTGATCATGGACTCAGGTCCACTTCCCTGCCCGGTCCCCATAACCCCTTACCTGTTAAGAAACTGTCTATCTCTGTTAAATGGCTTTAACCTGTAACTTATTCGCCATACAGTTGAAAAATTGTCTGCAGTAGTTCATACATGCAGCAATTAAACAAAATCTTGTGCCTTGAAAACAAACAGAACCATTTAAGCATTTATATTATTACATTACATTACACCTCATTGGGCAACCCTCTCATCCCAGGGATCAATCTAGTGAACCTTCGTTTCACTGCCTCTTAGGCATTTATGTCCTTTCTCATAAGGAGAGCAAAACTGTGCACAGTACTCTCACCACAGCCCTGTACAATTGTAGCAAGACTTCCTTACTCTTGTACTCCAAGCCCATTTCAATAAAGGCCAACATGCCACTGGCTTTCCTTAATGCTTCATGTACCCACACCTTCCCTCCATCACTAGAAACACCAATGCACCCACTTGGACAGGTTAGGTGAGTGGGCAAACGCATGGCAGATGCAGTATAATGTGGACAAATGTGAGGTTATCCACTTTGGTGGCAAAAACACAAAGGCAGAATATTATCTGAATGGCGGCAGATTAGGAAAAGGGGAGGTGCAACAAGACCTGGGTGTCAGGGTACATCAGTTATTGAAAGCAGGTACAGCAGGCGGTGAAGGCGGCAAATGGTATGTTGGCCTTCATAGCTAGCGGATTTGAGTATAGGAGCAGGGAAGTCTTAGTGCAGTTGTACAGGGCCTTGGTGAGGTCTCACCTGGAATATTGTGTTCAGTTTTGGTCTCCTAATCTAAGGAAGGACGTTCTTGCTATTGAGGGAGCACAGCGAAGGTTCACCAGACTGATTCCTGGGATGGCAGGACTGACATATGAGGAGAGACTGGATCGACTGGGCCTGTATTCACTGGAGTTTAGAAGGATGAGAGGGAATCTCATAGAAACATATAAAATTCTGACAGGACTGGACAGGTTAGATACAGGAAGAATGTTCCCGATGTTGGGGAAGCCCAGAACCAGGGGACATAGTCTAAGGATGAGGGGTAAGCCATTTAGGACGGAGATGAGGAGAAACTTCTTCACTCAGAGAGTTGTTAACCTGTGGAATTCTCTACCGCAGAGAGTTTTTGATGCCAGTTCATTGGATATATTCGAGAGTTAGATATGGCCCTTACGGCTAAAGGGATCAAGGGTTATGGAGAGAAAGCAGGAAAGGGGTACTGAGGGAATGATCAGCCATGATCTTATTGAATGGTGGTGCAGGCTTGAAGGGCCGAATGATCTACTCCTGCACCTATTTTCTATGTTTCTATCTGAACATTGTCAGCACGTCCTACAAAAACAAAATAGGGGCTTCAGTTAAAAGGTCTTAAGTTATTATTAGTCAATTATTAAGGCCGTCGGGCTGCAAAGTGCCTGATTAAAAGATATGGTGCTGTTCCCTAAGCAAGAGAGAAATCCATTTAATTATCAAACCCGTTCCTTCTGCAAACCATGCAGATCTGTCCTATAATGAACTCTACCTCATTTACTTAATTATCTGGGACAAAATGCCACAAATTCCCTGCAAGAAAGTTCTGCAATATTCTACAGTACCTACTCATTCAGTTCCAGTTTTTAAACTTGTCCTTTTGCTTGCCATTGATGAGTTTTTTGGGTTCTAGCAGCATAGAAGCCTTTATATTCCACACAGTATTTGATTGTCCCTCTCAGTAATTCTCCCCTTCAATCCCATTCCTAACCAACTATTTAACCAGGAGTTAATTGACAAACTATTGTCTGATTTTCTTGGCAATCTGTGAATTACTCAGAATGACTTCTAGCCACTCTCATATATGTCCTCCAATGTAGAGCAGAGGGTAGTGGGCAAACAAAACCGTTAAATAATAAATAGGCAAAAAGAAAGTCCTAGGTTCAATCCCAGATCTGCGCTGATAGGGCAGATTGTGCATTCAGCATTTGAGATGCTACATTTGCCTCAAATGCCAGTGTGTTAGGGAGGGGGAAAATCTCTGCCAGGGTTCCTGCTCTTGGTTGCTATCTAGTGAAACCCAACCCCCTCACCTCCCCCACACCGCTGCTGAAAGTGCATGTGGGTGGTCCTTCTGTGAGGGTATGATCAGGTTCTGCTATGATGTCCCTCTTGGTCGGGTTAACAGTCAATACTCACCGTCAAAGCTTACACATGAAAATAATGGGCACTTGAGCAAGGTACCTGAGGGTGACCATACCTACGCAAGGAATCATTCTGGGGGACAGTGAACATCCTCTGGTCACTATGTTAATGACATCATAAATATAATGCCACTGCTTCCGTAGTTCACAATTTTCTAGCAAAGTCGTAAATGTAGTCTTTTACGATATTGCTGTGCATAGTCAACATGTTTATAATGTCACCAACACAGTGACAAGAGGAAATTATACCATCCAGCAAAGGCGCAAAGGAGAGCAAATTGGCAGAGAATACTGACAAGAAGCGGCGAGTAACGAAAAACAAAAACATGATTTACTTAAGTCCTGATATTGAGTCATTTGTAATACTTGCTGCTTAATGTTTCTGATTTACAATAACTTATATTTCTTGAGAGCCGTTTACATATAAACACCTTTTATACCAGCACAAAACACTACAGTTTCATTCTTTTTTGCACTGCCAAATTTTAATCTGAGAGCTATAAGGTTACACAGATCCAAACAGTGTAAAGAAATTCTGTTTCTTCCCTCAAAAACATTCTGCAGAAATAATCTTGCCACCTGTTAGTTTTACAATGTAGTTTTACTATATTTTTTTCCTGAACTTCTTACCCATGAGCGGTTACAAAAGCTGTGCATTGTGCAGGTCTCTCCTGAGTTAGTGCGAGACGATAAATCATTCCCTATCTCACAAAACTATTTCTACAATCTTTGATATTTGGTGTTGATTTCTGTCTAAATGACTGACAAATAACTGATTTCCATTCAGGCGTAAAACACACACAGGTCACTGTAGTGCTTCCCCATATTAAATCCCCACCTCTGCCTCGCCAAAGGAATCAAACAGATCGGCCTGATCGCAGATATATGAGCAGTACACAGATGCCAAAGTATTCAACAATCCAAGTATGTAGCCTGATGCTGAGCCCAAATCAGGACTGGACTTGTGTAAATTAAAATAAAAACTAGTTTTCTTTGAACTTACTTTAAAAATATTTTACTTGCCACATTATCACAATTTTCTTTTGGAGTCACCTATTGATGTGGAATCAATATTGACCCAAAGCACAAGGTTCCATTATGCACAAGCTAGTATCCTACCTGCAGTGACTGCGCCAGGAGCTCGCTACAGAAGCACGGTGTTGCCTCTCTGTGCTGCAGGTGCACTAGAGCAGTAATGCTCTCTACCTCCTGCCTTTGCTGTCTCTATCAACTCCGAAAGTCATCGGACAGGTTTATCAAGGGTGGGTGTGTTCTAAAATCCCCTCTGGGAGGGGCCTGGATCCAAATACATACAGACACAGGTTTAGTCAGTGACTAGTTCAACGTAAGGTATGCAGCTTCTGAAAACAGAGCAGTAAGTTGGTCTATCCCCACCCGACCGGCTGTATTCTTCTTTCACATAAACATCCATTTTGCTTGAGGAAAGCTTCAAAGAACTCTGGACTAACACTATCTGAGAGTTTACTTCACAAATCATTTTATTTGGAAATTTCAGGCAAAATTGTTCATCAAATACAAATACAAATACACAAATCACTAAAAGTAGCGACATAGGTTACCCAAGCCATAAAAAAGCAAACCAAGCACTAGGATTTATTTCTAGAGGGATAGAATTGAAAGGTAGGGAAGTTATGCTTAGCCTGCATCGAACCTTGGTTAGACCATACTTGGAGTACTGTTTACAATTCTGTTCGCCATATTATACAAAGGATATAGAGGCACTGGAGAGGGTGCAGAGAAGATTTACAAGGATGATACCAGAAATGCTAGGGTATACCTATCAGGAAAGGATGAACAGGCTGGGTCTCTTTTCTCTTAAAAAAGATGACTGAGGACCCAATAGTGATCTTTAAAATTATGAAAGGTTTAGAGTAGATCGAGAATGTTTCCACTTGTGGATAATAAAACAGTTACCAAATAAAAAGAAATCCAATAGGGAATTTAAAAGAAACTTCTTTACCCAAAAAATGGTGAGAATATGGAACTCGCTACCACAGGGAGTGGTTGAAGCAAATAGTATAGATGCATTAAGGGGACACTAGACATGCATATGAGGGAGAAAAGAATAGAGGGTTATGCTGATAGAGTTAACTGAGGAAAGACGGGAGGAGGCTCGAGTGGAGCATTAACTGTGGACTGAATGGCCTGTTTCTATGTCAAATATCCTATGTAATCTTTTTTAGAAAAACAATTGCTTATAAACTCCCTCAATGGCTTACACATGAACTGGAGTAGGCCATTCAGCCCCTCGAGCCTGTTCTGCCATTCAAGGAGATCATGGCTGATCTGCAAACTAACTCCATGTACCCACCATTGGCCCACATCTCTTAATACCTTTGGTTAACAAAAATCTATTAATCTCAGATTTAAAATTAACAATTGATCTGGCATCAATTGCTGTTTGCAGAAGAGAGTTCCAAACTTCTACCACCCTTTGTGTGTAGAAGCGTTTCCTAATTTTACTCCTGAAAGGTCTGGCTCTCATTTTTAGACTGTGCCCCTCGTCCTAAACTCCCCAACCAGCGAAAATAGTTTTCTCTATCTACCCTATCTTTTCCCTTAATATCTAAAAAACTTTGATCAAATCAACCCTTAACCTTCTAAATTCCAGGGAATTTAACCCTTGGAGTCCGGGTGGTAAAGCTACACTGCACTACCTCCAAGGCCAATATACCCTTCCTAAGGTGTGGTTTCCAGAACTGCTCGCAGTACTCCAGGTGTGGTCTTACCAGGAGTTTGTACAGCTGAGCATTACTTCTACCCCCTTGTATTCTAGTCTGCGAGATATAAAGGCCAGCACTCCATTAGCCTTTTTGATGATTCTCTGTAGCGTTCATTACATTGTAATGATCCAAGTACGTGGACCCCCCCCCACCCCACCCACCCCTCCCCCCCCACCCCCTCCCTCCTCCTTCTCTCCTCCCCCCTCCTCCCTCTCTCCTCCCCCTCCCTCTCTCCTCCCTCTCCCCCTCCCTCCTCCCTCCTCCCCCCACCTCTCCCTCCTTCCCCCCTCCTCCTCCCCCTCCCTCCTTCCCCTCCTCCCCCTCTCCCCTCCCATCCCCCCTCTCCCCCCTCCCCTCCCCCCTCACCCCCCTCCTTCCTCCCTCTCTCCTCCCCCCTCCTCCCTCTCTCCTCCCCCTCCCTCTCTCCTCCCTCTCCCCCCTCCTCTCCCTCCTTCCCCCCTCCTCCTCCTCCCCCTCCCTCCTTCCCCTCCTCCCCCTCTCCCCTCCCATCCCCCCTCCCCCATCCTCCCCCCTCCCCCCTATTCCCCCCTCCCTCTCTCCTCCCCCTCCTCCCCTTCCCCACTCCCCTCCCCTCCCCCTCCCCCTCCCCTCCCTCTTTCCTCCCCCTCCCTCCTTCCTCCCTCCCCCCCCTCTCCACCTTCCCCCTCCTCCTCCTCCCCCTCCCCCCTCACCTCTCCCCCTCCATCCCCCCTCCCCTCTCCTCCTCCTCCCTCCCTCCCCCCCCTCCACCCTCCCCCTCCGCCAAGTCTTTTGGACCTCCACTGTTTTTAACTTTTCACCTTTTAGAAAGTACCCTGTTCTATCCTCTTTAGGTCCAAAGTGGATAACCTCATATTTGCCTACATTGAAATTCATTTGCCACAGTTTTGCCCATTCACTTAATCTATCGATATCCCTTTGTAATTTTATGTTTTTGTCTACACTGCCTACAATGCCGCCTATCTTTGTATCAGCGACAAATTTGGATATCTTACAGGTAAGGACACAGAGCCACACCGACCAGGAAGGTCCCAGGATCATTAGGTAAGTAAAATCAGACATGGGTGCCACTCCTGATCATTATTCAGCAACACACTTCTGTGTGCACATACACATTTGGTTGCAACAGGATTACGCTTGGCTGTGATGTCTTCCACAGTCAAATAGGCAGTCACCATCAAGGCTCACATGCATGCAATGCACTTGGGGTGGAGGTAGCAGAGGGTGAGTACTGTGAGTAGAACCATATCCAGCAAGGGGCCTTCATGAGCAAAGGGGAGAGGAGAAATTTGAAGAGAGGAAAAGGTTTCTCATAACACCTCGTCTCGGAACCCACCCGATAGTTCGGTGGGTAAGTGTATTGGGTGACACAGGCTAGGAAGAGCCTAGATTCAATTTCTGGTCTGATTGGATGATCTCAGTTGGTACAGACACTACTAATCCTGGCCAAAGGAAGTGAAACATTGCCCACGGTTCTCTCTCTGGAATGCTAGCAGAGAACCTGGAAAGTGCGCAGGTTTGGTCTGGGCAGCAAAGGATTAGGCTTGACCATTCTTTTGATTTATTTGTTCTCAGTACAAAGGTATCATAGAACAATTAAGTCCACCTGAACAGGCAACCAGACCTTTGCTTTAACATCTGAAAGGTAGCACATCCAGAAATGCAATACTTCTTCAGTACCACACATATATGTCATGTTAGATTATGTGATGAAATCCTGGAGTGGAATTTGGAACTGCAACCCTCTGGCTCAGAGACAAGAATGTTACCAATGATAAAGCTGATACTTAAAGAAATGCAAAACATTGACAACTCAACATCCAGGGGTATTCAACATTTAGGAAGGATAGACAGAAAGGAAAAGGAGGTCGGGTAGCATTGTTGGTTAAAGAGGAAATTAACACAATAGTAAGGAAGGACATTAGCTTGGATGATGTGGAATCTATATGGGTGGAGATGCGGAATGGAAGACCAAAGGGCAGAAAATGCTATTGCGAGTTGTGTACAGACCACCGAACAGTAGTAGTGAGGTTGGGGACAGCATCAAACAAGAGATTAAGGATGCGTGCAATAAAGGTATAGCAGTTATCTTGGGCGACTTTAATCTACATATAGATTGGGCTAACCAAACTGGTAGCAATACAGTGGAGGAGGATTTCCTGGAGTGTATTAGGGATGGTTTTCTAGACCAGCAAGTCGAGGAACCAACTAGAGGGCTGGCCATCCTAGACTGGGTGATGTGTAATGAGAAAGGACTAATTAGCAATCTTGTTGTGCGAGGCCCTTTGGGGGAAGAGTGACCATAACATGGTAGAATTCTTTATTAAGATGGAGAGTGACACAGTTAATTCAGAGACTAGGGTCCTGAACTTAAGGAAAGGTAACTTCGATGGTTTGAGACGTAAATTGGCTAGAATAGACTGGTGAATGATACTTAATGGGTTGACGGTGGATAGGCAATGGCAAACATTTAAAGATCACATGGATGAACTTCAAAAATTGTATATCCCTGTCTGGAGTAAAAATAAAACGGGGAAGGTGGCTCAACTGTGGCTAATAAGGGAAATTAGAGATAGTGTTAAATCCAAGAAAGAGGCATATAAATTGGCTAGAAAAAGCAGCAAAACTAGGACTGAGAGAAATTTAGAATTCATCAGAGGAGGACAAAGGATTTAATTAGGAGGAGGAAAATAGAGTATGAGAGGAAGCTTGCTGGGAACATAAAAACTGACTGAAAAAGCTTCTATAGATATGTGAAGAGAAAAAGGTTAGTGAAGGCAAACGTAGGTCCCTTGCAGTCAGAATCAGATGAATTGAACAAATACTTTGGTTCTGTCTTCACGAAGGAAGACAGGGTTGAATACTGCAGAATGCAATGTCAGATTGGTACAGTATCCTGGAACTTCTATTCAATTCCTTTCGAGATTTTGGAGAAAATCTCACAGTTTTCCCTTCTTGGCTAAGGCCGCTGAAAATGGACACAGCACTACCAGAGAAAAATTTGCACTAGCGACTATAAGTTATTAACCCAGCACTAACTTATTGTGTAACGCCCTCCTGGTGGTGTTAGCTTCCCAGGTCTGCACTAAGTTCCTGTCCTGAAGTGGCATTCCAACTTCTAACAGCCTCTGGGAACGAGGCTATGGAGTTTGCACAGGGCAATTAAAAGGGCTATAAATTAAACGGGCCATGCATTCAAAACGAATTTAAATTAAATGCTGAGAAAATGTAGTTTTCAGCCGTTACTGGCTTTTCTAAAAAAAAATTATTAAAAAGAATTCCCAAATGGGAATGTTCAGCACTTAAAGCTGAATCCCCTTCCAAACCTCAAAAAATGGTAAAAGTGCTTCAGCACCAACACAAAGGACTCAGCAAGCCAGGGAAGGGGCATCCTAGGTCTCGCACGCAGCACTCCAGCTTTGTGCAGAGCGTCAACACTGCAAGAGAGGTCATCTACCCACAGGGGCCAGGAGGCCCTCCAGAAAGAGTGATGTGGGACTACATCACTAAGACCGACACTGCCAGCAGTGTCACCCCCACCACCTGGCTCCAGTGCCCAAAGAAGCTTCATGATCTCAGATCACTGGTCAAAGTCAATGAATGCATCTTCAAAGCTGTCTCCTACCAACTGAATCACTAGCCTCACACACTGTTCAGTGCACGACTCCCCCCATCCCCACCCCCCCCCCCAATCACTCACCTACCAACAAATTGCATCAATCATGAGGCACATCTCCATACCTAGCTTCACCTCACCTCCTTGGAGAAGAGTGTGCAGGGCATGGCTGAGCCCTTGGTCAGTGGCGGGGCAGAAAGGATACAAGACGCTGGTCTCCTCATACGTTATCCTCCATCTCGCATGCATCTCTTGCTTTCCCGCCCTTCCCTCACCACAACCCCACCCATGTGCCTTCCTCATTTCACACACCCAAGAAATGCAGCTGCCTATCCAGTGCTTGGCCAAGAATCGGAGGAGAATAAAAAAGAAACACAGTCACTTGATTTGACACTCCCAACCACCAGCTCCTCAAGGTCGACCAGCAAAGCCATTCGCAGTGTCCCCCACCGAAAGTCAGCAGCCTTCCACTAGCCATGCTGCAGCCACTGGGGTAGCACTGCTTGACATCAGTGGGATAGGCAAAGGCACACACAAGGCATTCACTAAGAGAATGCATCAGGGTGATGAGTTGATTTCTTGATGTCATATTGGATGGATAGATGTATACGGTTGGATCGGAAAGTTTTGCTTTGTGGTGGCTTTTATTTCAGCATCATGGCCAATAGGGCGCTGTGATGGTCAGTAACAGAGGGAAGGTAAGGTAAGGTGTGGGGCTTATGTTGAAAGGGGAATTGGGGTTGTGATCACTGGGACCACAGGTGGATGATTCCATTCTGGATAACCTGGCCAGAAAGAGGCTGTCAGGGTTGGCGTAAATCTGAAATGACAGCATAAAATGCTGGAAATACTCGGCAGGTCAGGCAGCATCTTGACCGGAGACGTGAACTCTGCTTCTCTCTCCACGGATGTTGCCTGACCTGCTGAGTATTTGCAACATTTTCTGTCTTCTCAGAGGCCTTCCTTTACCATTCGAAGCCTTGCAAGCATCCAGCAGCACTCTCTACACACGTAAAAAAAAAAACTTTTAACAACATCAATTGCAGCAAGCCACTACTTCGGTAAAATGAAAAAAAAACGCAGTCCAGAAGCTTAAATGCAAACTTACCTGAAAGACGTGAGTGTCCCTTTAATAGTTGCCGACAGTACCTCGGAGTCTGCTTGCATGCTGGATTTGCCTGGCAAGCTTAGGATCCAGTGCTGAACTCAGCACTAGGGTCGAAGTTCGCTGTGGTGACGTTAAGTCAGCGTTGTACGCCGACTGATGTCACCACTCCACCATTTTTCTTTGCAGCACGATATCTCTTAACAACAGAGCTACTGAGCCTACGAAAATGGAGGATGCTGAGGGACCTGCCACCAGCTGGCAAAAGAGCAGCAGCCGCTCTCTTTTCACCATTTTTTTTAAAAAACCAGTAACGGGTGGCACTAAGCCCCTGGATTTTTAGTCCTTTAACTTTTATACCCCCCCCCCCCCCACCCCAATCGCTTCTCTTACCAAATATTTATTTTAAATACCCTTAAAAGGTTAAAAAAATATTTAAGTAAATTATGAGTGAGATCTAAAATAAATTCTCAACTCAATGTAATCTCATATTAATTTTATTTGTTTTGATCCAAATCAAGCTCTTTTCAGGTTCAGGTTGGCCTGCCCCTTTAAAAAGGGCAGTGCACATGTAGAGAGACAGAAAATATATTTCTGCACATGTGCAGGATCGTTTTCCTGTTGTCATGGAAACAGGTGGGTCAGAATTTGCAACAAAGCTGCATTTATTCTCGAGGCCTCTACCTCCTTTAGGCTGGCGCCTTGTCTGGCTGCAGAATCGCACAGGTTAAAATCTGAAATATCCACCCGGTTTCCGCCCTTGTGACACCTGACTTGTTATCCTGAATGTTAAAGAAACTCCCAACCAGTCAGTACCACAAACCAATAAAAATGCCATCATGCTGCACACATTCCTTTTTCTAGCAATACCACATCACAAGGCAAACAAAAAACCGGAGCCCTTGCATAATTGTTACCACAATGAAACATTCAAAAGGGGCATTACGATGGACTTTAACATGGTGTTAAGCTATCGTCGTCGAGAGCATGCAGAAATCCAGCGCAGGCAACGGAAAGAGAGTGCGGCAAACCAGGCTCCCTGCCCACCCTTTCCCTCAACGACTATCTGTCCCACCTGTGACAGAAACTGTGGTTCTCTATTGGACTGTGCAGCCACCTAAGAACTCATGCTAAGAGTGGAAGCAAGTCTTCCTCGATCCTGAAGGACTGCCTATGATGATGATGATGTTAAGCTATCAAATTGTGTGTTTGTAAATGACAACAACTTGCATTCGTATAGCACTTTTTAAGTAGAAAAACTTTCCCATGGAATTTCAGAGGTGTAAACAGTACGGGGGATTGCAATACCGAGGTCTTCAATACATGGGGTAGGCAGGGCAAGTCCTTACCTGCAAGTTCCTTAAATACCAAGATCAGATCTGGTATCCCTTCAGGCTAACTAATTATGTATAATCAGACAGAGACTCATCAAATTAAGAAACATTGTTAGACTTTAACATAGAATCTTACAGCAAAGAAGGAGGCCGGCTCTTTGAAAGAGCTACCCAATTAGTCTCACTCCCCTGCTCAGTCCACAAAGCCCAGCAAATTTTAAATTTTCAAGTATATATCTAATTCCCTTTTGATAGTTACTGTTGAATCTGTTTCCGCCACCCCTTCAGGTAGTGCATTCCAGATCATAACTCGCTGTGTAAAAATATTGCTCATCTCCCCCTGGTTCTTTTGCCAATTATCTTAAATTATCTGTGTCCTTTGGTTACTGACCCAACTGCCACTGAAAACAGTTTCTACATTTATCAGTCACAGTCATAAGTCAGTAAGGAACATTTTAAATCATGATGCTCTCCTCTCTTTGTGGATTCTGCATTATGCCCAAGGAAGAGTTTATGCAGATTTTCCCCAATTTTCTCCCCTCCTCTCCAGAAGCCACCCCCTCATACTGGATGTACAGTTCTGCTGATGCTGGTTGCCTTATCAACCTGGTCAACTGGTTCACCTTAGAGCTGAGAAGGTTGAGAGGAGATTTCATAGAGGTATTCAAAGTCATAAGGGGTCTAGTCAGAGTAGATAGAGAGAAACTGTTCTCATTGGTGGAAGGGTCGAGAACCAGAGGACACAGATTCAAGGCGATTGGCAAAAGAACCAAAGGCAACACGAGGAAAAACATTGTTACGCAGCGAGTGGATAGGACCTGGAATGCACTGCCTGAGAGGCAGACTCAATTGTGGCTTTCAAAAGGGAATTGTGCAAGTACCTGAAGGAAAACATTTTGCAGGGTTACGAGGAAAGGGAGGGGTGTGAGACTAGCTGAAGTGCTCTTGCAGAGAGCCGGTATGGGATCGACGGGACAAATGGCCTCCTTCTGTGCTGTAACCATTCTAGAATTCTATGATTCTATGAACCTGGTCATTCTTGATGTGTGAGCTTAGACAGTGAGGGTCTATTCAAATGTGAGGGTATCAGAGGGAGCTTGATGCTGTCATCACCCAGTGTACTCCGACATGTGATTTCAAGTGGAGGAAATGCATCCAGGAGGGCGCTGAGCACCTCGAGTCTCATCGCCAAGAGCATGCAGAAAACAAGCACAGGCAGTGGAAGGAGCGTGCGGCAAACCAGTCCCACCCACTCCTTCCCTCAACAACTATCTGCCCCACCTGTAACAGAGTCTGTGGTTCTCGTATTGGACTGTTCAGCCACCCAAGAACTCATTTTAAAAGTGAAAGCAAGTCCTCCTCGATTCCGAGGGACTGCCTATGATGATGATGATGATGACAACGACATGTGTTTCCAGGAATTGGAATCCAGGCTAACTTATTTTTCTCCCCCCTACCTTGGACCAAAGAGTCTGAGGCCAACTGAAGCGCCCTTACTGATGTTGTTAAGCTATCTTACCACAGCCCCAAATCAAACATGCAAATCTTCCTGCTCCACACAGCTCGGTAGCACATCAGGCATTGTGTTTTCTGATTTTCCATCTGTTCATTCCAATACCGTAGAATGAGCCCATCATATGAGCCAAGAGTTCACTGCTCTTTTTTTAAAAATTGGCAGGCATTGATTGGAACTCAGATCACAGGTACTATGCTCACTGCATTCCAGGTGGAGAGTGAGAGAGTCTGAAAGCCAATCTTATTAATAGCAGGTGTCGGGCAACCTCCCACCTGCGGCCTTCATGCTGATCATCCCTCCGAGGCGGCAGCACATTTGCAGCCCAGGGGTGTCTGCCACGGGACAAGAACATAAGAAATAGGAGCAGGAGTAGCCCAATAGGCCCCTCGAGCCTGCTCCGCCATTTAATAAGATCAGATCATGGACTCAGCTCCACTTCCCTGCCCGCTCCCCATAACCCTTTACTTCCTTATCGCTCAAAAATCTGTCTATCTCTGCCTTAAATATATTCAATGACCCAGCCTCCACCGCTCTCTGGGGCAAAGAATTCCATAGTTTTAAATGGGCGGCCCCTTATTCTAACACAATGGCTCAAAATTGGCCCCTGCAGATTTTTGGCACGCTCAACGGAGTTGCACCACTTTTGTAGGATGAAAAGAGCGGCGAAAAAAATGTCCTCTGATTCTGGCCGCTGTGTTGCCTCTCCCGGGGCTTGGCGCAGCATGGCCAGTCGATTCGGGGGCGGAGCTAGGGCCCTGCGCCAGAAACAGTTCCGGCAGCTCTCCACATGCGCATTGGAGTGTGCGCGCATGCGCAGTAGATCCCCGCCCCCCCAGTGTCTCTGTGTGTTCTCTGAAGAGAAAAAGATTAGTGAAGACTAATGTAGGTCCCTTGCAGTCAGAATCAGGGTAATTTATAATGGGGAACAAGAAAGTGGCAGACTAATTGAACAAATACTTTGGTTCTGTCTTCACTAAGGAAGACACGAATAACCTCCCGAAAATACTAGGGGACCGAGGGTCTAGCGACAAGGAGGAACTGAGGGAAATCCTTATTAGTCAGGAAATTGTGTTAGGGAAATTGAAGGGACTGAAGGCCGATAAATCCCCAGGACCTGATAGTCTGCATCCCAGAGTACTTAAGGAAGTGGCCCTAGAAATAGTGGATATATTGGTGTTTATTTTCCAACAGTCTATCGACTCTGGATCAGTTCCTATGTACTGGAGGGTAGCTAATGTAACACCACTTTTTAAAAAAGGAGGGAGAGAGAAAACGGTGAATTATAGACCGGTTAGCCTGACATTGGTAGTGGGGATAATGTTGGAATCAATTATTAAAGATGTAATAGCAGCGCATTTGGAAAACAGTGATGGATCGGTCCGATCAGTGATGGATTTATGAAAGGGAAATCATGCTTGAAAAATCTTCGAGAATTTTGAGAGGATGTAACTAGTAGAGTAGATAAGGGAGAACCAATGGATGTGGTGTATTTGGACTTTCAAAAGGCTTTTGACAAGGTCCCACACAAGAGATTAGTGTGCAAAATTAAGGCACATGGTATTGGGGGTAATGTATTGATGTGGATAGAGAACTGGTTGGCAGACAGGAAGCAAAGAGTGGGAATAAATTGGTCCTTTTCAGAATGGCAGGCAGTGACTAGTGTTGTGCTGCAGGGTTCAGTGCTGGAACCCCAGTTATTTACAACATACATTAATGATTTAGCCGAAGGAATTGAGTGTAATATCTCCAAGTTTGCAAATGACACTAAGCTGGGTGGAGGTGCGAGCTGTGCAGAGGATGCTAAGAGGCTGCATTTGGACTTGGACAGGTTAGGTGAATGGGCAAATGCATGGCAAATGCAATATAATGTGGATAAGTGTGAAGTTATCCATTTTGGTTGTAAAAACAGGAAGGTAGATTATCTGAATGGTGACAGATTAGTAAAAGGGGAGGTGCAATGAGACCTGGGTGTCATGGTACATCAGTCATTGAAGGTAGGCATGCAGGTACAGCAGGTAGTAAAGAAGGCAAATGGCATGCTGGCATTCATAGCGAGGGAAATTGACTATAGGAGCAGGGAGGTCTTACTGTAGTTGTACAGGGCCTTGGTGAGACCACACCTTGAGTATTGTGTGCAGTTTTGATCTCCTAATCTGAGGAAGGACATTCTTGCTATTGAGGGAGTGCAGCAAAGGTTCACCAGACTGATTCCCGGGATGAAGAAAGACTGGATCGACTAGGCTTATCTTCACTGGAATTTAGAAGAATGAGAAGGGATCTCATAGAAACATAAAATTCTGATGGGTTTAGACAGGTTAGATGCAGGAAGAATGTTCCCAATGTTGGGGAAGTCCAGAACCAGGGGTCACAGTCTAAGGATAAGGGGTAAGCCATTTAGGACCGAGATAGGAGAAACTTCTTCACTCAGAAGTGTGAACCTGTGGAATTCTCTACCACAGAAAGTTGTTGAGGTCAGTTCGTTAGATATATTCAAAAGGGAGTTAGATGTGGCCCTTACTGCTGAAGGGATCAAGGGGTATGGAAAGCAGGAATGGGGTACTGAAGTTGCATGATCAGCCATGATCATATAGAATGGTGGTGCAGGCTCGAAGAGCTGAATGGCCGACTCCTGCGCCTACTTTCTATGTTTCTATGTCCCGCCCCTATCCCAGGCCGAAAACTGAGACGGGACGTTCCGAGTGACTCCAGGATCTCCAAAGGGAACAAATCTTGTTTGATTGTTGGAATTGTGATTGCTGCCGTTGCCCTGTTTGCTCTGGTCATCGGTGACATTATGTGGAAGAAGAGAGGAGGAGAAGTAAAAATCTGGTTACAGCCCAGCAAACCCTGCTGAAAAAGGAAAATCATCCTCGAACTCATCAGCCCAGGCCTGAACTGATCCCGAAGTTAAGATCCCTGGGACTGGAATCTGGACCTGCTGCGTCGCTGGGAGGATTCATTCAGAAGCAATCCCCGTTCTGGATCTTCCTTTGGTTTGATTGTCACTGGCTGCTGTCAGTGTTTATAGTAATCTGTAATGTTCCTGGGCTGAAGATGAAGGTAGGGTAGGACTTACTTACTTCTGTTGCAGCCTGTCCGTGAGGTTGATTCCTGCAGCCAGCCAGCCTGTGTGTGTGCTTCGATGTCGGCAGGCAGTTCCCTGTGCTTTCTCAGTCGTCCCGCACCTATCCCCGGCTGAGTGGCCTCCCGCACCAGCTGGCCCGCTGACTTCCCAGACCGAGTTTTAATATGAAGGTAGGACTTAGTTTTATTTTTTTATTTCTTCTTGAATGTTTTTATGTCTTCTTGAAATCTTACTACTTGTTGTGCTTTGTTTAGTGCTTTGCAAGGTCCTCTCCGCTTCCCTTCCCGCCCCTATCTCTGGCCGAATGGTCTCCGATGTTCCAGCTGGGCTGATTTCTTAACTCTCCGCAAGAGTTTTCACAAGCAGCCACAAGTGGCCACATACGCTGGCCTAAGTTAGTTTGGAGTAACTATTAGCTGTCCAAAGTGACCTAAATGGCGTAGGTGGCTGGTAACGCCCCCTTTAAAAAAAAACGAAACTAAAAAAATCCTAACTAACTCACTTACACTGGCACAAATTGAATGTGTAAAATGGGGATTTTTAAGATGCTCCAGAAAAATCAAGTTGCTCCAAAAAAAACAGAGCAACTCCTGGACAATTTTGAGCCCTAAGTCCCCTAGTATTAGTTTCCCCTATGAGTAGAAATACCCTTTCTGCATCCATCTTGTCGAGCCACCTCATTATCTTATATGTTTCGATAAGATCATCTCTCATTCTTTTGAACTCCACTGAGTATAGGCTCAACCTACTCAACCCCATCATCTCCAGAATCAACCTAATGAACCTTCTCTGAATAGCCTCCAATGTAAGTATATCCTTCCTTAAATACGGGGAGACTAAAACTGTACGCAGTACTCTAGGTGTGACCTCGCCTGTACAGTTGTAGCAGAACTTCTCTGCTTTTATACACTATCCCTCTTGCAATAAAGGCCAACATTCCATTTGCCTTCCTGATTACTTGCTGTACCTCTATACTAACCTTTTGTGTTTCATACACAAGGACCCCCATGTCCCTCTGTACTGCAGTATTTTGCAATTTTTCACCATTTAAAATTATAATTTGCTTTTCTATTTTTACTGCCAAAGTGGATAACCTCACATTTTCCCACATTATACTCCATCTGCCAAATTTTTGCCCACTCACTCAGCCTGTTTATATCCCTTTGCAAATTTTTTTGTGTCCTCCTCACAATTTGCTTTCCCACCCATCTTTGCATCATCAGCAAACTTGGTTACATTACACTCGGTCCCTTCATCCAAGTCATTAATATAGATTGTAAGTAGTTTCTACAGGTACATAAAAAGGAAAAGAGTGACTCAAGTAAATGTTGGTCCCCTAGAGGATGAGACAGGGGAATTAATAATGGGGAACAGGGAAATGGCAGGGACGTTGAACAAATATTTTGTATCGGTCTTCCTGGTAGAAGACACTAAAAACATCCCAATAATCAAGGGGCTATAAGGAGGGAGGAACTTAATACAATCAATATCACTAAAGAAGTAGATGTTGAATACACCGGATGCTACGTGAGTAGTTTGGGAGGGTAGTTCTGATAATCATGAACAAAGTTATAAATCCCAAGAAATCCCCCTTTGTGCCAAATAGAAAAATTATATATTCAGTGCTCCTATAATAAAGAAATAGAAAAGAGAGAGAATTGCATTTTAAAAACACCTTTCACGGCATCAGCCACTTTACAATCAATGAAGTACATTTGAATGTTGGCCTTCATTGCGAGAGGGATGGAGTACAAAAGCAGGGTGGTCCTGCTGCAACTGTATAGGGTATTGGTGAGGCCGCACCTGGAGTACTGCGTGCAGTTTTGGTCACCTTACTTAAGGAAGGATATACTAGCCTTGGAGGGGGTAGAGAGACGATTCACTAGGCTGATTCCGGAGATGAGGGGGTTACCTTATGATGATAGATTGGGTCTTTACTCGTTGGAGTTCAGAAGGATGAGGGGTGATCTTATAGAAACATTTAAAATATTGAAAGGAATAGACAAGATAGAGGCAGAGAGGTTGTTTCCACTGGTCGGGGAGACTAGAACTAGGGGGCACAGCCTCAAAATACGGGGGAGACAATTTAAAACCGAGTTGAGAAGGAATTTCTTCTCCAAGAGGGTTGTGAATCTGTGGAATTCTCTGCCCAAGGAAGCAGTTGAGGCAAGCTCATTGAATGTATTCAAGTCACAGATAGATAGATTTTTAACCAATAAGGGAATTAAGGGTTACGGGGAGCGGGCGGGTAAGTGGAGCCGAGTCCACGGCCAGATCAGCCATGATCTTGTTGAATGGCGGAGCAGGCTCGAGGGGCTAGATGGCCTACTCCTGTTCCTAATTCTTATGTTCTTATGTTCTTATGAAGTCCCTGTTGTAATGTAGGAAGTAACAGGGAAATGGCGATTCCAGTATATAGTTTAAATGAGGGGATGGGACCTGGGCAAGATGATTTAAGTGCCTCCCTTCAGTGCTGAAGTTCCTATGATTATCAAACTGCTCTGTTTTACAGAGTAGGCCAGAGGAGGACCAAACCAGAGGCCAAAAAGATGAGTTTCTGAAAAGTTGGAAATGTGTGTCAGTCACCAAGGCAAATGGGATACAAATAAGTTCATCCTGATCCTGTGACCGTAAATAAAATGCTCACTGGTGCCACGCCTGGCAACAGCAACTCACCAGAGAATTTGAAAACACCGCCTGCTCCTGCAGCTCGCTTTACCACCTGGCTTCGGATCGTTACGCCACAAATGTGGCATGACAGAAATGCCCCTGAGACATCAGCAGTGCATCTTGGCAAATGCACTGTGTTGGCAACCGGCGTTTAAGGCTTCGGCGGACAAAGAGGGCTTTATTTAAACAAAATCGGATTTCAACGACAAAGTGAGCCTAGGTTTACCTGACCAATGGGGGGAGGGGCCTCTGCTGACCCCAGGAGGGGGAGGGGCCACTGCTGACCCCAGGAGGAGATGGGGCCTCTGCTGACCCCAGGAGGGGGAGAGGCCACTGCTGAATCCAGGGGAGGAGCCTCTGCTGACCCCAGGAGGGGTGGGGCCTCTGCTGACACCAGGAGGGGCCTCTACTGACCCCAGGAAGGGACGGGACCTCTGCTGACCCCAGGAGGTGAGAGGGGCCTCTGCTGACCCCAGGGGAGGGAGGGGCCACTGCTGACCCCAGGAGGGGGAGGGACCACTGCTGACCCCAGGAGGAATATGGGGCCACTGCTGACCCCAGGAGGGGGAGGGGCCACTGCTGACCCCAGGAGGGGGATGGAGCATCTGTTGACCCCAGGAGGGGCATCTGCTGACCCCAGGAGGGGTGGGGCCTCTGCTGACACCAGGAGGGGCCTCTACTGACCCCAGGAAGGGACGGGACCTCTGCTGACCCTAGAAGGTGAGAGGGGCCTCTGCTGACCCCAGGGGAGGGAGGGGCCACTGCTGACCCCAGGAGGGGGAGGGGCCACTGCTGACCCCAGGAGGAATATGGGGCCACTGCTGACCCCAGGAGGGGGAGGGGCCACTGCTGACCCCAGGAGGGGGATGGGGCATCTGTTGACCCCAGGAGGGGGGAGGGGCCAATACTGACCCCAGGAGGGGGGAGGGGCCACTGCTGACCCCAGGAGGTCGGCGCAGTGCTGATCCCGACGAGCTTTCCAAGATCAGGCCCAGATAAATATTGTCTTTGGTGGGCTCCCAGCCGCATTGCCACCTGTGGTTCGGAGCTGCTGTGACAACTGCTCTTTAAACCTTCTGGTGGCATTCCAAACTGAAGGCCCAAAAATGAAATTATTAGGAAAGTGTCCATCAAGGGGAGTCGAGGGTTATGGAAAACAGGCAGGAAAGTGGAGTTCAGGCCAAGATCAGATCAGCCATGATCTTATTAAATGGCGGAGCAGGCTCGAGAGGCCGTATGGCCTACTCCTGCTCCTATTTCTTATGTTCTTATGTTCTCTACCCATTTAAATATCTGCTGTGCCCGTTGACATTATCCTTCAGTGTTTCCCGTCACCTACCAACATTGAGCACCTGTTGGAAAGAGGTGTAAGTTATGTCCAGTGCTGGTCAAGAGATAATGATAGGAAATACAACATATGGAGGGGGAGGGGATTTTAACTTGCATTGAGTTTTGGGTGGGTCATCAGGAGCCTTAGCATGCCAGGGAGCCAAGGGAACAGTCCTTGGATAAGGGGTGATGTCAGGAAACACTTCTTTACACAAAGGGAAATAGAAATCTGGAACATTCTCCCCCAAACGGCTATTGAGCCTGGGAGGCCATTGAAAATTTAAAACTGTGATTGGGAGATTTTTGTTTGGTAAGGGTATTGAGCGATATGGTACGAAGGCTAGTAAATGGAGTTGATACAAATCAGCCATGAGCTAATTGAATGGCAGAACAAGCTTGAAGGGCAGATTGGCCTACTCCTGTTCCTATATTTGTTCCTAACAAGACTCTTTGAGACTCTGGAAAACTAACATGGGAAAATCAAGATGAAAAAAAAACATCCTTTTAATTTCATTATAAATTACAGAGGAGGCAGACAAAAAGCAGGAAACTATAGACCAGTTAGCCTAACATCTGTCATTGGGAAAATGCTGGAGTCCATTATTAAGGAAGCAGTAGTGGGACACATGGAAAAGCATGATTCAATCAAGTAGAGTCAGCATGGTTTTATGAAAGGGAAATCATGTTTGACAAATTTGCTGGAGTTCTTTGAGGATGTAACGAACAGGGTGGATAAGGGGGAACCAGTGAATGTGGTGTATTTGGATTTCCAAAAGGCATTTGATAAGGTGCCACATAAGAGGTTACTTCACAAGATAAAAGCTAACGGGGTTGGGGGTAATATATTAGCATGGATAGAGGATTGGTTAACTAACAGAAAACAGGGAGTTAGGCTAAATGGGTCATTTTCCGGTTGGCAAACAGTAACTAGTGGGGTGCCGCAGAGATCGGTGATTGGTCTTCAACTATTTACAATCTATATTAATGACTTGGATGAAGGGACCGAGTGTAATGTAGCCAAGTTTGCTGATGATACAAAGATGAGTGGGAAAGCAAATTGTGAGGACACAAACAATCTGCAAAGGGATATAGACAGGCTAAGTGAATGGGCAAAGATTTGGCAAATGGAGTATAATGTGGGAAAATGTGAGGTTATCCACTTTGGCATAAATAATAGAAAAGCAAATTATAATTTAAATGGAGAAAACTTGCAAAGTGCTGCAGTACAAAGAGACCTGGGGGTCCTTGTGTATGAAACACAAAATGTTAGTATGCAGGTACAGCAAGTAATCAGGAAGGCAAATGGAATGTTGGCCTTTATTGCAAGGGGGATAGAGTATAAAATCAGAGAAGTCCTGCTACAACTGTACAGGGTATTGGTGAAGCCACACCTGGAGTACTGCATACAGTTTTAGTCTCCGTATTTAAGGAAGGATATACTTATATTGGAGGCTATTCAGAGAAGGTTCACTCGGTTGATTCCGGAGTTGAGGTGGTTGACTTATGAGGATAGGTTGAGTAGGTTGGGCTATATACATTGGAGTTCAGAAGAATGAAAGGCGATCTTATTGAAACCTAAAAGATAATGAGAGGGCTCGACAAGGTGGATGCAGAGAGGATATTTCCACTCATAGGGGAAACTAAAACTAGGAGACATAGTCTTAGAATAAGGGGCCGCCCCTTTAAAACTGAGACAAGGAGAAATTTCGTCTCTCAGAGGGTCGAAAATCTATGGAATTCTCTGCCCCAGAGAATTATATTTAAGGCAGAGATAGATAGATTTTTGAGCGATTAAGGGTTATGGGGAGCAGGCAGGAAAGTGGAGCTGAGTCCATGATCAGATCAGCCATGATCTTAGTGAATGGCGTAGCAGGCTCGAGGAGCCAAATAGCCTACTCCTGCTCCTATTTCTTATGTTCTTATGTTCTTAGATCATCGATAGTGTAGCAAGTATGCTAGCAATCTGTAATCAAACATATCTTAGAAGTGAACTATGAACACGAAGTTCATGATACCATGCCTGATCTGATAATTGTAGTTTTAAGGGTAAATTTTATGAGACTCCGTAACTCCAGTGTGCGCCTTATTTAAATATTAAAATCCAATTTGAAAGTTTGGCTTTCCAAATTTTATAAGTTCCGGCAAGGCTCTACTCTGTAGTGAGGTATTTAAAATAAACACTCAACAATAGGTCTGGGTTCGAAGATTCAAGTAGTCTTTATTTTGCACCAGTGGGGAGCTTGTCTGCTGGTTATCTGTAGCCAGGCCTCTCCAATGATACAAAGTTCCAAGCAACCTTTTATACACTTAATGATACATGTCATCCTTGTGCACGGCCTCCCTATGCCGTTTAATTGGCCCAAATCCCGCGTGCCCAGTTGCTGATTAAATTCCCTTTCACGTCACACAATCATTCGCCTATATCTCATACCAAATGGAGTTTTTCCAACGTGTCACTTTTGACCCCTTGCCCTGTTTAACTGCCCCTCTGGTCCTCCTGTGGTCCAACAGTTTGGCTATTTGTAATTGTTCTCAGGTTACACAGCTTGTAACTATTAATCATTCTGACATGTTATTTCCCTTTAAACACTTTTAGAAAGCTAACCACTACAAAAGCCTATGTCAGCTCATTTTAATTCCGAGATCCATTCTTAACCCTTTAATTATTACAGAGCTCGAAAGCCCCACTTCAACTCACAGCATGAACTTTGGCTATAAAAGCTGACATCACAGCAGTCCCGAGAAACCGCCTGCGAAAACAAATGTAATTCTTTCCTTCATTTTTCTTTTCCCATTGCTGGATTGGCTACTGATGCTCACCCTCTAGACTCATGCACGACTGACTACTTGGGAAAGGAACTGGAGGGCTGCCAGCATTGGTGGAACCAGACCCCAGAATGATTTTAATATATAACAGCTGTTTTAATAATTGTCAAAAAAACAGCGTAAATCTTTCAGGGTGGAACAAAGAACTATTAGTTTACAGTATGACACACAGATGAGTGCAACTGAATTTGTAAAGTTTTACCTAAATTATTGAGAATTAAGCATAGTTGAGATGCAACCCAGTCGCAGAGTCACTCACACGCAAAATGACTGAAGCATGTTATCAGAATAAAATAAATCATTTGCCTGGATTAAAAAAAATATATATACAGCACCGAACAAACGAAAATGATGGGCAAAAAAAGACCTGCTGGTCCATTAAGGCTGTCTCACAGTTATGATGCTTGGAGCATAGACACTTTCCGACACTCCCCCCCCGCCCCACCCCCTCCCCGCCGACCATACCACCACCCCCATAGGTAGGTAATCTCTTGGGAGAGATGGACTGGAGGGTAGCTAATGTAACACCACCCTTTAAGAAGGGAGGGAGGGAGAAGGCGGGTAATTATAGACCGGTTAGCCTGACATCAGTAGTGGGGAAAATATTGGAATCAATTATTAAAGATGAAATAGCAGTGCATTTGGAAAACAGTGACAGGATCGGTCCAAGTCAGCATGGATTTATGAAAGGGAAATCCTGCTTGACAAATCTTCTAGAATTTTTTGAGGATGTAACTGGTAGAGTGGACAAGGGAGAACCATTGGATATGGTGTATTTGGACTTTCAAAAGCCTTTTGACAAGAGATTGGTGTGTAACATGAAAGCACATGGTATTGGGGGTAAAGTACTGACGTGGACAGAGAACTGGTTGGCAGACAGGAAACAGAGAGTTGGGATAAATGGGTCCTTTTCAGAATGGCAGGCAGTGACTAGTGGGGTGCCGCAGGGCTCAGTGCTGGGACCCCAGCTCTTTACAATATACATTAATGATTTGGATGAAGGAATTGAGTGTAATATCTCCAAGTTTGCAAATGACACTAAGCTGGGTGGTGGTGTGAGCTGTGAGGAGGACGCTAAAAGGCTGCAGGGTGACTTGGATAGGTTAGGTGAGTGGGCAAACGAGTGGCAGATGCAGTATAATGTGGATAAGTGTGAGGTTATCCACTTTGGTGGCAAAATATTATCTGAATGGCGGCAGATTAGGAAAAGGGGAGGTGCAATGAGACCTGGGTGTCATGGTACATCAGTCATTGAAAGTTGGCATGCAGGTACAGCAGGCGGTGAAGAAGGCAAATGGTATGTTGGCCTTCATAGCTAGGGGATTTGAGTATAGGAGCAGGGAGGTCTTACTGCAGTTGTAAAGGGCCTTAGTGAGTCCTCATCTGGAATATTATTTTCAGTTTTGTTCTCCTAATCTGAGGAAGGACGTTCTTGCTATTGACGGAGTGCAGCGAAGGTTCACCAGACTGATTCCCGGGATGGCAGGACTGACATATGAGGAGAGACTGGATCGACTGGGCCTGTATTCACTGGAGTTTAGAAGGATGAGAGGGGATCTCATAGAAACATATAAAATTCTGACGGGACTGGACAGGTTAGATGCAGGAAGAATGTTCCCAATGTTGGGTAAGTCCAGAACCAGGGGATATAGTCTAAGGATAAGAGGTAGGCCATTTAGGACTGAGATGAGGAGAAACGTCTTCACTCAGAGAGTTGTTAACCTGTGGAATTCTCTACTGCAGAGAGTTGTTGATGCTAGTTGAATGGATAAATTCAAGAGGGAGTTAGATATGGCCCTTACGGCTAAAGGGATCAAGGGGTATGGAGAGAAAGCAGGAAACGGGTACTGAGGTGAATGATCAACCATGATCTAATTGAAAGGTGGTGCAGGCTCGAAGGGCCAAATGGCCTACTACTGCGCCTATTTTCTATGTTTCTATGAGAGGCAAAAAAAGCAGAAAACCCCAGTAAGTTGAATAAAGAAAAACAATAGTCTGGAAAATTCCTCTTCAATCTCCTTAGTTGATCTAAACCCATCCAGGACTTACATTGACCAGGTGTGCTGGAGTTCATGAACCGTTCTCTCAAACCGTTCCCTCTCTACAAAAATCTGCACCCACCTTCCCCACTTGGTGAGTTCCCCATCTAAGCCATGCCAGATGAGTCAGATGCCAACTGGAGGCCAGCTGCTTCCTGCAGGCATGAGTTGGGAAATCAGGAAGTGAATCATCCCATAGGTGCCCATGTATACATTATGGTGCAGATTGCTATTGCTGGATGTTTGCCACCTGCCATTCCCCAGATTGGGCCTTAATGTGTTCCCCAGAGAGAGACCTAGGAATAAATAAAGAAATGTTGCTGCTGTAGCACAGCAAGGAAGTCAATCGATCAAATGTAAATAATGTAATGTAAACAAAAAGAAGTAACAATTTTAGATGCAACTCATATGAGTCAGAAAGAAGGTGTATCCCTGATCATACTCAACAAATGACAATGACATGTATGGGCTACTTGGATTACTGCCATATACATCTGCTGCTCCCTAAATGCTCCTGAGCCCTGTCAATCGCTCCTATACTGAGCTGCCTCATGCCTTAAAAACTCAACCCACATTCTTTGAGGCAGCCACCTGACTAGTTACAATTAGTCAACCCACTGTCTTATTTTAACATAGAATTACATAGAATGTACAGCACAGAAACAGGCCATTTGGCCCACTTGTTCAATGACGGTGTTTATGCTCCACTCGAGCCATCTCCCATCCTGCTTTATCTAACCCTATCAGCATAACCTATTCTTTTCTCCCTCATATGTTTCTCCAGTTTCCCTTTAAATGCACCAATGCTATTCACCTCAACTACTCCTTGTAGTAGCGAGTTCCACATTCTAACCACTCTCCGCATAAAGAAGTTGCTCCTGAATTCCCTATTGGATTTATTACATTTATAGCCCCTAATTTTGATCTCCCCCACACATGGGGTTTGTGATAAATACTCCGATATAACGCACTGAAGTTGGCTAGCTCGCCAATGAGATAGTAAGGTTATTTAATATTTGGAAAACTTAAATCAGATATTTGATACAATCTTCACAGAGTTTCTCATTCCATTCAGAGTTTCTGGGAGTGGCACACTGCAGGATGCCAGAAATGTTTGTTCCCTGAAGTTATTAAAGGAGACGCCTTAAACATTCTGTCACCTGAGATTGCAACCACAGCAATGTTATAACCAGGCCAGTTGATGATAAAGGAAGGAATTTTGGCACAAGTGACATTTTTATGTGTCTATAAATCAGTAATACAGTCACAGAGGAATGCATCAAGGTAATGCAAAAAGGTAGGTCTCTCTAAAACGCAGTACATTAGTCCAAAAGCAGCCTTTAAATATGTTCCACAAATATCCATCACTAAGGACACAATAACTTACAGGAAACCAAAGCAGTAATCCACCACTGGTAAACACTCTCCCCAATACTCAGTGGGTCCTTCTTCCAAAGTGGTCCCTCGTATCGAGGACGCGGACCGCGAATGGCACGGTTTCAATCTCTTCTCTGAAGTGAGTTAGTTTATCCGTGATCTGGTGGAAGCCTTCTGATTTGGATCCATGCCTTTAGGGAAAGGAAATATCAGCCAAGTTTTGTGATCACTATCTAAAGATCTCTTTTCTAACGTGTGTGTGCGTGCTTGCGTGCGAGTGAGTTTGTATGTGGTCAACAGACAAAGACTGGGCCAGACTTGGATGTAATGCCTCCTATGGTTGAACACCCCATCAAGATTCGCACCTAGGCTCAGCCTTTGAATCACGAAGAATCCAGATCAGATCTCGGAGAGCTGCTGATACACATGGAACTGTACTCCAGCCACGAAGAGAGGAAAGGAAGATTTATGTCTAAATAAAGGGACCATCTCCATCAAAAGTGTCATGTATGTACTTTTGGGATCACTAGCCACTAGATGACGTCACTGTTGGTGTGTGCAGCCCAAGTATAAAAGGCCAGCCATTTTGTATATTAGTCACTTTGGGCCTTAATAAAGCAGAGCCAAGGTCATACCTCTCGGAGTTAAACAGTACTCAGTCTAACAGTTATTGCATACATAACATTTGGCTATGAGGTAACAAGAACCTTTGCATGCAAAAATGAGCACAATTGGATTGTTGGAGCGATTCGTGGAAGGTGAATATTGGGCAGATTTTGTGAGCCATTTGAGCCAGTTCTTTTTGACCAACAGGTTGTCGGCAAGGCAGATCTGCACCGGACGGTGTTCCTCACGGTTTGCGATCCAAAAATTTGTGGTCTGATAAAGAATCTACTCCTGCCTGTGAGTCCAACAGAGAAGATGTATGAAGAATTCTGTACACTTGTACAGGACCACCTTAAGCCAGCCGAAGGCATAATCATCTCGAGATACAGATTTTACATGCACGTTCGCTCAGAGGGTCAGAATGTGGCGGATGTCGTTGTCGACCTGAGACGTCTAGCAGGACCGTGTAAGTTCGGGGCAGACATACTGCAAGACTTCTTTGTAATCGGCATCAACCACGAGGTGATCCTGCATAAACTACTGGCGGTGGAGACGTTGGACTTGAACCGGGCCATTATGATCGCTCAGTCATGCATGACAACGGATAGAAGTCTAAAGCAGATATCAGTGAAAAATCGAAACTCGGCAAGTACTGTAAATATGATTGATTTGCCGTTCGGCAGAGCGGCACATGGCAGGGCCCACCCGACTGCGTACACGCAACCTGTGGCTGCCCAAAGTCCGCCAGCAGTAATGCATCCGATTTCTCCGTGTTGGCGTTGTGGGGGAAATCACCGGCACCAGCAGTGCCGATTTAAGCAATATAGTTGCAAAGGCTGTCTGAGAGTGGGGCATCTCCAGCGCAAGTGTCCGCAGATGAGCAAGCGTTCTGTGACACACCACGTGGAGTATGATGGTCAGACTAGCGTGGATCTGGATACGCAATCAGAGATGCCAGAGGAGGAAGTGTATGGACTCGTTCCTAACTAAGAGCAAACTGATAATGATCAACGTAAAATTTAATGGGGTGCCGGTATCGATGGAACTGGACACGGGGGAAAATCGATCGATAATGAGCCAGAGGGCATTCGACAAGCTGTGGGATACTAAGGCTGTGAGACGCAGGCTGAGTCCAGTCAATGGCAAGTTGCGCACATACACCAAAGAACTCATAACGGTGATTGGCAGTGCCACAATTAAAGTGTCGTATGACGGTGCGGTTCACAAGTTACTGCTCTGGCTTGTCCCAGGCAATGGGCCAACGATGTTCGGCAGGAACTGGCTTGAAAAAAATCAGATGCGATTGGAACGACATCAAGGCATTATCGGCGGAGAAAGATACATGTGCCCAAGTACTGAGCAAGTTCCCCCCGCTGTTCGAACCAGGTATCGGCAACTTCACGGGTGCCAAGGTGCAGATCCACGAGTACTCAGATGCAAGACCCGTCGATCATAAAACTTGGGTAGTTCCGTATATGGGAGAAGGTCGAAATCGAACTGGATAAACTCCAGCGTGAAGGGATCATATCACCGGTTGAATTTAATGAATGGGCCAGCCCCATTGTTTCTGTACTGAAAAATGATGGCACAGTCAAAATCTGTGGCGACTACAAGGCTACGATCAACAGGGTTTCGAAACAGGATCAGTACTCGTTACCGAAGGCTGATGTTTGCAACGCTAGCCAGGGGGTAAGCCGTTCACCAAACTGGACTTGACGTCGGCCTACATGACAGGAACTGGTCGAGACGTTGAAGAGACTTACGTGCAGTAACACGCATAAAGGACTGTTTATTTATCACAGGTGTCCTTTTGGAATTCGCTCGGCTGCAGCAATATTTCAGAGGAACATGGAGAGTCTCCTGAAGTCCGTTCCCAGACCGTCGTGTTCCAAGATGACATCCTGATCACAGGTCGTGACTCTGAGGAACATCTGAACAACCTGAAAAAGGTTCTACATCGTCTGGACAAAGTGGCACTCAGACTGAAATGCTCGAAGTGCGTCTTCATGGCACCAGAGGTCGAATTCCTGGGGAGGAAAATTGCTGCTGATGGCAACAGATCAACGGATGCGAAAACCAAGGCCATCAAGAATGCACCCAAGCCGCAGAACGTGACGGAGCTGCGTTCGTTCCTGGGTCTACTCAACTACTTCGGAAACTTCCTACCTAAATTGAGCACCTTATTAGAACCACTGCACATGCTGCTAAGAAAAGGCAACAACTGGGTGTGGGGTGCGTCTCATGACAGAGCTTTTGAGAAAGCCACTAATCTGCTTTGCTCTAACAAGCTGCTGGTACATTATGGCCCATGTAAACATTTAGTATTGGCATGTGATGCTTCATCATATGGAATTGGTTGCGTACTCCAACAAGCTAATGAGTTGGGTAAATTTCAACCAGTCGCGTATGATTCAAAAAGTTTGTCTAAAGCGGAAAGAGCCTACAGCGTGGTAGAGAAAGAAGCACTAGCCTGTGTGTATGGGGTTAAAAAGATGCATCAGTACCTGTTTGATCTTCGGTTTGAACTGGAGACAGATCACAAGCCGCTCATTTCACTGTTCTCTGAAAACAAAGGTATCAATACCAATGCTTCATCCCACATCCAGAGGTGAGCACTGATATTATGATTATGTCATTCGCCATAGACCTGGCACCGAGAATTGTGCCGATGCTTTGGGCCATCTGCCGTTGCCCACACCGGAGGTGGAAACGCCACAACCGGCGGACCTATTGTTAGTTATGGATGCTTTTGAGAGTGAAGGAACCCCTGGGAATATTATTTGAATGGGGAGAAATTACAACATGCTGGGGTTCAGAGTGACCTGGGGGTCCTTGTGCATGAATCCCAAAAAGTTAGTTTGCAGGTGCAGCAGGTAATCAGGAAGGCGAATGGAATGTTGGCCTTCATTGCGAGAGGGATGGAGTACAAAAGCAGGGAGGTCCTGCTGCAACTGTATAGGGTATTGGTGAGGCCGCACCTGGAGTACTGCGTGCAGTTTTGGGCACCTTACTTAAGGAAGGATATACTAGCTTTGGAGGGGGTGCAGAGACGATTCACTAGGCTGATTCCGGAGATGAGAGGGTTACCTTATGATGATAGATTGAGTAGACTGGGTCTTTACTCATTGGAGTTCAGAAGGATGAGGGGTGATCTTATAGAAACATTTAAAATAATGAAAGGGATAGACAAGATAGAGGCAGAGAGGTTGTTTCCACTGGTCGGGGAGACTAGAACTAGGGGGCACAGCCTCAAAATACGGGGGAACCAATTTAAAACCGAGTTGAGAAGGAATTTCTTCTCCCAGAGGGTTGTGAATCTGTGGAATTCTCTGCCCAAGGAAGCAGTTGAGGCTAGCTCATTGAATGTATTCAAATCACAGATAGATAGATTTTTAACCAATAAAGGAATTAAGGGTTACGGGGAGCGGGCGGGTAAGTGGAGCTGAGTCCACGGCCAGATCAGCCATGATCTTGTTGAATGGCGGAGCAGGCTCAAGGGGCTAGATGGCCTACTCCTGTTCCTAATTCTTATGTTCTTATGTTCTTATGTTCTGTCATGGCTCAACAAGTTAAGACCTGGACTAGCCAGGACCCGATTTTATCGGTGAAGAGATGCATCCTCAAAGGTGATTGGTCTGCCATACCAAAGCAGATGTGTGAGGAGACCAAACAATACATTCGTCACAAAGATGAACTGATTATTCAGTCGGATTGTATACTGTGGGGCAATCGTGTTGTTATGCCCAAGAAAGGGAGAGAGAAATTTGTACGTGAACTACATAGCACACGTCCCGGCACTGTAATGATGAAAGCCATCGCCAGGTCTCATGCATGGTGGACGGGAATTGACTCTGAGTTGGAATCATGTGTGCATCAGTGCAACACTTACATGCAGCTCAGCAAAGCACCAGCGGAATCGCCGCTGAGTCTGTGGTTGTGGCCGTTCAAACCATGGTCCAGGATCCACATAGACTTTGCAGGTCCCTTCCTGGGGAAGATGTTTTTAGTTGTGGTGGATGCATATTCGAAGTGGATAGAGTGTATAATCATGATATCCAGCACATCCACAGCTACCATTGAGAATCTCAGTGTCATGTTCGCGACACATGGTCTGCCTGACATCGTTGTCAGCGACAACAGATCGTGCTTCACCAGTCAGGAGTTTTAAGAGTTCATGAAACTCAGTGGTATCAAACATGTAAGGTCAGCACCGTTCAAACCTGCATCCAATGGGCAAGCAGAACGTGCTGTCCAAATCATAAAGCAGAGTATGAAGCGAGTAACCCAAGGGTCACTGCAGACCCGCCTGTCATGCATACTGCTGAGTTACAGGACAAGACCACACACACTTACCCCTGCTGAACTAATGATGAAGAGAAGTCTTAAGACCAAGCTATCTCTTTTACACCCTGACTTGAATAATCATGTTGATTATAGAAGACAAAGTCAGCAAGGGTATCACGATCACGCAGCTGTGTCACGCGATATTTCTGTAAATGATCCTGTATATGTTCTGAATTATGGTCAGGGTCCCAAGTGGATCGCTGGTACTGTCATGGCCAAGGAGGGCAACAGAGTATTTATTGTCAAGCTCAAAAATGGACAAACATGCAGGAAACATATGGATCAGACAAAGCTGCAGCACACAGACGAACCGGAACAGTTAGAGGAAGAGACAATCAATGACCAACCAACCTCGCCCCAGTCATCAGAGGACTCAGTGGTCATCAGTGAATTGGGACTTTCAACCACTGACATGTTCAATGAAAGTGGACTTTCAATCCCTGACATGGCCATTGCCACTCCCACCAGGTCAGCTACCCAGCCATCAGTCTCAACAGACTCTGAACACTCACCCAAGACTGGAGTTGAATTGAGACTGTCAACCCGGGAGCGTAAAACATTGGACCGTCTCAATTTGTAAAAGACTGTGTTAATATCTCAGAGGGGGGTATTGTCATGTATGTACTTTTGGGATCACTAGCCACTAGATGGCATCACTGTTGGAGGCCACTGGGCTGCACGCACGTGTGTGCAGCCCAAGCATAAAAGGCCAGCCATTTTGTATATTAGTCACTTTGGGCTTTAATAAAGCAGAGCCAAGATCATACCTCTTGGAGCTAAACAGTACTCAGTCTAACAGTTATTGCATACACAACAAAAAGTGATTGGCAAATCTTCTCACTATTTGAAAGCTCCTGGCACAATAACATAAATTGTACTGAAATACATAATTGAGTCAGTTCTGCATAATTTTAAGGGCTCTTCCATTTTTTCCCCTCCCACCTGTAATGTATTTGCTTCATGGGTTCTTGCTTAAAGATTCATAGCAACACATTGCTATTAAGAGCTAGTTGGTTTATTAACAAAGGTTTAATAATCAAACTACACATTATCAGTTCATCCACTAGGCTTACAACTGCATACCTCATCGTGGATGACCTAGACCCAACTGACTGGGGTTTTATTGAGTCTTGTGAACATATGGTGATTGACTAAGCCACTCACAATGCAACAGCTCTACAACAAACCTGTGAGCATACTCAAATGTGCATACATTATACTGCTTCCCTTTTTTTTTTAGAAGCAAGGTATTTATATAATATTTCAAAAGATTGCTTATCATGATTACAATTTTACAAATTCGACTGCTGAGCCAGGGTATCTTGTAAGCTTTTAGCTTCCTCCTGCTCCCACCTCCATTTCATTGCAATTGGCTGGCTATACCTGTTTTCTATGTTTGTATTTGACTCAGGAGACCGTCCTGGGGAATTTCTGTTTTCAGGGTGTGTAGTCCAAGATTCCTGACCTCTATCTTCCTGTGTCCTCTTGAGTTTCCTTGAAACCCTTACATCAGTCCTAGTGCTAGCTTTCTTCCTAAGATCTTGATATTCCAAGTTATCAATATCCTGACTAGTTGGTTTGTATTTTCTCATTGATCTTCTCAACTGAACCCCAACTCCACCTCCCCCCTCAGAAGATACAGAGTCTCTGCGAGATTGTCCCAAACCAGCAGAACCATCTTCAGTCAGCTGCATCTGAATTGGTGGGGATATGGACGTTGTGATTGTTGTGTCAGTTGAAGTACTTGGATCTGCCAACTCACTGATCATTATCCAAGTCAGACCCATAATCATCTATTCGTGGTACCAAAACTGCTTCACTTGCTAGAAAAATTTGATCCACATAAATCTTCCTAATATATTCCCACATACCTGTATAATTGTACCAATGTCCCATTTGCATGGACTTGCCCTTTTCGATGGACTGAGAACTCTGACTTAATCACCCTTCTGAAAACACCGCTCTTTAATACCGTAATGGTAATAACGTTTCAACACCGATTGTGCCTTCTCTATCTTATCAGACAAGTTTGGTTGCAGTAAACTGAGACACGTCCTCGGCCTACGCTTCATCAATAATTCAGCAGATGTGTACCCTGTTGTAGAATGGACGTAGTTCTTTTTTTGAAAAGAAAATTGAATGATAAGGGAATCAAGGATTATGGGGAGTGGGCAGGGAAGTGGAGTTGAGGCCAAGATCAGATCAGCCATGATCTTATTGAATGGCGGAACAGGCTCGAGGGGCCAAATGACCTACTCCTGCTCCTATTTCTTATGTTCTTATGTTAACCCATGCTTCATGCTTACCAACGATTCAGTATGTAGAACTTGTTTCTGCTAAGCCTCCTTGACAATCCTGACTGACCTTTCAGCTGCACCATTCGAAGCAGGATTGTTTGATACCGTTCTAGCCTGGCAAATTTCGCAAATTGTATGCACCAAAATTGCAGCCCATTATCTTACACAATTTCTTCGGGAAGGCCATGGCATCAAAAATATTCTGTAATTCATCCAAGGTACGCTCTGTAGTAGAAGATGACCCCATATGCTGTACTTCCAGCTATTTTGAATGGCTATTGATTAGAACCAGAAAATTATCATTGCCCCTCTCCCAAAAATCAATATGTATTCTTTGGAATGATCTCGTTGGCCAAGTCCATGTTTACAGCGTCATTTTAGTTAGCATGGCCCTGCAGTCTTGATAGATAGTACACTTACTTATGAATACTTCTAGGTCTTTATCCAACTGAGGCCAATGAACAAAACTTCGGGCCACCATTTTTATGCTTGCGATGCCAGTATGCTTACCGTAAAGTCCCGTCAAGACTTTGGCCAGTAACGCACTGGGAGAATGACTACTCTCAGGCCTCATTTTAGACATCCCTGCTCACATGATAATTCATGCCGATGATGATAAAAGGGCTTTATCCCCTTGTCTAAATGCATCTGATCATCAGACTCTCACAGAGTGTGCTCGCTGTAACGTGGCATCTTTCTCTGTGTGCTCATCACGACATCTAGAGTAAAGATTATCATCCCCATTTTTAAATCCTTCCATGGCCTCGCCCCTCCCTATCCCTATAATCTCCTTCAGCCCCACAACCCTCCCCCCCCCCCCCCACCCCGAGTTGTCTGCGCTCCTCTAATTCAGCCGTTTTGAGCATCCCTGATTATAATGGCTCAACCGTTGGTGGCCGTGCCTTCTGTTGCCTTGGCCCCAAGCTCTGGAACTCTCTACCTAAACCTATTTGCCTCTCTACCTCTCTTTCCTCCTTCAAGACGCTCCTTAAAACCTACTTCTTTAACAAAGCTTTTGGTCAACAGCGCTAATTTCTACTTATGCGGCTCAGTTTCAAATTGTTTCGTCTCATAATACTCCTGTGAAGGCGCTATATAAATACAATTTGTTGTTGTTGTTTGCGGCCAATTTCAGAATCTTCATGAGGCAACCTTGAAAGAGCATCCGGCACTGCATTCTTCTTTGAAGTACGATACTTGATTCTGTAATCGTACTGAGACAATAAAATAGCCCATCTTTGCATCCTGGAAACCGCCATAGATGGAATTGCCGCCTTTGGGCCTAGGTTAACTAGTAACGGTTTGTGATCGGTTACTAGCATGAATTGGTGTCCCAAAAGAAACCGGTAAAAGTTTTTTATACCAAATATAATTGCCAAAGCCTCTTTCTCAATCTGTGCATAATTTTGTTCACTTTTGTTGAGTTTACGTGATGCAAAGGCAACCGTTTTTTCCTGCCCATCATTCATAACATGGCTGATCGCTGCTCCTACACCATACCCAGAGGCATCACATGCTACTCTTAGTTCACAAGGCAGACTATAATGGACGAGAAGAGCACTACTGCTCAAGCATCGCTTGCATGTGTCGTATGCATTCTGTTGCTCTTTGCCCCATAACCAACACACACCTTTCTTTAATAAATAATGGAGTTGTGCGAGCACCATTGCTAGTCCAGGAAGGAAATTAGCATAATATTGGACCACGCCTAAAAGGGATCGTAATTCAGTTAAGTCTTTCAGTTCCGGAGCCATCACGATAAAGGGTACTGTTCATCATCAACTGCTCGATTCAGAGTAATTTTATAATCTCCACAGAGCCATACCATTTTGTCACTTCTATCAGTCTTCACTAAAACCCTGTTTTTCTCCAAATTATCAAGCTCTTGCTCAACCTGCAACTTTAATGCATATGGTTCAGGCCTTGGTCTATAAAAAATAGGTTTGACATCCCACCTAATTCGAATATGTGCATTGTATCCCTTGACGCCCTTGTATGAGCCCTCAAACATGTTAGCATATTTCTCCAACAGAGTATCTAGCCGAAACTCAACCATTTCTGTACTACAGATGCTGTACCAATCCAAATGAAACACTCTTAGCCAATCTTCACCCATAAATGTCAGCTAATTGACTTATTTCGCTATAATAATAGGTAATCTTGCTTGTTGTCCCTGGTATTGTACTATACACTCCATTTGTCCGAGCGTTTGCAGTTTTTCTTCTGAATATGTTTTCAGCTTTGCTGAGCTCGCTTTTAGTGGCATGCCCCTGAAATTCTTGTAATACACATCCTGACTCATTATCGAGCAATCAGCTGCTGTATCTATTGTCGTATTAATCCATCAATTATTAATCAGTACTAACGTTCTGAAATCCTGACATAAGGAATGTACTGCCTTGCCCTTCACTGCGTATACACCAAAATCTACACTGTTGTGATTGGTTCCCACCCAGTGAAGTCTTTGATTATCGTTGGGCTGTCCTTGGATTTACATGCGGCTACAATGTGTCCCCTTACTTGGCACTGGTAGCATCTTACCCACTTGAACCGACAGGGTTGTGCGGTAAGGTTGCCTTTACACCTATGCCATTACAGCTGTGAGGGGGATGCTGGGAGGCTGCAGGGTGACTTGGACAGGTTAGATGAGTGGGCAAATGCATGGCAGATGCAGTATAATGTGGATAAATGTGAGGTTATCCACTTTGGGGGCAAAAACGCGAAGACAGAATATTATCTGAATGGCGGCAGATTAGGAAAAGGGGAGATGCAATGAGACCTGGGCATCATGGTTCATCAGTCATTGAAAGTTGGTATACAGCTACAGCAGGCAGCGAAGAAGGAAAATGGTATGTTGGCCTTCATAGCTAGGGGGTTTGAGTATAGGAGCAGGGAGGTCTTACTGCAGTTGTACAGGGCCTTAGTGAGGCCTCACCTGGAATATTGTGTTCAGTTTTGGTCTCCTAATCTGAGGAAGGACATTCTTGCTATTGAGCGAGTGCAGCGAAGGTTCACCAGACTGATTCCAGGGATGGCTGGACTGTCATATGAGGAGAGACTGGATCAACTGGGCCTTTATTCACTGGAGTTTAGAAGGATGAGAGGGGATCTCATAGAAACGTATAAGATTCTGACGGGACGGGACAGGTTAGATGCGGGTAGAATGTTCCCGATGTTGGGTAAGTCCAGAACCAGGGGACACAATCTTAGGATAAGGGGTAGGCCATTTAGGAATGAGATGAGGAGAAACCTCATCACTCAGAGAGTTGTTAACCTGTGGACTTCCCTACCAGAGAGAGTTGTTGATGCCAGTTCATTGGATATATTCAAGAGGGAGTTACGGCGAAGGGGATCAAGGGGTATGTGGAGAAAGCAGGAAAGGGGTACTGAGGGAATGATCAGCCATGATCTTATTGAATAGTGGTGCAGGCTTGAAGGGCCGAATGGCCTACTCCTGCACCTATTTTCTATGTTTCCATGTTTCTGTAACATCTATTCTTCTTGGTTTCATAGCTCTCCCTCTTACTAGGGCTCATAATCTTCTGTGTTTCTACAGCCCTGTGGCTGTGAACTGCTATAACTGCCGGTAATGGGTGAAATTGCTTAATATTTTTTTCTGCCATTTCCATGGAGGTAGCTATCTTGCAGGCTCTCTCAAAAAAGAGATCATCCATACCTAACAATTTTGATTGGATGAGTTCATCCATTGGTCCACATACAAATTTATCTTGAAGAGCCCTGTTTAGGAATCCTCCTAAATTGTCGTCGACAGACAATTTTCTTATGGCAACAAGAGATTCACTGATGGTTTCATCAGGCCTTTGGTTTCTCATTGCGAACTTATAGCTCGCCGCTGTTTCTAAAGCTGTGAATCAAAATGATTCTCCAATATCTGTAGTAGAACTCAGCAGAGGAGGACAAAGGGTTTGATTAGGGCAGGGAAAATGGAGTACGAGAAGAAGCTTGCAGGGAACATTAAGGTGGATTGCAAAAGTTTCTATAGGTATGTAAAGAGAAAAAGGTTAGTAAAGACAAACGTAGGTCCCCTGCAGTCAGAATCAGGGGAAGTCATAACGGGGAACAAAGAAATGGCAGACCAATTGAACAAGTACTTTGGTTCGGTATTCACTAAGGAGGATACAAACAACCTTCCGGATATAAAAGGGGTCAGAGGGTCTAGTAAGGAGGGGGAACTGAAGGAAATCTTTATTAGTCGGGAAATTGTGTTGGGGAAATTGATGGGATTGAAGGCCGATAAATCCCCAGGGCCTGATGGACTGCATCCCAGAGTACTTAAGGAGGTGGCCTTGGAAATAGCGGATGCATTGACAGTCATTTTCCAACATTCCATTGACTCTGGATCAGTTCCTATGGAGTGGAGGGTAGCCAATGTAACCCCACTTTTTAAAAAAGGAGGGAGAGAGAAAACAGGGAATTATAGACCGGTCAGCCTGACCTCAGTAGTGGATAAAATGATGGAATCAATTATTAAGGATGTCATAGCAGTGCATCTGGAAAATGGTGACATGATAGGTCCAAGTCAGCATGGATTTGTGAAAGGGAAATCATGCTTGACAAATCTTCTGGAATTTTTTGAGGATGTTTCCAGTAAAGTGGACAAAGGAGAACCAGTTGATGTGGTATATTTGGACTTTCAGAAGGCTTTCGACAAGGTCCCACACAAGAGATAAATGTGCAAAGTTAAAGCACATGGGATTGGGGGTAGTGTGCTGACGTGGATTGAGAACTGGTTGTCAGACAGGAAGCAAAGAGTAGGAGTAAACGGGTACTTTTCAGAATGGCAGGCAGTGACTAGTGGGGTGCCGCAAGGTTCTGTGCTGGGGCCCCAGCTGTTTACATTGTACATTAATGATTTAGACGAGGGGATTAAATGCAGTATCTCCAAATTTGCGGATGACACTAAGTTGGGTGGCAGTGTGAGCTGCGAGGAGGATGCTATTAGGCTGCAGAGTGACTTGGATAGGTTAGGTGAGTGGGCAAATGCATGGCAGATGAAGTATAATGTGGATAAATGTGAGGTTATCCACTTTGGTGGTAAAAACAGAGAGACAGACTATTATCTGAATGGTGATAGATTAGGAAAAGGGAAGGTGCAACGAGACCTGGGTGTCATGGTACATCAGTCATTGAAGGTTGGCATGCAGGTACAGCAGGCGGTTAAGAAAGCAAATGGCATGTTGGCCTTCATAGCGAGGGGATTTGAATACAGGGGCAGGGAGGTGTTGCTACAGTTGTACAGGGCCTTGGTGAGGCCACACCTGGAGTATTGTGTACAGTTTTGGTCTCCTAACTTGAGGAAGGACATTCTTGCTATTGAGGGAGTGCAGCGAAGATTCACCAGACTGATTCCCGGGATGGCGGGACTGACCTATCAAGAAAGACTGGATCAACTGGGCTTGTATTCACTGGAGTTCAGAAGAATGAGAGGGGACCTCATAGAAACGTTTAAAATTCTGACGGGTTTAGACAGGTTAGATGCAGGAAGAATGTTCCCAATGTTGGGGAAGTCCAGAACCAGGGGTCACAGTCTGAGGATTATGGGTAAGCCATTTAGGATCGAGATGAGGAGAAACTTCTTCACCCAGAGAGTGGTGAACCTGTGGAATTCTCTACCACAGAAAGTAGTTGAGGCCAATTCACTAAATATATTCAAAAGGGAGTTAGATGAAGTCCTTACTACTCGGGGGATCAAGGGTTATGGCGAGAAAGCAGGAAGGGGGTACTGAAGTTTCATGTTCAGCCATGAACTCATTGAATGGCGGTGCAGGCTAGAAGGGCTGAATGGCCTGCTCCTGCACCTATTTTCTATGTTTCTCTATGTTTCTATGTCTGAGAATGAAACATCCTTAATCTTTCTTGGGGTTAACAAATTCACTAAGATATTATAATTTTCTGCTCCAATCATGACCATCAAAATCGCTTTCATTTTCTCCTGAACTGCTTGATTCCTTAATTGCGAATTTGTAACACCTACTGGATCTTCATTGACATCATTAGCTCTAAAAAAAACATTTGCAATCTTTCCCTGTAGATCTAAACGATTCCTCATTCTTGTCATAAGCTCCCAAATGATTGATATAATTCGTTGTCACATCCATGTTGCCTCCTTCAGGCAGCTATCAACGAATATGGTATAATTGGGATTACGGAGACATGGCTCCAGGTGACCAAGGCTGGGAACTCAACATCCAGGGGTATTCAACATTCAGGAAGGATAGAAAGGAAAAGGAGGTGGGGTAGCGTTGCTGGTTAAAGAGGAAATTAACGCAATAATAAGGAAGTAAGCTTAGATGATGTGGAAACTGTATGAGTAGAGCTATGGAATACCAAAGGGAAGAAAACGCTCGTGGGAGTTGTGTACAGACCACCAAACAGTAGTAGTGAGGTTGGGGACAGCATCAAACAAGAAATTAGGGATGCATGCAATAAAGGTACAGCAGTTATCATGGGCGACTTTAATCTACATATAGATTGGGCTAACCAAACTGGTAGCAATACGGTGGAGGAGGACTTCCTGGAGTATATAAGGGATGGTTTCCTAGATCAATATGTCGAGGAACCAACCAGAGGGCTGGTCATCCTAGACTGGTGATGTGTAATGAGAAAGGACTAATTAGAAATCTTGTTGTGCGAGGCCCCTTGGGGAAGAGTGACCATAATATGGTAGAATTCTTTATTAAGGTGGAGAGTGACACAGTTAATTCAGAGACTAGGGACCTGAACTTAAGGAAAGGTAACTTCGATGGTATGAGACATGAATTGGCTAGAATAGACTGGTGAATGATACTTAAAGGGTTGATGGTGGATAGGCAATGGCAGACATTTAAAGATCACATGGATGAACTTCAACAATTGTCTATCTGGAATAAAAATAAAACGGGGAAGGTGGTTCAACCGTGGTTAACAAGGGAAATTAGGGATTGTATTAAATCCAAGGAAGAGGCATATAAATTGGCCAAAAAAAGCTGCAAACCTGAGGACTGAGAGACATTTAGAATTCATCAGAGGAGGACAAAGAGTTTAATTAGGAGGGGGAAAATAGAGTATGAGAGGAAGCTTGCTGGGAATATAAAAACTGACTGCAAAAGCTTCTATAGATATGTGAAGAGAAAAAGATTAGTGAAGATAAACGTAGGTCCCGTACAGTCAGAATCAGATGAATTTATAATGGGGAACAAAGATATGGCAGACCAATTGAACAAATACTTTGGTTCTGTCTTCATGAAGGAAGACACAAATAACCTTCCGGAAATACTTGGGGACGGAGGGTCTAGTGAGAAGGAGGAACTGAAGGAAATCCTTATTAGTCAGGAAAATTGTGTTAGGGAAATTGATATGATTGAAGGCTGATAAATCCCCAGGGCCTAATAGTCTGCATCCCAGAGTACTTACAGAAATGGCCCTAGAAATAGTGGATGCATTGGTGATCTATCGACTCTGGATCAGTTTCTATGGTCTGGAGGGTAGCTAATGTAACACCACTTTTTAAAAAAGGAGGGAGAGAGAAAATGGGGAATTATAGACTGCTTGGCCTGACATCGGTAGTGGGGAAAATTATTAAAGAATCAATAATAAAGATGAAATAGCAGCGCATTTGGAAAGCAGTGACAGGATCTGTCCAAGTCAGTATGAATTTATGAAAGGGAAATCAGGCTTGACAAATCTTCTAGAATTTTTTGAGGATGCAACTAGTAGAGTTGACAAGGGAGAACCAGTGGATGTGGTGTATTTAGACTTTCAAAAGGCTTTTGACAAGGTCCCATACAAGAAATTGGTGTGCAAAATGAAAGCATGTGGTATTGGGGGTAATGTATTGACGTGGATAGAGAATTGGTTGGCAGACAGGAAGCAGAGAGTCGGGCTCAGTGCTGGGACCCCAGCTATTTACTATATACATCAATGATTTAGATGAAGGAATTGAGTGTATTATCTCCAAATTTGCAGATGACACTAAGCTGGGTGATGGTGTGAGCTGTGAGGAGGATGCAGGGTGACTTGGACAGGTTAGGTGAGTGTGCAAATGCATGGCAGATGCAGTATAATGTGGATAAATGTGAGGTTATCCACTTTGATGGCAAAAACACAAAGGCAGAATATTACCTGAATGGTGGCAGATTAGGAAAGGGGGAGGTGCAATGAGACCTGGGTGTCATGGTACATCAGTCATTGAAAGTTGGCATGCAGGTACAGCAGGCGGTGAAGAAGGCAAATGGCATGTTGGTCTTCATAGCTAGGCGATTTGAGTATAGGAGCAGGGAGGTCTTATTGCAGTTGTAGAGGGCCTTGGTGAGGCCTCACCTGGAATATTGTGTTCAGTTTTGGGGTAAGCCATTTAGGACCGAGATGAGGAGAAACTTCTTCACTCAGAGAATTGTTAACCTGTGGAATTCTCTACCGCAGAGAGTTGTTGATGCCAGTTCGTTGGATATATTCATGAGGGAGTTAGATATGGCCCTTATGGCTAAAGGGATCAAGGAGTATGGAGAGAAAGCAGGAAAGGGATACTGAAGTGAATGATCAGCCATGATCTTACTGAATGGTGATGCAGGCTCGAAGGGCTGAATGGCTTGCTCCTGCACCTATTTTCTATGTTTCTATGTTTCTTCGCTTAATAGTTGTTTATCACACTCAGTAATTTTGATTTGTTTTTCAATTACTCAAAATGGCTTTCCACAAGCTCTTTTTGTCAGTTCATCACTATTCACTACTCACACTAAAAAATGGTACTGCCAGACTCTCAGTCGGGAACCATACCACCAGTCTATCTTCTTGCAGTGCTTCACTTGCATTTGCCTTCTCATAAAAGAAATTCCATCAAAATTTCTTCATGAAGAAACTCCCATTCTCGTCACCATTTTGTAATGTATTTGCTTCATGGGTTCTTGCTTAAGAATTCATAGCAACACATTGTTATTAAGAACTAGTTGGTTTATTAACAATCAAACTACACATTACCAGTTCATCGACTAGGCTCACAACTGCATACCTCATCGTGGATGACCTAGATCCAACTGACTGGGGTTTTATTGAGTCTTGTGAACTTCACGTGACTGACTAAGCCACTCAATGCAACACCTCTACAAACCTGTGAGTATGCATACATTACACCACCTTCAATAAGAGTTGTCTTGTTTCCGACTAGAATCCTGTTAATTGTCACCATCTGTACAATACTTTCCTGAACAACTTTAAGCACTGTCCAGATTGCATGTGATACTTATCATTGATGAAATCCACTGGACAAATAGAACATGTCACTGATAATTGTGTCTGTGAGATCCAGGAACTTTGACTGCATCTATTGCAATATTGGTGTCTGTTACAAATTTCAGGTCTGCCTTAGATATTCTCTTGGGCTCAGGATACCCTCTTAAGCCTCTTGGACTAAACATTCATAAAACCAACCTAGGTACATTTTTTAAAAGGAGTTCACACATACTGTCCAATGTCTAGCTGTATGACAGTTTAATTGGGAGTGGTTAACAATGGGAATGAAATATTGGCCAGGAATTTGCAAAAGGCTAAAGCACTCACATATTATGGAGTAAGTCGGACAGCAACTTCCGACGTCCGCACATGCATAGTTAAACCCGGAGATCCAGACGTTGCTGTCAGAGATACCCTGCTCCTCCACAGGATGTGCTGTAACAGTCCTCACCGATAGACTCAGCGCTGATATCACATGAAGGGCCAGATGGAGCAGGTAAGTGCCTTTACAGCACTACTCGAGGAGCAGGAGTGTTGCCCCCCGGCCCAACAAGCAAACCTCCCCACCCACCCCCTCCACAATCTGTCCAAATCCCATCTCCATGATCCATCCAACACCTCCCCCTGAAATCCGTCTGATCCTCCCCCCCCACCCCCCCACCGCCCACCCGCGATATGTCCAACGCCATTCCGATGACTGATATCCCTCCGATCTGTCTGCCCCCCTCTGCTATATATCCGGCCCCATCCCGATGACTGACACCCCCGTGATTTGTCTGTCCCCATCCCAATGACCAACCCACCCACCCTCGTGTGACCAACCTGTGCCCCCACTCCACCCGATGACCAACTCCCTCCCAAACTTTTACTCCCTTGTCAATGCCAGATCCCCAGTGTGGCCTGGAATCACAGGCCTAACCATTTGACAGGCAGTCGGCCTTCAATCTGGATGGTTGCGGCTGGGAAACAGATTCAGCATGACCTTCGTGACACCTGTACGTCCAGGTAATTTCCTCCCCTCCCCCTCCACCTTAATCCTTCCTGCCTAGCTGTTATTATCGGGGCCTAGGTAGCTGAAAGCACAGCTGCCAAGGGTGAATGGCCTACTAATATTCATTGTTTGGGGTCACACGTGAAGCATGGCCACTTGGGTGAGAGACTGGGAGGCACTCAGTACTTGTGGAATTGTACTTTAGCCCAGCATCAACATCTTTAGGGCGGGGAATGGAGAAAGTTGGAACTATAAGGGAATGGAGAAATAAAAGGTTCTAAATTAAATCTATTATGTCTGATTTCTATCGTTCTTAGATTTTTGCAGGTTTCTCTCCCTCAAAAGGCAAGTTGAACATTAAATTAACTTCATGGTCTGGGTTTTTATCTGGTTTTTACCTCTCCAAGGGGATCACATGGCTCCGGTTGGGGTGGAGTGTAGAATCTTTTAGTATAAGGGGTGTCGCAGTTGTGTGAGGCGGACTGGTTGGGCTGGGTGCTCTTTGCCTTTCCGTCATTGTTCATAGGTTTATATGTAACCTTTAAGGCTGCTGACCGAGGGCCGTGCGGCTCTTTGTCGGCCGGCGCAGACACAGTGGACCAGAATGGCCTCCTTCTACGCTGCAGATTTCTATGTTTCTACGAGTACGAAGTGCAAAAATCTTATTTTCCATTTCACTGTATTATGAAATAGTTTAAATAATATTTGGGTGTAGCACTTACAACATTGCACTGGCTGTTGTGTTAATCACAAGACACGAACTAAGAGAATGTGGCCAAAGTCACTGCTCCTGAATGTGTTCTGTTCACTCCCTAATCTCGTTCGTCAATGGAGGCAGGAGTCAAATATCAATTGTTCTTCTTTAGTTTCATTGTTTTTAAACTCAATGTACACAGTTGGTTCGTTCCCAACAACGCTGATGCCCTACATAACTCCTTTTTGCCTCAAGCACAAGAGAGACACAAAGTGGTATTTGATTCCTAAAAGGCCCAGGAGTGCAATATCTCCCCACGTGTGCTGGATATTAATGGTACACCTGTTTAGTTTGGATTTCAAAAGCCTGTAAATTGTAAGAGGCAAGCAAGACTGAAGAGGATGTAAGCTCCAGTAACCTTATCCAGTACCCACCCTTCTCAATAATTACCAGCTTCCTAGCACTGGCACAGATCTGAGTAAGCAAAATAATTGCATGGCCTTTAGGCTTGGTGGAATCTGCTTTATTGCACCCGCTCTGTCTCCAACAGAACCTGAGGCACTGTCCTTCAATGTTTGAAGATTTAAACAAATTCAGTGTATAAGATGGTTATTAGCACATGTGCAGCTTCTCTAGTGTCGACTCATTAACAATAATGCGTTGTTGGAACAGACCCTTACAAAACAAGTCATGTTATGTTGACATTTCTGGTTTCCTGTATATTATAATCAGCAGCTGATAGTCTCCTGACACCAACAACAACAGCAAATTGTATTTATATAGCACCTTTAATATAGTAAAATGTCCCAAGGCACCTCACAGTAGCATTAGCAAACAACATTTGACACCAAGCCACATAAGGAGATATTAGGGCAAATCACCAAAAGCTTGGTCAAAGAGGTAGGTTTTAAGAAGTGTCTTAAAGGAGGAAAGCTGGGTGGAGAGGTTTAGGGAGGGAATTCCAGAGCTTAGGGCCTGGGCAGCTGAAGACACGGCCACCAATGGTGGAGTAATTCAAATTGAGGATACTCAAGAGCACAGAATTAGAGGAGCACAGATATCTTGGAGGGTTGTGGGGCTGGAGGAGATTACAGAGATAGGAAGGGACGAGGCCATGAAGAGATTTGAAAACAAAGATGAGAATTTTTAAATCGAGGCGTTGCTTAGGGGTCAGCGAGCACAGGGGCGATGGGTGAACAGGACTTGGTGCGTGTTAGAACACAGGCAGCAGAGTTTTAGATGACCTCAAGTTTAAGGAGGATAGAAAATGGGAGGCCGGCCAGGAGTGCATTGGAGTAGTCAAGTTTAGCGGTAACAAAGACATGGATGAGGGTTTCAGCAGCAGAAGAGCTGAGGCAGTGATGGAGTCAGGCAATGTTCTGGAGATGAAAATAGGCAGTCCTGGTGATGGCGTGGAGATGTGGTCCATGCTGATTGTACACGCACTATTTTTACATGAATTTTACATGAGCGCATTAGCCAATTTGCTGAAAACAACTCTGTCATGATACGAGTTGCTAACAGTCCATCTAAATAAGCTAATATCTGAGTCCAAAAACAGAAACACTTCACTTGGAAACCAAGCAGATTAATTTTTTTTTAAATCATTACTACTAAGAACAATATAATGAAGGAGTGTTCTGTGTGTTACCATGACACAAAATACACCTCAACAAAATCAGCTGCTCCCTAGACTACCAAAGAAAGGGCTATTATGCAACTGTCTCTAATACTGAAAGTAGAGTTTCTGTGCTGGTTGAATGTCAAACTAATATCTATGTGACTCTTGCACTTTTGGGAGAATTCCAGATACGATAATATATTTATCCATGGTGGATGTAAAAGATCCCATGGCACTATTTTGAAGAAGAGCAGGTGAGTTATTTGTGACAGATAGGTCATGAAACTGACCGCAACTTCAGGATTTAGCGCATGCGCAACCTAACACAGGAATCCTGAAGTTGCAGTGTGTCATTCGCTGCTCCTCCCTGATCCTGCATTTATATAGCGCCCTTTCACAACCTCAGGACATCCCAAAGTGTTTTACAGCCAATTAAGCACTTCCGAAATGGTCACTGTTGTAATGTAGGAAGTGTTGCAGCCAGTTTGCACACAGCGAGTTCCCACATAGGAACAGGAGTAGGCCATTTAGTCCTTTGAGCCTGTTCCGCTACTCAATGAGATCATGGCTGATCTGTGACCTGACTCCATATACCAGCCTTTGGCCCAAATCTCTTAATACTTTCGGTTGACATAAATCAATCTTAGATTTAAAATTAACAATTGATCTAGCATCAATTGCCGTTTGCGGAAAAGAGTTCCAAACTTCTACTACCCTTTGTGTGTAGAAGTGTTTCCTAATTTGACTCTTGAAAGGCCTGGCTCCAACTTTCAGACTATGACCCACCCAGTCCTAGACTGCCCAACTAGCGGAAATAGTTTCTCTCTATATACTCCTATCAATTCCCCTTAACATCTTGAAATCATCGATCAAATCACCCCACATATCATCCCACAAACAGCAATGTGACAATGACCTGATAACCATTAGGGGTGCATCACAAACACTGACCCAGCAAAAGAGGCCTGGTTCCCAGCAGAGTGAGCCAGGTCTGTCAGGAGTGATAGGTGGGCCCCTCAGAAGAAAAGGTCTTTGGTCCCCTTTTTATTGGAGCTGAAATATTTTCAAAACATTTTTCTCCTCTTCTGAGGTGCAGGCCATGAGTCAGGCCTAGTCCTGTATGCTGGGCCCCACAGCTGCCACGGCAGCAGCCGGTACACAAAAAAAATCATTCTCAGGATGTGGGTAATGCTAGCAAGGCTGGATTTACTGACCATTCTTAGTTGCCCTGAGAAGATGACAGTGGGCTTTCTCCTTGAACCACTGCAGTCCTTATGATGATGACGCTCCTACACTGGTGTCAGGTAAAGAATGACAGAATTTTGACCCACTGGCGATGAGTGAATGGCCATGCATGTCTAAGTCAGGATGGTGTGCGACTTGGAGAGGAGGTTGGAGGTGAAGTTGTTTCCATAACATTGCTGTTCTTGCCCTTTTTGGTAGCAGAGATCACAGGCGTGAGAAATGCTATCAAAGCAATCTTGGTCAGTTGCTGCACCGCATCCTCTGGATTGTACATACTGCAGTCACAGTGCACTGGTGGTGGAGGGGGCTGATATTGCATCCAGTGGCAGGGGACTGATCAAGTAAACTATTCTGTTCTCAATGGTGTCACACTGCCTCAGTGTTGTTGCGCCTGCACTCATTCAGGCGAGTGATGAACATTCCATCACACTCCTGAGTTGAGCCTTGTAGATGCTTGAAGAGTCTTTGAGAAGTCAGGAGATGAACCACTCATTGCAGGGCAACCAGCCTCTGCCTTGCTCGTATAGCCATGGTATTAATATGGCTGGTCCAGTTCAGTTTCTGGTCATTGGTGAGCTTCAGGATGTTGATGGTGGAGGGCGCAGCAATTGTGGTTCCTTTGAAGGTCACAGGGAGATGGCTTGGCTTTCTCTTGTTTGAGGTGGTCACTACCTAGCATCTTTGTGGCATGAATGTTATCTGTCACTTGTCAGCCCAAGACTGGTTATGCTTTAGGCTGGCACGGGAGGAGTTCTGAGTTGAGTTGAACACTTTGGAATTATCAGTAAACAACCCCACGCATGACAGAGTGAAGATCATTGAAGAAGTAGCTGAAGATGGCTTGACCAAAGAAATTTTGTTGAGGAACACGCGCAATGATGTCCTGGAGCAAACAGTAGGCACATGAAAATGTGGAACCCCGTTAGTCATTGCGTGCATTGAGAGATAAATGCCTGCTGAAGGGGTTGAATGGTTTAAATAATTGCTGTGAAACAAAGGGCTTGGATGGCTACAGCCTGATGTTATTGGCTGTTATAATCTGTCTCTGAATGTCGGTTGCTGCCAAGAATGCCCATTCTTCAGATTCCTCTCCCTTACGTTGCTGAGCTCCATAATCTTCCACAACACCAGGCTGGCCTTATACCTCCAACAGCTCCAGTCGCCCACCTTGTTGCAGAGCAAAGTACTGAAGCGCTGCCCCCCACCCCCACTTCATCTATCCAGACACCAGTAATGACCCTTCCGCAGCCCATTCGTCTTCTCTATGACAACTCAAGTTCAATACAGGAATTACAGTCTCTGTCACAGGTGGGACAGACAGTCATTGAAGGAAAGGGTGGGTGGGGAGTCTGGTTTGCCGCGCGCTCCTTCCACTGCCTGCGCTTACTTTCTGCAAGCTCTCGGTGACAAGACTCGAGGTGCTCAGCGCCCTCCCGGATGCTCTTCCTCCAATTAGGGCAGTCTTTGGCCAGGGACTCCCAGATGTAGTGGGGATGTTGCATTTTATCAAGAAGGCTTTGAGGATGTCCTTGAAATGTTTCCTCTGCCCACCTGGGGCTCGCTTGCCATGTAGGAGTTCCGAATAGAGCGCTTGCTTTGGGAGTCTTGTGTCAGGCATGCAAACAATGTGGCCCGCCAAACGGAGCTGGTCGAGTGTGGTCAGTGGTTCGATGCTAGGGATGTTGGCCTGATCGAGGATACTAACGTTGGTGCGTCTGTCCTCCCAGGGGATTTGCAGGATCTTGCGGAGACACAGTTGGTGGTATTCATCCCTCTGCTACCCAGGACTATGCAAGCTGGCCCAACAACAGTGAGGCTTGTTGCCAGTGAGAAAAAAAGGGTTCCCTGTTACTAAATTATGAGATGCCATGGATTTTTGAGAATAAAGCACTCTGAAATAATGAACACTTATGGAGATATATTCCTCAAAGTGTGGACGAAGGGAATTTATGCCACATCCTATGAGAAATATTTTAAAAACCAATTGCTTACATTCACAAAAACCAAAAGTAAGCTTCCATGATTACAAAGGAGTATCAATACCTTTTGAAAATGAATGCCAAGGCATATTGTTAATGTACTTGTGTATATTGATGACACTCTGTAAGTGGTTTCCCTTAGGTGTTTTCACGCACCCCCACGTTACAATAGTTCGAGACCTGGGAATGATTACTGTACTGAACAGATGAATGAGTCACAGACAAATACCTCGGTCTCAACTGCCAATGCTTTATTAAAGCTACCTCAACACAGCAAAACTACAAGTAAACACAGTGACGATGTAGTACAATCCAATACCCTGGCATATCTAAACCGCCCCTATCGCGAAGTGCCCTACGTCTAAACCCTCAGCTCGGATCCACAGTGTACCCCCGAATCTGTACTGACCGGCTGGGCATATCCCTATGGTCCTCGCACTAAAACCCTTCTAAGGCTTGGTTGGGAAAATACATGACACCTCCTCACACAATCGCTGTGATCTTAAAAATGCGTGGGCAGGGATGATGTTCACCGATTCGTTGGCTTACTCAATGCTTCTCCTGGTGAAAACATGTCTCTTCTGGTTCCGCACTGTCCATGGTTTCTTTTCTCCATCCTTGTAGAGGTGAAGCAAGCGAGAGCAAAGAGAAAGAGAGGTGGCCACACAGCTACCTTTTATATCCAAAGTATGTTTGCTTCTTCTGGCCAAATAAAATTTTTCCTTGTTTCAAGGATCCTGTTTGTTTGCTTTTTCTGGCCCAATAAAGTTTTCCTTGTTTCGAGGCTTCTGTCTAAGTGACTCATGTGTATTCCAGTGATGGGCGGTGATGGGGATTTACTTCCAACCGGGCTGGGACTTAATGGCTTTCTATTGTTCTGCCTCTCGGGGTTATCTCATTCCAGCTAATGGCTCGATCCCCGACCAGTTCACATTGTTTAACAATTGACCCTCCATCTTTGCCCATTACCTGTGATGAGTTGCCTTCTCCTGGCCATTGTAACTTCCCAGACCACCCACGCCCATCAAATGTGGATTTTTCATGCACAATATGGAAAAATACCTGGGCCCCTCCCGCAACAGGGGCTGTCAGCTCTTGTCTGCAGTGAGAAATATTAAAACGCGATGTCCAGATATCCAACAATCCTTGGGGAGCCAATGCTTACAACGCCCTAGTATCACTTTAAACACATGCATTCCTCAAGATAATTTGGTTATAATAACAAATACAAATGTAATGTCTTTCCTGTTTTCTGGGTATTGGATTTGTTTTGCTGCCATGTTACTGGCAATGCTCTGTGTTCTATCAATGCACCAACATTATAGTATAAGCCAGTACATATTTTCAGTATTTCAAAGGCAATGCTGTCCTTGTAATCTGTTCGCTGCCATGCTCAGTTAGGACCACAAAATACCAGCAAGGGAAATTAGAAATAAATCAAGAGAAGGAACTTAATGGATTTAATATAAGTTTTTTTTAAATGGCAATGGAGAAAATAGTGGAAGATACACAAATCTTTATGACCTTATAGATTCCATACCAGGAGATTCCACCCCAGGGTTTTAAAAGAAGTATGTGAAGACATTACAGATGTGTTAGTCACTGTCTTTCAAAGCTCTCTTGATTGTGGAATTGTAAATGTCACTCCATTATTTAAGATGGGTGGGAGAGAGAAAGCAGGTAACTACAGATAACAACAATTTGTATTTATATAGCACCTTTAACGTAGTTAAACATCCCAAGGCGCTTCACAGCAGTATTATGTGATCAAATTTGACACTGAGCCACATAAGTAGAAATTAGTGCAGGTGCTTGGTCAAAGAGGTATGTTTTAAGGAGCTTTCTTGAAGGAGGAAAGAGAGATAGAGAGATGGAGAGGTTTAGGGAGGGAGTTCCAGAGCTTGGGGCCCAGGCAGCAGAAGGCATGGCCACCAATGGTTGAGCAATTACAATCAGGGATACTGAGGAGGCCAGAATTAGAGGAGCGCAGAGATCTGAGGGGGTTATGGAGCTGAAGGAGATAACAGAGATAGGGAGGCGCAAGCCATGGAGGGATTTGAAAATAAGGATGAGAATTTTGAAATCAAGGCATTGCTTAACCGGGAGCCAATGTAGTTCAGCGAGCACAGGGGTAGAAACATAGAAAATAGGGCAGGGGTAAGCCATTCGGCCCTTCGAGCCTGCACCACCATTCAATATGATCATGGCTGATAATACATTTCAATACCCCATTCCTGCTTCATCTCATACCCGTTGATCCTTTTAGCCGTGAGGGCCACATCTAACTCCCTTTTGAATATATCTAATGAACTGGCCCCAACAACTTTCTGTGGTAGAGAATTCCACATGCCCACAACTCTCTGAGCGAAGAAGTTTCTCCTCATCTCTGTCCTAAATGGCTTACCACTTATCCTTAGACTGTGACCCCTGGTTCTGGACTTCCCCAACATCAGGAACATTCTTCCTGCATCTAACCTGTCCAATCCTGTCAGAATTTTATATGTTTCTATGAGATCCCCTCTCATTCTTCTAAATTCCATTGAATACAAGCCTAGTCGATTCAGTCTTTCTTCATATGTCAGTCCTGCCATCCCAGGAATCAGTCTGGTGAACCTTCACTGCACTCCCTCAATAGCAAGAATGTCCTTCCTCAGATTAGGAGACCAAAACTGTACACAAAATTCAAGGTGTGGCCTTACCAAGGCCCTGTACAACTGTAGTAAGATCTCCCTGCTCCTATACTCGAATCCTATGGCTATGAAGGCCAACGTGCCATTTGCCTTCTTCACCGCCTGCTGCACCAGTATGCCAAAATTCAATGACTGATGTACCATGACACATAGGTCTCATTGCACCTCCCCCTTTACCAATCTGTCACCATTCAGATAATAATCAGCCCTCCTGTTTTTACCAAACCTCACGTTTATCCACTTTATCCCCATCTGTCATGTACTTGCCCACTCACCTAACCTGTCCAAGTCACCCTGCAACCTCTTAGCATCCTCCTCACAGCTCACACCGCCACCCAGTTTAGTGTCATCTGCAAACTTGGAGATATTACATTCAATTCCTTTGTCTAAATCATTAATGTATATTGTAAATAGCTGGGGTCCCAGCACTGAACCTTGCGGTACTCCACTAGTCACTGCCTGCCATTCTGAAAAGGACCCGTTTATTCCTACTCTTTGCTTCCTGTCTGCCAACCAGTTCTTTATCCATGTCAGTACATTACCCCCAATACCATGTGCTTTAATTTTGCACACTAATTTCTTGTGTGAGACCTTGTCAAAAGCCTTTTGAAATTCTAAATACACCACATCCACTAACTTCCCATCTCCACTCTACTAGTTACATCCTCAAAAAATTCTAGAAGATTTGTCAAGCATGATTTCCCTTTCATAAATCCATGCTGACTTGAACCGATCCTATCACTGCTTTCCAAATGCGCTGCTATTACATCTTTAATAATTGATTCCAACATTTTCCCCACCACCGATGTTCGGCTAACCGGTCTATAATTCCCCGTTTTCTCTCTCCCTCCTTTTTTAAAAAGTGGGGTTACATTAGCTACCCTCCAGTCCATAGGAACTGATCCAGAGTCTATAGAATGTTGGAAAATGACCACCAATGCATCCACTATTTCTAGGGCCACTTCCTTAAGTACTCTGGGATGCAGACTATCAGGCCTCGGGGATTTATCGGCCTTCAATCCCATCAATTTCCCTAACATAATTTGCTGACTAATAAGGATTACCTTTAGTTCCTCCTTCTCGCTAGACCCTCGTTCCCCTAGTATCATCTGAGCATAAGGACACTGGTGTTACCTGGGGAAAACTCAATTCCTTTTATAAACACTCTGTAAGACAGGACGTTGCTTATTTAATAACCTGTGCTGCACTTAGATCGTGGGGAACACTTCAATTGGATGCAGCACCCGACGGGGCCAAAATTGCCCTCCGCCCGAAATGGGGCACACCCACCGTTGTTTTGCGTTCGTTACCAGCGGTGATTTGAGCGAAATTCAGCGTTTCGGTGGTAAAAAGGAGCGGAGCGGTATCGCAGGTGGAAATGGGCTGTTTGTAGTGGTGTGGGAGCGGAGTGGCCTTAGGACCCCGAAATTCAGCCGCTGACCAATTGTTCACAACAAGGCAGCTGCTCCCTGGCCTTCTCAAAGGGCAGGTTTTGCAGCTCGGCCCTGAGCACTGAGTTTGGTCTCACATTGTGGGCAGCCCCGACCTGTGTGAGAACACCACCGCAGGTCGGGGCTATAAATAGAGCTGTTGCGCTGGGCCGTGGAACATCGTGGGTGAAGGTGCGGCGAATGAGGGTACAGGGCCCAGAAGAGGCGAGGGCCCAGGGGCAGCACGAGCCAGCCCACAACGTGATATGTGTGCGCACTCGGTCCGTGCAGCAAAGCTGGTCTCCAGTCAACCCTTGCCACTGGATAGAGGCCTAGCTCTGTCAAGCCTGTGTGGTGGCTAGTGTGCAATGGCTACCACATGTTAAAAAAATGCTCAGAAAAGGCGACAACTGGGTTTGGGGTGTATCTCAAGACAGGGCCTTCGAGAAGGCTAGAAATCTGCTTTGTTCCAACAAATTGCTGGTACATTATGACCCGTGCAAGCGTTTAGTATTAGCCTATGACGCTTCATCACATGGGGTTGATTGCGTGCTCCAACAATCCAATGAGTCGGACAAACTGCAACCTGTTGGGTACACGTCGAGAAGCATGTCTAAAATGGAAAGATCCTCTGGCCTGGTAGAGAAAGAAGCTTTAGCCTGTGTATATGGGATTAAAAAGATGCACCAGTATCTGTTTGGGCTTCGTTTCGAGCTTAAAACCGATCACAAGCCGCTCATATCTTTGTTTTCAGAGCATAGAGGTATCAATACCAATACGTTGTCCCGCATCCAGAGGTGGGTGCTGACATTATCTGCCTATGATTATGTCATTCTTGTGCCGATGCATTGAGCCGTTTACCGTTGCCCACGCCACAGCCCGCAGATCTACTGTTGGTCATGGATGCCTTTGAGAGTGAAGGGTCGCCTGTCACGGCTCAACAAGTTAGGACCTGGACCAGCCAGGATGCGATCTTATTGGTTGTAAAACGTTGTGTCCTTAGTGGTGATTGGTCGGCCATTTCCAGGGAAGTGTGCGATGAGACCAAACCTTACAACCGTCACAAAGACGAACTATCCATTCAATCTGATTGTTTGCTTTGGGGTAATCGTGTTGTTATGCCCAAGAAAGGCAGGGAGAGATTTGTACAGGATTTACACAGTACCTATCCCGGTATTGTGATGATGAAGGCCATTGCCAGGTCTCACGTTTGGTGTCCTGACATTTGAGTCTGATTTGGAGTCATGTGTGCATCAGTGCAACACTTGCATGCAGTTAAGCAATGCACCAGTGGAATCTCTGCTAAGTCTGTGGTCGTGACCATCCAAACCATGGTCGAGGATCCACATTGACTATGTGGGTCCTTTCCTGGGCAAAGTGTTTTTGGTGGTGGTGGATGCGTATTCCAAATGGATAGAATGTGTAATCATGTCATCCAGCACATCCACAGCCACCATTGAGAGCCTTCGTGCCATGTTCGCCACTCATGGTCTGCTCGACATTGTTGTGAGCGACAACGGATCGTGCTTCACGAGTTTGGAGTTTCAAGAGTTTGAGACTCAATGGTATCCAAGCACGTAAGGTCAGCACCATTCAAACCTGCGTCCAATGGTCAAGCGGAGCGGGCCGTCCAAGCCATCAAGCAGAACCTGAAATGCGTAACTCACGGTTCTTTGCAAACTCTCACGCATACTGCTTAGTTACAGGACGAGACCCCACACGCTTACCAGGGTCCTCCCTGCTGAACTGTTGATGAAGAGAGGTTTCAAGACCAGGCTCTCGCTTGTCCACCCTGATCTTAACGATCACGTCGAAAACAGACGTCGACATCAGCAGTGGTATCATGATCGCACTGCCGTGTCACGCGACATCTCTATTAATGATTCTGTGTATGTGCTAAATTATGGTCAAGGCCCCAAGTGGGTCACTGGCACTGTTACGGCCAAGGAAGGTAACAGGGTGCTTATTGTCAGGCTCACTAATGGGCAAACATGCAGGATGCACATTGATCAGACAAAATTGCGGCACACAGATGAACTGGAACAGCTTGAAGGAGACACCATCAATAACCAACCATTCATATTCAGCCATCAGAAGACCCTGCTGTTGTCAATGAATCTGGACCACTCCCATTAGATCGGCTACCCAGCCTCAAGTCACGAGTGACGCAGAGAGCTCACTCAGATCTGGAATTGAACTGAGATGATCTACTAGGGAGCAGAAAGCCCCGACCGTCTCAATTTGTAAATAGGACTGATACCAAGATCTTGGGGGGGAATGATGTAATGGATGTATGCCTGGGTTTACTTGCCACCAGGGGGAGCGACCATCGGAGGTCATTGGGCCACAGACACACACGTGCAGCCCTTTATATAAAGAAAGCCTCCATGTTTAATCCTCACTTTGAGAGCTAATAAAGTAGAGTCAGGTCGCATCTGATTGAGTTCACGGTACGAAGCCTATTGGGTTATTGCATACGCAACAGGCAACTAGTTTACGTAGGGTAGAATGTTGGAGGCCAGCCAGGAGTGCGTTGGAATAATCAGGTCTAGAGGTAACAAAGGCATGGACTGATCCCCCAGTGCTGACCCTGTGGATGCAGGCAGTGGGGCAGCCATTACCAACCCTCCCCAGATCTCCCTCCAGAACGTCCATTCGCTTGCGAACAAGGCCCTTCCCATTCATGAGCTTATTGTGGATGATGTCATCGACATCATAGCCCTGACGGAAACCTGGTTGAGGGGCGATGAAACCTTACCCTTAAATGAAGCCTGGCTATATCTTCCACCACTTGCACCGTTCAAAGGTGTAACTCTCATCAGCAAATCACACCTTGGTCTGTCCCCCTACTCCTCCGGTACATTCTTGTCCTTTAAGCATCTCACCCTATTCCACCCCTCTCACCTCTCACTTAAAATTATCATACTCTACCGCCCACCCAAGTACCATAAAAATGTTATCACCGATATTTCTTCACTACTTTCCTCCCTCAGCCTCTGCACCGAGCGACTTCTCACCCTCAGTGATTTCAACCTTCATCTCAATTCACCATGCTCTCTCTCCTCTGAGTTCACTAGCCTCCCGTCCTCCCTTAATCTCTCCCTCTATGTAAACTCCCCAACCCATATTCACGGCCAGCCCCTCGACCTTGCCATCTCTCGTGGCCTTGCTACTCCCATTGTATCAATCGCAGATAAGACCATCTCTGACCACTTCCTCGTATCGCTCTCCACCCATATCCCCCTTCCACCCCCCACCCCCCCGTCAACCCTACCTCCTTCTGTGTCCACCCCTGGAAAAGATTTTCTCCCGACTTTCTTATAACTGCACTTATCAACTCCCAACTGTCCAGCCTTTGGCCCTCCATTCACCATGACATCGCTGCTGCTACTGATCTGCTCAATCACACCCTCACCACTGTAATGTATTTGCTTCATGGGTTCTTTGCTTAAGAATTCATAGCAACACATTGCTATTAAGAACTAGTTGGTTTGTTAGCAAAGATTTAACAATCACACTACACATTACGAGTTCATCCACCAGGCTCACAACCACCTGCCTCATCGTGGATTCCCTAAACCCAACTGGCTGGAGTTTTATTGAGTCTTATGAACATCACGTGACTGGCTAAGCCACTCACAATTCAACAGCTCTGCAAACCTGTGAGCATACTCACAGGTGCATACGTAAGAATTAGAAGGAGGAGTAGGCCATTCGACCCCTCGAGTCTGCTCTGCTATTCAATGAGATCATGGCTGATCATCTACCTCAACTCCACTTTCCTGCAATATTCCCTATACATTATATATCCACAATAAATTACAACCACCACCTTTGATGCTCTAGTCCCTGTTACAACAATTACTCTCTCTCACCCTGGCCATTCCCCCGGTACAGCCCAGATCTTCGCTCTCTTAAATCCAAGGGACATAGATTTGAACGGATATGCCGGACAACTGGTTTAGCCATTCACTGCCAGATCTGGTTAAATCACATGAAGCACTATTGGGTCCTGCTCTCATCTGCCAAAATCGCTCACTATTCCAAAATCATTCTGGAATGTAAAGATAAACCCCGGCTTCTATTCTCCACTGCTAACCCTCTTTTTAAACCCCTCTCCCCAGTCTCCACCCTCACCTCCGACAATAAATGTGAAGAGCTCATGGACTTCTTTGTCTCTGTGATTGTGACCATCTGTTTGGCCACCTCTGCCTCTTCCCTTCCTTCCCCTAGCCCACCGGGCCTAACCTCATCTAAGGATCCCCCCCTGGCCTAGCCCTGACCTCACATCTTTCTCCAGTTTCTCTCCGATCTCCCCTCATGACCTTTCCGAGCTCACCCTGTCCATGAGACCCACTTCCTGTTCCCTTGACCCTATTCCCACCAAACTGCTGACCACCCAACTTCCTTTTCTGGCTTCCATATTAGCTGACATTGTTAATGGTTCGCTCTCCTCAGGTACTGTCCCCCTCCCCTCAAATCTGGCATCATCACCCCTCTCCTCTAAAAACCAACCCTCTATCCCTCCGTCCTTGCAAACTACCGCCCCCATCTCCAACCTCCCTTACTTCTCCAAAGTCCTTGAACGTGTTGTCGCCTCGCAAATCCATGCCCATCTTTCCCACTATTCCATGTTTAAATCCCTCCAAATCGGTTTCCTCGCCTGCCACAGTACCGAAACGGCTCTCCTCAAAGTTACAAATGACATCCTTTGTGACTGTGACAAAGGCAAGCTATCCCTCCTCATCCTTTTTGACTTGTCTGCACGGTTGACCACTCTATCATCCTTCAACGCCTCTCCACCATCGTCCATCTGGGTGGGACTGCACTCGCCTGGTTCCATTCTTATCTATCTAATCATAGCCAGAAAATAACCTGCAATGGCTTCTCTTCCCGTCCCTCCATTATTACCTCTGGTGTCCCCCAAGGATCTATCCTTGGTCCCCTTCTATTTCTCATCTACATGTTGCCCCTTGGCGACATCATCCGAAAACACAGCATCAGTTTCCACATGTACGCTGATGACATCCAGCTCTACCTCACCCCCACTTCTCTCGACCCCTCCACAGTCTCTAAATTGTCAGACTGCTTGTCTGACATCCAGTTCTGGATGAGCAGAAATTTTCTCCAATTGAATATTGGGAAGACCGAAGCCATTGTTTTCGGTCCCCGCCACAAACTCCCTTCCCTAGACACTGACTCCGGCGCTCTCCTCAACTTCTGTCTGAGGCTGAACCAGACTGTTCGCAACCTTGGCGTCATATTTGACCCTGAAATGAGCTTTCGACCACATATCTGCAGCATAACTAAGACCGCCTATTTCCACCTCTGTAACATCACCCGTCTCCGCCTGTCAGTCTAATGTCAGTTGTGGGGACACTACTAGAATCTGTCATTGGGGATAGAGTGACTGAGCACTTGGATAAAGATGAGCTAATCAGAGAGTCACCATGGAGTTGTGATGGGTAGGTCATGTCTGACTAACGTTTGAGGAGGTCACTAACAGGGTGGATAAAGGAGTGTCTATGGATTTAAACTATGTGGGCTTCCAGAAGGCAGTTGATGAAGTTCTGCAGAAGAGATTATTAGCAAAAATAAAAGTGCATGGAATTGGAGGCATTCTTGCGACATGGGTTGGAAATGTATTCTAGAGATTGGAGATAGAGAGTAGGGATAAACGATACGCATCTGATTGGGGGATGTGGCAATGGGTTCTACCCAGGGATCTGTACTGGGACTTCAGCTTTTCAGCATTTTTATCAATGACTTGGATGAAGGAATAGAGAATTGTATATCCATGTTTGTAGCTGATATTAAGTTGGGAAAAGCAGATGGGAGTGGCAGGGTACAAAGGGACATAGACAGATTAAATGAGTGAGCGAAACTGTGGCAAATGTGGTAAAATGTGAGGGCATCCACTTTGGATCTGAGAAAGACAAATTTTCGAATTGGTGAGAAACAAGAAATTGTGGAGGAGCAAAGTGGTTTGGGTGTTCATATACACAAATCCCTAAAACTAATGGTTTGGGTGTTCATATACACAAATCCCTAAAACTAGTGGTTTGGGTGTTCATATACACAAATCCCTAAAACTAGTGGTTTGGGTGTTCATGTACACAAATCCATAAAACTAATGGTTTGGGTGTTCATATACACAAATCCCTAAAATTAGTGGTTTGGGTGTTCATATACACAAATCCCTAAAATTAGTGGTTTGGGTGTTCATATACACAAATCCCTAAAACTAGTGGTTTGGGTGTTCATATACACAAATCCCTAAAACTAGTGGTTTGGGTGTTCATGTACACAAATCCATAAAACTAATGGTTTGGGTGTTCATATACACAAATCCCTAAAACTAGTGGTTTGGGTGTTCATATACACAAATCCCTAAAACTAGCGGTTTGGGTGTTCAAATACACTAATCCCTAAAATTAGTGGTTTGGGTGTTCATATACACAAATCCCTAAAAATAGAGCACCAGTACAAAAAGCAATCAAAATGCTCATGGAATGTTGACCTTTATTTCAAAGGGATTGGAATACAAAGGAGGGAAGCTATGCTTCAGTTGTATACAACCATGGTCAGGCCCCTTCTGGAGTATTTTGTTCAGTTCTGGGCATCGCACCTCAAGAAAGATATATTGGCCTTGGAGAGGTTGCAGCGCAGATTCACCAGAATGATACCGGAGCTAAAAGGTTGAATCACGAGGACAGGTTGCATAAACTAGGCTTATATTCCCTTGAGTATAGAAGAGTCCCTTGTATAGAGATTGAGGGGTAATCTTGTCAAGGTGTTTAAAATGATAAAGGAGTTCAATAGGATTGGGAGAGAGAAGCTATTTCCTCTGGTGAGGAATCCAGAACAAGAGGCATAATCTTAAAATTAGAGCCAGGCCATTCAGGAGTGAAATCAAGAGACACTTTTTTCCACACAAAGGGTGGTGTAAACCAAAAACTCACTTCCCAAAAAGGCTGTGGATGCTGGGTCAATTGACATTTTCAAGACTAATGGACATTTTTTGTTAGGTAAGGGTATCAAGGGATATGAAACAAAGGCAGGTAAATGGAATTGAGGTACAGCCCAGCCATGATCTAATCGAATGGTGCAACAGGCTTGGGGGGGTTGAATGGCCTACTCTTAGATACTAGTGTCTTCTTTAGGTTTTGACAGGAGCAGTCATTAACCCCTCAACAACTCAATGCCTTTTGCAGCTCTCCAAATATGCCAGCATTTTCAGGCCATCGTCTGTAAAAAAAAATAATAATGTTGTGGATTGAGTGGAATTTTACCCGTGCTGTTGTTTTCCTTCAATAAACAGTAGTTCCCATTGTATTTGTATTGGAACTATGTGCTAGTACTTGGTGCTTTGAATCCTTATGGTGTCAGATACTAACAATCTCCCAAACCTTAATTGGGATCTTGTTAATCCCCAATGTATTTCACGTCTTACATACTTCACCTGCAAGTGAGGAGTGAAAGGTGTGAAATGTATGGGGATTATTTAACCACATTCCGTGGAGTTTATGTAGCCCCATGAAAACTCTTTAAAATACATTGGGCCAACAATTCCGACCTCCCCGGATCTGTATGGAGTTCCTACGGACCCGGGAAGACATCGGAAATGCCGGTTTTCAGCGCGCATGCGCTGGAAACAGGCATTTCTGATCTGTCAAGTTTCTGGCTTACAAATGTCCTCAAAAATCTTATGCCTGAAAAACGAGGCACATAGCCTACTTTGACACGCACAAGTGTTTTAAAAAACACAAAAACATATAAAAATAAAGTTATTAAAAAATATTTTATCATTAAAAATCTTCCCCACAATGGTAAGTTTATTTAAAAAAACATTTTTAAAAATCGGGAAATTATTATTTTTTTAAAGACATTAATAACTTTAATTTAAATGAATGTAGTGTAATTATTTTCTATTTTTTATTAGTGTTTTATGTGTTTTGGGCTCTGTCACAATCATAGTAATAGGAGTTTAGGACCCTGCGGAACACCTATTACTGTGATACTTTACCTGATTGGCTGCCCAGAGCCATGTGACTCCAGCTGTAGGCCTGCGCACGTGCCGACGTGCACGCGCTGTGACTGACAGTCAGGAGAGGCCTCAGCATCGGAAAGTTGAACGTGGGCAGCAGCTTAAGGCAGGTGCGTATTTTTTCTCTAAAATGCCCGCGGGAAGGCCAAAACGGAATTTCAGGGCCATTGTTGTACTTTTAAAAAAAAGCCATCAATTTAGCTAGATTCCACTTGCCACTTACCAACCACTTAACATCCAGCTGTCACCCGACCTTGCAGCTCAGTGCCAGTTGTTGCAGTAAAGAGCTGAGCAAGGAATAGTAGAGTTAGGCAGTGCGGTAAACCTTTTTTAAACAGCTTAAAATATCTGATTGTACTAAACAAAAACAACAATTTTTCAAGCAACTATTCCTTTTCTTTGTAGATGTACATATATGAAGAAATAAATTTTTCTTAGTCCCGTCTTTCTGATCTTTATAAGAAATTCCTTGGCCCATAATTTGCAGTCAGCGGCAAAGCAAAGGCGTTCGCTGGTGACCCCGAAGTAAGCTTCATACAAAGATCTCGTGATCTCTGGTGAGAGGTTCAGTTTTTCCGTCGTGTAATTGAAATTAACGCAAGATAATGGGGACTCCCAGTGAGGCCAACACGCTGTCTGTGCAGCCAATCAAAACGCAGAATTCTCACAGACAGCAAATCAGGAAGTGAAGGAGCTCCTGTGATTGTAACTTTTTTAAAAATGTTAGAGAAAGCAAAACAAAGATTGGGGCTCTCACATGGGGAAAAGGCAAAATTGAAATAAAGATGAACAAACATTTTTTGGAAAAAAAAATATTTTTTAAAGATTCTTAAAAATGTTAATTTTAATTAAAATGGATAAATTTGACACTACAGAAAATAAAAATTAATTTTTCAGGGCCACAATGTTTGTTTAGCAGTCAATACACTGTTAAAACCCCAGTTACACCTAATCCAAAAGACGCTAACTTTTAAAGGGATATTTAATGACGATATTACTGTGGAAGAGCTGAAGTTGTCGTCAGTTCCCATGGTTTGACAGATTACACTGATTGCCGACCCTGTGGTCGGGGGGCGGGGCCAGGGAGTCGGGGAGGGGGGCGGATCCGCAGCACAGCCTGTGACGGAGCAGTGAATGACAGACCGCAACTTCAGGATTTCCCCGTTAGACTGCGCCTGCGCTAAATCCCGAAGTTGCGGTCAGTTTCAAAAGTGAAATGAGAGCGAGCGCTGCGGACTCCAAGTTACCGGCCCGTGTTTCTACGCCACGGGAGACTCGATACTAGAAAATGTTTTTCTGAAGTTTGTTGTTGAACCCCAAGAAGTATAATTACAAAATAGTTGGAACTGCATCGAGCAGGAGGAAGTTTTTGCATTCTATCCCCTCCATTACTCTGAGTGAACTTGATCTTATTGAATACGAGATGTGAGTATATGGGTAGTTTCTGGCTGATGCAGGTTGTACGCTCTGAAACTAATGGCTCTTGGATTATGTGAATCAGTGTGATTCTTGCTGCAGCTCATTTTCTAAACAGTTTTCAATATTCTGCATGACTCTGATCATCACCTTAGCTCAGAAGGCAGGTACAAGCGGGTCGTTATGTCAAATGATTGTAATTCCAGACATATTTGTGTTCATGTTCAAAACACGTCGAACAGGGTAGACAACTTATAGGAAATAGGAAGCAAATGAAGATCATGACTGTCACATTGCTTTTCCTGGTACTAACATCACCAACTACTCCTGTAATTGGGCCAAATTGGGACGTGCGTTTTTCTGGTCAATATCTAGGCACGTGATAGTGAGACTGAGTGACTATAACAGACACCAGCTACTGGATGTATTGCATGCTGACACATGATTCTCCTCTCATTGAAGAGTAGACTGTATATACATTCTTACCAGACCAAGCCTCAGGCTCTGAAGTAATGGCTTCAATTAAATAAAACAGGTGAATGAGTCGTAACTGGTATAAAACTGTGAAACATACAGTGCTCTATTTTTCTCAATAAGTAAAATAATAAAGACACTTCTCATTTTCTCTCTGAACAAGATTTTACACAGAAGTTTACATGCTGTAAATTCAGTCTGACCTAACTTTCCTTCTGATCGAGAACAAGTTAAGAAGTGGTTGGCAGTTTGGTGTTGCCTCCCACGTTCCATTGGTTTAGTGCTATGAGGGGATAGCTGGAGGCCTGGCATGTGCCACTGTCCTGAGAGACAGGAGTATCCTGGAACTACAAGTCCTGGGTGACTTGGTCCTCATCATCCTCTTCATCATTATCCTGCGTCGACCATCAGTGTAGTGGATTTACAGCAAAGCAGGTTGGAAGCCAGGGATGAGTGATCACTAATTCCCTTGGGATGAAGGAGACGGAGAAGGGGTTGGAAGGTTGTGCCTATGTGCTGCGTCACTGGGATGCCAGGGCCACAGTATCCTCATGGTGGCAAGATGCCATCACTGTCTTTGAGGAGGCTGAGCAGTTTAGAGGTGGGGATTTGCCATTGGCAGACATTGTGTGCCAATTTGTCCTGCAAGAATAGGACTGAATCAGGGCAAGGCTAGCAGTTGGGAAGTGTGCGCCAAGTAGCATGGGAGAGGTGCAGTGGGATATATGGAGGAATAAGGCTGTTAAAGTGGAGGAAGCGGTTTTAGGTTTGTGTGTACATATAAATGATGTGAGAGCAGGCATGGTGAAAGATGCCATGTTGACTTTTAACATGGTGGAATCTATACTTCCCTGCAATCATTTGCATCCCCATACCAATGCAGACACTGATGTAAAACCAGTGTAAGCAGCAAAACTATCTGACACTTCTGTACAGCCTTTAAAAAGATAGTTCATCCTGCACTTTACTGTAGCAGACTGGGCGGGGGGGGGGGGGGGGGAGGGGGTGCAAACAGTCACTTCACTCCCTAATAACTTTATTACATGTCTCAGCACCATTTTATTATACTTGTGCGTGTGCACTCCTGGAGCACTGGGAACAGTTTGTTGAGTGAGTGTCGCATTAAGAAAGTGACGAGTACTGGTTCTCGGAGTGGGCACCTAAGAAAGGGGAGGTTGGGGGAGGGGGGAGATGTGCAGTGCATTACATTGCCTGCCCTGTTGAGGACACAGTCACACACACAGATACATGCACACGCAGGAATCTGTTTTTCCTGTCTTCCTTTCCAGGAGGTCTGAATGAGTGAAGTTCTTGTCCTCTGGCTTGATGCCCTCTCAGATCATGCTTCAGCAGTCATAATTCTGCACAAGAATAATAAAATCGTGCTCAGACATGTAATAAAGTTATTAGGGAGTGACTGTTGCTCTTTTAACTAATTGCCACTACCCCTCCCCCCCCAGCAGTCTGCTGCAGTAGAGTGCAGGATGAACTATCTTTTTAAAGGCTGCACGAAAGTGTCAGATAGCTTAGCTACTTACACCGGTTTTACATCAACGTCTGCATCGATGGGATTGCAAATGAGCAGATCCAGGAAAGTGTAGATGCCGTCAGAGGATGCAATGTTTTTTTTTAAGGGAGCAACAGAACTGTAAGTCATTTTGAGGAAATTTTAGTCCTCTGAATTTAATGTAAGCTGATCAAATACTGTTTCTATTCAACTGAATCCTGCTCCGTGGTATGGTTACTGTAATGTATTTGCTTCATGGGTTCTTTGCTTAAGAAAATAGTTAGTTTATTGACAAAGGTTTAACAATCAAACTACACATTACCAGTTCATCCACTGGGCTCACAACTGCATACCTCACCTAGACTCAACTGGCTGGGGTTTTATTGAGTCTTGTGAACATCACGTGACTGGCTAAGCCACTCACAATGCAACGGTTCTACAACTCTTTTTGTTGAAACAAAATAAAAATTAACTCAAATGCTCCCTTATTAAAAGGGAGGTGAGACACTCCAAACACTTTTCAGTGCCCTTTTTTTGTTTTCTTGGGGTTTTTTTGTGTTTTTTGTGGGGTTTTTTGGGCACCAAAAGGCAAACTATACAAGTGCCCCCTGCATCGGGGGACACTAAAACCGGCAATAAAACAAAATAAACTTTAAAACATATAAAATCAAATTAAAATTTGGTTGCCGGGGGTGATGATGCACTCCAGTCCAACGGTTCTACAAACCTGTGAGCATACTCACAGGTGCATACATTACAGTTACCATGAAAATATATAAAATAGCAAACTAAAATGTTAAGCAGGGAAAGTGTAGACATTGAGGGCTGTGGATGCTCAGTCATTGAGGATATACAAGATAGATTTTTGGATTCTAAGGGAATCAAGGGATATGGGGATCGGGTGGGAAAGTGAAGTTTTTAAAATTCATTCTGGGATGTGGGCCTCACTGGCGAGGCCAGTATTTATTGCCCATCCCTAAATTCCCTTAGCTGCCTTCTTGAACCGCTGCAGTCGTTGTGGTGAAGGTACTCTCACAGTGCTGTTAGGGAGGGAGCTCCAGGATTTTGACCCAGCAACGATGAAGGAACGGCAATATATTTCCAAATCAGGATGGTGTGTAACTTGAAGGGGAACTTGCAGGCGATGGTGTTCCCATGCGCCTGCTGCCCTGTCCTTCTAGGTGGCAGAGGTTGCGGGTTTGGAAGGTGTTGCCGAAGAAACCTTGACGAGTTACTGCAGTGCATCTTGTAGATGGTACACACTGCAGCCACGGTACGCTGTTGGTGCAGGGAGTGAATGTTTAAGTTGGTGGATGGGGTGCCAATCAAGCGAGTTGTTTTGTCCTGGATGGTGTTGAGCTTCTTGAGTGTTGTTGGAGCAGCATTCATCCAGGCAAGTGGAGAGTGTTCCATCACACTCCTGACTTGTGCCTTGTAGATGATGGAAAGGCTTTGGGGAGTCAAGAGGTGAGACACTTACCACTGAATAATCAGATTCTGACCAGCTCGTGTTGCCACATTATTTATGTGGCTGGCCCAGTTAAGTTTCTGGTCAATAGTGACCCGCAAGATGTTAATGGTTGGAGATTCAGTGATGATAATACCGTTGACTATCAAGGGTAGGTGGTTAGAATCTCGCGTGTTGGAGATGGCCATTGTCTGGTACATATGCGGCACGAATTTTACTTATGATGGAGGGAAGGTCATTGATGAAGCAGCTGAAGATGGTTGGGCCTAAGACACTGTCCTGAGGAACTCCTGCAGAGATGTCCTAGGGTTCTGAGTTTGACCTCCAACAACCACAACCATCTTCCTTTGTGCTAGGTATGACTCCAGCCAGTGGAGAGTTTTCCCCCTGATTCCCATTGACCAGTTTTGCTAGGGCTCCTTGATACCACACTTGGTCAAATGCTGCCTTGATGTCAGGGGCAGTCACTATCCCCTCACCTCTGAAATAGAGCTTCTTTGTCCATGTTTGGACCAAGGCTACAATGAGGTCTGCACCGAGTGGTCCTGGTGGAACCCAAACTGGGCATCAGTGAGCAAGTTATTGATGAGTAAGTGCTGCTTGATAGCACTGTCGATGACACCTTCCATCACTTTGCTGATGATTGGGAGTAGACTGATGGGGCAGTACTTGGCCAGATTGGATTTGTTTTGCTTTTTGTGGATAGGACATACCTGGGCAGTTTTCTACATTGTCGGTTAGATGCCAGTGTTGTAGCTGTACTGGAACAGTTTGGCTAGGGGCGTGGCTAGTTCTGGAGCACAAGTCTTCAGCACAACAGCCGGGATGTTGTCGGGGCCCATAGCCTTTGCTGTTTCCAGTGCGCTCGGCTGCTTCTTGATATCACGTGGAGTGAATCGAATTGGCTGAAGACTGGCTTCTGTGATGGTGAGGATCTCAGGAGGAGGCCGATATGGATCATCTACTCAGCACTTCTGACTGAAGATGGTTACTAACACTGCAGCCTTGTCTTTTGCACTTGTGTGCTGGGCTGAGCCATCATTGAGGATGGGGATATTCATGGAACCTCCTCCTCTCATTAGTTGTTTAATTGTCCACCACCATTCATGACTGGATGTGGCAGGACTGCAGAACTTTGATCTGATCCGTTGATTGTGGGATCGCTGAGCTCTGTTTATAGCATGCTGCTTCCGCTGTTTAGCATGTACGTAGTCCTGTGTTGCAACTTCCCCAGGTTGGTACCTCATTTTTAGGTACACTAGGTACTGCTCCTGGCTCTCTTCTGCACTCCTCATTGAACCAGGGTTGGTGCCCTGGCTTGATGGTAGAGTGAGGGCTATGCTGGGCCATGAGGTTACAGATTGTGGAGGAATACAATTCTGCGGCTGCTGATGGCCCACAGCACCTCATGGATGCCCAGTTTTGAGCTGCTAGATCTATTCTGAATGTATTCCATTTAGCATGGGATGAGTTGAGGTTGAAGATCAGCCATGATCTTATTGAATGGCAGAGCAAGCTCGTGGGGCCATATAGCCTACTCCCTGCTCCTATTTCTTATGTTCTTATTATACATTTCTGCAAATCAATTAATCAAAATGTACCATCCCAGAAAAATCACAGATAATTTAGCCAGTAACTGAAAAAACTTTCAAGAGAATTTGGAACAATTATGAGTTTGCATGATATATTTTATACAGCCAAAAGATGTCAGAACTGCTACACTAATTACCAGCATGGGCAGAGAACCATTGAAAATACCTGATGGTCTTTAGTTTGGGATAGATGAAGGCACGATTAAAATAGGAAATTTTCCTCGCAAGATAGAACACTTTTGTTGATCAAAATTCATGAAATCTATGAATTTGACAATTGCAACCAAGGTCTTGATGAAACAATAGGATCATATACTGAATCTCCATCCCTTAATTAGAACATGTAACTATGGAGCTCAAACAGAGACATATTAGGGGAAGATGACTCCATATGTGAAGTCCAGGAAATTTTGGAAAGTTCCTGAAATAGACTGTGGAAAACATTATGTCAGACGGAAAGAAGCCCATTCTGTTTGAGGTTGGAAATGTACAGAAATGAACAATTTCTCAGCCAAGTATCCAAACTCAACAGACTTGCTCAACAACCCTTCACAGTGCTCTGTGGGGAAGAGGGGGGTCTAACAAAGGCAAACAGCTGCTACAGCTGTAAATAAAGCTCATTGTGACTCAGATGAAAATGATATCCTCTTAATTGAAGCTGTTGGATTTGTTGAAAGCTACTATGTGAACAAATAATCTGACAACGTGTTTATAAACAAGCAAGTCAGATTTCGGCTACCCTGCAGCATTGCTGTCAATGTTCCACCTGAGAATGAAACTCAACAGATCTTTATGAACTATACTTGATACCAATTTATTGTTGATATAATGTTCTTATTTAAAAGTTAATTTACTTTGAGGACTGGGATATGACAATACTGGTGTAACTTTATATGCATAGTCAAATATAGGAAGTTCCCTTACTGTTCCCCCGACCTGGATATCTTTGCTATGATTGACAGTTGGATGTAGTTCAGTTGATTGAGCAAATATTTTGAGGCTCTGAAGGTTTTTATAGTGTGTTACAAACTGAATTTAATAACAAACACTACAAAAATATGGAATGGACGAAGATAATTCAGCCCTGTTACAAAGTGCGTGCCTGCCCTAGATATTTTCCCGGGTTCCCCATTACTGGATCTCCCGGAAACACACCTTAAATCCCTTACGATCAGGGTGAACCTGTACTGTCCAATCTGTTATATGGTAGCATGACCCTGAGGTGTTACAAAGAACCCTCTTGCTATATGAAGTGGTTACCAAAACTTGCACCTGCCATCATGTGCACTTCTCCAATCTACCAAGAAGTGGACTGATTAATACATGTGTGAGAAGAGGCCAAATACAAAACATTAAGCTGCTTTATTTCATAAACAGTAAGTGAATGTACACAGTAATAATTATAGCAAATCTCACTTTAACTTAACTTAATTTCATCCCGCCTCATAGTAAAGAAAATAATAAATCACACCACAGTGTCCCTGTTATGGGGCTAAGTAGCACTTTTCTAACCAGCCCTATCTCTGACTTAGACCAAGGCTTGCTTTAAGCCTGGTTGCCTTTCTTATGTTAAACTGCCCTCGTTCCTTACCAACTGTTATAGGAACATAAGAACAGGAATAGGGCATTTAGCCCCTCGAGCCTGTTCCGCCATTCAATGAGATGATGGCTGATCCATATACCCGCCTTTGCCTCATATCCCTTAATATCGTTGGTTAACAAAACTCTATCAATCTCAAATTTAAAATTAACAATTGATCTAGCATCAACTGCCATTTGCAGAAGAGAGTTCCAAACTTCTACCACCCTTTGCGTGTAGAATTGTTTCCTAACTGCACTGCCTGAACGGGTGGTGGAGGCAGACTCAATCGTGGCTTTCAAAAGGAAATTGGAGTACCCGAAGCAAAAAGGTTTGCAGGGCTACGGGGAAAGGGCAGGGGAGTGGGACTAGCGGAAGTGCTTTTGCAGAGAGTCGGCAAGGGCTCGGATGGCCTCCTTCTGTGCTGTAACCATTCTATGAACTTCACTCCTGAAAGGCGTAGCTCTAATACCAGCAGAAATAGTTTCTCTCTATCTACCCGATCAGTTCCCCTGAATATCTTGAAAACTTCAATCAAATCACTCCTTAACCTACATTCCAAGGAAAACAACCTGAGTTTGAGTAATCTCTCCTTGTAATATAACCCTTGGAGTCCGGGTATCATACTGGTAAACCTACACTGCACTACCTCTAAGGCCAATACATCCTCCCGAAGGTTTAGTGATCAGAACTACTCACAATACTCCAGGTGTGGTCTAACCAGGGCTTTGCAGCATAACTTGTATTCTCGTCCTCTAGATATAAAGACCAGCATTCCAATAACCTTTTTCATTATTTTCTGTACCTGGACCCCCCATGGATTTTAATGATCCATGTACCTGGACCCCCAAGTCTCCGTTGACCAGCACTGTCTCAGAACATGTGTTTCCCTGTTCTATTGTTCCTTCTCTACACAGAAAGAAGAGGGTTTGCCATCCAACCCTTTCCCTTTTAATTGAGAGAAAACCAATGAAGAGGTTTTCCCAAATTAAAAAAAGAATCAGAGGGTGATTTAATCATACATGTCTTAGCTGCTCCCCTAGGCCTGCCTAGCAGCACCGTGGAACCTAAAAGAGGGTGCATCTTTAAAAAATCTTTAAAAATGTTCTTTATGGGTAAAAAATCTAAATTTATTCATAAAGAAGCTATACATAGTTCAGAGAGTACATGCTTCCCCCACATCTCTCCATTTAAGTGGCAGTAAATCAGATGTTTTAATTATCAGGTATTGCTAGCTGTTAACATTTGCTTTGTTAATCACTATAATCAGTAGACTTTCTGCAGGAAACCTCCTTTCAATAAGAGCAAGAGCGACAAGTCTTGCCAAAGTTTGGTCAATTTGTACTTTTTATTGAAAATATTTGCTTGATTAAAAAGGATTAAATGAAAGGTATCCAGTGAGGTAACAAGGCTAAGTGCATCGAATCTCCAAGTTCGCCTTCTCAACGCCACTGCATCACAATTTCAAGATGTGACTTTTAAAATCAAAACAATTTTTCATATTGTTTTTATTTTTAACTGAGATGCGACCAATTTGGATTTACAAACTATTCTTCGCAATCATGACAAATGATAAAAAGAACACAAAAACACAAGCATCGTTGAAAGATTTCTGTGAAAATCAGGTCGAGTATTTGCTCCTGCAGGAGGCAAATAAAACTGTTGAGTTAATGGGCTGGATTCCCCTCTCCAATGGCACTATTTCTGCAGAACCACAAGAAGTCGGCAGGCAGTTAAAAAGGCAGAAGCGGTCCGAAGATTGGGAATCAACATCCAAGTAGTCGAGGCTTACAAAGGAGTGATAGGTGTTAGCACTTTGAGGGTGTCCTTGAAACATTTCCTCTGCCCACCTGGGGCTCGTTTGCCATGTAGGAGTTCCGAGTAGAGCGTTGGCTTTGGGAGTCTTGTGTCAGGCATGCTAACAATGTTACCCGCCCAACCCTCAAAGCCTCCTTGGTAAAATGCAACATCCCACCGACACCTGGGGGTTCCTAGCTAAAGACTGCTAAGTGGAGGAAGAGCATCTGGGAGGGTGCTGAGCACCTCGAGCACCCTTGTCGCCGAGAACGTGCAGAAAGCAAGCGCAGGCAGCGAAAGGAACGCGCGGCATACCAGACTCCACACTCACCCTTTCCTTCAATGACTGTCCGTCCCACCTGTGACAAAGACTGTAATTCCCGTATTGGACTGTTCAGTCACCTGAGAACTCACTTTTAGAGTGGAAGCAAGTCTTCCTCGATTTCGAGGGACTGCCTATGATGATGATGGTAGCACTCTCACATCAGAGTCAGAAGATCAGGGCTAGGCTTTCCACTATGATCGCTATCGCCCAAAAATGGCCGATATTTCCGGATTTGTGTTTTTTTTATTTTTTAGGATTGCTGGAATATCGCCCATTTTAAAACCCGCTAGTTTCGCCTTTTTAATTTGGGCGATAGCCTTAGCGATGTGAAATGCGATAACGATGTATTCAGTCATGCAAGGCTGGCATCCGTAGCAATGGTCGTTCTGCGCATGCGCTTTTTTTTCAGGCAAAAAACATTTACTGCGATTTGCGAGGTCAGGGGTCATCCGCGCATGCTCAGAAGGCAAAGGGAGGGAGAGAGAGAAAGGATTTTTGAAGGAAGGTTTGTGGAGGCTTGTGAATTTGAAGGAATTGAGAAAAAAAGTAATCAGATAACATGGAGATGGAACACGACGGGTCAGGAGAGAGTGTTGGGGCGGTTGGAGGGAGAAGGAGTGCAAAACCATTCTCCGAAGAGGCAAACGAGGCCTTAGTCCACGAGGTGGAGGCTCGGTGGTTCCAATTAACCTGGGGTGGGCATGGGAAACCCCCCTCCCAAGAGTATACCAGCGAATATGGGTGGATATCGCTGCGATAGTCTCATCAGCAGCCCACGATAGAAGAGAGGCAGACCAGTGGCACAAGCGCTGGAACAATCTTGTTTCATCCACAAGAGTAGGTATTAAATTATTACATTTGTAATGATGCACTGACTCATTAATTAGAATGTAAATCTGCCGGATTGTAATTAAGCTGGGTAATCTTGGGTAGATTCCCTGTTAAGATTTGGACTGGGGTTGGAACCTGCATCCTTTAACTCTAATCTTGCTGAGATGCCTTAAACTTAATCGACAGTATTAATTATTATTTAAACACTTTGATCGAAAATTGGGGCCAAGGGAATGATTGGAAACAGACAGGCCGCAAACACTCGGCACTTCTGTTTAGAAGAAGAATTATTAAATTATATCGTTGCTTGTGTGCTGTGAGCAACTCTTTAAATTGGGCACCGTCTCCTTTTTGGTTAGGTTGGTGGATGAGGCACAACTGAGCATTGAGGGGTCCGGTCACATTTACCCAGACTATATGAGTCTCTCTGGCTACTGTCACTCACACAGTGACCCAATCTGGACTGCGGGAGAGCTGCTCTGACTCACTGTCTGCCCTGGGATACATTAGCTCCGGCCACACTGAGGTCTCCGAACACAGCCCATGCCCCCTCCAATTACAGTCCTGTCATTGCCAAGCTCACCAGCTCAACAGCAGTCCTGATTCCCCCCCCCCCACCCCCTCGGGGGCCTCCATCGATTGCAACAACCCGGCTCCCTCCCCTCAAGCACGGCCCGTGGATGGGGCCTTTCCTGGGGATTGTAAGCGAGAGGGTTGGTGTCAAGCATTAGTTCCTAAACACGATCTTATTAAGTATTTTCTCAACATAGATGTTACAACCATGCATCTATTGGATACAAACCGTATCAACATATAATGTTAACATTAACGATGAATAGCATGTGGGGTGACTAATTGTGGATTACAATATCTGTTGTGTTTCTGTAATAGTACCGAGGCAATTAGCTTATGCTATGCTCTTGTCACATTTGCAGAGGAAGATATTTAAGAATTAGTCGGATTGGAGGCGGATCGGAGGAGGGCCTGCTGACCTCCACGCATTGACCGATCTCGAGGAGCGTGCTGCAGCCTTAGTGGGCACGCATAATCGTTCTGCCACCCGTGGTGGCGCAGATCTCGTTCTTGCGCCATGTGAGTAATGTGTAAACCAGTGGTAATTTAAAGTAATTTAATTATAATATATGAATGATGTAATGTTATGCATGCAGCTTCTGTACTTTTCTGTACTCTCATGTTAATCATATGTAACGTCTCTCGTTCACATTTATTGCAGTAGTGTTCTTCTCGTACATTTGCCAGCACAGCACAAGCATTCTCATGTCTCCCCTTCTCTTCTACTAACCTCAATCATGTTTTCCGGCTCCCGAGGCACAACGTGAGGCCCCTGGAGCTTCAACCCAATTGCTGCAGGTCGTGCTGACCACGGGGGAAGAACAAGATACCTGTGGCCACGTCATCCTCAACGGATGAAGTAAAAGGGCCAAGTGGTTTGCAGCAGGACACTCCGAGTCGCCCAGTGCCCTCGCCGACCCCGCGGAGGTTGGGTCGGCGAGGTCGGCACGCGCAGCGACAGGCAGATGTGAACGAGGACATGGTGTCTCTGTCGAGGGCGAGCATCGACATTGGTCGAGAGCTCCTCCAAGCAATTGGTGGGTTGACCGGTAGCATTACCACACTATCTGCTCGAATCTCGGAGGGTATGGGGCAGATGGATGCGGCAATGAGGCGAACGGCCGACTCCGTCAATGCCATGCGGCAGGCGATAGTTTCGGGATACGGCACTGCACCCCAAGGTGCCCTACCACCATCAACTTCGACAGATGCGAGTCAGCAGTTGCTTCTGACTCGGAAGAAGTTTCTTCGGAAACGTCTTGTCCTCGGCCCCCTGAAGTCAATCTGTCAACGTCACCACCCCCCACCGCCCCAACCTCGCCCCCCCCCCACAGCAGCAGCCCTCAAGCTCTACTGCAAGATGACTTGGCCCCATTACTAGGGGCGTAAGTGTGAAAGGGGGAGGGGGGTTATGATGAGGGGTGATAAAGGTAAAGGAGGGCAGCATGGCCACAGGTGGGGGGGGGGGTAATCTATTTTCATTAACATAGTTAACTGTTCTGATTGTTATTAAAAATTTGTTGAATGTTGGGGGTGGTGGGAGGGTGTTTTTGTAGTGTTATTGTTATTTAAAATTTATTGTTGGGTGAAAAATGTTGTTGACTTTGGGGTTGGGGGGAGGGGAGATGGGTGTTATAGTTTAAAAAAAATTTACATCAATTGTTACATTATTAGAATTTGTTATTGAACTTTACAATTGTTGTTCAGTGTCTTCTAATAACGTACGGTTAAACATCACCACAAGGGTTGCAAACAATGGCCAGGCCAGGCAAGGATGAAACGTAATGCAATTGTAACTGTCAACAACGTAACTTCACGCAAAGTGTTCATTTATGAGCTGCTGACGCAACAGTCTTGCAGCTGCGTAACTACCATGGGGCGTTTCCAGTGGTGTGTGTGGGGGGGGCATGGGTTAATTGCCAGGCTGATTGTCCTCCCTGAGGTCCTCGTTCTCCTCTTCCACTTCCCCTCTCTCCTGAGGTGGACCGGCAGTCCCATCTGGCAATTGTTGTCTTCTCCTGATAGCTATATATGCAACATGCAGCACACCACAATGGACTCAGCGACCTGCTCAGGGTGGTATTGTAGGTTGCCTCCTGAGTGGTTCAGGCACTTCACAACTCCAACGGTCATTTCGACGACATTGCATGGTGCTATATGGCTTTCATTATAGCACTTCTCGGCTTCTGTCTGGGGCTTACGCAGGGTGGTTGGGGGGGCGGGGGGGGAGGGGTCATGAGTCAGCAAGGCCATATCCTTTATCCCCCAGCATCCAACCATGACCTTGTGGCTCTTAAACAGGTCAGAAACAATGCTCTCATGTAAGATGTGTGCATCATGGATGCTCCCTGGAAAATTTGCATTTACTGCTTTGATTATTTGTTTGTGGTCGACAACGAGCTGCACATTCAGGGAGTGGAATCGCTTGCGGTTCCGAAACACCTCTGCATCCTGTAAAGGTGCTCGCAGGGCAATGTGCGTACAGTCTATTGCTCCCTGCACCTTGGGGAAGTTTGCTATTCTCAAGAACCCCAAAGCCCTCTCACTCTGTGCCTCACTGGTCATAGGGAAGTTTATAAAGTCCATCCTGCGTGCATAAAGGGCTTCAGTCACCTGTCGAATGCAGCGATGTGTGGCGTGCTGAGAGATACCACAAATGTCACCAGCTGAGGCCTGAAAGGAGCCCGTGCATAGAAAGAAAGTGCTGCAGTAACCTTAACCTCAACGGGCAGTGCTGGTAGGCTGCAGATCTCCCTTAATTAGCTGCCATATCTCACTGATGACCTCCTTTCGGAAGTGCAGCCTTTTAATGTACATATTATCAGACAAGTCCAAGTTTGATCGCTTATCCCTGTAAATGCGTTGGGTGTAACGTCTCCTCCTCCTCCTCAACAGTCTGCCACCTCTCTGATTGGGCACATAATGCTCTTCAATGAACCTTCTCCCATCTCTAATCTGCAGCATGTGAGTGGTCATCTGGTTGAGAAATTACAGGTCCCATCACTATAAATGTCTTAATCTGTCTTCAAAATTCTTAACTTGTCCTCACCAAATATAATACAAACTCAAAATTAACCACAATGTGATTAGATGATTGGTAAGATTCTAAAACGCCCCTAAAATCACTCACAAATTACTTCAATGCTCCCATCCACTTCAAGCAGCCTTTTATTAAACTTCCTCCATACTGTCAGGTGAGAGCATCTTTTTGGGCGAGCGATCATTTGGGTGCAATGTGGGCGAAATGCCAAAAGTAGCGCTTGCCGATAATCTGGGTGATATTTGGTCGGTAGTTTCCATTATAAACAATATTTTGGGCCTTGCATGAGTGATGACGTCAGATTTTTTATTTTAAAAAATAGGCCGGGCGATTCAGCTCATTCCTGTATGCCGAAAATTGCGCCGGTGATAAATGGGCGATAATCGGACACTAGTTTCCATTTATCATCAAATATGGGCGATAAACTGAATCTCGGTGCTTATATGGGCACTAAATGGGCGATTATGTGCCGAAAATCACAGTTCATGGATTCATGTCCCACTCCAGAGATTTCACAACAAAATCTAGGCTGACATTCCAGTGCAGTACTGAAGGAGTGCTGCACTGTCTATCGGATGAGAAGTTAAACTGAGGTCCCATCTGCCCTCACAGGTAGATGTAAAAGAACCCATGACACTATTTCAAAGAATGTAAGTCAATCAAAGTGGGGTCTACATAGAGGCCTTCTCCCCCATTAGGGGACTCGGGGTCATTACAGAGTTTCTCAGGGTCTACAGCCACATTATGCATGGCCTCGGAAAGCAGTGGTAATGGGGAGGACAACAGGAGAATCCAGTGTCGAGCCGGGCCCCATCCCAACAACATTTGCTTGTGGTGGGCAGGAAAGGAGCACTCAGCAGCAGGGCGGAGGAAAGGCAGATTGAGCAGTGAGATGATGGTAGGCATCCCCGCTTGAATTCTCCCTCATTCTCTGATGCTATCACAACCGATATTATGAGGAATCACAGAGGAGACTCAACCCAACATCATTGGATAGAGAAAAATAGAGTGTGAAATAGGTTTGGGCAGTCTCAGTGCAGTTCCTAATGGGCACAAGCCTGTAACACAAAACTATCTCTAACTTGGTGACCTCAGTTAGATTGGTCCTAGGTGTAGCTGGTATGAGAAACAGAACTGCCACGGTACATGTGGTTAAGTGTGATAGTCTCTGGATTACTACCTGAGCCACAAGCAAATTTGCATCGGGTAAATAAGATCAGAGAGATGAACACAAGATTGGTGTGGGAGAAATGGGTTTGGTTCCTGGGGCACTGGCACCATTTCTGGAGTAAGTGGGAGCTGTTTCGTTGGGGCAGGCTTCACTTGAACCATGCTGGGACTAGTGTCCTGGCGAATCGAATAACTAAGGCTGTACAGAGGGCTTTAAACTAAATAGTGAGGGGAGGGTTCAGGTGAGCGGAAATTTAAAAGGCAATAGAACAGGATAGCACTGGGGGAAATGATAACAAGAGTGTAACAGGAAGGGACAGAATGTATAATCTGGAGTCCAGATGCCGATATAGGTGCCATCTATTACACCCTGGACTCTTGGCGACCCTGCCAGTCTGTGCCCGAACCATGTGATGCCTCCTTTGAATAGGGAAAATGAAAAAGTTAATGCCCTTGCAAGTATAGCACTGTCACTTGCTTGATGCAAAAACAGGTGATAGCATATCAGAAAGTGGGGTCAAAGCAGGGAAAAATGGTAAAAAAACAAGATTAAAAGCTCTTTATCTGAATGCATGCAGCATTCGTAACAAGATAGATGAGTTGACGGCACAAATAGGTATGATCTGATAGCCATTACAGGGATGTGGTTGCAAGGCGACCAAGGCTTGGAACTGAATATTCAGGGGTATTTGACAATTCGGAATGATAGACAGAAAGGAAAGGGAGCTGGGGTAGCTCTGTTAATAAAGGAGAAGATCAGTGCAGTACAGGTGCAGTGTCCAGAATCCGGAATCCTCGGGACCGAGGCCGTTCCGGATTCCACGTTTTTCTGGATTTTGGATCATCTTTCTGACATCACGAATCTGGAAATAACCCGAGCCCAGGTTCGAGTATTTCCGTATTTTGGACAATCAGAAATGGGAGTAGGGCTCTCGTAGATCAGGTCGTTGGGCCAAGGAGTTGTTTTGGTGGGCCCCGCTGAAGAGGAGGTGTTTAGGCGGGGCCCCGTCGCAGAGGAGGTGTTCGGGCGGGCCGGCAAGTAGGCCCCGAGATAAGGGCAGCGGCGGGCGAGGCATGGCCCAAGATCGGGCAGTGGCAGGGCTCCCGAGGTCGGCAGGGACAACGGGTCTGGATTCCAGAACATTTTACGGATTCCGGACAACCCTACTGAATTCCGGAACTCCGGATTTTGGACGCTGCACCTGTAGTGACAAATGATATTGGCTCAGAAGATCAAGCTGTAGAATCAGTTTGGGTGGAGTTAAGAAATAATAAGGGGAAGAAGTCACTGGTGGGCGTAGTCTATAAGCCCCCTAACAGTAGCTACACTGTTGGATGGAGTATATAAGGCTTGTAAAAAAGAAACAACACTAATCATGGGCGATTTTAATCTTCTTATTGATTGGACAAATCAAAGTGGCCGAGGCAGCCTTGAGGAAGAGTTCAGAGAGGGTATCTGAGATGGTTTCCTTGAACAGTACATTGCGGAACCAACCAGGGAGCAGGCTATCTTAGATCTAGTACTGTGTAATGAGACAAGATTAATAAATGATCGTCTAGTAAAGGATCCCCGAGGAATGAGTGACCATAGCATGGTTGAATTTCAAATTCAGTTGGAGGGTGAGAAAGTTGGATCTCAAACCAGTGTCCTAACCTTAAATAAAGGAGATTACAAAGGTATGAAGGCAGAGTTGGCTAAAGTAGACTGGGAAAATAGATTAAAGTGTAAGACGTTGATAAGCAGTGGTGGACATAAGAACATAAGAAATAAGAATAGGAGCAGGCCATACGGCCTCTCGAGCTTGTTCCACCATTCAGTAAGATCATGGCTGATCTGATCATGTACTCAGCTCCACTTCCCCGCCTGCTCCCATAACCCCTTATCATTTAAGAAACTCTCTATTTCTGTCATAAATTTATTCAATGTCCTAGCTTCCACAGCTCTCTGAGGCAGCGAATTCCACAGATTTACAACACTCTGAAAGATGAAATTTCTCCTCATCTCTGTTTTAAATGGGTGGCCCCTTATTCTAAGATCATGCTCTCTAGTTCTAGTCTCCCCTATCAGTGGAAAATCCTCTCTGCATCCATCTTGTCAAGCCCCCTCATAATCTTATACGTTTCGATAAGATCGCCTCTCATTTTTCTGAATTTCAATGAGTAGAGGCCCAACCTACTCAACCTTTCCTCATAAGTCAACTCCCTCATCCCTGGAATCAACCTAGTGAACCTTCTCTGAATGGCCTCCAAAGCAAGTATATCCTTTCATAAATGTAGAAACCAAAACTGCACGCAGTATTCCAGGTGTGGCCTCACCAATACCTTATGTAGCCATAGCAAGACTTCCCTGCTTTTATACTCCATCCCCTTTGCAATAAAGGCCAAGATACCATTGGCATTCCTGATCACTTGCTGTACCTGCATACTATCCTTTTGTGTTTCATGCACAAGTACCCCCAGGTACCGCTGTACTGAGACACTTTGCAATCTTACTCCATTTAAATAATAAACTCAGAACCATAGAAAATACGTGCAGTAGGCCATTCGGCCCTTCGAGCCTGCACCGCCATTCAATGAGTTCATGGCTGAACATGCAACTTCAGTACCCCATTCCGGCTTTCTCGCCATACCCCTTGATCCCCTTTGTAGTAAAGACTACATCTAACTCCTTTTTGAATATATTTAGTGAATTGGCCTCAACAACTTTCTGTGGTAGAGAATTCCACAGGTTCACCACACTCTGGGTGAAGAAGTTTCTCCTCATCTCGGTCCTAAATGGCTTACACCCCTTATCCTTAGACTGTGACCCCTGGTTCTGGACTTCCCCAACATTGGGAACATCCTTCCTGCATCTAACCTGTCTAAACCCGTCAGAATTTGCTCCTTAATTTTTTTCTGCAAAAGTGCATGACCTCACACTTTCCGACATTATACTCCATCTGCCCACTCACTTAGCCTGTCTATGTCCTTTTGCAGATGTTTTGTGTCTTCCTCACACATTGCTTTTCTCCCATCTTTGTATCGTCAGCAAACTTGGCTACATTACACTCAGTCCCATCTTCCAAGTCGTTAATATAGATTGTAACTAGTTGAGGTCCCAGCACTGATCCTTGCGGCAAACCACCAGTTTCTGGTTGCCAACCAGAGAATGAACCATTTAAACCTACTCTCTGTTCTCTGGTAGTTAGCCAATCCTCTATCCATGCTAATATATTACCCCCAACCCTGTGAACCCTTATCTTGTGCAGTAACCTTGTATGTGGCACCTTGTGAAATGCCTTCTGGAAGTCCAAATACACCACATCCACTGGTTCCCCTTTATCCACCCTGTTCGTTACATCCTCAAAGAACTCCAGCAAATTTGTCAAACATGACTTCCCCTTCATAAATCCATGCCAACTCTGCCTGATCGAATTTAGCTTATCCGAAGGTCCTGCTACTGCTTCTTTAATAATGGACTCCAACATTTTCCCAACCACAGGTGTTAGACTATAGTGTCCTGCTTTTTGTCTGCCTCCTTTTTTAAATAGGGAGCTATTTCATAACTCTCAACAAAAATATATTCCAGTGAGAAGGAAAGACTTTAAGAAAAGGGCAAACCATCTGTAGCTAAATAGGAAAATAAAGGATGGTATCCAATTGAAAACAAAGACATACAAAGTGGCCAAGATTAGTGGGAGGCCAGAGGATTGGAAAACGTTTAAAAAACAGCAAAGGACAACTAAAAATATAATGGAGAAGGAAGATAGATTATGAGAGTAAACTAGAAAAAAATATAAAAACAGATAGTAAGAGTTTCTACAGTTATATAAAAATGAAAAGAGTGTCTAAAGTAAATGTTGGTTCCTTAGCAGATGAGACTGAGGAATTAATAATGGGGAACAGGGAAATGGCAGAGACTTTGAACAAATATTTGTATCAGTCTTCATGGTAAAAATATCCCAATAATGGACAATCAAAGGGCTATAGGGAGGGAGAGATGTAATCACCATCACTAAAGAAAAAGTATTCGGTAAAATAATGGGAGTAAGGGTGGACAAGAGGTGGCTGGAGGGATAGTGGATGTATTGGTTGTAATCTACCAAAATTCCCTGGATTCTGAGGAGGTCCCAGCGGATTGTAAAAACGCGAATGTAATGCCCCTATTTAAAAAAGGAGTTGGACAAAAAGCAGGAAACTATAGACCGGTTAGTCTAACATCTGTCGTTGGAAAAATGTTGGAGTCCATTATTAAGGAAGCAGTAGCAGGACATTTGGAAAAGCAATGCAGTCAAGCAGAGTCAGCATGGTTTTATAGAAACATAGAAAATAAGTGCAGGAGTAAGCCATTTGGCCCTTCGAGCCTGCACCACCATTCAATATGATCATGGCTGATCATGCAACTTCAGTACTCCATTCCTGCATTCTCTCCATACCTCTTGATCCCTTTAGTCGTAAGGACCACATCTAACTCCCTTTTGAATATATCTAATGAATTGATCTCAACAACTTTCTGTGGTAGAGATTTCCACAGGTTCACAATTCTCTGAGTGAAGAAGTTTCTCCTCATCTCGGTCCTAAATGGCTTACCCCTTATCCTTAGACTGTGACCCCTGGTTCTGGACTTCCCCAACATCGGGAACATTCTTCCTGCATCTAATCTGTCCAATCCCGTCAGAATTGTATATGTTTCTGTGAGATCCCTTCTCATTCTTCTAAATTCTAGTGAATATAAGCCCAGTCGATCCAGTCTTTCTTCATAGGTCAGTCCTGCCATCCCCGGGAATCAGTCTGGTGAACCTTCGCTGCACTCCCTCAATAGCAAAAATATCCTTGCTCAGATTAGACCAAAACTGTACACAATATTCAAGGTGTGGCCTCACCAAGGCCCTGTACAACTGCAGTAAGACATTTCTGCTCCTATACTCAAATCCCCTCGCTATAAAGGCCAATATGCCATTTGCCTTCTTCACCTCCTGTTGTATCTGCATGCCAACTTTCAATGACTGAGGTACCATGACACCCAGGTCTCGTTGCACCTCCTCTTTTCCTAATCTGTGGGATGGGATGACCTTGGATCTAGCCAGGTGGCAACAAAGGTTGAACAGGTTCCTATTGGTTCTATCGTTTAGTTCCACTCCAGCAGGGTGCTTGTTGAGCGGGAGATGGAGCATTGCAGCGAGGAAGATCGAGAAGAGCGTTGGCACGATGACGCAGCCCTACTTGACCCCGGTCCAGCTCGTAATGTCAAGTGTATTCACAGATGACGGATGGGATGGCAGCTCCCTGGGGAGCTCTCCCCGAGCAAACATCCCCCTGGCCATCTGTTAAATGCAGCACCATCAGTGTCCAACATGATCCTAGATGGGCCTGGATATCTGGCAGTTACAGGTAAAAGTTTCAGAGTACTTTGACCAACAATCACCCTGTGTGCTTGACACCCTTATATCTTTGGAGGCATATCTTAAACTATCTTCCACCAAATCAGCAGTCAGTCTGAAGCCATAAATGATAAAAGCAAATTAGAGGCTCTGTGGTAGAAAATATCACTGACTTGAGATGTACTCTGTGTCCAACGTCTGTCCTCTATTGTCCAGCTAGATGGGATTGCCCTGGCCTGGTTCCATTCTTATCTGTCCAGTCGTAGCCAGGGAATTACCTGCAATAGCTTCCCTTCCCGCTCCATTACCCCTGGACTTCCCCAAGGATCTATCCTTGGCCCCTTCATATTTCTCATCTACTTGCTGCCCCTCAGCGATATCATCCGAAAACATGTCAGATTCTACATGTACGCTGATCACACCCAGCTCTACCTCACCATCACCTCTCTCGACCCCTCCACTGTCTGATTTGTCATGCTGCTTGGCCGACATCCAATATAGGATGAGCAGAAATTCCTTCCAACTAAATATTGGGAAGACTAAAGCCATTGTGTTCGGTCTCCACCACAAACTCCATTCCCTAGCCACCGACTCTATAACCCGCCCTGGCCACTGTGAGGCTGAACCAGATGGTTCGCAATATTGGCATCCTATTTGACCCCAATACGCTTCTGACCACATATCCGCTCCATCACCAAAACTGTATACTTTCACCTTCCACCTTCGTAATATCTTCCGTCTCCAAACTTGCCTCAGCTGATCTGCTGCCAAAACCCATATCTTTGTTACTTCTGGACTTGGCTATTCTAATGCTCTCCTGGCCCACCTCCCATCCAAAACTCACATCAAGTTCCGTTCATCCATCACCCGAGCTCACTGACCTACATTAGCTCCCGGTTAAGCAACGCCTCGATTTAAAAATTCTCATCTTTCTTTTCAAATCCCTCCATGGCCTCGCCCCTCCTTATCTCTGTAACCTCATCCAGCACCACAACCCTCAGAGATATCTGCGTTCCTCCAATTCTGGCCTCTTGAACATCCCCGACTTTAATCGCTCCACCATTGGCAGCCGTGCCTTCAGCTGCCGAGGCCCGAAGCGCTGGAATTCCCTCCCTGAACCTCTCCGCCTCTCCTCCTTTAAGACACTCCTTAAAATCTACCTCTGACCAAGCAAGTTTTGGTGATTTGCCCCAATAGCCCCTTATCTAGCTGAGTGTCAAACTTTGTTTGATAATCGCTCTTGTGAAGTGCCATACGACATTTTACTACATTAAAGGCACTGGAAAAATGCAAGCTGCTGGTGCTGTTTCAAAAGTTAATGCAGAAGTGCCTTTGTTGTTTTCATTTTTCCATGTAGAATAATAAGGTCTGTAAATACAGTAAATTTACTTTATATATTTAATATTGTTCACTTGTTTAAATTTTAAAATTTGCATGCCAGTTTATTCCCTAAGCCACGATCTGGTAGAAGGTTCGTTCTTCCATGTACTGAAGTGGACGTAACCATGTGGTGGTTTGAGATATATTCAAAAGTTTTCTGATCAACCCCAGGTTTTGGTACATTTACATAGATACTGGGCATGTTAAGACAAACTTCTTTATGTGGCCAAAGTCCAAGAACAGGTATTCGCTTACAGGAATGGCGTGCACGCTGGACCCGTGAACAGTATCTGGCATAAGAATCCAAAAGCACAACATTGGCAAATGAGGCTTCTAACTCATTTGTTTTGCTACCGCTCGCAGTTGATAATTAGTCCCTGGACAACAGAAAATGCAGGAACCTTGTAGGAAGCCAATGCTTCCAGTGAACTTGGTCTTAGTCAAGAATTGTGTGACACGGTGGTTGCGCCCAGTACAGCACCTTCAAAAGCTAAAAGGTCCCAAAGGTTGTCTTCTGCTCATCATACCACCACCTCCTTTGCAGCACATTGCTAAAGAAATGTACTATAGCAAATGCTGGGACAGAATATGTCTCACTATTTGCATCAGCAATGCAAATTCACTTTTGTATGGATAATACTGAATAAAGCTTAGGTGAGTTCAGGATGGCATATCCATAGACAGACTTCATGTTAAACAAGTGAGTATTCAAGTACTCTATCAGCATCAAAAGAAGAAAAAACTGGAATGGTAACATAGTGGTAATGTTACTGGACTAGCAATCCAGAGGCTTGGACTAATTATCTGGTGACAAGAGTTCAAATCCCACCACAGCAATTGGGGAATTTAAATTCAGTTAATTAAATTAATCTGGTATAAAAAGCTAGTATCAGTAATGGTGACCATGAAACGATTGTCATAAAAACCCACCTGGTTCACTAAAGTCCTTTAGGGAAGGAAATCTGCTGTCCTTACCTGGTCTGGCCTATATGTGACTCCAGCCCCACAGAAATGTTGTTGACTCTTAACTACCCTGTGAAATGGTCTAGCAAGCCACTCAAGGGCAATTAGGGATGGGCAACAAATGCCGACCGTGCCAGCATCCCGTGAATGAATTAAAAAAAACAGGTCAGTTGCATCTCTAAAGAAAAAAAGTCATGACTGGACATTCATAATTTTTAAAGCAGATGCTGACTGATCTGGTGTTTTCTGTTTTTAATGTTGGATTTCTTGCATTTGTGTTTTTCCTTTTTTTATTTTACGTCATCGGTAACTTGCCTGTGATATTGCCCTTGGAAGGGTGGGGGCCTGGAATATTTGGGACGGAGGCAGGAAGGTTGCGATTGGGCCTGCAATTCTTCTTTAATAAAAAGGACACAGGCCACGAAGAGCAGATAGCAGAGAATGGAGCAAAGCACAGGTGTGGGGTGAGAGGATTTGGACTGCGGATGGAAACATTGGGCCTGGGGTTGGGGGGGGGGGCGGGGGTATGAGAGGAAGAACACTTAAAAATTAGGTTTGAAATTGAATTTTTAAAGTTTAAAATACACACTCCAGCAGCAGATGGTGTCGTAGACTAGGAGCCTCAGGATCAGCAGGCTGTGTAGTGGCGCTTACATTAAACTGGGGAATTACAGCGCCACCTGCTGGGGTGTTACAGGGAACCATATCAGAGAACAGCCAAATGTGGATATTTTAGCATGGGGGTTGTCCTGGCCATAGTCACTTGTTTTATTTTGCTGGAAAATGATTGGGGACAAAGTTGAAACTGGGGAGAAAGATTTTGCATAACGTGAATGGTGGATAATGAAAGTAAAACCAATCAATTAAAAAAAATTTAAAACAGAATCTTAAACACTCAAACAATGAGGAAGAAAAATGAACAATGATTTAGCAATTACAGTACTGATGAGAGACTAAAGCATACGCGAGAAACAAGAGATTTTAGTACAACATTTCTTCACATAAGCTACGAGTTGTCCCTGAAATAATTTGAACTCGGGGCCACTGCAGAGTTTTTAAAGAAAACATAAGAACATAAGAAATAGGAACAGGAGTAGGCATACGGCCCCTTGAGCCTGCTCCTCCGCCATTCAATAAGACCATGGCTGATCTGACCATGGACTCAGCTCCACTTCCCTGCCTGTTCCCCATAACCCCTCATCGTTTAAGAACTGTCAAATGTAAAGTTGCTTGCAAGGTGCTTTGGGACTAAAAACAGCAAATGCTGAACTAAAAATAGAAAGTTCTGGAACATCAAATCAGATCAACCAGCAGCTATAAATAGAAAAGATGAACCTTTTGTCAAAACTGGAAATCTGAAATTGAGAGATAGACAACAGGCCCATCAACATCCTGGCTGGCCTCCCATCCTCCACCCATGTAACATTTTAAGGTAGAGATCAGTGATGAAGTTTCGATGCAAAATATTAACCTAACTTTTTTGAGATGCTTACTGTACATTTCCAGCATTTTGTGTAAAACATATGGCCTTGTTTATTAACACGGGGGGGGGGGGGGGGGGCGGGGACAGCTGTAGAGTTATTAGAAAAGCATTTGCTGCAACTTTCAAAATGTTTTAGTTTTGATAAAATCTAACACAAAAGTTTACATAACAAACTGACTGTACCAGGAACTAAACCTGCCCAAAAACATCCCAGTGAGCAATGATGCTGCCAATACAGTTGTGGCGCCATGCCATCAGACTTGCTGCTGCAAGGCATTCCGACTGCCAGCACCCCACATAGTTGTCCCAATTTTAATGTGTCACAACTCTTGGCACATACAGATAACATAATAGGAGCACGCAATGGTCAAGTGAGCACCCTTTCAACCCCTCCATTGCCTCTGTGCTGTGACTGCCTGTCCATCATCTTGGATGAGGCGCAATTCCTCCAGTTAAACATTGGGAAGACTGAAGTCATAGGGAGAGAAATTCCTCTCGAGAGCTTCCCGCGGGCAAAGCACTAAATAGAAACAGCGTACGGGCCCAGGGACATCGGAATTTCTACCCCATTATCTTCAGTCCCCAGCCCAAACTCTGTACCCATTCAACCAATTCCATCCTCTGCCTGGCCATTTGCCCCAGGCTGAACCTCTGTTCACAGGCTGGTTATCTTGGTCAATCCCAAATTGAGGTCCCAATTCCATGTACTCTCCAAGACAAAGATTGCTGTCTTCGACCTTCATTACATCGCCAGCCTCTGCCCTTACCTCAGCCCCGCTGCTACTGTAACCCTCACCCATTCCTTTGTCATCTCCAGACCATGCTCTCCTGGCTGGCCTCCCATATAAACTTCTGCTCATCCAAGATTCTTATCCCATCCTGCATCAAATCCCACTCACCTATCACTTCTGTCCTTCCTGACGTACATTTCCTGCTGGTGTCCTAATCTCCTCTAGCCCTACAATACTTCCTCGCAAATTCTGTTTTCCAACTCTGGCATTTTGTATCCGCACCCCCCCCCCCCCCCGCTTTCGCCACGCCATTGGGCGCCTAGGGGGTCACGGTTTTATGATGACTGAAATGTCAAATGCTATTTTTATTACAGGTACTCAGCATTCTGTCATTTATAATCAATGTTTTGGAGGTTTAATTCTGCATCTGTTGATTCTTCTATGAAAATTGTAAATCAGTGATCAAGATTATCCTCAGTATTTACATTTTTAACCCTTGCATCACTTTGTACCAGGTTAGAAGTACTTAACAAAAGAAATGAGTACAGTCTGTGTTCATGTGTAATAAAACAAACAAAAAGTGTTCGAGGGTTTTATTTTCAGCGTATTTTACATGACGAAGAGCTACAGTAGATACAATCAAAAGACAGACTCCCTTGTACAAAAAAAGTGCACTCAAGATAACAAACGTCCTGTGTACAAAACCGTATCCGTACAATGAACTGTAAAATATCTTGGTTAAGATTTATCTTACATGGTTACCCCCACTTTAGATTGATTAAAATAATAGCTCTGTCACTTTATAACATGTTTCTTACTAAAGCAATGCACTCGGGCTACCAGTGCTCAGAAATCTAACCGATTTAGCTCTGGGGCAGATTTCAGAACAGTAGGAACAGTGGGAAATATAGGAATGCAAAATCCACAAGTATAGGTGAGCTCAACCTGCCCTCACCCCAAGAATTGGCAGCTTGCAGCATTTAGCGCCATTAATTATGATAATTTATGTTTATTACTGACGGTACTTCCCCTCTTATGGCACCTGGAAAACCACCTTGGGTTTCTGTGCTGCCTTGTCTCTCAGACACAAAGAAAACACGTTACAGCCAATGAAGTACTTTTGAGGTGTAGTCACTGTTGTAGTGCAGGAAACGTGGCAGCAAATTTGTACTCACAGCAAGCTCCCACAAACAGCAATGAAATAATGACCACATAATCTTGTTTTAGTGATGTTGGTTGAGGGATAAATATTGGCCAGGACACTGGAAAAAAAACTCCCCTGCTCTTCTTCCAAACATCGACCCGAGAGGGCAGATGCGGCCTCGGTTTAATATCTCATCCGAAAGATGGCACCCGAGAAGAGTGTATGGGGATGAAATTGGCTATCGTCCTGGTTGAGGATGGTAACCTCACCGGGGCCAGACATTCTGCGCCCGGCACAGAAGTCCGGCCTCGGAAGTGAAATTGGGGTTACCGCCCCCACTGGAAGTAAAGCGCAGTGTCACACGCTCCATTTCCTTTTGGGGCGGGATCGGGGTGTTACCCGGGCACATCGCGGAGCGCTACACGGCAAGCGCTGACGCGCATCAACGCCCCTCCCCTTCCATTATAGGGGAGGGGCGCTGGGAGCTCGGCAGGCCCTTTGATGGCCTGCATTGGGCCACCAGGGATGAGGTGTGCCGTGGCCGCTGTCCAGCACCGAATCGGGAGTGCCGGGCCGCACAGTCGTAGCCTGGACCCCGCGATATCGTTGGTCAGCGGCCCGGCCGATGAGTCGATGGGGGGGGAACGGTGGCTGGCGGCGCGCTGCAGCACACCTCCCCTTTAACTTATAACCCTCGATGGGCGTGCGGTCCGGTTCGCGACCTGCGGCGGCCTCATGGGGCACTGGCCAACTTCCACTGCAGCGCAGGAAGGGGTCGCCGCGCACGGTGATGACGTCATTACCGGAGGCGCAGTGGCCCAGGGTGCTACTGTATTTGCACCTTTGCTAACTCCACGCAATTTCTCGGGAGCTGGTAGAGCCCCCCCCTCCGGGAAAATATTAGCGCCCCTCGGAGGCACACAACAGGGGAATTTCAGCCCCCATGTATTCAAGTCTCTGGAGTGGGACTTGAATTCACACCCTTCTGACTCAAAGATGAGAGTGCGACCACTGAGCCAAAGCCGACATCTTTACAGCACTGCCGCTGGCATCAGGGTGCCTCTAGTTACAATATGAACAAATGCAAGATAAAATTCCTTCATTTCCATACCACAATAAGTTGTTAACCAAGACACCCCTGCTAATAAAGTCTCAACAGCTCCACTTGGCAAATAGCAGTAACAAACAAAACAGCTGAGGGGATAGTTAAAGACAGGATTGGTGGTGGGGCGGAGGGGGGGGGGGAGTGGTGGATTTTAATCCATTTGTAAAATTTGTGTTTGTTTCACATGCAACAGTCAATATAATTTTGAGGCATCTAAATAATAAATTACAATACCTTTTCCTTTGCTGATGCCACCAAACAGTAATCTGGTCCTGCTCCTATTTCTTATGTTCTTATGTTTGATTCTGGGGTGCATCAGATTTATCAGTGCCCACTCGCCATCACTTTGGACTGATATAAAAGCAGCCCTTTTCTGCTAGTTAACATTTATATAAACTGTAATGACCGACTCTGGCACTGACTCTGGTGTGTCAAGAATTCCCAGCATCCTTGAAGTAATTTTCTGGCTGGCACTCTTTAATACTGAGAATGCTGCATTCTCAGAACTGTTGAACTTCAGATGAGACAGTAAGCCATGGTCACCTGTACATTCAGGTCAACACTAAAGATCCTACGACACTATTCAAAGAGCAGGGAGGTTACTCAGTGGCCTGGTCAAAATTCCTCCTTCAACCAATACCACCACCAAAATAAGAACAGATCAACTGGTTATTCAACTCATTGTTATTTGATGGTAATTTGCAGGTACAGACTAATGATACAAGTGCCTACATAATGGTCTCCGCACTTAAAAAATGGTTCAATTTGTGAAACACGATATACTGACATGGCAAGGCCCTATATACATTCAATATATCTGTTTTGTAGACATTGAGGGTCATTTTCAAATTTGCTGCCCCGGTAGCAATTTGGCAGTACAGCTCTCCCTCCCATTGTAGACCCTGGCCAATTTGGGGAGGACGTAACTCGGTTAACTTTTCCGTGAAGCATGAGGCATTTTCCTCCCCAACATCAAGGATGAGCCAAAACAACATTTTTAAGTTTATGAATCCTCATTTGATGGTCTAAACCAGTGTAAAACAATCATTTTTTGTGTCACAGAACTGCATTGCGCACCACTATGCTCAAAAATAATAAAATTCAGTTCTTTAGTCAATATCCAGTTCAGTCATTTTTTTTAAAAAAAGGTATAAAAAGAGGTTTCTCTCGATGGCAATTATGTAGATTATTGCCACCTTGCACCGTCTGCCCCAACTGCCCCAACTTAATGGCCGGAATTTTCCCCTAAAAAAAAAGTTGGTTTGGAGTGTGGGAGCAGTTAAATTGGTACAAATGGGATTCCCGACATGATCCCGCCTCCAACCCTCCCACTTTTAGTAGATGCCAGATCCGGGGGGGGGGGGGGGCCTTAATTTAAATATTATAGTGAGGCTGGAAGGCTCTTTGGTAATTCCATTTTGAATTTAACTGCCTGTGGACGGATTTCACACAATTCGTGAAGCCCGGCAGTTAAAGCGAGGTGGAGACTGCTGCATCCAGGAGGTATGTGGCTTTATACCCATCTCCTGGATCCAGGGTCCCTACCTAACCCACCCCACGCCATTGGAGACCGCCGCCCCCACCCCCATCTTCACGAGGGCCTCTGATCCCCACCATGAGGCCTACCCCTCCAATAATGCTGAGGCCGGCCACAATCCTCTGGTTGCTGGCCTCGATCTTCTCTTCCCCACCCACCCTCCGATCATCCGGCTGGCCACGCCCCCCACCCCCACCCCACCCCTTCCCCTCAATCTTCCAGCCAACACCCCCACCCCTCCCCCGCCCAACACCGAGTGGGAAACAGAGGCCTCACATGCAAATCAGGCCCTGCCTTTAAAGTTGGCCAGCCTCCCACCTGCTTCGGATGCCCCCCCGCTGCCCTGTAGAAAATTCCAGCCTATATTTCCATTATGGTTAAATTAGGGATATTAACCATAATAGATCAAATATCTCTAGCTACATTGAGTTGAGCCTAAACATCTTCATGGATCTCCTCACCATTGTATGGATCTTTGCACAGAACTACATTCCGACCTCAATAAAATACTTTGATCAGTCTCTGGGGTCAAAATTTGCAAGTTGTCCTCGACGAGGGACATTGGGTCAGGCTTTTGACTAGATTGAAGCATCTTGGATTCCCTATGGAGAGCAAAACAGTTTGTTAGTAGCTAAAATGTTGACATACAACTCTCTTCTGAATTGGTCTATATACTAGGCACAGTCTGAATTTGAAACATTCTCAATCCTTGTACTATCACACTAAAACATGACATTTTCAGTGAAAAAGAAGTTGTATTTAGTTTAAATTTTCTGAAAAGGATTGAGAGATTTACAGAGGATTAGATAGGATATACAGCACAGACACAGGCCAGTAGGCCCAACCAGTCCACTCCAGTCTTTCCTAATGAAATCGATCACCATAACCCTCTATTCCCTTCTCCCTCATTTGCTTGTCTAGCCTCCCCTTAAATGCATTTATACTTTTTGCTTCAACCATTCCCTGTGGCAGCAAGTTCCACATTCTCACCATTCTTTGGGTAAAGAATTTTCTTCTGAATTCCTTATTGGATTTCTTGGTGACTATCTTATATTGATGACCTCTAGTTTTGCTCTTCCCCACAAGTGGAAACATTCTCTCTCTATCTATTTATCAAAACCGTTCAGAATTTTGAAGACTCGTATTAGGGACCCCTCAGCCTTCGTTTTTCAAGAGAAAAAAGACCCGGCCTGTTCATCCTTTTCCGATTATGTATACCCTCGCATTTCTGGTATCATCCTTGTAAATCTTCTCTGCACCCTTTCCAGTGCCTCTATATCCTTTTAGTAATATGACGACCAGAACTGTACCCAGCACTAATTGTGGTCTAACCAAGATGTTGAAATTTAATGGACAGGGTAGGGGAAACAGTAAAACAATACGGAGACCTCACAGCAGAATTGCTGAGTGACAGAGGTTAAAGTGGGAGCAGCTGAAACAAATCTAGGTTTGGATACAGAAAGGGAGACTGGTAGTTTAAATGTTAAGTGTGTAGAGGTAGAAACAATGGCCTAAAGGAACAGGACTGGAAGAAGGGACTATCCAGCATCCCTCCTCACACTCCAAAACTAGTCCATTCCAAATAGCAAGAAGAAACCAGCTCCACATCATAAAAACTAGAATGGCTCTGCCAACCAGCAGTACTGCAGACTCTTGCTGCAAGCATACTGAATACAGCGAGTCAGTAGGATTGAAATATAGGACCATATCAGGCAACTGCAAAGAAGGCCAACTCAAATCAGGCAATGAAAGACACAGCCCATTAATGTACATTTACACAACTGTAGGTCATGTACATTAATTAATTGTCATTTGGGGAAGAAAGAAGCCAGATGTTACCTGGGAGCCAGGCTGGACCAGAGAGCCTGGGTTGCCAGGGATTGGACAAGTCGGTTGCACAACGGAAGTGGTGATTGGTTTCTGGTAACCATGTTGATAGCAGGAAGCAGACATGCTTACCACAAACAAATCATACCGAAGGATTTTGGGTCATGTGGTTTTCACAGCATCCAGTCCACAGGATGTAATAGACAATAAGAGACCACAGCGGATTCAAAGACTTTTTTTTATGGTTGCAGCAGTGAATGAAGACAGCAGGAGAAGCAGCCCCAGTGGGTTATCCTTCAACCTCAGTCACAGACCACCACACTGCGTGGAATGCACTCAACAAGAGCACCGTTTGCCATTTGAAAGCAAGTCTGTCTAATTCTTTCTCATTTTCTCACCCTCTTCCTATAAATGCCTCCAACCCTCATTCATTTTTTTCAAGTAACTACTTAAGAAAAAGTTTTAAAGGATGCGCACAACATTTGGCTGCCCCGTCAAACTTCAAATGTAAAAAATGTACGCCATGGCTCACAGTCATAAAAACAGGCCGAGAAAGCAGGCACCAAACAGCCCATGTAACGAGTACCATTCCAGTTAGCAGTACTTACCCCTTAAATCCAAATTTCTTCCATAAATCACGGATTGTAACCTGCAGCTCAGGCTTGTTCTCGTTGTTTGGGACAGATTTCCTTTTCTGCAGTGACATTGACCTTTTGTTTAACCCGCTGGCTTTGGCTGGTCCTGGAAGCTTCAGTTTAATGGACTTTCCAAAAGATCCGGGGCTCAGTTTGTGTAACCCGGGAACCTGAATGAAAAGTGCATTTAGTAAATCTACAGCAGTACTATCGCCAAATCCATTTCTGGTTACAGCTTTGTATTAAAGACAAATACCACAGCTCAGCATTAAAAAGGGTACAAATGTATCTGATTAAGCATCAACTACCAAAGAGATCAACTTCTTTCCAGAAGAATCATATTTTTGTTTAAAAAGCCATATATTTTTCTATCCCAAACTCCCCCAATACCACCCAGAACTGAAGTAAAGAAATTGCCTTCAGGTCATTTAGTATGAAACATGATAATCTGATCCCTGGAATAGTCAGCTAAAATGAGGAGGGAATGAAGAAGAGGGGATGTGCACTAGGGTTTATGTAAATGATTCTAACACAACAAATTTCAAGATTCTCAGCATAGTCATTTTTGTGGTTCAAACCATTTTTGGGCAACTTTGCCCTTTTTTCGAAGGGGTTGAGACACTGCACTATAGCCCTGCAGGTGTCAGTGATCCTCTGGTACATCACCCAAGTGGCTATGAACACCACGGGTTATTCCACCATGGAGAGGGACATCAGCATCATAGCCGAAGTCAATCCCCTTCTCGTATTACTAGTTAAGAGTCCTTCTTAAAAGAGCTCTCTAATCTTATTACTCTGAACTTCTAATTAGAAACATAGAAACATAGAAAATAGGTGCAGGAGTAGGCCATTCGGCCCTTCGAGCCTGCACCACCATTCAATAAGATCATGGCTGATCATTCCCTCAGTACCCCTTTCCTGCTTACTCTCCATACCCCTTGATCCCTTTAGCCGTAAGGGTCTCATCTAACTCCCTCTTGAATATATCCAATGAACTGGCATCAACAACTCTCTGCAGTAGGGAATTCCACAGGTTAACAACTCTCTGAGTGAAGAAGTTTCTCATTATCGCGGTCCTAAATGGCTTATCCCTTATCCTTAGACTGTGTCCCCTGGTTCTGAACTTCTCCAACATCGGAAACATTCTTTCTGCATCTAACCTGTCCAGTCCCGTCAGAATCTTATATGTTTCTATGAGATGCCCTCTCATCCTTCTAAACTCCAGTGAATACAGACCCAGTCGATCCAGTCTCCTCATATGTCAGTCCAGCCATCCCGGGAATCAGTCTGGTGAACCTTCGCTGCACTCCCTCAATAGCAAGAATGTCCTTCCTCAGATTGAAACCAAAACTGAACACAATATTCCAGGTGAGGCCTCACCAAGGCCCTGTACAACTGCAGTAAGACCTCCCTGCTCCTATACTCAAATCCCCTAGCTATGAAGGCCAACATACCATTTGCCTTCTTCACTGCCTACTGTACCTGCCTGCTAACTTTCAATAACTGATGTACCATGACACCCAGGTCTCGTTGCACCTCCCCTTTTCCTAATCTGCCGCCATTCAGATAATATTCTGCCTTCATGTTTTTGCCCCCAAAGTGGATAACCTCATATTTATCCACATTATACCGCATCTGCCGTGCATTTGCCCACTCACCTAACCTGTCCAAGTCACCCTGCAGCCTCTTAGCATCCTCCTCACAACTCACACCGCCATCCAGTTTAGTGTCATCTGCAAACATATCTATCTTAATTGGAGATAACCCTCCTCTCCAGAGCAGAATGGGTGTACACACAGCTCGTATACTTACCCTATGCTTTACAGTTACAGTAGTTTTCTCAGGTAATTCTGACAGAGTGTTGGGACTAGAAATTTGATCATGTAATGCTGTGTTATCACTGGTTTCCTTTCATCAAAAAAAAAATCAAAAGGATAAATGCATTAATAAACAAGTTGATGTTATTTATCATTTCAGTAAAAGTCTTAAAAGCATTCCAATGTAAACACAAATCTTACATCAAAATCAGAACTCCTGGACTTTTGAGAAGAGCCCAAGGAATCGAAACCACTGCACAAACTGCCTCGAGAAGAACTAATACCAAGAGGTGATTGTGGAGAGGACATCATTTCAGGGTCATCATCTTTGGATTCCTCAGATTGTTCCGGAAGGAATGGCTGATCACTTTTTGTCACTGCTTTACTGTCATTACATTTACTTAGACTCGAGTATGCCACCTTTCTGTGGAATTGCTGCAATACAGATAAGCCAGCAGCAGGACTGGGTGTCCTAGATTTTTCCCTCAGGTCTCCAGACCAACTGAAAGCACTTAAACTTTTCCTGGCCACTGAATGAAACTCTGCAAGAGTTGTATTGGCACTTGGACTGGTGTTTAAAAGGTCAGCTGACTTTTCATCCTGTTCACAGTCATTGCTGCTTATATTTGTCGCCAAAAGGTCATTTTTCTCACTCTTACAAGGACTTATTGGGCTCAGGTCCTTGTGTCTCTCTGTTGCATTAGATATTACATTATCTTCAATTTTCTGATCAGATAGACAAACTTCTTTGGGACTACAGAAGAACCTACAAAAGAAATATGAAAAAAATCAAATGCAGAATAAAGCGAATATCTACTAGAAATTATGGCCCCAAGTTTTCACATGATTTGCTCCTGATTTTTAGGAGCAACTGGTGTAGAACGGAGTATCTTAGAAATCGGAATTCTCGTCATTTAGTTTGCTCCAGTTCTAGTCAGTTAGAACAGTTTTACTTTGGAACAGAATTTTTTTTCAAAAGGGGGCGTGTCCGGCCACTTACGCCTGTTTTCAAAGTTTCGTCAGTGCAAACTTACTCCAAACTAACTTAGAATGGAGTAAGTGAAGATTTTTGTACGCTCAAAAAACGTTGTCTACACTTTAGAAAATCAGGCGTAGGGAATGGGGGAGTGGGGGTGTTTAAAGGGAAGTTTACAAACATTAAACACTTCAGTTTTACAAATAAAGAGCCATCATCAATAATAAATGATAAATACATAAATAAATCAACCCATAAATCAATCAAAAAAAAATTAATAAGAAATAATTTTTTTTTAAATCAATAAATAAAACATTTTCTACTTACCGACTGCAGCATCGGGAGCCCTCCAACAGCGTGCTAGGATACCCCCCCCCCCCCCCAGTGTGTCTCTGTCAGTGTCTCTATCTCTCTGTCTGTCTGTGTGTCTCTCATTCTCTGTCTGTCAGTGTCTGTGTTTCTGACAGCGAGGGGAGGGGGATGAGTGGGGGTAGAGGGAGAGGGAGGGAAGGGGGAGAAGGGGGAGGGATGGGGGCACGGAGGAGGGATGGGGGAGAAGGGGATAAAGGAGATGGGGGGGAGGAAAGGAGATGGGGGGGGGAGGAAAGGAGATGGGGGGGGAGGAAAGGAGATGGGGGGGAGGAAAGGAGATGGGGGGGGAGGAAAGGAGATGCGGGGGGAGGAAAGGAGATGGGGGGGAGGAAAGGAGATGGGGGGGGAGGAAAGGAGATGGGGGGGAGGAAAGGAGATGCGGGGGGAGGAAAGGAGATGGGGGGGGAGGAAAGGAGATGGGGGGGGGAGGAAAGGAGATGGGGGGGGAGGAAAGGAGATGGGGGGGGAGGAAAGGAGATGGGGGGGAGGAAAGGAGATGGGGGGGGAGGAAAGGAGATGGGGGGGGAGGAAAGGAGATGGGGGGGAGGAAAGGAGATGGGGGGGGAGGAAAGGAGATGGGGGGGGAGGAAAGGAGATGGGGGGGGAGGAAAGGAGATGGGGGGAGGAAAGGAGATGGGGGGGAGGAAAGGAGATGGGGGGGGAGGAAAGGAGATGGGGGGGGAGGAAAGGAGATGGGGGGGGAGGAAAGGAGATGGGGGGGGAGGAAAGGAGATGGGGGGGGAGGAAAGGAGATGGGGGGGAGGAAAGGAGATGGGGGGGAGGAAAGGAGATGGGGGGGGAGGAAAGGAGATGGGGGGGGCGGAAAGGAGATGGGGGGGGAGGAAAGGAGATGGGGGGGGAGGAAAGGAGATGGGGGGGGAGGAAAGGAGATGGGGGGGGAGGAAAGGAGATGGGGGGGGAGGAAAGGAGATGGGGGGGGAGGAAAGGAGATGGGGGGGGAGGAAAGGAGAT